>NC_136061.1:1798071133-1799475371 GCF_964261635.1 Lissotriton helveticus | reverse complement strand
TATCTCATTGTTTAAGGTTCCATTTAAATTGAGTCAGCTCTGCATCCAGCGTTCAGTATCAAAAAGGCCCCTATGTATGTTATGCAATTATTTGGTTCTCCATTTGGACTGGTTGGGACTTGTGTGTGGTTGGCAGGCATATGACTAGAACTGGAGGCTAACCAAGTGCTTGAGTAGCAAACTAGAGGATGTGGCCTATTAAATCCCCACGTCTTTATACAATAATTCCAGGCCCTAGCTGGACCGCCATTGCATATTGAAGACATTGTCTGCCATGGTCATCCAACTTTATAAAACTGAAACATGCAGTGATCGTCTCCTCGGCTGCTTCTCCTGCAGGTGTAGGTGAGGGCTAAAGGCTTAGTTCCCCATAGCTTTAATAATAATAATAAATAATAAAACCATTTGTTGAGTGTGAACAGCTACCTCCTGCAGAGGTGTCCTGGCGCAACAAGCAATCAGCAGTGAGTGACCAGGCAAGATCATGTCGGGTCCAGAAGGCGATTTAGACTGAGCAGAAAAGCCATGTTTTTACAGCTTTCCTGAATAGTGATTTAGACTTAATCAGTCGTATACAGTTGGGCATAGAATTCCAAAGCTCGGACGCCCCTACTGTTAAAGATCTGCTGCCGAGTGGGGCTTTCTTAACTCGCGGAATACAAAGCACATTTTGGGAAATGGACCTCAAACTGCGATTTTTTCTGTAGATACATAAACGTTGTCTCAGATAGCTGCGACACCTTAGATTATTTTTTTCACCAGAAGCCAGTGCAGCTCTTTGATGTGCGGAGAGATATGGTGACGAAATGGAACGCGTCTAATCAATCTTGCAGCCGCGTTCTGTATCATCTGTAATTTTTTTATTAGATTCACTGGCAAACCCAGGTATAGGCTGTTGGCATAGTCACCTGGCATGAACCATAACCTGGCAGGAGTCTTCTGGCAACAAATGCAGATATTTTCGCAGGTGTCTCAGCTTGCTGAAACAGGCAGCTGTTACTTGCTGTATCTGCGCCGAGAAGGAGAGATCAGCCTCCCATTTTACACCCACAATTTTTACCATGCCTGCTGGAATGGGCGGGGTACCCATCTCCATTGGCCACCACAGATCCGCTATAGGTGGTAGGATCTTGCCGAAGAATAGTACCTCCATTTTCTCAGCATTGAGTTTAAGTTGGTTATTATTCATCCAAACAGCTATGTCCGTCAGGTAGTCTTTAACATTTTTAAAAGAATCCTCCAACTGATCTTTCAAAGCCAACACCATCTGCGTAACATATCGCCCTCAAGCCCCAATTTGCTATAAGTGTGAACAATGGTGACAGGTAAATATTAAAAAGAAGCAGACTCAACGCCAAGCCCTGGGGCACCCCACACCATAAGCTTTTTTTGTTCAGACAAATAGAGTTGCAGCAAGACTCTCGGAGTACAATTTTCAAGAAAAAACTTTAGCCAAGCAAGGGTTACACCTCCAATACCGATGTCCTGGAGGTGCTGAACCAGCCGTGAGTGATCAACCATGTCAAAGGCAGCCGACAGATCCAGGAGCACCAGCATAGCTGATGCTGCTGAATCGGTTGCCACCCTTACCGCCTCCCCCACTTCCAGAAGTGCAGTCTCCATGCTGAAACCAGCAGGGAACCCAGATTAGGTGTCATGCAGAATGCCTTGGCTTTCTATGAAATTAGCCAGTTGGTGCTGCATCAATTTTTTCAGCATTTTGACTGTGCAGGTGACAGGGAAATCGGCCTATAATTGCTTAATTCCCCTGGATCCACACATGGGGGCCGATTCACTGAACAAATCTGAGAAAAAAATCATAAACGTACTACTTTTCGTAGTCGCAGAAGGCATTTAGTAGTAAAGTTAGTATTTTGTCTTAAGTTAGTATTCTGTCTTAAATTAGGATTTTGTCTTAAGTAAGGATTTTGACTTAATTTAGGATTTTGTCTTAAATTAGGATTTTGTCTTAAAACCAAAATTTAAGACAAAATCCTAATTTAAGACAAAATCCTAACCTAAGACAAAATCCTAACTTAAGACAAAATCCTAAACTTACTAATTTTGGTATTCACAGAAGGCATTTAGTAGTAGTAAAGTTAGGGGCAGATTTACAAGCCCCTTGCGGCACTTTTGCGTCACTTTTCCCATGTTAAACATGACGCAAAAGTAGAGCAAGGGGCTTGCAAATATGCCCCTTAGTATTTTGTCTTAAATTAGGATTTTGTCTCAAATTAGGATTTTGTCTTAAAACCAAAACATAAAACAAAATCCTAACTTGAGACAAAATCCTAATTCAAGACAAAATACTAAATTAAGACAAAATCCTAATTTAAGACAAAATCCTAACTTGAGACAAAATCCTAACTTAAGACAAAATCCTAACTTCCATATCTTTGGGGGGGCATGGGTCCTCCAGTGATCCTGACTTACATCTCATTACCTCTCCCATAGCTTCCTGAGGAGAAATGGGAGAAAATTCTAAAAGAGAGGGCAAGGATTCTTTGTCACCAGTCACATCTGATTTTACAGTTATTTCTGCTGGCAAGAAAGAGTCATAGACTTTGTGGATTTTATCGTCAAAAAAGTCAGAGATTCTTGCACACTGTGAGAGAGAAGGCTGTACCTCAGTCTCCAATACCCGAGGTTTGAGGAAGGAGGTAACAACCTTGAATATTTATTTTCCTATATTCTCCGCATTACTGATGCACTGAGCTATGTAGTCTCTCTTGGCAGGTCTCATGAGTTTGTGGAGCTCCTTCAGTTCGGCCTTATAGGCCACTTTGGTCACGGTCCTATAATCTACCCTCCACTGGTGTTCCAGGTGTTTACATCTACTTTTGTGAGCCTTCAGCGACTCTGAGAACCACAGGGTGGAGGGAGATTTCCTCATCGATTTATTAACCTTAACAGGGGCCATAGATTTCATCGCCTCCAAAATCTAATTATTAAGGCACATGTGTCCCTGTTATGTTCATGAGTTAGTGGGGGTTGACTGTTCTGCAGAGCTGGGCCTAAAAACTCAGCTGTCTTCTTCTTCCAGTTTCTCTTTAAGCAGATGCGAGAGCTTCCTTGTTGACTAGGTTTTTCACATTAAATGAAAATGGAATTAAACAGTGGTCTGACCAAGTGGGTCCATTGTCAGAGAGGGGATATTAGCAAACACAAGGTCAAGAATATTTCCTGCCTTATGAGTGGGAAGCTTCACATGCTGAGTCAGATTCGCACCCAAAAGGGACGAAACTACCTGTGTAGCCTGAACACAGCTGGAGTCATTCACATGTAAGTTAAATCTCCAAGAGCCATAAAATTGGAATATAGTAAAGATTTTTGGGCAATATAGTCGCACAGGTCCGGGAGCCTGCTCATCGCATAGTCAAGGGGTCTGTAAATCAGCAGCCCTGGAAGCGAGGTTATAGGGCTGATCTTCATGCAAAAGATAAGCCCTTCAATCATGCCCATATTAAGTAGCGGTGAGGATACTATATCCCAAGTGTCTTTAAAAATATTAGCTACCCCTCCGCCCCTCTTTGATCCCTCCCTATTTGCACAATATATTTTGAATCCAGGTGGACAGGCTAACACAACAGCAGCTGAGTCATCGTCTTTCAGACACATTTCTGTCAGGAACACAACATCCCACTCATTCTCCTCAAGCAGGAGCCATATATCCTCTGCGTGCCTTGCCAACGATCTACAATTGAATAGACATGCCCTAATCTCGCCAGTATGCTTATTCACGCTCCACTTGCAGTCCTTCTGGTGATCCTTGCCTTGGTACCCGGCTATGTCACTGAGGGCCTGATTGCAGTCAATGCAAGAGCTCGATAGTGCTTCGGTGGATAGGTGAATACCATGTTCACTAGTACAAGGTCTGACTCTGATGGACAGAAGGTCATCTTTGGACCATTTAATTACCTCCATTTTAGACATTTGGGCAGCATGGCTAGTGACAGCCGCGATCCAACCACAGACGGGCGCAGACGGGCTTGCCTTTGGAGCGCCAGTGGAGTGCATGCAGCATGCGTCCATTGCGCTGCCGGTCAGCCATGCTGTTTAAGTAATGCCCCAAAGCTGGAAGTGAGAGTCAGGGGGAGGAGCTACATCACTTCCACTCAATCGGCATGAAGAGCCGCAGTGGGCCGGGGATAGGCACAGTGCAAGTGCAGGGTAATTTTATCACTCAGTGCTGTAATGCATCAGCAACATTCCCAAAGGTGACAGTTGGGGTGTATGCCTTCTCTGCTGTACCCCTACAGGTTAAGTCTGGAATATGGAGGGGCATTCTAGCAGTCAGCTTTCCATTTGAATGATTATTTGTAAGTCTCATGGAATGCAAAGGAGCAGATTGTGACACCAACAGAGGCACTGCTTCAATGAACAGTGGTAGCAAGTCAGACCTCAAGGCGTATCGCCTTCCACCCCAGGATCTGCTCCAGGTAAGACTGGGCTAGGAGCAAGCAGGCTTTGTTTGAAGATAAGAGATTCCACTTGTCATCTGAATTGATTGGCTATCATTACCGTCAGGGAGTGTTTTGGATGGGCTGTACTCACAGGTACTGAATGACGGCACTTCTGTAATCTAGAAGGAAGAGTACAGCACTCATAGGCAGGGATGCCATACTTTTAGGAGAAAGTCCATGATTTTTCAGCAGAAAACTTTCTCTGGAATAATGAGTACCAACAAGTAGTACCTTCAAGTAGTCAACAGGGTTAGGCCTCCTCAAGGCAGTCTGGAGCTTGGATCTCATGTATAGAGCCTCCATGACGGGTCAAGGTAATCAAGCATTTGGCCAGCATCTATAAATGATTGTAATAAGTATGCATTCACTTCCTCATCACAAAATGGATGTTGTCTTTCTTTGGTGGGTTCAATGCTGGATTTAGGTTAGGTCTTTTGCAGGGCCACTGTAATTATGCAATTTTGCGGCTTTGGCATTGTACGCACACATATGGATTTGCCCTATTTGCCGCATAAGCCATCATCAGCTGCATAGGGCCTAATTATGATGTGGTATTCTGACCAGTGGTAAAAAAACCCTATTTATTTACTCTTTGGAATTACAAGTTTAAATACATATACCAGGGCTTGTTAAGTTTTGACAACCTGTCAAAATTGAACAACAGAGAAGAATACGGTATGTACAGTATCATATGCATTTTGGTACGTTAAACACCACAATCTGCATGTTATTCCTCATAAACTCGTAATATCGCAACTGATAAATTAGGTACCCCGTGGCAACGATATTTATCAGGTGCGATAAATAGCACCTACACTCATAATCAAGGCCATAATCTGAAGATTTTAACAAGACAAATGTTTGTTTCTGGCTCAAGCAGGTCAAAAGTTACTAAACCCGCAGTAACGTGTTGCCGCACACTGGAAGACCCTTTGCAAACTTTGATTGGTCAACTTTCTGTTGGTTATTGCTGCATTTGGGTGTCAAACTGGTACTTTATGAAGCCAGATATAATACTAATGACAAAATAAGGAGGTAATAGTATCACAAAATATACTGCATTAAGGGCCTGATTATTATGGCGATGGGGCTGCCAATGTCAGGTCGTCGGTGACGGTCCCACTGCCATCTGCCCCTGCTTGGCGGACCGCCGCATTACCAGGGCCATGCACCTGATGGGCGCAAAGAGCACGTTCGACCGTCGGAGGGACTGCAATCCCTACAATATTGGCGGTGCCTGCCCAGGCACTGCCGTAGGGATTGCAATGTCCTATCCGCTGGCCATTTCATGGCGGTTAACCCATGAAAAGGTAGGCGGAAAGTGACTTTGGGGGTCTCTTTTCCCTCTGCTATGGGCCCTGGGTGCCCCCCTAAGCATCCCTGCACCATGTAGCAGGCACTGCATGGTGCCTGCGGAGAGCTTGCAACATAGTGCAGAGATGTTTACAAACATTCCTCTTGGCATTGAGTCTTGTGCTGCAGCCCTTTTTCGGGCAGCAGCACAAGCCTCAATGCTGCGAGGCATGTTTCCAACAGCCTCCACGGCGGTTAGATCGTAATTTGCATGGCGGGCCCACCGACTACCTGTCCCAACAGGATGTCAGTCGGAAGCTCGTCCAACCACCTTCATAATCAGGCCCTAATTCACATAATTTGTCATTTTTTGCTGCATAATTTAGTCAACTCTGCGCATAAACTGGTCCTCCTATTCTGCATAATTCCAGTGGCCGTGGTCATTAGTGTGGCAAATTAAATAGGTGAATGTGTGGTGGCGATTGGTAGGGGTTCAACTGTGTCAGTGCTAGAAGAGAGAGATCACTGAGCCTGAGTCACTGCGACCGCATGAAATCGGCCCACTAAGGTCTTCACTGGCTGCCTATACAGGAGTAGAATACATTCAGAAAAATCTGTTTCATCTTCAAGCCTAACGTGTCTAACACCCACCTCCAGCTTCGAGCAGTCTGATGATTGGCAAATGGAGCGATATACAGTTAACATCAAAATAATTAAATAAAAAAGATGGAGAAAAAGTCAGACTCAGCATTTCTGACCCTGCTACCAGATCCTGAAATTTTAAAAGTATTTCTGGTGACCCCTGCAGGGGAAGCATCCTTTACAACGCAACTTTTACCACGCGTTGCCTTTACGACGCAACTATTACAACGCATGTCATTACAACGCATAGCGCTGGGGGGCGCTCTAGGATAGGGAATAGATTTAATTTACTATCCAACACCTTCCCTACTATCCACGGGGACTGGAGTTGGAATAGTAAATTAAACTATTCACTATCCAGCACCCCTAAGCACTATGCGTTGTAAAGGCATGCATTGTAAAAACTGCGTTGTAAAGGCATGCGTGGTAAAAGCATGCGTTGTAATGTCATACATCCCCCCTGCAGCAGACTGTAAGTCACGGCCCCCAGTCTTTGTCCCGAGGTTCGACAGCTCTGTCGGATTATCGCAGCTGAGGTGTGGCTGTGCTCAGAGAGGCCGCCCCTCATTCTCAAATTCCCCACTATCTTCACAGTAGTCCTAATAAAGCGATCGGGTACCTGCTGCTTCTCTGATGAGGGCAGCCAGGAGGACCCCCAGCAGCAGACTCATCTCTGGGCGCCTCATTCTCTCAGGCAGCTTCTCCCCTCGGGGTATTGTATTCGGGACGAGCAGCGACTGAGAACGAGGAACGACTGTGAGCTTCTTCTGAGTGACTGCAGTGCCGGGTTCCCTCAGGTTATATAACAGAGGGCAGGGCACAGAGAGGTGGACAGGTCAGAAGGGAGAGGAGTGAGAGTGAGTGGGCAGATCAGCAAGGAGGTGAGTGTTAGTGCGAGGGACAAAAGCGGTTGATGACGAGAGAAAGAGATATAGAGAAGAGAGATATCTTGAGAGGGGAGAAAGACAAACAGGAGGAGAGAGACACTTAGGGAACAAGTGATAGAGAGATACAGTGAGGGGTAAAGGGACTGACAGAGATAACGTCTGAGACAAACCTAAGGGAGCGAGACTGCAAGAGAGAGGGAGACACTGCAGGGAGAGAGGGAGTTACCGAGGGTGAGAGAAACGTTCCGATTGGTAGAAACACAACAAAAAGAAGAGAGAGAGAGAGATGTGAGAGACATACACCATGGAGAGCGCGAGATTTAGACAGAGGGACACCGAGGGAGAAAAGAAAGTGACAGGCAGAGAAACATTTGTGGAGGGGAAACTGCCTGACAAGCAGAGAGGGAGGAAGACCAAAACTAAGGCCGAAGAGAGCGGATCACTGACTAAATGTCGAGGGACAAAATATAGACTACCCAAAATATCAATACTAAAATATCGACAGACAAAATATCGAATTCCTATCTACAAACAGGTAACTACCAAAATATCGAATACAAAATATCGTTTAAAAAACATATACTTTGTAAAAATATCGAATTTCTTAAAAATAATGTAAAATTAAAAAAATATTAAAAAGAAATTGCTAAAATAGTTAAAAATACTTAAATTACCTTTAAATTATTAAATTAATAATTTAACTTATAAAAAAAACATACAATCATATATGTTAAAACATATATATATATTAACATAATATTAATAAAAATACACAATATTATTACCTTAGGATAGCGGGAGTGTAAAAATGACTATTCCCACTCCTGGAAGTGCAACAGTAGGGAAAGCGTTGGATAGCGTAGGGGTAAAAATTACTATTCCCACTCCAAAGAGTGCAACAGTAGGGAAAGCGTTGGATAGCGTAGGGGTAAAAATTACTATTCCCACTCCAGAGGGTGCAAAAGTAGGGAAAGCGTTGGATAGTGTAGGGGTAAAAAATACTATTCCCACTCCAGAGAGTGCAATAGTAGGGAAAGCGTTGGATAGCATAGGGGTAAAAATTACTATTCCCACTCCAGAGAGTGCAACAGTAGGGAAAGCATTTGATAGCGTAGTGGTAAAAATTACTATTCCCACTCCATGTGAGTGCAACAGTAGGGAAAGCATTGGATAGCGTAGGGGTAAAAATTACTATTCCCACTCCAGGGAGTGCAACAGTAGGGAAAGCGTTGGATAGCGGAGGGGTAAAAATTACTATTCCCACTCCAGTGAGTGCAACAGTAGGGAAAGCGTTGGATAGCGTAGGGGTAAAAATTAATATTCCCACTCCAGAGAGTGCAACAGTAGGGAAGGCTTTGGATAGCGTAGGGGTAAAAATTACTATTCCCACTCCAGAGAGTTGAACAGTAGGGAAAGCGTTGGATAGCGTAGGGGTAAAAATTACTATTCCCACTCCAGAGAGTGCAACAGTAGGGAAAGCGTTGGATAGCGTAGGGGTAAAAATTACTATTCCCACTCCAGTGAGTGCAACAGTAGGGAAAGCGTTGGATGACATAAAGGTAAATTTTACTATTACCACTATAGTGAAAATAAATTAATATAATTCACATAATTATCAATTAATCAATTAATAAAAATTAATTAAGAATTAATTAATTACCAATTAAAAATTAATTAACAATGTATTCAAAATAAATACCAATAAATAAATTTACATATTTAATTAATTATAATTAAATTACTTCCCACCCTATTTCCCTATAAACCCACAACCCACTACAGAAAATAAATTAGTTATTCACATAATTATCAATTAATAAAAAATAATTATCAATTAAGAATCAATTAATTACCAATTAAAAATTAATTAACAATGTATTCAAAATAAATACTAATAAATCAATTACTATTCCCACTCCATGAGAGTGCAACAGTAGGGAAAGCATTGGATAGCGTAGGGGTAAAAATTACTATTCCCACTCCAGAGAGTGCAACAGTAGGGAAAGCGTTGGATAGTGTAGGGGTAAAAAATACTATTCCCACTCCAGAGAGTGCAATAGTAGGGAAAGCGTTGGATAGCGTAGGGGTAAAAATTACTATTCCCACTCCAGAGAGTGCAACAGTAGGGAAAGCATTTGATAGTAGTGGTAAAAATTACTATTCCCACTCCATGAGAGTGCAACAGTAGGGAAAGCATTGGATAGCGTAGGGGTAAAAATTACTATTCCCACTCCAGAGAGTGCAACAGTAGGGAAAGCGTTGGATAGCGTAGGGGTAAAAATTACTATTCCCACTCCAGTAAGTGCAACAGTAGGGAAAGCGTTGGATAGCGTTGGATAGCGTAGGGGTATTCCCACTTCAGAGAGTGCAACAGTAGGGAAGGCTTTGGATAGCATAGGGGTAAAAATTACTATTCCCACTCCAGAGAGTGCAACAGTAGGGAAAGCGTTGGATAGCGTAGGGGTAAAAATTACTATTCCCACTCCAGAGAGTGCAACAGTAGGGAAAGCGTTGGATAGCATAGGGGAAAAAATTACTATTCCCACTTCAGAGAGTGCAACAGTAGGGAAAGCGTTGGATAGCGTAGGGGTAAATATTACTATTCCCACCCCAGAGAGTGCAACAGTAGGAAAGGCGTTGGATAGCGTAGGGATAAAAATTACTATTCGCACTCCAGAGAATGCAACAGTAGGGAAAGCGTTGGATAGCGTAGGGGTAAAAATTACTATTCCCACTCCAGTGAGTGCAACAGTAGGGAAAGCGTTGGATAGCATAAAGGTACATTTTACTATTCCCACTCTAGTGAAAATAAATTAATATAATTCACATAGTTATCAATTAATAAAAAATAATTATCAATTAAGAATTAATTAATTACCAATTAAAAATTAATTAACAATGTATTCAAAATAAATACCAATAAATAAATGTACATATTTAATTAATTATAATTAAATTACTTCCCACCCTATTTCCCTATAAACCCACAACCCACTACAGAAAATAAATTAGTTATTCACATAATTATCAATTAATAAAAAATAATTATCAATTAAGAATTAATTAATTACCAATTAAAAATTAATTAACAATGTATTCAAAATAAATACTAATAAATCAATTAACATATTAAATTAAGAATAATTAAATTACTTCCCACCCTATTCCCCTATAAACCCACAACCCGCTACAGAAAATAAATTAATATAATTATCAATTATTAAAAATTCATTATCAATTAAGATTTACTTAATTACCAGTGAAAAATTAATTAACAATTTATTCAAAAAAATACCAATAAATGAATTGACATATTTAATTAATTATAATTAAATTACTTCCCACCCTATTCCCCTATAAAACCACAACCCGCTACAGAATTAAATTACGCAAAAATTAAATAACATAAAATTAATTACTTAAAATAAATTACAAAAAAATATACACTTTTCACACATATACTAACATACAAAACACTTAAAAAAATTCGATATTATTAAAAATTCGATATTTTTAATGACCTATATTATGTACTTCGATATTTTGACTTTCTATATGTTTAAAATCGATATTACATTACTTACCTTAAAAACAATATTTTTGATTTCTATATTCTGTCCATTCGATATTTTGTCCATTCTATATTTTGGACTCGATATTTGTGTTAGTCTATATTTTGGACTCGATATTTTGACCATATACCGAAGAGAGCCTCTCAGAGATAGAGACATATATAGATGAGGTATTTAGACCACGAAAGAGAGACACGCTCTTACAGCAGAGCCTGAAGAGAGACGCACTGAAAGGAGAAGGAGACTAAAAGGAAGAGAGAAACGTTGAGGGAGAGGTAGTGACAGTACTAGAGAGGTACTGTCGGGGAAGAAGATGACAGGGAGAGATGAGCTGATGGGGTAGGAAGGCCCAGCAATAGAGACACTCATGGAAGAGAGGGAGATTGCAGGGGAGGTAGACATCCTTAGGGGAAGAGAGACATAAAGGGATAGAGACGCGGGGATAGACTACTGGGAATGGCATGCATTGCCGAAGAAAGATTGATAGGGACAGCCAACCGTGTATATGTGGAAGAGAGACGCACAATGAGACACACTGCGTGGAAATAGGGGGACGGGGACAAAAACACAGGGGTGTGGAGGAGCTGACAGGAAGAGATCCGCAACCAGCGGAGGAGGGTGGGGTTGTAGGTGATTGATTCCCATGTCATGGTCATCTCCGAGCACTCGCCTGACCTGTTTTACGGACACGGCTCTTGGATCTGCCTGTCTCCGCACTAATGACACCACCGGGCCTGAAGATGGCCAGGGGCCCAGGGAGGGTCACCTTCTGGTACTTTGTGTCTCTCGGCTGACAATCATGCAGTGCACGGTCACTGAATGACTAGATGTCACTTCCCCTCGTGTATGCTTCTGGGGTAGCTTCCAGACAAGGGGCAGGTGTGCCTTTCCATGCAGGACTCTTCTGAGGTTCGAGAAATACCCAGGCCTGACACAGGGGCAACTTAACCAGCTCGCACAAACTTCCTGCTTCACAGAAGTGATTCATTGAAAAAAAATGTAAACAAATGAAATAATAAAAAAATGAATGCAGGCCCCTAAGTTTTTTTCAGGACTCTACTGTCTGGACTGCCAAAGTCTTCAGTGTCAGAATATCCAGACTTCTTAGTCTTGATTTCCCTTCTTGCCTCTTACTTTCACAATCCTACACCATTAGGCATTGTTTTCCATTCATGGTTTCTCACGTTGTCACTGTTTTCCTATCTTTCTGTTATGTGTGACCATGAAAAATAAGTCACAGGGACGAAAATAGGTGCCCACTACCTGCAGCCTTCTGCACAAATTAAGTGCTTCTTTACAGGTACTTTGCACCCTAAGTAATGTGTCCGACCACTTCGCTATCCCATAAAAAACGAGGTTAGTCACACCGGGACTTCGGTTGTTAGTGATCTCATGGGAACATGACTTCATAGAATTCCTTTACAGAGAAAACATTTCACCTAAACTATTTAATGGGCATTTTAAAAATAAATGGCATTTATAATTTCAGCGAAACCATTAATGGCATATTTACAAAGAAATGATGCGGAGCTAAAAGCAGTTTTGCAGCGTGTTGGACCCGGCCTCGTGGCGTGGTCCTACCCCTCCCGCATGGCGGGCCCCGGACGACATCGGCCCTCCATCCAGCCCGGGTCGGCCTCGGGCACACCTCTGCACGCCCTCCAAACCACCAGATCCGCCACCCGGCGGCTCACAACCACTGACACGGCACCCTCGGGCCGCCCCAGCATTACCGGTCCGGTGCCCACCCCGGACCCTCATTCCAGGCCCGACGCCATCTTGGGCCCATCACGTCACAGACACGTGGTCCCGGACCAGCCGCGGCCACGGCCCCAGCGAGCCCGCCATCGAGGCACCAAGAACCCTCCGGGTGGTAGAGTGGCCACTCCACCAGAGACAAGGAGAGGGGAGTTTCGATGGCTCTCCAACCGTCCCCGGATGCCTGGTTTCGATCGCCCTCCGGCCTCCCTGGGCTCTGGCTCCACCCCCCTGCTGGGTGTCTGGACACCCTCATCCCGGCCCCTCTGACCCCCAGGCGAGAGGGTCCGGACATCAAAGGACTCCAGACCTATATCTGGGCCAGCCCCGGAGTAGGACGGCAGTTGTATCCCGGAGTCGAGAAGCCCTGCTGATTCTATCGCGGCTGACCCTGAGACGAACTTCCCTTGCTGTTCTACCGGGAACCTGCTGGCGCTGCCGCGGTCCATCTTTGCTGTAACCATCTTGGAACCTGCTGGCGCTGCCGCGGTCCACACTCGCTGAACCATCTTGGAACCTGCTGGCGCTGCCGCGGTCCACACTCGCTGAACCATCTTGGAACCTGCTGGCGCTGCTGCGGTCCACACTCGCTGAACCATCTTGGAACCTGCTGGCGCTGCCGCGGTCCACACTCGCTGAACCATCTTGGAACCTGCTGGCGCTGCCGCGGTCCACACTCGCTGAACCATCTTGGAGCCTGCTGGCGCTGCCGCGTCCCAACCTCCCGGAACTCCCCAGCTCGAGGATTGAGAGCTGTGCGTAGAGTCTCCTTGCCACCGACCATCTATAAGACTGTCCCGCTACCTTGCCCCCTTTGTCACGAGACTTTCCAGATCTCGGGATCTGCTGTATATATTGAAACAATACTTATTGCCAGATAAAGATTGAAAACTCTATCTACGTGTGGTGTATATTTGTAGTGGTGTGGTTACTCTGCTGTACGATTCTAGGAGAGGGCCCTCCCGTCGGAGGCCTCTCGACCTCGCTCGGTCCCTTCTCTGAAGGAGGGGTAGACCTAGGGGTGGTCAGTCAGACACCTTCTGCCTCCCCCGGGTTCGCCTTTCTAACATTGGTAGCAGGCGCTGCGATCCGAGCCAACGCAAAATCGTACAGAGAGTGATCTACCCGCTACGACGGAAAAACACACAGAGACCATGACGACCCAAGGAACCAACCTACCTGCCGAATTCCAGAAAGAGAAGATAGAAGAATACAGCCACAAAGAACTAAAACAATTCTGTAAAGACATGGGTATCGCTACCACTGGCCTGAGCACAAAAGAGGACTTCAAATCGGCCCTACAAGCCTGGGTGGAAACCCGAGACAGACCACCCCAAGAGGAGAATAGCCTGAACGGGCAACAGGAAACCAGCACACCCCCGACGGGGGAAAGAACCGCAACACTAAACGCGGACCTCATCTATGAAGACGCTCGAGAACGAGAGCGCAACAGGCTACACGAATTGGAGCTTGCACGACTCCGGCTAGACGGAGAACTCCAGCTAGAGGAGAGAAAGATAGCCCTCGAGCAACTACGGCTGGAGGGGGATCTAGAAGAGAAACGGAGACAACGTGACCTCGAAGAAAAACGACTAGCATATGAACACGAACGAGGGCTGAGAGAACTAGAAATCAAGGCCAAGAGCAACGAAGATAGCGCGGCCGGGGCCAAGACCTCGCCCCTCCCGTGGACACCAAGGTTCACCTACCGAAAGATGTAGTCAAAGAATACTACAAGAACGATGATATCCAGCAATGGTTCAAAGCCTACGAGGTGGCCATGACCGCCCATCGGGTGCCCCTGAAGGATTGGGGCGCCGGCCTGTGGGGAAAGTTCGTCAACGATGGGAGGGACGCCCTGCTGGAACTCCCTGACACCGAAATGTCCTCCTATGAACACATGAAAACGGCCCTACTCACGCGCTACGGACTCACCCCCGAAATGTACCGGCAGAGGTTCCGAGACTGTGAAAAAATCCCCGGTACCACTTGGGTAGAATATGTGAACTTTTTTAGCAGAGCCTTCGAGGGGTGGGTCAAAGGCAGTCAGGTCACTACCTACCAGCAGTTGGTCGACCTTATGCTGTGGGAGCACCTCTCCAACAACTGCTTCATTGAACTACGACAGCACCTCCTCGACAGCAAGTTGACCGAGCCGCGAAAACTAGCGGTCGAAGCAGATCGGTGGGCGAGCAACCGCGTCCACCGGAACACCACAGGAGAATACGGACGAGGGTCCCCGGGGAACCACCGGCCGCGAGGCGGCGGGTCTGGCATCAGCCGAGGCCGAGACCTCCCAGCGGGGTCTTCGCCCGCCTCCTCTACACCAGCCTCCAGCCCGACCGGGGCCACGCCCCAACGTTACGTGCCACAGATGCCAGCGGCTGGGTCACTATGCCAATGATCCTCTCTGCCCCATGAACCAGCGGCCCGGCACCACCGGGCCCCCCGGTCGACAAATCACTGCAGCTGCTCTGAGCGAAGAAAAGGAGGAAGAAGAAGAGGTCCCTATGGAACCAGAAGAATGGGAGTCCGCGGCCATGTGCCTCGCCTCCCTGGGCGACAAAGACATGATCCCCCGAGACCAGATTCCGCTCAACACCCAGAAGTACCGCCAGTGGGTCACCATCAACGGATGCCGGGCCGAGGCTCTCCGTGACACGGGGGCCAGCATAACCGCCGTCCGCTGCCATCTGGTGACCCCAGAACAAATCTTGCCCCACGTTCTGTGCCCTGTCCGGTCAGCGGACAATTCCGAGAGCCTGTGCCAGATGGCCCGCATCCCCTTCGAGTGGGGAGGAGTGTCCGGCATGCTGAAAGTCACCGTCCGAGACGATGCCCCGGTGGACTGCCTCCTCGGGAACGACCTAGAAAGTTCCCCATGGGCACAGATCGAGCGAAGAGAGCATCTGGGGATGCTAGGCCTTCCTGAATGGGTTTGCGTAACGACCCGATCCATATCCACCCGGGACACCGTCCCAGCCGAAGACAAACCCGAAGAACCTGAATGGCCGGCACCTCCGCCACCCGCCACTGCCACGGCCGAACCCGAACTGGGGCCGCAGAGCCCCAGCCATGAAGAACTTCCCGAGCTCGGGCCCCTTCCCGAACTAGCCCAGTGGCGCCAAGAAGGGGGCCCCACCCGCGAGCAGTTCCGGCGGGAACAAAAGACATGTCCTTCCCTTGAGGGACTCCGGCAACAAGCCGCCACGCAAGCCACAGGAGACTCCTCGGGGTCCCACTGGATCTATTGGGACCAGGACCTCCTGTACAGTGAACAAAAGATCGCCGAGCTGGGGGCCGGCCGAGTGCTAGTCGTCCCCCTCCACTTCAGAGACTTTCTCTTAAACCTGGCACATGAGGTGCCCCTCGCCGGGCACCTGGGGCAGGACAAAACCTACAGCCGCCTGGTGACCCACTTTTATTGGCCGAAGATGCGCCGCGATGTGTACAACCACTGCCAAACCTGTCTGACCTGCCAAGCCAGCGGAAAGAGTGGGGGGAAAATCAAGGCCCCACTCCAACCGTTTCCCGTGGTGACCACTCCCTTCGAGCGAGTAGGGATCGACATCGTGGGGCCCCTGGATCCCCCCACCTCTCAGGGGCACCGCTTCATCCTCGTCCTGGTGGACCATGCCACCCGCTACCCAGAAGCTATCACCCTCCGGACTATCACAGCCCCCGTAGTGGGTCGGGCGCTAATGGGGATCTTCTCCAGAGTCGGCTTCCCCCGAGAGGTCGTCAGTGATCGGGGCACAAACTTTATATCGAAATATATGCAGTCCCTGTGGCAACAGTGCGGGGTCGCGTATAAATTCACCACCCCGTATCACCCTCAAGGGAATGGACTAGTGGAGCGATTTAATAGGACCCTGAAAGGAATGATCAAGGGCCTAGAAGAGCCCCTCCGGCGCAAATGGGACGTTCTGCTGCCATGCCTCCTGTTCGCCTACCGGGAGGTACCCTAGAAGTCCCTGGGGTTCAGCCCCTTTGAACTATTATATGGACACCCGGTGCGAGGCCCCCTCAGCCTGGTCAAGGAAGGCTGGGAGCTGGCCGCCTCCGATACTCCGCCCGATGTTTTCCGATACCTCTTGACTCTCTGCAACCAGACTCGGAAGTTCCGGGAGCTGGCCGAAACCAACCTGAAGGCCAGTCAAGAGGAGATGAAGCGCTGGTATGATGAAAATGCCTCGTCCATTGAATTTGAGCCGTGCCAGCAGGTCTGGGTCATGTCCCCGGTCGACCCCGGCGCCCTCCAGGACAAATGGACGGGGCCCTTCAAAGTGGTGGAGCGCAAGAGCCCCGTCACCTACCTAGTGGACATGGAGTCCCCCCGGAACCCCCTCCGGGTCCTACACGCCAACCGGCTCAAGCCCCACTTTGTCCGCACCGAACTGAGCCTGTTGTTGGCTACCGATGACGGAGCAGAGGACGACTCCGAGCCTCTACCAGACCTCCTGGGCACCTCCGAGAAAGATGGCTCCGTCGAGGGAGTCTCCCTCTCTCCCGCGCTGACACCCAAACAGCGCCAGGACTGCCAGAACCTGCTGGGTCAATTTGCGACTTTATTTTCCCTCACCCCCGGAGTCACCCAGTGGTGTGTTCACGACGTCGACACCGGGGACAGTCCGCCCGTGCGGCACCGAGCCTACCGAGTCCCCGACCGAGTCCGGACCTGCATCCAAGCCGAAGTTTCCAAGATGCTAGCCCTAGGGGTAGCCGAGCCCTCAGACAGTCCATGGGCCAGTCCCGTCGTCCTGGTCCCTAAGGCCACCGCCCCCGGGGTGCCCCCGGAGCTGCGGTTCTGTGTCGACTACCGGGGACTGAATGCCGTCACCAGGACCGACGCCCATCCCATTCCCCGAGCGGATGAACTGATCGATCGCCTGGGAGCCGCCAGGTACCCCAGCACCTTCGACCTCACGGCCGGATACTGGCAAATCGGCCTCACGCCAGGGGCACAAGAACGATCCGCTTTCTCGACCCCCGATGGCCACTTCCACTTCAACGTGACGGTTTTCCCGCCGCCACTGACTGCAGACACGCCCCCCCGCCAGCCGATTGGCTAAGACGCTCCCGCCTCCCAGCTGACCCGCCCTCACTGCTCCCTCCTTAAGGGGACCCTCTTCTCCCGCTCAGGAGCAACCACTGCGCCCTCACCGGCCTGGTCGCCCCACGATCCTCGCTCCTGCTCCTGCGCCCTCCTGCTTCCTGTGCCGACCGATCTCCAGCGTCGCCTGCTCCCGGCGCCCCAGCCGCCGCAGGGCCGCCAGAGAAGCCCGCACCCGGTTTTCCCGCCGCCACTGACTGCAGACACGCCCCCCCGCCAGCCGATTGGCTAAGACGCTCCTGCCTCCCAGCTGACCCGCCCTCACTGCTCCCTCCTTAAGGGGACCCTCTTCTCCCGCTCAGGAGCAACCACTGCGCCCTCACCGGCCTGGTCGCCCCACGATCCTCGCTCCTGCTCCTGCGCCCTCCTGCTTCCTGTGCCGACCGATCTCCAGCGTCGCCTGCTCCCGGCGCCCCAGCCGCCGCAGGGCCGCCAGAGAAGCCCGCACCCGGTTTTCCCGCCGCCACTGACTGCAGACACGCCCCCCGCCAGCCGATTGGCTAAGACGCTCCCGCCTCCCTGCTGACCCGCCCTCACTGCTCCCTCCTTAAGGGGACCCTCTTCTCCCGCTCAGGAGCAACCACTGTGCCCTCACCGGCCTGGTCGCCCCACGATCCTCGCTCCTGCTCCTGCGCCCTCCTGCTTCCTGTGCCGACCGATCTCCAGCGTCGCCTGCTCCCGGCGCCCCAGCCGCCGCAGGGCCGCCAGAGAAGCCCGCACCCGGTTTTCCCGCCGCCACTGACTGCAGACACGCCCCCCCGCCAGCCGATTGGCTAAGACGCTCCCGCCTCCCAGCTGACCCGCCCTCACTGCTCCCTCCTTAAGGGGACCCTCTTCTCCCGCTCAGGAGCAACCACTGCGCCCTCACCGGCCTGGTCGCCCCACGATCCTCGCTCCTGCTCCTGCGCCCTCCTGCTTCCTGTGCCGACCGATCTCCAGCGTCGCCTGCTCCCGGCGCCCCAGCCGCCGCAGGGCCGCCAGAGAAGCCCGCACCCGGTTTTCCCGCCGCCACTGACTGCAGACACGCCCCCACGCCAGCCGATTGGCTAAGACGCTCCCGCCTCCCAACTGACCCGCCCTCACTGCTCCCTTCTTATGATGCCCCCTCAGCGACCGCGCAGCGGACGCGCGCAGCGGACGCACCGATTGAGAGCCGAAGGTGCGCCAAAGGTAAGCCCGTCTGCGCCCGTCCGCGCCTGGACCGCGCCCAGTGCCAGGACCCCTGGCCCCCGCAGACCCCAGCCCACCCGCCGGAAGCCGACCAGACGAACCTACGACTCCACCGAACTCAACGCTCTCAACACCGGCCGAACCCCGGGCTGCTACCGAGCCACACCGAGACGCACCCACGGACCCTTCAGCTGCCACTCCTGCAACTTCACCTGCAACCGGACCCACGCCACACCAGCACCCACCAAGCCGAACTCCAACAGCACCCACCTGAAGTGCATCCTGCTCAACACCCGCTCCGTCCACAGACACGCCGTCGAGCTCTGGAACCTGCTCGACACCACAGCCCCAGACGTCGCCTTCCTCACGGAAACCTGGATGAACGCCTCCTCAGCGCCCGACATCGCCATCGCCATCCCAGACGGCTACAAGATCATCCGGAGGGACCGCGTCAACCAGACAGGAGGAGGCATCGCCATCATCCACAGGAACACCATCCGCATCACGACCAACACCGACGACAACCTCGCACCCGCCGAACACCTGCACTTCCAGATCCACGTCAACCCCAAGACCACCCTCAGAGGCACCCTCATCTACAGACCCCCGGGACCACGCACACAATTCAGCGAGGACATCGCCGACTTCGTCAGTCCACACGCCCTCCTCTCCGCTGACTACATCCTCCTCGGGGACCTCAACTTCCACCTGGAGAACAACAACAACCGCAACACCACCACCCTGCTGGACAACCTCGCCAACCTCGGACTCAAGCAACTGGTGACCACCCCCACCCACTACGCTGGACACGCGCTCGACCTGGTCTTCTCTTCCAGCAAGGACATCGCCTTCAGCCACGCCACGGGACTCCAATGGACGGACCACAGCTGCGTCCACTTCAGCTACAGAAGGACCACGCTCCACCATCACCAGCAACAGGCCCCCCGCAGAAGCTGGAACAAGATCACTGCAGACCAGCTCACTACCTCCCTGAGCAAGAACCCTCCCACCAGCACAACAAACCCCAGCCAAGCAGCCACCAACCTCACGAAATGGATCAGCGACTGCGCAGACGACCTCGCCCCGCTGAAGACCCCGCCGAGCAGACCCTGCAGCAAGAAAGCCCCATGGTTTAACGACGAACTCAAGAGCTCCAAGAAGAACTGCAGAGCACTCGAGAAAACCTGGCGCAGAGACCCAACATGACTGCCCTCAAGCTCGCCACCCGAAAACACCACCAGCTGATCCGCGCCACCAAGAAAACCGCATTCAAGGAACGACTGGACAACAACGCACACAACAGCAAGGAACTCTTCAACATCGTGAAAGAGCTCTCCAACCCCAACGCCGGAAACAACGACATCACACCTTCGCAAGACCTCTGCAACTCCCTCGCCTCCTACTTCCACAACAAGATCGCGGACATACACAACAGCTTCAGCACTCAACCAACGCACGCCACGACCGAACCACCGCCCCCCACCACCACCCTCCGCGCCTGGACCCCGATCAGCACCGAAGACACCATCCGCACGATGAACTCCATCCACTCCGGATCTCCGACAGACCCCTGCCCTCACCACGTCTTCAACAAAGCCAACGCTGTCATTGCACCCCACCTGCGGGACATCATCAACACCTCCTTCAACACCGCCACCTTCCCGGAGAGCTGGAAGCACGCCGAACTCAGCGCTCTACTCAAGAAACCATCAGCAGACCCCACCGACCTCAAGAACTACCGCCCCATCTCGCTGCTCCCGTTTCCGGCCAAAGTCATCGAGAAGACCGTCAACAAGCACCTGGCCGCCTTCCTCGAGACGAACGGCTCCCTCGACCTCTCGCAGTCTGGCTTCCGGGCCAACCACAGCACCGAGACCGCCCTGATCGCAGCTACAGATGACATTCGAGCCCTGCTCGACAACGGAGAAACAGCGGCCCTCATCCTCCTGGACCTCTCCGCGGCCTTCGACACTGTCTGCCACCGTACCCTAGTACAGCGCCTCAGCAACGTCGGAATCCAGGAGAAGGCACTGGAGTGGATCACCTCCTTCCTCGCCGGAAGGACACAGAGAGTCCGCCTCCCCCCGTTCAGATCGGAGGCCACCGAAGTCATCTGCGGCGTTCCTCAAGGCTCCTCGCTCAGCCCAACTCTCTTCAACGTCTACATGAGCCCCCTCGCAGACATCGCACGCCAGCACAACCTGAACATCATCTCCTACGCCGACGACACCCAGCTGATCCTCTCCCTCACCAACGACCCCGCCACCGCCAGAGCCAACCTTCACGAAGGGATGACAGACATAGCCAAATGGATGTCGAACAGCCGCCTGAAACTGAACTCGGACAAGACGGAAGTCCTCATCCTGGGATCCTCACCCTCCGCCTGGGACGACTCCTGAAGGCCCCCCGCCCTGGGCAGCGCACCCAAAGCAACTGACCACGCACGCAACCTGGGCTTCATCCTGGACTCCACCCTCTCTATGACCAGACAAGTCAACGCCGTCTCCTCTTCGTGCTTCAACATCCTGCGAATGCTACGCAAGATCTTCCGATGGATCCCCACCAAGACCAGGAAGACGGTCACCCAGGCCCTCGTCACCAGCCGTCTGGACTACGGTAACTCCCTCTACGCCGGAACCACCGCCAAACTCCAGAAGAGACTCCAGCGGATCCAGAACACCTCAGCACGACTCATCCTGGACATCCCCCGCCGCAGCCACATCTCCGGACACCTGAGAGACCTGCACTGGCTCCCGGTCAACAAGAGAATCACCTTCCGGCTCCTCACCCACGCACACAAAGCCCTACACAACCAAGGACCAGGATACCTCAACAGCCGCCTCAACTTCTACACTCCCACGCGCCAGCTTCGATCGACCAGCCACGCCCTCGCCGCCGTCCCCCACATCCGAAGAGCCACCACAGGAGGAAGGTCCTTCTCCTACCTGGCCTCCAAGACTTGGAACTCCCTTCCGACCCACCTCCGCCTGACCCAGGACCACCTCGCCTTCAGGAAGCAGCTCAAGACCTGGCTGTTCGAGCAGTAGCGGACCCCCCCCCCCCCCAGCGCCCTTGAGACCCTCCGGGTGAGTAGTGCGCTATACAAATGCTCTGATTGATTGATTGATTGATTGAAGAATGCTCCGGCCACCTTCCAGAGACTAGTGAATCGGGTGCTGGCAGGGCTGGAAGAGTTCAGTGCCGCCTATCTGGACGATATTGCGGTGTACAGCCTCTGTTGGGACGAGCACCTGACCCACCTCTGGAAGGTCCTGACGGCCCTCCAATGGGCCGGACTAACAATAAAAGCCAGCAAGTGCCAGATCGGTCAAGGGTCCGTGACCTATCTGGGACCCAAGATCGACGCCATCCAGGCCTGGGAGCCCCCCGTCACCCAGACCGCCGTCCGAGCCTTCCTGGGGCTCACTGGATACTATCGGCGGTTCATAAAGGACTATGGGAGCATTGTGGGGCCCCTCACAGAACTAACCTCCAAGAGACTACCCCCGAAGGTGCACTGGACCCCCGAGTGCCAAGTAGCCTTTGAGACACTAAAGACTGCCATGTGCACCGCCCCGGTGCTCCAGGCCCCCGACTACAGCCGAGAGTTCATCGTCCAAACTGACGCCTCGGAACACGGCATTGGGGCCGTCCTGTCCCAAATGAACTCTGACGGAGTTGACCTTCCTGTGGCCTGCATCAGCCGGCGCCTGCTGGCCCGAGAACAACGATGGAGCACCATCGAGAGGGAAGCATTCGCCGTCGTATGGGCCCTAAAGAAGCTACGGCCCTACCTCTTCGGCACCCACTTCCGAGTACAGACCGACCACCGGCCCCTGCGGTGGTTGATGCAGATGCGGGGCGAGAACCCGAAGTTGCTACGTTGGTCCATCTCCCTCCAAGGGATGAACTTCACCGTGGAGCATCGCCCTGGCAACGACCACGCCAACGCTGACGGCCTCCCCAGATTCTTCCGCCTTGGCGAGGAGAATCCCCAAGAAGATGGGTGACTCTCCCCTGCCTTCAGCTGGGGGGGACGCATGTTGGACCCGGCCTCGTGGCGTGGTCCTACCCCTCCCGCATGGCGGGCCCCGGACGACATCGGCCCTCCATCCAGCCCGGGTCGGCCTCGGGCACACCTCTGCACGCCCTCCAAATCACCAGATCCGCCACCCGGCGGCTCACAACCACTGACACGGCACCCTCGGGCCGCCCCAGCATTACAGGTCCGGTGCCCACCCCGGACCCTCATTCCAGGCCCAACGCCATCTTGGGCCCATCACGTCACAGACACGTGGTCCCGGACCAGCCGCGGCCACGGCCCCAGCGAGCCCGCCATCGAGGCACCAAGAACCCTCCGGGTGGTAGAGTGGCCACTCCACCAGAGACAAGGAGAGGGGAGTTTCGATGGCTCTCCAACCGTCCCCGGATGCCTGGTTTCGATCGCCCTCCGGCCTCCCTGGGCTCTGGCTCCACCCCCCTGCTGGGTGTCTGGACACCATCATCCCGGCCCCTCTGACCCCCAGGCGAGAGGGTCCGGACATCAAAGGACTCCAGACCTATATCTGGGCCAGCCCCGGAGTAGGACGGCAGTTGTATCCCGGAGTCGAGAAGCCCTGCTGATGCAATCGCGGCTGACCCTGAGACGAACTCCCCTTGCTGTTCTACCGGGAACCTGCTGGCGCTGCCGCGGTCCATCTTTGCTGTAACCATCTTGGAACCTGCTGGCGCTGCCGTGGTCCACACTCGCTGAACCATCTTGGAACCTGCTGGCGCTGCCGCGGTCCACACTCGCTGAACCATCTTGGAACGTGCTGGCGCTGCCGCGGTCCACACTCGCTGAACCATCTTGGAACCTGCTGGCGCTGCCGCGGTCCACACTCGCTGAACCATCTTGGAACCTGCTGGCGCTGCCGCGGTCCACACTCGCTGAACCATCTTGGAACCTGCTGGCGCTGCCGCGGTCCACACTCGCTGAACCATCTTGGAGCCTGCTGGCGCTGCCGCGGCCCAACCTCCCGGAACTCCCCAGCTCGAGGATTGAGAGCTGTGCGTAGAGTCTCCTTGCCACCGACCATCTATAAGACTGTCCCGCTACCTTGCCCCCTTTGTCACGAGACTTTCCAGATCTCGGGATCTGCTGTATATATTGAAACGATACTTATTGCCAGATAAAGATTGAAAACTTTATCTACGTGTGGTGTATATTTGTAGTGGTGTGGTTACTCTGCTGTACGATTCTAGGAGAGGGCCCTCCCGTCGGAGGCCTCTCGACCTCGCTCGGTCCCTTCTCTGAAGGAGGGGTAGACCTAGGGGTGGTCAGTCAGACACCTTCTGCCTCCCCCGGGTTCGCCTTTCTAACACAGCGCAACATTGCGTCATTTCAAAACCGCAAGGATGTGCAGTATTCACAAGGAAATAGCGCACACCTATGGTTTCCCTTGCACCAGCACTAAAAAAGCTGCCTAGTGCTAACGCAGCCACCCATGGTGCAAGGCTGCCCGTGTTGCAGGGATGATGGTTTATGTGCAGGAAGAGGCTACTTCCTGCACATCAACAGTTATTAGAGGTGAATTGCTCCTTCTATGTGTGCTGCAGAATGCAGAGGAAAAGGGGCGTGCAATGGGGGTTGCAGTGTGTGTTCTACTGCAGCACCCATTGCTTTTTGATGCTGCCCCAGATTTACAAGGCTGAGGCAGCTCCAAAAACTAATGCCAGGGAATACCTTGTCTTAGCATGGGGATACAAGGTTTTTTCACTTTCTATGTGTGCTTCATTCTGCAGCACACATAGAAAGGGTATATCACCATTATTGATTGTTTACGTGCAGTAAGGTACCCCTTCCTGCACATAAATAATCAACCCCACAGCACAGGCACCCTTTGCAATATGGTGGCAGGGTGCCTGATCTGGCACTGGGCGAGCTTTTTTCCACCAGTGCTAAGGTAAACACAGGGGTGTGCCCTATTCCTGTGAATATGGCTCATCCCTAAATTTGAAAAATGTTGGAGCGCCACGCTCTCAAATTTGCCATTGCACCATGCCCCGACATTTTTCTGTAAATATGCCCCTATGTTGATTTTGAATGTGAATACAGTCATTATAGAATCAAAGTGTAAACCAGGGTTTCTGGCTGAGGATTCTGTGGTCATGGTGTCTGCAGCAAATTAACAGGAAAGTGCAGAGAGAGAGGTGATTGAATTAACAGGAAAATAGATTATTTTGATTTTGAAAGAATTCAACATGAGTCACCATCTGTGACAGTTGGCTGTGGGGCAGTTAGAGACGCAAAATCTGAAAACAAATGGCAATAAAGTTCAAGAGGGGATCCCTTGAGAGAAGATCAGGAGCTCTTCAGATTCAGGTTCATCTGAGATATGGCTATGCTTGAACCATGTACATTTCAGCCATGAGAGGTTAGGTGTTGTGAGGGGGGGTCAAGTCCAGAGGGATACACCAACCTCATTGTGTCAGGGTCAGTAAAGAACTCTGAACTCCACAAGCTTGAGTACAAAAACCTTGGAATGGGACATAGCTGAGAAATTCTTTCAAAGCTTTTGTGTGGCCAGGTTCCACTTGAGAACCAACAAAACTCTTTCACCTTCATAAAGACAAGTCGAATGCCACTGACACTGACATTGATGGCTTACTGGCCCAAATACATACTAATTCCAGCTTCAGGTCAGGTAAGGAGCTAATCAATGCAGAAGTCCTGACCAGACACCGACCCCTCAAAGAGACCAAATCCAAATGGCAGTAACTTCCAGCTGCTCAGATGAAGACAGTGCACCAAGCAGGGGGCACACTCTGTCCATGTAGTGGTCAACCTACTGGAATCAACAGAGATTCAGGCGGCCAGTCCAGACACTTTTCCAGTGACCAGCTTGAAGTTATCTAACCTGGATGTTACTTCTCTGCCTCAACTGCACATAGAAGACATGTATGCCACCCTGCTGAGGGATCCTAACACCTCAGTCACTGCCAATGCAAAGATGTAAAAACTGGTGTAATTTATAAACTCTGCACATTCTAAAGACCAAAGCAGGCGTTCTCCAAACGGACAGCAAGAATATATTGTCTACACATTATCCAGTGGCTATATTTGTCCTAGGATTCCCCTAGACGCTCTCTGCATCAACAGTAGGAGAATTGAAAAGATTCTAATGGTCACTAATCACTTGCTTGGCATGCCTAAACATTTCCTGGTAAGAGCCAGAAGGACCCTTTGTGGCCAAAGGCATCTGGGAAAATGTCCTCTATCGGTATCCAACTAGACGGCACTCTGATCAGGGTTTGGTCTTTGACAGATGCCCTATCGGGTCTACCTGGGTGTGATAAGGATATAGAGGACGAAGGTCTACTCCATATCACTGACAAAGGGGAATTCAGATGGAGCCTTTTTACAGAGACTATAATAGATGCTGGCACCTTAACACCACATCAGAAGCAAAAGTGGAACCAGCATGTTGTTCCCTTTGTTAGGGCCTACAGTTACCAGTGATTAAAGTTTAACAGGTGAAAGAGATAACAGCACCATAGCGTCAGTTCAAACACAGATTCTCGGCGGCATTCCCAATGTCATAAGTTGAAAGTTGTGATGGCGCTTTATACTACAGCTGGGAATGTCCACAGCCCGTGTTTTCAGTAGTTAAGCTTTCAGTATTACTAATGCGCTTTAACCATACAACTTGCATTTATCCAAATGTATACCATTCTGATGACGCCAGTTGGCTGGTTGGATCTTGGTTTATCTCCTCCTGTTTACAAGTGCATTTCAGTTTTATTGTGCACGTGAATCTCATGCATTTTGTTTGGCCTAAGCCCCCTCTTGTGATATAGCTTCTTAATGTCTGCTATCGCGATCCTTCTTTATAGAAGTATGGGGCATATTATCAAGGACCGGTGTTAAAATTATCGCAGTTTTATCGGCAAGAAACTACAGATAAAACGGCGATAATGGGCTTGATAAAACGCCCTTGTTAATTCCCATAGAAGCCCATGTTCTGAAAACGGCAATAATGGGCTTGATAATACACCCTTGTTAATTCCCATAGAAGCCCATGTTCTGATGTTAGCATGGGCTTCTATGGGAATTAACAAGGGCGTATTATCAAGCCCATTATCGCCATTTTATTGGCAATTTCCTGCCGATAAACAGGCGATAACTTTAACACCGGTCCTTGATAATATGCCCCTATGTTTTTAGAACCGAGAATCCTTCTCCTGTTCGATTTTAGTGTGGCACTTCTCTACATTTGCTCTCAGTTGATTGAATGCCATGGGTGTTCGTTTGTCTAATCCATCTTTGTTCTTTTCATTATATCCGGCGTGCGATTTTAGTAGATGTCGTGATATTGGCATGGGAACATTTAATTCCCCCTTTTCGCTGATATAACAAAGGGTTCCATACTGCCAGGTTCATGTTGTTCTTGTTTTGGCGGGTGGATAACTGTGCCGCTATTTAAAGGGTTTGCCCTTGGAAAAAAGGAAGGTTTTTTCCTAGGTTTCCCAGAAGCGTTATGATCTTGTATCGCAAACAGCAGTCTCTTTGGCCCAGTTTTCTGCCCATCCGTTCTCTGGCTCTCCAGGAAAATAAGGTTCCTACTGTCATTGGAAACAGTCTTCTTGTTCCATTTCTCTCCATCCTTCCTTCTGCAAATCATGGCCCTGCCTGGACTCTAGATTTGACTTGCGTCAGTGCCGGTCGGGCCTCCGAGTAGGGATTTGATTGCTTTTCATGTTTTGTGATTGTTTTCTTGCTGCTTATAATGTAGACCAGTATCTGTGTAGTCTTCTTCCTGCTTTGGTGCTGTGGTTTTCCTAATGTTTTCGCCAACGTGACTTTGTTTGTCCTGTGGCTTTAGGCTGTCTCCCTGACTGTTAGTTGTCTGCTTGAGAGGTCTTGTTTCGTGGTCATTTGAGTGACTATGATGAAAGTACTGTAACAAGAAAATAATCACTTATCCCAAATAGTAATATTTGAAAAACGGATAAGGGAGATATAGGACAAAAGAGTAAGAGAGAGGAAAAAGTTAAGATATATAGGTTCAAATGTGCATTTTCTCATACGATTGTGGTCCCTCAGTGTGGTCTCAACAAGCAGCTTGTCTTTCTCTTGGGGGAGTTAATGAACCTCCTCAACAAGCTTTGAACATCATAAACCCACCTATTATTCCTTAGGCATTTGTAGTGGATCCAAGTTTGGCTACTAGTCTCATGGAATGCGCATGGCCTTATTCCACTGCCGGAACCCCCAATGTAAAGGAGAATGTATCCAAAAGTGATCTTGTATCCCTTCATGACATATGGCTGACTGAGCCCTATTCCTACTAGTGGATCAATGGCTTTTCACTTGCAGGGTCCAAGTGTGGAAGGGGGCTGTATGTTAATAAGCTTGTCTCTGTTGTTTTGGGGACTAAGTGACTCAAAGTACAGAGCTTGGAACTTGTATATATATTAGGTGTAAGCAGATATTCGATCATTCTTTTTATCTGCCTGCTATCTTTTTTAAAACAATGACTGAAATACATGAGTTCTCGGTGGTTCAAATGTAAGTGAGACCAGCATCCACTCTGGTTACTTCATAGCCTTAAGCAGTGAAGTAGTCAGTTTCTTCTGAATGTGCTTGTGGTAGAGACGTGGCACAAGTTGAGGGTGGACGGAGTTCCCCCACTATTTTTGGGAAGAGCACTCTGTTCTTCTGAGCCCAGTGCTGCATCAAGTCTCCTTGCGCCCCAACACTGCATCTGTTTGCTTTTTACAACACTGTATGCGTTTAACCGGGCCGTCAAAATTCATTTAGTAGCAGACTGAAGTGTGGGGTGCCGCCATGTTGCACCGAGGTGCCACGAACAGCTTCCATGCGCCTCTGGAGGACTTTTGCCGTGTCTGACACCATAATCGTGGCAAAGTTGTCTGTGGTCCTCACTGGGTCTCACTGGCATGCAATGGAGTAGAGGCACTGTTGGAGTGAAGATTGAGGCCTAACTTATCATTCGCGAGTGGCACGGCCTTTCAGCAACATGGGCAAACCAGATAAGCAGCAACCTAAGATCTCCTTCGACTCACGGAAGCAGACGAAAGGTGCAACGGCACAGTCCGATACTGAACTAGAGACAGAGGCCAAGACTAGCAACGCTATGGAATCTGTTCTTAAAGCTATTCAGACCAGTCTTCAAGATATTAACGGGAAGCTGGATCACCTCCCTCAACGTGTGGACAATATGGCTGCGAAGCTGGACAAGCAGGGGGAGGGCCTACATGATGCCGAAACCCGAATTGCAACTGTTGAGGACAAAGCACATGCCAAGACCAGTAAATGCGCAGGAATGGAGAAGATACTTGAAGTTATCAAAAATAAAGCTGAAGACTTGGAATCTAGATCGCACCGGAACAATGTTCGGATCGCGGGTGTACCAGAATCAACCAACACCAGCCGACTGGAAACATACGTGGAGAAGATGCTGCGCACTGTCTTTGGGGCAGAACACTTTTCACAGGTCCTCATCGTAGAACGTGCGTATAGATCGCTGGCACCACGTCCACCACCGGGAGCCTCCCCCAGGCCTATAGTGGCTCGCATCCTGAATTACAGGGATAGGGACAATGTCCTGCGCATGGCTCATGAAAAGCAACAGGTGACAGATCAGGGCAATAAATTAGAGTTCTATCCGGACTTCACAATGGCTGTGCAACAGGCTCACAGGGAATAAGCGCAAGCCAAGGCGAAACTACGTGAGTTGAATGTGGAATACGCCATGCTCTATCCAGCGCAATTGAAAGTGACATGGGATGATCGCTCAACGATCCTCCAGACACCAAAAGCCGCGCATGACTTTGTCAAGAAAATTGTCACTAAACGCAACGACAGGATTCGGACAAAGATTTCACTATGAAGACATGTCTCGTGAGACTGTGTGGACCGCATTGAGGTTCTCTCCACTGCGCACTAGTCCCCTTAAACCCTGATGATCTGAACAATGCGAAGTTTTTGTGTGCTGGTTTGATATTGCCCTCTACAGGAAACGCATATTGCTCCTCACACAAATAGTCGATTTGGTTTTAAATGGGCTGAATCAATCAACAACAACACATACTCCTCGTATTCTGGAGGGGTCACTGTTTTAGTAAAAAAAGGTACGAATTTTGCAGTTGCAGACACTGTAGCCGATACTCAGGGGCGTTATGTCATTGTTACTGGTAAACTTCGGGGGCAGCCGATTGCACCTATCAATACATATGGCCCAAACACAGATGAACCTGATTTTTACCATGAGATGTGGCAGAAACTACATGGGGTGCTGGGTAAGACTTTGATATGGGAAGGGGATTTTAATCTAGTACTGAATGAGTATCTAGACAGATCGGGCATCACTACAGAACCACATCGGAGGGCAATGGTTAAGTTACAAGATATCATGTCAAAAATGCAGCTACACGATGTGTGGAGAACTCTAAATCCGGGGCGTGGGGAAGCAACGCACACATCATCAGCATATATCAGCTGGTCACGTATTGATTACTGGATTGGGTCAAAAGAAATACTGCTTTGAACCAGGGCTGTAACACACCTACCCAAGACATTGTCCGATCATTATCCCATACTACTATCAGTTAATGTGCCCTTTTACATCCCTTTTACAAGCACTATCACCACCGCTAACAAGGATTACTTTATATTCAATGACCCTACTACTGACGACCCTAGCTTATTGTGGGAGGCATTCAAAGCTACATTGAGAGGTGTATGTATTAGTATGAATGCAGGTATTCTAAAGAATATACGTGGACAGTTTTCTAAATGCGAAAACCGGTTAAAATCATTAGAATGTGAGTATGAGCTTACGCAATGTCGCCGGGTGCTAGGAGATATCAGAACTGTCATGACAGAATATCAGTCGTATGCCGAAGACGAACTTAAATACATAGCGAAGCGTGCTACTGCTCGGTCTTTTGGTGAAGCAGGTAGGCCGGGTAGAATGTTAGCATTAAAAATCTGCGAAGGCTGGGCTCCCGAGGCAGTACTGCAAATCAGAGAAGATGACGGGTGTGTGAGGACCAATGCGCGGGGTATATTGCAGGAATTCATAAAAACATACAGCGCGCTATATAAATCCCAGCCTACAGCCTCGTCGGCAGAGATCATGGAGTATATGGCAGACGTGGCCATTGCATGGCTATCGGATACACAGCGTGAATATCTGTCATTGTCAATTACTGTAGAGGAGGTCACAGAGATCATTCAGTCACTACCAAATAGTAAGGCCCCAGGCCCTGACGACCTTTGTGGACCTGATAGCCCCACATCTGGTTGCAATGTATGGTGATGCGTTCGATAAGATGATACTTCCTCCCTCTTTAAGAGAAGCCGTACTGTTTGCCCTTCTTAAGCCCGCTAAGGACCCAGAGTGTTGTGATTCATACAGACCACTCTCACTTCTTAGTGTGGATACAGGCTAAATTATTGGCCGCGAGGCTACAGCCCCTCATGACCAACTTGGTCCTTCCGGACCAGTCAGGTTTCAAACCAACTCGGTCAACCGCGTACAACACTAGGACACTGTACGCACTCTCTTACTATCTGATACCTAGCACGAAAGCAGCAGCAGTTATGCTAGATGCTTCTAAAGCATTTGATTATATAAAATGGTCATATCTGCTGACAGTGCTACAGAGGATGGGGTTCCCCCGATATTTCTGCAGTGGGTCCAATTACTGTACACAAATCCAACAGCACGAGGGACAAGGCAGGGATGCCACCTGTCCCCTTTATTATTTGCGCTTAAAATTAGGCATGGGCACAATTACTCCGCTTTGCAATTTCCACAACGGCCCCTACATATCTCCTTATATGCGGCCGATATGTTGCTATATGTACGGGACCCAGAGCACCACTTGGCCCCCTTATTGCGTGAATACATTAAATTCGGGAGGCAGTCAGGTATCCAAATTAACTGGAAAAAATCATTAATTATCCCACTCACAGACACTACACAACCTCACCCCACGGAATTTCCTTAGGAAAGGCAAACAGAGCCTGTAAAATACCTAGGGTTCTGGTTCCATCATGATCCAGAGGTCGTTATCAGAACCAATTATGGCATAGCGATTAGTACATTAGAAGAAAAGATTGGTCGCTGGATCCAACTACCCCTATCTTTGTTTGATAGACTAGCTATAGTGAAAATGGTAATCTTACCAAAATTCCTCTACCTTTTTCATAATATATCCATCCCCCCCCCGCCACATAAGTTTTTCGCTGATTGACATCATTATTGACTAGGCTGATCTGGGTGGGTAAGCAAGCATGCATTGAATTACGAGCTTTAACACTACCGTACTCCAGAGGTGGTTTTAAGGTGCCTGATTTTTTTATTTATTACTTATGCGCACAGGCGCAATACGCACACTGTTGTTACCATCAGACCCCCTATTTAACAGATACAGCTATAAAGGACGGTGACGCATTACCAATCCCATTAACAGCGATCATCACTCACCGCAGGCCGCCATTACATTCGAAGGATATTAATACTATAGACACTACGAATGCAGCCTGGCATGAGTTAGGAGCCTTAGCACATAAATTGCCGTTATATGCTCCTGCATTACCACTACATCACTACCCCGAACTGTCGGTGACCAGAGAAGAGGTAGGCATGGGGCTGCTGAAGCAGGTGGGAATTTACACTATGGGAGATCTTTACCAAGACGGGATATTTAAAACACCTAAAGATCTGGCGTGTGTCAGCAACCAAACACTACTATTTCGCTTTACGTATCACAGACTTCAGGGGGCGATTATGAAATTATATCCCACTTACCCGGCGGAACCCCCGTAATTAAATGCACTTCAAATGATAATAACCTCTCCTAGCAGCAAACATTTAGTATCTAGACTATACAATAAAGCGCAGGAGGAGATCCCCAACACAACGGATAGAGCACTTGCGAGATGGAACAAGGTGTTGGATGAGTCCCTCTCGGAAGAAGAATGGCAGATAACCTGTTCCATTATGGAATTGCTGACACCAAATGGCACCTTAAGGATTCTGCATTACAAATATCTCCATCAAACATATTACACCCCAGCGAGACTTTATAGATATGGTTTGCGTCAGGATGCGCGGTGCAAACGCTGTGGGACTGACACGGCTGACTTTATACATCTTGCATGGTGTTGTCCCCATATATGGGAATATTGGGACAAGGTTGTTAAACTGCTGGGTGAAATGGTGGGTATTGAAATTACATGTTCCATTCGCACTTGCTTGCTGGGGCTCCTGAATGCTGTCCGGGCAAATAAACGTAAATTTTGCATGGTTGCTTTGCTCCTTGCTAAACGCAGAATTTCATTATGTTGGGACAGTAAAGATACTCCAAAAATTAATCAATGGCTTTGTGATATGGCGTATTGTCAAGACACTCTAAAAACTTATGAAGAAGAACTGCCCGCTGGATCAAGGCCAAGGGACTATTGGCGATATTTGTCTGCATTTCTGCTTGCAAATCTGATTACTTAACGATGTGTGTCAAGTGTATTCCTCATGTTCTTTGCAATGTGTGGTCATTTCATATATCGTATGATTAAGTATCCTTATTGTACCTGGATGATGGATGCTGTAGTACAATGGCCTGCAATTTTGTTTATTGTGAACGTGTTTTGTCTTTGAAAATGAGAATAAAAAGACATTTAAAACCGATTTGGTCCTGACCGCGATAAGTGAGGGATACAATTTTCGAGGAGTGAGAGAATGTTCAAGTTGAGATTAAGTAAACTGGTGAGTACTAGTTCATGATGAGAACTTTATTTATTACTATGCCTCTGAAAGTTTCAATATTTTATGGATATATAAGGAAGTATAGAAAGTAAAGGAATGTTGATAACCCTATGTTAATATATACGCATGAGCTGCTTTGTCCTCGAGAAAAGCGTATTTCCCAAAACACGTGTTGGCTAGCTTTGTTTTCTGAAATTTGAGGTGTATGAATTTATTTGAACTTTTGGGGAAGACTATTATTACAAGATTGCATACTTGGGATCATAAAACACAGTCCGTTTGGATTTTTGACCTGGATATCAGATTGAGGTGTTCAACCTCCTGAGCCGTTAAGTCAGACTGCACCTTTGAGGCTTGGTGTTGGAGGTTAATCAATCAATCAGGGGTTGGTGAAGCGCGCTACTCACCTGTGAGGGTCTCAATGGACTGGGGGGAGGGCAGCTACGGATCAGTCGAAGAGCCAGGTGTTGAGGTCTTTCCTGAACGTGTGCAGCTTGGCGCGTGCCTGATGTTCACGGGGAGCTCGTTCCAGGTCTTGGCTGCGATGTAAGAGAAGGCTCTCCCGCCTGTTCTGTTTCTGCGGATGCGAGGGACCTCTGCCAGGGCGAGTTCGGCGGAGCGGAGGTTCCTCTTGGGTACGTGGAAGGATACTCTCTTGTTGAGGTATTGGGTCCGATGTTGTAGGCGTGGTTGAGGAGTTTGAAGGTGACCCTCTTCTCCACAGGGAGCCAGTGGAGGTCTCGTAGGTGTTGGGTCATGTGCTCCTGGCGTTCTGGATGGCTTGGAGTTTGTGAAGTAGGAGGTGGTGGCACCAAGATATTATTTCCTCCAACCCTGAAGATTGTTTCAATATAAAGACACTATGCCAAAACGTCTCTGTGTGCTCCTTAAGTAATAACGAAAGTAACTGTCTCATCATGTGCTCCGGTAACCGGGCCGTTGGTCCCAGGTGAGCTGCGGGCAGATGTTGATTCCGTCTCCTGGTAGCGATGGCAGAGAAAGGGAGGGGGTCCTTAAGGGCCGTTTTCATTGGCGACGCTGTTTACTGAGGCGATGGACCACCCTAGCGATTGCGTGCCATGGTCAAGTGTGATCAAGGGAGCACGTGCCCTCTTTTGACCTCCTTATTCGCCAGCCCTCTTTCTACCATTGGTCGGTTCGTTGTTTACAAGGATGCGTCCAATCGCATCGGGTCTTTTTCGCGGGTTTTGCCTTTGGTGCTTCCAGGCTTCCTGCAGCCTGTAGGGGTTTCCTACGGGCCCCTATCTGGTTAGCTTTGCCTACCTGTCCCGCGTCACTAACGGAAAGTAACCGTCTCATTAGGTGGGACGTTTGAACAGCCAAAGCATAATAGTTCACGGTTAACTACATACTATAGACACTTTCAGTAAAGTCCGCACTTTATAAAAATGCATTAAATAAAATAAATAAATACAATTCTTCTCGCCAGCCGCTGGGTGATTGCAGGACCACACACCTGAGTGAGTAAACGTAGTCAAATGGTGTGAGCAATTTCAGTCTTCAGTCGGTGCCATATTCTTTTTAACCACCAGATGTCAGAAGCGCACCAGAGTGCATTTCTTCCGGGGTGGCTACTGCAGACGAGAATTTCAGACTGTACCCTTTCCCTCTAATGAATAATATCTATAATATAATCTATAAAAATGTTTTCATTACGGTTTAATGCGGTTTTATTTTAGGAACTACTGTTGAGTGACACATCACCCCCTTTTTTAGGCTGACAACTAATTACACCAATGTAGACCTCCTCTCGCGGTGATACTCACGGGAGACTACGGGTTTTACTAACAGAAAGGTGTCCTAACAAGTTACCCGTGAGTCTGTGACTGGGGACACAGGCCATGGGGTTCTCGTGCTAGTAGCAGCGAACCCTGATAATAAAGGTGAGTGAAACTTGCCAACGAACAGAGATGGATTAATTGACTATAATGTGTTACGATACTGGTAGACCTTGTTTGTTCATCAGGATTAATATTGTAGACAAGAAGTTTGAACCCCCTCCAAGACAGAAAGCCTCAACTTCCTTACATTAAGGAGAGTGATTGAAAACTACCTTTTGTGGGGACCAGAAAGAACAGATACAGCTACCTCTATCATAAGTAATATTCTTAATAACAGAGGAAGAGCTGCTCTGGTTGATGCTTTCCTAGGTTCCTCAGCAGGGCAGCATTTCTCTACTTGAGGCGTGCCAGAGGGAAAGACGAGCTTAAATGATAGTTTGGCATTTCCTGAGACAACCCCAGGGTAAATCTGAATATCGGACATTGTCACATGCGCCAGAAAATCTGCTTAAGAAAATATTGGTTGCAATGTACTGTGGGTAAACTGAGGTTAATGAGAGGTGCTGGTAGAGTAAATACGAGTAAGGGAACTAGTTCCTTAAATATGATGAGTCCAAATGCTGAAGAACTTTGGGCTGGAATCCTTTTGAACTTTCAGAGGGTTATAGAAGGCAATGCCCCCAGAGACAAACGTTTGGTGCTCTCCAATTACCTGAAAGTAAGCAACAGTTCTCCATATGAGATCAAAATCTGGATTAAAAAAGGGATTCCTATTTAGAAATGACTTCTGCCGAGAAAATAGAGATTAACAAGGGACCCAAAGTTAATTGCTTAAAAAATGTAAACCCTATCTGGTTTACGGGAGAGAGAGGACTTCTTCAAGGCTATTTAAATGCATAGGATTTTATTATATTTTTTCACTCTTTCTTAACGTTCTTTAGTTTCAAATTTTATATTTCTGTATATTGTGTATTAAATAGTTCACGGAGTTGTAAAAACTAATAGTGAATGATTTTTAAACTTACAAGTGATAAACAAAGGGAAAATTACAGAAAAATCCTTTGATCAAATTGAGTTTGTTTAAACGCAATTATATTCCCCGTGAAGCGTTTCCACTGGTGATTACATTTCATTTACCCAAATCAAGGGTTTTCCAAAATGTTTAAAGTTCAAAAGTAGCTTTTCAAAGAAGCCTTCTGGAATACTTACTTTAGCAGTTCTTCAAAATTGTAAGAATGCCAAATTTTATTTATTCTCTTTTACTAATACATTGTATGTGTTGGTAAAAATATATGCAAAGCAGAAGTATAATACTCCTCTGGGAATAACGAACAATAACCCATGTCCTGAAACAGACTTTTGAAAGATGCCCCCAGTTTGAAAAAGCCCAGGAGGCAGTGCAGCACATGCCTCATCCTTCAAAATAAACATTTGACGCACATCTGCACTTAATTTGTCATCATTGATTTGAATCTCCAATTTGCACGAATTTAAAATCAAATGCAACTTCACAGTATTGCTATTTCTTAACAGCTTTTTGTGCCTCTTCCCCATGTTCCTAACTTTACAGTCCACCTATGTCATCACTACCAACCATAACACCGGACTCTGTCTTATTGTCCCTCTTTTTGGAGATGCATACGTTTCCTGCTCCTTGGAGATTCAGTCCTGGTCACTCAGTGACTTGCCCTCAATTCTTAAATCTGTCCCATCTCAGAATGAAGGTTTTAATTTAGAGTCACTTATAATCCAGGAAGCACTCATTACAGGGACCTGATATATCTTCACTGGTTTTCTAGCATGTTCGGAAGCAGAAATATGGACTTTTCACTGCTGGAAGTTCTCTCACTGGATTCTCTTTGGGCATCAGTTATCAACATTTAAAGGGGTGCTGCAGTACTGTTCATCATCCAACACTGGACCTGTATTCGCATGATACCCCACACGCAAACAGAGGTCGATTGATGGTCTAACATAGATATTGGTAAATATGAAACAAGTAAAAATAATAGAAACATATTCTTCCAAAAATCAGTTCATAGGAAAATAATTTAAGGCCTATTTCCATAATGACCTAAATATCCTGGGTTACAGACTAGAAGAACACTTAGGCTTTGTTTACTGTAGAACTGTGAATTTTTCAACGAAGAGCAATTTGCCATGAAATATTTATGAATTTAATGAACCAGACCATCGGGAGCTCAAAGACTGAAAAGATTGAGGGTGGCTTCAAAGAAGCCGTGTGGGGTGAGTCTGGACAGAGAATATACAATAAAGGGGAGCAAACTGAGAGGAGGCGAAAATGTATGCTCGACAGACAAAGAGGTGTTAAGAGAAGTCCAGACCTTTTTGATACTCAAGTAAAGGGACGGAAAGAGAAAGGATACAGTATATAATGAAATGGGCAAGACATTTCATGTGCCGTGGACAGGTATGTTTAGTTTAAAACAAAAATATACAGAGAAGGTAGCGGTAATATCCAAGACAGAACGTGAGGAAACAAGCATTGGCATAGCCAATAGGTCTCGCCTTTGGGACCTTATAAGTATTTAGTTATGCAGCACCATATCCTTGGTGCAACAACATCAAATGTTGCATGGCTAAACGCTTATAAGGTCCCTAAGGCGAGACCTATTGGCTATGCCAATGCTTGTTTAATCTTCCTTTCTGTCTCGTGGTGGACACAGAAGGTTCTATTAGTTTCATTACTAGTATGAGGAAAGGGAGAATTTCCTTTCATCTCTGCTAAAAACCAGCTAACCATTTGGAACAAACACTACCGCTCCTTGATGAAAGCCTCTGATTTCCCATGCATTCCTGAGCTGGCCGAACTCGACGCCACCTTGTGGACATTTGCGTGATCACCGTGCACGGTGTCGCTTTTGAACGAAGTGAAGACAGGCTCGAGTATCAGGTGTCTGTGGAAGAGGCTAGGCCCTGGTCATGAATAAAGGCCAAAGACATCGTGACCGTGGCCGACGGGTGCCATGGGTTATTGTAAAGCTGGCAGCACGCCCCCAGCTGGTTGATACTCAAGCTATCCGCTCTTTATCATTCTTTTTGTATTTTTATAAGATTACTGTACCTTCATGCATAGTGGTATCAAGTCACTGTGCATACATCGTCATGGCTGTGTGTTCACACCTCAGAGCCATTCGTATTAGCTCTTTTGCTTGAGCTCTTTGCACAGAAGATTGCTCACGCATTTTGCTATCCTTGCAATGAATAATACATTTTGCCTACGGATTCAATAATCGCCAGTTTCCACATATATAATAAATGCCTTCGACTGGATGTAACATTTCAGAGAGCTGTCTAGGGATTTAAATGCTCGTTTTTCTCTATACAGTATAATTTAAGAAAAAGTCAGTGCGTTTCTCAGATGTTGCTATTGATTACCTGTTTCAAAAATAAATGTTATCAAATCCACTTTCTTGGTGTTACTGTTTGTTCACCCAAAGGCAACTTTCTATTTGCATTTCCAAACTGTCCGGCCCTCTTGCTACGTGAAGCCATCTGGATATGAGGCGATGCTCCTAGATGCAAGGCATGAGTCAGGGAAACTATATGAAACAAGTGTTAGTATCACCCAGTGTGATATTTGTTTTATAGTACACAACACGGATATATCCATGTGCTAAGAATCCCGTAGGGCTGCTATAGTGTCCTGTTAGTATTGTGAGCATTGCATCGTGGGAGAAACCTGATTCTATACCCGGACTGTAAATACTTTGGGAAAGAGTTGCTAACCCAAACACTCGGGCCACTTGTTCAGAAAACACAACCTTGCATTCTTTTAGAGAAGCAGGAAAGCAACCCCTTGTTGGAGTTTAAACGTCCGAGGTGTATTTGCATTTAAAGAGGCAAATGGCCCGCTCACGCTGGGTGCAAGCCCTAGGATGAGAGGCGGTGCAGATTGCGGGGGCTAGAGCCTGCTTGTCTCCGGAGGATCGGCCCCAGGGCGGCCACTGCTCACTTTCAACCTGCGCACTTCCTTTACCTGAAATCAAAGTGAACTTGCACTCACGCTGTTGTACCCGCCGGACCACGCAGCTGCGGCCGGCGACCATGGGCACAAGCTGGGTGCAAGACCTGGGCTGAGAGGCGGTGCAGCGGGCGGTGGCTGGAGCCTGCTGGTCTCTGGAGGATCAGCCCCAGGGCGACCACTGCTCTATTTCAACCTTTGCGCTCCCTCGCGGCCTCTCTCTAACAACAACAGGCGTGCGTAGTCTGCTCGTAGATGCCTGGGGGCAGCTGTGAATTGTAACAAGCGCGCGGCAGGAGGCGAAGGGGTCTGCCCCCAGTTTCACTTGTGGGAGCGAGCAGCGTCTGGAGCGATAATTGCTACCATATGGTGGTGGAATGAATGAATTCCTATGGGCCTCCTAGCCCATAGGAATGAATGGGAAGGCATTCCTTAATTGCGAATCACGATTCGCGACTCGCAATTAAGGAATATTAAGGAATCGCAAATATTATTGCGATTTCTACATACATAGCATTTTGCGATTCCTTAATAGCAATTCGCTAAATATTGCTATTGAGGAATTGCAAAAGGGCTTGTTCATACATATGCCCCTCAATCTTTAAGCATTTGACTTAGAGCACCTGAAATAAGATGGACAATTAAAAAAAAAAACTAATCAGACCAGATTCTTAGAAGAATGATGACCTTCTTGTAAAAGAAAATGGACATCTGGATGTACTTCAATGCATTCTGCCTCCTACATTAAATTAAAATTTTCTACGCATAGGGGAATCAAGCCCCTCGAAGGAATATCATTCAACTGAGATGTACATTTCTTTTATCTCATTGTTTATGGTTCCATTTATGTTGAGTCAGCTCTGCATCCAGTGTTCAGTATCAAAAAGGCCCCTATGTATGTTACGAAATTCTTTGGTGCTCCATTTAGATAGGTTGGGTCTTGTGTGTGGTCGGCAGGCATATGACTAGTACTGGAGGCTAACCAAGTGCTTGAGTAACAAACTAGAGGATGTGGCCAAGTCAAATCCCTGTGTCTGTATACAATATTTGCAGGCCCTAGCTGGACCGCCTTTGCACATTGAAGAAAGTCTGCCATGGTCATCCAACTTTATAAAACTGAAACATGCAGCGCTCGTCTCCTCAGCTGCTTCTCCTGCAGGTGTAGGTGAGGGCTGAAGGCTTACTTCCCCATAGCTTTCTCCCTACCGCTCAGTGCTGTAATGCTTGTCTCCTCAGTGACATTCCCAAAGGTGACAGTTGGGGTGTTCGCCTTCTCTGCTGTACCCCGACAGGTTAAGTCTGGAATATGGAGGGGCATTCTAGCAGTCAGCTTTTCATTCAAATGATTATTTTTAAGCCTTCTGGAATGCAAAGGAGCAGATTGTGCCACCAACAGTTGCACTGCTTCAATGAAGAGTGGTAGCAAGTCAGACTTCAAGGCTTATCACCTTCCACCCCAGAATCTCCTCCAGGTAAGCCTGGTATAGGATCAAGCCGTCTTTGTTTGAAGATCAGAGATTCCATTTGTGATCTGAATTGATTGGCTACCATTACCTTCAAGCAGTGTTTGGGATGGGCTGTACTCACAGGTACCGAATGACTGCACTTCTGTAATTTGGAAGGAAGAGTACAGCACTTCTAGTAAGGGATGCCATACTTTTAGTAGAAATCCATGATTTTTCAGCAGAAAACTTCTTCTGGGATAATGAGTACCAACACTTTAGAATTCCATTTCAAACACTGCCTTCAAGTATCTGACAGGGTAAGGCCGCCTCAAAAGCAGTCTGCAACTTGGATCTAATGCATGAAGCCTCCATGACTGGTCAAGGTAATCAAGCATTTGGCCAGCATCTACAAATGATTGTAATAAGTATGCATTCACTTCCTCCTCACAAAATGGCTGTTGCCTTTCTTTGGCGGGTTCAATGCTGGATTTAGGGTTAGGTATTTTGCAGGGCCACTGGAATTATGCAATTTAGTGGCTATCTCATATGCATAATTATGGATTTGCCACATTTGCCGCATAAGACATCATCAGCTGCATAGGGCCTGATTATGATGGTTGAAGTATTTTGACCAGTATGTAAACCCCTGTCTATTTACGGTTTGGAATTACAAGTTTAAATATATGCCAATGCTTGTTAAGTTTCGGAAACCTGCCAAAATTGAACAGAGGATAAGATTACAGTTGTTTTAGTATCATGTGGATTTTGGTACGTTAAACACAAACTCTGCATGTTATTCCCCATCCCCATAAACTTGTAATATCGCAAGCAACAAATTAGGTACCGTGTGCCAACGATATTTATCAGGTGCGATGAATAACAGCTACACTCATATTCAAGGCCATAATCTGCAGATTTTAACTAGACAAATGTTTGTTTCTGGCTCAAGCGGGTAAAAAGGTACTAAAACCGCAGAGACATGTTGCCACACAGTGGAAGACCCGTCACAAACTTTGATTGGTCAACTTTCCGTTGGTTATTGCTGCATTTGGGTGTCAAACTGGTACTAATGAGGTGAAACTGTTGCTAGATATAATGCTAATAACAAATTAAGGATGTAATAGTATCATAAAATGTACGGCATTAAGGGCATGGTTATGATGCCGATGGGGCCGCCACTATCAGACCATCAGTGACGGCCCCACCACCATATGCCCATGCTGGTCTGCCTGCCAGGATTACAATGTCCATGCATCTGACGGGCTCAAGGAGCACGATGGACTGCCGGAGGGACTGCAATCCCTACAATATTGGCGGTGCCTGCCCAGGCTCCGCCGTCGGGATTACAATGTCCCTTTTCACCGGCCATTTCATGGCAGTTAATCCACCATGAAAAGGCAGGTGGAAAGAGACTTTTGGGGCCCGTGCAGGCCCCCTTTTTCCCTTGGCCCTCCACTATGGGACCTGGGGGGCACCTATGGTGCCCCCCAAGCATACCTGCACCATGTGACAGGCACTGCATGGTGCCGGCGGGGTACCTGCCACATAGTGCAGAGATGTTTACAAACATGCCTCATGGCAGTGAACCTTGGGCCGCAGCCATTTTTCGGGCCGCAGCACAAGCCTCAATGCTGCGAGGCTTGTTTCCAACAGCCTCCACGGTGGTCGAATCATAATTTGATGACGGGACCAAGGACTACCTGTCGGCCCAACCGTTCCCAAACAAGATGACAGTCGGAAGCTCATCCAACCGCCAACATAATCAGGCCATAAGTCACATAATTTGTCTTTTTTTACTGCATAATTTAGTCAACTCTGCGCATTAGCTGGTCTTCCTTTTCCGCATAATGCTAGTGGCCGTGGTCATTAGTGTGGCAAATGAAATAAGTGAATGTGTGGTGGCGATTGATAGGGGTTCAACTGTGTCAGTGCTAGAAGAGTGGGACCACTGAGCCTGAGTCATTGCGACCACATGAAACCGGCCCACAAAGGTCTTCACTGGCTGCCTATGCAGGAGTAGAATCCATTCAGAAAAATCTGCTTCATCTTCAAGCCTAACGTGTCTAACACCCACATCCAGCTTCGTGCACCAACTACTGTGACGTCTCACTCCTAAACTTTCCTTGCACGGAAGCATCCTCAGCGCCCTGAAGCAGTCTGATAATTGGCAAATGGAGAGATGGACAACTAACATTAAAAAAATTAAAAAGATGCAGAAAAAAATCAGACTCCGCATTTCTGACCTCGCTCCCAGGTCCTTGTATTTTTTAAGTATTTCTGGTGACCCCTGCAGCAGACTGTAAGTCATGGCCCCCCGTCTTTCCCCCGAGGTTCGACGGCGCTGTCACCTTATCGTAGCTGAGGTGTGGCTGTGCTCAGAGAGGCCGCTCCTCATCCTCAGACCCCCCATCATCATCACAGTAGTCTTAATAAAGCGAGCGGGTACCTGCTTCTCCGAGGAGGGCGGCCAGGAGGACCCCCAGCAGCAGACTCATCTCTGGGCGCCTCATCCTCACGGGCAGCTTCTCCCCTCGGGGTCTTGTATTCGGGACGAGTGGTGACTGCGAACAGGAAACGACTGTGAGCTTCTTCTGAGTGACTGCAGCGCCAAGTACCCTCAGGTTATATAGCAGAGGGCAGGGCACAGGAGGTGGACAGGTGAGAAGGGAGGGGAGTGAGAGCGAGTGGGCAGATCAGCAAGGAGATGAGTGTCAGTGCGAGGGACGAGAGCGGTTGATGACGAGAGAAAGAGACTTAGGGAAGAGATACCATGAGAGGGGAGAAAGACAAACACGAAGAGAGAGACACTTTCGGGAACAAGTGATAGAGGATAAAGTGAGGGGTAAAGGGACTGGCAGAGAGATAAAGTCTGAGACAGAACCTAAGGGAGTGAGACTGCAAGAGAGAGAGGGAAACACTGAAGGGAGAGAGAGGGGTACCGAGGGTGAGAGAAACTTTCCGATTGGTAGAAACACAACGAAAAGAAGAGAGAGAGATGTGAGAGACATACTCACTGGAGAGCGCGAGAGTTAGACAGAGGGACACCGAGGGGGTAGAGAGAGCGACAGGCAGAGAAACATTTGTGGAGGGGAGACTGCCTGACAAGCAGAGAGGGAGGAAGACGCAAACTAAGGCCGTAGAGAGCCTCTCAGAGATAGAGACATAAATAGAGGAGGGAGCTAGACCAAGAGAGAGAGACAGCTCTTACAGCAGAGCCTGAAGAGAGACGCACTGAAAGGAGAAATAGACTAAAGGGAAGAGAGGAACGTTGAGGGGGAGATAGTGACAGGACTAGAGAGGTACTGTCGGGGAAGAAGATGACAGGGAGAGATGAGTTTATGGGGTGGGTATGCCCAGAAATAAAGACACTCATGGAAGAGAGGGAGATTGGAGGGGAGGTAGACATCCTCAGGGGTAGACATGAAGGGATAGAGACGCGCACCAAGCGGGGATAGACAACTGGGAATGACATGCATTGCCTGAAGAAAGATTGATAGGGACAGCCAACCGTGTATATGTGGAAGAGAGACGCACAATGAGACACACTGTGTGGAAATAGAGGGACGGGGGGAAAAACACAGGGGTGTGGAGGAGTTGACAGGAAGAGATCCGCATCCAGCGGAGGAGGGTGGAGTTGTAGGCGATTCCCATGTCATGGTCATCTCCGAGCACTCGCCAGACCTGTTTTACGGACACGGCTCTTGGGTCTGCCTTTCTCCGCACTAATGCCACCACCGGGCCTGAAGATGGCCAGGGGCCCAGTGAGGGTCACATTCTGGTGCTTTGTTTGTCTCGGCTGACATGCAGTGCACGGTAACTGAATGACTAGACGTCACTTCCTCTCGTCACTTCCCCTTCTGGAGTAGCTTCCAGACAAGGGGCAGATGTACCTTTCCACGCAGGACTCTTCTGAGGTTCGAGCAATACCCAGGTCTGACACAGGTGCAACTTAACCAGCACGCACAAAGTTACTGCTTCACAGAAGTGATTCATTGAAAAAAAAAGTAAACAAATGAATTAATGAAAAAATAAATGCAGGCCCCGAAGTTTTTTTCAGAACTCTACTGTCTTGACTGTCAAAGTCTTCAGTGTCAGAATATCCAGACTACTGATATCCCTTCTTGCCTCTTACTTTCACAATCCTACACCATTACGCATTGTTTTCCATTCATGGTTTCTCACTTTGTCACTGTTTTCCTATCTTTCTGGTATGTGTGACCAAGAAAAATAAGTCACAGGGACCAAAATATGTGCCCACTACCTGCAGCCTTCTGCACAAATTAAGCGCTTCTTTACAGGTAGTTTGCACCCTGAGTAATGTGTTCGACCACTTCGCTATGCCATAAAAAACGAGGTTAGTCACACCGGGACTTCGGTTGTTAGTGATTTCATGGGAACATGACTTCATAGAATTCCTTTACAGAGAAAACATTTCACCTAAACTATTTAATGGGCATTTTAAAAATAAATGGCATTTATAATATATTTCGAAACCATTAATGGAATGCTTTTTGTCTGAAATTGGCTTTTGCATGCCTATTTTTAAGGTGAAAATACAATGGTTGCAGGTCTTACTTTCAGAAACATTTTTGTCAGAGTGATTTATTTTATTTCTTTTCTTCACAGGACATTTTTCCTGATTTATATATTTTACAATGTGAAATAGTTACTTTGGATGCTTTTAATTCACTGACCTCCCATCACTCCTAAACATCATCTATTCATGATCCCTCAAAACTACTAAACACCATAAATCCATGCCCCCTAAAAAACCCTCATCACTCCTAAAGTGACCCATCCTCGAGACCTAAAAGTCCTTTCTACCCTTAAACTCCACCTACTCCAGAATCCAAAAACTCCCTTAATTCACATAAACTACACCCACTCCTCATCCCTAAACTGCACCCATCCCTGACCTCTAAAAGCCCTTTCTACCTCACAGTCAACCCATTCCAGAACTGGAAAACTCCCTACCCTTAAACTCCACTCTTTCCAGATCCCAAAATACCCTTCCTACGCCTAAACCTTGCCTATCCCTGACCCCTTAATGCCCCTCACCACAGCCAAATTCCGCCCATCCCTGAACCCCATAAAACCCCTCACTGCCCTTGAACACCACCCATCCATGACCCCTAAAAACCATCACCACTCCTAAACTCTACCCATCCCTGGGCTTCGCAAATTTCTTCTATATCTAAACTCCATCCTTAAAATTGCTCACTATCCTAAACTCCACCAAATCCTGAACCTTAAAAACTCTTCATGACCCCCCAACTCCTATACACAAGTAAACCTTTATAACCCTCACCAGCTGTAAACCCCACCCATCCATGAACCCTAAATCCCATCAACACCCTCCACCCATCCCGGAGCCCACAAACACCTCATGCCACTAAACTCCACTCAATAAAAAACTCTCATCACCCCTAAACTCACCCATTCCTGATGCCTAATAAACCCTCACTTCCCCCTTAACTGCACCCATTCCTTAACTCTAAAAAACCCTTTCTCTGACTGAACTTCCGCAGTTCTTGACCCCTAAAAAGTCTTGATCACCACTAAATATTACCCATCCAAGAACCCAAAAACCCCTGACTAGCACTAAACTCCACCCAAGATTAATGTAGTTTTGGATTTCTTTGTAAAATAATCTTTCTTTTAAAATGTTTAGTTTAATTTTTGTTTTATTTATATTTCTTTAAATTGCCTTTCCTTAAATAGATTTTCCATTATTTTGCTTCTTCCAATGGGGTTTCTCAGTTTCTGTTTCCCCATTAATTCACACACATCAGGAAGTAATGCCTCAGTGCCTCTACTGCATTGATCTACTCAGGCATTTTAGGAGACTGAGGGTGCAGTAGCTGCTGTTTTCTTTGACATGACCCTTCTACCAATTTGTGATTCAGAAGGACACTGTACAAGATGGTAATCAATAATTCATTGATCTACATCAAACTAATTTATGGACCAGGTAATCTACTATTCCAGGATCCAGACATGTCTTTTTATTGTTTGGTAATCTACCATGCCAGGTTCCAGGCACAAAAACTTGACTGCTTATGATTTGGCAATCTACAGTTCCAGAACTACTTATTGGTTGGTAATCTAGTATCCTGTGACGCACTTCCTGGGACCCTTGCCCAAATGTACCTACGTAAAGATAGGGAGGGAGGATCATCGACCACTTTGGTGGACCACAGTATAGATTAGCAACCTACTTTTGGCCTTTATGACACATCCAAGTTATACTCATGAGTCCTTGTTTGGCTTGATGAATAGATGACCATTTATATTAGAGAACACGTGTGTGGCCTAAGTGACAAACCACAGTTTAACTCTTAAGTGTGCATCTCATTTTCACTGCAGAGTACCAGAGACATTCCCAAGACAATTGATGGACCGCATTTACACTCTCATGATCATACTACACAACAGTCCATTGATTATATTCTTGACACAATGTATCTGCTCTGCAACACCACAGCCTGTACTTTCAACTCCATGTCTGCCCAAACAAACACAGTAATGCTGGTAATGCCATCGTTGCTGTGTATCCTACCAGTACCAGTGTATTCCTTCTCGTCTCTCGTTGCATGAGCAATGTGGCTCCTGTCCCGACATGTTAAAAAATATGAGCAATAAAACAGCAGTCTCTGGGTCAGCAACACATGTTCCCAGTAGAGCAGATGCCTTCCTCCAATTAAAAGCAATCCATCATGGATTACAAAAACTAATTGCATTGATTGTGATGTACAGTTCATAGTGCCATTGAAAGATCTCTATCTCATTTTTGGGGCAAACCACATCTTAGACTCACAGGCCCATATCCGTCGTATAGGAGAGAACCCATCATTTGAATGCAAGTCTGCATCTGGTCTATGTGCCAGACGACATGTTATCCTACTTTGGTGTATGTAGTTGAACACAGTTTATTTTCAGGAGTTGAAATCAGGCATGTGAGGTATACCCCAGCTTATCAATATTCACCAGTTTATATCCATGAGTTTATTAATTCATATGTTTTTGAATTTCCCTTTCAAAAATCTTCATTGACTTAATTCAAGCACATGGGATTGTGACATTTCTCCCTCTTTTCCCACAAAATATTCCACGTTTGACATTTTATATTGTTAGTGGGTTCATTCAACAGCCCATCATGAGCCATGGTTGAACCTGTGCTGTATTCCGCACAGGCAGTCAGCATGCTTCCTGTAATGCTCACCCCTCATCAGCCAGGCTAGCTTGACTCCAGTGGGATAGAGAGCACAGGACCCACGTCTGGACATACCCATCCCACTCAGGGTGATAAATACAAAAAGAACAATTGATGGACAGAATGTTAAACAATGTCAAACATTCACCCCAGTACAGAGATCTGGGTCTTAATCCGTTGCTTTTTTGCTTTCCATGGCATTCGAGTTTAAACACAGACATATGCAAATCAGTTTTTACCCTGTTCCACAGAGGAACGGTCCAGCCCGGACTGCCAGGCCAGGTCCTCCCTGGACCTGTAACAAGAATCCTAGGACCTGTTTTGGGGTTTCACCACTCATCAACCAGGCTAGATTGACTCTAGTGGCATGGAGAGCACAAGACCCACATCTGGGCATACCCATCTCACTAGGGATGACAAATGCAAAAAGAACAAATTGATGGGCAGAATGTTGAACAATGTCAAACATTGGGCCAGACAGATTAACCTTCAGTGAGGACCTCAAAAAAACACAATATGCCTAAACCACTATTTTCTTTCACAAAAACACGATTATTGAAGGTACAGAAAACTGTTTATTGAATTCTGACCAGGTATTTATATTTATATACCTATGATTTTCTTTTTACTTTATAGATTTTGAACATTTAAATAGCAAAAGCAGGACAAACTGTACATATATTTACAATCCTGTACATATCAATATATAAACAATACATGACACAATATATCTACAAAAAATCAAATGGACAACATCATAACAACAAAACACATACTGAATTGATGTGTACTTAATTTTAATGAATTTGAGACAAAATCAAAAGAAGGAGAAAGGAAAAACAAGAAGGTGTGAGGAATACAATCAAATTTACTTAAAGAAAAGTAAAAAGAAAGGTATAGTAGTTATAAAGGGTCCAGCCTACTCCACGTCCAAATACGGATCATAGGGCCCGATGTAGGTCGGTCGGTAACGGCCGAAAATCGGTATTTTCGGCCGTTACCGACCGGTATTTGAGCTTTGGTATGTAGGGACATATATTTTACAGAATCGGTAAATTTACCGATCGGTAAATTTACCGATTCTGTAAAATACCGAATCGGTATTTCTACCGATTAGGTAAATATAGTATGTAGGTGGGACTCTTCAGAGTCCCACAAGCCTTACCGATTCGGTATTTTAGCATCAAATTCAATTTGATGTTAAAATACCGATTCAGGTGTGCATGCACATGTGTGCATGCACACCTGTGCCATATGACAGGCAGACCTGCCCTTAGGGCAGGTATGCCTGCCACATGGCCCCCGAACCTTTTTTAGGGGTGCTAGAGGGTGTCAAAGTGACACCCCCTGCACCCTTGTCAAAATCGGTATTTACCGATTCGGTAAATACCGACCGGTAATGCCCCATTCATTCCTATGGGCTTCAAAGCCCATAGGAATGAACGGAGCATTACCGGTCGGTATTTACCGAATCGGTAAATACAGAATTTTACCGATTCGGTAAAAAAAACATCTGGATAGACCTACATGTCCACCCTTCATATTTACCGATTCTTAATTACCGAATCGGTAAAATTTGGTAATTAAAAATCGGTAAATGATTCCTACCTACATCGGGCCCTAACTCCTTTGGGTTACAAATTCAGTGAGGACCTCAGCACAACCTCTTTTGCATGTTCACAGCGAAACAGCCACATTTATTCCTGAGAGAATTCCCTGATCTGAAAGAAGCCAGATGCATAAATTGGAGGTAAGCAATGAGATGGGAGATGCTGCAGGACAAGGGTGGTTTAGCACCGCAAGATATATTAAAGATCAGGAGCCAGATGTAGGTGGCCAATTACCGGGCGGTAACGGCCGAATTCGGCCGTTACCGACCGGTAATTGGATTTTGAGATGTAGGGGGAAGGAAACAGGCATTTTCGGTAATTTTACCGAATCGGTAAATATACCGGTCGGTAAAATTACCGAAAATGCATTTTCAGTATGTAGGTGCCAAGTTGCACATTGACACAGGGCTTTGAAGATCGGTATTTTACCATGCAATACAATTGCATGGTAAAATACCGATGCAGGTGTACATGCACATCTGTGCATGTACACCTGTGCCATGTGGCACACATACATGCCCTAAGGGCATGTATGTGTGCCACATGGCACACAAGCCTAAAACAGGGGTGCCAGAGGGTGTCAAAGTGACACCCCCTGCACCCTTCCTAAAATCGGTATTTACCGATTCTGTAATTACAGAATCGGTATTGCCCATTGATTCCTATGGGCTTCACAGCCCATAGGAATCAATAGGAAATACAGATTCGGTATTTCCAGATTCGGTAAATACCGAATCTTAATGATTCGGTATTTCCACATCTGGAAATACCTACATCTCCCCCCTTCATATTTACCACTTCTTAAATTCCGAATCGGTAAAATTCGGTATTTAAGAAGTGGTAAATATGAATTACCTACATCTGGCCCTATGACATTAAACTCCTTTGGGACCATGTGGAGAGATTGTCTGTTTGGGAACCAGACTTCTAGCACTTCCGTTGGAGGAATAACGGCCATAGCAGTCTGAAATTAGTTATTCAGGGGAAGCAGTGATGCTCTTCTCCAGGGAAGTACTTGAGAACAATCGAAAACTCAGAGTAACCGGCTTGGCAAATGTTATATTGGGCTCAGCTGAATATTCGGAACCAGGACTTAAAAGCCCAGCATGAAAGAGAAACTCCAGGATTCACAATAGGCGATACTGGAGGGTGGAGATTGGGGTTCATGCATACCAAGTCTACACAAACATTGTACTGGGCTCTGAGAACCAGCATGCAATAAAATCCTGGAGCGGCCAATGAATTCTGGAGGTTGGGGTGAAGTTGTCACTTGACAAAAGATGGAAAATCGCTGTAGGTTCTCTGTATGCGCCACCACATTTGGAATGTAGCAATGCAGTTCTCTCAGTTATGCCTAATGCCAGTCCCAGAGGGTGCTTCCTGATCTGTCTAGCTGGTTTGAAGGTGTGAGCGAAGTGCACAAAAGATGGGGGGCATTTATTAAAGCAGTTTGGCCGAAGGCTGAAAAGTGAGAATGCAAGGGGTTCACTGTTCACTCCATCTGACCCTCATCCAAACACCTTTTGAAGAGAGAGCACTCACTTGTGACAGCAGCAACATCGGGACATTCAATGATAGTAGAGACTATGGGTATAAATCCCCCAAACTACTGACACTTGTGCAACTTGGGTGAAGGAAGACTAAGAGTACTTTTGACATTTGTCTCTAACATTAAAGGACTCTGGTAATCATGAGAATGCCCATCCTGGAAACTCATGAAATACGATGATGTGTAATACGAAAAATGTTATTACCTTCTTTCACAGACAATTAAAGAGTACGGAGAGACTGAAAGGGGAGTGTGGGTGGTGTATTTGCGTTAAACTTCTGTTTCTGATTCCATGTTATAACGCTGATCGCTAGCCTGACCTGCTATAGGGGCTAACAATGGGTAGATAATGTCTGGCGCTTGCAGAAGTGGCAATAAAAATGTAAATTACACCAGACGGGTTGTAAGCTCTGGAGATGTCACCAGTACTGGAAAAGGTCACAACACCACCAGTCAGCCAGCTCCAGAGGAGCTCAGAGTTGCAGAGAGGTAAAGAGGTGAACATGGTTTAAGAGTTTTTTTGTCATTGACAGTTTTTGAGCTCCTGTGAGTTTCTGGGCGATTGTAAATTCTTGAGCGGTTGTGAGTTCTGGAAAGGTCTCAGATTTTTACAAGTTTCACAAAGGATCAAAGTTCTTGAAAGGGTTTCTATCCTAAAGACTTTGCAAATTCCTAATTGATTCCCACTACCCGAAAGGGTATATGCTTCTGATTGATTGACTGTAATGGAGATTTTGTGACATTTGAAGATGTTGGGAGTTTCCACAGAATGTGTGAGTTCCGGAAACGTCACATGTATCAATGAGAGAGGGTGTGAGGTTCGTGTGGTGTTGGAAGGCGCACGTGAGGTTGCTGGTACCAAAGAGGTTACACGTTCCGTCCAGTCTTTGAATTTTCAAACAGGGAGTGTGAAATGTCAGACAGGGCTATTTCCAGGGTGTTGTGAGTTTCGGAGAGGGGCTGTGAGTTTTAGGGACTAGGGTGGCTGAATGTACCAGAGAGGGTGTGAGGCTCGCAGACTTTGAAAGCACCGGATAGGTTGTTGGTATAAACAGGTTACAAGTTCTGTCGAGACTTTGCATTTTCAGGGAGTTTCAGGGCACCAGAGACAGTGCAAGAAGGCTGTTGTGAGTTGCGGCGAGTTCCACGGTGGTGGATGTACTTGAGAGTACTTGAATTCCACAAACTGTTTTCACGAGTTCTGCCCTCTTCTCTCACTTGAGGAATGTAGGGTGTGAGAGCTGCAGGTGTCTCTGTGGTACCTTCAGGCCATTTAGGAAGGGTTGGACGGCACATAGTTTGGATGACAATGTTCAAAAGCGTTTCTAAGGCCCAGATGCATCAAGCTAAAATCCGCTCGCAAAGGGGCGGATTCTCAGAATCTGCCCCTTTGCGACTGGTATTTTTTCATTTGGGATGCATCATCCCAAATGCAAAAATCGCAATTTAAGAAATCACAAAATTGCAATTACTTAAATTGCTATTGCATTTAAGGAATCTCAAATTGAGATTCCTTAAATGCAATGCATTAAAGTAAAAAAATTAGCGGTATCGCTAATAGGGGGTGCAAATTACCATGAAGCTGAACTTTATGGTAATTTGCAAAAATTTGGAAAAATGCACTAAAAGTACATTTTTCAAAGTTCCATTTACACATAAACATGCCTTTAGGGCATGTGTGTGTGCAAGATGTACCCATAAGCAGATTTCAGGGGTGCAACAGGGTGTCCTTTTGACACCCTGGCACCCTTGAAATTGCAATCTCAATTTGCGATTCTCTAATTGAGAATCGCAAATTGAGATTGTCTTCATCAGGAATGAATAGGGAGGTATTCCTTAATTGCGACTCGCAATTAAGGAATTTTAAGAAATCCCTATTTTTTGAGTGACTTCTTCATGCATAGCATTTTGCTATTCCTTATTAGCGAATCCTTATTTTTCGCTAATAAGGAATCACAAAATGGATTCTTGATGCATCTAGGGGCATGGGGCTCATGCATCAATATTCAATTTTGCAGTTCCTTAATTGCAAAAAATAAGGAATCACAATTAAGGAATTGCAAACAGCAAAGCATTAAGAAATTGCAAAAAAAATAGCGATTTCTTAAAATTCCTTAATTGCGATTCTCTAATTGAGAATCGCAATTAAGGAATACCTCCTCATCCATTCCTATGGGCCAGGAGACCCATAGGAATGAATGGAAAGACATTCTTAATTTGCAATTCACCATTAGAAATTCGCAAATTAAGAATGCAATTTCAAGGGTGCAGGGGTGTCCAAAGGACACCCTGTTGCACCCCTGAAATCTGCCTAGAAGTACATTTTGCACACACACATGCCCCAAGGGCATGTGTGTGTGTAAAATGGAACTTTGAAAAATGCACTTTAGTGCATTTTTCAAAATGTTCGCAAATTACCATGAAGGTCAACTTCATGGTAATTTGCTCCCCTTATTTGCGAATTCACAATTTTTTTAAGTTTAATGCATTGCATTTAAGGAATCTCAATTTGAGATTCCTTAAATGCAATCGCAATTTAAGAAATAGCAATTTTGCGATTTCTTAAATTGCGAAAATTACAAAAATGTTAATGCATCCCAAAAATTGGAATTGCATTTGCAAACGGCCGAATTTTGTGATTCGCACCATTTGCGAATGCAATTTCCATTGATGCATGTGCACCCATGAGTTTACTTTTGACAGGTAGCTGTCTGAAGTTCTCAAAGGACACCATTAACGCACTAGTTTCCGGCGAGGCGATGCTTCTTTTCTGCCACAAACTGTGCCACCAATGACGGATAAGGATAACTAAACATTTCACTCTAGTATTGCCGTAGTATCATGTTTGTTGCCCCTTTACTAACCAGCTTACTTTACTAGTAGCCAAACGTGCAGCCAGATCCTAAACCCTGCAGGTTGTTTTTCCTAGCTCTGTGGTGTGGGTGTTCAGCCGGATAGAAGATCCATGACAAATCCGTGTTCCTGCAGTACTCCGCATGCTAGAGTAACACTGGCAAATGCGGGCCTTGCAGTAACTCACAACGGCCACATCTATGGAAATATACTTTTGAGATTACCAAATAGCGATTTTTAAGAAATTGCTATTTGGTAATTGCCAAATGCGATGTCACAAAACATACAGGAAAAAGCGATTCCCTAATTGCGATTTCTTAAAAACCGCACATGCAATTAGAGAATCGCTATTTGTAATTGCGACTTCATTAGTTTCTATGGTCCATTGGTGAGAAAGGTCTTATATTAAATAAATTGCGATTACCAATTACCTAATCGTAACTTAGGTGATGCAATACCTAATTGGTAATCGCAAATTTGGTAATGCAACAGCAAGGATGCCCGGGGCCTAAGGCCCCCCTGAAGCGCCCCTATCAAAAAAGGTGCACACGTAAGAAAACATGGCACTTTGAAAAATGCCGTTTTGAGCTTTTTTCAAAGCGTGCATGTGGTTACTATCAACATGAAGTTGATGGTAGTAGCATTTACTGCACAGTTTGCATTTCGGAATGGCTTCTTACATGTGCATTAGGGATTTGCTATTTGCGATTCCCAATTGGCATTCCCAATTTAGGTAATTGCTAAAAATTGCGATTACCTAAATTGCGAATGCCAAAGCATTTCATACATAAGAAAAGCCCATTTTGCATTCGCAAACGGCTGAATTTTGCGATTCGCAGCAATTGCAAACACAAAATAGTTTCAATCATCTGGCCCAATGTCTCCCATTTAGCGAGTTTTCAGAATCTATCAGCAACGGCCTTCATCTGTAATCTACACACCTGAGTGTCTTACTGCAATAAAACAGTATGTATAAAACTGAATGAGTTTATACTTTCCCTCTTCGCTGTTTAAAGAAACCATTTTACAATACCTATGAAACATGCACTTTATTATAATTATATTCTTTTCATACATATTATTACACTGTCTGGATCACTCCCTTTGCCCAAGGCCACAGTGGTTAACTGTTATTAACTTGGAAGGATGTCTGATAAGACGTCCTACGTTTAATGGTTGGTTACCTTTTGTTGCATCTGGTGCTTAAAAAGTTAAATCATCCATTTGTTCATCAAGTCTTATAACCTTAGGATTGTCCTTATCAAATACGCCTGCACTGGGAAAGAGAAACATACATTGATAGCAATATAGGAAAAACATCTGTGCAGTCGAAAAAAGTATAAGATTTATTTATCGAGAAAGTAATGTTGATAAGTATAAGGTTTTTCTATTTTTTAACAATATTGCATTTTTAAATATCTAAAACTTAAATATCATTGTATAATATACATTTTAAGTGTTTTAATGCATTATTTATATGTAAATTCGATATTCATTGTTAAATGTGTTACGTATTTTTAAATATGATTGTTATATATATATATATATATATATATATATATATCAATTTTCCATTACACAACTCACAACAGTCAGGTCGCCAGCAGCAGTGGGTACCTGATAATGATTCAATTTGCATTTTGCACTTTATTGCACACTTCCCACTGTTTTTAGTCCACGTGACAGATTACCATGAGTTTTTGGTGAACAAAAAATCATCATTTTACGCCTGTGAGACATATTCAGTATTTTAGTGATGATTTATCAGCGATGTTACGAATTTCGATTTTATTAATTCCGATTTACTAAAGTCAAAATCTTTGCACTGTATATGTACGTTGTTTGGGGCGAGTATGTTGTCGAGTTTCATTACTCGGCTTGTCACGTGGTTACCTTTGTATGCACTAGCACTTTAAAAGCACTAACACGTCAACACTCATTGTCGAGTGAACAAGCGGCTGTGGCTGCGAAACGCGTCCTGGCAATACAGGAATAAAAGAACTTTAATGCACACACCTTGGGTCCGTGTCCATTTTGCGGCAAGCGGCGAAAGTCTGCAGGAGTCGTTTTTGGAATTCGGTATATATATATATATATATATATATATATATATATATATATATACACATATATATATCATAACCAAGCCTGAATTCACTTTCCTAAAAAATGACCATCCAGTAACCCCCCAACTCTACCTACTACCTAAGGTCCATAAAGACATTAACTGTCCCCCTGGCAGACCAATCATCTCGGCCATAGGAAATCTTTTTGAGAATACCAGTAAATTTATAGATTTCTTTTAACAGCCGTTGATACAGGCGTTACCAGCGTTTCTGAAAGACTCTGGGGATTTTCTGTACAAAATGTATGACTTTGCATGGCAACCTGATTTTATTTTTGTAACATTGGATGTTCAAAGCCTCTATACCAGCATCAGACATACAGACGGTTTAAATGCTATGAAATATTTTTTTTGGGTAGTCGAAATATCACACTGCACCAACATACTATGATGTTAGTACAGATGGCGGAATGGTGCCTGGTAAACAACACTTTCACATACAACAAACTCCTGTACCAACGGACCCAAGGCACGGCCATGGGTACTTGCTTTGCCCCCAGCTATGCGAATTTGCATATGGGCTGGTGGGAGGAGCAAGTACTCATGGCCCAACACAACCACACATACCTCAACCACATCGTTTTCTATAAAAGGTACATAGATGACATCTTTATGGTGTGGCAGGGGACGGAGGAAAGTGCACAGGATTTCATCAAAGTCATTAATGAAAACAGCTTGAACCTTAAGTTTACATGCACCACAGACACCACATTTCTAGACCTAGAGGTTTTTCAGAAAGATGGAAGAATAGAATCCATAACATACAGAAAGGAGACGGCTGGTAACACAATCTTACACGCCACAAGTTTCCCCCCCCCCTGTCAATTTGAAGGAGAGCATACCATATGCGGAGTGCCTCCGAATGAAAAGAAACTGTAGTCTAGAAACTGACCTACATGACAACACAGAGAGCCTCTTTGCTAGGCTGAGTGAAAGAGGATAGAAAGAAAATACACTAGACCGAGCAAGGAAAAAGAGCGAAAAGCCTACCTGACAAGACCTACTAAAGGGGAAACCAAAGGTAGTAAATGACCTTAGTGAAACTAAACCTTTCACTCCCAGAATGATCACAGGTTACAGCAAACACCACAAGGACCTTCGTAGAATCATGTACAGGCACTGGCCACTCATCAGAATGGACCCCACCATAGGACACATTTGTGCTAAACTGCCTCAGCTAACTTTCCGTGGAGCGATATCAATGCGGCAGGAACTGGTTAACTATGCGCCCATTGTAAACAAAAACAAGAATAAAAACATGTTCTGGTTACAGGCCCAGAATGGCTTCTTTAAGTGCTCGAAGTGCAAGGCCTGCCTATATGGAGTTAACACCAAAACAGTAGAATTCCCGTTCAGGAAAACACCCTACATAATCAGGGAACACCATACATGCAAGACTTACTTCGCAGTATATGTGCTCAGTTGTACCTGTAAGAAAATGTATGTGGGGAGTACTATCCACCCAGTTCATGTCAGGATCTTGCAGCACCTGCGCGCCATCAGCAATGATGTTCCTACCTACCCATTTGCCAGACACATAAATGCACACCACAGTGGGAACAAGGAACACCTTACATACTTTGTAATCAACAATGTGGCACCTAAACCAAGAGGCGGTAATAGACTACAAGCACTGAGGCGTTTGGAGTCCAAATACATCATCCAGCTAAATTCCAAGATACCTAATGGCCACAACGCAGACGAAGCACTTAGCGTCCATCTGTAAACTTGCACTACATATAGAAACAGATATTCCACAGGCAAATCCTCGTGCCAAGACATAAGACCCATACAGCTGCATAACATCTAGCTTCACCATCTTGAACAAGTTTTGAACCCACACACACACACACAATCACTTGTAAATAGAAGTCACATTCTCACTTAGCAACAATAGGACTAACCAGTAGACAGGCCTCCCCACCACTGACCACAGTGCCATGAGCAATTGACACATAGCACATAGTTTTCCTTTTTCACTCCAATTCACCAGATACCAATTTTGGGAGGGAGCAGAACACACAGCTAACAATTAGGCGGGGGTTAACCCAGAACCCAACTTTCTAAAAAACAGGAGGACCACAGGAAAATATTCCTGGGTATTTACTGCCCACATGGGCTAAACTCGTAAAAATCATTATTTAAGTGCTGTACAGCAATTACAGTCCGCTACACTCCGCACCAGGCGATAATTAAGTATAGGGGCAATATCAACAACAGCATATACAAATAATTACAATTTGCTGTTCGGCACTCTGCCATACCGGGTTTCCTTAACGGCATCTGTGTAGCCGATGCTTTAACTACGCCCGCACACTGTAATCTTTTTCCCAACCCATACCGTAAACATTAGCCACACGGTAACCTTCAGAAAAAGGATGGAGCTTGATACCAATAACTTTTTCACTATATCATGCACATACAAACACCACCGGCGTGAACCAGCTTCTACTTACGTTTTTCCACTGCCACCATAATACGAGGCTTGACAGATGCACGTGCCGGAAAGTTACAGAATTGACATGCGCTGACTTCTGAAAGGAATGAACACAGGATTGGGTTCATATATTTATATATATATCAAAAAAAGGTGTGCCACTTGCTTGGAATGCACGCAATGACAAGCCGGACTCCTGTATATTTTGAAAGTGTCCTTTATTGCAGCAGGTCAGCATTCCTGAATTCCCATTAAAACGCCCGACGCGTTTCGAAGCTAACTTGCTTCTTGTTCACGGGCTGGTATGCAAATGAGGCAGAGATTACGTACAGGAGCAGTCAGTCATTATAATTGCTTTTTCCCGCCCCCTGGTGCATATTGGAAAAGCATGCTGAAACTTCGAGTTCCTGCTCGTGTATTTTCTCCCTCTGGTGGGTTCTGCCGTTTTTTTGCATATATATATATATATATATATATATATATATATATATATATATATATATATATATATATATATACATACATATATATATATATATATATATATATATATATATATATATATATATATATATATATATGCAAAAAAGAAGGAGAGAACTCTGGGTAGTTCTCAAGTTTAGGTGGAAAGCAGCTCCTGTTAGAGCACTCTCAACACCAGCGACACTCTAGATCTGCTCACCTCAAAAGTCTGTTTTTCTATCAAAGTCTTTAAGCATAGGATTAGCAAAGTGCGATCCATGCCGAGGTAGAAATGGACAAAGTCTTTTGCCATTTCTACAGCAAAGTCTTTAAGCATAGGACTTGCACAGTGCTGTCCTTTCCGAGCTGTAAAATGACAAAAGCCATTTATCACTCCAGGCACAGTATTACAGCTTTGAATTAGTAAAATACCAACTCAAGCCAACCTGAAATGAGTAAAAACAACCCCTGACACAGTGTTTCGCTCTAATTAGAGCTCTTCAGAGAGGTATAGCTTTGTCCAGACAGCAGGGAGCACCCAGTATAAGTCAAAACAAAACCCTTTCAGGCATAGAGCGAAGCATAAATTATGCAAAAAAAGAAGGAGAGAACTCTGGGTAGTTCTCAAGTTTAGGTAGAAATCAGCTCCTGTTAGAGCACTCTCAACACCAGCGACACTCTAGCAGCAGATCCGAGTTTCTAGTGGCTCCATAAAGGAAACTGTTACCACCCCAGTTGGTTTTCTTGAATCTAAAGGTCGTAACTTTGTAGGTTTCAAAAGATCTGAGGTTCCTGCTAGGGGCATACCAGGAGAGAATTTGTTTCAGGAATTTAGAACCTATACCATGAAAGACCTTAAAAGTGAAACAGAGGGTTTTACATTTGATCCGATACCTGATGGTGAGTCAGTGCAGTTCCTTGATGGCAAGGGAGACTGGTTGATGTTTAGGGAGATCAAGGTGTAATCTGGTGGCAGAGGTTTGGAGGACCTGATGTTTATTGATGGATTGTTTCTGTAGATTGATGTATAAACCATTACAATAGTCAATTTTAGATAGAATGAGGGAGGATTTGACTGTTTTCCTAGAGTTAATAGGTATATATTAAAGAATCTTTTTAATTGTTCCAAACGTATTATAAGAGGTGGATACGATGGCATTAACTTGTTTACTGCGATTTAGATTATCATCAAGAATCACTCCAAAACTTTTGACTATGGGAGTCAGCATTAGGAGTGGGCCCATTTCTGAAGGCCAGCTATCAGAAGTCAAAAAGTCAGCATTATTTCCGAAGAGGATAACCTTTGTCTTATCTGAATTTAACTTTAGGCAGTGCCTGTCCATCCAGGTGCTGATTTCTCTCTTGCAATTATGAAGCAGGGAGCTTGGGTATTTAGCCTCATTTACAGCATATTGCACAATGTGTGTGCCTTCTGCGTAGGAGGTAAGTGAAAGACTGAAGGATCGAATCAGTGGGGTAAGTTCAGCTACGTATAAGTTAAAAAGGGTAGGGCTGAGTGAGAACCCCTTTGAAAACCTTCTTGATAGTGTGAAGGGGTTGGAGCTAAAGTTGTCTAGCATCACCATATTTTCCCTGTCTTTTAGAAACGATCTGAGTAGCTCTAAGGCTACACCCTTTATGCCAAAAGTCTCTAAACAACGGCGTAGTATTGAGTGATCTATGGTCTCTAAGGCTGCGGATAGGTCCAGCAAGTTCAAAGCTGCATTACTTCTTTCATCAAGGATGGTTTAAGTTCATACATAGGTTTAATGAGTGCTGTCACTGTGCTGTGTTCTGATCTGAGGCCAAACTGAGTTCGGTCTAACATATTGTGCTATTTAATAAACTGTGTAAGTTGAATATTCGTGGTTTTTTCTTTGATCTTAGGTTGGAAAGGAAGTCTAGAAATAGGTTGTTAGCTAGAGGGGCGTCTGAATCAAGACTTTTTTTTTTAAAAAGAGGAAGAATAGAAGCTTTCTTCCATAATGAAGGGAAAATGCCTGAATGAAACATAGAGTTAAAAATGTTCATCAGAACATTTGCTGTTAGTTTAGGGATTTGTTTTAGCACCAAAGGGGGACAAGGATCATTCGGAAATCCTGATTCCGTGGTCTGAATAAGATGATCAACCTGTGTTGTAAAGACTGTACTGAAACTGGCCTTACGAACAAGAAAACGTTGTTTGGACTCTTATCATTATCGGTGCTGTACTCTGGTTGAGGCGTAGGGTTTGGTTCCCAGAGGCACTAAGAAGTTTATAGATTTCGTCAACATTATTCCTGAAGTATTGAGCAATGTTGTCGTAGAAGGCTTGACTACTACTAGTTCCTTTGACTACGGGTAGTTTGGTAATATTAATAATAACTTCAAAAAGCTCCCTGAGTGAGTTTTTTTAGGATACTGTTCGAGACGTGAAGTATACTGTTTTTTCTTTAGCAAGGAGGGTTTTATATTTAGACATAGAAAGTCTGTACAGTTTCTTCTCATGGGCTTTATAGTTGAGTCTCCATTTTCTCTCTTGTCGTCTACATTTTCGTTTTTCTACGCGAAGGGCCTCTGAAGACCAAGCCACTGAGGGTTTGCTACTATTTTGTTGGATAACTTTAACTGGAATGAATCTTTGAGAACGGGCAGTTTTCCCGCTAAATGGAAGCATGCTTCCCTGGTCCCCATTCTGAAGAAGTCCAATTTAGACCCTGACAACCCCAGTAATTACAGGCCCATTTCTCTTCTGCCCGCCCCAGCCAAGATCCTGGAAAAACTGGTACACTCCCAGCTGGCGAATTACATCCAATCCAATGGGCTCCTACATGACTCTCAGCACGGCTTTCGGTCGGGCCACAGCACGGAGTCAGCCCTTATCGAAATGGCTGACTCGATGAGATGGGCACTGGACCGGGGGTCGAGGGCGGTGTTAGTGCTGCTGGATCTCTCAGCGGCATTTGACACCGTCTCTCATAAGATCTTGCTGAGAAGGCTGGGGGACCTGGGTATAGGCGGAACTGTGTTGCAGTGGCTCTCTTCTCATCTATGCGGCCGCACACAGCAGGTATACACCTCTGCTTATACCTCATCCGCTAGACCACTCAAATGGGGAGTTCCACAGGGCTCATCCCTGAGCCCGCTTTTGTTCAATGTTTATTTCACCCCCTTGGCTAAACTGATTGTGCAAACTGGGATTAAATCCACCTCCTATGCTGATGACATTCAGCTACTTTTTACCTTTGATACACCATCCGCCTCTGCCTTTGATCCGTTGAAATCCTGTCTCAGGGACATCTCCAGCTGGATGGACTCCAACTCCCTCCGTCTCAATGCAGGAAAGACGGAGATCCTGTTTTTTAATTCACCATCCCCCTTGGATCCCAGTCTGTGGTGGCCAGAGGATCTGAGCCAAGCCCCCACGCCCAAAGACTTTGTGAGAAATTTGGGAGTGCCTTGGGATAATCACCTTAGTTTTAATGCCCAGGTTCAAACAGTAGCAGCATCCTGCTTTGCAAAGATCAAGACTATTAACCGGCTTATCAATTATCTGCCGGTGGACTGCCGTAAGACTGTGGTCCAAGCATTGATAACATCTCATCTTGACTACGCCAACGCACTATACCTTGGTATCACAGCAGGCCTATGTCATAAACTACAGACTGTACAAAATGCTGCCGCTCGGCTGGTGGAGAGAATCCCTGCTAGACATCACATCTCTCCACACCTTCGTAAACTGCATTGGTTACCCATTGCTAAGAGATGTGTATTCAAGGCCATGACTCTGGCTTTTCGTGCTTCTAAGGGCACTGGTTCGGCCCATCTGAAAAGCACTCTGCGGCCGTATGTTAATTCCAGGACATTACGTTCTAATTCCCTACTTTTCCTGGAAACTCCAAGATTCAAACGAACTCGTGCTGGAGGGAAAACATTCGAGGTCTGCGCCACTCAGTGTTGGAACAAGCTTCCGGTTGCCTTACGTGCTTGCCAAACAGAATCGGCATTCCGAAAGTCTCTGAAGACTCACCTGTTTTCCACATAATGTTTTCCCCTGTTCCTACGCCCTCTGTTCCCAGACTTATCAGCGCCGGGACGCCCCGTTGGGGCAGCTGTGCGCTTTATAAAACACACAAATAAATAAAATAAATAAATAAATAAATAACTTTAGTAGGGGTTAGTTGGAATAAGGCAGTATCTAGCCAATTTGAATAATTCTGAGCAGCCTTTTCCGGGTAATGTGAGGGGGAGGCAGATTTTCTGTAAGCTGATGCTGAAGTTAACTATAGTATATATTCTTCCATGCTCGATGGCAGATCAAGCCAGTGTGCTTGTTGGTATCTAGAGTATCTTTGGGTCCTCTTAGTTTGAAAAGAAAGGCAGAATGGTTGGACCATGAGAGGGGTAGGGTATCTAGCCCCATAAGCGATTGTTATTGGTAAAAATGGCATCCAGTGTATGGCGTGCTATGCGGTAGAATTTTGTATCAGTTGAGTGAGCCCAAAGTAATTCATGGTTTCCAAAAGGGCCATAGTGTCTATCTCTTCTGTTGAGTCTAGATGAAAGTTTAGATCTCCAAGGATTGTAAAGTCTGAGTTACAGATATCTCCTTCCAGGAGGGTGCAGATGGAGTTGAGAAACCTATTTTTGGGGCTGGGTGGGCAATAGATAAGCAGCCCTTTAAAGGATTTGTTTTTGGTCAGTTCATCCCAAAAAGATAGGGCTTCACATTCTTCATTTGGCAGGGCTGCAAACCTACCTCTAATCTGGTCCCAATATATAATTCTGAGCCCACCTCTTCTTTTCAGGGGTCGATCTAATCTGAAAATGGTGTATGCCGGGGTAACTGCAGTGAAAAGTTCCGGGGTGGAGGAAAAGTTGCCCATGTTTCTGTAACAAACATGCTGCTAAGTTGATGTGTTTTGATTAGGATAGCCATTTCCGTGGCGTGTTTAACCAGGGACCGAGCATTAAAAGTGCCCAGCGATACCAGAAGGGGGAAGACGTGACATAAGGTTAGAATGAAATGTGGCAAACCCTAGCAGTGGGGAGGGAACAGCAAGAGATAGTCCACATAACTTACAGCTAGCGGTGTTTCCTGACCAGAGGGAGAGCATATTAAAACGGGGACATTCGTTCGCACACCCATTTAGGGCAAGTAACTTCTTACCTGTGTATTTGATATGCGTATTTGGATCTGGGTAGAAACCGGTTCTGGGTTCCAGTGCTGGGTGCAGATGGGTGCGCATGGGCTTGCCTTTGGCATGCCTTCTGCGCTCCGGCAGCACCCTTGCTGCGTGCCCGCCCAGGTGAGTCCGCTGTGTGTCCACTCTACAGCATGATTTAAATATCACTCCATAAGAGGGTGGGCGTGTATACACGCCAGCGCCGAAGCGCGAATGTGAATTTCCTAAAAACAGATGGGTAAAATAACAAGGGGCAAATCAAGGGCCCAGCAACCCCTCTTTCCCTGCACAGGCTTCCCTGAGAAGGAAAGTTACCGGGAAATGAAGATAAGCAAAAATTAAGGTGTTAAGGAAAATATAAAATCTTTCAAAAACTGAGGGCACTGACCCTTCAAAGATGGCCCCCAGCGTATTGAGAAGGAGCCAGGCAGCTCTATGAAACCAGCACCAATTGTCTTACACACCTGAAGCCTACAAGGAAAATAAAAAGAGTGAGGTATGTCACACAGCCTCACAAATGCTCTGCTGAGCTGCGTATCTGCGCTACTGCAGGATTTAAATCTCCCTCCATAAGAGGGTGGGCAAGTCTACACGCCAGAGCATGAGTGCATTTCCTAAAAATAGATTGCTAAAATATTAGGGGGCAAACCCAGGGCCCAGCAAGCCCGCTCTGCCTGCACAGGCTACCCAGTAAAGGAAAATGACTGGGAGATAAAGATAATTGAAAATAAAGCTGTGGAAGAAAACATAAAATCATAAAAAAACTGAGGGCACTGACCATTCAAAGATGGCACCCAGTGTATGGAGAGGAAGCCGGGCAACTCTAGGAAACTGGCACAGAGTGTCTAACACACCCAAAGCCTATAAGGAAAATATAAAGAGTGAGGTATGTCACACGGCCTCGCAAATGCTCTGCTGAGCTGCGAATCCGTGCTACTGCACAAGTTAATTATCCCTTCATAAGAGTGTTGGCATGTCTACAAGCCCACGCCAGAGAGCGAATTGAATTTTTTAAAAACAGATGGCTAAAATAACAGGGAGCAAATCCAAGGCCAGGCAACCCCGCTTTCCCTGCACAGGCTCCCCTGTGAAGGAAAGTTACTGGGAAATGAAGATAAGTGAAAATAAAGCTGTGAAAGAAAACAAAATCATTAAAAAACTGAGGGCACTGACCATTCAAAGATGGCACCCAGTGTATGGAGAGGAAGCCGGGCAACTCTAGGAAACTGGCACAGAGTGTCTAACACACCCAAAGCCTACAAGGAAAATTAAAAGAGTGAGGTATGTCTCACAGCCTCACAAATGCTCTGCTGTGGTGAAGAAAGCGTGCCCCCATACCCTTCTTCAATTTTGCCCCAGGGAGGTGGTGGCCCCTGGGTCAGCGGGGGGGGGGGGGTGAATGGCCTCCCTGCATTACATTTTACAAAACCCCAGGGAGATGCAGGTCCGCGTGCCCCCGCATTTTTAAAAACATAAGGCCCCGGGCAGGAGGCAGTCCGTGGTGCTAGGGGTGACTGAGAGGCCCCGATATAAAAAAATAATTAAGTCCCAAGGAGGTAGTGGTCCCCGGGGCAGCGCAGTAGGCCGAATGGGCTATAGCTGGATCTAAATTTCCTATTTAAAAATTAATGTGGATAACGAGTTCTGGGTTCCCCCTTTCTTCTTGACCCCTACTTGACAGATACCCACAAATCATTACAGTCACAAACTAGTCAAAAAATTAGCAGTATATACATATATCTGTCTGTCTGTCTGTTTGTCTATCTATCTATCCGAGGTATATTAAAGGAATAGGCACTCAGCGATTGAAATACAAGTTCCTTTTCTATGTAGAAATTAAGAGAAGGGACTTGTATTTCACTGGAAAGAGCAGTTACTTTATGGAAATGTGTGGTTTGTTGCTTTCTGCATTTCTCGGCACACACTGAGTTTTGGCGCCTAACAGAAATGGCAACATTTGCCGATAGTGATTTGTGCAACTGACTCTGGGACCTACCTTGTTGCTCCAACACCAAGCCACCAAACCGCTGTGGAGTTTCCTGTTCGCCTCCTGCCGCCCCACTCGGTAACTACACCAGCTGAGTGGTGCCGCTGAGCGGAGAGCGCCAGGGGACTTCATTTCCCATCACCCCATGCGGCCCGCGCTTGAGGAAACCGCGCCAGGAGGCGCATAAAAACCTCATCAGCCCCAGCTGAGGGGGGATCTTTTTGCCGATAGTGATTTGTGCAACTGACTCTGGGACCTACTTTGTTGCTCCAACACCAAGCCACCAAACCGCTGTGGAGTTTCCTGTTCGCCTACCGCCGCCCCACTCGGTAACTACACCAGCTGAGTGGTGCCGCTGAGCGGAGAGCGCCAGGGGACTTCATTTCCCATCACTCCATGCGGCCCGCGCTTGAGGAAACCGCGCCAGGAGGCGCATAAAAACCTCGTCAGCCCCAGCTGAGGGGGGATCTTTTTGCCGATAGTGATTTGTGCAACTGACTCTGGGACCTACCTTGTTGCTCCAACACCAAGCCACCAAACCGCTGTGGAGTTTCCTGTTCGCCTCCCACCGCCCCACTCGGTAACTGCACCAGCTGAGTGGTGCCGCTGAGCGGAGAGCGCCAGGGGACTTCATTTCCCATCACCCCATGCGGCCCGCGCTTGAGGAAACTGCGCCAGGAGGCGCATAAAAACTGTGTCAGCCCAGCCAAAGGGCGGGCCCTCTGAGGCCCTCAGAGACCGAAGGAGACCGGCCTGGGCCACCCCCATTTCGTCGAACATATTGTGATAAAGACTCTTTGCTTAACGCAGTAGTAAGCTGGTGCACTATTAATATCCAACTTGGTTGTTTGTAAAGTTTGTTACTCGAAACTGTTTGGGTGGCCTATATCAGTGTGTTTGAATAAGTCCCATCAGTGAATGGCGATGTCGTCTCCCATTAAGGACAAGCTATTACCAATAGGAGGAGCTAACCAACGCACGCTTGATAACTATATAATCAGGGTTGCCACAGGAACAGAAAGGAAATCGCTCTTGCATAGCGACGGGCTGAGAGACGTCGTTCTATTGAATCTATTAAAAACAAGCGATCATCCTTGGGTTCGCTAAAGCTAGCAATTTCACCTATTCACAGTACCTCCTCTGTAAATCAGGACTGCGAAGCATCCCTTAACGATAGTATCCCACTACTCTTGCAAGAAAGAACCCCCCCATTAGTTGCAACCACTGATTTGATTGTAAATGATTCAGTTTTTAATTGTAATATGACGCCAGAGGCAGAAGTCCTGCCCGATACTCTGCCACCACGAGTAGATCCAACCCATATAGTAAAGAAAACATCTAAAACCCCCAGAGGCCAAGGCCCACCGCCCAAAAGAAGAAGAAAGAGGGGGACTCCTTATGGAAAAATAAGACTACTCACAATAATTTTGGGCTCGCCAAAAGATCCACTTCTTGTGCACCCACATCACCTATAATGGTTAACCCAACACCTATCCTAACACATGATCCATCTAGCACTAATCTAATGGGCAGTATAGAACTATTAATGAAATCACTCACATTGCCATTAGTAGAGAGATTGAAAGGATTAACTCACCAACTTGAGAAGCTAGAACAGGCCATTGGGGAAATCAAAGTGGCAATTAAGGATTTATCCAAATCAGCATTAGAGTCCCAAACTCCTGTCTTGCCCCCAATCACTATAGCCCAAAATGGAACAAAAACTACCAACTTGCCCAAACCAAAACCTCGTAAAATATTGCCCCTTAATACAGCAGGGTTAAATAGTAAAAATAATGTTAAGGAGACACAGGAATGTGCAAAATCAATTTCCCTTGAAAATGCCCCTAAATCTATTGGCCACGAAAAACCTGCTAGGGCACTCTCATCCAAGAGGCGTAGAGTAGAACTGCCTCCGGAAGCGGTCCCGTATGTAGTGGTTCATACAGGAGTGCCAATTTTAGAGGATGGTAGTGGAGAAGATCAGCATCAGCTGAAAAACAAAGTCATATATTGACTGAGACAAAATTGTCCACTACCACCACATATAAATGGGGTAATTCTTAATCTTAGGCGTCTCCCCTGGCTCGGTCAAAGAACTAAGGACATAATGGGCGATATTATCATAATAAATTTTCGAGATGACAGAGCAGTCAGACACATTGTAAATTGGTTCCCCCAAAATGCTGGTAACTCAATCACCGTACGTGATCTGACTTACTTCTATCCTAGAGGAATAGTGGCTCCGGCATCTAACCTTAGGCCCTTGCTTTATTACCAGAGCAATTACACTGGCCCCCCACCTCGATGTCAGAATGTTGGTTTTTGGCCTTCATTCCAAACGCAGGAAGGTAGTTCCAGACCATCTTTTTACCAACAGGTTGATCACTCCTTGCCCACTTATAATCGTTTTGCGGCATTAGCGGGCATGGAGGGAGTTGACTGACTTTGCTTAGGAGGTGCAGCAGATAACGAAGTCGCTGGCCCACAAAAGGTGCCCTCTCTAATCGTAGAACCAACCCATAATGGCAATGCACATGTCCCTCCCCCAAAGCATACATGTTCTCAAGATATATTGATTGAGAACGTGGCTGCAGATGAGGGGCAACCCGACTCTGCACAAGTTTTAGGTTTGGGAGGTAAAAGGGGGGAGGTAGATGATGAAGCAGTCAGAATTGTGTCCTGGAATATAGCCGGTTTGGCAGCCAAATTTAATAATAAAGAATGGCGCCAGTATATAAGCAAATTTAATATAATTTGCTTACAAGAAACTTGGGCAGTTGACAATAGTTCCCTACATATACAAGGGTATAAATGTTTCTTTGTTCCGGCAAGGAAATCTAGACTAGGTAGGGCCACGGGAGGGCTATCTCTATATGTTGACCTGAACCTCCACGGCACATGGTCGACCTTAAACTCACACGACATTCAAGAGGTACTGTTTAATGGTAAAGGACTAAAACTGACCATGTTCAACGTTTATAACAATGTAGCGGGTGGAGGATGTAACGCATTGATAAATGAATTGGAGTACAGATTGTGCCAGGATTCTACTTGTGGAACCAGGACCCACGCTCAAAATATTCTGGTCATGGGGGATTTCAATTGACACCTCTGGCCGGCTCTTTTCCCATTATATGAGGCCTGGTCGCGCTGCCCAGAGGATAACGGAGCTCACTTTGAGCATTCATTGGAAGGTTATGCTTTAACAAACTTTTCGCATAACCAAGACCTGGTTCATACTATGGACATGGCGTGTATACCGCAGGATGACATCTTGCCACCTACTTTCAAGGGTAGGGGATGTTCCTCATATATTGACTATATTCTTGTTTCAAGGGCTTTCAAAAATAGAATTTCCAGAGTCGGGATTGACTGGAACCCGTTTAGCGACCATAACCCCTTGGTACTAGATGTACTTTATCGGGCCTGTCCCAGAGGGAGAAAGCCCGATGCGATATTTGAGAGGGTCACTGATCAGGGCAGACGCCTTAGGTGGTCCAAAATTGATGGAGAAAGGTTTTATAGATCACTGATGGAGAAGGGGAAATTAGCTTTTGAGATGTGTTTAGACATGACAATAGAAGGGCAGCAGCTACTCACAGCATTCGAACATATTGCTGATTTAGTAGATGGCCTGTTAAAGACTAGCGCCCCGGCAAAAGGAACTTGTAGTCAGCCGCGGTGGTTTGACTGAGACTGTGCTAAGGCCCTGAGGGCGCTCAAAGATAGTATTAAAGTGAGGCCAAGGGATGCCACACAAGTTGCCTCCTGTAGGAAAAAATATAAGAGCGAGCTGAGTAGGAGGAAAATGGCACTACAAGCAGAATGATGGGCAGATCTAAGGGAGGCGGGGGAAAAGAGGGACATGACAGAATTCTGGAGGATCATTAATAGACCCACTTTCCAGGATGACAAGCCCCCCGAAATAGGAACAAACATTACGCCTGACATGTGGATTACTCATTACAGGGGTCTATATAATCACGAAACGGGTACATCGGATGAACAAGGGATTGCTGACCAGGGCCAGCCCGTAGTTTTCTCATTAAAGGAAATCAAGGTCGGGATTGAGGGCTTGTCTAAAAACAAACCCCCAAGCCCAGATGGTATCCCGCCTGATTTGTTCCTAAGCTCTGTGGAATTATGGGCCCCTATAATGACAAGAGTCATAAACACAGCAATTCGCTGTGGCTTGCCGCCCTCCTGGTCAACAGCTATCATTGTCCCTATTTTTAAAAAGGGTAGCAGGGACGACCCCCAATGTTATCGTCCGATCTCCCTGATTGATGTATCTGCCAAAATCTTGGGAAGGGGGATATTAAACCGGTTGTCTGAGTGGACAGAGGCAAATAACATTATCTCAGATACTCAGTACGATTTCAGGACGGGTCGGTCCACGAGTGACCAATGCTTGAAACTTTACATGCTAGCAGCCAAATACACTAAGGCCAGTAATGAATCCATTTACATGGGGTTCATGGATCTGGCAGCTGCTTTTGACCATGTAAACAGGGACAAGCTTTGGGACATGATGACCAGAATGGGGATAGAGGTTGGCCTTATTAACATATTAAGAGAATTGCATAGTAGCACCTCAGCGCAAGTCAGGTACAACATGGAGGGCGGATGTACCGACTCCTTCCCTTGTAGAAGTGGGGTACGCCAAGGCTGCATTTTGGCGCCTTTTTTATTTTCCTTTATATTAATAATCTGGAGCAGCATCTCCTACAGCTGGGATCCGATTGTCCACGAGTAGGAACGCGTCATGTTCCTGTGTTACTTTACGCAGATGACGCGGTCCTCCTCGGAGGCACACCAAAGATTCTACAGATTTTAATTGATGGTTTTGTATCTTTTATGGGTTCATTAGACCTATCTGTTAATTTGGGTAAATCCTACGTCTTATCCGTTGGCAACAAACCCTGCAACAAATGCACCTTCACGATAGGGAGCCATAAGATAGAGAAAGTTAAATCATTCTCGTATCTGGACTTACTATTTGACGGGTCATTAAAATTCAACTGTCTGGTGGAGGAACGTTGCCGCAAGATGAATGTCATCAACGGAGCAATCGCAGGTTATGGTCGAAGGTTGGGGAGGTGGTGCCCTGAACAGGTGTTGAACCTGTACAACTCCATGGCGTCGATTCCGATCCGGTAAAATATTCCGCCGTACGATTCGCATCCGAATCCGTACGAATGGGAACTTTACGTCCGACTTGCGAATTCCGATCCGTTCCCGTCGATTTCCATACGAATATCACCGAACCGTTCGAATCACAGTCGATGATCCGTATGAACATGCATCGGGAATCCTACCGTACGATTCGTAACCAGCCCGTACACACACACAAGTACGATCCTGTACGAGAAGCCTGACAGCGATTCGTACGGAACAAAGTTATCGCACTTGAATAATGATTTGTACGGCAATATGTGGCTCGCATCTAGCAGCGTCAACACATACAAAACGCGTACCCCTCGCTCACGCACAAGTACGACACGCACACCCCCCAACAAGCCTACGCGAACACCCCCACCCGCCAACGGCCCGTACCAGTCAATCGCACGCACAAGTACGACACGCACACCCCCCTATGTGAACACCGCCAACGGCTCGTACCAGTCAATCGCACGCACAAGTACGACAAGCACACCCCCCTACGCGAACACCCCCACCCACCAACGGCCCGTACCAGTCAATCGCACGCACAAGTACGACACGCACACCCCCCAACAAGCCTACGCGAACACCCCCAACGGCCCGTACCAGTCAATCGCACGCACAAGTACGACACGCACACCCCCCTACGCGAACACCCTCACCCACCAACGGCCCGTAACAGTCAATCGCACGCACAATTACGACACGCACACCCCCCAACAAGCCTACGCGAACACCCCCACCCACCAACGGCCCGTACCAGTCAATCGCATGCACAAGTACGACACGCACACCCCCCTACGCGAACACCCCCACCCGCCAACGGCCCGTACCAGTCAATCGCACGCACAAGTACGACACGCACACCCCCCAACAAGCCTACACGAACACCCCCACCCGCCAACAGCCCGTACCAGTCAATCGCACGCACAAGTACGACACGCACACCCCCCTACGCGAACACCCCCACCCGCCAACGGCCCGTACCAGTCAATCGCACGCACAAGTACGACACGCACACCCCCCAACAAGCCTACGCGAACACCCCCACCCGCCAACGGCCCGTACCAGTCAATCGCACGCACAAGTACGACACGCACACCCCCCTATGCGAACACCCCCACCCGCCAACGGCCCGTACCAGTCAATCGCACGCACAAGTACGACACGCACACCCCCCCAACAAGCCTACGCGAACACCCCCTCCCGCCAATGGCCCGTACCAGTCAATCGCACGCACAAGTACGACACGCACACCCTCCGACGCGAACACCCCCACCCGCCAACGGCCCGTACCAGTCAATGGCACGCACAAGTACGACACGCACACCCCCCAACAAGCCTACGCGAACACCCCCACCCGCCAACGGCCCGTACCAGTCAATCGCACGCACAAGTACGACACGCACACCCCCCCAACAGCCTACGCGAACACCCCCACCCGCCAACGGCCCTTACCAGTCAATCGCACGCACAAGTACGACACGCACACATAACGCCAACACCCAAATCAGCACAAGTACTTTGCAAACAAGTGGCACAACAACACTGAACATGTCTCCTGTGTACACACCATACAGAATCAATGTCTTGGTCACAGCCAAACAGAGGTCAACACTAACACCCACCCCATATAACACACACACAACCAATTCAAATTAAGCCACACCCACAATTTGACCAATAAAAGGGTCCACACATACAACCCATCATCCTTTGCAACATACCCATTCTTGCAAAGAAACAGAGAGCACACCAACTATTGCAGCCACATACCTTCACACATACACCCTATCACATCTACACCCACACCACCCCTTCACAATCACACACCCTCATCCATACACACCATCACCCCTTCAATCACATACACCCCAACCCATGACCACACCCAAGCATCCAAAGTACGAGAAGCCTGACAGCGATTCGTACGGAACAAAGTTATCGCACTTGGATAATGATTTGTACGGCAATATGTGGCTCGCATCTAGCAGCGTCAACACATACCAAATGCGTACCCCTCGCTCACGCACAAGTACGACACGCACACCCCCCAACAACCCTACGCGAACACCCACACCCACCAACGGCCCGTACCAGTCAATCGCATGCACAAGTACGACACGCACACCCCCCTACGCGAACACCCCCACCCGCCAACGGCCCGTACCAGTCAATCGCACGCACAAGTACGACACGCACACCCCCCAACAAGCCTACGCGAACACCCCCACCCGCCAACAGCCTGTACCAGTCAATCGCACGCACAAGTACGACACGCACACCCCCCTACGCGAACACCCCCACCCGCCAACGGCCCGTACCAGTTAATCGCACGCGCAAGTACGACATGCACACCCCCCAACAAGCCTACGCGAACACCCCCACCCGCCAACGGCCCGTACCAGTCAATCGCACGCACAAGTACAACACGCACACCCCCCTATGCGAACACCCCCACCCGCCAACGGCCCGTACCAGTCAATCGCACGCACAAGTACGACACGCACACCCCCCCAACAAGCCTACGCGAACACCCCCTCCCGCCAATGGCCCGTACCAGTCAATCGCACGCACAAGTACGACACGCACACCCTCCGACGCGAACACCCCCACCCGCCAACGGCCCGTACCAGTCAATGGCACGCACAAGTACGACACGCACACCCCCCAACAAGCCTACGCGAACACCCCCACCCGCCAACGGCCCGTATCAGTCAATCGCACGCACAAGTACGACACGCACACCCCCCCAACAGCCTACGCGAACACCCCCACCCGACAACGGCCCGTACCAGTCAATCGCACGCACAAGTACGACACGCACACATAACGCCAACACCCAAATCAGCACAAGGACTTTGCAAACAAGTGGCACAACAACACTGAACATGTCTCCTGTGTACACACCATACAGAATCAATGTCCTGGTCACAGCCAAACAGAGGTCAACACTAACACCCACCCCATATAACACACACACAACCAATTCAAATTAAGCCACACCCACAATTTGACCAATAAAAGGGTCCACACATACAACCCATCATCCTTTGCAACATACCCATTCTTGCAAAGAAACAGAGAGCACACCAACTATTGCAGCCACATACCTTCACACATACACCCTATCACATCTACACCCACACCACCCCCTTCACAATCACACACCCTCATCCATACACACCATCACCCCCTCAATCACATACACCCCAACCCATGACCACACCCAAGCATCCAAAGTACGAGAAGCCTGACAGCGATTCGTACGGAACAAAGTTATCGCACTTGGATAATGATTTGTACGGCAATATGTGGCTCGCATCTAGCAGCGTCAACACATACCAAATGCGTACCCCTTGCTCACGCACAAGTACGACACGCACACCCCCCAACAAGCCTACGCGAACACCCTCACCCGCTAACGGCCCGTACCAGTCAATCGCACGCACAAGTACGACACGCACACCCCCCAACAAGCCTACGCGAACACCCCCACCCACCAACGGCCCGTACCAGTCAATCGCACGCACAAGTACGACACGCACACCCCCCTACGCGAACACCCCCACCCGCCAACGGCCCGTACCAGTCAATCGCACGCACAAGTACGACACGCACACCCCCCAACAAGCCTACGCGAACACCCCCACCCGCCAACGGCCCGTACCAGTCAATCGCACGCACAAGTACGACACGCACACCCCCCTACGCGAACACCCCCACCCGCCAACGGCCCGTACCAGTTAATCGCACGCGCAAGTACGACACGCACACCCCCCAACAAGCCTACGCGAACAACCCCACCCGCCAACGGCCCGTACCAGTCAATCGCACGCACAAGTACGACACGCACACCCTCCAACAAGCCTATGCGAACACCCCCACCCGCCAACGGCCCGTACCAGTCAATCGCACGCACAAGTACGACACGCACACCCCCCTATGCGAACACCCCCACCCGCCAATGGCCCGTACCAGTCAATCGCATGCACAAGTACGACACGCACACCCCCCAACAAGCCTACGCGAACACCCCCTCCCGCCAATGGCCTGTACCAGTCAATCGCACGCACAAGTAGGACACGCACACCTCCGACGCGAACACCCCCACCCGCCAACGGCCCGTACCAGTCAATGGCACGCACAAGTACGACACGCACACCCCCCCAACAAGCCTACGCGAACACCCTCACCCGCCAACGGCCCATACCAGTCAATCGCACGCACAAGTACGACACGCACACCCCCCCAACAAGCCTACGCGAACACCCCCACCCGCCAACGGCCCGTACCAGTCAATCGCACGCACAAGTACGACACGCACACATAACGCCAAAACCCAAATCAGCACAAGGACTTTGCAAACAAGTGGCACAACAACACTGAACATGTCTCCTGTGTACACACCATACAGAATCAATGTCCTGGTCACAGCCAAACAGAGGTCAACACTAACACCTACCCCATATAACACACACACAACCAATTCAAATTAAGCCACACCCACAATTTGACCAATAAAAGGGTCCACACATACAACCCATCATCCTTTGCAACATACCCATTCTTGCAAAGAAACAGAGATCACACCAACTATTGCAGCCACATACCTTCACACATACACCTTATCACATCTACACCCACACCACCCCCTTCACAATCACACACCCTCATCCATACACACCATCACCCCCTCAATCACATACACCCCACACCATGACCACACCCAAGAATCCAAAGTTCACTAACCCGGAGATGGAGAAACTTACAGATGAAGTCATCAGAGTCGAGCCACAGCTGTTTGGCGCATTGGTCAGACAGACCAGCATGGCAGAAAAAACACGCCTGTGGGAGAGGATCGTAGACCGGGTCAATGCGGTTGCACCCATCAGGCGCACCAAGGGGAAATGCCAGGCCAGGTGGTATGATCTGCGGAGGATGGTCAAGAAGAAAATGGACCAGGACTACGCCTCTGCACACCACACTGGAGGTGGTGGTCCCCGCAGACCTCCTGTATACCAGCCCTGGGAGGAGAAAGTCATGGCCCTGCTGCCACTGGTGGGAGTACATGGAATAGAAGGAGCCGTTGAGTCTGGTGAGTGTACAAAAAATACATGTTACATGGGTGGACTTACAAAGGTGCCCAGCAGCATGGGGTGGGTGGCCAAGAGTCCTAGCAGGACACAACTAAAAGTGGTTTGTTGCAAGTGGGACCCACAAAGGGTGGAAGGTGGAGGGTAGGAGGCTGCTCTCATCCCATATGCCCCAGGCCCTCACCCAGGCACCATGCCCAATGTACAGGGATAGGGAAATATCACACAAGATAGTAGACCACAGCTCCTAAACAATATCATGGTGTGGACACACCTTCCAGAGATACAATATTTTGTGACACAGTAAGGCAGTGTAGCAAGTGAGCAAGCACAAACAACCTGTCTCCAACCCTGTCTCCCCCTCCCTCCGTTGCACTCTCCCTCTGTCGCCCTCCCTCCCTCTGTCGCCCTCTCCCACTGTTGCCCTCTCCCTTTGTCGCACTCTCCCACTGTCACCCTCTCCCACTGTCGCCCTCTCCCTCTGTCGCCCTCCCTCCCTCTGTCGCCCTCTCCCTCTGTCGCCCTCCCTCCCTCTGTCGCACTCTCCCTCTGTCGCCCTCTCCCTCTGTCGCCCTCCCTCCCTCTGTCGCCCTCTCCCTCTGTCGCCCTCTCCCTCTGTCGCCCTCCCTCCCTCTATCGCCCTCTCTCCCTCTGTCGCCCTCTCCCTCTGTCGCCCTCCCTCCCTCTATCGCCCTCCCTCCCTCTGTTGCCCTCCCTCCCTCTGTTGCACTCTCCCACTGTCACCCTCTACCTCTGTCGCCCTCTCCCTCTGTCGCGCTCTCTCCCTCTGTCGCAGTCTCCCTCTGTCGCCCTCCCTCCCTCTGTCGCCCTCTCCCACTGTTGCCCTCTCCCTCTGTCGCCCTCCCTCCCTCTGTCGCCCTCTCCCACTGTCGCCCTCCCTCCCACTGTCACCTCACCGCATCTCCCTGGGCACACACACAGTTGCACCCAAGCACTGCACAGGCCTTACAAACACCATAGAGCAGAATGTTTAGGGATGTCTCCTAATTACCAGCAGTCATCCACTAAGTGCCTCCAACACACACACCATTTGCAGGCAACACTGTACTGTGTCAGGACACACATATCGGAAACCTCTGTAGTACACAATGGCCACAGGTGTAGGCAGCACAAGTCCCTCCTGTGATCACTGCAAACACAAACACCAGGACAAGGTCACACACCCTGTGCATGAACACAAAACCACAATTATGCCAGCATGCTACATCAGGGGGCAGCCAAATCATGAACGATGGATGCTTGCAAATCACACACAAACTACTACCATGGCCTATCCTACACCCGCCTTACAGAAACTCATCCCCTGGGGACAGGCTTTGGAGTGCAACACTGTCCCAATTGTCATGTACCACAACAAAATACTCACTCATATGAAAACGCATACTACTCATACATGCACATTGCAGATGCTCAAGTCCATTGTGGCGCTCAAACAATGCACGTGCCCCATCTCATGAACGTTGTGGATGCACTGAAGTACCAACATGGACATGGGTATTGACAAGGTAATGCGTCTTACAGAAGTGCCAAGTTCAAAAGCCATGATATATAAGTGTGTGTACAGGTCCAGGGGTGTTGGCATTGTTTGGCCATCACGGTACAGCAAAAGACATCCAAAGTAGTAGATGTCATGCAAATTAATGATGCTCTGTCTCTCACATCAACATACTGTATCTAAACTCTGTGCATGCTTGACGCAGACATAAGGATTTACATCGTATCCTGGATGTTGCGTGAACATGACCAATGCTTTACATGTGTTGTTCCGCCAATACAAGACACAGCAATGGCTGTGTCAGTCATTGTCAAGAGAATGGAAGAATGAAAATACCCCAGAGTACATGTCAATTTACTACCACTACATACACAACAGAACAATGTCAACAATGTAAAGCTTGTGGAACTGTGATGCTCATGATGGATAACTAAACAAGATGTCACTTGATAGTGCCTTAACAGTGTCTGTCTCTCCCACACACAGGGGAACGTGTGGTGCCCCCCCAACCAGGGGGGAGAAGGATCCCAGTCCCAGGCTCAGCAGGACCCAGACCCCACCGACAGCGACGCCACTCAACGCACTGTGGATGACCCAACCAACCTGGCTCCTCTGGATCCCAAACCCCTGCACCAACTGTACCAGCTACATCTCAGCCAACCACCGGACCCATTCCCACCACATCCCAGCAGACAGGTCACAGCCCTTCCCATGATCCACAAGAGAGCCAGTCTGAAAATGAGGGACACCCTTTGTCGGGCGCCCCAGAGGTTGCTGACGACCTCCACCCTGGCAGCACTCGGGGGCCCGTCGATTGGATGTGCCCACAAGCGCAGGCCGTGTTCGTGTGGGTCAGGGTGGTGGAGTGGCGGAAGGCGGAGGCGAGATTCTGGCCAGTCAGCTGCAGCACCCGGTATGCCTGAACTCACTAACATCCTGGAGGCATACCGGCGGGACACCAGGGAGATAAGCCAGCTTGCGGAGGCCCTCAACCAGGTGAAAGAACAGCAGGCAGAGTAAATAGCCAGGCAAGACCTACATTATGGACCGGTGGAGGCAAGTCTGGCTCAGCTCTTGACGGTGCATCGGGAAATGAGCCAATCGATACGTCAGATAGCTGCCAACAAGCAGCACCCTCCCTGTGTCACAAGGCCAGCAACATCACGGCAAAGTGTGACACCAGCCACAGGGAGGGAGGAGGAGGAGGAGGAGGAACTCTCTGACGTAGCATCCCATGCATCGTCCAGGCCTGCACCTGAGGGTCCCCCAAGGAAGGTGGGTCGTCCACGGCTAAGACGTTGAGGGGTAGTGGGCCATGCACATCTTCCAGGACACTGGACCTGGCATATTGCCCCTGGGTGCAACAGCATCCCCTATGAGACTCTCCCACATGGACTTGCTAGTCACAGTCTGCCCAATGATGCCAAGGACTGTGGCCTGGACTCTGTTGACTGAAACTGTAAGGCATCTCATCTCCGGCAGTGAACTTTGGATTCCACCCCTTTCTGTACAGCACCTATTCACGTTTCCTGCACAAGATCTCCCAATAAATATACTAATCCTCATACGCATGTGGTGAGTTATCTTTGAACCACAGCATAAATTGATATGTGTGTGCAAATGTATGAAATGCAAGGGTATCCAACTAACAGCAGCCAACCACACACTTCGATCAGAATCTGAGTGCGGACACACATCGGTCAAAATCCAAACAAATAGATACATGGGTGGAAAAACACACCTGTGTGGGATAGTAAATGCTGGAGGGGGGTTTGGATCCCAAAACTGCTATTACAGGCAGGCCCAGGAGAGTCACTTTGAGGTGTATAGATCAGTGTGACAAAACTAGTTGTCCACGTAGGGAGTACCTACAACTGTGTCCTCAGGTATGTGAACTGTCATCTGCATGATGCAGTACTGGGGATGTGATGAATGGCGCACAGGACAAGGGTGGCAGGACAGACTGTGGGCAATGGGCTGTAGCACTCTACACAAGCACACCTGAATAGGTGACCTACCCCTATGTAGCTACAAGTACAATACTACTGTAATGGGAGCAACGCATACAGAACAACTACCCACATCTGACAAATACCTACACCAGAACGGGGAAATCACACCACACCCAAGAGACGTGGTCATGGTGTGTGTCCCCTGTGGCTACTTGACTGACAGTGACAGCTATGTTTTAGCTGCTGTGGCGTTGACAAGGTAACACCGTACAATATTGTGCCTATGGAAGGTGTGTGTGTGCTGTACACGGCACATGACCTGGTGGTACATAGACCCAATGTCATGTGAATCTGCCATAGTCGTGCCAGTATGTGTTGCACACACAGGCATAGCAGCTGCAATGGCTGAGTTTGAAGCATTGTGATAGCAGGAGGGTGAATGTCTGGTGTTGTCTGTGTGTAGGGTGGCAGGAGCATGCTCTATAAATGGATGGAAGGAGGGTCATCCTGTAGGTGTCTGTGTCCCTGGATAATGTGCGCTGCATGGTGGCTGTGTATGCAGCAGCAGTAATGAGTGAAGACATGACGGCAGGAGGGGTGTGACAACTTGCAAAACAAGCACATACCACAAGGGCATTTGCAAGCCACAAAGTGACGCTGTATGTGAAGGCAGGAGTGTCTGCCTCACTCAGGGTCACTGCAAATAAAATGGCACAGTAATCCCCAAATATCACACTCACTGGATCAGGGCACTTACGGACAAGTGGGGCACAAGACACACAGCGTCAGCAGGTGTAGACTACAGCTAGTGTGTTCAAAGCTAAACAGCAACTACAAAGGCATCTACCTCACACACAACATAGTAAACTAGCCTTCCCCAACACCATGCGTGTGGTCACTTTACACGTAAACACATAACAAGCATAAGCTAACGTCATGCTAAATAGTATACATGCACATTAGAAGGACATGTGCGTTGACATCAAAGCGGCACAATAATCTGTAAAAGTCAGATGTCATGCACAATATGATTATTCACATTGTGAGCCCATAGAGCATTATCAAACATACATGAGCATTGGCAAGAACTCCAAATAACACTATTAATGATGTCACCTGTAATGCAGCAGTACTATTGCCTACAAGCCTGTCAAGGACTGGCCGTACCTTTCTTCATCAGAGTGGTGTGATGCTCAAAGGGTTCCACCTCCAAATAGCCCCTTGGTCTGAGTACAAACGACAGACACAAAAGGGTAATCAGGCGAGGGAAGGAGAGGATGGGAACTGCTGGGAGGGAGACCTGAAACAGAGGTAAATTACCATTAGGAGTACATTCTCATGTCACTGACACTTCAAAAACATAATTAGCTACACTGTACCAGTCACACCTGTGAAGTTTACTGACTGGAGACAATTTTAGATGAGTAATCATGGTATCACAGGAGGTCCGATGCTATGACACAGACACATAAAACCTAGGACAGTCTGTCATCCATTCGAGTCATGTGTAACGCTCTCAAGTGAGCTACCATGCAATGAGATCTATGTTGTTAAAAATCATTAACTGGCTCAGATGAGGTTGACCTTACAAACAAATGGAAACATATGGCAATGCTACTTACGCTAACTGTAATGTCTGCATGTGATTATGGGTACCCATAAGGGCCATGTACCCCAACTTGACTTCACCCACAACAGCTGTAAGTATCACATATGATGACGAAGCTAATGATCTACATGCAATGAAGGCACTCAGTAGCCAGTCTTTTGATCTGTCAAGTTTGCATTACTATGCTAAACATGATATGCAGGTTTAAAAGATATAAAGTGCAAGTGATGTTCATCCAAGCCACATAATGAGACCCTAGCATTGCCCAGTAATGCTGCACGGGACTAGAGATTCATGGGAATGACCGCACTCCACTGGTGCTACATAATAAATCACATGTGCATCACTCAAACATTGTCATTTCTCATGCTAAACATTCATGGCATCATGTGAATCAAAACAGAACTGCTACTCACTGTGAAGGCTGGTGTAGCTGTATTTTCGAACTGCACTGCGGTAACGACATGACAGTGACATGATATACTGCAACAAGGGGCAATGCATCCATGTAAACAGAATGACAGGACAGTTATCTCAACATGTGGAACATAGACTGTGCCACACCTACACCACATGGTTTGATGGTAATCAAACGGAACTGGCCCACAAGCTGGAGGAGAGGATCCACTCGCATTCTAATGCACACAGTGAGGCTGCAATTCCCCACAGAGTCCGTGGTTGTGACCTCTGACACAATGTCAAGCCATGGTATATGCAATGTTGCAGTGTCAATGTCTACACACATTGATGCATTCACCAGAGTCTCTAACTACAACAGATGACAGTCAGATGGGGTGACTATCCTGTCATAGGAGTGGGCATACGTGTAATAAGTAACATTTTGTAGTTGCATGTATGCGTGGTCTCACTACATGCACATGAACATGTACCACACGTTTCAAAACATACCAACGCTAAACAGCCTCATATGAGTCCTTACCCAAATTGACTTCTTCACATGTCCATGCATGCTCCGTTGATTTGGCTGACGTTGCAATCATGATGAGCAATAGCAGGATGACCACGATGACCCCAACGGACAACAGGTAGGGCGAGCTGTGGATGAGAGTGGCACACAAGGGGTCAAGTTATGTTTCATGTCATTTTGACAATGTCCTGTTTATTATCCAGATGTTGTAGTACACCTGTACATTTAAAATGCACACATAGCACGTATGTGTGTTGCATTACATCTGCACCTGTGTGACACTGCACAACAAACATCCAAGTGAGCTTGCATACAGTCTGTTGCATACACAGCATCCTACCCATGCAACTCTATAGTAGATGTTTCAGATTACAGCTGCTATGACTCACCATCATGAAAAGAAGTTGCGGATGAGGTGACTCCGGATATCATCTTCACCCTCCTCGTCGCTGGCATCCTGGGCAAGGCCTTCATCCTCAACGGGCGGATGTTCCAGCTCATCAGGATCAAGGTAGAGTGGCACGGCCTTCTCCACTGCCATGTTGTGTAGCATGCAGTACACGGTGAAGATGTCACACACCTTGCGTGGGCTGTATTGGAGGGCTCCGCCTGTCTTGTCCAGGCACCTGAACCGGCTCTTCAGGAGTCCAAAAGTTCGCTCGATCACCCGCCTGGTCTTCCCATGAGCATTGTTGTACCGCTGGTCTGCAGCTGTCCTGGGATTGCGTAGTGGAGTCATTAACCACGGCATGTTTGGATATCCAGCGTCTCCTGCAAATTGACATCATGGAAATGAGTGTATAATATGATGCAGATCATGAAGTTGTGACATACTGACATACATAGCTGACAGGGCATACTCACCAACAAGACATGCCCGGTGGTTGTGCAGCTGCAGCATCATCTGTGGTACCCTGCTACGCCTCATGATGAAAGCATCGTGGCACGATCCTGGAAAACGTGCACAAACATGTGCGATAATCATGTTGGCAAGACACACCACCAGGGCATTTATCGAGTGGTAGTGTTTCCTGTTGCGATACGCTTGCTCCTGAGCCTGTGGTGGCACCAGAGTAACATGTGTACCATCAATTGCACCAATTACATGTGGCATGTGGCATGCGGCCCAGGGCATAGAAATCCCCCTTGACATCTGTCAACTCTTCTGGAGTAGGGAATGTAATGAATTCATCAAGGTGCAGCAACATAGCTGCCAATACATCACCCAATACCCGGCTAAACATTGTCTGAGACATTCCTCCCACATCAGCTATGGTGAATTGGTACGTACCTGTGGCAAAGAAATGGAGGGATGCCATCACCTTTACCTTGGGTGTCAGCGCAGTTGGATACCTGTGGCGTGGTTGTAGGTGAGCCTCCAGCCTGTCCGTCAGGTCCTTGATCATCTGTCTGTTAAATCGATATCGACGGATGCAATTCCTCTCCCTCATGGCTTCCAAGTCAGGCAACGGCCTTTCCAGAGGGGGTGCCCTGCAATACACAATTTATCAAATATGTCTTCAACTGTCTGACTATGACAATCACAATGTACATGGCACAAGCAACACTGCTTCAAATTATCTTGACAATTTTGAGTGTGGCGTGGGATACACACTGATGTAACATGTGCCAGCTCCCAGCCACTCCTCTGTGAAAAGTAAAATACCTGTGGTGTGTGGAATGGATATGACATGCATACAAATGATCTGATGGAAAGGTCTTAGTGAGCATTGACAATGTATCATGTCAGTGACACACGTCATGTGAATGTCAGTAGGAGGTTGTCCGCACATCCAGACCGCTGACAGCAATACACGCACACACACCACATGTGCCATCATTTGCACAGTTCTGCCTTAGTCATGTTGCGGTGTTTACTTTCCCTAACTATTACATGACCATCATCATACAGCATAAATCTTAGATTTGTGACAAATGGTCTGTGATGCCATCACACATATGAGCGGGTAATTAACACACGGGGCATGGTGTGTGTACATTAGAAACCAGGTCATCACGCCAAGGACACAACATAGATGCTCCTACAGCAGATGTACTGAACTGTATGGACTAGTTACTTACGTTTTGTAACAAAATATCAGTAAGGAACAGTAGTTAGTCGCATAATCCCGACTTTGAATACATGACAAGCTTTGGACAAATTTGCCTCCCTGGATGCCATCGATCTGCCCAGTGAGTCGGGGCTATCCAGGCCACACCGGAAAAAAGACAGTGTGGCTGATTGGCATCCTACAAGGGCGTGGCCAAGTATTGCCCGTACCTACAACGCACACTGTGCCAGCAGTTACACAACCATGTCCCACAGAGAGTGTGGGTAGCGGACAAAGAGGCATGTGATGTAGGAAGAGCCCACTCCCAGACTCAGGGAGGATGATGACATGTTTCCGTAGTGCTCATACCTCTTGGATACCCTCTACAGCGGAGCTAATGGGAATGTGGCCTGTGATTTGGGGGCCTGGATGCCCATGCTCTCTGGGGTGGGGTGGGAGGACAGGGAACATGGTCAGTCCGGGGAGGGGTGTGGGCGTCTGACAACGTGCCTATCTATAGCCAAACATGCAGCGTGCCTGTACATGCTGGCCATTATAGATACAGTACATTCCTGAAGATAGGCCTGCAGAGGCACAGCGGAGCGTGAGTGGAGTTGAAGGACCTCAGTGAGGAGGTTGGTCCTCACGGCGGCAACGGGGAGATGAAGGGGCAAGGCTTCGGCCGCCCACGTAAACACTACACTGTACGTTGCCCGCTCATCCAAAAACACGTTTGGAGTAGAGACATCACCAGTGTCAGGCTAGGTGTCCAGACCACTCGCATCCCCCAGTCCACCTGTCCTGTCGTCTTGGGACTGACACTCACGTGCCATTGGGTCTTTATGACCCTACCAATACCCATTAACACCCATTGTAATGAGCTGTGGCAGGCTCATTGAAGTTTTACTCCCCATGCAGCATTAATAGCGGTGTTCAGCCGCACAGTTTCCACGCTGGAGCCGTACAGTGTGTGGTATTGGGGACAGCACCACCCAAGAACGGCACCAAGGCTGACACCTGGGGGACTGTTGCCTGTGAAGTTGTGAGTTGAACCAGCGAGGACCAGGATGACCATTCACATCCTGTCTGTCCCAGCGGTTCCGGGACGTATGCGCCAGCTGCGTCAGGGACAAAGCGAGTGATGGCGTCAGGGGCAATTCACCAGACGCGCTCGTGCCCCCAGACGGGTCCGTTGGCCCAGAAGCCGACGCGTATGCCGTTGTTGGGGTGAGGGACATCATGGACATGAGGAAGTGCACTGACTCCTCCTGCTTCACATGCAGGGCAGGGCCCGGAGGTCGTGGTGCAGGCTACGACGGCTGCTAATCTGACAGAGCCGCGTGGGCGGTGTCTCCCGAATCATATGCAGCATTGCACGTGCATTGTGGGGATTTGGAAGTGCGATGACATATCTTTGACTTATTTGGGATACCTGATGACTCAGCCCTGGAGGACTGATGTGTAATTCAGGGGCTCTGATGTCTCAACGCCCAGGCACTCGTCCTACGTCCAGACCATGAGCTATAGTGGTGCAGGGCCAACTGCTGGAGTCTGAGTGGCTTGTGGGTCCAATCACACCGGGATTCATATGTGTGTTCCCGGCAGTCGGAGCAGCTCTTGTTGTTGTGCTTGACGTGAAAACAGAGGAGACACCAACGGTGAGGGTCAGTCACCAACATGAGTCGTTGGCATTCCTCACAAGCTTTGAAACGGACATCCATATTGGCACCGTCCGGAGTCAGACAATCCAAGTGAAATGGTCAGAAGTGAACGTACTATGATTTTGGTAGAAAAATGAGTAAGCTTACACTCATACGGGACCAGCGCTTGTGTTGTGAAAAAAGAGTTCCTGACGTGTGCACGCAGAGGTGACGTCTGAGTACTCAGACAACGTCATCACGGCACACACAACGCCAACAACACATGCTGAGCCGCAGGCCATGCCTACCGACACACAAGTGTAGTGCTCAGCGGTAATTGCCATATCCAGGATGACACTTGGGGATATTCAAAGGTGAGTAATTTGATACTGACCTGTAAATTTCATATGCTAACAGCATGCACAATGTCGCACATGGCACACACATGACGTGGTCACACAGGGTCATGCTGTGCGGCTATTACACCTCTGTGACAATGGGCATGTTGCTGTCATAATGTGGCAGTTCCCTGTACTGAATGGTGTGCCATTCCAGTGTTGATGTGCATCACAATATGTTGCAGACTTTACTCCGGTGTGAAGTGTTGAATGCATGTGATGCACATGTGCAATATGGTTGATGACATGTCTCGCCAGCTCTTCACACATCAACTGAGTCACAAGGTCACAGTCCCTGTGCTACTTCTATGTCTACCACACCTGGGGCATGATGATGTATGGATGCCATGCTGATGTATGCATCCACATCCTCGACATGAGTGTAGACTACATCCCTGCTATGTGATTTCCTGGAGTCACTCTCCCAATGGTGACATGGGGTAGGACAGGGACGCAGCCTACAGAATCGTTCACTTGAGCATGTCTGACGCACTCTAATCCAATGGAACGTGCGTGTGTACGCCTCGTTTCCCTATTGCATTTCAGCCATACGCGAGCCAAGCGTACCCCAATGGCACGTGCGTGTGTACGCCCCGTTTCCCTATTGCATTTCAGCCATATGCGAGCCAAGCGTATCCCAATGGTACATGCGTGTGTAGGCCTCGTTTCCCTATTGCATTTCAGCCATACGCGAGCCAAGCGTACCCCAATGGTACGTGCGTGTGTACGCCTCGTTTCCCTATTGCATTTCAGCCATACGCGAGCCAAGCGTACCCCCATGGTACGTGCGTGTGTAGGCCTCGTTTCCCTATTGCATTTCAGCCATACGCGAGCCAAGCGTACCCCAATGGTACGTGCGTGTGTACGCCTCGTTTCCCTATTGCATTTCAGCCATACGCGAGCCAAGCGTACCCCAATAGTACGTGCGTGTGTAGGCCTCGTTTCCCTATTGCATTTCGGCCATACGCGAGCCACGCGTACCCCAATGGTACGTGCGTGTGTACGCCTCGTTTCCCTATTGCATTTCAGCCATTCGCGAGCCAAGCGTACCCCAATGGTACGTGCGTGTGTACGCCTCGTTTCCCTATTGCATTTCAACCATACGCGAACCAAGCGTACCCCAATGGTACGTGCGTGTGTACGCCTCGTTTCCCTATTGCATTTCAGCCATACACGAGGCAAGCGTACCCCAATGGTACGTGCGTGTGTATGCCCCGTTTCCCTATTGCATTTCAGCCATACGCGAGCCAAGCGTACCCCAATGGTACGTGCGTGTGTACGCCCCGTTTCCCTATTGCATTTCAGCCATACGCGAGCCAAGCGTACCCCAATGGTACGTGCGTGTGTATGCCTCGTTTCCCTATTGCATTTCAGCCATACGCGAACCAAGCGTACCCCAATGGTACGTGCGTGTGTACGCCTTGTTTCCCTATTGCATTTCAGCCATACGCGAGGCAAGCGTACCCCAATGGTACGTGCGTGTGTACGCCCCGTTTCCCTATTGCATTTCAGCCATACGCGAGCCAAGCGTACCCCAATGGTACGTGCGTGTGTACGCCTCGTTTCCCTATTGCATTTCAGCCATATGCGAGCCAAGCGTACCCCAATGATACGTGCGTGTGTACGCCTCGTTTCCCTATTGCATTTCAGCCATACGCGAACCAAGCGTACCCCAATGGTAAGTGCGTGTGTACTCCTCGTTTCCCTATTGCATTTCAGCCATATGCAAGGCAAGCATACCCCAATGGTACGTGCGTGTGTACGCCCCGTTTCCCTATTGCATTTCAGCCATATGCACGCCAAGCGTACCCCAATGGTACGTGCGTGTGTACGCCTCGTTTCCCTATTGCATTTCAGCCATACGCGAGCCAAGCGTACCCCAATGGTACGTGCGTGTGTACGCCTTGTTACACCATTGAATGGGTTGCATACGCAACGGCAATGTCACCGTACTTGTGTGGGTATTTGAAAAAATACATAGCCAACATCTAGGGGAACAGTGTACTGATCAGAATGCAACCAGGTTGTCATGGATACAGAGTTTGTTGAGCCTCCTACAGGTGTTCTAGAAAATTCAGTTGGGCAAAAGTATACAATGTTGCAAATGTTGTTGTTCAGCTCAGGCTCAGTTTTCAAACCATGCATATGTGTGTCATGGCCTTATGTGTGATGTGATTGGATGGAACATAGGATGCTAACTATGGTGGCCTATCACACACTACTCCTTGGACTCACAGACCCTCTGCAGCACAGATATAAGGCAGCATGTGGCTGTGGGAGGGCACTTGCCTGCACAACATTGGTGTGGTAACCAAAGCTGCTGTCTCAGAATCCTCTGGACCCTGATTAGCTGAGCATGGAGAGGGCACCTGCATTCACTGATGGTGAGAACAAGGCCCTGCTGGATGCCCTCCTGCCCAACTACAGCAAGCTGTATGGGAGACCAGAGGATCAGGTGAGTGATGTGTGCAATACCTTGGAGTGTGCACCTGTTGTGTGTGTGACATAATGGCCACTGTGTATGTATGGTGTATAGATGCAATGTTGTTGGGAGGGAATGCCAGGGTGTACAGTGTTGTGTAAAGAGGGTTATTTCTTGTAGTGGGGTGTGTGACAGCGTGTCACGGGCTGCAGTGTACCCAGATGTAGCATACATTGCTCTGTGAGTGCCATGCTCTAAGAGTGTTTAGCGCACGTCATGTCATCTGGAGCCTTTCAATGGCATGTAATGCAGCAGTGTTTGCTCACAGGCCACATACTCCAGGAAAATGATGCAAATGTGTGGAGCCTACGATGCCCTGTTGTCATCAAGTGTTTTGTGCACATATGTGTGTCTTTTGAACATGGAACAGGTGTACTGATGCTCTTTTACTTTACATTTGTGACAGGTATCTGCCTATGAGAAGGGTGAAATCTGGCTGGACATCGCCAGGGCTGTCAGGAGTGAGGGGGGGCCTCGCAGGAGGCTCAGAAACATCAAGAAGAGGTGGCAGGACATCCGGTGCTGGACCCGCCGCATCGCCAGAGTCCAGCTGCATCTGGAAGCTCCACGCCGGCATGGCGGCACCCGCCACCTCACCCCCCACATGCTCCGGGTCCTGGAAGTGGTGTTCCCAGACCTCCATAGGTAGTTGCAGGAGGGACAGCAGCAAGTAGGGGGTAGGTACATGTCTGTTTGTTGTCATGTGTGTCACATGCTCCCTGCAGTGCTCCAAGGCATGGTAACACTCCCATAGTTTGAGTGGTGTGGTCAGACAGGCACTCCATGCATTGGCATTAGAATGTCCCAGTTTCTGCAGCTGCTTCTTTACATTTTTTGCCGTACTCCACATTTGCCCTGCGCTTTGGCTGATGTTTGTTTTTCACATGTACTCCTATGGTGCAATGTCTCAGTATGCATCTTCCTTTGCACATCATCATGTTGGAGGTGGGTCTGTGACACCTGTTGGTACATTACATGTAGCACCACATGTTCACTGTGTCTGCCATTCTTTCTTATTTTGGCACTGATCTTGAGTCTCAACATGTGTTTTCTGCACGAGTCTGCCTCAGTGGCCTTGGTCCATGGTACTCCTTCGAATTGTCATGTGTTGGATACAGGTGCACAATGTACATGTGCAATATTTTGGGCTTATGCATACTCACACTGGGCAGTGCGTGTGTGCATATTCGCCAAATAAGTAGAATGTTGTTTCTAACTAATAATGATGGTAAGCCACACAATGAAGCTTTGGGTGTCAACAGCTGTGATGCCAGTGTGAGTTGATGTTACACTTGATTAATGTCCCAGGATGGCATCACATTTCAGTTCAGGCAGGACTTTTCCCATGTGGCACAAGGTGTAAGCAATTCAAACATGTCCAGGTCTGGGTTTGGGTGGCAGGGTGGGAAAATGAGCTGGGATGCATAATCAGCTATCCTGTTGTCAGGCAGTGGATCATCATTGTGTCTCTCATACTAGTTTTTTCCTTGCCTGTTGCTTGTATCCTACTATACATTGAGCGTTGTGTCTCTCACAATTGGCCACAACTAAACTTTGCATTGTGCAGAGTTCTGTGTCATGTGACTCATGATGCATGCCATGTTTAGAAATGAGGCAAAATGTATTGTAGCTTATATGTCTGATGTGTACAGGTGACTGATATGTTTTTATTGTTCTCCTTGCCCACAGCATCATCATCTGAATCTGGAGGAGACACAGGCGCGGACCAGGCAGAGGGACCCAGCGACAGTGCCACCTGCTATGAGGAGTCAGAGGGAGGCAGTGGCACGGATGGTGAGGAGAGTCTGCAGGCCGGACGACATGTGACTGACACATCTTACTATGCCGACAACTCTGAGTCAGACTCTCAGGAGGAGGGGGAATATGCAGCAATGGTCACATCTTCTTCTTTGGCTGCCCTCCCCTCCTCCAGTACCATCTCCACCCTCCCAGTCGTTAGTGTCCCTAGGGTCCGTGCTAGACCCCGTGTCTCCTTTGTTCCCGGCACCGCAGCCCCTGCCCCTGTATCCCCTGCTGCCCTCAGTGCTGAGACTGTGGACCTACTCCGGCAGATTGCAGTAGGTCAGACATCCATGCTGACTGTCCTCCATGGACATACACAACTGCTTACACAGGTGGTGTCGTTCATGGAGGGCATGTCATCGGCCATGTCTGATCTACGTCGGAGTGTGGCTGCCATGGAGTCAACACTGACGGCAGCTCTGTACACCCAGCAGCATCTGTCCCCCCCATCCTTCAGACTGATCCACCTCTGCCTCTCACATACCTACACAGCATACACGCACACGCCACAGGTCAGACACACCCAGCGCACATACACAGCATAGGAAGCTCAAAGCTCCACGCACCCATTCTCAAGGGGAAGTAGACACACCCACAGGGAGAGGGGAGACACCTCACACACGCATCCACACACCCAGTAGAACTGACTCACAGCCCTGCACCTCCACCCCCAATGTGTCCCCGGGTTCAGGTGGTAGTTTTTCGGCACTGGCTGAGGTGTGCAGCCAGGTTTTTGAAGCTACTTTTGGTGATGCCCCAACCAGTGTGGATGAATCCACTACACCTGCACCCACTCCACCTGTCCTTCCCTCTCCTGTCCATGCGGTGCCGGAGGATTCCACAGATGGTGCCCCCGTAGTTTCCACAGCGGATTAAACGCCATGTGCAGGCAAGTTTGGGTGTGAGCACACCCATGGAGGCACAGACTGTTGCAGAGACATCTTTGACCTGGCCATTGGCCTTTAATGAGCGAGGACTCTTATTTGCTTTTCTATTTTAAACCAGCTGAATAAAAATATTATTTTCCTTTTTTGAACTTTAGTTTGTGTGAAAATGTATGTGACTGCTGTGCGCCTGGTAGGTGGTGTGATGTTAAAATATAGGTATGTTGACATGTGTCAATCTCCTGATGGTAATGTGGTTAAGAATGGTAGGTTTTTGTTGTAAAGGCTGGCCACTGTTGGGCAGTGGGGGGTGTTATACACACACACTCTGATGCTGGGCACTGGTGGGCAGTGGGGGGGTGTTATACACATACACTCTGATGCTGGGCACTGGTAGGCAGTGGGGGGGGTAGCCATACACACACTCTGATGCTGGGCAGTGGTGGGCAGTGGTGGGGGTGTTGTCCACACACACACTCTGATGCTGGGCACTGGTGGGCAGTGGTGGGGGTCTCAGCCACACACACACTCTGATGCTGGGCACTGGTGGGCACTGGTGGGGGTGTTGTCCACACACACACTCTGATGCTGGGCACTGCTGGGCACTGGTGGGGGTGTTGTCCACACACACACTCTGATGCTGGGCACTGGTGGGCAGTGGTGGGGGTGTTGTCCACACACACACACACACTGTGATGCTGGGCACTGGTGGGCAGTGGTGGTAGTGTTGTCTACACACACACTCTGATGCTGGGCAATGCTGGGCACTGGTGGGCACTGGTGGGGGTGTTGTCCACACACACACTCTGATGCTGGGCACTGGTGGGCAGTGATGGGGGTGTTGTCCACACACACACACTGTGATGCTGGGCACTGGTGGGTACTGGTGGGCAGTGGTGGGAGTGTTGTCCACACACACACTCTGATGCTGGGCAATGCTGGGCACTGGTGGGCAGTGGTGGGGGTGTTGTCCACACACTCTGATGTTGGGCAATGCTGGGCACTGGTGGGCAGTGGTGGGGGTCTCAGCCACACACACACTCTGATGCTGGGCACTGGTGGGCACTGGTGGGGGTGTTGTCCACACACACACTCTGATGCTGGGCACTGCTGGGCACTGGTGGGGGTGTTGTCCACACACACACTCTGATGCTGGGCACTGGTGGGCAGTGGTGGGGGTGTTGTCCACACACACACACTGTGATGCTGGGCACTGGTGGGCACTGATGGGCAGTGGTGGGAGTTTTGTCCACACACACACTCTGATGCTGGGCACTGGTGGGCACTGGTGGGGGTGTTGTCCACACACACACTCTGATGCTGGGCACTGGTGGGCAGTGGTGGGGGTGTTGTCCACACACACACACTGTGATGCTGGGCACTGGTGGGCACTGGTGGGCAGTGGTGGGAGTGTTGTCCACACACACACTCTGATGCTGGGCAATGCTGGGCACTGGTGGGCACTGGTGGGCAGTGGTGGGGGTGTTGTCCACACACACACTCTGATGTTGGGCACTGGTGGGCAGTGGTGGGGGTCTCAGCCACACACACACTCTGATGCTGGGCACTGGTGGGCACTGGTGGGGGTGTTGTCCACACACACACTCTGATGCTGGGCACTGGTGGGCACTGGTGGGGGTGTTGTCCACACACACACTCTGATGCTGGGCACTGGTGGGCACTGGTGGGCACTGGTGAGGGTGTTGTCCACACACACACTCTGATGCTGGGCACTGGTGGGCAGTGGTGGGCACTGGTGGGGGTGTTGTCCACACACACACTCTGATGCTGGGAACTGGTGGGCAGTGGTGGGGGTCTCAGCCACACACACAGTCTGATGCTGGGCAATGCTGGGCACTGGTGGGCACTGGTGGGGGTGTTGTCCACACACACACTCTGATGCTGGGCACTGGTGGGCACTGGTGGGGGTGTTGTCCACACACACACTCTGATGCTGGGCTATGCTGGGTACTGGTGGGCATTGGTGGGCAGTGGTGGGGGTGTTGTCCACACACACTCTGATGCTGGGCACTGCTGGGCAGTGGTGGGGGTGTTGTATACACACACACTCTGATACTTACACTTACAATGACATAGCAGACGTATGTCCCACATGTCTATTGCACTGGTGTTGTGCGGTGCCGTACCGTACCCCGAGGTTGTTGACGTACCTTACCCCAGCTGGATGGCGTACATGCTGCATGTGTTACACTGGTGAAGTGCGGTGACGTACTTCGATGACGTAGGTGCGGCACGTCTCCGTATTGCACTGGTGTTGTGCGGTGACGTACCGTACCCCGAGGTCGTTGACATACAGTACCCCAGCTGGATGACGTACATGCTGCACGTGTTACACTGGTGAAGTGCGGTGACGTACTTCGATGACGTAGGTGCGGCACGTCTCCGTATTGCACTGGTGTTGTGCGGTGACGTACCGTACCCCAGCTGGATGACGTACATGCTGCACGTATTACACTGGTGAAGTGCGGTGACGTACTTCGATGACGTAGGTGCAGCACGTCTCCGTATTGCACTGGTGTTGTGCGGTGATGTACTGTACCCCGAGGTCGTTGACGTACCGTACCCCAGCTGGATGACGTACATGCTGCACGTGTTACACTGGTGAAGTGTGGTGACCTACTTCGATGACGTAGGTGCGGCACATCTCCGTATTGCACTGGTGTTGTGCGGTGACGTACCGTACCCCGAGGTCGTTGACGTACCGTACCCCAGCTGGATGATGTACATGCTGCACGTATTACACTGGTGAAGTGCGGTGACGTACTTCGATGACGTAGGTGCGGCACGTCTCCGTATTGCACTGGTGTTGTGCGGTGACGTACCGTACCCCGAGGTCGTTGACGTACCGTACCCCAGCTAGATGACGTACATGCTGCACGTATTACACTGGTGAAGTGCGGTGACGTACTTCGATGACGTAGGTGCGGCACGTCTCCGTATTGCACTGGTGTTGTGCGGTGACGTACCGTACCCCGAGGTCATTGACGTACCGTACCCCAGCTGGATGATGTACATGCAGCACGTATTACACTGGTGAAGTGCGGTGACGTACTTCGATGATGTAGGTGCGGCACGTCTGCGTATTGCACTGCTGTTGTGCGGTGACGTACCGTACCCCGAGGTCGTTGACGTACCGTACCCCAGCTGGATGACGTACATGCTGCACGTATTACACTGGTGAAGTGCGGTGACGTACTTCGATGACGTAGGTGCGGCACGTCTCCGTATTGCACTGGTGTTGTGCGGTGACGTTCCGTACCCCGAGGTCGTTGACGTACCTTACCCCAGCTGGATGACGTACATGCTGCACGTATTACACTGGTGAAGTGCGGGAGTGTGTGGACCAACGTACCCAGACATTACAGTCGTGCAATGGAGATGTGCGCGTGTGGCAACACGTACAGGTATGTTGGACTTCGTTGTACTCACCTTCTGCGCCGTCGTCGGTTTCTTAGTACGAGGTGGTGGCCGCACAGGTTAGGGATGAGACGGAGGATGGCGTTCATGTCCTGCTGGTCGCGTACCGGGGTGCGGTTTGTGCCGGAGTGTGATTTTACGGTAGTTTTGAGCTCTCGTAGAAAAAGAGCCGTACGGAGTGTGTTCTACACGGATCGTACTTCCTGGTTCGGGAGACGCGCTCTTTTTACGTTCCGACGTTGCGTCGAACGTCAGCTGACTGCAATTCGTATGGACTTTCGATTCGTACGGCGTTTTTTACAAGCCGTACGGAGTGACGCTTTAGATTGTGATCGTACTTGCTGATTCGTACGGGGACGCCTACGGGTACGACTCGTACGGGGAAAAACGCTCCGAACCGCAATTCGGAGCGCTTTTTCCCGAATCGGAATCGACCCCCATGTGTTGCTCTAAAGTCACCTATGGGGCAGAGGTCTGGGGCTTCGTGAACACTTGCCAACTGCAGCGGAAGGAGAACAAATATTTACGTTCCGTCCTGAAAGCCCCACAAAGTCTAGCTGCAGCAATTGCACACAGGGAGTTAGGGATATCCTACCTTGAAGATCTGGTGAAGGTTAGGCCAATCTTAGCTTGGCTAAAAATCTAGGTAAACCCAGAGGCAACCTTAAGCAGGGAAATCATGAAGGACTGCCTGGGTAGAGATAAATGGATGCGAATCCCGTGGCTCAGTTATGTTAAGTCCGTATTGGAAATCCTGGGCCTCGGGAATCTCTTTGCCGACCAGGCAGCGATTATCCCTCAGCATAAGATGATTGTTAAAAAAGCTTTCTTGGCACACAAAGTTACACAGAGAACAGAGCTAGAAAGGGTCAAAACCACAGTGTGTGCCTATAACCTCGTAAAGACCCATACCTATATCTGATATATAATGCGCAGGACAGGTTTTTAATGAGCCGTTTTAGGCTCAATCTTTTACCGTATTTATTGGCATTACCACTAGGGCATTCATCTACAATTGAGCAGAATGGAACCTGCGGCTGCGACAATAGGTCTCCGCAGGATTCCCTTCATTTTGTATTGTTATGTTCATTTTATTCAGAACCCAGGCGTAGATTCTTGGTTGACATTTAAAAAAAATCGAATATTAAATGTGCTCAAGAGGCTTTGATCTTTCTACAACAGGCGACTGATCCCCTTACATTGTGCTGTATTATTAATTTTATTAAAGTACCGGTTCGATTGAGGGCAACTAGAGGGGGGGGGGGACTGTGAGATTTCAGTGATTGCTTTTAAAGGCCAATAATGCTTTTTTAACATATTGTGACTTTGTTGTACTAACATTGGGATTCATGTGAATGTAATTGTTTTTTTTTAAAAAGGAGTGTATATTGTATGTCTGTACTTTTATGGTGATTTTTAATCATCGAATAAAGAATCCTGACTGACTGACTGACTGATTGATATCTATCAAGCTGTTTTTCTTTCAATTTCATTGATTAGTCAACCATCCACAATAAAGTTTGCCTACTAAATATATGTAAATTTTGTGAAAATGTATTCGTTCTTTTTTATAATTGGTGTATAGTTAATAAAATTAATTATATAATTACATTTTCCTTCCACTTCAAGCAAAATTGTGGCTATGGGCCATATGTATCAAGGTACCCATTTGCGATTCTGAAATTGTGATTTTTAAAAAAATCGCTATTTCAGAATCGCAAATTGGTATGTATGTACAAATTTGCATTTTTTGCGAATTCTTAGTATTCCCTAATTGCGATAGGCAAATTGCGAATCGCAATTAAGGAATACTTTCCCATTCATTTCTATGGGCCAGGAGGCCCATAGGAATGAATGAGAAGGTATTCTCAATTTTGCGATTCGCAATTTGAAAATCACTAATTTAGAATAATTTCAAGGCTGCAGGGGTGTCCAAAGGACACCCTGTTGCACCCCTGAAATAAGCATGGGTGCCCATGTGGTGCACATACATGCCCTAAGGGCATGTATGTGCGTCACATGGCACTTTGAATAATGCGGAAATGGGCATTTTTCAAGGAATTCGCAAATTACCACCAACTTCAAGTTGGTGGTAATTTGCGATTCCTTAGGGACAATTTGCAAATTTTTTTGCTTCCTAAATTGCATTTAAGGAATCGCAAATTTTGCGATTCCCGAAATGCAATTGCAAAATAAGGAATCGCAAATTTTGCGATTCCTTATTTTGCACCAGATTTTCCTTTATAAAAACCATTTTGCAAATTCGCATTCGCAAACTTTTGCTTCATACATATGGCCCTTAATTTCTTAATACATAAATATGTTAAATTTCTTTTAAATATTGAATGCAATATATTTTTCTGTATTCAAATATATACTTTTTTAATTTATAACTATTTTATATGTTAATTACGTAATTTGTTTTCTTTCTCACTTTTGTATTAATACATGGTATTAATATGTTAGTGAAATGTAAAAGTAACAACATTATTGTAATGAAATATATCTAATATTTTAAACAAATATTTTTTTTAAGTGCGCATTTTTGGTTTCGATATTTTGGTAGTACAATACCGGTGCACAGTCAAAATATCAATTCCTAATTATCGACTTACATTATTATCAAGTTTAAAATATTGAAGGTGAAGAATATCGAGGTCAAGAATATCGATGGACAGAATATCGACCCTAAGGTAAGTAATATCCATTTTTTTATATCGATGTAAGTAATATCGAAGTTAGTAATATCTATATCAATTATATCAATGCTACTAATTTCGATGTTACTAATATCGATATTTGTTTGTTATGTATGTTGTTATGTATTTTATTATGTATTTTATATGTATGTGTTATATGCTTTTTTTAAAGTATTTTATTTGTTTTAAATTATATGTGTACTATTTTTTGTATATTAAAAATGTTATTTTTAATTTAATTTTATGTTTTAGTATTGGAGCGGGTTGTGGGTTTATAGGTGAATAGGGCGGGAAGTAATTTAATTATAGTAAATTAATTATTAATTTTTAGTAATTGTAATTTAATTTTATTTAATGTTTGCGTTTAAGTTCTGTAGCGGGTTGTGGGTTTATAGGGGAATTGGGTGGGAAGTAATTTAATTGTAATTAAGTAAATATTTTCTATTGGTATTGATTGTTTTCTTTCTAATTAATTATTGATTGGTTAATAATTTTTTTATTGCAATTTTTTTTTATTGGTAATTAGGGTTTGTAATTAGTAATTACATTTTGTAATTGGCAATTCATTTTTTGAATTGGTAAATAAGGTTTTTAATTGGAAATTACATTTTTTAATTTGAAATTCATTTTTTTAATCTGTAATTAAGGTTTTTAATTGGAAATTACATTTTTTAATTGCCAATTCATTTTTTAGATTGGTAATTAATTTTTTACAATTGGTAATTGATATTTCTAATTGTTAATTTCTTTTTATTAATTGGAAATGTATTTTATTAATTGGTAATTCATTTTTCATAGAAAATGTTTTTTATTTACTAATTCATTTATTGTTTAACATTTTTAAATTGGTTATCAATTTTTTATTATCAATATGGTTTTTGTTTTGAAAAATATTTTAGTGTTCAATATTTATTATTTGGTCATTTATATTTATTAATTCATATTTATTGGTATTTAATGTTAATTTAGTATTAATTAATTATTCAATTTAAAATATGTTTTTATTTATTATAAATGGGTATTTGCAAATGATGTAGTTATTTAAAAATTAAATTTTTAAATATGTTATATTTGACTTCTACGCTATCCAATGCTTTCCCTACTGTTGCACTCTCTGGAGTGGGAATAGTAATTTTTACCCCTACACTATCCAACGCTTTCCCTACTGTTGCACTCTCTGGAGTTGGAATAGTAATTTTTACCCCCATGCTATCCAATGTTTTCCCTACGGTTGCACTCTCTGGAGTGGGAATAGTAAGTTTTTACCCCTACGCTATCCAACGCTTTCCCTACTGTTGCACTCTCAGGAGTTGGAATAGTATTTTTTACCCCTACGCTATCCAACGCTTTCCCTACTGTTGCACTCTCTGGAGTTAGAATAGTAATTTTTACCTCTACGCTATACAACGGTCTCTCTACTGTTGCGCTCTCTGGAGTGGGAATGGTAATTTTAAGTTCTATGCTATCCAACATTTTTATTACTGTATTTTTTTTTACTTATGGATTTTGGATAGCATTTTTATTTATTTAGTTATTTAATTTTTTTGTATAAATTTAGATAATGTAGTATATAATTAATTTTAAAAATATTAAAAGTATATTATTTTTTTTAAATTTATTAAGGGGTCGATTCCGATCATGGAAAAAAAAACCCGTACGATTCGTATCCGGAGCCCTCTCTGTATGAATTGTAAACATGCCGTACGACCCGACGAGTACGATCCGGACCGGGGTATGAGGACGCGATTCGTACATTCCACATCAGGTAAGGGCAATTTGTACAGTAAAGCACACAATCACATACACACCGTACGGTCTGTACACCCCATGATCGCGGGGACACGGTCCGTATCCCTGCGATCGCAAGGTGTACACACCGTACACCCAGCGAACATGGGGTACGGTGCGTACACCCCAGGATCGCGGGGTATGTCCGTACACCCCATGATCGCGGGGTACGGTGCATACACCCCATGATCGCAGGCGTACCGTACCCCTGCGATCATGGGGTGTACGCACCGTACCCGGGGGGGGCGTTCCGTACCTGTTTCGAGGCGAACTCTGCTTTTTAGGCGGTTTTCAGCTCCCGTAGAAAAAGGGTCGTACGGTGCGTACCCGACTCAAATCGTACTTGCTGGGTCAGAAAAACAAGCCGCGAACCATACGGATGTCGCGTACAGCGGGTTCCGAGGGAGATTTGTACGGGGATTTGAGTTGTACAGTCTCTGTACGATTCGTACGGAGTCCAGCTCCTGGTACGAATCGTACTTCGTCGTACATACAGGGGACGTTGCAGGGTACAATTTGTACGGGAAAAACGCTCCGAACGGCTATTCGGAGCTTTTTTTTTCCCAAATCGGAATCGACCCCTTGGATATTTTAAATTATGTTTATTTTATTTATTAGTGTTATTTACTTTATTTTACATTTATATTTTTACAGAAAAAAACCCGATATTTTTAACATTGATATTTTTATCTATATATTTTTTTCTCAATATTTTTGTACTTACCATGTTGTAGATAGGATGTCGATATTCTTGCCTTCGATATTTCTGCATCGATATTCCTGTAGGTCGATATTTTGTAGGTCGATATTTTGAAAGTGATTCTACAATACCAGAGTCGGTGTGTGCTGTCAAACGCCTTGAGGGGGCCTGTAGACTCCCCTTCTATAATGACGGTGGAAAACTGCATACCCCGACAGGGTGGCATTTAACCTATTGTCTGCCGAATTACACTGTGCCCTCTCCCACCTGGCTAGATTACAGAAGAGGGTGCAGCTATGAGATTTTCGTGGCTGTTGTCTTTAATGATATGTATGGCAACAGTTGAACACAGCATTCTAGAGTGACATATACTCAAATTAGTGCCAAACATCTCTTTATTTAGTACAATAGATGAATCTTCTCAATACTTTATCATAAAAGAAACAGAATACCTAATATGCTATCTGGTTATTCATACTTACCAGTGTTGACGGTTTACATTTTTTGTTGACCAGGGCCTGTATTACAGATGTGGCACACTGCCCCGCACAACTCTGCAGCACTCCTTTCACGGGGTGCACGAGCACAGAAGGGTCACTGAGCTGTAGCACAATAAATATGTAGTCCTTGGCACAGCCACGAACTGTGAAAGGCAGACCAGCGGTTTGAAGACTTTTATCACCCGCCTATCAGTGTGCAGGCAGGGGTGGGAGGCAGAGAGCCCCCTGCAGGAGGATGCAGTGAATCAGTGTACCCTCTTTCACGGGTAATGTCTAGGAGTCCAGTGCTCCCCCAGTCATGGCTGGCATGACTCGTGGGTCGGGTTTGTTTGCTCCAGTGGTGGGGTCGCACGGGGGGCGTGGGTGGGTGTTTAATTAAAATGTAAAAAACGTACTTCTTGGGTCCCGCGTCACTTCAGCTCTGGCAGGGTCCTGCATTTTCCTGCTGCCTTCCTGCATCCGACAGGAACAGGAAGCAGCCACAGGCAGACTCCCTCCCCTAAGCCAATCACAATGCTGCAATAGGAGCATTGTGATTGGTTGGGACAGCGCCCAACCGGGCACGTATGGGGAGGCCTTTTTCTCTATGTAGGCTGCATACAGCCTACATGGAGAAAAGGGAGAGTGCGCATGACTGGTTTGGTCGGCCCCAGAGGGACGACCAAGCCAGTCAGGGCCGCAACATTAGGCTAGCCACTCCTCACCTGCCCTCAAGCAGGACCGCCCACCCCCAACCAAACCCTTCTTCTGCTTTCTTGCAGTGCGAGAAGCAGAAACATAAAATGGTAGTTTTACCATTTTATGTTTCTACTTCTCGGACTGCGAGAAAGCAGTGGGGCAACGTTCTCTGTCCTAGTGGAGGAGCCGCCCCTGTGCTCCCTATTCCACTCTTCTTGAAGGGACACTCTCAAGTGGCACATTGACTGTGCATCACCTTAGAGTTTCAGCCTCCTAAAAGCTCCTTTGCCTCTTCATCGACATCTGTGATGGGGCGCAGAGGCAAAGGCAAAGTGCGTTATCACCATCAAGGGGACACACTCCCATGCAAATGAGAAAACACCACCTTGGAATCGTGCCTTTGCGATTGTAGAGTCGGCACATCCTGTATTACAGAAGTGCTGTACATTCATCTGCTGTCACTTCTGTAATACACAAGTGCCTGGGGTTGTAGAAAGCAAGTGCACATGCCCCTTGCGCCTTCGGGGTATTTTCAGTAATAGAGCCCCAGGTGTTTTGCACTTCTATCAGCTTCATAAATTTTTTGGAAGTGTGAAGTTTTTCTTTTATATTTATTAGCCTCAGGACATGACAAAATGCTCATAATTTATCAAATCTTTCTATCATGAACATTACACTTTTCAGAAGTACTAACAGATGCAGATTTTTCTAAATAGTAATTTTGTACTTCCCTGTCTTTAATTTCACCAAGTGAGCAAGCCTGATCAACCTATCTGTGCGAGGGGCCCTGGAGACTATCGGATTAGCCAAGATTTATTTGATACATTTGGGCCCAACAAATGCTTTTCTGAGTACACTTTTCCAAACAAATTGGCAATAAAGCTGGGATTTATGAACAGTTCTGCAGATACATACATGCTGGTTCTGGTGGCTCAGTGGACTAATGCATTTTACATAAGGAACAGAGGTTCAAATTCTTGTCTGTACAGCCTTTTATCCTTCTGTCTTCAATAAAATGAAGATCACTGAGGGGAGCATCAATAGAAATGTATTTTTCAGTGCAAATATGCTAAGAGGGGTGTATGTGCACCCAAATGCTTATGGTATAAAATACTATAAGACTGAAAACTCTGAGACCTGCCCCTGGCTCTTCAATTTTATAATGTCACAACAGAAAAGGAATCTGGTTAAACAGGATTTACAGCCTTATGTAGCAGAGGTCAGGCCGAAAAGAGGTTTTTTAGAACACAGACTTGTCTTGGATTCAACCGATTTTATATATATGTTCTGGCTTAAGACAACAGAGTTAAATATACTCATAAACCCCGTCCATATAAATCATGTTTTATACACCAAATAAATCACAGAATAATCACGGCAGAATCAAGAAAATTATGCCTCAAAATCAACAATAATTTTCTCCAAAATAACACCCGTTTTTATCCATCCAAAAACCATATATAGCCTGAAATAAACCGAATTTGTCTTAAAATATTTGCTCATCACGTTCTGTAAAAGCACTCATTTGTGTCCTCTCTAATAGCGTTTCAGTTTTTAAATATTATAACACTGAACATCATCGTTTCCTAATTTTAAAAAGTTATTTCTTCTCCACATTTCTCCTTCCAATTTTGTTAAATCAATGACGATCACCGCCAAGCATTAGCTTGTCCTTTTCAAAACTACTGGTTGTTCAGATATCTCATCTTGAAGTCTAAGCAAGTAAACTAAACTAATGTTGGCGCTAAATATCAGCTTTCTGAAAATATTCTGATTTGTTGAAAAACCATCAGCTTTTTATTTTTAAAAAAAGGTCCATTCTGTTTCTAAGCATCTGTTTTTCCCTTTGCAAAAATACCCTTTGAATTCCAATACCCGCAATTACTTTAATACAAAAATACAATTTAATATCAGTGAACTATTTGGAATTTTCTCAACCATTACACATTTTGTCCAATGATAACAGCTTTACATGTTTAGTAATTGAACATCTCCTGTCCTTGAATTTTAGCTTGTAATTTTATGAAAACACGGTTGTTCTAAATGGCAAGTCATTATCAATATATACTTTCCTATTGTTTTCATATCTACAGAAGTTGCTTTTACACAATGAACTGGTTTGCCCAACAAATCAACCAGTCATTTTCGTTACATACGTCATATGGTAATCTGCCACTCAATTTATCTGGAAAAGTTTAATATAGTAAGATTCATCATGCCCATTATTCCTAGGAGCCTCACTGCATGTCATGATTTTTCAGGTTTTTCCACTCAGGCTATGTAGACCATGGCATGACCATTTGTCGTGACATTTTAAGGCATCCATGGCACATCTATTGTGAGTTATAATTATTCCAATAATGTCAACTCAGCCTTCCATACCTCTAAAGCTGACAGCTGAGTACCATCAAACTGGGCAATAGAGACATGTTTTATGTACCATTCATGAAGCGGAAGGAGTGTGATATTGTACATTGCTAACACCGCCGTATGCTTAAGGTTAGTCACTCATGACCTACATACTGTGTAATATGACAATTGGCTATGACTATTTTCCAGAATTCGTTCAAATGTACCTTTTTATCCACCCATGCCAATGCACAGATGTACAGAGCGATATATCCAGAAAACAGCCCATATGTTTCGTCTCATACCTCCATATTGATGACAATTGCCATTTTAATTTACCACCATCATATGCCAGAAATGACTAATTGTGCCCAGGTTAAGACTCCAATTCAGTGCCTCTTATACTTATGTACTGGCTCATATGCCCACTACTCCAATATTATACTATCACCAAGGCTACAAGACTATACTAATGGCAGACTGTGTGCGATTGAATGCTCATTAATCAACTTTATATATGCGATGATCTGAAGCATTTTATCATATTTAGCTTCTCAACTCCAAGTAATTCGAATATATATCTCATAGGGCTGGTTGAATGAAAAAATATCAGAGGCAAAAATAACACGATACACTATAGTTTCATCAAAACATCAAACATATGTTTTTATACTTTGTAGGTAAACTACAAAGATATTGAGAAAAACATTGTGTACCAAAATATCCTCAATAAAGGGTAAGTATATCGAAATATATAAATATATATATATGTATTGCCACGAATCCCTCAAAGAGAGAATTAGTCCGCACTCACAAGGAGATTCTTCCCAAGTTACCTTTATTCGTTATGGTTATGTATATATATATACTCGTATCGATTTATTTATGTACATCAGGAGAATAAAATTGTAGAAACATCAGACTAAGGCATCGCCGAAACGCGTCATGTTATACATGTCCCTGCTAATCATGGAATAAAGTAATTTGCAACTGTTGCGGTCCGTGTGGAGTGCTTTCCTACGACTAAGAAGGAGTAAGGAGTGAGCATACATATATATATATATACATATTTGATTAAATAAATATGGCGATCTGTTAAACACCGCTGTTTCTGCACTTTACTTTATGCCACTGAGGAAGAGCAACCATTACGCTCGAAACGCGTCTGGCATTTTAGATGTGTTGGAGGAGTGAGAGAAGCTGTGTGTGCAGCTACCGGCTGTGGTGTGCGCATACCCCCTTTGGCGTGATAACTCCTCCAAGGCACCTTCGATTTTCGACTGTTAAGTGGCTAGCCTGGCTGCGGAGAAATCCCGCCGCTGGAAAGGCGAATCCTGTGTGCTCGCAACCGCGGGCACCATTTGGACAAAGGGGGGCCTCGTTGCCGGGGTGACATTGGCTACATGACGGCAATCTCATTTTCCCCCTCACCCACTTGGAAATGACTTTTATGTATTTTTCCACTTGGATTGATTTACAGCAACATGCGGGACCCACTGGGATGTAGAGGATTCAGAGTCCTGGGGCATCTATTGGTGGGACTACTTGTACCAAAATGCCTAGCGCCTATATAGGCGGGACCTTTTGATTAAATAAATATGGCGATCTGTTAAGCACCGCTGTTTCTGCACTTTACTTTATGCCACTGAGGAAGAGCAACCATTACGCTCGAAACGCGTCTGGCATTTTACATGTGTTGGAGGAGTGATGAGAAGCCGTGTGTGCAGCTACCGGCTGTGGTGTGTGCATAACTCCTCCGAGGCACCCTCGATTTTCTACTGTTAAGCGGCTAGCCTGGCCGCGGAGAAATCCCACCGCTGGAAAGGCGGATCCTGTGTGCTCGCAACCGCGGGCACCATTTGGACGAAGGGGGGCCTCGCTGCCGGGGTGACATTGGCTACATGTGTAGGACCACAAGGCCATAGAAATGTCTATTAGGTTTGAAGTTTCAATCTGAGAAATCAACATGACAAGATCATTGTGGGGTACTAAGGACTTAAGTATGTTCAGCCCACTAGGGCGAGAATGTGTTACACAAAAGGGGGTTAAACCCATGTAGTCACGGGGACCTGGGTGCTAGGTAATACATATATAGGAGAGGGTCCCCGTAAAAGTGGTGTATGCCAGCGGGCCACACTAAAAGGGGATTAATAACAAATTAGGAAAGGACAATCAACAAAATTTCCAATGGTAATAAAGTTTTATTACCAAAGAGTAGAAGACAAAAATTATCTGTTTCAATACAAAAATTACAAAAATTATACAAATTTACAAATTTTCTATATTAGCAAGCCCCAAGGGGGGGGGAAAGAAGGGAGAGGGAAAGAAAGAAACTAGAAGGTAAATGAGAGAAAAATACACAGTATTGATAGTGACCTGATTATTACAAGATTAAATGACACTGTACAAAAATTTTTTTTTAACAATATAGAGGCCAAAGATACGGCCCAAATCAAACAATTCACAAAATATCAAAAAACATCCAGCACATATGGTAATTCAAATTAATATGGGTTGTGACTGGTGTATCAACAGAAGACAAACAGTCGACGTTTCGACCCCTAATAACAGGCTGAGTAAAAGTCCTTTCACGGGGTCTTCATCAGGACGTCATACAGGGAAGGGGAAGGGGCCACACATGGGGTACGGCCTGTGAGAAGGGCTCTGTACACAGAGTTGGCGCCACGCAGTTAAGTCGCGGTCACTCACTCGAAATTCTGGCGAAATTATTGCACCAGGAGAAACAGCGGGCGGGGCACTCTTTGTGAGAAAGGACCATCCAGACCCGAAGAGTTTGTACTGTGACCAAGGTCAGCGGTCTCCGTCACCCTGGTAATGTGAGGAGCCGCCTGCTTGAAACAGGGACTGCTAACACGAAGGCGGGTAGGGGTGGTTGTCAAAATCCAACAGGGAAAAGGTGAAGTATGACCTTTCCGTCTAAGAGCAAGGCCAGTGTTTACGCTGTCGGGCACCACAGAGGAAGGGCGATTAGTGAGCGGGGCTCGTAGTCCCGTGGTTCATTCAATTGCCACAGGGAAAGGTGAATTACGACCTTTCCGCCTGAGAGCCAAGCCGGTGTTTACGCTGCGGGGCACCGCAGAGGAAAGGCGATTAGTGAGCGGGGCTCGTGGTACCGTGGTTCATACGATTGCCAGAGCGTCTGCAAGGATCAGCGTCTGCAAGGATCAATCCGGACAGCAACTCCGCAAAGCAGCAATGCGGAGTTTGTGGGCGGGACCCTTTTAGTGTGGCCCGCTGGCATACACCACTTTTACGGGGACCCTCTCCTATATATGTATTCACTAGGGCGAGAAGGCTGTCTGCAGAGCAACTATGAGAAATTGGTTAATATCAATAGCCCACTGGGGCCGAATTTCATGGTGTTTCAATCATTGCCAACAGGAAATTGGATTGGTTTCATGAATTTGTGCATTATCATGTATTTACTTTGATTTGCAAACACCATTTGGATTATTATTGGACATACGATTTTTGTAATATGTACCCTACTAAGATTGTCATGAAATGAGGTGATATATCAGTATCGAATGAGAGATTATTGGTGTCGAATTGTAAAAATGATTTACTGAACCTCGGCATGAATACTTCAAAATGGCCGACACGTTTACTGCTCTTTACCTGCTACCTCATAAATAGTCCTATGTCACTGTTTACATGTTTAGATTTAAATTGCACTGGTGTGGTGAGACCTTCAGCGCGATCAAGGCTTAATCGCCGAAACGTGTTGTTTGTGCCAATAAACGGAGAATTTTTACTTGCACTTGAAAGGTGTCCGAGTTGTCTGTCTGGTAAATCGACGAGACTGTGGAAAATATAACGGGGACTTCCGGTGTCCCGGCTCGGACGGCCTGCTGACAGCGAGTCTGATGTTACCGGAGATCGGTGAGAGAATATATATATATATATACACATATATATAAATATGTCATCAGTGATGTTACTGACCATGCCATGAATGATGTAATATGTGACGTCATGAGCAGTGCATTGCGGGGGTGCGTGTTATAGTTAGCTGAACTAACTATAACGGTGGAATTTCTCTAGTTTTGTATGAGTAAAATGTCCAACTAACTACAACGTCCCTGAAACGAACTACAACGTCCCTGAAACGTATGTTTTTTTCAGTTAATTGCTAAGGTTGTTTTAAATGCTAATTTCTAACTATAACGGGCCTGAAACCTATGGCTTTTTCAATGAAAATATATACATATATATATTCACTGAAAAAACGTAGATTTCAGGGCTGTTATAGTCAGCTGGAAATTTCACTCGTACAAAACCATTGAAATTCCTCCGTTATAGTTAGTTCTACTAACTATAACTTGTGTGCCCGCAATCCACTGCTGATTATGTCACATATTACATCATTCATGACATGGTCAGTGACCTCACTGATGACATCACTGATGACATCTCAAATGACATCACTGATGACATCACTGATGACATCATCCAGTGAATGTGGTTTGGTTTGATATTTAAATATATATTATATATATATATATATATATATATATATCAATCTGCATTGAAAAATGACTGTATAAATGACTAATTTAAAGTGTCTAAATATATGGAATAGTGATTAAACTGTGTGAATATCTGTATCACTCTGTCTCTTGTGTAATCTACTGCATAAATTGGTTACTAGCTGCGTGAAAGTCTATATTAGTTATTGATTAGTTAAATGAGTATTTGTATGGGAGAGTGAATGTGTGTTTGGTTGGGTGGGGTGTGTGACTGTACAAAGAAGTGTGAATAGTTGATTTAGTAGGTGTATGAGGTTAAGACTGCATGTGGAAACAGTTGTTCAGGTGAGTGTATGTCTTTATGGGTTTGGTGATGAGCAAATATATCTCTCAATGGTACATGTCCAACAAAGAAAAATAAAAGGCAGTGTATTTGACAGTTGTTTTATAAAAATAAGTATACATAAGACTCAGTGAATGTATGAGTGACTGTATGTATAACTGTATACTTGTAATACTGATTTTATGAGACACTAAGTATGAGTTATTATCTATATGAATAAATGAAGTGGTGTTTGTATAAGTGTGTGGCTGAGTAAATTTAAGTATGATCAATTGTTTGCATAAGTGAGTAGGATGACTGCAAAAGTACTTCAGAACGTAAGGAAATGTCTGCACCCTATATTTAATCACGTGGCTCAACTAGAGTCCTATCTTTGAAAATGCAGAGATGAGCTCACTGGAACCAGAAAACAAACCACATATTTAAGAAGGTATAAACATATTTTTATTTACTTTCTTTCAATTTCAAATATATTATTTCATTTCAAAAAGAGTCCCAACCAACAAATGAGAAAACACAGTAGATAATTAAATACATAACCCACACACACCTACACTTCGTCAGTCAATCTCAACACACACGCTCATTCTGCAGCCTAACAAGTATCATACAGTCAGGCATACCATACATTCTTCCTTTGTTTCACACTCATCATGCTTCCAGAGTCAGATGTAGCACAAGTGTTCTGTCCAGCTAGATCTCCCCGTAACAGGATGGGAGGCCAGGTAGTGAAAAATAATAGGACAGATTGCAAAACGCCAACGCGCGTTTCGGTGTAGTGCCAGGTCTAAGGCCACACCTTCATCAGGGCAATCAGGGAGGGGTTGGGGGAAGTGAGAAGAAATAGCATACAATCTGCAATAATTAAAAACAATTTCAGACTTACATACATCTTCTTAATGTAGACAGTATTTGAAAAAACATGTCTTATACAATTGATATAGGTTTCTTTACAATTTATACAACAATTCTGGTAAACTGCAGTGAGCTCAAAACAATGCCACCAACAATATATTTAGAAGTTAGATATTACAAAAGAAACATCGGGGAAACCCAAGGACCCACAACAGGGAAACAACATTCAAGTCAAAACATGTACACTACTATAAACATAAAAGATAAGGAGAAAGAGAGGGGCCTTATTTATTCAGACCCTCACACACCACTTTGTACCTAAACCGCTGGTCCGCCGCCAACCTAACTGGTAGCTCAAGTGGAAACTCATTATCGGCCACTGGCCTGCTAGGGATGTAACCACCCGCCCGGTTGCGTTCCCCTAACGTCTCTTGTGTAAACTACTGCATAAATTGGTTACTAGCTGCGTGAAAGTCTATATTAGTTATTGATTAGTTTACTGAGTATTTGTATGGGAGAGTGAATGTGTGTGTGGTTGGGTGGGGTGTGTGACTGTACAAAGATGTGTGAATAGTTGATTTAGTAGGTGTATGAGGTTAAGACTGCATGTGGAAACAGTTGTTCAGGTGAGTGAATGTCTTTATGGGTATGGTGATGAGCAAATATATCTCTCAATGTTACATGACCAACAAAGAAAAATTAAAGGCAGTGTATTTGACAGTTGTTGTATGAAAATAAGTATACATAAGACTCAGTGAATGTATGAGTGACGGTATGTATAACTGTATACTTGTAATACTGATTTTATGAGACACTAAGTGTGAGTTATTATCTATAATAAATGAAGTGGTGTGTATATAAGTGTGTAGCTGAGTAAATGTAAGTATGATCAATTGTTTGCATAAGTGAGTAGGATGACTGCATAAGTGAATAGGATGTGTGCAGGTGTGTACTGTCGATATAGGTGTATAAGAATATTTGATAGTGTTCTATTGATCTTTGTCAGCAAACATGAGTGAATCTATGGGTAAGTGATTAGATGTGTGTTTAGATCTAGGAAACACTGAGTGGGTTTTTAGAAATTTGTACTGGTGTGTCAATGGTTTCAAATATGGTACTCTGTATTTTATAGTGAGTGATGAAATGTTATACTAGTGTATGATGATGTGTATCAGATTGTCATGTGGATGATGTCATCAGTGATGTCATCAGTGATGTCACTGACCATGACATGAATGATGTAATATGTGACATCATCAGCAGTGGATTGCGGGCGCGCGAGTTATAGTAAGTAGAACTAACTATAACGGAGGAATTTCAATGGTTTTGTACGAGTGAAATGTCCAGCTAACTATAACAGCCCTGAAGCCTATGGTTTTTCAGTGAATTTCTACGGTTTTTTAAATGCTAATTCCTAACTATACTTTGTCTGAAACCTATGTTTTTTTCAGTGAATTTCAAAGGTTTCTTAAATGATAATTTTTAAATATAATAATAGTCATATTTATTTTTTTTATGCAGGTTTTCTACATTTGTGTAACTCTATATTTGTACACATTGTATTTTAAAATTACATTATATATATATTTAATGTAAATGGTAAAAAAAGTTTTTAAAATATTAAAACTGAAATACATTTTTTTCATGTTTTATATATTTTTTAAAATATATTTATATTATTTTCTTTTTTTCAAAACATTTTTTGGGGTCACGCACCCAAAGCGTACCTTCCTTAATTGCTCTGCGGAACATAGCCGCCATTTTAGAAATGTTGTGAAGGATCCACGTAGGGTGTGCGACGGGTGCATATTTTCGTGAGTGATCGCTATATGACCGAAACATGACTCCAGCTCCCGCGCATTCGCGACACATGCACATTACTGTACGCAACGCAACGCTTGTGCGCTTCTGTGTGACGTCATATGCGTATTCGACGCGGTGGGCGCGCGAGTCCCACAAAATGTTGTAATGTCTAAAATGATAAAAATATATCTATTATATACATATTAGGGCAAGACATTAGCTAAGCTATTCATAAAAATAATATATTTTTACTTGTAATAAACTTATATTACATTTAAATGTAATTTCACGAAGTCGAGTTGGGTGTGTGCTGCCTGTGCACAGGGTGCGCTTAACCCATGTGACCGCAAAAAAAAAGATTTGATTGGTTCATAACATTTCCCATTCTAACTATTGAAGGACCCCACCCATTTCCATCATTCTTCTTTGAGCTTCTTTGGAGAGTGATCCGTCTGCTTAGAAGAACCTTTTCCCATTACTTTTTTTTTGGGTGTTTTTGAGAAGAAAAAGAACATCATGGCTTCAGGACAACAGCCACAGGACCAGGAGGTACATTCTTCAGAGGAAGAATTTTTACCGGAAGCTCCAGGCCCACAAAGGCCAACATCGGTGGTGTGGAAGTTTTTCACCTTTCTGAAGGGGCAGAAAAAAGTAAATGCCACTAAAGTAACCTGCAAAATCTGCGCGCGTGTCTTGTCCCGAGGTAGTCCTGACAAAAATACTCTTGCGGTACTGCCTCGATGTATAAGCACCTGGCTTGTGAGGAGTGCAGGAGAGTACAACAGAACCCTCTACCTGCAGTGTCTGGTACCTCTGCCAGCTCTAAATCGCCATCATCACCAGACATACATCCTGAATTTGCTCTCCTTAAGCAGCACTGCGTCAAGTGCAATAAACTAAAATCCGATGGAGAGCAGTCTGTTGAAGCAGTGTGTGCGGCGCAACAAAATTATCGTTGTTAGAATTTTGTTTGCTTCTTTTTTTTGGGAATGGCTATTAATTCCTGAAGTTTCCTCTTTTTTTCGTTCTTTTTTCTGTCTTTTTAAAAAAAACAAAAAAATATCAAAATCGTTAAAAAAATAAAAGAAATATATAAAAGAAAAAAGATGAAAACAAAAAATTCTTCGCAGAAGTAACTTCTCGGGTTAAAGAAAGAAATATATTTGTATGTTAATGTGTGAAAGTTTGTTTGACTGTATGTGTATAGCTTAATTGACTGAAATAATGCATTAGTAGTATAGAGTGAATGTATAAGTGCAGAACCATAAGTGTATTGGTTAGTTAGGGGACTGCATGCATAGCGGATAGGGTTTGAAGGAGTCCATATGCTAAGGCCTGGGTCACTGGATGAGTACTTGGGAACTGACTGAATGATTAGAGTACATCAAGGAGAGTGCTTGTGTGAATTTATAAATGGTTGGGTTTTGGCTCAGTGAATGGATTAGTACATGGTGCTGAATGGGTCACTGGAGGAGTGCAAGGTGAGTGACAGGGTGTTTGCTGAAAGTGTATGGCTACTGACTGGGTAATTGACGGTGTGAAAGACAAGTGTGTAGGTGGTTAGAGCACTGCATGCCTAGTGGATATGGGTTTGAAGCAGTCCATGTGCTAAGGCCGGACTCAGTGCATGAGTACTTGGATACTGACTGAATGATTAGAGTACTGCAAGGAGAGTGCCTGGGTGAATTTATAAGTGGTTGGGCTTTGGCGCAGTGAATGGATTAGTTCATGGTGCTAAATGGGTCACTAGAGGAGTGCAAGGTCAGTGACAGGGTGTTTGCTGGAAGTGTATGGATACTGACTGGAGAATTGAATGTGTGAAAGACAAGTGTGTAGGTGGTTATAAGACTGCATGCATACTGGATACCGGTTTGAAGCCGTCCGTGTGCTAAGGTCTGGCTCACTGCATGAGTACTTGGGTACTGACTGAATGATTAGAGTACTGCAAGGAGAGTGCTTGGGTGGATTTATAAGTGGTGGGGTTCTGGTGCAGTGAATGCATTAGTACTTGGTGCTGAATGGGTCACTAGAGGAGTGCAAGGGGAGTGATAGGGTGTTTGCTGGAAGTGTATGGATACTGACTGGGTAATTGAAGGTGTGAAACACAAGTGTGTAGGTGGTTAGAGGACTGCATGCATAGTGGATAGGGGTTCGAAGCAGTCCATGTGCTAAGGCCGGGCTCAGTGCATGAGTACTTGGATACTGACTGAATGATTAGAGTACTGCTAGGAGAGTGCCTGGGTGAATGTATAAATGGATGTGTTTTGTCACAGTGAATGGATTAGTACAAGGTGCTGAATCGGTTACTAGAGGAGTGCAAAGGGAGTGACAGGGTGTGTACTGCAAGTGTATGGATACTGACTGGGGAATTGAAGGTGTGAAAGACAAGTGTGTAGGTGGTTAGAGGACTACATGCATAGTGGCTAGGGGTTTGAAGCAGTCCATGTGCTAAGGCCTGGTTCACTGCATTATTACTTGGGTACTGACTGAATGATTAGAGTACTGCAAGGAGAGTGCCTGGGTGAATTTATAAGTGGTTGGGTTTTGGCGCAGTGAATGGATTAGTACATGGTGCTGAATGGGTCACTAGAGGAGTGCAAGGGGGGGAAACATCTTTTTCAACGCAACTTTTACCACGCAGTGCCTTTACGACGCAACTATTACAACGCATGTCATTACAACGCATTGCGCTGGGGGGCGCTCTAGGATAGGCAATGGATTTAATTTACTATCCAACACGTTCCCTACTATCCACGGGGACTGGAGTTGGACTAGTAAATTAAACTATTCACTATCCAGCACCCCTTAACGCTATGCGTTGTAACAGCATGCGTTGTAAAATCTGCGATGTACAGGCATGCGTAGTAAAAGCATGCGTTGTAATGTCATTCATCCGTGCAAGGGGAGTGACAGGGTGTTTGCTGCAAGTGTATGGATACTGACTGGGGAATTGAAGGTGTAAAAGACAAATTTGTAGGTGGTTAGAAGACCTCATGCATAGTGGATAGGGGTTTGAAGTAGTCCATGTGCTAAGGCCTGGGTCACTGGATGAGTACTTGGGAACTGACTGAATGATTAGAGTACTGCAAGGAGAGTGCCTGGGTGATTTTATAAGTGGTTGGGTTTTGGCACAGTGAATGCATTAGTACATAGTGCTGAATGGGTCACTAGAGGAGTGCAAGAAGATTGACAGGGTGTTTGCTGGAAGTGTATAGATACTGATTGGAGAATTGAAGGTGTGAAAGACAAGTGTGTAGGTGGTTAGAAGACTGCATGCATACTGGATACTGGTTTGAAGCAGTTAATGTGCTAAGGCCTGGCCCACTGCATGAGTACTTGGGTACTGACTGAATGATTAGAGTACTGCAAGGAAAGTGCCTGGGTGAATGTATAAGTGGTTGGGTTTTGGCACAGTGAATGGATTAGTACATGGTGCTGAATCGGTCACTTGAGGAGTGCAAAGGGAGTGACAGGGTGTGTGCTGCAAGTGTATGGATACTGACTGGGGAATTGAAGGTGTGAAAGACAAGTGTGTAGGTGGTTACATGACTGCATGCATAGTGGCTAGGGGTTTGAAGCAGTCCATGTGCTAAGGCCTGGCTCACTGCATGAGTACTTGGGTATTGACTGAATGGTTAGAGTTTTGCAAGGAGAGTGCCTTGGTGAATTTATAACTGGTTGGCTTTTGGCGCAGTGAATGGATTAGTACATGGTGCTGAATTGGTTACTAGAGGAGTGCAAGGGGAGTGACAGGGTGTTTGCTGGAAGTGCATGGATACTGACTGGGGAATTGAAGTTGTGAAAGACAAATTTGTAGGTGGTTAGAAGACTGCATGCATAGTGGATAGGGGTTTGAAGCAGTACATGTGCTAAGGCTTGAGTCACTGCATGAGTACATGTTTACTAACTGAATGATTAGAGTACTGCAAGGAGAGTGCCTGGGTGAATATATAAGTGTTTGGGTTTTGGTGCAGTAAATGGATAAGTGATTGGTGCTGAATGGGTCACTAGAGGAGTGCAAGGTCAGTGACAGGTTGTTTGCTGGAAGTGTATGGATACTGACTGGAGAATTGAAGGTGTGAAAGACAAGTGTGTAGGTGGTTATAGGACTGCATGCATAGTGGATCGGGGTTTGAAGCAGTCCATGTGCTAAGGCCTGGGTCACTGGATGAGTACTTGGGTACTGACTGAATGATTAGAGTTCTACAAGGAGAGTGCTTGGGTGGATTTATAAGTGGTGGGGTTCTGGCGCAGTGAATGGATTAGTACTTGGTGCTGAATGGGTCACTAGAGGAGTGCAAGGGGAGTGATAGGGTGTTTGCTGGAAGTGTATAGATACTGATTGGAGAATTGAAGGTGTGAAAGACAATTGTGTATGTGGTTAGAAGACTGCATGCATACTGGATACTGGTTTGAAGCAGTCCATGTGCTAAGGCCTGGCTCACTGCATGAGTACTTGTGTACTAACTGAATGATTAGAGTACTGCAAGGAGAGTGCCTGGGTGAATTTATAAGTGTTTGTGTTTTGGCGCAGTAAATGGATTAGTGTATGGTGCTGAATGGGTGACTAGAGGAGTGCAAGGTCAGTGACAGGGTGTTTGCTGGAAGTGTATGGATACTGACTGAAGAATTGAATGTGTGAAAGACAAGTGTGTAGGTGGTTATAAGACTGCATGCATACTGGATACCGGTTTGAAGCCGTCCGTGTGCTAAGGTCTGGCTCACTGCATGAGTACTTGGGTACTAACTGAATGATTAGAGTATTGCAGGGAGAGTGCCTGGGTGAATTTATAAATGTTTGGGGTTTGGCACAGTGAATAGATTAGTATATGGTGCTGAATGGGTCACTAGAGGAGTGCAAGGGGAGTCACAGGGTGTTTGCATGAAGTTATATGGATACTGACTGGGGAATTGAAGGTGTGAAAGAGACAAGTGTGTAGGTGGTTAGAGGACTGCTTGCACAGTGGATAGGGGTTTGAAGCAGTCCATGTGCTAAGGCCTGGGTCACTGGATGAGAACTTGGGTACTGACTGAATGATTAGAGTACTGCAAGGAGAGTGCTTGGGTGGATTTATAAGTGGTGGGGTTCTGGCGCAGTGAATGCATTAGTACTTGGTGCTGAATGGGTCACTAGAGGAGTGCAAGGGGAGTGATAGGGTGTTTTCTGGAAGTGTATGGATACTGACTGGGTAATTGAAGGTGAGAAAGACAATTGTGTAGGTGGTTAGAAGACTGCATGCATACTGGATACTGGTTTGAAGCAGTCCATGTGCTAAGGCCTGGCTCACTGCATGAGTACTTGTGTACTAACTGAATGATTAGAGTGCTGCAAGGAGAGTGCCTGGGTGAATTTATAAGTGTTTGGGTTTTGGCGGGTTTTGGCGTAAATGGATTAGTGTATGGTGCAGAATGGGTCACTAGAGGAGTGCAAGGTCAGTGACAGGGTGTTTGCTGGAAGTGTATAGATACTGACTGGAGAATTGAAGGTGTGAAAGACAAGTGTGTAGGTGGTTATAAGACTGCATGCATACTGGATACTGGTTTGAAGCAGTCCATGTGCTAAGGCCTGGCTCACTGCATGAGTACCTGGATACTGACCGAATTATTAGAGTACTGCAAGGAGAGTGCCTGGGTGAATTTATAAGTGATTGGATTTTGGCGCAGTGAATGGAATAGTACATGGTGCTGAATGGGTCACTTGAGGAGTGCAAGGGGAGTGACAGGGTGTTTGCTGCAAGTGTATGGATACTGACTGGGTAATTGAAGATGTGAAACACAAGTGTGTAGGTGGTTAGAGGACTGCATGCATAGTGGATAGGCGTTCGAAGCAGTCCATGTGCTAAGGCCGGGCTCAGTGCATGAGTACTTGGATACTAACTGAATGATTAGAGTATTGCAGGGAGAGTGCCTGGGTGAATTTATAAATGTTTGGGTTTTGGCACAGTGAATAGATTAGTATATGGTGCTGAATGGGTCACTAGAGGAGTGCAAGGGGAGTCACAGGGTGTTTGCATGAAGTTATATGGATACTGACTGGGGAATTGAAGGTGTGAAAGAGACAAGTGTGTAGGTGGTTAGAGGACTGCTTGCACAGTGGATAGGGGTTTGTAGCAGTCCATGCGCTAAGGCCTGGGTCACTGGATGAGAACTTGGGTACTGACTGAATGATTAGAGTACTGCAAGGAGAGTGCTTGGGTGGATTTATAAGTGGTGGGGTTCTGGCGCAGTGAATGCATTAGTACTTGGTGCTGAATGGGTCACTAGAGGAGTGCAAGGGGAGTGATAGGGTGTTTTCTGGAAGTGTATGGATACTGACTGGGTAATTGAAGGTGAGAAAGACAATTGTGTAGGTGGTAAGAAGACTGCATGCATACTGGATACTGGTTTGAAGCAGTCCATGTGCTAAGGCCTGGCTCACTGCATGAGTACTTGTGTACTAACTGAATGATTAGAGTACTGCAAGGAGAGTGCCTGGGTGAATTTATAAGTGGTGGGGTTCTGGCGCAGTGAATGCATTAGTACATGGATCTGAATGGGACACTTGAGGAGTGCAAGGGGAGTGACAGGGTGTTTGCTGCAAGTGTATGGATACTGACTGGGTAATTGAAGATGTGAAACACAAGTGTGTAGGTGGTTAGAGGACTGCATGCATAGTGGATAGGCGTTCGAAGCAGTCCATGTGCTAAGGCCGGGCTCAGTGCATGAGTACTTGGATACTGACTGAATGATTAGAGTACTGCTAGGAGAGTGCCTGGGTGAATGTATAAATGGATGTGTTTTGTCACAGTGAATGGATTAGTACATGGTGCTGAATCGGTTACTAGAGGAGTGCAAAGGGAGTGACAGGGTGTGTGCTGCAAGTGTATGGATACTGACTGGGGAATTGAAGGTGTGAAAGACAAGTGTGTAGGTGGTTAGAGGACTACATGCATAGTGGCTAGGGGTTTGAAGCAGTCCATGTGCTAAGGCCTGGCTCACTGCATTATTACTTGGGTACTGACTGAATGATTAGAGTACTGCAAGGAGAGTGCCTGGGTGAATTTATAAGTGGTGGGGTTCTGGCGCAGTGAATGCATTAGTACATGGTGCTGAATGGGTCACTTGAGGAGTGCAAGGGAGTGACAGGGTGTTTGCTGCAAGTGTATGGATACTGACTGGGTAATTGAAGATGTGAAACACAAGTGTGTAGGTGGTTAGAGGACTGCATGCATAGTGGATAGGCGTTCGAAGCAGTCCATGTGCTAAGGCCGGGCTCAGTGCATGAGTACTTGGATACTGACTGAATGATTAGAGTACTGCTAGGAGAGTGCCTGGGTGAATGCATAAATGGATGTGTTTTGTCACAGTGAATGGATTAGTACATGGTGCTGAATCGGTTACTAGAGGAGTGCAAAGGGAGTGACAGGGTGTGTGCTGCAAGTGTATGGATACTGACTGGGGAATTGAAGGTGTGAAAGACAAGTGTGTAGGTGGTTAGAGGACTACATGCATAGTGGCTAGGGGTTTGAAGCAGTCCATGTGCTAAGGCCTGGCTCACTGCATTATTACTTGAGTACTGACTGAATGATTAGAGTACTGCAAGGAGAGTGCCTGGGTGAATTTATAAGTGGTTGGGTTTTGGCGCAGTGAATGGATTAGTACATGGTGCTGAATGGGTCACTAGTGGAGTGCAAGGGGGGAAACATCTTTTTCGACGCAACTTTTACCACGCAGTGCCTTTACGAAGCAACTATTACAACGCATGTCATTACAATGCATTGCGCTGGGGTCGCTCCAGGATAGGGAATGGATTTAATTTACTATCCAACACGTTCCCTACTATCCACGGGGACTGGAGTTGGACTAGTAAATTAAACTATTCACTATCCAGCACCCCTTAACGCTATGCGTTGTAACAGCATGCGTTGTAAAATCTGCGATGTAAAGGCATGCTTAGTAAAAGCATGCGTTGTAATGTCATTCATCCGTGCAAGGGGAGTGACAGGGTGTTTGCTGCAAGTGTATGGATACTGACTGGGGAATTGAAGGTGTAAAAGACAAATTTGTAGGTGGTTAGAAGACCTCATGCTTAGTGGATAGGGGTTTGAAGTAGTCCATGTGCTAAGCCCTGGCTCACTGCATTATTACTTGGGAACTGACTGAATGATTAGAGTACTGCAAGGAGAGTGCCTGGGTGATTTTATAAGTGGTTGGGTTTTGGCACAGTGAATGCATTAGTACATAGTGCTGAATGGGTCACTAGAGGAGTGCAAGAAGATTGACAGGGTGTTTGCTGGAAGTGTATAGATACTGATTGGAGAATTGAAGGTGTGAAAGACAAGTGTGTAGGTGGTTAGAAGACTGCATGCATACTGGATACTGGTTTGAAGCAGTTAATGTGCTAAGGCCTGGCCCACTGCATGAGTACTTGGGTACTGACTGAATGATTAGAGTACTGCAAGGAAAGTGCCTGGGTGAATGTATAAGTGGTTGGGTTTTGGCACAGTGAATGGATTAGTACATGGTGCTGAATTGGTCCCTTGAGTAGTGCAAAGGGAGTGACAGGGTGTGTGCTGCAAGTGTATGGATACTGACTGGGGAATTGAAGGTGTTAAAGACAAGTGTGTAGGTGTTTACAGGACTGCATGCGTAGTGGCTAGGGTTTTGAAGCAGTCCGTGTTCTAAGGCCTGGCTCACTGCATGAGTACTTGGGTACTGACTGAATGGTTAGAGTTTTGCAAGGAGAGTGCCTTGGTGAATTTATAACTGGTTGGTTTTTGGCGCAGTGAATGGATTAGTACATGGTGCTGAATTGGTTACTAGAGGAGTGTAAGGGGAGTGACAGGGTGTTTGCAGGAAGTGCATGGATACTGACTGGGGAATTGAAGTTGTGAAATACAAATTTGTTGGTGGTTAGAAGACTGCATGCATAGTGGATAGGGGTTTGAAGCAGTACATGTGCTAAGGCTTGGGTCACTGGATGAGTACTTGGGTACTGACTGAATGATAAGAGTATTGCAAGGAGAGTGTCTGGGTGATTTTATAAGTGGTTGGGCACAGTGAATGCATTAGTACATGGTGTAAAATGGGTCACTAGAGGAGTGCAAGGGGAGTGACAGGGTGTTGGCTGGAAGTGTATTGATACTCACTGGAGAATTGAAGGTGAGAAAGACAATTGTGTAGGTGGTTAGAAGACTGCATGCATACTGGATACTGGTTTGAAGCAGTCCATGTGCTAAGGCCTGGCTCACTGCATGAGTACTTGTGTACTAACTGAATGATTAGAGTACTGCAAGGAGAGTGCCTGGGTGAATTTATAAGTGTTTGGGTTTTGGCAGGTTTTGGGGTAAATGGATTAGTGTATGGTGCAGAATGGGTCACTAGAGGAGTGCAAGGTCAGTGACAGGGTGTTTTCTGGAAGTGTATGGATACTGACTGGAGAATTGAAGGTGTGAAAGACAAGTGTGTAGGTGGTTATAAGACTGCATGCATACTGGATACTGGTTTGAAGCAGTCCATGTGCTAAGCCCTGGCTCACTGCATGAGTACCTGGATACTGACCAAATTATTAGAGTACTGCAAGGAGAGTGCCTGGGTGAATTTATAAGTGATTGGATTTTGGCGCAGTGAATGGAATAGTACATGGTGCTGAATGGGTCACTTGAGGAGTGCAAGGGGAGTGACAGGGTGTTTGCTGCAAGTGTATGGATACTGACTGGGAAATTGAAGATGTGAAACACAAGTGTGTAGGTGGTTAGAGGACTGCATGCATAGTGGATAGGCGTTCGAAGCAGTCCATGTGCTAAGGCCGGGCTCAGTGCATGAGTACTTGGATACTAACTGAATGATTAGAGTATTGCAGGGAGAGTGCCTGGGTGAATTTATAAATGTTTGGGTTTTGGCACAGTGAATAGATTAGTATATGGTGCTGAATGGGTCACTAGAGGAGTGCAAGGGGAGTCACAGGGTGTTTGCATGAAGTTATATGGATACTGACTGGGGAATTGAAGGTGTGAAAGAGACAAGTGTGTAGGTGGTTAGAGGACTGCTTGCACAGTGGATAGGGGTTTGAAGCAGTCCATGTGCTAAGGCCTGGGTCACTGGATGAGAACTTGGGTACTGACTGAATGATTAGAGTACTACAAGGAGAGTGCTTGGGTGGATTTATAAGTGGTGAGGTTCTGGCGCAGTGAATGCATTAGTACTTGGTGCTGAATGGGTCACTAGAGGAGTGCAAGGGGAGTGATAGGGTGTTTTCTGGAAGTGTATGGATACTGACTGGGTAATTGAAGGTGAGAAAGACAATTGTGTAGGTGGTTAGAAGACTTCATGCATACTGGATACTGGTTTGAAGCAGTCCATGTGCTAAGGCCTGGCTCACTGCATGAGTACTTGTGTACTAACTGAATGATTAGAGTACTGCACGGAGAGTGCCTGGGTGAATTTATAAGTGGTGGGGTTCTGGCGCAGTGAATGCATTAGTACATGGTGCTGAATGGGTCACTTGAGGAGTGCAAGGGGAGTGACAGGGTGTTTGCTGCAAGTGTATGGATACTGACTGGGTAATTGAAGATGTGAAACACAAGTGTGTAGGTGGTTAGAGGACTGCATGCATAGTGGATAGGCGTTCGAAGCAGTCCATGTGCTAAGGCCGGGCTCAGTGCATGAGTACTTGGATACTGACTGAATGATTAGAGTACTGCAAGGAGACTGCCTGGGTGAATATATAAGTGTTTGTGTTTTGTCACAGTGAATGGATAAGTGATTGGTGCTGAATGGGTCACTTGAGGAGTGCAAGGGGAGTGACAGGGTGTTTGCTGGAAGTGTATGGATACTGACTGGGTAATTGAAGGTGTGAAAGACAAGTGTGTAGGTGGTTAGAGGACTGCATGCATAGTGGATAGAGGTTTGAAGCAGTCCATGTGCTAAGGCCGGGCTCAGTGCATGAGTACTTGGATACTGACTGAATGATTAGAGTACTGCAAGGAGAGTGCCTGGGTGAATTTATAAGTGGTTGCGTTTTGGCGCAGTGAATGGATTAGTACATGGAGCTGAATGGGTCACTAGACGAGTGCAAGGGGAGTGACAGAATGTTTGCTAAAAGTGTATGGATACTGACTAGGGAATTGAAGATGAGAAAGACAAGTGTGTAGGTAGTTACAGGACTGCATGCATAGTGGCTAGGGGTTTGAAGCAGTCCATATGGTAAGGCCTGGATCACTGCATGAGTACTTGGATACTAACTGAATGATTAGAGTACTGCAAGGAGAGTGCCTGGGTGAATTTATAAGTGATTGGGTTTTGGCGCAGTGAATGGATTAGTACATGGTGCTGAATGGGTCACTTGATGAGTGCAAGGGGAGTGACAGGGTGTTTGCTGTAAGTGTATGGATACTGACTGGGTAATTGAAGATGTGAAAGACAAGTGTGTAGGTGGTTAGAGAACTGCATGCATTGTGGATAGGGTTTTGAAGCAGTCCATGTGCTAAGGCCAGGCTCAGTGCAGGAGTACTTGGATACTGACTGAATGATTAGAGTACTGCAAGGAGAGTGCCTGGGTGAATTTATAAGTGTTTGGGTTTTGGCGCAGTAAATGGATTAGAATTTGGTGCTGAATGGGTCACTAGAGGAGTGCAAGGGGAGTCTCAGGGTGTTTGCTAGAAGTGTATGGACACTGACTGGGGAATTGAAGGTGTGGAAGACAAGTGTGTAGGTGGTTATAGGACTGCATGCATAGTGGATAGGGGTTTGAAGCAGTCAGTGTGCTAAGGGCTTGCCCACTGCATGAGTACCTGGGTACTGACTAAATGATTAGAGTACTGCAAGGAGAGTGCCTGGGTGAATTTATAACTGGTTGGCTTTTGGCGCAGTTTTTATTAACCAATAAGAAACATGCTTTTAAAACACAGAAAGATGCACCCTATGTTTTAGTCTATGATGTCCTCAAACAGCCAACCATTTCTCTTCTTTTTTTAAACTGCATCTTATTCACCATATTAGAAAAATCTTAGTTTTCAAACTGCCCATTTCACATACAGACACCTTCTAAGTGCATCCAGACCTCTCTTCGAGATGCTTATAGTGTGGATTGTGGGACACAGCTATATTTTCTGGTTGAAAAGGTGTGCTGAAAGCAGAGCTATTGACAATGATTTAGCTTTGCCAAATGTAGACATTAGATGGATTTGACAGAGAGGATTAAAGTTGCATCAATTGAGGCCATTGGTTAAATCCTTTTTACATCTTTTGACCTCATAAATTGTGCACTGTGGTGGCAATGACATAGGCACTTTGACTGAAGTAGGTCTGGAAATGCTTGTGAAGGACACCTTTTGAGAATTTATGTCACTTTTTCCCCAAACTGCCTTTGTCTATTCTAACATATGCCAAAGACAGAAATGGAACTGGTCCAATCAATTTGGTTCACAGATTGAAAAAGCTAGGAAAGATGTCAACAAAGCTGTTTCTGCTTTTCTCAGAGATTATAGAATGGGGTCCATTTACAACAACAATCTGCATTTTAATATAGACGGCATCTATAGAAGACCTGGGCGGTAAATTCCGTTCCGCTCGCGGAATTTGCAGAATTTGGGTAATTTTGCTTTCTGCAGAGAATGCGAAATTGCCCAAAATTTTGCGTACCGGGACTTCGCAAATTTTTTTGCTTGTTCGCGAGATATTTCTCCGTGAGCACGCAAACAGAGATTGCAAACAGTAAAAAAGCATCGCGAACAAGCAATTCTGCGTGTTCGCGGAATTTCAGTGTGTTCGCGGAGATTTTTTATCGTTTCACAGAGATTTGCGTAACGCGATCACACAAATTCCACCCACTCTGCTCCCACCAGACTGGAGCATGTTCATGGCTTTCGGAGGAAGGAAACAAACAAGTTTTCCTTGCCCATACTCTTGTGGGCATGGAAACCGTGTCACTGGATGCTTGTTTCTGGTCCAGGGAAGATGTGGCTTGGCAGTTCGGGCAGGACTGTTCCCAAGAGGCACAGGGTCAGACTGATTTGCATATGGCCATGTCTGAACTGGGGTGGCGGAGTGAGCTAAAAAAGTATGATGGATTAAACTCAGATCAGTTGACTGGGGGTGAGTGCTTGAATGTTCAACACTCTATCTATCTTCCCCTTTGGTTTTGCTTTGTTCGCCCTAAGTTGGTAGGTTATGCCCAGATGTGGGTCCCTTGCTCACTTTGCACTGGATTCAAGCTAGCCTGGCTGATGACAGCTGATTAGCCAGAAAGCGGTCCCAGGATGCGTGTTTCCGGTCCTGGGAAGACATGGCTTGGCAGTTCAGGCTGGGCTGTTCCCATGAGGCACAGGGTCAGACTGATTTGCATACGGCCATGTCTGAACTGGGGTGGCGGAGAAGCTAAAGAATGATGATGGATTAAACCAAGATCAGTTGACTGGGGGTGATTGCAATGGTCAAAACTCCGTCCATCATCCCCTTTGGTTTTGCTTTGTTTACCCTAAGTTGGCAGGGTATGCCCAGACGTGGGTCCCCTGCTTGTTCACTTTGCCACTGGATTCAAGCTAGCCTGGCTGATGATGGCTGATTAGCCAGAACCGGTCCCAGGATGCTTGTTTCCGGTCCAAGGAAGACATGGCTTGGCAGTTCGGGCTGGAATGTTCCCATGAGGCACCAGGTCAGACTGATTTGCATATGGCCATGTCTGAACTGGGGTGGCTTAGTGAGCTAAAGAATGATGATGGATTAAACCCAGATCCATTGACTGGGGGTGAGTGCTTGCAATGTTCAACACTCTGTCCATCATCCCCTTTGGTTTTGCTTTGTTTGCCCTTAGTCGGTAGGGTATGCCCAGATGTGGGTCCCTTGCTCACTTTGCCACTGGATTCAAGCTAGCCTGGCTGAGACGGCTGATTAGACAGAAACTGGTCTGAGGATGCTTGTTTCCGGTCTAGGGAAGACATGGCTTGGCAGTTCGGGCTGGACTGTTCCCATGAGGCACAGGATCAGACTGATTTGCATATGACCCTGTCTGAACTAGAGTGGCAGAGTGAGCTAAACAATGATGATGGATTAAACCCAGATCAGTTGACTGGGGGTGAGTGCTTGCAATGTTCAACCCTCCGTCCATCATCCCCTTAGGTTTTGCTAAACTCATTTCTCACCATTAAAGGTAAAGAGCTACCAATGATTAAAGCTAATCCTGCATCTGCTTTACTTTACAATGGTGATGTGGTATTGCTCTTTCGAACATCTAATGGATTCGTTGAGAATTTTGTACTTTTTATGGACATTCTGGATTTAGATACTAGGGGGGATTTTATCAAGGACCGGTGTTAAAATTATCGCCGTTTTATCAGCAGGAAATTGCTGATAAAATGGCGATAATGGGTTTGATAATACATCCTTGTTAATTCCCATAGAAGCCCATGTTTTGGTGTTAACATGGGCTTCTATGGGAATTAACAAAGGCATATTATCAAGCCCATTATCGCCGTGTTTAGGGGTGGTAAGAACTATTTAAATACAATTTACATTTGTAATGATAGAAACTTCTCTATCTTCCATTGTCCTGCTACAACCATCTTTAAAGCCAGCTGTGCCATCCAGAAAGTCATAACAGCTTACACCCCCTCTGAACATGGAGGACAAATTCACTATCACCAGGAACTCTCAGCAAAGATGCAGTCACTCCATCAAACCAGAGACAAATAAAAGGAAAATGCAAACAACAAGGCAACCAACCTTCTCTTTCAATGAACCCAACACCTCTGTATCTATCACGACTGTCCCATACTAGCTCCATTTTAGGGAATAACTAAACATGCACCCCTATAAAGAACACTGCATCCCTATGCAGTAAAAAGGAACCAACGACAGTCACATGTTGACTGTATCTATGCCTTTGACCATGTACAGCACTGCACTGCCCTTCAGCTAGTTTTGTGAAGCGGAAATTCCACATCTTTACACATATACATACATTCTTCACCAATTCCTCAAGAAATGTGACGTCTAATGCTATGAAGGCGGATCAAAGTCAGGGGAGAGGAGATTACTAAAAGAGAGGCTGCATATAGTTAATTGCAGAGCAACACGGCAGGAGATGTACTAGATGTACACTTTTTTAGTGTAATACACCTGAAAAAGCTGGTGAATGCTCTATACGTGGGCATTATGGATCATCTTCATTGGAATGTTGTGTGTTTTCCAGTGCATCATTGTTCTCAATGTACCAGTTTCTCAGTCTCTGGAGAAGCCCTCTAACTAATTCCCCGCACCTTAATGGAGTGACAGTCACAGGGCAATTGGATGGGCGGAGGTGAAATTTAGGTCAGAGGAATTTCTCCTATCATCCCTTCTACTTCCACCCAGGAAAGGAACCATAGCACATAGCTGCTTTCACTTTATATTTTAAGTATTGAATAAATGCAAGTTTCTGTTTTTCTTTGAACTCCACGGAACAGATTTAGAGGCTTCTTCTGTTAATTTGTTGTGTATGGTTTGGTCTGTTCCACGGTTTGTCTAGGAGGCATCGAATCAAATGATGATTTTAAGTTAGTTGTGTGCTAATCATATCTGTTTGATTGTAGGCATTTCGTAAACCAATCTATCATTTATATATGCCATTCCCTACAACACTTGGCTTTGCTAATGGCTAATTAACTGAGTCAACTGTTTTAATTAAAGAAAGGGGCCAATGTTGGCACATTTTCTTAAGGTGTCTCTGCTTTACTTACCTTGTGTAAATATGTGTGAGGGTATTTTCAATACATGGTGGGGTGTTTAATAGAGGGTTCGGGCTCATGGCATCAATCACCAACTGTAGTTTAATAATCCCTTATACATATTAGGAAGATGGCAGGAAAAGACTGCTGAGCATGTTCATTCTACCTGCCATCTGACACTTCTTGACGCAAGGATGGTCAAATATCACACAAACTGCAACGGCAGCACTTGCTGATAATGAAAATATATTTAATACATTTATTAAATGATTACATACATAGGACCTTCAGAGATAGAATCCCCCACATGTATCATTTATCCCCATCACCAAAGACCCAAAGCGGCCCGGTGAGTCACTAATACCAAGGGGTACACACTGTAGAATAAGGCATAATCTGGTGCATGAAACAGTGTCTCCCAATGACCTAAGATCTGTTCATTAATAGACTGGTTTAGAGTACACCAAAGCACAACATCATGGCTCGGAAAAGGGGTGGGAGGAAACAGAGATGGCTGAAGAAAAAGAAGGGCCATAGGTGGCCCTGCAGAAAGAAGCAGAGGATGAGCAGCAGGGAACATGGAAAGAACAGCAGAGCAAGATGGGAAGCAGAAGGGAATGTGCGGAAGCAGGTCCAAGGGAAATAATCTGTGGGGAGAAGCAGCCCTGGAGCCACCACAGAGAATCTGCTGGCAGGGAACGAGTTGAAAATGGATTGCCAGGGTGCAATAACATTAGCATTCATGAAGGGCGCAAGCAGTGAGAGAGCAGCAAGGAGAGGAAGACCGTGGAGATGAGATGCCAGACTGAAAGTAGAGAAACCACTGAAGAGGGAGAGATGTTTCGAAGGTAAAGAGAGAGAGAAGGAGCTGGACAGATTGGAAATATGCGAGATGTCTTACGAGGGCATAACGAGATGTGCACGCTACCTAAGGATTTACAGGCAGATGGAAATCCTGTGCAGGGCAAGATAGGGAATATGGGTATATGGGAAATCTATTAAAACAGAAGCAGAGAAACAGGAGCATTTTTGAGGCCTAGGAAGGCAGGGATATGAGGAAGCTTGCAAAGATTTAGCTAAAGTGTGGAGAAAAGCATTGTGGGAGCATGGCAGGAAAGAGCTAAAGGGGTATACATAATAGAGGGAATGCACAGAAGCAGCTTCAGGGGAAAACATGAGGGTGCTAGGACACCCTACCTAAAATACCCTGAAGACAGAGAGAAGCAGTGCTGGAGGAGAAGCAGGATTGCGCAGGCCTGGGCAGAAGCAACTGACTGGGTAAAGATAAGAGTGGGGAGACCAAGATGCATGGGAGCACTAGAGCAGCAGCTGATTCTAAGAGAATGAGCAGCAAGCACGTGGGAAAGGAGCACAGGTGAAAAGAGAAGCAGGGGGTCAAGATAATTGTAATGACTTGTGAAAAGCCAAAGAGGAGCACTGGGGAGAATCATCTAAGGGAGGTAGAAGAGGCTGTGAGCGTAGAAAGAAGCAGCTGAACAGGGAGAATGAAGTGGTGGTAATCAAAGTGAAAATCAGCTTAAATGGACAAGAGATGTCTTTGATGAAAGAAGGAAAAGCAAATGGGATTAAAGGGGGAGAGAAAGAGTGGGTGAGCATGGATGGAAGCCACCGAAGGGTAGTGTAGAGGGTGAGCATGGAGGCCCCAGGTGAAGGAAAGGAATAATGGATCTTTGTGGGGCAGGGAAAGAAGCATACATTTTGAGAAACAGGTGAACATGGGAGAGCACACCGATAGGGAGAGTGGCAGTGGTCACGAGTAGAAACAGTTGAAGAGAGTAGAAGTGGTGGCCCATGTAGGGTGGAGAAATAATGAGGGAGAACGTGTCAGAAAGGAGCGGGGGTAGGGGCAGAAATGGCAACCTGTAGAGCAGCTGTATGGGAAGCATGGAGAAATGCACGAAAGGGTGGAAAATCAGGCGGACAGTTTGTGCTGAGACAGAGATTGCCCCAGAAAATATGAATAAAAATCTGTCACAAGTTAAATAGTGAAAACATGATGAAAATTGTGGAGTGCATGGGGAGATTCTATTCCTGGATAATCAGTGGGGAGTCACTAGAAGTAGCAAAAGATTGAAAAGCACTGTTGTCATGGAAGGAGCAACAAAGGGCGCAGAACCAGTGTGGCATGCAGGACCCAGCAATTGAGGGAGCAGCACTACAAGCAAGTGGAAAAGCATCAATGAGTGGAAAACTGGATAGGCTCTGGAGAAGAGCATTAATGGCTGGGAATTGGTTGAGGTGTTGTGAGAAGCAGCAGTGGATGGAGAAGCAGTCTAGAAATCTGAGAGCAGGAGTAGAGGGGGAGTGAATCAGTTGAGGGTGAGGCAGTAAGTAATGAGGGAGTATATTGAGGAGAAACCTTAACAGCTGGGACAGGGGAGCATCGGTGAAAGACGAAAGCTACCATCCAGGACACACAGACTGGCTCAATGTCAAAAGGGCTGTGCAACACTGAGGACTATACAGAACTTTAATCATGTCTAAGTGTTGAAGTGAAACACAAGGAATAGTGTTGCACATAGAACAAACTGCAGTGAAAATAAGAGCTACATAGAAACAGAAACAAGTATTCAAGACAATGAGAGAGCGACAGAATTTGTTGGTGGGAGGAATATTGGAAGAATGAGAAACTTTGTAGGGAATTCGAAGGCAGTAGCAGTGGAAGGGAGTGGAGTGAGACAAATCAAGGAAAAGAGCAAAGTGGTAGGAATGCAAGAGGTGCAAGAGAATCAAAGAGATATATGTGAAAGATTGAGAAGGAGAAGAAACCTAAAGGAGGGGGAGATAAATTATTTGATGCAATGGCAGAGAGATGTCAGATCTCGTGGAAGAAAGTGCATAGTATGAAGAAGAAAGAGCAGACATATCTCATAGGTGTACCAACCAGTTGCATATCTTAAGTGGTCACCAGCGGGAATATTTTGCACTGCCTCGAATAATATTGTGTATGTGTCACTACATTGGCTCATGCATTGTTCAGTTCCCATTTTGTCACGGAAATATACAACAATATTATATTGGTACCTACAACGTGTGCCCTTGCCAACAGTTAACTTCATAACCACCTGACTTTAGCATGTGGTAAATTGGTGCAATGGGCAAGTGCTCTTTCATCTGGCTGCAGGATGTGGTTTCAAACGCCGGGTACTTGAGTTACCAGAGACATTGAGTCATGTTTACTGCTCCAGTGATGACTGCAGAGAGATGGCAATCACCCCATCCCTAAATCTAGTTCAATATTTATATCAATTTATATCAATTGTTTTCCTTTTCCTTTATTCACAGACTGGTGTAGACTATCTTCATACAGCTTGTTCAATGATTATGTGGTCGGTTCTCAACTTCCTCCATTTACAGGTGGGTATACAGTGTCTTCCAGCCCGCCTTGTGCAAGTAAGATGGAGCTCAGATCAATGATGATAGAGGAGACAGTATCTGGTATTAAACCTAACCTAATCCTAAACCTTATAGAAAATAAATACATATAAATCAGATTCCTGTGCATATCATCACAGGCAGAATACAAGGATTCGAATAGATCTCGGAAAATGTGTACATTGTTAATTGTGAATGTTCTCTAATGGGTCTATATCCAGCCTTGGGTGTGGTCAGTGTTTCTCAAATCATCTTTAAACTGAGTAGTGCCAGCAGAGAACTCCCCAGCACAGTCCAGAGTGAGAAATCTGGAAGAAAAAGAGGAAAAAAAGATAATGCTCAGGTGATGACTCAAAACATGAGAAAGCAAAAACATCTCAGCAATATATCGTCCCCATCATCCTCTTTGACATTATGAGTCCCAGTCCTTTGTCCACTTCACTTCAGGAGGATTTGTCATTTTAATTGAACCAGGCCTAACTTCCTTCCGAGAGGAGTCTGTGGAAGCAGAGCAGTTGATGAAACCACTAACCCTTATCCAGCTATCCCCAAAGACAATCCATGGTTTGAATAGAGCAGCCAAGCTTCAGTTCTCTTTCCTGTGGAAAGTGCTTGTCCTTGAGTCCAGGATCATTGGATCAGTGATCCTGGATTTGATTGGCCGTCTGACTCTACTCTCCTGTCTCCTGCCATCCCTCCATGCCGACCAGAAAGCACCCTTTATGTACAAGATAGAGAATGGTGACAAACATCTCAGGGCTACAGTACAAAGGGCTCGTTAAAATTATCTCCATTCCCACACTATGGTATTTCTGGTGGTGGGGATTTAACAGGGAGTACACACATTTGTTGGGGAATAATTTGTGGGAACTGGTGTTTCCGCACAAATTCCCATGTTTTGCATCAGACTTTCACCTGGATATTTTGGCCCCATCATGTGAGAAAAAAAACATTTAATTCTGATGAGGCTGGGACTTTCTAATACTAGACCCACTGGAATTTACAGGCCATTCGTAATGAGAGTCACAGGGTCTGGTTAACAAAGGTAAACATACACTTTTGTGTTAGTTTATGGTTAATATTCTTAAATGTGTGTTACTTGTAGTATCTTTGTTACTGCGACATCTCTGCACATTAAAAGATAGGACTGGCCTATCTTTTTATCTGCAGAAACTCCATAGTCATAACGTTACTACTAGAAAAATTATTTTGTGAATAGCAAACAATGGGAATCTTACACAAAAGTGTACGTTTTTGTTTCTGAATCAAGCCCTTAGTATTTAGTTAGAATGCTGGCATTCAAATATATCTGTGTGTTACATGATTACATGTTTTCTTTTTGCAATTTAAATAGGGCAAACCTCGCTCAATGGCATTAGACCACTTTACATGGTCATCTGAATGGGTTACACAGAGGCACAGGATAATTGAATGATTTGCCCAGATTCACAGGATGTTGACAGGGGCCAGGGAACGAACATGGGGACATGTTATCAAGGAACTGAGTTAAAATTATCGCCACTTTAGCGGCAGAAAACTCACGCTAAAGTGGCTATAATGGGTTTGATAATACGCCATTGAGAATTCCAATATTGGAATTCTCAAGGGCGTATTATCAAGCCCATTATCGCCGCTTTAGCGGCATTTTCTGCCGCTAAAGCGGCGATAATTGTAACGCCGTTCCTTGATAATATGCCCCATGGTTCCACAGTGTTAAAGTCAGCGGCGCTACTCTCAAGACCACATCTAAAACTTTTAGAACTAAGGGTGATAATATTTACACCAGGCAGGAGAAGGATAGACAAAGGTTGTAAAACGCAATGTGTTGATTACCTGCGGGTGATCCAGAGCTCAAATCGAAGATTGCTGAAAAGAAACAAAAACAGAGCATTATCTTATATTTTATTCCTTGAACTTTGGTCAAACTTTAGAAGTTGTACTGTCTCAGAAATTTCAAGTAGTGACTAGTGATGCTGCACAAACAATATTATAACGGTTCTGCATCTGGGGTGCAATAATGATGCCACACAACCAGTGCTATAGAGAAACTATATGAATGTGCACCAATAGTTCTATATAGCGATTCTGCCAGTAGAGCCATAATCCCCGAGCACTGCCATGCTAATGCACTAAGGCTTGACATAGCAGGCTGTCACTGATTTTTCTGATCCCATTCTTGCTATTATCTGAAGATTTTACGTACATTCCCTTGTATCCCACCGGGAGAACTGTTGAATGTAGAAGGAAACAACTCAGAAAATAATATTGCATTTTGCACATTAAGGTGTCCAACCACCTTTTAGTGCAAAGCAGTAGTGTCGTTGCTAAATATGTTTTCATCTGACTGAATATATTTGTGTGCATACATCTATATCCAAATATACATATATAGATGCATTTGCACACATACATAAAAAAGTGAGATGTAACCATTTTAAAGAAGTGTGTGTGTGTGTATATATTTCTGTATATTACACAGTGGATGTCGCCACATGGTAGTCATAATTAGGACCATGGCATCAAAAGAGATACATTTTGGGCTTTAGTAGTAACTTTGGTGCCGTTTGACAAATCTTCACAAAATGTTCATAAAACAAGTCTCAACCACCTCATTGTCTTCCTGGAAATATTTGGGGTGATCCATCAAGCAGGGGTCGAGAACAAGGGTGGGTCCCAAAACATGCTTTTCCCATGAAAGTTTACATAAAAAAGTTGAACAGCAATTCATGAAAAATGAGTGAACGAAATTACAGCAAATTTGGCAGAAGGCTAAACTCACAAAGCATGCTTTTTATTATTTGGTATAAATCAGTTCTGTAGTTTTTGAGAAATTAAGGATCAAAATGAATAGATATCCGGGCATGGCCAAGCGATTTGATTGACAGGCAGAAGTTTTTTTTGCTAGTAACTTCGCTGCCATATGGTTGAATCTTCACAAAACCTTTTTTTTTAAAAGGTTCAGCTATCTCATCTATCAAGCTGCAGCAAAAAAAAAACAGGGGGGAGGGTGTTTCTCAAAATGCAATTTCCCCATGCAATTTCCATAGAGAAACCTAGACAACACTAAAGCCAAAATGACTGAATGGAATTACACCAAGTTGGCAGAAAGCTAGATATACACCTAGAAGGCATGCTTTTTGTGATTTGGTGTGCATCTGCTCAGTAGTTTTTGAAACATTAAGGTTAAAAATGTATAGATGGACGGTTGGGATAGTGAGAGTTTCACAAGAGTCTCAGAGATTACTGAGGGCATGCAACTTCTAATAATGGAGTGATCTGATTTGTCATGAAGGTCTTCTTTCCCATTGGCCATTTTCTGGTTGGCCATGTCTTGCAAGAGTCCTGTGGACAGAGAAATAGTTTCTTAAAAAAAGATTGTGTGAAAGGGGATTTGTTGACCTGTGGAGGTTAGGCTTCTGGTACGGTAAAGGTGTGGTAGGGTACTGACCACCTGCAGGAGGTTGGGCACAGGGCCTGGCCGCCAACCTCACACCACGCTTGGCCAAATGCTGTGTATAATGAAGGGATGAAATAGTTATGCATATTTGTTAGATCTGGGGGTCTCTAGTTGGCAGAGGTAGGTACCAATGTCCAAATAGGGACCCTTGCTTCTAGTCAGGGTAAGGGGGATACACTCATTGGATAACCACTGCTCACCCCCTTGGTAACTTGGCACGAGCTGACAGGCTTATCAAAGGCAATGTGTAAAGTATTTGTACCAACACTCATGGTAACATAGTGAAAACACCGCAAATGGACTCCACACCAGTTTAGAAAAATAAAGTATCTTTATCTAAACTACACAAGATCAAAACGACAAAAATCCAACATACACTGTTCCAAAATAAGTCTTTAAAAAGAGTTCAAGGTTTTGCACCAAAATAACTCACAGTTGCGTCATTGTTAGCCCAAAGTACCTGTAGATGCGACAAAAGTTCCAAGCGGCAGCTGCAGCGTCAGAAAACAAACGATGCATCACTCCTGAGTCCCTGGGGAGGTAATGCGACACCCCCGCTGCACGCAGCGGACGTGTTGCGACAAATCCGGTCTGTATGGGGAGCGATGGATTCCGGGGTGCAGGTTCTCCAGTAGAAAGCGACTCACACAGGCATGATGCGACTATCTTTGGGACGGCGACAATCTTTGGTGCAGCGGCCATCCGTGGTGCAGCGTTAATCTTCTTTTGTCGTGGCCCTGTGATGCGATGGTGTTGGACTCTGCGACGATGTTTGCAGCAATGGGATTCTTCTCTCAGGCAAGCAGTGCGCTGGTTCTCACAGCGAGTACAGGCTCTGCAACGATATTCACAGCGACAGGAGTCTTCCCGCACCGGGGTGATGCGCTCTGCAAGCGAGTGATGCATTGGGTCTTGCAGTGGCAACAGGCACTGCGACAATCTTTGCGGCAACAGGAATTTTCTAGCACTGTTGACGATGCGCTCCGCAAGCGAGGGATGCGTGCAAATTATATATCTTCTCTTCTTCTTCTTTTCCAGCTCCCCAAACAGCAGAAAGGAACCTCCAGAGTCCCCACAAATGGATCAAGCACTAGGTAGGTCAGAACTCACACAGCAGAGTTCAGGGGAAGCCGGGGGTGAAGTCCTTTTGTTCTTGGAACTTCTTAACAGGAGGCCAGCTCTCCTCAGGCCCTTAGAGATCTCTTCAAGCAGGGGACACAGCAAAGTCCTTCCCCTCTCCTTGGCAGAATAGCAACTGCAGGCCAGCCTACAAACACACAGCAGGGCAGTACTTCCTCTTCAGTCTTCCAGTCTTCCAGCTTTCCTCCTTGTCAGAGGTTCCTTCTTGATTCCAGGATTATCTAAAGTCTGGGGGTCTGGGCCCCAGTATTTATACCGATATTCTCTTTGTTCTCTGAAGGCTAAGAGGCCTTTGCCTAGTCCAAACCATTTCTGGTCAGTCCTGGAGCACTCTGTTTACATGACTCCTTCTTTCCTTTCACAGTGCAGGGCAGAGACATCAGACGTACCACAGGAGGTGGAGCCAGCATTGTGGAGGGAAGGCGCAGCCCTGTTCAGGTCCCAGGTGCAACTCCTCCCACCCATCTACATGTAGATCCTCTATTCAGCCCTGTGCTGACTCACCCAGTCTCCTGGAATCCCCCAGCCCCTGTCATTCAAACTCCAGACAAGGAATGCACAACCTAGCAGAGGCAGGCTTGGATGGTTTGGCAAGAAAATACCTTCATTCTAAAAGTGGTATTTCAAACACAGAATATTAAAACCAACAATGCACCCTGCCCTTGGGCCTACCATAGGGGTGACTAATATGCAGAAAAGGGAAGGTTTAGGGACTGGTAAGTGGGCGCACTTGCCCAGTCAACATGGCAGTTAGCAATTGCGCACAGGCACTTCAAGTGGCAGGCCTGAGACGACACCATTTTAGGGCTACTCATGTGGGTGGCACAATCAGTGCTGCAGGCCCACTAGTAGCATTTGAATCACCAGCCCTGGTACAGTCAGTGCACTTTACTAGGGACCTACTGGTAATACAAATATGATACGGGCACACGCTGTGACTGGACCTTCCACTCCTCTGAGTGGTAAATGGTGTCCGCTGATCTATTGATCATTTCTCCTTCCTCCCTTGTTTTGATAAAATACAAATATGCCAATCATGGATAACCAATCACAATAACAATTTATGCAGAGAGCATATGCACTTTAGCACTGATCAGCAGTGGTAAAGTGCCCAGAGTCCTATAGCCAACAACCACAGGTCAGGAAAAATAAAGGAGGAAGAAGCAAAAGTTTGGGGATAACCCTGCAAAAAGGGCCATTTCCAACAATATTAATAAAATCTTACGTTATGTTAAAACTTTACTGTAAAAAAAACAAATGTTAAAGTGACGTTATAGTTAGGTTGGATAATAATATCTTGCTTTACATGTTTAAAAACCCTTAAAAATTCCCTTAAAAAAATCAAAGATTAGAATGAGATTATAGTTAAGTTAAAATGTCTGCTACAACATAACATTTTAAACTAAAAAAAGACACTGAAATTCACCAGTCATAGTTAACTGAATAAACTATAACTCATGGCCTCGCCATGCACTGCTTGTTATCACCTCCCAAATTACATCACTCATAAAATGTTCTATGACATCAATAATGCATTAACTGATGACTCTGAAAGGGCATCATTGATGACAGCACTGTGAATGGCATGGACGGGAGTTACGGTCTAATTAAGGTTTATGTTTTTTCAGTGTATATTTATATACTACCTACTGGCGGTGGCCAGTTGTAGTTAGGATCATGCTTCTATAGAAAAAGCATTTATTGACTTGGATATATCTATGGTGTTGTTTGACGAATCTTCAAGAAAGTTTCCCTAAAAAAGTGAGTCTTGTTGTGCATAGACATTTTCGAAGTGATCAGTCAAGCATTGGTCAAAAAATGGGGGTCAAAAAAGTGCATTTACCATGTTAATTCCTATAAACTATTTAAACACCCCTGCAGTCCAAACCGATGAACGGAATTGCACTGGAGAATAGGCCCACTCTGTCAATCAGCGGGCCCTATTTTATTGTTACTTTTTGGGACAGTGGGACAGCCGCGGGACTCCAGCGTGACTTTCGCTGGACCAACCACCTATTACTATTTTTTTGTAACCCCCTTCATCACTACCACAAGCATCAATTTAAATGCACTGTTCGAGAAAACGAATTTGGTGTCATTCTGTTGAGCCATTTTTTCTGTACCTGCAACCAAATCTTTCTATCTGGAGTAACGTATGAAATTAACATTGTGGGGCCTTCCTTTTTTTTGGTCCCCACTTGGAGGATCACTCCAAAATTTTTCCGGAAAGACCTGAGCTCGATGGACATTTTTGTTAATGTTTTGTAAAGATTGGTCAACGGCACCAAAGTTATTGGCAAAACAAAAATCACTCTAAAAACTCTGACCTAACTGTAACTACACTGTACATGTACTTTATGCTAAAATAATAGCTACAAAGAGGAGTCATTTTTTCCTTTGACAATTGAAGTGAATAATGCAACCAGCCTTCGGCATTTATTCAGGCATTTGCCTAGGAAAATACTTCCTTTCCTGGGTGGATTGTCTCTACGTTTTAAATGCCTCTTTCACTTGGAATTATACTACTAGAAAGCTCTACACCAGTTATGGAACCGGTAACCATTGAACAGGAACCAGTGATCCTGATCATTGAAAATTCCCTCTGCAGTTTAGTAGTCCCTATCTAGAGTCGCCACTTGGTCAAGAGAGACTCAAGCCGCAGAAAAACATAACTCTTACTGGTTAAATCTGAATTTAAATCCTGTAAAACTTCACAGTTGCCCTATTGCTAACTGTGATTTGTCAGAAGCCGAAGGCATCCTGGGTGCACAAGATAATTTTGACTGCTACCTGCAGATTATAAGAAACGTGTATTTTAACATTGCCAGTGCATCTTAAGTTAACCCGAACCGTAAGGTGCCAGGACCCCAAGGCACCCATTGGGCAACAGAAAAAAACATATAACATGTATTCTAAAGATGCACAATGACGTTTGCTGCTGCACAACAACGCCGACCACATAAAGAAATGGAGCAAAATAGCACACACATAATATATGTAATAGTGTATAAATCCACACCTCTTTGCACATTAACACAGACCACAAACAAAAAGCAACAGCCATTAATTTACATAATGCAGCCTACTGGTGCGCAGCTGCTACAAAACAGCCAATGTATCACAATATTTAAGCAATGTGTTGTACCTGAAATGCCAATTGCAGGCATCCTAACGGTGACAGTGCTCGGGTCAACAGAGCGAGACGAAGAACACTAAAAGGAAAGAAAAAAAGTAGAGTCCTTAGGCTTTCACTTCACATCAGGAGCCCCCGCCACAGCTGGAATCGAGAACATCCCTCCACTTACACTTTCTGCCATCACTGCATCTTCGATACTCTTGTCACATGACGCAGCAATTCGAACAGGCCCACCTTCATATGAGACGTCACAGTCATCACTTCCCACTCACATCTGGATCCCAAACTCAGCCGATGCTCGTATTATGTGTGAACACTCGTCTCCTTTGGCGGCCTTTATATACAGCATTCTTTTACAATCAGCACCTTCTCACGCACCAGCCCCATTTACAGGGCATCCAGAAACCTCACCCATCACACAGGCGACCGACGCCTTCCAGGACTGCTTCCCGCTTCCCACCTGTCACCCGTTACAACCTTACGATCGCTCACAGCAAGTATTCCCAACATAAGGTTACGCATATCACCTTATGCACGGGAGGAGTAGTAAAAACTGACCACTTATTCTAATACAAACACGGTTGCCTACAATACGTTGATCACAGATTATTACACAGTAAACAAGGTTACTTATATTAGCCCCAATCTGTAGACACGGTCACTTTAAACGCAGTCTGCACAGTACACATGTTTTCACATATTACCTTAGCTTCCATAATAATCATATTACACAGGGTTTCTTGAATTACTTTAAATATAGTTTGAGTGCTAAATAACCCCTAACTACCTAATGGTACTAATAAGTACATTGTCCAGAAGTATAACCAGTGTTTTTAATTCCCAGCACAAAAAACTCTGCCTTCTGCTTTGCATCAAACCGTGCTGCAGTTCCTGGTCTGAGGACCCCCTTCCATCTCTGGGTCACCGTCTCACCTGTCCTGCCTGCAAACCCTGGGTCCCCTGCAGTTCCTGGTCTGAGGCCCCCCTTCAACCTCTGGGTCACCGCCTCACCTGTCCTGTCTCTGCAAACCTTGTGTCCCCTGCAAGTCCTGGTCTCACTGCAGCTGATGGCCTCAATGCTGCAGGAGCTGGCGGCTAACAGAGGGTACAGAAAGAACCCTTCACAGCTTTCCTTTTCCAGAGTGCCTGCTGTGACTAAAGATTTCGTAGAGCACATAAAAAGCATTCCACCCAGTTAATAAAATCCTCGCAATTATTTTCTTTTTTCTCCACGAGGAATCATTTTTTGTCAATGAAGAAGCCCCTTTCTCTGCATCTACCCGATGTCTGGGAGAGTTGTGCTCCCCTTCTCACGCTGCATAGGGATTTACTCCAGCCTTTTCACGAGCGCATTTCCAGGGAGGGAAAGGGTCGTAAAACTGTCATAGTTGTGGTTGCTCCTAAATCCACAAGGCCCCAATTCCTATTCCCTCAGTTGGGTGTTACTGCAGGATCATTTCACCCAGTCGTGGCGTGCATTTCCCGAGTAGTAAATGGATTTACATCTGCTAGGCATACTTCTGTGATTACCGAGCAGGTATGAACTCTGCCATTTTTGGCTGTAAACATATGATTATGGATACAAATCCCTTTGTTATTCAGTCACTGGAGTGACGCACACAATCTCAATCGCCTCCAATACAAAGCTTCCATAATTATGATTCCGAGCTCTCTTCGGGATGTGAAGTTTGTTTGTTATCATGAGTCTTGCTACAGTGTATGAATACAAAACAAATTATTTAAACTCAGGAGAGGTGTCAGATCAGGGTGGCATTTTGCAGATGTCAAGCCTCAAACAAAATCCAATAAAGATGAATGTATTTGTTTGCTTAATCTGAATAGGGCCTTCAAACAACTGTTAGTGAACTGCCCTCATTTTTATTACATCTGGACGTCTGCCTCAGTGTGCACTGTTTATCAAATACAGGCCTGAAAATAGTGAATCTGCCGCTGTAAAACTACTGATGAAAATGCTGTATTTTGATGCTGTCATTGTGCTGGGACATTTTTAATGGGAAACATGTTTTCTTCATTGATTTAAATCTCTGTAATATTTTATGGGCAACGCTTAAATAAACCAGATGTGTCTGTAGCGTGGAAGGATATCTGTGCTCAATTAATGTTAAAGGGTCGTTCATGTCTGTCTGGATAGGACTGAAGATTCTAAAAAGTCCAAAGGCTCATTGTTAAGTGTGGGTCCATTCATACGAAGTTAGCCCTTTCTAAACGATTCCTTTCTAAGTGGGTATTTCATTATATAGCTCTATATTGTCCGACACTATTAGGTTCCTACTTGGATCAGAAGCTCATTGAGGGTAAAAAGTGAATAAGAAATGTTTACATTTCAAACATTTTCAAGGCTGTCACCTGGAGATCTATTCATGCAATATATGGGATTCTGCAACTCCAGTATAATAAACGACAGTCACTAATTTCTTCATAATTGTCGACTTGTAACATACCAAGTCAATGATTATAAAGAAAAGATATCAGAACTATTATCAGGTTATAACTGCTGAATTCTGACGTCACAATGTCTACTGCCAGAGACAGCAGCCAAAGTGAAAGGCAGGTCGGGTAACAGAGCATAAATGAAGCAGCTGTTTAAAGCAGCAACCAGAATGTTGCTGTTCTTTCTTCTGCTCTATTTCAGTAGCTTACAATAAGGACCACACAATATGTTTATTTGTTTGCGATACATAGACAGAGAAAAGCTAGAATCTTTATGCATATTTCTACTGAGCTACTGCAGCAATTTCTTTTTTTAAAACCTGACTAATATTGAATGTTTCTAAGATCTGTTTGCAACAAATAGATAACAAGGTTTTGATGTGTTTCATTTTGCACTATAGGTTTTATTTTTATTCTTCATGTTTGCCAACATGCTCATTCTTTCATGTGAAAGAGCTACACACCAAGGTTTTCAGTGGTTTGTGGAAATGGTGACGGTGTACATATATTGTATGGGATAAAGTATTGCCTGGGGCACATGATAATGATTTTGCAAGTCACATGGTAGTTTCATAACCTTATAAAGGAACTTGGCCTTCGGAGTCATTCCTCTAAATGAAGATGAAATTCCTCGGTGAATTGCAATATCTTTATAATGTATTGCAGGGGGTACTTTATCAGTTATATAAAAGGCTACTTGTGATGCTACATTGGTGCTTACCTGTAATTACCTATTTCAGTTGAGTTCTGATGTCACAATGCCTGCTGCCAGAGCCAGCAGCTGAGGGGAAATGCAGGTCAGGCCACTAAGCTTAATTAGAGGGACTGTTTAAAGATTGAAAACAAAAAGGTGATTGTCTTTCTTCTGCTCTGTTTAACTAGCTGTGCAGTTACATGCAGAAAGGAGCTATTTATGGCAACATGTTTGTTTGCAATCCGTAGGTAATTATAGAGTTAGAATCTGTATGCATGTTTCTACACAGTCTGACTATTACTGAAAAACCATTCCTGCTGCCACAAAGTTGTATAATGGGCAGTGGGTGAACTGGTGCTTTGTGGAGCCTTCCCACAGGAACTGCACACTCCACCGGGTGCACTATCCCACCCTCCTCCTGTCTCCAGATAAGTTGGAAAAAATGTTTTTCAGAAAATTGTCTGTATTATAAAAAATTAAGCATGGGCGGATTTTGCGAATTGGCAATCCGCGAAATTGCGTATTTACGGATTCGCAATCCGCAAAATCCGCGAACTCTCGCGAATTTTGCGGATTCCTTTTTTTTTTGTGTTCGCAAGTGTTTCTGCCATTTTGCAAGGGTTTTTTACCAGTTCGCAAACGCGAACTTACTTGTCGGGTAGCAACGGTCGCGACCATGTTGTTTCTACGTCTGGTTCATCACAGCACCCTCTGTTTCACCAGTGCCACCCTCTGTTTCACCACTGCCACCCTCTGGCTCACCCATTCTACCCTCTGGCTCACCCATGCCACCCTCTAGTTCATCACTGTAGATTATGGGGGGAAAAGCCCACCTGCCCTGCCTCAACTGACATGAATGAATTAGGGGCTGATTAATGTGTCACTGAATTTGAACTTCCAGGCTGGCACCTGCTTCCTTATCTGTAATTGCTTTCTGTTGCAGTGTAATTTTTTTAACAGGACCTTTGTTGTATATTTGTAGCTATTCTCTGAGCCTGCTGTGAGGGTCAGAGCAGGGTCATAGAATAGTTGCAAGTAGGCAACTGAACTCTGAAGGGGCCCCTCAGGAAGCACTACAGGGAATGGTTACTAATGATAAGATTGAACTTTTGCACCTGCTGAGTGCTTTCAGATTTGCAAAAATCCAAATATCCAGCAGCATCCACAAAAAGTAATCCTTCCAGGCAATACAGGGAATGGTTACTAATGATAAGATTGAACTTTTGCACCTGCTGAGTGCTTTCAGTTTTGCAAAAATCCAAATATCCAGCAGCATCCACAAAAAGTAATCCTTCCAGGTCAAGATCCAAATCAAAGTGACCAGCACATGAAGAATGCACTGGGAGGAGCCTCCTGGACAGGAACAGGAAGTTGGAGACTGTGGGGCACTTCCTTCCTCCCAACCCCCCCCCCCCAAAATGGACTCCTTGCAAAAAAAAAGTGCAGGCAAATGTCAACCTGAGGAGTTATTCTGATAAAAATAATAATTTTCAAGGTTCATGCTGCCTGCTGGTGGATTTCTTGTGCGAAATTGCAAATTTTGAAATCTCGCAATTGCGAGATTGTCGCTGCCCGCCCCATCTACGTGTTTGCAAGTGTTTACTCCCACGAAATTGTATAGTATTCTAGTTGGCAAGTGCGACCAAGCAAAAAATCCGCTTCGCACGGATTTACGAATTTTCGGCAAGTTCGCGAGAGTTCGCGGATTGCGAATTTGCCGAAAATCCGCAAAATCCGCGAGCGGAACGGATTTTACGCCCATGCTTATAAAAAATATTATTGGTTGGAAATGTAAAATCCCACACAGGCTCAGAAATATTAAGTGTATATAACGTCTATGAAGATTTCAATGAGGGACAATCAATATTATAAGTAGCTTTTTCTGAAGTAAAAGTGTTTGTAACCAAGCTGTTTTATTTAATCGGAAGTGTTTCTATCAAGGCCTAGGCCCATGGATCTGTCAGTAGAAGGGGAGCTGTCACACTATCATGCCTAGATCGAAAATAAGATCGGTTTCATATCTTTCCTGAATATGTAGTAGTTCAGATGAAGTTTGTGTCAAAACTATGAATCAAGGATTTTGATGTTTTTGCCCTTGTATGGGCTGTATAGCATTATGGCAGATTTTGGAGGCAGGTTTCCCTGTTCCATATGACTCTGTTCAAGATATAGAGAAAAAGATCTAGAAGCACATAGGTGGTTAGGCCAGGAGTTAAGAGAAGCTAACCCAGATCCTGTTACAGTGAATGGATCCAGAACTAATTAAGGTGTTATGTTATGTTAGGTAGACTTGTAGAGCACACTAATCACCCATGAGGGTGCCCAGGTGCTTGAGCAGGTGAGTGGGTGAAAGACCCCTGCCTCGTTATTCAAAGAGACAGGTTTTCAGCCTTTTCCAGAACTCAAGAAGTGAGGGAGAGGCCCTAATGTGCCGTGGCAGACTTTCCCAAATTTTGGGTGCGATGTAGGAGGAGGAGTGACCTCCTACCTTGTTTTTGTGAATGCAAGGGGTGTATGTGAGATTGAGGTAGAGCTTAGATGTCTTGTCGGCTGGTGAAAGTGTATAAGGTTGTTGGTCCTGTGTTGTGCTGGGCTTTGTAAGTTCCCCAATAAGCACCTTCCTCTACCACATAATTAACACCTACATTGGATCTGCCATATTCCTGGACTGGAAACACGCAGAATTCAATGCTGTTCTCTAAAAAACATCAGCCGACCCAAAATTCTGTCTAATATGTCTGCTCCCGTACCCAGTCAAAGTGATGGTGAAGGCCATCAACAAATAACTCTCAACCCACCTTGAGGGCCACCATCCACTGGAAAACACCCAATCTGACTTCCGAAATAACCACAGCACTGAAACCATACTCATTGCAGCCACCAACAACATTAGGACCATCCTGGACCACAGAGAAATAGCAGTTCTCATCCTACTCAACCTATCTGCTGCCTTCAACATCGTCTCCCACTGTACTCTGATCAGAAGAATCCACGATATAGGCATCCAAGGACCTACACTCCATTGGATCTGCTCCTTCATTATATGAAGAACCTAGAGAGTTAGTATGCCACCATTCACATCAGGTCCCACCTGTCAAATTAGGATCCAACCGCCATGTATGTGGGTCGTAATCATGCCTATTTGTATTGAGGATTATGCTGCCTGAAAAGGGCCGCAGCCTAATCCCAAATGCAAAGGGGCATGTTTTCAAGCATCCCTGCCCCCCGTGGCAGGCACCATGCTTTGCCTGCCACACGATGAAGGGAGGTTTGGGGGCCCATGGACGATGGGCACGGAGACAGGGGCTGTGATAGGGGGGCCAAAAAAGCCTTTCCTCCAACCTTTTCACATCAGAAGAATCAACGTGAAATGGCTGATGGAAAGGTGGATCATAATCCCTACAGCAGTGCCTGATAAGGCACCACCTCTATTAGCCTCTATTTGCTGTCCGTCGGTCCCAGGGCCAATGCGGCCTGACCGATCGCATCCTAATAGGACAATCTGACTGTGGTTAGACATCATAATCTGCTCCTATGAGTTAATAGTAAGTTTAACCCTGCAGGCCCTCTACAGTCAGGGCGGAGAATTCGGCACATGAAAATATAGGCCAGTACCCGAATCTAGGTTACTTTGAAATGCTCAGATGGCCTCCATTAAATTCAATCTAGCTTTAGCCAATGCTAATGGACCAATGCAGTTTCAAATGTACACCTGTCTCATAATTATAATAATAATATAATTTTCACAAAATAATATTTGGGCTGGCTGGAATAATAGCAATATGTTGAGAGAAATTAATGATGCTTTTAATATCTCTTACTTTTATGTTATTGTTTCCGAAGGCCATGACCATGCTCCCTATTGTATACTCCTGGCTATAATCAATAAATAAATCTAGGTGCCTCGGTAAATCGGGGAACTGCTGAGAGGGTCGCAAAAAGTAACAAAGGTTGGAAAAGTAGGCAGTAGGAGTTAAGTAAGGATGTCTAAGGAGTGAACGACTCTCAGAAGTTTAAGTTACTGAATAAACCGCAGAGAGGCAAGGAAGGGCAGAGATGTTCTCCAGAATGACAAAGATCCTATCAGCAGAGCCCTACCCAAAAACTCTGCACCTGCCACTGTTCCCATCCTCCTTCCTCCTGCGTACACTGTTTGATCAGGAAGTCTCAAGAGTAACTCCTTGCTGGCGCCCCTTTCCAGCACACACGGTCAGGGACAGAAGGATCATGCCGCATACCCCTGCCTGTATGCACTTTTTGGGTCTGATGGTCCCAACATTCCTGTCACCTTGTTCGCTTTTTTGTTGCTTCCACAAAACCTGTCTTGAATGTGATGTGAGCTTGCATTACCGATGCTGCTTGTGGTGTACTTGTGTGTGAGGTAAGCTTGTATTGCTGCTGCTGCTTGTGGTGTACTTGTGTGTGAGGTAAGCTTGTATTGCTGCTGCTTGTGGTGTACTTGTGTGTGATGTAAGCATGCATTGCTGCTTCTAGTGCTGCACCTGCTCTTTGTATGTTTGTCGAAAGAAGCAAACGCTTGATTCCTCTTCAGGCCACTGCGTTCCTGTACTGATAATTGCTCATCCTGGCACCTCCCCACTTGCTGGTTTGGTAGCTTATTTAATTTCCTTTTCTGTATCAACCCTCATCACTTACCCCGCAGGTGTCTGGTGTTGTCTTCTTGCACAGAGATATATCACAGCTCATGTACACTGCTGACAGGTCTTGAAAGGCAAAGGTCTCTATCTTAAACATAACTTCAAGGGAAACACCATTGTGGATAATCTGTACGTCCACTTCATCCGTCACTGGGCAGCTGTGAAGAGGAGAGAGCGTGGAGTTAGATTTCAAAGACTGCTTTCAATGTCACAGTCAAGTCACCACTAGAGTCTTGCTGTGTATGTGTCGGAGCCCACCAAGAGTACCTTCCTGGTGAGATGTACTCATTGCGCCACCAGTGAGTGAATCCGGTTCGCAACTGTTGCCACCTTTTCATTTTTTTCCTCCAATCAGCCACCCTTGCTGATACGTAAGAAGCCACGCAAGTGGCATCTGATTGGTTTGGAGCGGTTTTTAGAATTGTTTTAAAAAAATAATCACCCGTCTGTGACACCATTAAAATCAGTTGGGGGCAGTGAGACTGGTCACCATTGAGACTGCACTTTAAGGAGTCAGACTGATAAACAACTGAAACTATTCCAAGGTGTGAGATTAACATAAAACCAGGGAGGTTGTGTGTTAATAAGTGAGCTTAAATTTAGTGAGTGAGGCAGTGTGCTAAGGTGCTAGACTCCCTCCTAATGAGGACTCGCACTTAAAGGTAGCTCGGGGAATGCACCTTCCCACTGACTCTACTCCTTCATCTACACCGCCTGCTGAACTGCGCCCTTGAGTAATTATGTCCCATTAAAATGTAATGGGTATATCAGTCTGAATAAGTCTTAAACAAATGACAAGTGGCAGAGACAGCTCTTGTCCAGACTAAAGGCGCACCACAAATTTTGTGTGTTTTGTCTTACTTCATTTGATCTATACTACTATAATAAAGTAAAAACTTTCAGGCTTTGAGGCGGGTAAACTCGGGAACCACGGCGCCAATCTACACACCCGATACACCGTTGAAATCGTCAGGATGTGTAGATGGTTATAGGCTATATAAATATAAAAAATAAACGTTATTTACAAAATTTATATTAAAAAAGTAGTCCCTCCAAATTAGCGCCGGCCGCGACGTGCGTGCTCACGTCAGGAGCATGGGGAGGAGCGGCGCCCGAGAAGCAGCGGACATGAAGCGGGGGAGGAGCGGTGACGTGAGGAGCAGCGGACAGGCCAGTGGCGGTGCGAGCAGCGGAGAGGCGGACATGGCACGGGGGAGGAGCTGCGGCGGACAGGCGGTGAGGAGCAGATCGGCAAGGAGCGGTGAACTGAGGAGCGGCGGCTGAGGTAAGGCTCCGGGGACAATGTCGGGGCAGGCGGGTGTCGGGCCAGGTGGGGGACGGGGAGTTACAACAGAACAGATCGGCTGAGGAAAGGCAATGTCGGGGCAGGCGGGGGTCGGGGCTGGCGGGGGACGGGGACTAACAAGGTGACGGGGGGAATATTTTGTCCGACCTCCATTGACTCAGGACAGGCGGGGGTCGGGCCAGGCGGGAAAACAGATCGGCTGAGGAAAGGCAATGTCGGGGCAGGCGGGGGTCGGGGCAGGCAGGGGACGGGGCGGGCGGGGGCACGGGCTGCTGGGCACTGTCGGGGAGGCAGGGGTAGTGGAAGCCTGAATGCTCCCGGACAAGGTCGGGAAGGGCTGCTAGTGTTTATATAAAGCTGTGTCTTTGTGAGGTGGCAATCCTGAATATCGACACCACAATATTGGTGGCGCAAAATATCAAGGACAAAATATCGAACATAAAATATTGACAGGTAAATACGTCTAGATTTTCTATACCTAACTCCACATATATGTACGATATATATATATATATATATATATATATACATATTTATATATATATATATATATATATACAAGGTATGTAGATGCGAAGTTAGTAATAGTACATCTACACTTCCTTATATGCACATCCTTACGATATTTTGTCCCTCCCTATTCTGTCCTCAATATTCTGATATGACAATATTCTGGGAGATGATATTCAGCAGTACAACCTCTTCGTGAAACTCTCCACTCACATTAGAAGTCACATTAGCCACGTATGATTATCTGGGGACTGGGTAATAGTTTCTTGAACTGGCCACACTACCAGAGAAAGCCCTCCGCTATCAACACCAAGAATATTACGTGAACAGCTCACATAGGACTCATACTCTGCAACAGTGAATGGCATTTCGTTTCTACAATATTACTTGTGAATGGCCCGCTCGCTCTCTTTTATTCATCCACATTTACTGCGGGTGATCACGGTGTCCTTTTATTTGATTCCTGTATCCAGAATGTTTTACGGTCCATATTTCTTCGAGCATAAGTTATGAAAAGGCTACAAAAAGGAAGTGAGAGAAATACAGAGCAATGCTTAGAATGATCCACTTACCCGCCTGATATTAACACCACACCGGTTTGACCGGGGTTGTTGTTGGGGGCGGCAATGCACTTGTCTGCTCTCAAAGAAAATATGTCTGCATCCGAGAATGTAGTGGAGATGCCAATGTAGAGCGGGGTTCCCACCGTCAGTTGAGTATTCACTGTGTACGGATCAGTAAAGGCATTGGACATGTAGGCAGCCATAGTGGCGGTGATGGGTCCTGAGCCATTCACTGATGGGAGAGTCACTGTGCTGCATGCAACAAAAAAACATCACGGTAAGTACATTATTATTATCATTATTAATTAACACGTGGCTACCCTCAGTCACCCCAGCGCTGACGGCAAAACAGGCGTAGGGAGGTGGCTACTAAATAATACTCTGGAAAAGCCAAGTTTTAAGACACTTCCAGAAGGTGAGGTGAGATGTCTCTAAGCGCAGATTCAGGGGAAGGGAGTACATGAGAGTAATTGCACACCTCAGAAATATATTTACACTTTATTTGAAACCTTAATGGATATAAGCTCAGAATGTTACATCTCCATCCGGGAGCTTGAGGATAACCTACAGGAGCCTAGTATGTACACATACAGTGGAAGTGATGCAGGTGGCACCTCAGAGAACAGGAGCGGTTGGTAAAGACATGCTGACATTAATTATAACTGATGGGAAGAGGAGTCACACATCTGAGGAATAAGGGGACTGCATCCTGCTAAATAGAATTCATCAAACTGAGAGCCTGACATTTATGTAGCTTCTTGACGCTAAACCAACATTGATCAGTCTAAAATATCACAGTTTGTCAGCATATTGTGTAAACAAGCCTTCATAACAAAAGTCGCTTAAAATAGCATTACACTCAGGACTTTTTTTGTATTCATGTTTGTTAGATCTGGGGGTCTCTAGTTGGCAATGGTTATCCCCTTTGTCCAAATAGGGACCCTTACTTCTAATTCAGGACAAGGGGATTACTCTCCTTAATAACCCCTGCTCACCCCCTTGGTAGCTTGGCAAAAGCAGACAGGCTTATCTCAGAGGCAGTGTGTTAAGCATCTGTGAATATACACAGTAATTCAGTGATAGCACTACAGATGGACACAACACAGGTTTTATAAAAATAGGTATTCTTTATATAGACTCAAACACAAGACCACAAACGACAAAAATCCACAATACTATACTAAAGGTTACTTAAAGGATGATAAAAGTCTCTTAGTTCAAGTTGTTGGTAAATGCGACAAAGTTCTCAACAAAGTTCTTGGATGCAGCACGCAAAGTGAACAAAAGGCTCGCAAAAGGGGAGATGCGTCGGTTCCGTGACCTGGAGGAACGGTTGCGTCCTTCCTCAATGCTTGCGCAGAGTAGGGGACTCGTCGTGAGCCTTACCGGGCGGAGGTGATGCGTAGATTCTCGACCTGTTGGGGTGTGCAAGATGGCACCTTGATGCGATGCGATGCCGATGCAATGATCCAGTTGCGATACGAGAAGATGGCGCCCTTGATGCGGGGATGCGATGAGGATGCGATGACGCCCTGGCAGCCTTGCGATGACTCTGTACTTTGGAGCCGCGACAGGCCCTGCGATGCGCTTCTCCGGTTATGCGATGACAGCTCTCTCGATGCGTCGCGCTTCTCCGGCGATGCGATAGCAGACAGCTTCGATGAACACACGCTTCCAGGGAGATGCGACAAAGTCTCGCTTCTCCGGCGTTGCGATGATTTCAGCTGCGGCGGCGACAAGCTTCTCTCGATGCGTCGCGCTTCCAGCTCCCAGCGGCACGCAAGTGACTGGAGTTAGAGTTCACAGCAAGGAAATTCAGGAGGGAGCTAGAGGTGAAGTCTTTTGGCCCTGAGACTTCAGCAGGAGGCAAGCACAGTTCAAGCCCTTGGAGAATATTCTGTAGATGAAAGTCCTTACAAAGTTCCTTCTCCTTTCCCTTGGCAATGAAGTAACCGCTGCAGGCCAACCCAGCAAACAGAACACTGGCAGAGGGGCAGTCCAAACTCCTGCAGCTTCCTTGGTTCTTCTCCTTGGCAGAAAGGTTTCTTGTTCCAGAAGTGATCTAAAGTCTGTGGGACTGGGTCCCAATATTTATACCAAAAAATTATTTGTTCTCTGAAGGCATAGAGGCCTTTGCCTGGTTTAAATCAGCTCCTGAGCACTGTGTTTACATGACTCTTCTCTTCCTTTCACTGTGCAGGGCAGAAACATCAGAGGCCCCACAGGAGGTGGAGCCAGCACAGGGGAGGGAAGATGCAGCTCTGGAGTACTCTGTTGACAGGATTCCCCTTCTCCTTTCACTGTGCAGGGCAGAGACATCAGACAAGCCACACGGGGTGGAGACAGCATTGTGGAGGGAAGGCCCAGCCCTAATCAGGTCCCAGGTGCACTCTCCCCCTCCCATCTGGAGGTAAATCTCCCTATTCACCACTGGGCTGTCCCAGACTGTCTCCTGGAATTTCCCCAGCCCTGTGACACACAAACCCAGACAAGGAATACACAAGTCAGCAGAGGCGGGCTCAAATGGTTAGGCAAGTAAATACCTACTTTCTAAAAGTGGTAGTTGCAAACACAGAATATTAAAATAAACTTTACTAAAAGATGTATTTTATTATTCTGAGTTCAGGCATACTAAACTCGAATTTCTACCATGTTCCCTGAGTAAGTTAGGATTGTAGGGATGTAACAATCTTCCCTGCCCATTCTAGTCTATGAGAACAGGTAGCCTTCAGTAGTGAAAAACGAAAATGGCTGTAATTCACTACTAGAACTTGCTACACACATCAGAACATGTCCTACCTTATACTTACAATGCACCCTGCCCTTGGGCCTACCATAGGGGTTTCTAAAATGAAGCAAAGGGAAGGTTTAGGGACTGGCAAGTGGGTGCACTTGGCCAAGTCGACGTGGTAGTCACCGACTACACACAGGCCTTGCAATGGAACGCCTGAGACACATTTTACAAGCTGCTTCTGTGGGTGGCCCAACCAGCGCTGCAGGCCCACCAGAAGCATTTGCTCTACAAGCCCTGGGCACACATGGTGCACTGTACTAGGGGCTGACAGTAGATCAAATAAGGCAATCATGGAATCCAATCAGTATATCAATTTAACATGGGGAGCACTTGCACTGTGGCACTGATTAGCAGTGGCACAGGGCCCAAAACATACAACCAGCAAAAATATGTCAAAACAGAGGAGGCAATCCGTCAAAAATGGAAGGGAGACTCACCCCAATGATGTCTGGTCTAACAATGTTGGTGTATTAGTGCAACTAGGAGCAAACAATTGCCTTGTTACTGCAAGAAGCGTGCACAAATTGATTCTACACATTTTAAAAAACGTTTCCTTGTAGTGGAAGTCGGTCTAACGATGGAAAGCCAAATATGTTTTAGGAAAAAAATACTTAATAAAAAGCTCTGCTGTGGCATCTTGATCTTTCAGGACAAGAACCGGCTGTGTATGTCGATCATTCTCCTCAAACATACACAAGTGTAGAGACAACCTGCAACCTGTATCTTCAAATGTAAAATAAAAAAATGCACACAAAAGCACCGATGCCAATGGTTTTACTACTGCTAGTGTGCAAAGATTAAAATCAATGAAACACTAAAATAAAGCGGCTTACTAGCTTTCTGAATTTTTCACGCAACATTTTGCTTTGGCGTTATAAGGATAGTAATTAATTTACTGGTTTAATGGCGTCCAAATTTGTGCTCTTTGATCGCTAGTGTCTTCCTGTGAAGGTCAATGCATCTTTTGCATAGTAAGAGTACATTTAGTGCTTGCCAATAGAGCCTGGTTGAAAGAATTGGAGCTTGATGCACTGGCGTTGCACTGCTCACCAGTGTGCTCACCAGTGTGAGCTCTTCTCAGGGGTGTAGCTTACTCAACAATGTTAGGGTGCGTGAGGCTGAAATTTAACAGCAAGAAATGAGGTGCACCCACTTGAAATCGACAGGGCACGCTGGCGCCGGTGAGGAATGTAGCAGTAAATCTATTCTACTTAATTGGTTGCATAGTTGATTTAAAATATCTTATGGGGTTAAGGCACCTGAGGCAGAGATCTTTGTGTGCCCCATAAATCCCAGCGAACAATAATGGTATGATAACTTTGGAGGAGAGACCTGCGTTTTCTCTTGTCCCAGCTTTGAGTCAAAGTAGTGTAGCGGGTTAATGTATCTCATGCAAAGCACATCAACAAACATGCAGATGACAGATTTTTATTTGATGTAATTAGGTAAGCGAGTTACTGCTTTTAACACGGAGATCCTTGTGTTACTCGCAGTTCATAAACTGCAATCCTTCTTATATAGCACAGTGAGCTAGATGGGTCTCCTACACCTTGTAACTCTCACGTCTTATGTAACACATTTTGTATATTGATTTACACATTTATAGGATTTGTTGTAAATGTATTTTATGCATGTGTGATGTAAGGCGCTCAGACATTCTGCATTGGGATGGGTAGCGCTATAAAAGAAAAATCAAAATAATAGAATTTAAATTGTTATTTGTGTAAAGACCGGAACAGACTACCACATCTGACATTCTTACAGTGTATGCCTATATCTTATATTCATGGATCGAATAACGTAAAAAACATGCCTCTCAAGTATTTGTGAAGTGATAACAAGCTGTGTGCCTTTGTTTAATTTCTTTTGCATTTGCATGTAGGTGTGAGGCTCAGATAGCTTCCAGTCAGAATAGTGGAAAGAAAGGAAGCCTGATGGCCCCAGCTGGAGTCGAAATATGAAAGCTCTCTCGCCGCCTGCACATTGCTGCATGAAATGAATGCAGACAACCTGCAGGGGCTGCTGAATGTGCCCCGGTGTCTGAATGTTACACAAAGACAAGTTCAACATATTTCAATGGGGCCCAATTCTTGCAGGGCGGATGGTGTTCACCCTGTATAAATAGTGGGTGGAAGCTGTGTACCATGACTTTTGCCCTGCAGCCAACTTGAAGAACAATCTAATTGTGTGAGGAGGGGCTGGGACCTTGAAGGGGGCGGGTCATCATGCCGAAAAGAACCTACGAGGCACTTTTGAATCCCACCCCGCCTCCAAGACTCTCCTCCCACAAAAAAAGCTTACTAAGGCTGCTGCCAATTTCCTGGGGTGTTTTTACACCCTTTAATGGACATTGGCAGTTCAAAGCCTCGGAAAAGGAACTGCAAAACCACTATTTACAGTGGTTTTCAGCTAGTTTTCCCTGCCACCATGTGACATCAGCTCCTCGTCGTGAGGCCGTGTGATGGGAGCCGATATCGCGTGTCACACGGTGGCACCATGTGAGTTGGCACGTATATGTCTGTGTTAAGTTTGAGGCAGATGGATTTCATCCAGGTGGCAAATTCGGTCATGCACTAGTTGAAGTTGTTCCTGGTATTATATGTGTTTTGTCTGAGAGAGACATTATGAATTGGGTATTGCCGGCATATGTGAGTATGTCAATGTTGTCTGTGCAGATGATGCCGTCCGGTGGTGTCATGTAGATGTTGAAAAGGGTTGGGCTAAGTGAGGAACGCTGCAGGTCTGTACAAATGAGTTTATGGGCTTGTGAGAGGTAAAGTCATATGTTGACTGTGTCCTTCTGGGAAGAAAGGTGCATACCTTTTGCAGGGCAGGCCCTTGAATGCCTGCCTCAAGAAGTCATCTGAGAATGATAAGATGGGAGACTGTCAAAAGCAGCAGAGAGGTCGAGTTGGGTGAAGGCAGTGGTTTCTTCTTTGTCATAGACCATTCAATGTAATCTGTTGTTGCTCTGAGGATCATCTCTGTACTGTGGTTAGGTCTAAAACCTGATCTGTGGTTTCAAGGACATGGTGGTTGGTGATGTGGTTGGAAAGGAGTCAATTGACGACTTTCTCTAGGATCTTGACAGGGTATGGAAGAAGGGAGTTTGGTTGGTAGTTCGTGAATTTGGCTATGTCTGATGAGGGCTTCTTCAGGAGGGCGTTGACAGCTGCATACTTCCAGACTCCTGAGAAGTTGGCTGTGTCAATGGAGGTACTGAGCCTAAGGGTGAGAGCTTTTCTGATGAAATCGAAACTTTGCTGAAGGTGTAATAGGGGAAAGAGTCAAACAAAGCCACAATATGGATGGCCTTCAGGATGGCTGTGGTTTCCTCTTTGGTGATGGGGTTCCATTTTATCAGGATGTTTTGTTCTGATACTGAAAGATTTATTGTAAGGGTGATGGTGTAGGCCAAAGCTGATGTAGGTGGCTGTGATTTTGTTGGAGAAAAAATCTGAGAGGTCATTGCACAGTTTTTGTGTTGGGGTGATATTGCTGGTGGTTGCTGGAGGTGTGGTAGGTGAAGTCCTCAATGATAACAAACATGTCTTTACTTTTGTTGCGCTGCTGTTGATCCTCTCAGCTGGCGACTTCCTTTTGGTTTGCCGAATTTGCGGATGGTAGTGTCTCTGGGCAGATTTGAATGTTTCCTTTTACGTTTCTTCCTGGATCACTCTCCATCTCTCTTCCAATTGTTTGCAGGGCTGTTTGTTTATTCTGAGTTCTTTTTTTCCTGAGGGGCAAGGGTGCTGGTGCAGATGGGGATCCAGTTGTTAAAGTTACTGCTGTTGCTTCATAGGTGGCCTGTGGATTCTGGTTGGTTTATTGCAGCGTGGCGGCCTGGTCTGCCTCAACATGTTGTTCCAGTGTCGGTGGTCATGGCAAGTTGTGGAGGTTCTTCTTTGGTGGGGGATGTTGACTGAGAAGCTGACAATGGCATGGTCAGTCCAGGTGGTGGGAGCAAGTGTGTTCATAGTGATGCCATTGAATGAGGTGAAAACTGGACTCCAGATGTGTCCAACAGTATGGGTAGGGGCTAGTAGGTGTTGGGTGAGCGTGATGTTTCTGAGGCATTCGATGAGTGCAGCTGAGTTGGGGTTTGTCAGATTTTCTAGGTGAAAGTTAAGATCTCCTACGAGATATAGGCACTGGAGTTGATAGGGCAACAAAGAAATTGATGTTGCTGGTGAAGTTGGCTTGAGGTCCTGGGGAATGGTAGATCAAGGTTCTGCTTAGAGTGAAATTAAATGTGGCTTATAGTTTGAAGTTGAGGTGTTCCATGTCGTTGGTTTTAGTTTCTGAGTTAGTGCTGTGGCTGATGGCATACTTTGAAATTATAGCGATTATTCCTCCGGGTCTGTATTGGCAGTCTAGTCTGATGATCTTATTGATGGCAGGGATGGCTTAAGCAGTGTCTAGTGTTTATGTTGCGGTCATTCATGTTGCAGTAAAAAAAAGGTGTCTGGGGAGCATCACCCAGTAGGACCCAAATATCTGTGGAATTTTTTTCTGATAGAGTAGGCGTTGAGGAGCATGTATGATATTGAGGACTGTGGTGCGGGTGAGTGTGGTTTCTCAGTGGGTGTTGGGTGCTGTTGGTGTGGCTGCAGTGGGCAATGGAATAGTGGGTGTTGTGGTGCAGGTGAAGCAGAGTGCAGGTGAAGGATCCTTCCATGTGTGTGGAGAGGGGAGGTCAGGGTTGAGGGCATGGAGGGCCACTGCTGCTCATATATTATTCTTTTATATATTGTTTTTTATGGGTGCCTTGGTGTACTACTGGGGCACACATATCATGGGCATCATTGGAAGGGTGCAGGCGAGCCCCAACACCACATTTGGTCGTGACAGGATCCCTCGCCAGCATCCATAGTGGGTGCCGACTGGAGTCAGTGATGTCTTTTTACATTTGGTGCCCTGGCGCCCTCCAGGGGCACTCATTGCATGGGTATCACCTGAGGTTGGAGGAAAAGACACAAGGCCCCAGCAAGATCCCCAGCCAGCACCCATCCTGGGAGCGGTGGGAGCCAAGTTCATTTCTTTGCTCACACCCCAGAATGCTACCCTGAGCAATTGCCAGTGGTTAGGCTTATTGCAAGCAACCTCCCATCACCTTTTGTGTGTTTGACGTACTTTCTTAAGAGGCCATGGTCATGCCCAGAAGTAGGTCCCTTGCTAACTGTGTCACTGGAACAGAGCTACTCCTGACTGAAGAGTCCCAGTCAGGGCGCAACCAGTCATGGGTTGCTTGCTTTCCCGTTCAGAGATGAACTGACATGCCAGTTTGGGCTAGACTACTCCCACTGTAACAGGGTCAAGACTAATTTGCATAAGGCTGGTTCTAATCTGAGGTGCATGGGGTGCAAAATAATGTATGCTTAGAATGCTACTCTGAGCGATTGCCAGTGGTTAGACCTATTGCAAGCATCCTTCCATCAGCTTCTGTGTGTTTGATGTCCCGCCCGGTGGAACAGCTTATTTCTGTTCCCCTGCCATGGCTATTGCGGGCAGGGAAAACTTGCATTTTTTGGCGCACTCGCCCGGGAGTGGAACACCAGTCTCCTGGGGAATGGAGTTCCCAGGACATTGCACAAATCGGGCCACGGGGGACAAAGTTCCCAGGGCCGATGTACGGCTCGGGATGGAGAGGCACTAGCTCCCCTCCCCAAAATTTCAAACTCAGGCCGGGGACTGGAGCCCCAGAGCCTCTATGAGGAGCGGGAAGAGAGGCCGTAATCCCCCTCTCCTAAAAAAAGGAATTGCCCCGGGGGATGGCATCTCCATGGCCTCTCTGAGGGTTGGGGATGGGGACTACAGGCCCCTCCTCCTAAAATTACAACACTGCTCCGGGAGATGGGGTCTCTGCAACCTTCTTAAGGCTCAGGGAGAGGGAGCACTCACCCCCTTTCCAATAAATATACATAGTTGACTTCCTGGGCCCTGGTCCCCCCACTAGGGCTTATTTTAAAAAGAGAGGGGCCACAATTTTTTTTATAAACTGGACCACGGATTCACAGATCCTCTGCAGATCCATGGTCCCATTAAAAAAAAGAAATACGTTTTTGGCTCTGTGGAGGGTCCTTCATGAACAGTGACCAGGCCTACCCCATATATGATTAGATTCAGGAAAGGGGACTGAGTCCCCGAGTCCCAAAGTTACTGCTGCCACATCTTTGTTGATGTAGTGGTAGCCTGTCAGATCCTCTGTGTCATAATAAATGCATAGATTCTAAATCCTAATTTCTCAAAAACTACTCAACAGATTTACATGGAATCACAAAAAGCGTGCTTTGAGTAAAGATGTAGCTTTCTGACAAGTTTTATGTAATTCCGCTCAACCATTTTTGCAATATTGCTGTTAAATTTTCCTACAGGATATTGCATGAAGAAAACACATTTCAAGGAAGGAGATGAGGTGGATGGATTTTTCTGGAAAGTTTTGTGAAAGTTCACTAAATGGTGCCAAAGTTTATTAGCAAACCAACAAATCAATTTCCTATGGAAACATGGCCCTTACTAGAATAATATTTTGTTACTTAGAATTGACATGCCGAAAGTATGAACTGTTCTGATGTGTATAATGTGCGAATAAGCTCAACACAATATTAGACCGGAACACGTTTGAAACCTGTAGCTCCTGTTGGTCTATCTAGTTCTTTATTGGACTTCCAAAAATGTTGGTGACTTTGAAGATGCATATTTCAAAAACTTGAATAATTAAGCCTTCCTGTCAGTTTTCCCAGACTTCCAATGTTGAATTTGTGTACTCCTTTAGGATTACTACTGCAGGTGGAGAAGACAACGTGTAGAAATAGAATAGGGCAACATATCAGATAATGGTGAGTCTCTTTTATCCTCAGCCTGAATGTAAACCTTGTGTAATATGAGGCCTGACTCGCTCACACCTGATATGCTGCTTTCACGTAATCATTTGAAGTGTCAAAAATTAAGTAGAGGCTCCCATAAGCAGAAGGTTGTCATTGTCATAGTAAGTTCAACTAAATATTTTAAAACGTTCCCAAGATTCAACCTGACCCACTGCCTTCAAAACGTGTCCCCCATACTACTGGGAGAAACAAATCAAACACTTGGAGAAAGTGGTCACTTTATAGCCTATGGCAAATGTAACTTCATTACTGCAATCAGATAAAGGTATAAGGCACTTGCACGCTCCATTTAAATGATCGTTGAGAAAAGCCTATCGGATTGTCGGATCTAAAGGCACGAATGCCATGCAATTCCCCCCAGCAAGCATGAAACCCTGACTTGAAACATTTACACCAGTTTAATTCTATTCATTTCTACTCTACACTTCCCAATATAGGTCATCAGGTTCATTTAATGCCATGCTTTAAACGCTACAATGAACCTAGGTCATAACTCTCCCACCAGGGTAATCATCTAACTTGGGCAAACATTATTCTAAGAGGACAATGTAGAGTTTTTATAGTAAAATCAGGCATCTGGACCCTCTGCATAACGATGGTTAATCTTCAAAATTGTAATTTCCAAAGCTAAAACAGGTAGCTGGTCAACCTGAGTATCCACCCTCAGTGGATACATAGGTGGAAAGACCACCCATCCTTCATCGATGGGATTTAAGGTAGAGGCCTCAGATCCGGTAGAGCTTATGGTCCCCAACAGGAGGGGTTTGTCAAGACCTTTTTATTGCAAACACATTATATTACATGTCCATCCCAATCCACGCCAGTCTCTTTGTTGCCGCCATGTTACATGAGACTTGGGCGCTGAAGGCCAAACGCCAAGTGCTTCGGCATGATATTATCATTAATAGCACTGATGGATACCGGTCCAGGAAAAGTGCATCCATGGCCCTTAGCAAGTCTCCTCTTATCCTAGTACCCTAGAATCTGTCCGTGCTCATAGGATCAATACAAGCTCGGACGATCCTTTTTGCCAATTACATTTTTATTTTTGAAACAGTAGTTACCGCTGACGTCTAGGAGTTTTTTTAATGGCTGAAATATATATAACATCAAGGCAACTTAAGACATGAGAGATCTGATTTTATGCATTCTATGGGTGTTACATTTCACGAGAGGAGAAGGCTCAGTTGTGGTTTGCTGAATAGTTATAGTCCAGTAAGCTGGAAGCAAATACACCCAATTCCCTTAAAATAGTGTCAACCAGCTGTGGCCTAGCCCACGTGACTTTCATTGTTCCGTGACGAAAGTGTACACACAAAAAGTAAACTTTACAGCCATGATAGTTTGACCTATCTCCTGAGGCGGAAAGCCGGGAGCGCTATTTGTTTCTCTTTTTAAAAATTGACTGTCACTTATATTGCTGTGTGTTTTTAACTCACCTGCTAGAAACATTCACCTCAGGGCACTTGCTCGCCCCTGATCGGCCCGCGCAGCGGATCCTAGCGCTGCCGCCAAGCCGCCCCAACACACCTCCTGACGCCATTACCGGCAAGGACAGAGGCCACGCCCCTTTTTAGGCCACGCCCACTGCCGCCAGGTATAAAGACGCTGAATCACAAGCGCCACTGTTAGTTCGACCTATCTCCTGAGGTGGAAAGCCGGGAGCGCTATTTGTTTCTCTTTTTAAAAATTGACTGTCACTTATATTGCTGTGTGTTTTTAACTCACCTGCTAGAAACATTCACCTCAGGGCACTTGCTCGCCCCTGATCGGCCCGCGCAGCGGATCCTAGCGCTGCCGCCAAGCCGCCCCAACACACCTCCTGACGCCATTACCGGCGAGGACAGAGGCCACGCCCCCTTTTTAGGCCATGCCCACTGCCGCCAGGTATAAAGACGCTGAATCACAAGCGCCACTGTTAGTTTGACCTATCTCCTGAGGCGGAAGCCGGGAGCGCTATTTGTTTCTCTTTTTAAAAATTGACTGTCACTTATATTGCTGTGTGTTTTTAACTCACCTGCTAGAAACATTCACCTCAGGGCACTTGCTCGCCCCTGATCGGCCCGCGCAGCGGATCCTAGCGCTGCCGCCAAGCCGCCCCAACACACCTCCTGACGCCATTACCGGCAAGGACAGAGGCCACGCCCCTTTTTAGGCCACGCCCACTGCCGCCAGGTATAAAGACGCTGAATCACAAGCGCCACTGTTAGTTCGACCTATCTCCTGAGGCGGAAAGCCGGGAGCGCTATTTGTTTCTCTTTTTAAAAATTGACTGTCACTTATATTGCTGTGTGTTTTTAACTCACCTGCTAGAAACATTCACCTCAGGGCACTTGCTCGCCCCTGATCGGCCCGCGCAGCGGATCCTAGCGCTGCCGCCAAGCCGCCCCAACACACCTCCTGACGCCATTACCGGCGAGGACAGAGGCCACGCCCCCTTTTTAGGCCATGCCCACTGCCGCCAGGTATAAAGACGCTGAATCACAAGCGCCACTGTTAGTTTGACCTATCTCCTGAGGCGGAAGCCGGGAGCGCTATTTGTTTCTCTTTTTAAAAATTGACTGTCACTTATATTGCTGTGTGTTTTTAACTCACCTGCTAGAAACATTCACCTCAGGGCACTTGCTCGCCCCTGATCGGCCCGCGCAGCGGATCCTAGCGCTGCCGCCAAGCCGCCCCAAAACACCTCCTGACGCCATTACCGGCGAGGACAGAGGCCACGCCCCTTTTTAGGCCACGCCCACTGCCGCCAGGTATAAAGACACTGAATCACAAGCGCCACTGTTAGTTCGACCTATCTCCTGAGGCGGAAAGCCGGGAGCGCTATTTGTTTCTCTTTTTAAAAATTGACTGTCACTTATATTCCTGTGTGTTTTTAACTCACCTGCTAGAAACATTCACCTCAGGGCACTTGCTCGCCCCTGATCGGCCCGCGCAGCGGATCCTAGCGCTGCCGCCAAGCCGCCCCAACACACCTCCTGACGCCATTACCGGCGAGGACAGAGGCCACGCCCCTTTTTAGGCCACGCCCACTGCCGCCAGGTATAAAGACACTGAATCACAAGTGCCACTGTTAGTTCGACCTATCTCCTGAGGCGGAAAGCCGGGAGCGCTATTTGTTTCTCTTTTTAAAAATTGACTGTCACTTATATTGCTGTGTGTTTTTAACTCACCTGCTAGAAACATTCACCTCAGGGCACTTGCTCGCCCCTGATCGGCCCGCGCAGCGGATCCTAGCGCTGCCGCCAAGCCGCCCCAACACACCTCCTGACGCCATTACCGGTGAGGACAGAGGCCACGCCCCTTTTTAGGCCACGCCCACTACACCCCCCTCCCCATCCCTTCCGTATAAACCATGTGCCTCTGCCGGAAGCGCAGCGGACGAGCACAGCGGGAGCGCCGTTTGCGCGCCAAAGGCGCGCCCAAGGTAAGCCCGTCTGCGCCCGTCTGCGCCAGACCGAGCCCGAGGCCCAGGACCCCTGATTCAGTCACTCCCTTACCTCTGAGGTATACCCAGGAAACCCTCCTCAATCTCAGGGACTCTATCCCCACTCCCTGCCACAGCATTATCCCTCTAAAGGACGGACAATCCTGCTGTTCAATCTGTCCATACAGGTTAACACCTCGGCTTCCTCCGAAACCTCGCTGGATCAGGATGGCCCTGCTTAATTGCAGATCCCTCCCGAAACACCAAACAGAAATTAACATGCTGCTGCAAAACTCCGAGTTCGAGATCCTCTTTCTCATGGAGACGTGGATTAATGCCAACTCAGACCCGGACATAGTCCAAACATTACCTCCGGGCTATCTCATTAAGCATCAGGACAGATCCTCTGGGACTGGAGGCGGAATAGCGATCATCTACCGTGACTACCTGTCTTGCCACTTCAAGGACAGCCCAATTCCGGACTGCGAAAACGTCCTGTTTTCAATCCACCTACCCCCATCCACAACCATCTCAGGGTTACTAGTCTACCGTCTCCCAGGGCAGCAGCAACTTTTTTGCAACTCCCTTGTGGAGACTACCTCATCTCTTGCCTGCTTGTATCCTAACTTCACGGTCCTAGGAGATCTAAATCTTCATTTCGACGACTCTACAAACAATATCGCCGAAGACCTCAAAAAAGACCTACCCTCCCTCAACCTTCACCTGAAAGGCAATCAGCCCACCCACTCCAAGGGCCACCTACTGGACCCAATTTTTACCAACCTCTCGAGTCTAGTAGTGAACAACCCCCTCTCTGTCCCCTGGTCAGACCACTTTTTAATCCCTTTTAAATTCCAACTTTTGTCTGAAACCCCGGTTAAAGCTCCCCCCCAAGGACCATCCCGTCTGTGGCAAAATCTGGACACGGCCTCATGGGTTCAAGCACTCGTCTCTACCACACCTAGTCTTGACCCAGACCCCTCTAGAGCTGACACTCAACTCCGCGGCTGGATTAATCAATCCCTTGATGCCATCCTCCCAGTCAAACCCCTCCCTAGCAAAAAGAGAACTCTCAAGTCCCCCTGGTACACTCAGGAACTACGCGAAATAGGGAAAAGGTGCAAAAAGCTCGAACACCGTTGGAGAAGGGACTGGGCTACTGAAAGCAAAAACGAATATAGGTCCGCCCTCAAACAATACAAAACTTGCATAAAAAACACCCAGGCATCCTTCTTCGAGCAAAAAATACAAGCCGCAGCCAACTCGGCTAAAGAAACTTATCGCATCGTACGTCTCCTCCCCAAAACCCCAGATCCTTTGCCCACACCAGACCCATCAGGCACCAGATGCAACCAGCTAGCTGAGTTCTTCTCTACAAAAATTTATAATATCCTCAAATCCCTCCCTCCTCCCAACACCCCCCCACTCCCCGTCATCCCCCTTTCCGGTCCGGAGGCCCCCTGCTTCCAAACATTTGCGCAGATTACCACAGAACTTTTCCTGACCACTCTACAATCAGTCAAGAGCGGGGCTCCATCAGATCCAGCTCCTATGAGCAAACTAAAACTGGTCGCCTCCACGGTCCCCCCCCCTTCACCAACCTTATCAATGCTTCCCTGACACTGGGTATTGTCCCAGTCAATTGGAAGAAAGCCACAGTCAGGAAACTCCTAAAAAAAAAACACCTCGACCCCACGGAACCATCAAACTTCAGATCCATTTCTCTCCTCCCGGCCATTAGCAAAGTGGCCGAGCGTATTGTCAACCACCAACTTTTTCTCTTCCTGGAATCCAACAAACTACTGCGCCAATCCCAGACGGGGTTCAGACCAGGACAGGGAACAGATACCGCTTTACTAGCCGTGGTCGAGGAGGCAAGAACCATCATAGACCGAGGAGGATCAGTGGCAGTGATCCTCCTCGATCTGAGTGCCGCCTTCGACACGGTAGACCATGCGATCCTCATCCACCGGCTCAGCATGGTAGGAGTATCCGGCACTGCCCTGTCCTGGATCAAATCCTTCCTGGAAGGGAGAACCTTCCAAGTGTCTGACGGCACGGTCAAATCCAAAGCGCTCCCGCTCCAGTGTGGGGTTCCCCAGGGCTCATCCCTGAGCCCCACACTTTTTAACGTTTACATGTCTCCGCTAGAAGACATCACAACGCCATTCGGCATAAAAACAGTTATGTATGCCGATGATACACAACTGGTGGTGTCCATCAACCAACCTAGTAAAAGCCTAGACAACCTGGCAGCCTGCCTCGAGAACATCTCCCAGTGGATGTGCGAATCGCGCCTTAAACTGAACGGCGAGAAGTCCGAGATCCTCCTCCTGGGTAACCCACACAAACTTCCCCCATCCCTCATATGGCCAAACTGTATGGGTCCTCCTCCCACCCCCAAATCAGAAGTCAAGAGCCTTGGCATCTGGTTAGACCAAGACCTTAACTTTAAAACTCAGGCCAGAAAAACCACAGGCACTTGCATTGGCCTTATCCAAACAGCTCGGAAGGTTCTCCATCTAATCCCCTTCCAATCTAGGAAGCTGCTCATGCAGGGCCTAGTAAACTCCAGACTGGACTACGGAAACGCCCTTTACCTGGGGGCCCCCGCCTCGGTCATTCACAGACTACAATGCGCCCAAAATGCCGCGGCCAGAATTCTAACAGGGACTAAATCTAAATGCTCAGCGAAACCAGCCCTCAAAAGCTTACACTGGCTACCAGTTCAACAAAGGATCACCTTTAAGACTCTCTGCATCTCACACAAGATAATGCATGGTAGAGGTCCACCGATTCTGAGCTCCCTTGTCAAACCCCATCAGTCCAACAGGCAACTGAGATCAGACTCCCTCTCCCTGGCCAGCGTCCCCAGAATCCATAAGGCCTGTTCTGGGGGGAGACTGTTCTCCTACAATGTCCCAAAGCTATGGAACTCCCTGCCAATCTCCATCCGAAGAGAAAACAACCTACTGGCCTTCCGTAGGCAACTAAAAACATGGCTCTTCCCATAGTACTCTTCCCCCTCCGGAACCATAGGTTGACCAACAGCGCTGGGACGCCCTAGGGTAGCTACGCGCTCTAAAAATCCATTACCAATTACCAATTACCAACATATTATGAACATCATGCGCCTGCCAAAGAAACGATCTTGATACCCCCCCCACCGTTTAGAATATCATGGATACCCTGGTAGCTATATTTAGGTAAACACAAGGTGACCGTACCTTTATTTCCCTAAGAGATGCGTACATGTGTTGAGATGCATGACATCACAACACATGTGATTAAGCATTTCCAAACAATAATGATCAAATTGATCAAAGGTCATCACAGCAATCATGCAATGACCGTCCACTGATATAGAGATCCCTGCTTCAAAATCAGGAATCAGAATATATTAAAACCAGTAACCACAAGAGAAAGGCTCTGTGGGTATTAAAGTGAATGGTATAGTGAACCAATGAGATGAAAATGACTTACATTTTAGATGTTTAAGAAAGGGCGAATGAACCATTCTTGCAAGGATTAAATTCAGCGATGTCCCTTAGATTCCCCTAGCACAGATTTCAAAGTAGGTGTAAGTGCTGAATGTAAATGTAGTTGAGCTTATATAGCGCACAGCTACCCGCAGTGGGTTTCCCGGCGCTTGCTTAGGGAACCCGTCCTGGTATTCCCCTGTGAGATATCAGGGTATCCACAAGGTGAAAGTCAGGCATCCCGCCGCGAGGGGCCGTTGTGGAGATTAAGCAAGCTATTGCCCAGAGTCGCAGAGTGTGAACCCGTGAGTCGAGGAGGCACCAGGGCGAGAATTATCGAGTCCGTGGAATTTTTAGCCCAAGACCCGCCGAGGCGGGGAATTGAACCCTGGTCCAGGACCGATCTTAGCTTCCGGGTCTGCTGCCTCTAACCCCTGAGCCACACTTCTCCAACGTTTTCTACTATGGGAGGTCTCCATATAGTGGAAGGTTTTATAACTGTGAATGGTTTTATAACTGTGGCTTACTGGTTCAACACTCTCCAAATAATTGGCAAATAACTGAAACTTCCTATTGATTGCTGCTATTGATCCTGCTAAAGACTGCAGTATAGGCACCTGCTCCTTGAGTTTGCTTGGTGGCTAAGTTAGCTCATCGTGTATATTGGAGATAGTCTGCATAATTATACAAACGGTGGTACAGGTGGAGAGGCTGCCAGCTTACTATCAGCTAAAGAAGTCAACCCCATGTGAATCCATGTAAAAAGTGTCCAAAATCTACTTCTAGATGGCCTTGAAGGAAGATAACTTAAAAGCAACAAAGTCTTCAACACTAGAGAAAAATTACGATCTACTCACCTTAACATGACAATTATCTATGCCAGGTTAAGCAGCACGTGTTAGGCCAAAAGGAAAAATCGATAAGGATGGCTGTCTGCCATTAGGGCAATTACTAGAGCGTAGAGGACCAATGGAGTACTCTATATCTAGTAAACAATCCTAAAGTTAGCAAGATGCACACAGGTGGCTGAGACTGCTCCGTGTTCACTGCTCAACCATTGAACAATCGCCTATTAGTCATTCGTACAGAACCTAATCTATAGATTTTTCGCAAGTTGCTAAAAACTCAACTTAACCTGATATGAGTAGTCCACCTCTCTCCTATTAGCAACAGGACACCCTTACTGGTAATTGTGTACTTTATAAATTCAAAATCAATCAATCTTTTGATACTGCTGCGGCAAAGGTTGGGTGGTCTTTAAGGAGCAATTCAGGATGTAACTAAGTGGCCTTGGTTCTTAATTACCACAGTGGAAGACAAACGCAGAGAACTAATAGGGAAATCAAAATGTGTTAATAAGTCGCCTGTTTGAGAATGATTGTGAACAGCAGTTTTTATTGTTCCGTAGTAGAAAAGATGCCTACCATTGGAAACTCAAGGTGCGAGTTTGCTTTTAGCACTGGAACTCCTCATTATACTTTAAATCACAAAGGGCACAATGAGTCTCACATTAAAATAACACTTTTGGACCTGATTTACAGAGAGGTAAACGTACACTTTTTTTTATACATTTATGATTTTTTGCTGTTCACAAAAGTATTTTATGAGTAGTATCTTTATGAATGTGTCCTCTTCTGACATAAAAAGATAGAACTGTCTTATCTTTTTTTATGTAGACTCCACCATCGTAACAATTCTACTCGAAAAATACCTTCAAACCTACACTAAAGTGTAAGTTTCTCTTTGTGAATAACGCCAATAAACTGCTCTCCAGATCTCGACCACCCCGCCAAATCCCCAAGTTGCTGTGTCTGTTTGTCATGGTTTGTGTACCTATGTGACAATGTGAAGGCCTTAGTGCCACCCCACGTAAACAAACAACTGAAGGGGAGCTAGTGGAAAGGAGGCACTCCCAAAGCTGATCCAGGACACAAAGTACTCTAGATTGGTGCTTTCTCCCCCAGCACAAGAGTGGAAATTAAAGTGCATTGTGCAGTAGTTTAAAAATATAGCAGCAGCGCCCCAGGAACAGCTCTCAATGTTAGCATCTGTTCCAGGCAGCTCAACTACTCGCTGCTGCTTCCATACTGTTTCTAATGTATGCGCTTGTAAAACACAAACTAAAAACCCAAGGGCATATGTACAAGCCCCTATCACCACCAAAATGTCACTTTTACCAATGTTGTTGTGGCGATAGGGGCTGCTTATGTACAAGGCAGCGTTAAGCCACTTAACATGGCTTTACGCTGCCTTGTACATAAGACCCCCTTTTACTCTATAGTTAGCGTGAAAGGAGTGGGCAGTGGGTGTTCCACCGCAACAACCATTCATTTTGATGCTGCCCTGTATGTACAAGGATGGCGAACATATGAGGCAGCGCCAAAATTAGGACCAGGAAAACCCTGGTCTTAAGTTGTCGAAACAAGGAGAAATGCATTATTTCTCCGCGTTTTTGCTATTTCCATGTGCGCTGCCTTGTGTAGCACACATGGAAAAAGCAAAATGCCATGATTTGTTTATGTACAGGAAGGTGTCCCTTCCTGTACATAAACAACCGTTTAAAAAAATGCTATTTTGTCAATTTCATTTGTGCAGATTGAAGCAGCACATATGAAAGTGACAGAATGTCATTTTAGGATTGTTTATGTGAAGGAAGGGGCACCTTCCTACTCATAGACAATCCTACCCTGCGCGCAGATACTGCTTTGGTGCTGAGCTGTTAAACTTAGCGCAATCTCAGGGGGAAATGCAAGGCTGCACCGCATTCTTGTAAATATGGTGCAGCCTTGCGTTACAGAAGTGGCGGAGAGAGAGGTTAAGCCAGGCAGGCTTATACATATGGCCTCCAATGTTACTTATGACATGAAATCTTAATGTTCCTAAGAAAATCATTGTGAGCTACATTAAAATTATCATCAACTTTATTACATTCTTCTGTCCATTGTCAAATGTCTCTCACAGATTTTAATCTAGTAGTGTTTTCCTAGGGCGACCACCAGCTGGTTTGGGTGAAATCTTTCCATACTAGACGAGGTGCATAGTAAAAAACAAACTTTTACTCCCATATGACAGATACTTATCAAACCACTCTTCCTTCTTTCTGCCTTCATCTCAGCGTGCAGATGTACATTTATCTATTAGGGAAATCTTGTCCGAAAGGTCTGACTGCAAACACTGACTTCCCCATCCCCACAGTCATTTCCCTTGCATTCGAGTTCATTGGCTTAGCGAGGTATCTTTCCAATTATGTACTGTTGAAAATAAGCCCTTCCTGCAAGGTCATCCCAAATCTTTTTTGCCTTTTTACGGAACCCTATTTTTGTTGGCTGTAGAACTCTGTTTACTTTATCTCTGCTAACCAGTGGCAAAATGCTTGTGCCCTTCCTTTCAAACCTCCTAAAGTTGATATCCCCCTGATTGGCGCATTTAAATTACTTATACATCTCTGGTATATGGTGCAACATATACCCAGGGACTGTAATTTAATGCTACTGGTGGGCTTCAGCACTCATTGTGTCACCCACCACAGCAGCACAAGAACACATCTCCAGGCCTGTCACTGCATTTAAACTGCCATTCCAACATGACAAAACAAACCTTCTGCATGAACTAATCCTTCCTTTTTAAGAGCTATAAATCACTCCTCAGGTAGGCCTTAAATGCTCAGAGGGAGTTTGCATGGCATTTAAAAAGAAGGGCATGTGTAATTAACAGTAGCGGATGGCATCTACTGAATGTAGAGGGGGCGCCAAACAAAATAAAAGAAAAATGAAAAGCACTTACCGGATCCTGACGGCGACATCCTCCCACCTCTGACTTTGTCTGCTGGGACTGCAGTCCTGGTCCTAGGAAACGTACTTGACCAATCCAGGCCTGCTCATGTGCTGTTAACCATTATGTGAGCGGTGCCCTGATTGGTGGGAGTTGCCTCTCTCGGCACTCCAGTGGCCAGTGGATGCCTGCACTTGCTCTCAACCTAGCTCTCTTAACACAGCTGGGTTGAGAGGTTTAAAGTGCGCATGTTTAGCTGGCCTTCTCAAGACAGCCAACCACATGTGCCCTTTAAAGAAGTGCAAACGCAGCCCTCTGCCCACCCCGCTCACTCAGCAGGCCACGCACCGTTGTGACGCTCAGTTCAGAATGGGAAGATAAAAAATTAAATGGTAATCAATTACAATTTTATTTTTTATTTCTGGGGATTTGGGAGGCATGTAAGTCGTGCAACTCTCTACCTCCAACCAATGGAAGAGCTGCCCTTGGTATTTAATGGTTTACATGCACTGGCAGTGAAAAACAGTTTCTAAGTCTTTTTTCACTGTGACATGACTGGCTCTCCCATAAGTTACTATTGGTTTACACTAGTACACCTAATAATTGCTCAATCCAGTTTGGGAGTAGCTAGAAAAATGGTTCAGGACTCATTTTAGTGGTAATTTGAAGTCCAAATTAATGGTCAAGCCTAATTTTATATTACTGTTTTTGAAATTTCAATCTTAGAAAGTTGTCATTTTCCTACTTAAAACCAAAATACTTTCCGGCTTGTGTTCAACTGTCACCTGACCCCTGCAGTGAGATATGTATTCTTTCCTGACAGTGGCCAAAAGGGTACCAGGTTTGGGGTGGGTCTGGGTGGAGGTGCCCAGACCCTTCGTGAGCTTTAAAGGATGCCTACCTTGTCACTGGTAGATAAAGCACACACCTAGGCTTATCTCCCTTTCATCTCTCTCGTTGGGTGGCACCAAACCCAGTGGGATGGGAGAAACTGACCAGAACTGGTTTAGGGGGCATACAATGGCTTGACCTCCACCCACAGGCTGGCACTGGGCATAAAAGTGGACTCCATAATCCTCTCTTCAGAACACTCTTGGACCTGAGAAGAATCAGAAGGACTGCCATGATGCCTGATGAACCTGAAGGAAATCTGAACCTGCTTGGAACCAGGATCCCAGAAGTGACTCCAAGGGTCAATTGGTTGGCTTCCTGTTTGAGCTATATGGATGCATCAAGCTTCCAGACGTCTTTTCCTGCTTTCCAGCTGACCAGTTTAGTGTGAACTGGACATGACCTGGTCCCCTGTGTTGGCATCTGTGAGAATGAGTCCAGACCCCAAAGTACGGTCCCCATGATCCTGGACCAGCATCTAACAGCAACCGAATGATGGTTTCGCCAAGTATTGAGGCTGAATAGCACCTGATCTACAGATTCACCGGTGACACTGAGCAGCACCTAAGAACTCTGACAACCTTCCTCAATGGTTTCACTCAGATGGACGGCAAGCAGCATCTGATCCACTGTGTCATTTATTTCTTTACAATATTCTCTATTTTTCAAAATTGGTTTGGGATGTTCCTTGAGCTGTGTTTTCACTTTATTACTTTTTGAGTGTTACATAAATACTCTACACATTGCCTCCAAGTAAATCTGACAGCTTTGAGCCATGGTACCCGAGGGTGAAGCACAGGCTTATTTAGTAACTTTAGCGGTTCACCCTGACAAGGATTGTGATTATTATTTAAGGTGGGTTCTCACCCTCTCAATCAATACTCCAATTTCATACATGTACCATGCTTTCTAACTTTCTGTCAAGTCGATTTCTTGCATTCTGAGGTCCAAATCTTCTGCTCTTACTTTCTTTTTGGCTACCCTGCTTTCTCCTTACCTTCTGAACAGTCACCAAATCCACCACAAGCCCTCCTCGCTGTTATCATTTTCTGTAAAATCATGCCTCCCCTCCCCTCCCCTTTCCTTTCTTTGCTTTCTCATGTTCCATCTTTCTTCCCTTTTCTCCATTCCTGCTCGGTGATTTGAGGTGACTGTATGGTGGCAAGCATTGCTATACAAAATGACTGATACGGCATAATTAAGAGAGTAATAACAATTCAGGATAAAGAGGAACACAGGATAAACACGTAAAGAAAAAGTAAGTAAGGGTATTTAAGTGGAATGGGTTCCTGCAGCATAAAGCAATTCCACAGCCACCTACCCGATAATGGGATGCAGAGCCGTCTGCAGGCTCGTCTGCATTGTCATGTTATATGTGCACGAGAAGGCGATCTGCAGGATGCTGCTGACCACAAGGCCACTTGAATTGTCCGGAGGAACGAAGAGGACGTTTGAGAAGACCAGTTTCTTATCAACTGTATTTATCTGTAACAGAAATTATAGTCACGGTTAAAAACAGAGAAATTAAAAATGAATGTTGCGAAAAGATCTACTACTCATTCTATTTGCATAGCACAAAAATTGCAGTGCGACATGCAAAAATACATTTATAGAAATCACCTCCATGAACGACCTTTACGAAAATACACAACAGCAGCTAGTAGGGAAGAGTACGCGAGCCGGGAGCGTCAGGCAAGAAAATCCAGGCTTTAAGAATATTAGAGTAGATGAAATTCACAATCATGAATATTTACCTTAACAGTGTAGTTTAAACAATGCCAAATCCTCACATTTTACCAACTGTCAAAGGAGGGCAAGAGTTCCTGTTTTGCTTTTAGGGAGAATGCAGTGTTCCTCTGCTGGTGGAGCTCTTAGCGGCTATTAATTATTTATAGCTTTGCTACAAGAACCAGGTAAATGTCCCTCTATTTGAAAGCCGGGTTATGCTGCAGCATGCACGGCAGTCCTGTTGTCTGCAATAACAGGCCCTCGCAAAGGCAATAGTTCCGGGTATTTTAAAGGTGTGAGCCATTCTTCATTGATTGATGACTTTGTCTGTTTGATGGTGGGGGTCAGTTAGTGGGTGAACGGGGCAATGAGAGGGGAGCATGGACCGAAAGTGAGTGACTGGCTGCATGGATAATGCTGGGTGAGTGAGTTTCTAGATAGATTAATGGCATAATTGGTGAGTGCATGGATTGACACAAACATGTTCCAGCAATTTTACTGACTGTGGCCTCAAAAAGCAGTTGTAACAGTTTAAACACAATGGCAATTATCAATATGTCAATGCGATCATTACACTAGGGCTGACGCAGTTGTGCTCATAATGTAACGATGCACCAACATCATATTGATACATTCTGTCATTAGATAGATAGATAGATAGATAGATAGATAGATAGATAGATAGATAGATAGATAGATAGATAGATAGATAGATAGATAGATAGATAGAATGTTTGTAAACCATTACATACCCATCACATAGACATCAGCAAACAGCTCCAGGCACTCATGATGTTTACAACAAAGAAGATTTGGAAAGTGGGATTTGTGGATGTATTTAAATAACTACATAGGATATCTGGGCCAAAGGAGGGGTCCAAGTAGAAGGAACTGGTATTGGCATGGAAAATGAAGGAACTGGTTACTATCAGTAACTGGACATCAGTTTAGGCATGATGCAAAAACTTTCAGCAGGCCCTGCTACAGAAACCTCTGTTAATGACAAACATGCACCCTACTTTGGGCCTTTCCAATGCACCGGTGGAATGCCCAGGAAAAGGCTGATATTGACCCAGCGACCCACACACTGTGTGTAACACTGGCACTATTCTGCTTTAAGCTTCCCAGCTGTCCCTGGATGGCAGTGACAGCTGGGAAGTGATAAAGGGCCATAAGGCAGCGTGAGGGCTGCTATGCAAGTAAAAACTGACTGCTTAGGGGTTGTGTTAGCAAGTGATCCTGTTCATGCATCTTTGAGATATTGGAGAAGGGTTTCAGGAATTACAGATGAAATTACAGTAGTACCAGGGAAGGAAGTTGGGCAGTGAATTCAAAATCCACAAACAATAAAACTTAGGAGTTCAGAGACAAACTGTCAAGCACATTAAGAAGGGCAGATGATTGGCCTATTTTGATTATTAACTATTAGACACCTCTATTATTTTCCTTTTGGGTGTGCTCCCTCTGAAAGCTTCAGCTCAGTTTTGGTTGATACGCTATTTACCTTGAGAGGAATCATGTTGAGTTAAAGATTCCATCCCTAACACATTGATGATAAGTTAAGGGTAATGGAGATGCATAGTCAGGAGACAGAATTCGCAAATACAACAAAAAGTTATCATTTCCTTTCTGCTGGTTCACCCACATTTTAATTTTAAAACTAAATTTGTGGGTTTATACCTCAACAGTTGGTTGTAGCTAAAGCACTTACTAGGCTGCTGGTGATGGAGCGAGGTGGAGAAACAAAATTTTGTATACCCCTCATGAAATCACACTTCCATAACCATAACTTGAACTAATTGAGTGATGTGTGAAATTAAGCAACCTAGAATAAAAATTGCACCTACACAAGTACACGTGGGAAACTAATGTTGCTTATGTTGCAATCATAATTAACTAATTATGTGATTCCTGAACTAATAAGCAGCTTTAAATCAATGAAAAGCTGCATAAATGTACTTTTTGTTTATGTAGTTGTGGCAGAAACCAAAGGATAAGTGAGTGTAAATTGCATAAATGTTGCTTGTTTGCTAGGTAATAACTAACAGGGAAACCTTAGTATGGGGGAGGTAAACAGAAGGGCTAGAGTTCCATATTTAACATTATTTTGTGTGTGTTTCTGTGATAGTTCCCATTCTGGCTCGTGAGGCCAACTGAGAAAATGGAGTATCTCGATCACTGTGACAGCATGAGATAAAGCGCATGCGCGGCTGAAAGACGAGAATGAATGCGAGCTGCCTGTGCCTGAACGAAAACAGTTCAAGGCCAACATGCCCTGGAAGTCCTGATGACTGCCAAAAGAATGGGCATTTGAATTGCTGAACGTGGGAAAGAACAGTAGAGTTGTTAGTTGAGGACGTGACTAGGCCAAAGACTTTCTTAAATAAAGGACCCTTTAAAATCCGACTGACACAACAGAAAGAGAATATTAGAATGATGAGGTGATGCTCATCCACCCCTAAATTGTCAAATCAGAACTCGAGTTTATGCTGATAGTTACTTTTGTAGATAGATAAAGTTAGTGAAAAAGGTATAAAAAGTGCTGATTTTACTTAAGAAAAAACTCTTCTTCAATTTCCTCCAGAGAAGCTGTCGGAATGCTGATTTTCCTGAGATGTAAGACTTAGAATAATTTTCTATTTCCTTTTGAATGAGAACTGATCTTTAGATGAGGTTATTAGTTAGGGAAGTTAGGAGAAAATGAATTTTTGGGAACTATCTGTCTTTTGCTAATACTTGTATCTCTGAAATCTAAATAATAATGTCTATTTCTGAATTTTCTAAAATAAACGAATATAACTGTTTGAGATAAAACTCTTATTCATTTAATGTCATTTTGAATAAAGAAATAAATAAGTGAATTAATTTTCAGACATGCTAAATTTAGCTTTTAATAAAAATGAGATAAATGGAGAATTAATCTGGTCTTGTATTTTCCTCACCTAATTCTTTACTAGCAGATCCGTTGACCACAACGGTGGTGTGTCTAAATACATTTTGGTTAATAAAAGCCATGGTAAATGCATTTAAACTGCAGGTGTAAATAGTATAAATATTCAGTTTTAGTTTAGACACCCCACTATTATACAGCAGCTCTCCTTTGAATTTCACCGATCCATGAAGTAGGATGAAAGTGTTTTGTGAGTAACTTGTGGTGTTATGGGCCCCACTGACGAGTAGCTGTATGGTTTTGTATTTCAGGGAAAGGTAACATGGTTTTAGAAATGATTTCCGGAGTAGCGCTGCATCACTGGCAAAATAGCAAAAATGATGTACTATTTGGCTGGTGGCCTTGCAAATAGAATAGAAATGTCATCACTCACCTGGTGGGTAGCTAAATAGCACACTTGTTTAGTAGCCATGGAAATAGCTTATATTTTGTGTTATTATTCAATATACAGATTTCAACAGGCATTTATTACCAGGTAGAACGGCAAATCAGGAAAGAAGTCAGTGGGCATCCATCATCTTTTGCAAGTTACTGTCCTGGTGTATTATTATTTAATTTGCAAAAAGTCTTTGCACACTATACACAGACGATTGCAAATGGAGTAGCATTATGCAAACTATTAGGTCAGTTCACAAAATACAGACCTGCACGTGGGCTGCACTCCAGAATGACCTGCATATCTATATTCATTAGGCATGTGCAATTTGCAATCGTCTACAATTGCCTGTAATCACAGGGTGCTGGTCGGTAAAAGACAGCACACCACCATAGGTGCGTAAAGTTTATTTATTTATTTAGTTGCGTGTTTGTAAAGCGCTTGAATAAACTCCCGGAGGAGTATCTCTGCGCTGAGAGACAACAGAAGCAAAACCGGGACAGTATAATCGTACAGGGCCAAGACTCACAAAGTAGCAGATTGTTAGGTTCTTATTAACTTAACTGGTTAGACCTGAAACAAAAAAGTTTTCAATTGTTTTCTGAAAACAAAATGGTCAGAACACTGTCTTAATTGGAGAGGGAGGCTGTTCCACAAAGTAGGACCAATCACTGACAGGGCCTTGCCAACCATTCTAGTCCTGCCAACCCTAGGTATCCTTAGCAACAACTGCTCACTTGACCTAAGGGAGCGTGTGGGAACATATGGGACAAATTTATTAGCTAAATAGGCAGGGCCTAGATCATGTAGTCCTTTATGTACAATACAGCAAGTCTTGAATTTCACTCTTTGGCGGATGGATAACCAGTGAAGTTTCTGCAACAGAGGTTTAGATGAGGATCTGGGGGGAGCATTTAGGAATAGCCTAGCTGCAGTGTTTTGTACCACTTGCAGTCGGCCCAACACCTCTTCGTTTGCAGACACCAGAAGACCATTACCGTAATCAAGTCAGCTGATCACTAGAGCCTGAACCAGAGTCTTTCTAATGGAGTCCGGAAGGAGAGGGAATATCCTACGGAGGAGCCCTATCACATGGAAACAGGACCCCACCGTATTATTTCCATGTTGTTTCATAGACAGCTCCGGCTCCAGACGTACCCCAAGGTTCTTGATTACTAGTTTTGGTTCGGGGACTGGTCCTAAATCTAAAGGCCACCAGTCAGGGGACCATAATATCTTGGCCTCACCGAAAAGCATCACCTCAGTCTTACCAACGTTACACTGAAGGAAGTTGGAAGACATCCACTGGGATACTGCTTTCATCCCCTCGGAGAAAGATTGTATAACCTCCGGGGTCAGTGATTTAAAAGGGAAAAGCAGCTGAGTATCATCAGCATAAGACACTGGACAGAAACCAAAGGCTCTAGTTATATCTGCCAGGGGTGCACCATAGGTGTTAAAAAGAGTTGGGCTCAAACATGAGCCCTGTGGCACCCCTTTGGTGATCTTAACCTCATCCGACCGAAATTCACCCATGGTGACACTTTGGGTGCGGTCGGAGAGAAAGCTCTTTATCCAGTCCAGTGCCTTGCCCCCCAATCCCTTCACAGTCAGGCGTTCGATCAAGATCTTATGAGAGATAGTATTGAACGCTGCCGATAAATCTAGTAGCACCAGGACAACGGAAATACCTCTGTCCTGGCACATACGAAGATCGTCCGTTATCGACAGCAGGGCCGTTTCGGTACTAAATTTCGGCCTAAAACCAGACTGTGAAGGATCAAGGCTTCCCGATAGTTCCAGGAAGTTGGACAAATGCTTGTTAGTATGCTTTTCAATGATTTTACCCAAAAATGGTAGCAGGGAGATGGGTCTGAGATTGGAAAGGTTAGTCCAAGGGATGGCGGTATTCTTCCGGATAGGTCTGACTAGAGCCTTTTTCCACTCCCGTGGGACACGTCCTGTTTCCAACGAGAGGTTCACCAGGCTCTGAATATCTGGACCAAGCACTTTCCCCACCTCTCCCATTGATCTTGCTGGTAATAGATCAGAAGGGTTCCCACTTTTGATGGTATAGATCAACATCTCTACCTCTGGCTGAGTGATATTCGGAAAGTTAAGAAACAAATCAGAGTTGGCCGCAACAGCTTGACCCGATGTATTAATGTCAAGATTATTATTTCTAGATGGAATAGATGCCTCAATTTTTTCATAGATAGCATCGATCTTATCGGTGAAAAAACTTGAGATGTCGTCACATAGCTGTTGGGACGACATATCCGCACTTTCACATGCTACTGGTTTTAGAAAGGTGTTTATGATTTGATATAACACTTTCGGATCGTTACCTGCCGCCTCCAATTGTGAGGTAACATGGCTCTTCCGTGTAGCTCGAATGGCTTTATGGTAAGTGCTTATTGCCATCTGACAATTAATTTTATCCATCTCCAGGTGCGACTTTCTCCAAACTTTCTCGAATTTCCTGGCAGTACGCTTAAGGCACCGCAGCTCTTCTGAAAACCAGACTTCCTGTTTTCTTGCAGGACGACTTTTAAATATTTTGAGTGGAGCGATCTGCTCTACTGCAGAACGGGTGGCTGAATCATATTTAAGTAGGGCAGAATCAATGTCTTCGGTGAATAGAATTTTCGGAGCAACATACACCTTCTTAAAGGTTACATCAGATATTTTATGCCATTGCCTTCGGCGCGCCGGAATTTGTATAGGACGGTTAGAGGGGATGTCAATTTTAGGCATTGAAAACTCTAAAATAAAGTGATCTGTCCAAATCGTTTGTTTGGGCGCATAACACTTTATGTCCGGGAAGTTGGAGAGAATCAGATCTAAAGTGTGCCCCGCCAAATTTGTAGGCCCACTGTTACACTGTTTCAGTCCCAGCAAAGAGACATCCATCAAGAAAGATTGTGCCTCCATATTGTCTTTTATCTCGCTATGGATGTTAAAGTCTCCAAGCAGTATAAAATCTTTATCTGCATCGACATACGGGGCGAGTGCTTCCACCAACATACTAGAGACTTTTTTTATGGGGCCTGGAGGACGGTAGACTAATGCTCCCTTCCTGCTATATTTGGCTGACGTGTCAAATTTGAAGACCATCATTTCAAAAGCAGAGTTGCACCACTGGTCTAAAACAGAAACAGAAATGCTGCTTTTATGCACGATCGCTATACCCCTACCTACTTTCTTCGGTCGATCTAATCTAACAATTTTATACCCTTCCGGGATCCCAAGAGTGATGGCTGGGATAGAGTGGGGTTTAAGCCATGTCTCTGTGAGGAAGCACAAATCAGGTTCATGTGTAGAAATAAGGTCCCAAACCTCGATGTAATGTTTGGGAAGAGACCTTATGTTATACAACAAGTTCTTCCCGCCCTGAATAATTTCAGTGGCCGTGTGTGTAGCATGATGTTGAATTTGGTCAATCGTTCTAGAACATGGATTACATACCGCCTGAAAATGGCATTGCCTGCATGAAAACGGTCCTTCGGGGGGGATGTTCTTTTAACCCATAGTCTAGCTGTGGATAAGTTCTTAAACACATCAAAGCCTGAGAGGTATAGCTCACCCTAGATTTAATAGGGTCACTTACTTCAGAAGATGTTAATGCCATGGTCCCTGGTCCCGTCCAGTCACGGACGGGCACAGACGGGCTTCTCTCTGGCTTGTCTCAGGCGCGTCCTCTGGCGCTCCCCTGCGCGCGACCGCTGAGCGCTCAGGGCGACGAGAGGGCTAAGTAGCCCCTCCTTGTGGGAGACTAGACCGCTACCAGATCGACCTAGCAGAAGTGTAGAAAATGTCAGGCTCTTACCTGTCCGCCCTCCGCTCTACGGCACTAATTGCCGAGTCAGACCGAGGCGGGCAGGCTATAGCATTGAGCACAGACTTCCTCAAGTGCAAGTGAGTTTTAATCACCCCCAATACACCTAAGCAGTGTGTAAAATTATTAAAAATATATGGCAAAGTTCAAACGTTTTAAAAAGATGCGAGTAGCGTGATTATTAACATTTTTAATTTCAGAAACATGAGCTGGTCATTCCGTTGTAGCTGACCTGATAAAGCAATCAGTTCAGAGAAATTATTTGAATGGTGTATTTGCTTACAACCCAGTAATCAACACCAATGTTATCGCATTATATGATTGACTATCTCCAAAAAAAACCAGAATTGCCTGTGCTACATGCCAAAATCAATGTGCCCCAAACCTCCTCCTTGAGTTCAGCCTTCCTGCCATGAATAGCTGGCTTACATACCCTCCTACATGCAGCAATCTCTATTGGGCCCTAGAGTTAGGCTTTCACAGCCCACATTACACGTGTGCTAGCTTCCCATATATTCTTTCTGAATCAGGGAGAAGCTGGATGTTTAGAGGGGGGAACAGGCTTCATCAATGTGGCCTTGATGAGGGACACCAGGAGGTTAAAATCATGGTTACTACAGACAGAAGAGTAGGATAGATGCAAACAGTTATAAATACTTCCCAGGTGTGTTACACAAAGCCAACACATAATATCACACATATCAGCATACTCACAGGATAGTCTTAACCCGTCATGGCTTGGCCGAAGATGGGACCCCACTAAGGCAAAATCACGCACTCCAGGTTTAGGGCAGAACAATGTGACAACAAGGGTATTATGACCGCTGAAAGGCTGGAAATAACATTGCGATCAACCCCTCTGTAATGTATACACCTGCTGACAATACCACTTTCAACGGTGGAAGCAGATAAACAGTGAGGAGCAGCCCAGTCAAATACATTGCACGGATCAGACCTTGCGAGAAAAAGTAGGAGTTGCTGGCCCCTGTTGTCACAGGGTTAGGTTACAATGTTCAGGGAAGTTATGTTCAGGAGAGTGGTATCAAGGTGAAACCCTTCACCCGACCCTGAATCCAGTTTAGCATAAAAGTCCCCGGCCAGAATATTATGAACACCACCATCTTGGAAGAAGTGACTTAATTCCCGATCACTAATGAAATCGAAAAGAGCAGTAACATTTGGATTATGCCGCGCAGAGAAATTATCTTTTGACATCCCTCACTCTGGGAAAATTTTCTTGTCCCCAAACTACTGGCTAAAGGCTCTCAGGTGTCCTGGTGTTTTCTGTTGGGAGTGTGCGGTATTGAACCACAGACACCCTTCTCCACCCAGCACTCTGACATCTCATGGCAGGGTTGAACCATGAGAATGGTATTTTAACTCAGATTACATACATTGAACCTGAGCATTTGCCTAGCAGGGCCGTACTCATCACTTGGGATGATATCCATCTCCTGCTCTTCTCTTGAGTGTATGAAACCTACCCAAAGGGCCAGTTCCTAAGAGATAGATCATGGAGCACCCTTGTTGCTCATGCTCTGATTACCTCACAACTATCATAACTCACTGCCTAGGATGCAGTCTACAGGCAACAATTGACATTTAGTTACACTCCTCCAGGAAACTTCCCACTCCAGTCTAATGTGGCTATAAGGTGGTATGATTCCCACCATGAAAATTCCTTACTCTGCCGATCTGGCCCTCCAGTTACTGCTCTGGAGACACTAACCATTACACTGTGTCTGGTACAATTATCAATCAGTGCAATTATTGAGGCCACATAAACAGATTTCCTGAAATTATTTTTTAGAACACTTGGGAACCACTAGCTTACCTTCCCACTCTACCTCCTAACTAAACATCACTAGGCATACTCTTCCACACTCTACTGGAACCAGCCCGAACTGCCAAGCCATGCTTTCCCTGGACCGCAAACAAGCTTCTGAGGACCGGGCTAGACTGTTCCCATGAGGCATAGGGTCAGACTGATTTGCATATAGCCATGTCTGAACTGGGGTGGCAGAGTGGGCTAAAGAACTGTGATGGATTAAACCCAGATCTTTTTCTGTTTTGAACACATTGAGCAGTAGCCCCGCTAGGTCCTGAAGATAGCCCGACACCATCTGGGTCCTAGACTAATACATGTTGATCTTTGGGACACACAAGCAGGTTTAATCATTCCTGCAGTAACACGTTGTTTTTAATCCTAACCCAGGGTCGCCCAAATAAAGTTTTTTGCAAACCCTGTAGTTTTATTCACTTTTTTCATTTGATCTGCTGACCTCACCACCCCTAGCTCCACAATTGTGTATTTAGCATATACCTCTCTAAGTACAAAAAATCCCTCAGCTCCTCCCTCTCAGTGAGGGAGTTGTAGCCCGAATCGTGACTAGGCATCAGGCTATGAGGAGGTTCTCCAATGATGAAGCATGCCGCCTAAGGTGGGTGAGGGAACCGTCTATGAAAGGGACACTCTTTGATGGTTAAGTTCCCAGCTAGGTGATTAATAAACATAAAATCACAGATTTGAATATTCTGAGACTAACATGCTGCAGTGCTAGAATAGGATCCTAAACTTACACCAAGCCCAGACACCAGAACCTACTGTATATTTTTTCCAACCAGGCCCACACACAAAGTCAAGTGTATACAGCAAAGAACCATGCTTTATTGCTTTGGTCGGGAAAGGGATTGTGCTATAAAAGGCAAAAGGCTTAATGTAGGATGAATTAGCTGCAGGTAGATTAGCGCAGGGCTATGATTGTGCACAGAAGCGGTTAGCTATGAGGCGATTTAGATGCAGGGCCTTGTCAAATACGAAGGCTAGCTACTAAACCATACTGTGCAGTTGGCTGCACTGTAGGATGGGCTCAGGGCTTCATCCATGCACAGCAAAGGCTGAAAACAGGGCCTGACCAGACCTGCAAATGTCAGCTGCTCATTTCTTCTGTCATGCTCAGTTGGTGTTGACCCTTCAGTGGGTTGTGCATGGCAATCGCCTACTGGGCATGTCTAATGACCAATTTCTTTGGGGCCAGAGTTTCGAAACAATGATTGCTTGTGTATTGGCAGATCAAAGGAGAACTTTCAAATACTATATGTCGATTAAGCAAGGGCTATAAATGCCCCACTCACAAATTGACACGGCAGGACAAATAAAGGCTCATCCAACTTTGTATAAGGTGGTGGGACATTGATCCCACCTGTGCCTGGTAAGGCAAAGACAACAATACACCTGCACCCCTTGGGCATGGTAGGAGGGATTAAGGATCCTACTGCACCCACCATGCCACTGGACAAGGCATATACCAATACACCCCCACACGCAGTATGTCCGAGGAGCTTAAAGCCCCTAATGCCCTCATGCCCACTACCGTACAAGGCAGGGGTAGTCATTTATACCCATCTGCTCTTGGCAAGGGGCGCAAGGGCAGGGTAGTGCCCATAGGTTCCTGACCAACTGTCTCTTGTCCAAGTCCTCACTCATCCAGAAAAGAATGAGGGTCCAGGGGGGTCAGGACAGCCAGCAGCTAATTTGACATCTTGTTCACAATAATTGTAAAAACCACTAGCATTCTATGAGGAAACCCATGTCAGACTGATTTGCATATAGCCATGTCTGAACTGGGGTGGCAGAGGGGGCTAAAGAACGCTGATGGATTAAACCCAGATCTTTTGACTGGGTGTGAGTGTTTGATTGGTTCAGATGCTCCGTCCATTACCACCCCCTTTTGTACCGCTTTTGGCCGCCATAAGTGTGGCAGGGTATGCTCAGACGTGAGTCCCTTGCTCACTTTGCCACTGGATTCAAGCAAGCCGGGCTGAAGACGGCTGTAATGCCAGAAACCGGTCCTCGGAAGCTTGTTTCTGGTCCAGGGAAGGCATGGCTTGGCAGTTCGGGCTGGACTGTTCCCATGAGGCACAGGGTCAGACTGATTTGCATATAGCCATGTCTGAACTGGGGTGGCAGAGTGGGCTAAAGAACGGTGATGGATTAAACCCAGATCTTTTGACTTGGTGTGAGTGTTTGATTGGTTCAGATGCTCCGTCCATTACCACCCCCTTTTGAACCGCTTTTGGCCGCCAAAAGTGTGGCAGGGTATGCTCAGACGTGAGTCCCTTGCTCACTTTGCCACTGGATACGAGCAAGCCGGGCTGAAGACGGCTGTAATGTCAGAAACCGGTCCTCGGAAGCTTGTTTCCGGTCCAGGGAAGGCATGGCTTGGCAGTTCGGGCTGGACTGTTCCCATGAGGCACAGGGTCAGACTGATTTGCATATAGCCATGTCTGAACTGGGGTGGCAGAGTGGGCTAAAGAACGGTGATGGATTAAACCCAGATCTTTTGACTGGGTGTGAGTGTTTGATTGGTTCAGATGCTCCGTCCATTACCACCCCCTTTTTTACCGCTTTTGGCCGCCATAAGTGTGGCAGGGTATGCTCAGACATGAGTTCCTTGCTCACTTGGCCACTGGATTCAAGCAAGGCGGGCTGAAGACGGCTGTAATGCCAGAAACCGGTCCTCGGAAGCTTGTTTCCGGGCTAGGGAAGGCATGGCTTGGCAGTTCGGGTTGGACTGTTCCCATGAGGCACAGGGTCAGACTGATTTGCATATAGCCATGTCTGAACTGGGGTGGCAGAGTGGGCTAAAGAACGGTGATGGATTAAACCCAGATCGTTTGACTGGGTGTGAGTGTTTGATTGGTTCAGATGCTCCGTCCGTTACCACCCCCTTTTGTACCGCTTTTGGCCGCCATAAGTGTGGCAGGGTATGCTCAGACGTGAGTCCCTTGCTCACTTTGGCACTGGATTCAAGCAAGCCGGGCTGAAGACGGCTGTAATGCCAGAAACCGGTCCTCGGAAGCTTGTTTCCGGTCCAGGGAAGGCATGGCTTGGCAGTTCAGGCTGGACTGTTCCCATGAGGCACAGGGTCAGACTGATTTGCATATAGCCATGTCTGAACTGGGGTGGCAGATTGGGCTAAAGAACGGTGATGGATTAAACCTAGATCTTTTGACTGGGTGTGAGTGTTTGATTGGTTCAGATGCTCAGTCCATTACCACCCCCTTTTGTACCGTGTTTGGCCGCCACAAATGTGGCAGGGTATGCTCAGACGTGAGTCCCTTGCTCACTTTGCCACTGGATTCAAGCAAGCCGGGCTGAAGACGGCTGTAATGCCAGAAACCGGTCCTCGGAAGTTTGTTTTCGGTCCAGGGAAGGCATGGCTTGGCAGTTCGGGCTGGACTGCTCCCATGAGGCACAGGGTCAGACTGATTTGCATATAGCCATGTCTGAACTGGGGTGGCAGAGTGGGCTAAAGAACGGTGATGGATTAAACTCAGATCTTTTGACTGGGTGTGAGTGTTTGATTGGTTCAGATGCTCCGTCCATTACCACCCCCTTTTGTACTGGTTTTGGCCACCATAAGTGTGGCAGGGTATGCTCAGACGTGAGTCCCTTGCTCACGTTGCCACTGGATTCAAGCAAGCCAGGCTGAAGACGGCTGTAATGCCAGAAACCGGTCCTCAGAAGCTTGTTTCCAGTCCAGGGAAGGCATGGCTTGGCAGTTCGGGCTGGACTGTTCCCATGAGGCACTGGGTCAGACTGATTTGCGTATAGCCATATCTGAACTGGGGTGGCAGAGTGGGCTAAAGAACGGTGATGGATTAAACCCAGATCTTTTGACTGGGTGTGAGTGTTTGATTGGTTCAGATGCTCCGTACATTACCACCCCTTTTGTACCGCTTTTGGCCGCCATAAGTGTGGCAGGGTATGCTCAGACGTGAGACCCTTGCTCACTTTGCCACTGGATTCAAGCAAGCCGGGCTGAAGACGGCTGTAATGCCAGAAAGTGGTCCTCGGAAGCTTGTTTCCGGTCCAGGGAAGGCATGGCTTGGCAGTTCGGGGTGGACTGTTCCCATGAGGCACAGGGTCAGACTGATTTGCATATAGCCATGTCTGAACTGGGGTGGCAGAGTGGGCTAAAGAACGGTGATGGATTAAACCCAGATCTTTTGACTGGGTGTGAGTGTTTGATTGGTTCAGATGCTCCGTCCATCACCACCCCCTTTTGTACTGATTTGCATATAGCCATGTTTGAACTGGGGTTGCAGAGTGGGCTAAAGAACGGTGATGGATTAAACCCAGATCTTTTGACTGGGTGTGAGTGTTTGATTGGTTCAGATGCTCCGTCCATTACCACCCCCTTTTTTACCGCTTTTGGCCGCCATAAGTGTGGCAGGGTAAGCTCAGACGTGAGTCCCTTGCTCACTTGGCCACTGGATTCAAGCAAGGCGGGCTGAAGACGGCTGTAATGCCAGAAACCGGTCCTCGGAAGCTTGTTTCCGGTCCAGGGAAGGCATGGCTTGACAGTTCGGGTTGGACTGTTCCCATGAGGCACAGGGTCAGACTGATTTGCATATAGCCATGTCTGAACTGGGATGGCAGAGTGGGCTAAATAACGGTGATGGATTAAACCCAGATCTTTTGACTGGGTGTGAGTGTTTGATTGGTTCAGATGCTCCGTCCATTACCACCCCCTTTTTTACCGCTTTTGGCCGCCATAAGTGTGGCAGGGTATGCTCAGACGTGAGTCCCTTGCTCACTTGGCCACTGGATTCAAGCAAGCTGGGCTGAAGACGGCTGTAATGCCAGAAACCGGTCCTCGGAAGCTTGTTTCCGGTCCAGGGAAGGCATGGCTTGGCAGTTCAGGCTGGACTGTTCCCATGAGGCACAGGGTCAGACTGATTTGCATATAGCCATGTCTGAACTGGGGTGGCAGAGTGGGCTAAAGAACGGTGATGGATTAAACACAGATCTTTTGACTGGGTGTGAGTGTTTGATTGGTTCAGATGCTCAGTCCTTTACCACCCCCTTTTGTACCGTGTTTGGCCGCCACAAATGTGGCAGGGTATGCTCAGACGTGAGTCCCTTGCTCACTTTGCCACTGGATTCAAGCAAGCCGGGCTGAAGACGGCTGTAATGCCAGAAACCGGTCCTCGGAAGCTTGTTTCCGGTCCAGGGAAGGCATGGCTTGGCAGTTCAGGCTGGACTGTTCCCATGAGTCACAGGGTCAGACTGATTTGCATATAGCCATGTCTGAACTGGGGTGGCAGAGTGGGCTAAAGAACGGTGATGGATTAAACCCAGATCTTTTGACTGGGTGTGAGTGTTTGATTTGTTCAGATGCTCCGTCCATTACCACCCCCTTTTGTACCGCTTTTGGCCGCCATAAGTGTGGCAGGGTATGCTCAGACGTGAGTCCCTTGCTCACTTTGCCACTGGATTCAAGCAAGCCGGGCTGAAGACGGCTGTAGTGCCAGAAACCAGTCCTTGGATGCTTGTTTCCGGTCCAGGGAAGGCATGGCTTGGCAGTTCGGGCTGGACTGTTCCTATGAGGCACAGGGTCAGACTAATTAAGATATAGCCATGTTTGAACTGGGGTGGCAGTGTGGGCTAAAGAATGGTGATGGATTAAACCAAGATCTTTTGACTGGGTGTGAGTGTTTGATTGGTTCAGATGCTCCGTCCATTACCACCCCCTTTTGTACCGGTTTTGGCCGCCATAAGTGTGGCAGGGTATGCTCAGACGTGAGACCCTTGCTCACTTTGCCACTGGATTCAAGCAAGCCGGGCTGAAGACGGCTGTAATGCCAGAAACCGGTCCTCAGAAGCTTGTTTCCAGTCCAGGGAAGGCATGGCTTGCCAGTTCGGGCTGGACTGTTCCCATGAGGCACAGGGTCAGACTGATTTGCGTATAGCCATATCTGAACTGGGGTGGCAGAGTGGGCTAAAGAACGTTGATGGATTAAACCCAGATCTTTTGACTGGGTGTGAGTGTTTGATTGGTTCAGATGCTCCGTCCATTACCCCCCCTTTTGTACCGCTTTTGGCCGCCATAAGTGTGGCAGGGTATGCTCAGACGTGAGACCCTTGCTCACTTTGCCACTGGATTCAAGCAAGCCGGGCTGAAGACGGCTGTAATGCCAGAAACCAGTCCTTGGATGCTTGTTTCCGGTCCAGGGAAGGCATGGCTTGGCAGTTCGGGCTGGACTGTTCCTATGAGGCACAGGGTTAGACTGATTTAGATATAGCCATGTCTGAACTGGGGTGGCAGTGTGGGCTAAAGAATGGTGATGGATTAAACCCAGATCTTTTGACTGGGTGTGAGTGTTTGATTGGTTCAGATGCTCCTTCCATTACCACCCCCTTTTGTACCGGTTTTGGCCACCATAAGTGTGGCAGGGTATGCTCAGACGTGAGTCCCTTGCTCACTTTGCCACTGGATTCAAGCAAGCCAGGCTGAAGACGGCTGTAATGCCAGAAACCGGTCCTCAGAAGCTTGTTTCCAGTCCAGGGAAGGCATGGCTTGGCAGTTCGGGCTGGACTGTTCCCATGAGGCACAGGGTCAGACTGATTTGCGTATAGCCATATCTGAACTGGGGTGGCAGAGTGGGCTAAAGAATGGTGATGGATTAAACCCAGATCTTTTGACTGGGTGTGAGTGTTTGATTGGTTCAGAGGCTCCGTCCATTACCACCCCCTTTTGTACCGCTTTTGGCCGCCATAAGTGTGGCAGGGTATGCTCAGACGTGAGACCCTTGCTCACTTTGCCACTGGATTCAAGCAAGCCGGGCTGTAATGCCAGAAACCAGTCCTTGGATGCTTGTTTCCGGTCCAGGGAAGGCATGGCTTGGCAGTTCGGGCTGGACTGTTCCTATGAGGCACAGGGTCAGACTGATTTAGATATAGCCATGTCTGAACTGGGGTGGCAGTGTGGGCTAAAGAATGGTGATGGATTAAACCCAGATCTTTTGACTGGGTGTGAGTGTTTGATTGGTTCAAATGCTCCGTCCATTACCACCCCCTTTTGTACCGGTTTTGGCCACCATAAGTGTGGCAGGGTATGCTCAGACATGAGTCCCTTGCTCACTTTGCCACTGGATTCAAGCAAGCAAGGCTGAAGACGGCTGTAATGCCAGAAACCGGGCCTCAGAAGCTTGTTTCCAGTCCAGGGAAGGCATGGCTTGGCAGTTCGGGCTGGACTGTTCCCATGAGGCACATGGTCAGACTGATTTGCATATAGCCATGTCTGAACTGGGGTGGCAGAGTGGGCTAAAGAACGGTGATGGATTAAACCCAGATCTATTGACTGGGTGTGAGTGTTTGATTGGTTCAGATGCTCCGTCCATTACCACCCCCTTTTGTACTGATTTGCATATAGCCATGTTTGAACTGGGGTTGCAGAGTGGGCTGAAGAACGGTGATGGATTAAACCCAGATCTTTTGACTGGGTGTGAGTGTTTGATTGGTTCCGATGCTCCGTCCATTACCACCCCCTTTTGTACTGCTTTTGGCCACCATAAGTGTGGCAGGGTATGCTCAGACGTGAGTCCCTTGCTCACTTTGCCACTGGATACAAGCAAGCCGGGCTGAAGACGGCTGTAATGCCAGAAACCGGTCCTCGGAAGCTTGTTTCCGGTCCAGGGAAGGCATGGCTTGGCAGTTCGGGCTGGACTGTTCCCATGAGGCACAGGGTCAGACTGATTTGCATATAGCAATGTCTGAACTGGGGTGGCAGAGTGGGCTAAAGAACAGTGATGGATTAAACCCAGATCTTTTGACTTGGTGTGAGTGTTTGATTGGTTCAGATGCTCCGTCCATTACCACCCCCTTTTGAACCGCTTTTGGCCGCCAAAAGTGTGGCAGGGTATGCTCAGACGTGAGTCCCTTGCTCACTTTGCCACTGGATACAAGCAAGCCGGGCTGAAGACGGCTGTAAAGCCAGAAACCGGTCCTCGGAAGCTTGTTTCCGGTCCAGGGAAGGCATGGCTTGGCAGTTTGGGCCGGACTGTTCCCATGAGGCACAGGGTCAGACTGATTTGCATATAGCCATGTCTGAACTGGGGTGGCAGAGTGGGCTAAATAACGGTGATGGATTAAACCCAGATCTTTTGACTGGGTGTGAGTGTTTGATTGGTTCAGATGCTCCGTCCATTACCACCCCCTTTTTTACCGCTTTTGGCCGCCATAAGTGTGGCAGGGTATGCTCAGACGTGAGTCCCTTGCTCACTTGGCCACTGGATTCAAGCAAGGCGGGCTGAAGACGGCTGTAATGCCAGAAACCGGTCCTCGGAAGCTTGTTTCCGGTCCAGGGAAGGCATGGCTTGGCAGTTCGGGTTGGACTGTTCCCATGAGGCACAGGGTCAGACTGATTTGCATATAGCCATGTCTGAACTGGGGTGGCAGAGTGGGCTAAAGAACGGTGATGGATTAAACCCAGATCGTTTGACTGGGTGTGAGTGTTTGATTGGTTCAGATGCTCCGTCCATTACCACCCCCTTTTGTACTGCTTTTGGCCACCATAAGTGTGGCAGGGTATGCTCAGACGTGAGTCCCTTGCTCACTTTGCCACTGGATACAAGCAAGCCGGGCTGAAGACGGCTGTAATGCCAGAAACCGGTCCTCGGAAGCTTGTTTCCGGTCCAGGGAAGGCATGGCTTGGCAGTTCGGGCTGGACTGTTCCCATGAGGCACAGGGTCAGACTGATTTGCATATAGCAATGTCTGAACTGGGGTGGCAGAGTGGGCTAAAGAACAGTGATGGATTAAACCCAGATCTTTTGACTTGGTGTGAGTGTTTGATTGGTTCAGATGCTCCGTCCATTACCACCCCCTTTTGAACCGCTTTTGGCCGCCAAAAGTGTGGCAGGGTATGCTCAGACGTGAGTCCCTTGCTCACTTTGCCACTGGATACAAGCAAGCCGGGCTGAAGACGGCTGTAAAGCCAGAAACCGGTCCTCGGAAGCTTGTTTCCGGTCCAGGGAAGGCATGGCTTGGCAGTTTGGGCCGGACTGTTCCCATGAGGCACAGGGTCAGACTGATTTGCATATAGCCATGTCTGAACTGGGGTGGCAGAGTGGGCTAAATAACGGTGATGGATTAAACCCAGATCTTTTGACTGGGTGTGAGTGTTTGATTGGTTCAGATGCTCCGTCCATTACCACCCCCTTTTTTACCGCTTTTGGCCGCCATAAGTGTGGCAGGGTATGCTCAGACGTGAGTCCCTTGCTCACTTGGCCACTGGATTCAAGCAAGGCGGGCTGAAGACGGCTGTAATGCCAGAAACCGGTCCTCGGAAGCTTGTTTCCGGTCCAGGGAAGGCATGGCTTGGCAGTTCGGGTTGGACTGTTCCCATGAGGCACAGGGTCAGACTGATTTGCATATAGCCATGTCTGAACTGGGGTGGCAGAGTGGGCTAAAGAACGGTGATGGATTAAACCCAGATCGTTTGACTGGGTGTGAGTGTTTGATTGGTTCAGATGCTCCGTCCGTTACCACCCCCTTTTGTACCGCTTTTGGCCGCCATAAGTGTGGCAGGGTATGCTCAGACGTGAGTCCCTTGCTCACTTTGCCACTGGATTCAAGCAAGCCGGGTTGAAGACGGCTGTAATGCCAGAAACCGGTCCTCGGAAGCTTGTTTCCGGTCCAGAGAAGGCATGGCTTGGCAGTTCAGGCTGGACTGTTCCCATGAGGCACAGGGTCAGACTGATTTGCATTTAGCCATGTCTGAACTGGGGTGGCAGAGTGGGCTAAAGAACGGTGATGGATTAAACACAGATCTTTTGACTGGGTGTGAGTGTTTGATTGGTTCAGATGCTCAGTCCTTTACCACCCCCTTTTGTACTGTGTTTGGCCGCCACAAATGTGGCAGGGTATGCTCAGACGTGAGTCCCTTGCTCACTTTGCCACTGGATTCAAGCAAGCCGGGCTGATGACGGCTGTAATGCCAGAAACCGGTCCTCGGAAGCTTGTTTCCGGTCCAGGGAAGGCATGGCTTGGCAGTTCGGGCTGGACTGTTCCCATGAGTCACAGGGTCAGACTGATTTGCATATAGCCATGTCTGAACTGGGGTGGCAGAGTGGGCTAAAGAACAGTGATGGATTAGACCCAGATCTTTTGACTGGGTGTGAGTGTTTGATTTGTTCAGATGCTCTGTCCATTACCACCCCCTTTTGTACCGCTTTTGGCCGCCATAAGTGTGGCAGGGTATGCTCAGACGTGAGTCCCTTGCTCACTTTGCCACTGGATTCAAGCAAGCCGGGCTGAAGACGGCTGTAGTGCCAGAAACCAGTCCTTGGATGCTTGTTTCCGGTCCAGGGAAGGCATGGCTTGGCAGTTCGGGCTGGACTGTTCCTATGAGGCACAGGGTCAGACTGATTTAGATATAGCCATGTCTGAAATGGAGTGGCAGTGTGGGCTAAAGAATGGTGATGGATTAAACCAAGATCTTTTGACTGGGTGTGAGTGTTTGATTGGTTCAGATGCTCCGTCCATTACCACCCCCTTTTGTACCGGTTTTGGCCGCCATAAGAATGGCAGGGTATGCTCAGGCGTGAGTCCCTTGCTCACTTTGCCACTGGATTCAAGCAAGCCGGGCTGAAGACGGCTGTAATGCCAGAAACCGGTCCTCAGAAGCTTGTTTCCAGTCCAGGGAAGGCATGGCTTGGCAGTTCGGGCTGGACTGTTCCCATGAGGCACATGGTCAGACTGATTTGCATATAGCCATGTCTGAACTGGGGTGGCAGAGTGGGCTAAAGAACGGTGATGGATTAAACCCAGATCTATTGATTGGGTGTGAGTGTTTGATTGGTTCAGATGCTCCGTCCATTACCACCCCCTTTTGTACTGATTTGCATATAGCCATGTTTGAACTGGGGTTGCAGAGTGGGCTGAAGAACGGTGATGGATTAAACCCAGATCTTTTGACTGGGTGTGAGTGTTTGATTGGTTCAGATGCTCCGTCCATTACCACCCCCTTTTGTACTGCTTTTGGCCACCATAAGTGTGGCAGGGTATGCTCAGACGTGAGTCCCTTGCTCACTTTGCCACTGGATACAAGCAAGCCGGGCTGAAGACGGCTGTAATGCCAGAAACCGGTCCTCGGAAGCTTGTTTCCGGTCCAGGGAAGGCATGGCTTGGCAGTTCGGGCTGGACTGTTCCCATGAGGCACAGGGTCAGACTGATTTGCATATAGCAATGTCTGAACTGGGGTGGCAGAGTGGGCTAAAGAACAGTGATGGATTAAACCCAGATCTTTTGACTTGGTGTGAGTGTTTGATTGGTTCAGATGCTCCGTCCATTACCACCCCCTTTTGAACCGCTTTTGGCCGCCAAAAGTGTGGCAGGGTATGCTCAGACGTGAGTCCCTTGCTCACTTTGCCACTGGATACAAGCAAGCCGGGCTGAAGACGGCTGTAATGCCAGAAACCGGTCCTCAGAAGCTTGTTTCCAGTCCAGGGAAGGCATGGCTTGGCAGTTCGGGCTGGACTGTTCCCATGAGGCACATGGTCAGACTGATTTGCATATAGCCATGTCTGAACTGGGGTGGCAGAGTGGGCTAAAGAACGGTGATGGATTAAACCCAGATCTATTGACTGGGTGTGAGTGTTTGATTGGTTCAGATGCTCCGTCCATTACCACCCCCTTTTGTACTGATTTGCATATAGCCATGTTTGAACTGGGGTTGCAGAGTGGGCTGAAGAAGGGTGATGGATTAAACCCAGATCTTTTGACTGGGTGTGAGTGTTTGATTGGTTCAGATGCTCCGTCCATTACCACCCCCTTTTGTACTGCTTTTGGCCACCATAAGTGTGGCAGGGTATGCTCAGACGTGAGTCCCTTGCTCACTTTGCCACTGGAGACAAGCAAGCCGGGCTGAAGACGGCTGTAATGCCAGAAACCGGTCCTCGGAAGCTTGTTTCCGGTCCAGGGAAGGCATGGCTTGGCAGTTCGGGCTGGACTGTTCCCATGAGGCACAGGGTCAGACTGATTTGCATATAGCAATGTCTGAACTGGGGTGGCAGAGTGGGCTAAAGAACAGTGATGGATTAAACCCAGATCTTTTGACTTGGTGTGAGTGTTTGATTGGTTCAGATGCTCCGTCCATTACCACCCCCTTTTGAACCGCTTTTGGCCGCCAAAAGTGTGGCAGGGTATGCTCAGACGTGAGTCCCTTGCTCACTTTGCCACTGGATACAAGCAAGCCGGGCTGAAGACGGCTGTAAAGCCAGAAACCGGTCCTCGGAAGCTTGTTTCCGGTCCAGGGAAGGCATGGCTTGGCAGTTTGGGCCGGACTGTTCCCATGAGGCACAGGGTCAGACTGATTTGCATATAGCCATGTCTGAACTGGGGTGGCAGAGTGGGCTAAATAACGGTGATGGATTAAACCCAGATCTTTTGACTGGGTGTGAGTGTTTGATTGGTTCAGATGCTCCGTCCATTACCACCCCCTTTTTTACCGCTTTTGGCCGCCATAAGTGTGGCAGGGTATGCTCAGACGTGAGTCCCTTGCTCACTTGGCCACTGGATTCAAGCAAGGCGGGCTGAAGACGGCTGTAATGCCAGAAACCGGTCCTCGGAAGCTTGTTTCCGGTCCAGGGAAGGCATGGCTTGGCAGTTCGGGTTGGACTGTTCCCATGAGGCACAGGGTCAGACTGATTTGCATATAGCCATGTCTGAACTGGGGTGGCAGAGTGGGCTAAAGAACGGTGATGGATTAAACCCAGATCGTTTGACTGGGTGTGAGTGTTTGATTGGTTCAGATGCTCCGTCCGTTACCACCCCCTTTTGTACCGCTTTTGGCCTCCATAAGTGTGGCAGGGTATGCTCAGACGTGAGTCCCTTGCTCACTTTGCCACTGGATTCAAGCAAGCCGGGTTGAAGACGGCTGTAATGCCAGAAACCGGTCCTCGGAAGCTTGTTTCCGGTCCAGAGAAGGCATGGCTTGGCAGTTCAGGCTGGACTGTTCCCATGAGGCACAGGGTCAGACTGATTTGCATATAGCCATGTCTGAACTGGGGTGGCAGAGTGGGTTAAAGAACGGTGATGGATTAAACACAGATCTTTTGACTGGGTGTGAGTGTTTGATTGGTTCAGATGCTCAGTCCTTTACCACCCCCTTTTGTACTGTGTTTGGCCGCCACAAATGTGGCAGGGTATGCTCAGACGTGAGTCCCTTGCTCACTTTGCCACTGGATTCAAGCAAGCCGGGCTGATGACGGCTGTAATGCCAGAAACCGGTCCTCGGAAGCTTGTTTCCGGTCCAGGGAAGGCATGGCTTGGCAGTTCGGGCTGGACTGTTCCCATGAGTCACAGGATCAGACTGATTTGCATATAGCCATGTCTGAACTGGGGTGGCAGAGTGGGCTAAAGAACAGTGATGGATTAAACCCAGATCTTTTGACTGGGTGTGAGTGTTTGATTTGTTCAGATGCTCTGTCCATTACCACCCCCTTTTGTACCGCTTTTGGCCGCCATAAGTGTGGCAGGGTATGCTCAGACGTGAGTCCCTTGCTCACTTTGCCACTGGATTCAAGCAAGCCGGGCTGAAGACGGCTGTAGTGCCAGAAACCAGTCCTTGGATGCTTGTTTCCGGTCCAGGGAAGGCATGGCTTGGCAGTTCGGGCTGGACTGTTCCTATGAGGCACAGGGTCAGACTGATTTAGATATAGCCATGTCTGAAATGGAGTGGCAGTGTGGGCTAAAGAATGGTGATGGATTAAACCAAGATCTTTTGACTGGGTGTGAGTGTTTGATTGGTTCAGATGCTCCGTCCATTACCACCCCCTTTTGTACCGGTTTTGGCCGCCATAAGAATGGCAGGGTATGCTCAGGCGTGAGTCCCTTGCTCACTTTGCCACTGGATTCAAGCAAGCCGGGCTGAAGACGGCTGTAATGCCAGAAACCGGTCCTCAGAAGCTTGTTTCCAGTCCAGGGAAGGCATGGCTTGGCAGTTCGGGCTGGACTGTTCCCATGAGGCACAGGGTCAGACTGATTTGCGTATAGCCATATCTGAACTGGGGTGGCAGAGTGGGCTAAAGAACGGTGATGGATTAAACCCAGATCTTTTGACTGGGTGTGAGTGTTTGATTGGTTCAGATGCTCCGTCCATTACCACCCCCTTTTGTACCGCTTTTGGCCACCATAAGTGTGGCAGGGTATGCTCAGACGTGAGACCCTTGCTCACTTTGCCACTGGATTCAAGCAAGCCGGGCTGAAGACGGCTGTAATGCCAGAAAGTGGTCCTCGGAAGCTTGTTTCCGGTCCAGGGAAGGCATGGCTTGGCAGTTCGGGCTGGACTGTTCCCATGAGGCACAGGGTCAGACTGATTTGCATATAGCCATGTCTGAACTGGGGTGGCAGAGTGGGCTAAAGAACGGTGATGGATTAAACCCAGATCTTTTGACTGGGTGTGAGTGTTTGATTGGTTCAGATGCTCCGTCCATCACCACCCCCTTTTGTACTGATTTGCATATAGCCATGTCTGAACTGGGGTTGCAGAGTGGGCTAAAGAACGGTGATGGATTAAACCCTGATCTTTTGACTGGGTGTGAGTGTTTGATTGGTTCAGATGCTCCGTCCATTACCACCCCCTTTTGTACTGCTTTTGGCCACCATAAGTGTGGCAGGGTATGCTCAGACGTGAGTCCCTTGCTCACTTTGCCACTGGATACAAGCAAGCCGGGCTGAAGACGGCTGTAATGCCAGAAACCGGTCCTCGGAAGCTTGTTTCCGGTCCAGGGAAGGCATGGCTTGGCAGTTCGGGCTGGACTGTTCCCATGAGGCACAGGGTCAGACTGATTTGCATATAGCAATGTCTGAACTGGGGTGGCAGAGTGGGCTAAAGAACAGTGATGGATTAAACCCAGATCTTTTGACTTGGTGTGAGTGTTTGATTGGTTCAGATGCTCCGTCCATTACCACCCCCTTTTGAACCGCTTTTGGCCGCCAAAAGTGTGGCAGGGTATGCTCAGACGTGAGTCCCTTGCTCACTTTGCCACTGGATACAAGCAAGCCGGGCTGAAGACGGCTGTAATGCCAGAAACCGGTCCTCAGAAGCTTGTTTCCAGTCCAGGGAAGGCATGGCTTGGCAGTTCGGGCTGGACTGTTCCCATGAGGCACATGGTCAGACTGATTTGCATATAGCCATGTCTGAACTGGGGTGGCAGAGTGGGCTAAAGAACGGTGATGGATTAAACCCAGATCTATTGACTGGGTGTGAGTGTTTGATTGGTTCAGATGCTCCGTCCATTACCACCCCCTTTTGTACTGATTTGCATATAGCCATGTTTGAACTGGGGTTGCAGAGTGGGCTGAAGAACGGTGATGGATTAAACCCAGATCTTTTGACTGGGTGTGAGTGTTTGATTGGTTCAGATGCTCCGTCCATTACCACCCCCTTTTTTACCGCTTTTGGCCGCCATAAGTGTGGCAGGGTATGCTCAGACGTGAGTCCCTTGCTCACTTGGCCACTGGATTCAAGCAAGGCGGGCTGAAGACGGCTGTAATGCCAGAAACCGGTCCTCGGAAGCTTGTTTCCGGTCCAGGGAAGGCATGGCTTGGCAGTTCGGGTTGGACTGTTCCCATGAGGCACAGGGTCAGACTGATTTGCATATAGCCATGTCTGAACTGGGGTGGCAGAGTGGGCTAAAGAACGGTGATGGATTAAACCCAGATCGTTTGACTGGGTGTGAGTGTTTGATTGGTTCAGATGCTCCGTCCATTACCACCCCCTTTTGTACTGCTTTTGGCCACCATAAGTGTGGCAGGGTATGCTCAGACGTGAGTCCCTTGCTCACTTTGCCACTGGATACAAGCAAGCCGGGCTGAAGACGGCTGTAATGCCAGAAACCGGTCCTCGGAAGCTTGTTTCCGGTCCAGGGAAGGCATGGCTTGGCAGTTCGGGCTGGACTGTTCCCATGAGGCACAGGGTCAGACTGATTTGCATATAGCAATGTCTGAACTGGGGTGGCAGAGTGGGCTAAAGAACAGTGATGGATTAAACCCAGATCTTTTGACTTGGTGTGAGTGTTTGATTGGTTCAGATGCTCCGTCCATTACCACCCCCTTTTGAACCGCTTTTGGCCGCCAAAAGTGTGGCAGGGTATGCTCAGACGTGAGTCCCTTGCTCACTTTGCCACTGGATACAAGCAAGCCGGGCTGAAGACGGCTGTAAAGCCAGAAACCGGTCCTCGGAAGCTTGTTTCCGGTCCAGGGAAGGCATGGCTTGGCAGTTTGGGCCGGACTGTTCCCATGAGGCACAGGGTCAGACTGATTTGCATATAGCCATGTCTGAACTGGGGTGGCAGAGTGGGCTAAATAACGGTGATGGATTAAACCCAGATCTTTTGACTGGGTGTGAGTGTTTGATTGGTTCAGATGCTCCGTCCATTACCACCCCCTTTTTTACCGCTTTTGGCCGCCATAAGTGTGGCAGGGTATGCTCAGACGTGAGTCCCTTGCTCACTTGGCCACTGGATTCAAGCAAGGCGGGCTGAAGACGGCTGTAATGCCAGAAACCGGTCCTCGGAAGCTTGTTTCCGGTCCAGGGAAGGCATGGCTTGGCAGTTCGGGTTGGACTGTTCCCATGAGGCACAGGGTCAGACTGATTTGCATATAGCCATGTCTGAACTGGGGTGGCAGAGTGGGCTAAAGAACGGTGATGGATTAAACCCAGATCGTTTGACTGGGTGTGAGTGTTTGATTGGTTCAGATGCTCCGTCCGTTACCACCCCCTTTTGTACCGCTTTTGGCCGCCATAAGTGTGGCAGGGTATGCTCAGACGTGAGTCCCTTGCTCACTTTGCCACTGGATTCAAGCAAGCCGGGTTGAAGACGGCTGTAATGCCAGAAACCGGTCCTCGGAAGCTTGTTTCCGGTCCAGAGAAGGCATGGCTTGGCAGTTCAGGCTGGACTGTTCCCATGAGGCACAGGGTCAGACTGATTTGCATTTAGCCATGTCTGAACTGGGGTGGCAGAGTGGGCTAAAGAACGGTGATGGATTAAACACAGATCTTTTGACTGGGTGTGAGTGTTTGATTGGTTCAGATGCTCAGTCCTTTACCACCCCCTTTTGTACTGTGTTTGGCCGCCACAAATGTGGCAGGGTATGCTCAGACGTGAGTCCCTTGCTCACTTTGCCACTGGATTCAAGCAAGCCGGGCTGATGACGGCTGTAATGCCAGAAACCGGTCCTCGGAAGCTTGTTTCCGGTCCAGGGAAGGCATGGCTTGGCAGTTCGGGCTGGACTGTTCCCATGAGTCACAGGGTCAGACTGATTTGCATATAGCCATGTCTGAACTGGGGTGGCAGAGTGGGCTAAAGAACAGTGATGGATTAGACCCAGATCTTTTGACTGGGTGTGAGTGTTTGATTTGTTCAGATGCTCTGTCCATTACCACCCCCTTTTGTACCGCTTTTGGCCGCCATAAGTGTGGCAGGGTATGCTCAGACGTGAGTCCCTTGCTCACTTTGCCACTGGATTCAAGCAAGCCGGGCTGAAGACGGCTGTAGTGCCAGAAACCAGTCCTTGGATGCTTGTTTCCGGTCCAGGGAAGGCATGGCTTGGCAGTTCGGGCTGGACTGTTCCTATGAGGCACAGGGTCAGACTGATTTAGATATAGCCATGTCTGAAATGGAGTGGCAGTGTGGGCTAAAGAATGGTGATGGATTAAACCAAGATCTTTTGACTGGGTGTGAGTGTTTGATTGGTTCAGATGCTCCGTCCATTACCACCCCCTTTTGTACCGGTTTTGGCCGCCATAAGAATGGCAGGGTATGCTCAGGCGTGAGTCCCTTGCTCACTTTGCCACTGGATTCAAGCAAGCCGGGCTGAAGACGGCTGTAATGCCAGAAACCGGTCCTCAGAAGCTTGTTTCCAGTCCAGGGAAGGCATGGCTTGGCAGTTCGGGCTGGACTGTTCCCATGAGGCACATGGTCAGACTGATTTGCATATAGCCATGTCTGAACTGGGGTGGCAGAGTGGGCTAAAGAACGGTGATGGATTAAACCCAGATCTATTGACTGGGTGTGAGTGTTTGATTGGTTCAGATGCTCCGTCCATTACCACCCCCTTTTGTACTGATTTGCATATAGCCATGTTTGAACTGGGGTTGCAGAGTGGGCTGAAGAACGGTGATGGATTAAACCCAGATCTTTTGACTGGGTGTGAGTGTTTGATTGGTTCAGATGCTCCGTCCATTACCACCCCCTTTTGTACTGCTTTTGGCCACCATAAGTGTGGCAGGGTATGCTCAGACGTGAGTCCCTTGCTCACTTTGCCACTGGATACAAGCAAGCCGGGCTGAAGACGGCTGTAATGCCAGAAACCGGTCCTCAGAAGCTTGTTTCCGGTCCAGGGAAGGCATGGCTTGGCAGTTCGGGCTGGACTGTTCCCATGAGGCACAGGGTCAGACTGATTTGCATATAGCAATGTCTGAACTGGGGTGGCAGAGTGGGCTAAAGAACAGTGATGGATTAAACCCAGATCTTTTGACTTGGTGTGAGTGTTTGATTGGTTCAGATGCTCCGTCCATTACCACCCCCTTTTGAACCGCTTTTGGCCGCCAAAAGTGTGGCAGGGTATGCTCAGACGTGAGTCCCTTGCTCACTTTGCCACTGGATACAAGCAAGCCGGGCTGAAGACGGCTGTAATGCCAGAAACCGGTCCTCAGAAGCTTGTTTCCAGTCCAGGGAAGGCATGGCTTGGCAGTTCGGGCTGGACTGTTCCCATGAGGCACATGGTCAGACTGATTTGCATATAGCCATGTCTGAACTGGGGTGGCAGAGTGGGCTAAAGAACGGTGATGGATTAAACCCAGATCTATTGACTGGGTGTGAGTGTTTGATTGGTTCAGATGCTCCGTCCATTACCACCCCCTTTTGTACTGATTTGCATATAGCCATGTTTGAACTGGGGTTGCAGAGTGGGCTGAAGAACGGTGATGGATTAAACCCAGATCTTTTGACTGGGTGTGAGTGTTTGATTGGTTCAGATGCTCCGTCCATTACCACCCCCTTTTGTACTGCTTTTGGCCACCATAAGTGTGGCAGGGTATGCTCAGACGTGAGTCCCTTGCTCACTTTGCCACTGGAGACAAGCAAGCCGGGCTGAAGACGGCTGTAATGCCAGAAACCGGTCCTCGGAAGCTTGTTTCCGGTCCAGGGAAGGCATGGCTTGGCAGTTCGGGCTGGACTGTTCCCATGAGGCACAGGGTCAGACTGATTTGCATATAGCAATGTCTGAACTGGGGTGGCAGAGTGGGCTAAAGAACAGTGATGGATTAAACCCAGATCTTTTGACTTGGTGTGAGTGTTTGATTGGTTCAGATGCTCCGTCCATTACCACCCCCTTTTGAACCGCTTTTGGCCGCCAAAAGTGTGGCAGGGTATGCTCAGACGTGAGTCCCTTGCTCACTTTGCCACTGGATACAAGCAAGCCGGGCTGAAGACGGCTGTAAAGCCAGAAACCGGTCCTCGGAAGCTTGTTTCCGGTCCAGGGAAGGCATGGCTTGGCAGTTTGGGCCGGACTGTTCCCATGAGGCACAGGGTCAGACTGATTTGCATATAGCCATGTCTGAACTGGGGTGGCAGAGTGGGCTAAATAACGGTGATGGATTAAACCCAGATCTTTTGACTGGGTGTGAGTGTTTGATTGGTTCAGATGCTCCGTCCATTACCACCCCCTTTTTTACCGCTTTTGGCCGCCATAAGTGTGGCAGGGTATGCTCAGACGTGAGTCCCTTGCTCACTTGGCCACTGGATTCAAGCAAGGCGGGCTGAAGACGGCTGTAATGCCAGAAACCGGTCCTCGGAAGCTTGTTTCCGGTCCAGGGAAGGCATGGCTTGGCAGTTCGGGTTGGACTGTTCCCATGAGGCACAGGGTCAGACTGATTTGCATATAGCCATGTCTGAACTGGGGTGGCAGAGTGGGCTAAAGAACGGTGATGGATTAAACCCAGATCGTTTGACTGGGTGTGAGTGTTTGATTGGTTCAGATGCTCCGTCCGTTACCACCCCCTTTTGTACCGCTTTTGGCCGCCATAAGTGTGGCAGGGTATGCTCAGACGTGAGTCCCTTGCTCACTTTGCCACTGGATTCAAGCAAGCCGGGTTGAAGACGGCTGTAATGCCAGAAACCGGTCCTCGGAAGCTTGTTTCCGGTCCAGAGAAGGCATGGCTTGGCAGTTCAGGCTGGACTGTTCCCATGAGGCACAGGGTCAGACTGATTTGCATATAGCCATGTCTGAACTGGGGTGGCAGAGTGGGCTAAAGAACGGTGATGGATTAAACACAGATCTTTTGACTGGGTGTGAGTGTTTGATTGGTTCAGATGCTCAGTCCTTTACCACCCCCTTTTGTACTGTGTTTGGCCGCCACAAATGTGGCAGGGTATGCTCAGACGTGAGTCCCTTGCTCACTTTGCCACTGGATTCAAGCAAGCCGGGCTGATGACGGCTGTAATGCCAGAAACCGGTCCTCGGAAGCTTGTTTCCGGTCCAGGGAAGGCATGGCTTGGCAGTTCGGGCTGGACTGTTCCCATGAGTCACAGGGTCAGACTGATTTGCATATAGCCATGTCTGAACTGGGGTGGCAGAGTGGGCTAAAGAACAGTGATGGATTAAACCCAGATCTTTTGACTGGGTGTGAGTGTTTGATTTGTTCAGATGCTCTGTCCATTACCACCCCCTTTTGTACCGCTTTTGGCCGCCATAAGTGTGGCAGGGTATGCTCAGACGTGAGTCCCTTGCTCACTTTGCCACTGGATTCAAGCAAGCCGGGCTGAAGACGGCTGTAGTGCCAGAAACCAGTCCTTGGATGCTTGTTTCCGGTCCAGGGAAGGCATGGCTTGGCAGTTCGGGCTGGACTGTTCCTATGAGGCACAGGGTCAGACTGATTTAGATATAGCCATGTCTGAAATGGAGTGGCAGTGTGGGCTAAAGAATGGTGATGGATTAAACCAAGATCTTTTGACTGGGTGTGAGTGTTTGATTGGTTCAGATGCTCCGTCCATTACCACCCCCTTTTGTACCGGTTTTGGCCGCCATAAGAATGGCAGGGTATGCTCAGGCGTGAGTCCCTTGCTCACTTTGCCACTGGATTCAAGCAAGCCGGGCTGAAGACGGCTGTAATGCCAGAAACCGGTCCTCAGAAGCTTGTTTCCAGTCCAGGGAAGGCATGGCTTGGCAGTTCGGGCTGGACTGTTCCCATGAGGCACAGGGTCAGACTGATTTGCGTATAGCCATATCTGAACTGGGGTGGCAGAGTGGGCTAAAGAACGGTGATGGATTAAACCCAGATCTTTTGACTGGGTGTGAGTGTTTGATTGGTTCAGATGCTCCGTCCATTACCACCCCCTTTTGTACCGCTTTTGGCCACCATAAGTGTGGCAGGGTATGCTCAGACGTGAGACCCTTGCTCACTTTGCCACTGGATTCAAGCAAGCCGGGCTGAAGACGGCTGTAATGCCAGAAAGTGGTCCTCGGAAGCTTGTTTCCGGTCCAGGGAAGGCATGGCTTGGCAGTTCGGGCTGGACTGTTCCCATGAGGCACAGGGTCAGACTGATTTGCATATAGCCATGTCTGAACTGGGGTGGCAGAGTGGGCTAAAGAACGGTGATGGATTAAACCCAGATCTTTTGACTGGGTGTGAGTGTTTGATTGGTTCAGATGCTCCGTCCATCACCACCCCCTTTTGTACTGATTTGCATATAGCCATGTCTGAACTGGGGTTGCAGAGTGGGCTAAAGAACGGTGATGGATTAAACCCTGATCTTTTGACTGGGTGTGAGTGTTTGATTGGTTCAGATGCTCCGTCCATTACCACCCCCTTTTGTACTGCTTTTGGCCACCATAAGTGTGGCAGGGTATGCTCAGACGTGAGTCCCTTGCTCACTTTGCCACTGGATACAAGCAAGCCGGGCTGAAGACGGCTGTAATGCCAGAAACCGGTCCTCGGAAGCTTGTTTCCGGTCCAGGGAAGGCATGGCTTGGCAGTTCGGGCTGGACTGTTCCCATGAGGCACAGGGTCAGACTGATTTGCATATAGCAATGTCTGAACTGGGGTGGCAGAGTGGGCTAAAGAACAGTGATGGATTAAACCCAGATCTTTTGACTTGGTGTGAGTGTTTGATTGGTTCAGATGCTCCGTCCATTACCACCCCCTTTTGAACCGCTTTTGGCCGCCAAAAGTGTGGCAGGGTATGCTCAGACGTGAGTCCCTTGCTCACTTTGCCACTGGATACAAGCAAGCCGGGCTGAAGACGGCTGTAATGCCAGAAACCGGTCCTCAGAAGCTTGTTTCCAGTCCAGGGAAGGCATGGCTTGGCAGTTCGGGCTGGACTGTTCCCATGAGGCACATGGTCAGACTGATTTGCATATAGCCATGTCTGAACTGGGGTGGCAGAGTGGGCTAAAGAACGGTGATGGATTAAACCCAGATCTATTGACTGGGTGTGAGTGTTTGATTGGTTCAGATGCTCCGTCCATTACCACCCCCTTTTGTACTGATTTGCATATAGCCATGTTTGAACTGGGGTTGCAGAGTGGGCTGAAGAACGGTGATGGATTAAACCCAGATCTTTTGACTGGGTGTGAGTGTTTGATTGGTTCAGATGCTCCGTCCATTACCACCCCCTTTTGTACTGCTTTTGGCCACCATAAGTGTGGCAGGGTATGCTCAGACGTGAGTCCCTTGCTCACTTTGCCACTGGAGACAAGCAAGCCGGGCTGAAGACGGCTGTAATGCCAGAAACCGGTCCTCGGAAGCTTGTTTCCGGTCCAGGGAAGGCATGGCTTGGCAGTTCGGGCTGGACTGTTCCCATGAGGCACAGGGTCAGACTGATTTGCATATAGCAATGTCTGAACTGGGGTGGCAGAGTGGGCTAAAGAACAGTGATGGATTAAACCCAGATCTTTTGACTTGGTGTGAGTGTTTGATTGGTTCAGATGCTCCGTCCATTACCACCCCCTTTTGAACCGCTTTTGGCCGCCAAAAGTGTGGCAGGGTATGCTCAGACGTGAGTCCCTTGCTCACTTTGCCACTGGATACAAGCAAGCCGGGCTGAAGACGGCTGTAAAGCCAGAAACCGGTCCTCGGAAGCTTGTTTCCGGTCCAGGGAAGGCATGGCTTGGCAGTTTGGGCCGGACTGTTCCCATGAGGCACAGGGTCAGACTGATTTGCATATAGCCATGTCTGAACTGGGGTGGCAGAGTGGGCTAAATAACGGTGATGGATTAAACCCAGATCTTTTGACTGGGTGTGAGTGTTTGATTGGTTCAGATGCTCCGTCCATTACCACCCCCTTTTTTACCGCTTTTGGCCGCCATAAGTGTGGCAGGGTATGCTCAGACGTGAGTCCCTTGCTCACTTGGCCACTGGATTCAAGCAAGGCGGGCTGAAGACGGCTGTAATGCCAGAAACCGGTCCTCGGAAGCTTGTTTCCGGTCCAGGGAAGGCATGGCTTGGCAGTTCGGGTTGGACTGTTCCCATGAGGCACAGGGTCAGACTGATTTGCATATAGCCATGTCTGAACTGGGGTGGCAGAGTGGGCTAAAGAACGGTGATGGATTAAACCCAGATCGTTTGACTGGGTGTGAGTGTTTGATTGGTTCAGATGCTCCGTCCGTTACCACCCCCTTTTGTACCGCTTTTGGCCGCCATAAGTGTGGCAGGGTATGCTCAGACGTGAGTCCCTTGCTCACTTTGCCACTGGATTCAAGCAAGCCGGGTTGAAGACGGCTGTAATGCCAGAAACCGGTCCTCGGAAGCTTGTTTCCGGTCCAGAGAAGGCATGGCTTGGCAGTTCAGGCTGGACTGTTCCCATGAGGCACAGGGTCAGACTGATTTGCATATAGCCATGTCTGAACTGGGGTGGCAGAGTGGGCTAAAGAACGGTGATGGATTAAACACAGATCTTTTGACTGGGTGTGAGTGTTTGATTGGTTCAGATGCTCAGTCCTTTACCACCCCCTTTTGTACTGTGTTTGGCCGCCACAAATGTGGCAGGGTATGCTCAGACGTGAGTCCCTTGCTCACTTTGCCACTGGATTCAAGCAAGCCGGGCTGATGACGGCTGTAATGCCAGAAACCGGTCCTCGGAAGCATGTTTCCGGTCCAGGGAAGGCATGGCTTGGCAGTTCGGGCTGGACTGTTCCTATGAGGCACAGGGTCAGACTGATTTAGATATAGCCATGTCTGAAATGGAGTGGCAGTGTGGGCTAAAGAATGGTGATGGATTAAACCAAGATCTTTTGACTGGGTGTGAGTGTTTGATTGGTTCAGATGCTCCGTCCATTACCACCCCCTTTTGTACCGGTTTTGGCCGCCATAAGAATGGCAGGGTATGCTCAGGCGTGAGTCCCTTGCTCACTTTGCCACTGGATTCAAGCAAGCCGGGCTGAAGACGGCTGTAATGCCAGAAACCGGTCCTCAGAAGCTTGTTTCCAGTCCAGGGAAGGCATGGCTTGGCAGTTCGGGCTGGACTGTTCCCATGAGGCACAGGGTCAGACTGATTTGCGTATAGCCATATCTGAACTGGGGTGGCAGAGTGGGCTAAAGAACGGTGATGGATTAAACCCAGATCTTTTGACTGGGTGTGAGTGTTTGATTGGTTCAGATGCTCCGTCCATTACCACCCCCTTTTGTACCGCTTTTGGCCACCATAAGTGTGGCAGGGTATGCTCAGACGTGAGACCCTTGCTCACTTTGCCACTGGATTCAAGCAAGCCGGGCTGAAGACGGCTGTAATGCCAGAAAGTGGTCCTCGGAAGCTTGTTTCCGGTCCAGGGAAGGCATGGCTTGGCAGTTCGGGCTGGACTGTTCCCATGAGGCACAGGGTCAGACTGATTTGCATATAGCCATGTCTGAACTGGGGTGGCAGAGTGGGCTAAAGAACGGTGATGGATTAAACCCAGATCTTTTGACTGGGTGTGAGTGTTTGATTGGTTCAGATGCTCCGTCCATCACCACCCCCTTTTGTACTGATTTGCATATAGCCATGTCTGAACTGGGGTTGCAGAGTGGGCTAAAGAACGGTGATGGATTAAACCCTGATCTTTTGACTGGGTGTGAGTGTTTGATTGGTTCAGATGCTCCGTCCATTACCACCCCCTTTTGTACTGCTTTTGGCCACCATAAGTGTGGCAGGGTATGCTCAGACGTGAGTCCCTTGCTCACTTTGCCACTGGATACAAGCAAGCCGGGCTGAAGACGGCTGTAATGCCAGAAACCGGTCCTCGGAAGCTTGTTTCCGGTCCAGGGAAGGCATGGCTTGGCAGTTCGGGCTGGACTGTTCCCATGAGGCACAGGGTCAGACTGATTTGCATATAGCAATGTCTGAACTGGGGTGGCAGAGTGGGCTAAAGAACAGTGATGGATTAAACCCAGATCTTTTGACTTGGTGTGAGTGTTTGATTGGTTCAGATGCTCCGTCCATTACCACCCCCTTTTGAACCGCTTTTGGCCGCCAAAAGTGTGGCAGGGTATGCTCAGACGTGAGTCCCTTGCTCACTTTGCCACTGGATACAAGCAAGCCGGGCTGAAGACGGCTGTAATGCCAGAAACCGGTCCTCAGAAGCTTGTTTCCAGTCCAGGGAAGGCATGGCTTGGCAGTTCGGGCTGGACTGTTCCCATGAGGCACATGGTCAGACTGATTTGCATATAGCCATGTCTGAACTGGGGTGGCAGAGTGGGCTAAAGAACGGTGATGGATTAAACCCAGATCTATTGACTGGGTGTGAGTGTTTGATTGGTTCAGATGCTCCGTCCATTACCACCCCCTTTTGTACTGCTTTTGGCCACCATAAGTGTGGCAGGGTATGCTCAGACGTGAGTCCCTTGCTCACTTTGCCACTGGAGACAAGCAAGCCGGGCTGAAGACGGCTGTAATGCCAGAAACCGGTCCTCGGAAGCTTGTTTCCGGTCCAGGGAAGGCATGGCTTGGCAGTTCGGGCTGGACTGTTCCCATGAGGCACAGGGTCAGACTGATTTGCATATAGCAATGTCTGAACTGGGGTGGCAGAGTGGGCTAAAGAACAGTGATGGATTAAACCCAGATCTTTTGACTTGGTGTGAGTGTTTGATTGGTTCAGATGCTCCGTCCATTACCACCCCCTTTTGAACCGCTTTTGGCCGCCAAAAGTGTGGCAGGGTATGCTCAGACGTGAGTCCCTTGCTCACTTTGCCACTGGATACAAGCAAGCCGGGCTGAAGACGGCTGTAAAGCCAGAAACCGGTCCTCGGAAGCTTGTTTCCGGTCCAGGGAAGGCATGGCTTGGCAGTTTGGGCCGGACTGTTCCCATGAGGCACAGGGTCAGACTGATTTGCATATAGCCATGTCTGAACTGGGGTGGCAGAGTGGGCTAAATAACGGTGATGGATTAAACCCAGATCTTTTGACTGGGTGTGAGTGTTTGATTGGTTCAGATGCTCCGTCCATTACCACCCCCTTTTTTACCGCTTTTGGCCGCCATAAGTGTGGCAGGGTATGCTCAGACGTGAGTCCCTTGCTCACTTGGCCACTGGATTCAAGCAAGGCGGGCTGAAGACGGCTGTAATGCCAGAAACCGGTCCTCGGAAGCTTGTTTCCGGTCCAGGGAAGGCATGGCTTGGCAGTTCGGGTTGGACTGTTCCCATGAGGCACAGGGTCAGACTGATTTGCATATAGCCATGTCTGAACTGGGGTGGCAGAGTGGGCTAAAGAACGGTGATGGATTAAACCCAGATCGTTTGACTGGGTGTGAGTGTTTGATTGGTTCAGATGCTCCGTCCGTTACCACCCCCTTTTGTACCGCTTTTGGCCGCCATAAGTGTGGCAGGGTATGCTCAGACGTGAGTCCCTTGCTCACTTTGCCACTGGATTCAAGCAAGCCGGGTTGAAGACGGCTGTAATGCCAGAAACCGGTCCTCGGAAGCTTGTTTCCGGTCCAGAGAAGGCATGGCTTGGCAGTTCAGGCTGGACTGTTCCCATGAGGCACAGGGTCAGACTGATTTGCATATAGCCATGTCTGAACTGGGGTGGCAGAGTGGGCTAAAGAACGGTGATGGATTAAACACAGATCTTTTGACTGGGTGTGAGTGTTTGATTGGTTCAGATGCTCAGTCCTTTACCACCCCCTTTTGTACTGTGTTTGGCCGCCACAAATGTGGCAGGGTATGCTCAGACGTGAGTCCCTTGCTCACTTTGCCACTGGATTCAAGCAAGCCGGGCTGATGACGGCTGTAATGCCAGAAACCGGTCCTCGGAAGCATGTTTCCGGTCCAGGGAAGGCATGGCTTGGCAGTTCGGGCTGGACTGTTCCCATGAGTCACAGGGTCAGACTGATTTGCATATAGCCATGTCTGAACTGGGGTGGCAGAGTGGGCTAAAGAACAGTGATGGATTAAACCCAGATCTTTTGACTGGGTGTGAGTGTTTGATTTGTTCAGATGCTCTGTCCATTACCACCCCCTTTTGTACCGCTTTTGGCCGCCATAAGTGTGGCAGGGTATGCTCAGACGTGAGTCCCTTGCTCACTTTGCCACTGGATTCAAGCAAGCCGGGCTGAAGACGGCTGTAGTGCCAGAAACCAGTCCTTGGATGCTTGTTTCCGGTCCAGGGAAGGCATGGCTTGGCAGTTCGGGCTGGACTGTTCCTATGAGGCACAGGGTCAGACTGATTTAGATATAGCCATGTCTGAAATGGAGTGGCAGTGTGGGCTAAAGAATGGTGATGGATTAAACCAAGATCCTTTGACTGGGTGTGAGTGTTTGATTGGTTCAGATGCTCCGTCCATTACCACCCCCTTTTGTACCGGTTTTGGCCGCCATAAGAATGGCAGGGTATGCTCAGGCGTGAGTCCCTTGCTCACTTTGCCACTGGATTCAAGCAAGCCGGGCTGAAGACGGCTGTAATGCCAGAAACCGGTCCTCAGAAGCTTGTTTCCAGTCCAGGGAAGGCATGGCTTGGCAGTTCGGGCTGGACTGTTCCCATGAGGCACAGGGTCAGACTGATTTGCGTATAGCCATATCTGAACTGGGGTGGCAGAGTGGGCTAAAGAACGGTGATGGATTAAACCCAGATCTTTTGACTGGGTGTGAGTGTTTGATTGGTTCAGATGCTCCGTCCATTACCACCCCCTTTTGTACCGCTTTTGGCCACCATAAGTGTGGCAGGGTATGCTCAGACGTGAGACCCTTGCTCACTTTGCCACTGGATTCAAGCAAGCCGGGCTGAAGACGGCTGTAATGCCAGAAAGTGGTCCTCGGAAGCTTGTTTCCGGTCCAGGGAAGGCATGGCTTGGCAGTTCGGGCTGGACTGTTCCCATGAGGCACAGGGTCAGACTGATTTGCATATAGCCATGTCTGAACTGGGGTGGCAGAGTGGGCTAAAGAACGGTGATGGATTAAACCCAGATCTTTTGACTGGGTGTGAGTGTTTGATTGGTTCAGATGCTCCGTCCATCACCACCCCCTTTTGTACTTATTTGCATATAGCCATGTCTGAACTGGGGTTGCAGAGTGGGCTAAAGAACGGTGATGGATTAAACCCTGATCTTTTGAGTGGGTGTGAGTGTTTGATTGGTTCAGATTCTCCGTCCATTACCACCCCCTTTTGTACTGCTTTTGGCCACCATAAGTGTGGCAGGGTATGCTCAGACGTGAGTCCCTTGCTCACTTTGCCACTGGATTCAAGCAAGCCGGGCTGAAGACGGCTGTAATGTCAGAAACCGGTCCTCGGAAGCTTGTTTCCGGTCCAGGGAAGGCATGGCTTGGCAGTTCGGGCTGGACTGTTCCCATGAGGCACAAGGTCAGACTGATTTGCATATAGCCATGTCTGAACTGGGGTGGCAGAGTGGGCTAAAGAACGGTGATGGATTAAACCCAGATCTTTTGACTTGGTGTGAGTGTTTGATTGGTTCAGATGCTCCGTCCATTACCACCCCCTTTTGAACCGCTTTTGGCCACCAAAAGTGTGGTAGGGTATGCTCAGACGTGAGTCCCTTGCTCACTTTGCCACTGGATACAAGCAAGCTGGGCTGAAGACGGCTGTAATGCCAGACACCAGTCCTCGGAAGCTTGTTTCTGGTCCAGGGAAGGCATGGCTTGGCAGTTCGGGCTGGACTGTTCCCATGAGGCACAGGGTCAGACTGATTTGCATATAGCCATGTCTGAACTGGGGTGGCAGAGTGGGCTAAATAACGGTGATGGATTAAACCCAGATCTTTTGACTGGGTGTGAGTGTTTGATTGGTTCAGATGCTCCGTACATTACCACCCCTTTTGTACCGCTTTTGGCCGCCATAAGTGTGGCAGGGTATGCTCAGACGTGAGACCCTTGCTCACTTTGCCACTGGATTCAAGCAAGCCGGGCTGAAGACGGCTGTAATGCCAGAAAGTGGTCCTCAGAAGCTTGTTTCCAGTCCAGGGAAGGCATGGCTTGGCAGTTCGGGCTGGACTGTTCCCATGAGGCACTGGGTCAGACTGATTTGCGTATAGCGATATCTGAACTGGGGTGGCAGAGTGGGCTAAAGAACGGTGATGGATTAAACCCAGATCTTTTGACTGGGTGTGAGTGTTTGATTGGTTCAGATGCTCCGTACATTACCACCCCTTTTGTACCGCTTTTGGCCGCCATAAGTGTGGCAGGGTATGCTCAGACGTGAGACCCTTGCTCACTTTGCCACTGGATTCAAGCAAGCCGGGCTGAAGACGGCTGTAATGCCAGAAAGTGGTCCTCGGAAGCTTGTTTCCGGTCCAGGGAAGGCATGGCTTGGCAGTTCGGGCTGGACTGTTCCCATGAGGCACAGGGTCAGACTGATTTGCATATAGCCATGTCTGAACTGGGGTGGCAGAGTGGGCTAAAGAACGGTGATGGATTAAACCCAGATCTTTTGACTGGGTGTGAGTGTTTGATTGGTTCAGATGCTCCGTCCATCACCACCCCCTTTTGTACTGATTTGCATATAGCCATGTTTGAACTGGGGTTGCAGAGTGGGCTAAAGAACGGTGATGGATTAAACCCAGATCTTTTGACTGGGTGTGAGTGTTTGATTGGTTCAGATGCTCCGTCCATTACCACCCCCTTTTTTACCGCTTTTGGCCGCCATAAGTGTGGCAGGGTAAGCTCAGACGTGAGTCCCTTGCTCACTTGGCCACTGGATTCAAGCAAGGCGGGCTGAAGACGGCTGTAATGCCAGAAACCGGTCCTCGGAAGCTTGTTTCCGGTCCAGGGAAGGCATGGCTTGACAGTTCGGGTTGGACTGTTCCCATGAGGCACAGGGTCAGACTGATTTGCATATAGCCATGTCTGAACTGGGGTGGCAGAGTGGGCTAAAGAACGGTGATGGATTAAACACAGATCTTTTGACTGGGTGTGAGTGTTTGATTGGTTCAGATGCTCAGTCCTTTACCACCCCCTTTTGTACCGTGTTTGGCCGCCACAAATGTGGCAGGGTATGCTCAGACGTGAGTCCCTTGCTCACTTTGCCACTGGATTCAAGCAAGCCGGGCTGAAGACGGCTGTAATGCCAGAAACCGGTCCTCGGAAGCTTGTTTCCGGTCCAGGGAAGGCATGGCTTGGCAGTTCAGGCTGGACTGTTCCCATGAGTCACAGGGTCAGACTGATTTGCATATAGCCATGTCTGAACTGGGGTGGCAGAGTGGGCTAAAGAACGGTGATGGATTAAACCCAGATCTTTTGACTGGGTGTGAGTGTTTGATTTGTTCAGATGCTCCGTCCATTACCACCCCCTTTTGTACCGCTTTTGGCCGCCATAAGTGTGGCAGGGTATGCTCAGACGTGAGTCCCTTGCTCACTTTGCCACTGGATTCAAGCAAGCCGGGCTGAAGACGGCTGTAGTGCCAGAAACCAGTCCTTGGATGCTTGTTTCCGGTCCAGGGAAGGCATGGCTTGGCAGTTCGGGCTGGACTGTTCCTATGAGGCACAGGGTCAGACTAATTAAGATATAGCCATGTTTGAACTGGGGTGGCAGTGTGGGCTAAAGAATGGTGATGGATTAAACCAAGATCTTTTGACTGGGTGTGAGTGTTTGATTGGTTCAGATGCTCCGTCCATTACCACCCCCTTTTGTACCGGTTTTGGCCGCCATAAGTGTGGCAGGGTATGCTCAGACGTGAGACCCTTGCTCACTTTGCCACTGGATTCAAGCAAGCCGGGCTGAAGACGGCTGTAATGCCAGAAACCGGTCCTCAGAAGCTTGTTTCCAGTCCAGGGAAGGCATGGCTTGCCAGTTCGGGCTGGACTGTTCCCATGAGGCACAGGGTCAGACTGATTTGCGTATAGCCATATCTGAACTGGGGTGGCAGAGTGGGCTAAAGAACGTTGATGGATTAAACCCAGATCTTTTGACTGGGTGTGAGTGTTTGATTGGTTCAGATGCTCCGTCCATTACCCCCCCTTTTGTACCGCTTTTGGCCGCCATAAGTGTGGCAGGGTATGCTCAGACGTGAGACCCTTGCTCACTTTGCCACTGGATTCAAGCAAGCCGGGCTGAAGACGGCTGTAATGCCAGAAACCAGTCCTTGGATGCTTGTTTCCGGTCCAGGGAAGGCATGGCTTGGCAGTTCGGGCTGGACTGTTCCTATGAGGCACAGGGTTAGACTGATTTAGATATAGCCATGTCTGAACTGGGGTGGCAGTGTGGGCTAAAGAATGGTGATGGATTAAACCCAGATCTTTTGACTGGGTGTGAGTGTTTGATTGGTTCAGATGCTCCGTCCATTACCACCCCCTTTTGTACCGGTTTTGGCCACCATAAGTGTGGCAGGGTATGCTCAGACGTGAGTCCCTTGCTCACTTTGCCACTGGATTCAAGCAAGCCAGGCTGAAGACGGCTGTAATGCCAGAAACCGGTCCTCAGAAGCTTGTTTCCAGTCCAGGGAAGGCATGGCTTGGCAGTTCGGGCTGGACTGTTCCCATGAGGCACAGGGTCAGACTGATTTGCGTATAGCCATATCTGAACTGGGGTGGCAGAGTGGGCTAAAGAACGGTGATGGATTAAACCCAGATCTTTTGACTGGGTGTGAGTGTTTGATTGGTTCAGAGGCTCCGTCCATTACCACCCCCTTTTGTACCGCTTTTGGCCGCCATAAGTGTGGCAGGGTATGCTCAGACGTAAGACCCTTGCTCACTTTGCCACTGGATTCAAGCAAGCCGGGCTGAAGACGGCTGTAATGCCAGAAAGTGGTCCTCAGAAGCTTGTTTCCAGTCCAGGGAAGGCATGGCTTGGCAGTTCGGGCTGGACTGTTCCCATGAGGCACTGGGTCAGACTGATTTGCGTATAGCCATGTCTGAACTGGGGTGGCAGTGTGGGCTAAAGAATGGTGATGGATTAAACCCAGATCTTTTGACTGGGTGTGAGTGTTTGATTGGTTCAAATGCTCCGTCCATTACCACCCCCTTTTGTACCGGTTTTGGCCACCATAAGTGTGGCAGGGTATGCTCAGACATGAGTCCCTTGCTCACTTTGCCACTGGATTCAAGCAAGCAAGGCTGAAGACAGCTGTAATGCCAGAAACCGGGCCTCAGAAGCTTGTTTCCAGTCCAGGGAAGGCATGGCTTGGCAGTTCGGGCTGGACTGTTCCCATGAGGCACATGGTCAGACTGATTTGCATATAGCCATGTCTGAACTGGGGTGGCAGAGTGGGCTAAAGAACGGTGATGGATTACACCCAGATCTATTGACTGGGTGTGAGTGTTTGATTGGTTCAGATGCTCCGTCCATTACCACCCCCTTTTGTACTGATTTGCATATAGCCATGTTTGAACTGGGGTTGCAGAGTGGGCTGAAGAACGGTGATGGATTAAACCCAGATCTTTTGACTGGGTGTGAGTGTTTGATTGGTTCAGATGCTCCGTCCATTACCACCCCCTTTTGTACTGCTTTTGGCCACCATAAGTGTGGCAGGGTATGCTCAGACGTGAGTCCCTTGCTCACTTTGCCACTGGATACAAGCAAGCCGGGCTGAAGACGGCTGTAATGCCAGAAACCGGTCCTCGGAAGCTTGTTTCCGGTCCAGGGAAGGCATGGCTTGGCAGTTCGGGCTGGACTGTTCCCATGAGGCACAGGGTCAGACTGATTTGCATATAGCAATGTCTGAACTGGGGTGGCAGAGTGGGCTAAAGAACAGTGATGGATTAAACCCAGATCTTTTGACTTGGTGTGAGTGTTTGATTGGTTCAGATGCTCCGTCCATTACCACCCCCTTTTGAACCGCTTTTGGCCGCCAAAAGTGTGGCAGGGTATGCTCAGACGTGAGTCCCTTGCTCACTTTGCCACTGGATACAAGCAAGCCGGGCTGAAGACGGCTGTAAAGCCAGAAACCGGTCCTCGGAAGCTTGTTTCCGGTCCAGGGAAGGCATGGCTTGGCAGTTTGGGCCGGACTGTTCCCATGAGGCACAGGGTCAGACTGATTTGCATATAGCCATGTCTGAACTGGGGTGGCAGAGTGGGCTAAATAACGGTGATGGATTAAACCCAGATCTTTTGACTGGGTGTGAGTGTTTGATTGGTTCAGATGCTCCGTCCATTACCACCCCCTTTTTTACCGCTTTTGGCCGCCATAAGTGTGGCAGGGTATGCTCAGACGTGAGTCCCTTGCTCACTTGGCCACTGGATTCAAGCAAGGCGGGCTGAAGACGGCTGTAGTGCCAGAAACCGGTCCTCGGAAGCTTGTTTCCGGTCCAGGGAAGGCATGGCTTGGCAGTTCGGGTTGGACTGTTCCCATGAGGCACAGGGTCAGACTGATTTGCATATAGCCATGTCTGAACTGGGGTGGCAGAGTGGGCTAAAGAACGGTGATGGATTAAACCCAGATCGTTTGACTGGGTGTGAGTGTTTGATTGGTTCAGATGCTCCGTCCGTTACCACCCCCTTTTGTACCGCTTTTGGCCGCCATAAGTGTGGCAGGGTATGCTCAGACATGAGTCCCTTGCTCACTTTGCCACTGGATTCAAGCAAGCCGGGTTGAAGACGGCTGTAATGCCAGAAACCGGTCCTCGGAAGCTTGTTTCCGGTCCAGAGAAGGCATGGCTTGGCAGTTCAGGCTGGACTGTTCCCATGAGGCACAGGGTCAGACTGATTTGCATATAGCCATGTCTGAACTGGGGTGGCAGAGTGGGCTAAAGAACGGTGATGGATTAAACACAGATCTTTTGACTGGGTGTGAGTGTTTGATTGGTTCAGATGCTCAGTCCTTTACCACCCCCTTTTGTACTGTGTTTGGCCGCCACAAATGTGGCAGGGTATGCTCAGACGTGAGTCCCTTGCTCACTTTGCCACTGGATTCAAGCAAGCCGGGCTGATGACGGCTGTAATGCCAGAAACCGGTCCTCGGAAGCTTGTTTCCGGTCCAGGGAAGGCATGGCTTGGCAGTTCGGGCTGGACTGTTCCCATGAGTCACAGGGTCAGACTGATTTGCATATAGCCATGTCTGAACTGGGGTGGCAGAGTGGGCTAAAGAACAGTGATGGATTAAACCCAGATCTTTTGACTGGGTGTGAGTGTTTGATTTGTTCAGATGCTCTGTCCATTACCACCCCCTTTTGTACCGCTTTTGGCCGCCATAAGTGTGGCAGGGTATGCTCAGACGTGAGTCCCTTGCTCACTTTGCCACTGGATTCAAGCAAGCCGGGCTGAAGACGGCTGTAGTGCCAGAAACCAGTCCTTGGATGCTTGTTTCCGGTCCAGGGAAGGCATGGCTTGGCAGTTCGGGCTGGACTGTTCCTATGAGGCACAGGGTCAGACTGATTTAGATATAGCCATGTCTGAAATGGAGTGGCAGTGTGGGCTAAAGAATGGTGATGGATTAAACCAAGATCTTTTGACTGGGTGTGAGTGTTTGATTGGTTCAGATGCTCCGTCCATTACCACCCCCTTTTGTACCGGTTTTGGCCGCCATAAGAATGGCAGGGTATGCTCAGGCGTGAGTCCCTTGCTCACTTTGCCACTGGATTCAAGCAAGCCGGGCTGAAGACGGCTGTAATGCCAGAAACCGGTCCTCAGAAGCTTGTTTCCAGTCCAGGGAAGGCATGGCTTGGCAGTTCGGGCTGGACTGTTCCCATGAGGCACAGGGTCAGACTGATTTGCGTATAGCCATATCTGAACTGGGGTGGCAGAGTGGGCTAAAGAACGGTGATGGATTAAACCCAGATCTTTTGACTGGGTGTGAGTGTTTGATTGGTTCAGATGCTCCGTCCATTACCACCCCCTTTTGTACCGCTTTTGGCCACCATAAGTGTGGCAGGGTATGCTCAGACGTGAGACCCTTGCTCACTTTGCCACTGGATTCAAGCAAGCCGGGCTGAAGACGGCTGTAATGCCAGAAAGTGGTCCTCGGAAGCTTGTTTCCGGTCCAGGGAAGGCATGGCTTGGCAGTTCGGGCTGGACTGTTCCCATGAGGCACAGGGTCAGACTGATTTGCATATAGCCATGTCTGAACTGGGGTGGCAGAGTGGGCTAAAGAACGGTGATGGATTAAACCCAGATCTTTTGACTGGGTGTGAGTGTTTGATTGGTTCAGATGCTCCGTCCATCACCACCCCCTTTTGTACTGATTTGCATATAGCCATGTCTGAACTGGGGTTGCAGAGTGGGCTAAAGAACGGTGATGGATTAAACCCTGATCTTTTGAGTGGGTGTGAGTGTTTGATTGGTTCAGACTCTCCGTCCATTACCACCCCCTTTTGTACTGCTTTTGGCCACCATAAGTGTGGCAGGGTATGCTCAGACGTGAGTCCCTTGCTCACTTTGCCACTGGATTCAAGCAAGCCGGGCTGAAGACGGCTGTAATGTCAGAAACCGGTCCTCGGAAGCTTGTTTCCGGTCCAGGGAAGGCATGGCTTGGCAGTTCGGGCTGGACTGTTCCCATGAGGCACAAGGTCAGACTGATTTGCATATAGCCATGTCTGAACTGGGGTGGCAGAGTGGGCTAAAGAACGGTGATGGATTAAACCCAGATCTTTTGACTTGGTGTGAGTGTTTGATTGGTTCAGATGCTCCGTCCATTACCACCCCCTTTTGAACCGCTTTTGGCCGCCAAAAGTGTGGTAGGGTATGCTCAGACGTGAGTCCCTTGCTCACTTTGCCACTGGATACAAGCAAGCTGGGCTGAAGACGGCTGTAATGCCAGACACCAGTCCTCGGAAGCTTGTTTCTGGTCCAGGGAAGGCATGGCTTGGCAGTTCGGGCTGGACTGTTCCCATGAGGCACAGGGTCAGACTGATTTGCATATAGCCATGTCTGAACTGGGGTGGCAGAGTGGGCTAAATAACGGTGATGGATTAAACCCAGATCTTTTGACTGGGTGTGAGTGTTTGATTGGTTCAGATGCTCCGTCCATTACCACCCCCTTTTGAACCGCTTTTGGCCGCCAAAAGTGTGGTAGGGTATGCTCAAACGTGAGTCCCTTGCTCACTTTGCCACTGGATACAAGCAAGCTGGGCTGAAGACGGCTGTAATGCCAGACACCGGTCCTCGGAAGCTTGTTTCCGGTCCAGGGAAGGCATGGCTTGGCAGTTCGGGCTGGACTGTTCCCATGAGGCACAGGGTCAGACTGATTTGCATATAGCCATGTCTGAACTGGGGTGGCAGAGTGGGCTAAAGAACGGTGATGGATTAAACCCAGATCTTTTGACTGGGTGTGAGTGTTTGATTGGTTCAGATGCTCCGTCCATCACCACCCCCTTTTGTACTGATTTGCATATAGCCATGTCTGAACTGGGGTTGCAGAGTGGGCTAAAGAACGGTGATGGATTAAACCCTGATCTTTTGAGTGGGTGTGAGTGTTTGATTGGTTCAGATTCTCCGTCCATTACCACCCCCTTTTGTACTGCTTTTGGCCACCATAAGTGTGGCAGGGTATGCTCAGACGTGAGACCCTTGCTCACTTTGCCACTGGATTCAAGCAAGCCGGGCTGAAGACGGCTGTAATGTCAGAAACCGGTCCTCGGAAGCTTGTTTCCGGTCCAGGGAAGGCATGGCTTGGCAGTTCGGGCTGGACTGTTCCCATGAGGCACAGGGTCAGACTGATTTGCATATAGCCATGTCTGAACTGGGGTGGCAGAGTGGGCTAAATAACGGTGATGGATTAAACCCAGATCTTTTGACTGGGTGTGAGTGTTTGATTGGTTCAGATGCTCCGTCCATTACCACCCCCTTTTTTACCGCTTTTGGCCGCCATAAGTGTGGCAGGGTATGCTCAGACGTGAGTCCCTTGCTCACTTGGCCACTGGATTCAAGCAAGGCGGGCTGAAGACGGCTGTAATGCCAGAAACCGGTCCTCGGAAGCTTGTTTCCGGTCCAGGGAAGGCATGGCTTGGCAGTTCGGGTTGGACTGTTCCCATGAGGCACAGGGTCAGACTGATTTGCATATAGCCATGTCTGAACTGGGGTGGCAGAGTGGGCTAAAGAACGGTGATGGATTAAACCCAGATCGTTTGACTGGGTGTGAGTGTTTGATTGGTTCAGATGCTCCGTCCGTTACCACCCCCTTTTGTACCGCTTTTGGCCGCCATAAGTGTGGCAGGGTATGCTCAGACATGAGTCCCTTGCTCACTTTGCCACTGGATTCAAGCAAGCCGGGTTGAAGACGGCTGTAATGCCAGAAACCGGTCCTCGGAAGCTTGTTTCCGGTCCAGAGAAGGCATGGCTTGGCAGTTCAGGCTGGACTGTTCCCATGAGGCACAGGGTCAGACTGATTTGCATATAGCCATGTCTGAACTGGGGTGGCAGAGTGGGCTAAAGAACGGTGATGGATTAAACACAGATCTTTTGACTGGGTGTGAGTGTTTGATTGGTTCAGATGCTCAGTCCTTTACCACCCCCTTTTGTACTGTGTTTGGCCGCCACAAATGTGGCAGGGTATGCTCAGACGTGAGTCCCTTGCTCACTTTGCCACTGGATTCAAGCAAGCCGGGCTGATGACGGCTGTAATGCCAGAAACCGGTCCTCGGAAGCTTGTTTCCGGTCCAGGGAAGGCATGGCTTGGCAGTTCGGGCTGGACTGTTCCCATGAGTCACAGGGTCAGACTGATTTGCATATAGCCATGTCTGAACTGGGGTGGCAGAGTGGGCTAAAGAACAGTGATGGATTAAACCCAGATCTTTTGACTGGGTGTGAGTGTTTGATTTGTTCAGATGCTCTGTCCATTACCACCCCCTTTTGTACCGCTTTTGGCCGCCATAAGTGTGGCAGGGTATGCTCAGACGTGAGTCCCTTGCTCACTTTGCCACTGGATTCAAGCAAGCCGGGCTGAAGACGGCTGTAGTGCCAGAAACCAGTCCTTGGATGCTTGTTTCCGGTCCAGGGAAGGCATGGCTTGGCAGTTCGGGCTGGACTGTTCCTATGAGGCACAGGGTCAGACTGATTTAGATATAGCCATGTCTGAAATGGAGTGGCAGTGTGGGCTAAAGAATGGTGATGGATTAAACCAAGATCTTTTGACTGGGTGTGAGTGTTTGATTGGTTCAGATGCTCCGTCCATTACCACCCCCTTTTGTACCGGTTTTGGCCGCCATAAGAATGGCAGGGTATGCTCAGGCGTGAGTCCCTTGCTCACTTTGCCACTGGATTCAAGCAAGCCGGGCTGAAGACGGCTGTAATGCCAGAAACCGGTCCTCAGAAGCTTGTTTCCAGTCCAGGGAAGGCATGGCTTGGCAGTTCGGGCTGGACTGTTCCCATGAGGCACAGGGTCAGACTGATTTGCGTATAGCCATATCTGAACTGGGGTGGCAGAGTGGGCTAAAGAACGGTGATGGATTAAACCCAGATCTTTTGACTGGGTGTGAGTGTTTGATTGGTTCAGATGCTCCGTCCATTACCACCCCCTTTTGTACCGCTTTTGGCCACCATAAGTGTGGCAGGGTATGCTCAGACGTGAGACCCTTGCTCACTTTGCCACTGGATTCAAGCAAGCCGGGCTGAAGACGGCTGTAATGCCAGAAAGTGGTCCTCGGAAGCTTGTTTCCGGTCCAGGGAAGGCATGGCTTGGCAGTTCGGGCTGGACTGTTCCCATGAGGCACAGGGTCAGACTGATTTGCATATAGCCATGTCTGAACTGGGGTGGCAGAGTGGGCTAAAGAACGGTGATGGATTAAACCCAGATCTTTTGACTGGGTGTGAGTGTTTGATTGGTTCAGATGCTCCGTCCATCACCACCCCCTTTTGTACTGATTTGCATATAGCCATGTCTGAACTGGGGTTGCAGAGTGGGCTAAAGAACGGTGATGGATTAAACCCTGATCTTTTGAGTGGGTGTGAGTGTTTGATTGGTTCAGACTCTCCGTCCATTACCACCCCCTTTTGTACTGCTTTTGGCCACCATAAGTGTGGCAGGGTATGCTCAGACGTGAGTCCCTTGCTCACTTTGCCACTGGATTCAAGCAAGCCGGGCTGAAGACGGCTGTAATGTCAGAAACCGGTCCTCGGAAGCTTGTTTCCGGTCCAGGGAAGGCATGGCTTGGCAGTTCGGGCTGGACTGTTCCCATGAGGCACAAGGTCAGACTGATTTGCATATAGCCATGTCTGAACTGGGGTGGCAGAGTGGGCTAAAGAACGGTGATGGATTAAACCCAGATCTTTTGACTTGGTGTGAGTGTTTGATTGGTTCAGATGCTCCGTCCATTACCACCCCCTTTTGAACCGCTTTTGGCCGCCAAAAGTGTGGTAGGGTATGCTCAGACGTGAGTCCCTTGCTCACTTTGCCACTGGATACAAGCAAGCTGGGCTGAAGACGGCTGTAATGCCAGACACCAGTCCTCGGAAGCTTGTTTCTGGTCCAGGGAAGGCATGGCTTGGCAGTTCGGGCTGGACTGTTCCCATGAGGCACAGGGTCAGACTGATTTGCATATAGCCATGTCTGAACTGGGGTGGCAGAGTGGGCTAAATAACGGTGATGGATTAAACCCAGATCTTTTGACTGGGTGTGAGTGTTTGATTGGTTCAGATGCTCCGTCCATTACCACCCCCTTTTGAACCGCTTTTGGCCGCCAAAAGTGTGGTAGGGTATGCTCAAACGTGAGTCCCTTGCTCACTTTGCCACTGGATACAAGCAAGCTGGGCTGAAGACGGCTGTAATGCCAGACACCGGTCCTCGGAAGCTTGTTTCCGGTCCAGGGAAGGCATGGCTTGGCAGTTCGGGCTGGACTGTTCCCATGAGGCACAGGGTCAGACTGATTTGCATATAGCCATGTCTGAACTGGGGTGGCAGAGTGGGCTAAAGAACGGTGATGGATTAAACCCAGATCTTTTGACTGGGTGTGAGTGTTTGATTGGTTCAGATGCTCCGTCCATCACCACCCCCTTTTGTACTGATTTGCATATAGCCATGTCTGAACTGGGGTTGCAGAGTGGGCTAAAGAACGGTGATGGATTAAACCCTGATCTTTTGAGTGGGTGTGAGTGTTTGATTGGTTCAGATTCTCCGTCCATTACCACCCCCTTTTGTACTGCTTTTGGCCACCATAAGTGTGGCAGGGTATGCTCAGACGTGAGACCCTTGCTCACTTTGCCACTGGATTCAAGCAAGCCGGGCTGAAGACGGCTGTAATGTCAGAAACCGGTCCTCGGAAGCTTGTTTCCGGTCCAGGGAAGGCATGGCTTGGCAGTTCGGGCTGGACTGTTCCCATGAGGCACAAGGTCAGACTGATTTGCATATAGCCATGTCTGAACTGGGGTGGCAGAGTGGGCTAAAGAACGGTGATGGATTAAACCCAGATCTTTTGACTTGGTGTGAGTGTTTGATTGGTTCAGATGCTCCGTCCATTACCACCCCCTTTTGAACCGCTTTTGGCCGCCAAAAGTGTGGTAGGGTATGCTCAGACGTGAGTCCCTTGCTCACTTTGCCACTGGATACAAGCAAGCTGGGTTGAAGACGGCTGTAATGCCAGACACCGGTCCTCGGAAGCTTGTTTCCGGTCCAGGGAAGGCATGGCTTGGCAGTTCGGGCTGGACTGTTCCCATGAGGCACAGGGTCAGACTGATTTGCATATAGCCATGTCTGAACTGGGGTGGCAGAGTGGGCTAAATAACGGTGATGGATTAAACCCAGATCTTTTGACTGGGTGTGAGTGTTTGATTGGTTCAGATGCTCCGTCCATTACCACCCCCTTTTTTACCGCTTTTGGCCGCCATAAGTGTGGCAGGGTATGCTCAGACGTGAGTCCCTTGCTCACTTTGCCACTGGATTCAAGCAAGCCGGGCTGAAGACGGCTGTAATGCCTGAAACCGGTCCTCGGAAGCTTGTTTCCGGTCCAGGGAAGGCTAGGCTTGGCAGTTCGGGCTGGACTGTTCCCATGAGGCACAGGGTCAGACTGATTTGCATATAGCCATGTCTGAACTGGGGTGGCAGAGTGGGCTAAAGAACGGTGATGGATTAAACCCAGATCTTTTGACTGGGTGTGAGTGTTTGATTTGTTCAGATGCTCCGTCCATTACCACCCCCTTTTGTACCGCTTTTGGCCGCCATAAGTGTGGCAGGGTATGCTCAGACGTGAGTCCCTTGCTCACTTTGCCACTGGATTCAAGCAAGCCGGGCTGAGGACGGCGGTAATGCCAGAAACCAGTCCTTGGATGCTTGTTTCCGGTCCAGGGTAGGCATGGCTTGGCAGTTCGGGCTGGACTGTTCCTATGAGGCACAGGGTCAGACTGATTTAGATATAGCCATGTCTGAACTGGGGTGGCAGTGTGGGCTAAAGAATGGTGATGGATTAAACCCAGATCTTTTGACTGGGTGTGAGTGTTTGATTGGTTCAGATGCTCCGTCCATTACCACCCCCTTTTGTACCGCTTTTGGCCACCATAAGTGTGGCAGTGTATGCTCAGCCGTGAGACCCTTGCTCACTTTGCCACTGGATTCAAGCAAGCCGGGCTGAAGACGGCTGTAATGCCAGAAACCGGTCCTCAGAAGCTTGTTTCCAGTCCAGGGAAGGCATGGCTTGGCAGTTCGGGCTGGACTGTTCCCATGAGGCACAGGGTCAGACTGATTTGCGTAAAGCCATATCTGTACTGGGGTGGCAGAGTGGGCTAAAGAACGGTGATGGATTAAACCCAAATCTTTTGACTGGGTGTGAGTGTTTGATTGGTTCAGATGCTCCGTCCATTACCACCCCCTTTTGTACCGCTTTTGGCCGCCATAAGTGTGGCAGGGTATGCTCAGACGTGAGTCCCTTGCTCACTTTGCCACTGGATTCAAGCAAGCCGGGCTGAAGACGGCTGTAATGCCAGAAACCAGTCCTCGGAAGCTTGTTTCCGGTCCAGGGAAGGCATGGCTTGGCAGTTCGGGCTTGACTGTTCCCATGAGGTACAGGGTCAGACTGATTTGCGTAAAGCCATATCTGTACTGGGGTGGCAGAGTGGGCTAAAGAACCGTGATGGATTAAACCCAGATCTTTTGACTGGGTGTGAGTGTTTGATTGGTTCAGATGCTCCGTCCATTACCACCCCCTTTTGTACCGCTTTTGGCCACCATAAGTGTGGCAGTGTATGCTCAGCCGTGAGACCCTTGCTCACTTTGCCACTGGATTCAAGCAAGCCGGGCTGAAGACGGCTGTAATGCTAGAAAGTGATCCTCGGAAGCTCGTTTCCGGTCCAGGGAAGGCATGGCTTGGCAGTTCGGGCTGGACTGTTCCCATGAGGCACAGGGTCAGACTGATTTGCATATAGCCATGTCTGAACTGGGGTGGCAGAGTGGGCTAAAGAACGGTGATGGATTAAACCCAGATCTTTTGACTGGGTGTGAGTGTTTGATTGGTTCAAATGCTCCGTCCATCACCACCCCCTTTTGTACTGATTTGCATATAGCCATGTCTGAACTGGGGTGGCAGAGTGGGCTAAAGAACGGTGATGGATTAAACCCAAATCTTTTGACTGGGTGTGAGTGTTTGATTGGTTCAGATGCTCCGTCCATTACCACCCCCTTTTGTACCGCTTTTGGCCGCCATAAGTGTGGCAGGGTATGCTCAGACGTGAGTCCCTTGCTCACTTTGCCACTGGATTCAAGCAAGCCGGGCTGAAGACGGCTGTAATGCCAGAAACCAGTCCTCGGAAGCTTGTTTCCGGTCCAGGGAAGGCATGGCTTGGCAGTTCGGGCTTGACTGTTCCCATGAGGTACAGGGTCAGACTGATTTGCATATAGCCATGTCTGAACTGGGGTGGCAGAGTGGGATAAAGAACGGTGATGGATTAAACCCAGATCTTTTGACTGGGTGTGAGTGTTTGATTGGTTCAGATGCTCCGTCCATTACCACCCCCTTTTGTACCGCTGGCAGGGGTAGGAGCAGGAGCTACGGTTAGTGTAGCAGGGAAAATATATAACAGTAAGCGTAAAAGTAAGTGAATACAGTTACCACTCATGTCTTCCTCTGATGTGGAAAACAAGAGTTTCCAAGTTTGAGATAACCAAGCCTTTTGGGGAATAACAAAAGGGAGATGTGGAAGTCCGATTGGGTAAATTATGAGAGAAATAGTGTAGCTAGCAATTAAGATTGTGATAGAAGCTGGGGAAAGGCAATAAGAAACTAGGGAGCGAATATGAAATGAGTGTTCAAACATGTGCTATTGAATGAGTTGGTGTAACTGTTTGTAGATATTGAGAAAACTGTAATGTTAACTGCGTCAGGTTCAGGGAGTGAGTAAATACCTTGTTAGGTGATGATGGTTACATTAAGAGTTTCTGAGTTTCCCACAGGAGCTGTGACTTAAACAGCAAGACTTCCACAGAGAAAATGCATTTAAAAAGGACCAGTTATAAACTGCAATTTGTAGTACACTTGCTAGTTCTACAATAGTATTACTAACATACTTCAAAATGATATGCCAATCCTCTGTGCGGAGTGTAAGAAAATTAAAATCAGGAAAGAAATTGTCGGCAGGGTGAACGGACCCCACCCAAGGGGAGAACTTTTTGCTTTTTTTTAAACTTTATTTAGCATTTTGTTAAAGACAAAGCAAAGCACTGATTTCAAATCAAGGACATCTCGATTACGATCACGAGGCCTTTTCAATATTAGTTACCTTCAATATACAGTAGGTAATGTAACATGTGATGTAATATACATACAATACTTTCAAGGCCCATCCCAAGCGACATTACAATTTACACATCCATAAACCCATCTACTCCGTCCACCAATTAGTCCATTTTCAAAATAGGAATAGACCAAAGCCGTAGGAAGTGAGTGCTTTATACATTGAGGTGTTAGTACAGGGTGAGTGTCAGTCCATCCCAACCCAGTAGGGACGATACCCTGCTACTGCTGTGTGGGAGGATCTTGCTGTTGTGCAGTTAGGAGGGCCTTAGAGGGGCCCCAGATGTCTCTAGGCCTGGAGGAGGGAGTGATTGTGTCGGCATACTGATCACTTCTCATAGAACAGGAAGCTAAGCTTTGGATCTAACCCTTTTTTGTTAGAGCCCTCCTGCCTCCCCAGTGTATTGCTACTTCCCTTTTGGCCATGAGTAGAGCGATGGCAGCAAATCTGAGAACTATAAGAGGGAGTTGAACGATGTATCCCAGAAGTGCAATCTCGGGCAGGGGGTTCATTGGCACCTGTATTATCTTGCTCAATGTATAGTGAACTTCCACCCAAAAAGTGTGTGTGCTAGGGCACGTCCAGGATAGGTACGCGAAGTATGCTTGAGGGGAATGTCATCTCTGGCAGTGATGAGATCTAGTGGAGTCTATCTTGTGTGCTCTGGCCGGAGTGACATATATTCTGCGTAGAAACTTGAAATGGATCAGCTTGTGCCTACTATTTAAAGATACTGTTTTCATCACTTTGCAGCAAGCTGTCCATTGGTCATCAGATATTGAGTTACCCAAGTCTGCCTCCCAAGCGCTGCATACCCTGCTATCGTCCAGTGTGATTAAGTCAGCACATGTTCTGTAAAGTTGGGATATCAAATGGACCCCCTGCTACTATCTATCACCATTGTGAGTGGCGAGAAGGACGGAGGCTCCAGCGGGTAGTCTGGGAACTGGGCTCGAAGCGCCGACCGAAGTCTAGCCAGAACAAATCTGTCCATGAATGTCACGTCCGGGAATGAGGACGCGTCTTATGGGTCAAATATATGGCCTGCAGGGAACAAGTCGCCCATTTTGACAATATTGAATTTTGTGCAAGTCTTCTGCACCAACTTTGCGCCTGTTATGGGCAGCCATTTTGCGTTAGGGAGTGGTAGGTCGGAGGAGTAAACCGTTTATGTGTTTGTAATACGGCCCAGTTTAGCCCAGGCCCAACTGGTTGTGGAGACCGGTTGAATGTCCTTGGGATCTTGCGGAATACCGAGGGGCAGAACTGCAGATAGGGTGTCCGGTAGGACAAAATCTGACTCTGGCCTCAGGAAAGTGATTCTGGCATCTGGGTGATACCATGTCTGTGCAAAACTGCACTGTGCCGCCAGATAGTACAGTTGCAGATCCGGAACGCCATACCCACCTCTATCGTATGGGAGTGTTATGACCTGCCATCTCACTCTGGGTGTCTTGTTGCCCCAGACTAGTCCAATCAACTGAGTGCAAAGAGTACTAAAAAATGTATTAGTAAGTGGTATCAAGATGTTATGAAATAAATATAAAAACTTCGGGAGCACAATCATTTTAATGAGGGCTACTCGCCCCGCCATGGGGAGAGAAGGATCTTCAGCCAATGGTCTATTTGCATCTCGAGTTTAGAGATCGCCACACCATAATTGCGCCGGTTAATTTGGTCTTTCTCGAGATGAATGTGCACCACCAGGTACTTCACTGAGTCCGAGCACCACTCCCACGGAAACTCCAGCTCCCATTGGGCAATGCCACTTGTGAGAGGACAAATGACTGATTTATGCCAGTTTATCCCCAATCCGGAGAAGGTACCAAAGTGGAGAATTTCTCTTATAAGTGGATCTAAGTTGGTCTGGGGGTCACGAACATATAGGACCGTGTCATCAGCATATAAAGAGACCAATAACGGGCCCATGCGGAACTGTAAGCCTCTATGTAGATGCTTCCCCTGCAGGTTTTTTATCAGTGGGTCCATCGCTAATATAAACAACAAGGGGGATAACGGGCACCCCTGTCTTGTGCCACGGGACAGGGGGAAGAGAGCCAACAGAGTGCCATTGAGCCGGAGCCTAGCAGTGGGTTGACTATATAAAAGAGCCGTAGTGAAGATAAAGCCATGTGGCATACCCATTCTTTGAATTATAGGCATAAAAAGGGCCATTCCAGAGAGTCAAAAGCGTTTTTGGTGTCAAGCAGGATCGCTGCTGCGGGAGTGTCTGGATGTATTCTGGGCAGGGTATTAAATAAGGTGCGGAGGTTGAACGTCGTGGATCAATGTGGTATAAATCCTGACTGGACCGGAGAGAAAATGGATGCCATCAGGAGAGAGAGGCGGCATGCTAATGCCTTGGCTAGTATTTTATAATACAGGTTTAGGACAGACAAGGGGACGATATGAGCCGCTCAGTAGGGGGTCCTTCCCGGGTTTGGGGAGTAAGATGATAACCGCTTCACGAAGAGTGGTTGGGAGAACCTGTTTCTCCAGCGATTTAGCATACATATCCAGGAGGCGAGGGATCAGTAGATCCTTGTAGGCTTTGTAAAATTCCCCCATGAATCCATCAAGCCCAGGTGCAGTAGATGAGTTCAGGGAAGTGATGGCTTCATCTATGCTTTCCACCGTGATGGGTACTGCTAGAAAGTTTTGCATAAACTTTTCAAGGTATACTAGCGCAACCTCAGATAGATAGGCCTTCTGGTCAGTGCTGTTATGTCCCAGTTTGGTGGAGTACAGCGTTTTCAAAGTAAGAGAGCAACTCCTTTTGGATTTCCAAGGGGTCTGTGACATGCTGTCCTGTCGTCTGTCGATGTCAAAAAAGGGGAGGAGCTCCGGGGACTAGAAGCGGTCCCCGGAGCTCCTCCGCGGCCACCCCTCGTTTCCAGTAATCCTGTTGTTTTCCCCGGGCCCCAGACACCGCATTCAGTTGCGGAACAGCCGGAGCCCACTTGAGAGCGAGATTGGGGCAGTAGCGAGATCGGCACAGAAGAAAAGTGCATTTTCTCGCCCGCAGCAGCCCGTCTGACCGAGACTTTAAAATGGCGACCCTGCATGGACGAGCAGACACCTGGTGAAGGAGGCAGATTCGGGGGCATCTCAAAGGCACTGCGGCAGATCCTGCGGAGGGAGCCGGACGGGAACAGCAGGAAGTGGGGCAGAAGGCGCCCTCGCGCCCGGACCTGGCACCGTCCGCTGAAAACTAATGGATGCTTCCTATGCCACTCCTCTGATGAAACAACAGCCCGACCAGGATCCCCCTGCAGCATGCCTGGAACCTCCTCTGCAGCCCCACGAGAAACCACCAAGTGAGACCCCAGTCCGACCAAATACTCAGCCATGTGCACGGACTGCTGATCTTATTTTTGGAAGGATTCAAGTCCAACTCTCCACCGCGCGACCTCACCAACAACAAATGAAGCTCGCCGACTCCCAATGCCCCAATTTGATTAAGCGGAGCACAGACTCCCATGGGAGCACAAAGGGGAACCATACAAAAAACTAATCGCTCTTGCCACTGTCCCGTCAGCCAGTCTGGACGCACAAAGAGCAATCTGACTTTAAAATGGCCGCCACTCACGACCTCCCCAACAACAAATGAAGCTCGCTGACTCCCAATGCCCCCAATTTGACTAAGCGAAGCAAAGACACCCATGAGAGCACAAAGGGGAACCTTGTAAAAAACTAATCGCTCTGGCCATCGTCCTGTCAGCAAGTCTGTACGCACGAAGAGCATTCTGACTTCAAAATGGCCTGGGGCACTCCTATTAGATGCATTGCAGAGTCGGATGACCATAATTACAGACCCCGGTACGGGAAACACTTGGGGCACTGCATTTGTGGACCACAGACTCTCATGGATTTCTTTAATTTCCCTTCTGTCCTGCCCGCCATTTTGCTGCTGTTCTCGGCCGTCTTTCTCTGGTCCCCGGCCTGTCTTCTTTTCCATTCCTTCGTCTTTTACCCTTTTCCCTCGTTTCCCCCTCGATGTTCCTCAAATGTTTCTTTCCTTTTCTGCCTTGCCTTCTCTCCTTACCCTTGATTCCCTCCCACCCTCCCTTGGTGTTGTGACCACATGCCCCCCTACAACCCCACTTAAGGGACCTCTGCCTAAGAAATTCTACTATGTGTGTATATATATGTATATAGGGATAACTCTAATCACTAGTATATGCAGTAGACCGTTGTGCTCTCTTCCATTTCTATGTGACTCTTAGAGTATATCCATTCGTGTCCTTCCCTTATGTATAAAGAGATAACTCTATTCACTAGTACATGCTGTAGACCTTTGTACTATCTACCATTCCTATGTGACTCTTAGAGTGTATTCATAAGTATCCCTTCCCTATGTATATAGAGATAACTCTAATCAGTAGTATATGCAGTAGACCTTTGTACTTTCTACCATTCCTATGTGACTCTTAGAGTATATCCATTCGTATCCCTTCCCTATGTATATAGAGATAACTCTAATCACTAGTATATGCGGTAGCCCTTTATACTATCTACCATTCTTATGTGACTCTTAGAATATATCCACCTGTATCTCCTCCTTGTGTGACTTTACATCTTGTACATTTGCAATTTTTTCCGTGTGTTTCCTTTTTGTAACGCATGTAATCCTAAGTCCTTATGTTTTTCAACTGGTGCCTATGTAAAGCGCTCTGACACCTTCGGGTAAAGTTTGCGCTATGGAAAATCGCATAAATAAATAAATAAATGATTGTAGTTCTGTAATATAGGCTTTCGTGTGTGGGGGGGGTCTTATCATTTGCGCTAATATCCTACCAGGGCAGTCACCTTCCCCATACACCTTGGCATTATTGTATTTCCCCATATACAGGAGTTCCCTCTTGGCAGTCTCCTTGTATTCCAGGAGCAGAGCCGCCCTCTTGTCACTGTGATTCGGCTCAGCCGACACCTTTTGCTCAGTGTCCAGGGCTCCAAGCTCCCTCTCCACCCGGGCAAGTGTGCCACGTATATTGCGCAGCTCTCCGGAGCTTTTAGACATGCATACCCGCCTCTTGTAGGCCTTGAATCCTACCCATAACATTGCCTCCGTGTCTACCGACCCAGTGTTGAATTCAAAGTAACTCTCAATTGCTTCCTGGATTTTTTGTCTAAATACCTTGTCCTCTATGGCACAGCTTGGGAACCTCCACTGTCTCTCAAAACCTTCAGGATGTGGCACTTTCAGGGACATCAGCACCGGGGAGTGATCAGAATATGTTCTGGGCAGTGTTTGAAGCTTATGAAACCAGTGGGAAATTTCCGGTGAAGCTAACCAATAGTCAAGTCTGGTCCACGTGTCATGAAGACTGGTATAATGAGTGCATGTAGTATGACATGGATCTCGAGCGCGGCCTATGTCCAGGAGAGAGAGGTGCTCACATAAGGATTGTAAAGCTTTACGTGCTCAAGGCTTGGGGTCAGGGGCAGATGAAGTACTATCGGAGGGCGGGTGTAGGGCAATGTTGAAATCAGCCCCCAATAGAAGGGGCACGGGGCCTAGCTACAGCAGCGTAGTAGAGAGTAACGTATAATAAAAATCGGGGGAATCATTGTTGGGACCATATATACATACCAGCGCCAGCTTGTGGTTCAGCAGTGTGCCCAGTACTATTACATATCTGCCTTCGTCGTCATAGGTTACAGAATGACATTTAAAGGGGAGACGTTTATGTATGAGGATGGCAGTATCACTGGCATAATTGCTGTAGTTTGCAAAAAATCTGTTCGGGCCCCAGGAGGATGTGAACCGGGCCTGAGCACTGTTAGCGAGGTGTGTCTCCTGAAGGAAGGCCACATCGACTCCGTGCCGATGTAAATAATGGACAACCTGATGCCTTTTGCGAGTATTGTTTAAGCCCCTGACATTCCATGTAGCCAGTGTGACGCTCCAAGGGCCATCATTGTAACCTAACTGTGCCATCTTAGGGAAGGAATCTGAGGAGAAAAGAGTAACCAAGAGTCGTACCTGTCTGTCGAGACTGCAAACAAATGCAACTTAGATTCAGTGCAGAGCAATAAGAACAAAACCCCTCCCGCCAGCCGCGGCCGGTAGTGGGAGCACCGGCCGGGTGGTGACGTGGGGAGGGGGAGGGGCAGGGTGGGGGGGTATTAATGTATGGATTACGGACTTTAAAAGGTAAGTAAACATAAAAATAAATAAAACGAATTTCGTTGCACAAACTGCATTGCATTTTGCATTGCAGTGTGTGCAACGAAATTTGTTTTATTTATTTTTATGTTTACTCACCTTTTAAAGTCCGTAATCCATACATTACTAACCCTACCCTGCCCCTTCCCCTCCCCACGTCACCGCCCGGCCGGTACTCCCACTACCGGCCACGGCTGCCTCCCGCCTCCCCCCATCCAGCCTTCCCGCTCATCCGGAGGGGTAATACCAACTTTACCAAAACAGTCAATAGTACCGATAGCATCCTAAATATAGTGAAAATTAAACAAATGTGGTACATTCTATCATCACCAATACTATCTCTAGGTGTACACCAAAGTTATCTCTATCCAGCGGCCCAGCGGCCCAGCAACCTTAACAAAAATTATATGCAGTATGGTAAATCCCTCGCAGGGTAAGGGACATAGCAACTGTAATACCACAGGGGTGATTTATGCCATCATATGCCCCTGTGGTCTTATGTACGTAGGACAGATGATTCAAAGGGTGAAGTGCCGCATTCTCCAGCATACCAGCCGGATACGTTGCAAAACTGCTGGAGCCCCTCTAGTGGAGCACTTTACCTCCTTCAATCATGAACCCAACAGTTTAACATGGTGGGTTGTTGAAAAAGTGGTAGCCAATGCTAGGGGTGGCGATTTCAATAAAACTCTCAGCCTTAGAGAATGTAAATGGATACACCTCCTTGACACGGTCAACAGGGGTCTGAATGAATTGGAAGAGATGAACAGGCAGGTGGTACACTTGTGAATCTGTGCGATGTGAACTTAAGTACCTGCCCTGCATCTATTTAATTTTGCGTTTGATCTGTTAACATTTGGTATATACTTTTTTGTGCACTGTATATGTTGTAAATATGTTTTGTTATATACTTTATGTGTACTGTACATTGTATATATGTATATATAATCTTTTTAAACTGAGATGCGGCCCTCCCCTGTGTTTCCTGAAAATATTGTTATTTCCCAACATGCTCGATTCGTTTCTATAAAACCCAGGCGGATTATAGTTCATCCTAGGTCATTTACTTGATAGATTACCCTATCCAATATGGCCGATAAGGTTTGTCAGGACTCGGTGTAATAAAAAGTACAAAACCTCAGTAGAGACCTATATTTCTTTTAACATTGAATAAATCTAATAATTTCTTATGAAAGATGCCAAAGAGAGAAACTGTGAAGTATTGTTCAAACATGTAAATGTATTGATCTTTTTTCATTTTTAAAAAAAAAAAATTTTTGAGACACATTTGTACCATTATGCAAATCATTTTGTTGTCGAAGGAAAATTAATCAAACAATTTTACATACATAATTTCATAATAAACAGAACATTAGGAGTGCCCTCTAGTAATAACTAACCATAACAATCAAACACACATACTCACATACCAGTCATACTGTTGCCTATTTTAAAAGGAGCATATCTATCATAATAAACACAGAAGACTAAATTTTACAAGACGTATCCAAGGTAATAGGCCCAACACCTATTACCTTGGATACGAACTGGTTAATCCCATCACAACTAGTAGAACCATACCATCTCGGTTCCCATGTGTATTCTACTAAGTACACCTTAGAGTTGCCATTTGTGTTAGTCCTTTGTCTTGTAAAATTTAGTCTTCTGTGTTTATTATGATAGATATGCTCCTTTTAAAATAGGCAACAGTATGACTGGTATGTGAGTATGTGTGTTTGATTGTTATGGTTAGTTATTACTAGAGGGCACTCCTAATGTTCTGTTTATTATGAAATTATGTATGTAAAATTGTTTGATTAATTTTCCTTCGACAACAAAATGATTTGCATAATGGTACAAATGTGTCTCAAAAATTTTTTTTTTTTAAAAATGAAAAAAGATCAATAAATTTACATGTTTGAACAATACTTCACAGTTTCTCTCTTTGGCATCTTTCATAAGAAATTATTAGATTTATTCAATGTTAAAAGAAATATAGGTCTCTACTGAGGTTTTGTACTTTTTTGCTTGGTTTGTCTCTCCCCCCTCTGGACCTAAAATTACTCGGGAGAACTCTTTCTTATATTATTAGGACTCGGTGTAATCACTTCAGTATTCCCATATTCCGACATGATCTACGGCGGACCTTGTGGAAATTAGTTAATCTTTATAAGAACCAGGTCCACCCCTGAAAGATCCACTGGTCCCCATCCTCTACTGTTTTGTCATTGGAGGACAGCATTTTTCACGATTTAATTGTTGTGACCATTGGGTAATATGATTGAATTGATCGTCATGCCCAAAAACCTACTTCGGCTTTTATGTAATTAAGATTGGACCAAATTGGTATTACTTTACTCGCACTACATTTGGTCCGTTTTTGATATCGTTACATGTACAGGGCCTTAGTCCTTCCTTTATATCCCCGGACTGAATGGCGGCGTGTTCACTGGTATTGAGCCGGTAATGCTGTGTTACCTTCTGCTCGCCTTGGATAAAACGCTCACGGTGAGTGCTCGATATGGGACCTGACTTAAGAGTAGTTCCGTTTTCATTTTGACTAGGGTTGTTTTACCCAGAAGTTTTACTATTATTGTTTTCAATTTTTAGTCAATTGATCACGACGTCGGAGATGTCTCTCCCCGTACCTATATGGTCTTAAAAGTTACATTTGACCAAGGAGGATATTTGCAAAGTCACAGGATTGAATCTACAGGTAATTAGCCCTTTACCCTGATGTTGGTACAGCTAGGGACACGCAGACTGTTGGTTTACACTAATATGTACCCTGTATGGATTCCTTTAGGCGTATTGACCGACCTCGATCTTTTAATGTCCGGAACCAATTGGAATTCACAAGGTAATTGAATTGGCCGCCTCTCTTCTTTTTAATTTTTAATTTAAATTGACCGCAATACCAAATGGACCTTGATAGATTCTGGTTTATATAATCCCTTCCCCTTGTAGGCTATTGAGTCACCAACTTGGCAAGGCGGATCCTTGAAACACTTACACCAGTCAGGGTAAGTGGATTGAACTAATGGGCATTTCTTTAGAATTAGTTAGGGCTAGACAACAGTGTAAAACATGTACTTTTCTTTGTAGGGACATCGATAACCCCTTGGTTGCCCCCACTGTCCTGATGAAGACTCGCATGGCTCAGGCATAATACACCGTATGGCCTTAAGACGAGTCGAAACGTTGACGCCTTATATATATAACCTGGACCCGACCAATATTCTCTACATTGATGTGCTAAATTAATGATTTATTTATGTACAATGTATGAGAATTTTCCTGTTTTCTTTTTCTTTAAAGTAATCTAGTGGTCAGGTTTTGACGGATGGGTGATTGATGATCCGTTACTGTGCTAGTAATTTATTTGAATATTTTGTGTCACTACTCATTGATTCTTTTCCTTCTCCTAATCACACACTTCCCTCCTTTTGCACCCTTTGCTTTGTTGCACGCTCCGTTGGGGCAACCATTATTGACTGTAATGTTTTGCAGTTAATGATTATTGTTAACTTGGGTAATTGTGGAGCAATGAATTAAAATACTGCTCTTCTTTTTGATACTGTTGTCTAATTTCATGCCCATTTTTACTTCACAAACGTAAGCATTTTTTGCATAGAGCTGACTAATGTATACATGCTCCTAACTTAGTTTAATTAATGAATCACCTACTGATGTACTCAGTGTATAAATTATAGAGGTCTTGGACCACTGTCTTCTAATAGCGTATGGTAAATCCCAGCATTCACAACAAGTTATCAAATAAGCGGCATACTAAAAGGAATCAAGTGACCATCAGACAGCCATGACCAGAATTCGAGAATAAATCCACAATGTCAGCTGAGCCACTGTGTGAGGGCAGGTGGTGTCTGTCTCTGTAGGGCGCTTATGATTGAGTTTATAATTGCAGCAAAATTCCTGTACTTCAGTGGGATTTTCAAAGATTCGGGCACGTCCGTTTACCTTCACGCATAGCCTGGCATACCATATTTGAACCCTAGGTTCCTGAGCCCTGCTTTTACTCCAAGATATTTCATCCTCGCATCTTGAACCAGAGCAGTGAAATCCGGGTATAGAGATAGTTTGGAGCCCTGCCAGGAGATGTCGCCCTGTTCGCGTGCCAGTTGCAGTGCTGCATCCCTGTCTCTGAAGTTCTTTATTCGCGCAATTATGGGCCTAGGTGGGCAGCCCGGGTTGGGGCGGGGGCCAAGTGACCTATGGGCGCGTTCCACCGCAAGGCCAGGAGTGAAGGCCGCTTTCCCAAACAGGTCGGTTAGTATCGTCTCTACCAAGTTATCCATGCATCCAGACGAAATTAGATTCAGGCACACCCATGAGGCGGATATTGTTACGACGGCATTGCGCTACCAAATCCTCATTTTTCGTCGCAACCTCCTGTAGGATCCATTCCATACTGTCTACCCTTTTCACTGATTGCGCCATTCCATCTTCCGGGTTGGACGTGCGGGACTCAACCACATCAAGACGTTGATCATGCACCTTGATATTTGCGCCCAGGTCTGCTATGTGTTTATCCAATGAGTCAAAGTGGACATCCAGTGCTTTGAATCCCGCCCTCATCTCCAACAGTAATGGATTCAAATGGTTAGCGTCGTCTGTCGAGGTAGACAGGGGTTGCCCACCTTCCGCCATGTTGCTAGGCTGGTCACGGGTGAGTTCCACAATTTTATCGAAGGGAAGTACGCATTGCTTAGGGTCTCTGCGGCCCATGCCGTGACTGCACTGGAAGGCGCGATGGAGGAGGCGAGAATATGGCCCATAAGTGGGGCCGTCGATGGGACGCTGCAGGGGGAACCTTATAGGACAAGCAGTGGATAGAACCACTTAGTCACAGCTTCAAGCATGTGGCAGTCACTGTGAGGTCCAGGATTGTGACAAATGGGATGCCGGAAGGAGCATGCGATATATCCCACAGTCCATGCAGTAAAGGGAGAGAGCGCCCACTGAGTGGCAGCTTAGATGGTCGAGACGGGGCGCAATGCAGTCAAAGGTATGGATATGTCCGAGTGGGCCCCATAGTGGACAAGGTGCCAGTTTTTGGGTTAGCCCGCCAGTGCCAGTGGAAGGCAGGCCGTATTCGAAGTGCTGCTGATCCCAGGTGAGGCAGTGAGGGGGAGGGGGGCGTCATGTTATTGTTGCCCTCGGGAGTGTCGCAGAGATGCCACGTTTAGGGCCGATGTCAGAGCCCAGTGTGGAAGGATCAACGAGGCCGCCTCTGAGTCACAATTGGCACTCGCGGTTCCCAGGGCTCAATGCGAGCACCATGCGGGAGGTCAAACAGACCCCCGTATCGCGGGACGCCATTTTGTTTAGACGCTCCGGCAGGGAGCGGGACGGGCCGCGATCATTTCTTCGCTGGCTGGCTATATTTTCATGCTGATGCTGTCACCGCTGTGGTCTTGGCATGTTCACCCTGTCATTACAGGGTTTTGTGCCGCATCTGGAGCCGGGAAACGGTCGTTCGGGTGCTGTGGCCTGGAGAGCTTTAGCTCTGTGCGGCCATCCCATTCACGGCGTAGCCACGCCCCCCCCTTCCAAGGGGAGAACTTAATACCACAACTACCAGCATACAACTCGCCGGTGAGCGCATGAAAAGACTGGTCATTGGCGTTGTGGCATTTTCATCATTTTCTGAGCTGCACCCCATGAGGAAGGAGCTTGTGGCTCCGAAACACATTGGGGAGAAGATGTAATCAGCCACAATGTGCAGCTTTCTTCACATAAAGGTTGTGAAAACGTACCTGCTTGCGGAGTGGCATCCTTCAATTAGAGGAATTTTGGGTAAATATATATATAATATGTATATATATGTATATATATATATATTGGTGTCGTTTTATAGACGACTTATTCATAATCTGGGAAGGCAACATCAACGAACTGCAAGTGTTCATAAATTCATTGGAGAACAATAACCTTAATCTTCACTTCACCTCATCAATAGGCGCAAGTGCCTTGATCTTTCTCGACGTTGAAGTTTTCATCAAAAATGACAAGCTGTGTACAAAAATCCACAGAAAACCAACGTCCTGTAACAGTTTGTTACACGCTAATGATGGACACCCGAAAAAACTCAAGTGGAGCATTCCATATGGCCAAATGTTAAGAGCCAAAAGGAATTGCTCAGAAGAAGTCGACTTGATTAAGGAAATTGATGGACTGTGCATAAGATTTCAAGAACGAGGCTACCCAATGGAAGTAATTACATCTGCAAAGGAAAGGATGAATCTGAAGGATAGAAAAGATCTCCTCCTACCTAGAGAGAACAAAAACAACAAAAAGGACAAGAATCCAGACGAGATGGGAAATGAGAACATCACAAGAATAATCATCGACTACAACAATCAAAGTCTGGAACTCAAAAAAGCCTTAAACAGAAACTGGAACATTTTAATGCTTGATGACACATTAAAGGAAAACCTGACTCTTCACCCTAGTATCTGTTACAGAAAAACTTCATCATTAGGTGACATCTTGACTCAAAGTCACCTGCAATTGAAAGTCCCTAAGAAAACTGCGTGGCTTACAACACCGGGATTTTGGAAATGTTTCAAATGTAAGGCCTGTGAACATGGCACGAACTTAACAGAATACAAACTACAGTGTGGACGGATTGAAAAAATAAGGGACCACATAACATGTGAATCAAAAGGTGTGGTATATAGACTATCGTGCCCTTGCGAAAACTATATATAGGAAGTACGATTAACAAACTAAAACTTAGAATCTTACAACATCTAAGAGCGATCAAAAATGTGGACACCAGTTACCCCATGGCAATACATTTTGCCAAATACCATCAATCAAATCCAAGCTTGCTTAAATATGCTGGAATCAAACTATGCAAACTTTCTGAGAGAGGGGGAGATCAAACTTCAATGTTACGCAAACTTGAATCGCGAATGATTCTGGCAATGGGCACTGAGCATCCCTTTGGGCATAATTTGGATGCCGAATTACACGTACACCTGTGAAGCTAGTATGATGTTTAATAATGCCTGTTCAATAATGTTCGCTAAATCTGAATACTTGTCTGTAATTGGTTCCTAATCTCTGCGGAATTGTGTGGTCACTTAAAAAAGTAACATCGCCATCAGTCTGATCAAAACGTATACTAATGGTCTCTCACGAGAGGCTTAGTGACAAACAACCAAACTGCACACATATGTTAAACAAAAAAAATTCTTATCAGTGTACTTTGAAATTTAAACCACTCCATAATGAGTACCAATCTAGTATGTACTTCACAAATCTGAACCACTCACTATACGAAACACCAAACTGTGTAATTGTTCGGAAGATAGATTATAATGCACAATTGTGGGGATGGGAATTGAAAATGAAAGAGGACTGATTCACTGGTGTATATAATGTAAAAATTTGTACAGCCTAAGTATACTCTATAATTTGTGATACTATTTGAACTGCAATATAGGGTGAGTTTGTAGTACTTTACTTGCCACCACTGCAGTAATAGTAATAACAACAACTTATGGGTAAACATATCGCACTTTTGGAAATGGAAAATCATGTAGTACACACAGACTGTAAATATGTTAATGGATTGCATGATCGATATAACATACTAGTACTTTACAATTATGTTTAAATCGATCTGTGGACCATAGGTGCAATAACACCTTGAAACTGACTAAAATGGCGATCATTTTTGTTGTAAAAATACAAGGTTGACAGCCTAGACTTTTTAATGGAAATGGAGGAGGGGACTTACTTCTTTACTGCACATTGCACGTTATAAAATGGTCTAGACAGAAAGGACTCTATGGTCCAGTGGAAGGCTTGTAGTAGCCGAAACGCGTAGGCCGTCCTAATCGTTGCACTATCATTTTTGCACATGGTGTGTAAATAAACTCTTGTTCAAACCTACCTGTTGCTGTGCCGTGACTTCAATTGCCAAGGGGCGAGAAGAATCCAAGAAATATATATATATATATATATGTATATATATATATATTTTTTTTTTAATATATATATAGATATATAAATATTCCACAACTTTCCCTTTTGCAAAGGAAACAACAGGCCGCACTCCCAAAGTGAGTTTAAACACTATTCTTTTTATTTTTCTTTAAGTTAGAGGCTGATAGCGCTCTGATCAACGCGTTTCGGTGTCCCACCACACCTTGCTCACGATCAATGGGCCACCCCATTGGCTCACAATTTAAAAAGTTTGTAAAAAGTTCATGACCACTTCCTGTCATGTGATCCGCCTCATGGAATTGTGGTTCTTGTAGTTCAGTGTCATTTTTAGGTTTTGCCTGCAAGTGCGCACGTAGTGCGCATGCGCTAAAAAACCTATTGAGTTGTATATGTGATCAATGACCCGCCTCTGTCTCTCATTGGCTAGCTCCATAAATGGAGGCTAGCCATTGGGAGACAGAGGCTGTCAATCACGCTTTCTCGGGAAAACGCGATTCGGGGGCGTTTCTCTGTCTTTTTTTAAGTCCCGCCCCTTTGTCCCGGGGCGCGCTGTGATTGGCTGCCGGCCCGGGACACCCCCGTGACGTCATTTCCCGGGCCGCCCTGTGTTTGGATGGCCGGCCCGGGACCTGACTTGTTTTTCATTATTGTAGACCGTCCGTGCTGCTTTGCAGCATCAGAACAAATAAGAAATGTTAAAAAAGTTGGCATTATGTCTTCTATCTATATTTATTTTGCTGCAAATGGGGTGGAGTGGTTGATTTGGTGATAAACACACATTAGTTTTTACCGCCCACGCAATGCGTGTAATCGGACCCAAAGTAATGCAATAAGAAATGGCAGCAAGATCTAACCTTGTTTTAAATTTAAATGCAAAATAATGAACAACAAATGGTGGTGTAACATGTTGCAAGAAGTCGGACACTGCACTCCAAACCTATTCCACCCGATTTTTCGTACGAATGTGAAGAGCCTATATAGGCGCAGTTACTTTAAAAAGGTTTGGGACTTGCATTTTTTGTATCCAGGGAGGTCTTGGCAGTAACGTGTGAAAAAACGCACCCCCAACTGTTTTTTTTTGGGGGGGGGGCAAATGATTGGACAGGAGTTTTACATAGCAAGTAGATTAGCTTCTATAATCTCACATTCGTTTATGACAATTTGCAAAACATGGAAGTGTTAGGATTATTTTTAGGAGGTGTGAATTTATCACACGGCAGTAGTTAATTGCCTTGCAGCAAATTAAAATATTGTAAACCGCTTTGCAGTGTACACAACATAGAATCGTATCCTACCTTTGGCGTGTTTAATATGTCGTTCCCCACAAATAGGCCCCAGGAGTCCCTGTTCCCACATTCAGAGCTCGTTTAACAAGAGGCTTGCATAACTTCCCGAGTGGTGGCGAGGTTTATATTGTTAGCAGAACTCTTTAAAGTGGGTTGACTGACTATTTCCTCCCTGGCATATGTTGTGTTTCCTAGAACTGGCAATAAAGCGGCTTATACTATGAAGCCCTGTGGAGTCAGAGACTCGTGGACTAGTTCGCGCCACCAACCCGTTTAATAATTTATTTATCGCGCAGATAGCGCCGGGAAGGGGCGTGGGGGCTGTGCCCCGGTTTTTATAGCTGATGCACTGAGCGGTTTATAACCGCTCCAGAGTTCATATCACCTTTGATGTGGCGTCTCAGATAGCAACACAAGGCACCACGGAGTCCCACATTGCTACCATGACAGTGGCTTAATTAGGGATGTATTATATAAACAAGCTTGTGGGTTTATGTATGTACCAAACGTGCATCTGCAAGAGGTTTTACGAGAGGAGAGTCCAATAAACCGGTTCTGAAAGGCTAAATTGCAAGTTCGATATTTTCCAAGGTTGTGATTTTTTAATTCGCTCGTGAAGTCCCGTTTATCCACACGTCCTCGCCTAGAAAATGTAAATACGAGTTTCTCACCTTTTAAAGGTCATTGGTCGGTTTGTTCACGTAAGAGATTCATAAAGCACCCCGTGTTATATGGGCACTTCGACCCGCTGTTCCACCTGAAAATAATTTGCTCCGGTGTCCAAATCCAGGCCTGCTATAATTTTCCAGCATCGTGCGTTTTTTCAAGAAGAGAGTCTGCCTTCGGCATGCACAAATGTAACTTTCCAACCGCTTTTAGAAAGGAATTTGCTAGTTCCATAAGACTATTATTACCTATGTTTTATTTTTTTTTTAGGATTCCAAGCACGTAAAGGTAGTTGCAAGAAAAAATATTCAGCGGTTTTAGCCGCTGCCACGTCTCTGAATCCCGAAAAGACGATAAACTGGTCATGGGTAATAATGTTAACTTGCGTTAATTACAGTGCCTCAAATCCCTTAGAGCTTTATAAAAAAAATACAGGGTATCATACAAAGTAACCCGTTTAAAGGAATGGATATACTTGAAAGGGTTGCGCAGGTCTCAAAAAGATGTATACTTTGTTTTCCAAATACATGTTTAAGGTGGAAGCCGATTTCCTTAACAGACAAAAGCGATTTATCATGCTGCCGCTACTTTTCCTCGCTTGTCAGCGGCGAAAAGCGCCTCCTAACACTGAAGTTCCAAGCACTGCAGCAGCAGTGACTCGTGCACCCTCACATCTGTCTGCTTCCATCACCTCGGCGAGCTGGCGCTGTCACCCCTGTAGTAAGTGGGTAATCGATTGAAACCCATAAGTGCCAGGGCTCTCACCAGGAGTCAGCTTACACCAGCCCATTTCAATTGTTAGTGCTGCCTAAAACAGAATCAACGATTAATCATAAAAGTGGGTAGAGGATGTAGCGTAAAGGCCAGAGCTGCTCAGCTGGGGAACCAGGTTCGAGTCTTGGCTTCGACTCAATATCCTGTGATTCTGGGCAAATCACTTTATCTTCCCGCGCCTCCCACAAATGAATGTGTCCTCAACTGATGCTCATGAAAAGCGCAGGAGTTGATTACGTGCCCGGCTCAAATTAAGGGCTGCCTGTAGCTATAGTTGCAGTGGTAATGTAACGCCATGGCTATAGCCTCCCTCCCTCAGGGCTGGGCCCACGCCGTTTCCATGGTGCGGGTCTCACCTTAAATGAGCTTCCGGGACTCCCCTGGGACTAACAGTCTCACGTTCTCGTCGCTAAAGTCTCTCTCTCAGGGCTGGGAGGGTCCCTCGCTCGGGGCTGCGTTCACCCTCTCCAGATGGGGGTCTTCCTCTCCCTAGGTAGCCAGACCTGTTCTAGTTCTCACTTCTCCCCCCCCCCATTGCTAAGGTCGAGGCCTTGCTTGACTGGGGTCTCGCACTCTCTCGGGGACGAGGGTGACACTTGTTCGGGCTGCGTCTACGCTGCAGATAGGGGGGTGGGGGGTCTCACAATCCCTAGGTGGTCACTTCTGTTCTAGTGCTCGCTTCTCACCCTCCCAGTACTAAGGTCGCGGCCTTGCTTGGCAAGGGTCTCACACTCTCTCAGGGACGTGGGTGACACTTGTTTGGGGGCTGAGTCCACACTTTCCCTGAGATGTGGTCTCACGCTCCCTGAGCTGTTGGACGCTTTTCAGGAGCAGGGTCGGGGTTTTCACTCTCCGAAGCCTTTTACCACAACAGGTGTGAACTGTCCATTCCCACTGCATTCTGGTAATTGTAGTGCCGCGTGTATAACGTACACAGACATAGAGGAAATACCTGGGCAGGGCGAGTCATTTACACCTGCTCTGATTTAACAAACAATTGTTTCCAGCTCTTGGCATTGTAAATGACAATGCCATTTATTTATGTTTTCAAAACCAACAAATAAATAAAAAATGTGTCATTTACAATGCCAATAGCTCTAACTTTTACAAAGGCGAAACCGTTGCATTGTAAATGCTTGTTCTTTTTCATTTCAAACTACATGCGATATGATTTTTGATGATGTTATTGTTCTCACACCAACTTTTTCTTTTTATGTCCGTATTTCATATGCATCACTCATTGTTTCCGTAATTCTCCCCTCCGGTGGGGCTGCTCCATTTCTATTTTGATTAGCATCATTCCCAGATCCCCGGGATTACTTTATGTTGTTCCTTGTTTTCAATGAGATTCAGTTTATGAGATTATATTTCAAAACTTGTGCCGCCTTCCAATAGGCTGTATCTTTTTATTGTTTTTCCTTCTCATTTTCAACAAAACTTCATTGTCCATGGACAGTTTGTCTATTTTCTTATTTTCATCCATTATCTCTCCTTGTCAGATGTCTTCGTTGTGTCTTCTTTGGTGTGTCCTGATTAGTTGTTGAAAAAACGGATCCCTGTATTTATAAATGGATATATAACTCTTCCGATTGGTTAAGGCAGTGTGGGTGTAGGGTCCTTAGATTTAAAATGTAGGGTGATTCTGTTTGACGTAGTTTCTTTTCCCGGTCTCCGCCACGATCTCGTTTTCGGATTGTCTCAATTCCATAGAATTTCAGTTTTTGCCAATCTCCTTGGTGATGTTGTTCCATGTGCTTTGATATAGCATTGGTTCGATCTTTGTGAATGGTGGAGCGCACATGTTCTATGATTCTTTTTTTGAGCTCGCAAGTTGTACTTCCCACATATCTTTGTGGGCAGGGGCATTCTACTATATACACTGTATAAGGTGTTCTACAGGTGATTAATTGGCGTATTTCCCACTTCTTTTTGTTCACCAATGTTATTTCCTTGGTTGGTTTTGCGATTTGACACATTTTACATGAGTGACACTTGACAAATCCTCTCGTCTTCAACCATGTGTCTGCTTTCTTTTTGCCTTGAAAATGGCTGTGTATCAAATGGTCTTTAAGATTTTTTGCTCGTCTGTATGTCATTGTCGGATGATTGCCCATTTTACCTTTCACAGTGTTCTCAAGTTGGAGAATTTTCCAGTTTTTCCTTAGAATCTTCTCAATCTGTTTGCTTTCCTGAGAGAAATCCGTGATCATTCTGATTTGTCCTGTCTGGTTTGTCTCTTTATTTTACTTTCCTCTTTAAACATTCCTCTCTTGTTTTCTGATTTGCTCTTTCCCAGCATTTCTTCACTACCTTTGGTTTGTATTTTCTTTTTACAAATCTTTCCACCGTCTGTTTGCTTTGTGTTTCCCATTCTTTATGTTCGCTGCAGATTCGCCGAATCCTTAGGAATTCTCCATGTGGAATACTGGACAGCAATGAGTTTTGATGGAAACTAGTTGCTTCAAGGGTGGCATTTGTTGATGTTGACTTTCTATGTAATGTTGTATGGACTTGATTGTACTTTACATATATCTCTGTGTCCAGGAATATAACTCTTTCCTTACTGATTTTGTATGTAAATTTCAGATCATTAGTGTTGTTGTTAAGTACTTCAAAATATTCCTGGAACTCTCTTGCTGTGCCATCCCAAATTATTAGCAAATCATCGATAAATCTCTTCCAGCTGATGATTTTGTTCACAGCTAGATCATTTATCGCACTCCATGCTTTCTCCTGCTCCCACCATCCTATCGTTAAGCACGCATAACTGGGACTGAAAGAAAATTCCATCGCAGTCCCACTGCATTGACGGAATACTTCATCTCCAAAGGTGAGCACGTTTTCCTCCAGACAGGTAGATATCATTTTCAACAACATGTCGTTGTGATCACTGTATTGCATCCTTCTCTCCTGTAAGAAGTAATTACATGCTTGTTTTCCTGTTTCATTACTGATGTTTGTATAGAGCCCGATGACATCCATCGTGATCAGATGGTGCGACTCTTGCCATGGTGTGTTTTGTAAGGTTCTTAAAAGGTCACTTGTGTCTTGGATGTAGGAACTGAGGTTGGCCACATAGGGTCTTAAAAAATGATCAATGTATTCTGCCAATGGCTCTAGTAGAGATCCTTTTGCGGATAGAATTGGCCTCCCTGGTGTTTTTTTCTGATCTTTATGTACTTTTGGTAAGAAGTACATGGTTGCCATTATTGGGTGAGTGACTGTTAAGAATTTACGTTCTGCTTCATCTATCAGCCCCAATGATGACCATCCTGATAGATTTACATCAATCCTTTCTTTGATCTCCGGTGTAGGATTCTTTTTGAGTTTTTCGTAATACTGGGTGTCTCTCAGTTGGCGGTGAGCCTCTACTACATATGCAGTTCGATTCCAGATCACGATGTTGCCGCCCTTGTCGGACATTTTTATCTCAATTTGGTCATCCATTGAGAGGCTTTTCAATGCTTCACGCTCTTCCTTCGTGAGATTATCATCATACTTATTCCATTTGAGTTTATACAGATCTTGGATCACTGCTTCTTGGAATCGGTCGGTTTTGTTTCCCGGTCCCAACTGTGGATAGATTTTGTTTTTTTTTCACTTAAACCTGCTCCGGATTGAGTCACAACCTCCTCCAGTGTAAGTTAATTGGTGGATGTTATATCCATGTTCATCAGAGTCAGAAATCCTTCTGAGTCTTTTACCTGTAGACCTTCATTGGTTGTCTCCACTTGTCCTTTAGATCTTTCTTTCAACATACGTTCTTTGAAAGCCTTTGCAAGTTTAATCTTTCTGATATAAAGATATAGGTCAATCCTGACCTGTGCCAAATTAATGCGACTTTTAGGACAGAAATGTATTCCTCTTTTCAATAATGATATTTCTGTGGCACTAATTTCTCTTTTGGATAAGTTCACCACTTGTAATTCATCAGATGTTATTTCTTTTCCTGGCGCATGCTCCTCGTTTCAGTTCCTGTTTTCTCCTCACCACCACTTGCTCCTTTTTCCTCTTCTCTTATGTTTTTTTCTGGCCATTGCCTCCCTTTTCCTCTTCCTCTCCGTGGTTGAAAATGTGGGACTGGGCGATTTTGTTCCCAATGTCGTTGTTGTAGCATGAGGCGCATGTCCCCTAAAAAAGACATCTTTGTCATGTCACTTGATGCCATTACGTCTCATTCCATTTGTTCTGTCGACACTAATGATGAGGCACTGCTTGACATACTTGACATGCTATTCCATGTCATTTGTTCCTTTAATCCATCAAATTTCCTTGCGAACGTGAAAATGCGGCCTTCCGCGTAATCGTTGCAGTCTCTGATGAATTTGGTATGTTTTCTATCCATCAAAATTTCTTCATGTTTATCTATCTGGCTTTCAAGTTCTTCCTTGAATTTTGTCATTTCTGTTGTTAACTTGAGTTGGGACAATTCCTTTTCTATTTCCTTTAGTTGTAACTTTATTTTCTCCAGGGATATGTCAATATGTTTGACCAAAATTTCAATCAAACCTAGAGAAGATCGTAATACAAACTCTCTCCATTCTTGCAGTAAATCATTTGTTACATCTTGATTGTTCGGCATCAACATTATTCTGAGTCCCCTCGGGACGCGTTGCACTTCCAAGTATTTTTTCAATGTAATAAGTTCCCAGGACTTATTGATTTGTTTCCGACTTAGTTTTTCCCATGTTCTTAATTTACCTTTCATGTCCGTCTTACCAGTTGTTACATTTGCGCTAGACCCTTTCTCCACATTGCCTTTGCCAAACATATCTGTGAGTAACACATTCCTTTTGGCTTCTCTCAATCAATCAATCACTGACACTTGTAGAGCGCGCTACATACCCGTAGGGTCTCAAGGCGCTGGGGGGGGGGGGGGGGGGGGGGGGTGCCGCTACTGCTCGAACAGCTCGAACCTCTTTGTTCCATATTAGCGCTATCTTATTTTGCCCCTTTTATACAAGCTGATCGTTTTACTCACTTTTTAGATGTGTTTGACACTTCGGCTGGTATTCCAGGGTGACTCCCCTATTAGATACAATCACCGCCTGTTCCTGAATTGAAACAATAGAATGCCCCTGCCCACAAAGGTATGTGGGAAGTACAACTTGCGAGCTCAAAAAAAGAATCATGGAACATGTGCGAGCCACCATTCACAAAGATCGAACCAATGCTATATCAAAGCACATGGATCAACATCACGAAGGAGATTGGCAAAAACTGAAATTCTATGGAATTGAGACAATCCCAAAACGAGATTGTGGTGGAGACCGGGAAAAGAAACGACGTCAAACAGAATTACGCTACATTCTAAATCTAGTGACCCTACACCCACACGGCCTTAACCAATCGGAAGAGTTATAGATCCATTTATAAATACAGGGATCTGTATTTTCAACAACTAATCAGGACACACCAAAGAAGACACAACGAAGACATCTGACAAGGAGAGATAATGGATGAAAATAAGAAAATAGACAAACTGTCCATGGACAATAAAGTTTTGTTGAAAATGAGAAGGAAAAACAATTAAAAGATAGAGCCTATTGGAAGGCGGCACAAGTTTTGAAATATAATCTCATAAACTGAATCTCATTGAAAACAAGGAACAACATAAAGTAATCCCGGGGATCTGGGAATGAAGGATACTAATCAAAATAGAAATGGAGCAGCCCCACCGGAGGGGAGAATTACGGGAAAAAATGAGCGATGCATATGAAATACGGACATAAAAAAAAAAAGTTGGTGTGAGAACAATAACATCATCAAAAATCATATCGCATGTAGTTTGAAACAAAAAAGAAAAATTACACTGAACTAAAAGAACCACAATTCCATGAGGCGGATCACATAACAGGAAGTGGTCATGAATTTTTTCGAACTTTTTAAATTGTGAGCCAATGGGGGGGCCCATTGATCGTGAGCAAGGTGTGGTGGAAGACCGAAACGCGTTGATCAGAGCGCTATCAGCCCCTAAATTAAAGAAAAATAAAGAGAATAGTGTTTAAACTCACTTTGGGAGTGCGGCCCATTTTTTCCTTTGCAAGAGGGAAAGATGTGGAATGTTAAGCGTAGTGGTTCTGCCGCAGGAGAACGCACCAACAAGGAGCGCTGCGAGACCCGGTAAAGCTGAACCGAGTTCGAAAGAATATATATATATATATATGTATATATTTATATATATATATATGATAGATAGATATATAGATAGATAGATAGATAGATAGATAGATAGATAGATAGATAGATAGATAGATAGATAGATAGATAGATAGATAGATAGATAGATAGATAGATAGATAGATAGATAGATAGATAGATAGATTGACAGACACCCTGTTATAAAAAGAGGTGGGTGAACCCTATTTCCATCCCTGTGAATAGATGGTGCCAAGTTCACTTGCATGAGTTCACATCTCTCTTGATTACTGAACTGGAAAAACTGCCCGCACTCATTCTCTTGCCACTCTTGGTGAAGAATAACCAGCAGCAATATTGCTTCTCGCCCCCAACTTTGAGTGTTCTTGCACCCCGGCTACTATCACTTGTCTCTTCGCCTTCCGCTGGGTGGTGGCACCTCCTGAACCTTGCCCAGAAAATTTTCGGACATTATAAGATTACCTTACATCTGGTTCTGTTTCCCAGGAGAATGATTTTTGTTCTGCCACTGAAGTGTAGTTTCACCATTCAATGCGTGATCATTGCTTTCCGATACCAAAGCCTTACTATAAGTCAGAGAAACTGATTTTTATGGTCGGCGTCTAGCAGCTGTTAGATTTCACATGGGTCTGTCTGTTGCTGTAATATTTACTATTTGAAGATCTGAGTGCCTTCAATGCCTGAACCACTTTCTGAGTTAGCATCCTTCTCTGAGCGCTCCCGATCTAAACAATATCAAACAAATATCTTGTTGTTCCCAGAACAACCGCTTTTACTGACGGGGAAAATTGAAATGCAGACCGAGAGTTCTTTCTTACCTTCATCTCAGTTCCGCAGTATCCTGCCTGTTGTATGGCCTGAGCTTTGAGCCAGCGTTCACCTCCCACTAGCACCGGATAAGAAGGGTCTGTGCAGTTCTCGTCCGAGGAATTATAATGCATTTCTGGGATGCTGTACCTGAACCTCTCTAGCAGGCACTTCTTGAGAGACACGGTCATTTGTGAACTGTCACACTGAATAGTGGGAACGATCTCACTGCGATCTGAAACGAAACAGGATCAGGTGATTACTAATCGAATGCAGGTATTTAGCACTGCGGCTAATCAGGACTAGGGATAGAAACACAATAAAAAAACTCACATTGGTTTTCCTGGTTTCTCATGTCAGCATGTTTGTAGTGAGTGCAGCATTTAATTGAGAGTCTGGCATCCTTGCATGCTGTTCATTACAAGCTCTGCCCCTATATATGGGACAATACAATCAGCGGTGTGGGACAAGAGCTCCACTACTTTTATTTTTGCTGTTGCACGATCTCTTTTCATTGCACAGCTGGCGTCTGTTGTGACCACAGAACTACACGAAAAAATAGAAGAGACTCAGACTACGCCCAGACCCTCCATCTCTTACACATCATCCTCTGACCGGGGTCCATACAGCGAGGAGGACGCTTCTTTTCTTGGCAGGGATTGGGGGAACAATAGAGGGCTGGGATGGGTAAATCAGGTGTGGCATCAACACCTTAATACAGAGGAGAATTTAGAGAATAATTAAAAAAATGGCAGTGGAGTATTGAGAGGGGGAGTGAAAGGTGGAGGAAGTAAACAAAAAAAGCTGAAAATGTTAGCAGAAGTAAAGGAGGGAGAGAAAACAGAAATGACAAAGGAAAGGAGGGAACTTAAATCTGCAGCTGTGAAACACTGCTCCGCACCCTTCGAAATCAAAGGTGGCATGTGGCCCTGAAAGGGTGAGGAATGAGATGCTCAGTGCCAAACTCCATCTGCCCACAGATTCTGTAAGACCTACTGCAGTTAGACCGCGTCCTCCATGAGCACTTCCCTGAGAAGCGACCTGCAGCTTTATCCGCACCAGTCATGAGGCAAGAGGTGGCTTGTGCCGCCAGCCTCTCTCCCTTTAAGTTTCAAAAACGAGGTGTACTGGAAAGTCTACAACATTTCTCTCAGGTCGGTACAACTATCGGAGTGAGAAAAGAGAGGCTTCGTTCTATCCCAGTGTTTCAGTGGCAAAATACTGTTACTTTTCACTCATTAATGAATAAACTAAAGCAACGGCAATAACTTAAGCATTATGTATTGTATTTTAACCAATTAATCACTTGTTTTGCTTACATCACAACTATACATGCACAACTACATGCCTTGAAATACATCGTTGCAAAACGCATAATTACGACAATCAAATCTAGGCAGACCATTATTGTATACATATTGGAAATTATTTTACATTTCAGACACTATTTAACAATGAGCCCTTACTATTTATAAGCTCCTGGCGTCTGCAGTTTTTTTTAAATAGTGTAATTATCGTTAGGATTTCTATAGTTCACTGCTACGTGCTTGCATTTGAAGTACTGCTGCTTATACCTACAAAAGCATGAAGGCGCATGAATTCTTAATTTACAGCACATTGAGCATTGGCGTTTGGTCAGTGGCTCTGGTCGAGACAGTGATTGCTCTATAAAATGATATGGTTCTTTTATACTCGTTACTTTTAGGCATATCATAAAGTCGCATTTGGCACTTGCCATGGGACAGATTCTCCCATCATTGATAGATCAATGCAACATGGGCTTATAAACAAGTGGAGAGGATTGATGTTGCTACCAACAAGACTTGTAAGTTTCTTTTAGCATTATTCTGCACCCTGCCTTCCTCCTACACATTCATTATATTGAAGCCCTCAACAATGCTTGTCACTAAACGTCCTATTTCTTTTCAAATCATCTCCAGTTAATCTCAACTAATTCTTTCTACTGTTTGCTGCATCTTCTTTATTTAGCTTTATGCAAACCAAGGAATGCACTGTCAAAGAAAGGGATAAATCGAGGACCTCCTTTAAGCCAAGTTTCACAAAGGTAACTTGAACGTTTGAGGAAGTTTATTACGTTTTGGTATTCACAAATTCAGAGTGTAAGTTATTACTAAAGACAAGACAATAGTAAGTTCAGCACTACACCGGCACAACCAATGGTACTGCAATGCTCTCACATGGAAAATAATGAAGGTAGGAACTTAAAATAAAACCCAAAAGGAAAAACTATTACATTAATTTATTTCAAATAGTCAAAAATATAAAAAAATATAAACGAATATTACAAATATTCAAAATAGTATATATTTATTAGTTAATTATAAACTAATTTAATAACCTATTTTAAATAAGAAAAATAACAATGTATTTTATTAAAAATGATTTCATTATTTTAAATTAATTCTATACATTACTTTTAATAAGTAATAGTGCACATTTTTTGTCTTTCATTAGGTGGGAACTCATTTTTAATTAGAACTTCAGAAAAATAAATGTAATTTAATTTATTTCCATTCTTTAGAGTTTCAAAAGTGTGCTATAGCGGTTTTTTAGGTCTCGGACCGACGGCTGGCTTGCCAGCCGGAAGTCGGAGAATTAATGTCTTTCAGTGGGTGCTTTCAACCCACCTCTCTCCTCGTCTCAACTCCATTGGGTGGCTTCCTAAACGGAGGCCAGCCATTGGAGGAGAGAGGCGTCCCTCGAAAGAAACTCCGTCTCTTTCGGATTCGGGGCGTGTTGGTGCTGTTCTTTCCACTTTTAAAACCCGCCCCTTTTGGGGACGGCCAAACACGCCCCCGAATCCGAAAATTTTCGGAGTCCCGGCGCCATTTTTTTTTTTTACCGATGTCGGCCTCTTAGAGCTGTGCGTCTATCAGCTGCAATTTCCATCGCTTTTGAAATCTATGGACCGTACGCCTCCCAAAGCTGTGTGTACCTCTAAGGCATGTGTGCCTAGAAGCGTGTGTTCTGGTGGACGCGAGGTTCCCAGTGGCAGCACCTTCCAACGTGCGGTTACCTACCTCCCAGAGAAGTATGAAAAGAGCTGGTTTCATCCTCTGAGAGTTGGGTTTCTGCCAGACTCCGACAGCTCTGTGTTTTCCGCGTCTGTGTATCTCCAAGGGCAGTGTGCCTAGAGCAGGGTTAGCAGAGCTGTGTGTCTTAGGGCTCTGTATAGAATGTCTGTCTCCAACGATCGGGTGCCACACACGCTGTTCACTTTCAAAGTGTGTGCCTAGAGCTGTGTGCCTTGCAGTGCTGCGAACTACTGCGAGCTGCCCTGCCCGCTCCTCCAATCCCTGGCAGCCGGTGCAGAGCTGCGGCCTCCCCGCAGCAGGCTGTAATAGAGAACGGATGTAATAACATGCCAGCGGTGATAAATCAGGCGGCCCCTCCCCCGGAGGAAGGTCTTCAGAGCCCTGCACGGCCCCTCACTCAGAGCACAGCTACCCTGCTAGAGATCACACCGTGCACCTACGACCACCATGGACGCGCGAGCCCTGGCTCTGCTGAGCCTGCTGCTGGCCGCCGTCTGCCTCTCAGAAGGTGACTCCCAGCGCGGCGCAGATGCCAGGCTGCTCTTGGGCACATCCAGTTAACTACCACAGGAAAGGGAATTTAGGTGTGCACTCACAATGGCCTGTGCACTTTGTCACTTCACGTCCAGCTCGAGAGGGGGGCGGTGTAATGGCTCTCTGAAGATGCAAACCTCCCCGTGCCCCCAGCCCAGTGTACTGACGGTGAGTTATTCCATGCCAGCCTCTGGCACTGCACGAGGCTTCAAATGGCTGCCACACACAGGAAGGGGCACCACTGACTGCTTCCTGCCCAGCGCCGCTCCTTGGGAGGGGGCAGCGCACCACAGATCGCGCGATAAGTGAGAACCCCACAGCCAAGGAAGCTCGTGCTTAAAAGACACCGACGTCGCAGACTGGCTGAGGTCTGTCAAATTGACGTTTCTCTCAAATTGCCCTTTCCACTGAAGACAACACAATACCATTTCCCCGACTCGGCTGCCTCCCCACAACTGGCCCGCGTGCAAAGGGGAAGCAGAAACCGGCCCCGTAAAATCTCCCAATGCGGGCCCCTAAAGAGTAGGAGATACAGTTTGGCATGGGACATAGTATAGCCTGAAAAATTTGCCCTTCCCTCAAGCAACACTGAGCATTAAACACGGAGCTTCTCTTATCCTTCTTGTGAAAGGACCCCAGCCTGGGAGTTCCCAGCACACAAAGCTCACGCGGGCAAACAGCAGATGCCCTATTTGCGATTACACCGCAGCGCTGCGACACCTTTGCAATGCTATTGCCGGATTGCAAAATGCACCTTTTTATTCCCCAGAGTACCGCCCCCACCTCAAACACACCAAATCCACACAGATGTTAAAAGAGTACAAAAAAAAGCAGAGCAGAGTTGCGAACTGTTTGCAGAACAGCGTGCTTGAAAATGTCTGGTTTCAGCCAGATTGTTCCCTGACGGATGTAGCGCCCCACGTCTTAAACAGAGACTCAGGGTACTTCATGCCTTGTGCCCCATCTCCAGGAAGGTCCCCCCTAGACCACAGAACACTTGAATTTATAGCTCATTGCGATTGCTTGTAACCGGTATGAATATCACACCTGCATCAGTCCCGTGTCTCACCACATTCTACCCTCCCCTCGCCGTTATGCTCCATACAACTGCAGGGGGCGCTCAGTCACACAGTAAACGAGTTTCAAATGAACTGCACTGCCCCATGTCCTCCTAGCCACAAAGCCACACTGCCCTCACCCCTGCTATGTCAAGCGGAAGCGCGCAGGCCCTCTGCAAGACAAGACAGCCACGGAACACAAACACCAGCTTTCATACCGCCACTCACACTTTATTTGTCAAGTAATTTCAGGGATAAATTCCTTTCCAGGGTGGGGTCAGAATACCCCAAAATTAGTGGAGATACGGGTGAAGGGTATTTAATTAAAAAAAGGGCAATTGTAATGTAAAAGGGCTTCTTGGCGCTGTGCAGTGCAGTCACTGAGGTTCTGTGTCTGGTGAGTGCACGACAACCACGGGGGGCTCTGAACTTCTGTCACTGCCCTTTTGCTTCTGTTGTCGCTGATGCATGGTTCGCCTGACATGGGGAGGCTTGTATGGTAGAGTACAATCCTATGACTGTGGGCAAGAGTTGATTTGGCTGTGGTACAGTGAGGTGCTGTCTCTGGTGCTGTGCAGGACAACCACTGGGGGCGGGGTGGATTATCTCGGATATAGTGCTCGACTGTCAATGATGATCTTTTATCGTGCAGTGCATGCCCGTGCTCGAGGCTTGCCTCTAGTGAAGATCACGACTGACACTGGGGGCGGGGGGATTATTTTTAGTGCAGTGTTCCGTGCACGCCTGTAAGCTGGGTGCTGCTTATATTGCAGTGCTCTCCTGTCACTGATGTGCTGGTGCTGTGAACTGGTAACGGAGGTTGTCTTTTATGCAGTGCACTCCTGTCACTAGGGTTTTCTTACTGCTTCTGGCGCTCTGCACGCACATCTCTGACATGCTGCTGTTGGTGCCTGCACAACGGGTATGTGTGTATGTGGGGGGGGCAGGGCTCACCTGACACGAGAAAGCTTGTGCGGAATATTTCACACTTGTGACTATGGGGTCGTTTCTAGTGCAGTGCACGTTATTCATTGGTGACAGTGTTACTGAATTCTACAGCAGGGGGCACTGGTGGTGCATACAGTATAAAAAATATCAAAGGGGGGAGTGAAGAGGTGGTGCTTAATGGCACCAAGGTGGGCGCATCCTCCTCTCCTGAAAGTACAGATCATTAACAAGGTCCACCTCACGTAGAGTTAGTGTATATCCTGGTGTTCATGGAATACACAATGTGTGTTAAAATACCCCTCACACACCAAAAGGGCCCTTGGTGTCATGCTTCATCATTGGGGTCTTTCCGCCCCGCTGCGGGACGGGGCAGTGCTGCGACAAGCGACTACGCTAGAGCACCTTATTATTGTGGGTGCTATGTGAGTGAATAGGAGTGAGTGTCAGTAGGGTCAGGAGTGATAGTAGATAAGTGATGTTAAAAAATACCTGGCCTATTGGTAGAAAAAACTATTTAATAGACACTGGCTGATATTGTTAAAAAAAATGTGATGCGGAGAGATAAAGCAAGTTAATGGGCTTACTCTCCTGTGCGGGTCAACATGTTTCGGGGCGCCATGCCCCTTCGTCAGGACCGGGGTCAGATCCCCCTGTCACTCACTAATGTCTTACCACAGAAAAATTAAGGTGTATGTACAAAGAAATAATGTTCTCTTTTTCAATGTGTATAAATATAAGTTATAAATATACGTATTCCTAGCTCTATCAGAAGTTCTGATGTAGTAAGCTTAGGAAGTTTGGAGTCGGTGCCCCATGAGCCAAGACTGGGCGAACGGTAATTTGAGGGTCCAATCAATCCCCAGCACGTCGGTGCTTCCTCCTTCGTCCGGAAGCCACGGCATGGACCAACCTCAGTAGGTGACCTCAAATTGACTCTTTATGTAGAAGATATGTGGCTGACACTAGCCTCTCCTCTCACTTCTATCCCTGTGGTGATTTATATTGACAATTGTTTCTCGAACTTTAGCAGTTGCCGGATCAACTGATCCAAACGTGAACCAGTTCAATGACATCAGTCACAATGATACATAGTCTGAATGGCCTACAGTTCAGATGGATGCTGACAATAATTAATTACCTGGGCATTCTGATTATGGCCAATCCTCATCATATGGTGACCAATCATATCCAAGTTTTCATTGACCAATTGCAGAAAGACTTTGCATAATGGCAGCATTTACAGATCGCTCTATGGGGTACAGTCCAAATGATAAAAAGGGTGGCTGCCTCGTATTTCACTACCTCTTTAGCATTTATTATTTTATTTATTCAATTTATAGAGCGCGCTATCACCTAGCAGGCATCCTGGCGCTGGAAACATAACTCAAGTGGGAGCGAGTGCAAGACACGGGAAGGCTACTACGTCTTGGAAAACAGCCAGGTTTTTACCCTTTTTCTGAAGGGCACAAGCTCCCTAAGTTGCCTGATTTCCAAAGGGAGACTATTCCACAATTTTGCAGCTGCCACCCAAAAATGATCTGCCCCCCGATCTGACCTTACGAAACCTTGGAACCATGACTAGTCTAGCCGAAGAAGAGCGCAGTGTTCTTGTCGGAGTGTACCAGTTGAATTTTTTGCGCATACCCACAGGTCCTAACCCGTGAAGGGCTTTAAAAACAAGACAGAGAGACTTACAATTAACCCTCTGTCTCAAGGGGAGCCAATGAAGCTGCAGATGCCGAGGAGCTTCTAGGTAAACCTAACACTAGTTTGGCTGCTGTCGACTGTATTCTTTGCAGTCTGTCCAACAGGAAATTAGGGGAGTCCAGTAGGAGAGCATTGCAGTAGTCGAGCCTACTGAGAATTGTGCATCTGGCCACTTGTGCATGCACCTGAGAGGGGAAGTAATGGGAAAATTTTTCGGAGAGATCTGATGATCGCAAAGCAGGAGGAAGTGGTCTTTTTAACCTGACTTTCCAGAGTAAGCTTGTCTTCAAATATAATGCCCAGGTTGCGTACCCTGGCAGACGGTTGAATTGAGGACACAGTACTCGAAGACCAAAAGTTGCTAGGAAGGTGAGGAAAAATCCGGTTAGCCGCACAGAAAATCACCTCAGTCTTTCCTACGTTGAATTGTAGCGAGTTGTCCTGCAGCCAGCGGGCCGTGTCCTGCAAACAGTTGTGAAAAGCTTCCACTGTAGTTGCCTCCTCTCCTTCAAATGACAAGATCAACTGAGTATCGTCTGCATAATTTACGATATCGATATTATATGCCTTGATAACAGCAATCAGAGGTTTTAGGTACACATTGAAAAGAATAGGGCTGATAGCTGAGCCCTGAGGCACCCCATGCAGCACCTTGGAAAAGGTAGATTGAAAGGGGGAGAGGGATACCGCCTGATGTCTGTCCTGAAGGAAGGCATGGAACCACCGCAAGGCGGAGCCTCTAACCCCACACTCACTCAGCCTTCTCAACAGAATCCCATGGTTGACCGTATCAAAGGCGGCAGACAGGTCAAGCAGAATCAATGCAGCTGCCTGTTCCCTGTCTGCCCGCCTCTGAAACTCGTCCATGACGGTCAACAGAGCTGTCTCGGTCCCATGAGCTGGCCGAAAGCCAAACTGAGCCTCTTCCAACAGATTGTGATGTTCAAGATAGGAAGAGAGAGTCATACTAACAGCCCGCTCTACAATTTTAGCCGGGAACAGTAGCAAAGAGATAGGTCTGTCGTTTTTAGCGCATTCAGGATCAAGGGAAGGCTTCTACAGCAGGGGGAGATTAAAGCTTGCTTCCATTGAGGAGGAACCATCCCATTGGTAAGTGACTGGTTCACGATCAGCCGTAAGGCGGGGAACAACTCTTCATTGTGCTCTTTCCAGATCTTATCTGGTACTGGGTCACGGGGAGATCCAGAGGAGATGCCCTGAGCCAAGCTAGGGAACTCCTCCACAGTGAGGGGTGAAAACCCACAGAGTGGTTCAGGGGCTTGGTCACAGAGGTCGCTGACAGCCTCCTCTGAGTAGTCCACCTTGTGCATGATAGTGCCATCCCATCTGTCGCCGGGCCTGGAATCCCTGCAGCTAGCTGACCACTCAGAAGATCGTCAATTATCAGCTGGATCTTATTCTGAAAGAACCCGGCCAGGTTCTCACAGAGTTCTGGCGAGGGTGTAATTACATTCTTGGAGCAGTCGGGATTGATAAGACTGTCCAGAATCTTAAATATGCTTCTAGAGCTATTAGAGGCGTTACAGATTACAGAGGAAAAGTTATCAGCCTTTGCCCTTTTATTCTCAATCTTATACTCCCCGATTTTCTCTTTCCATAGCAGCCTGTCAGACTCCATATAACCTCGCTTCCATCTCCTTTCTGCCTGTGTGCATGTAAGTTTGAGCTTGCTCAATGTGGTGTTAAACCAAGGGGCAGAGATTCTGCTCTTAGCCCTGTGGGTTTTCAGAGGGGCACAGGAGTCCAATGTAGATGTAATATTATGGCACAATAAGGCGTAGTTATCTGTGACTGTCCGATCAGAAGAGGAACAGTCCTCAACCTCAAACACAGGGCCCACGCTCTTCAAGCGCGTCAGAGCCCTCCAGTCTCTGCTGGTATATTCAGTCCGAGGGCGGGAGACCAGACTCTGAGGGAGCTGTAATTCAGCGAAATTTTTTATCATTGAGTGACCTGTCCAGTCCATTGGCAAAATTTCGCCAATATGCAGGAGGTGGGGGGTGGAGAAAATAAGGTCAAGAAGATGTCCGGCCCTATGAGTGGCCTTCGCAACCAACTGGCGGAGGCCCAGACCTTCACAGGAGTTGAGCAGGTTATAGAGCCCAGGGTCAAGTGAACCATTTAACCACAGATTAAAGTCACCCAGGATGACCAACCTGAGGTGGGTGGCTGCCATATCAGTAAGAACATTCAGCAGAGATTGTTGCTGCTGCGTGCTAAATGCCCCAGGGGGCCTATAACAAACGATTCCAGTGAAGATAAGCTCAGAGTCGTTTTTTATAGTCAGTCCTAAAAGCTCTACCCCAGAAACCATATCCATATCAATGGTCCCCACCTTCCAGATATCTTTGAAGATGACTCCAACTCCCCCTCCCCTCCCACTGGGTCAAGGTTGGTGGTGGATTTTATAGCCTGATGGGCACGCCCAACCAAGATCGACCTCACAGTCAGGGCTAGTCCAAGTTTCAGTCAGAAACACCAAGTCGAGCTCATGAGAGAGCAACAACAGCTGAATTTCTGTACTGTGTTTAGGCAGAGATCTCACATTGAGGAGTGCACACGATAGTACACTTTTGTTTATGAAGTCACCAAGGGGGGCTGCTGATTCAAGGAGCCTAATAGACCCTTTATCGGCATGAAGCGCACCTAAACGGAGAAGTACCTCTCTGGAATAATTTAAGAGGCTCACATTCCGACTGGGGACTTTCTCGAAGTCCAACAGGCCAGCGTGGCAGGCGCTGGGCGCTTCCTTGGCGCGAACGGGCGCAGACGGGCTTGCCTTCAGCATCACGATCTTTTATGGTGCCCTGCGCCTGTGGTGTCAATGGGAGCTAGCGCGCCAACCTACTCTCCCCCCAAGATGGCGGGTCCGCTCGCACGGACGGACCCAGCCGGTGCTGAAGTGGAGGACGCTGATCGGGAGGTGAAAACACTGCTCCCGCACTCAGAGAGCCAGAGAGCATAGTACAGGAAGGTGAGTGTCACTAGCAATATTAACATGCTTACAGGGTAAATACCAGCTTAAAAAGTGAGGCAGTCTCCGTGAAATCCGGGCGTGTGACCGAGCAAGGCAGATCCCTGCCAAGTACACACTACCGCCCTTGAGTCAGATGAAAGATACCTGTCCCATTATCACAATTCACTTACTATGGGAATGGCCAACAATCCAGTCCTACTAGGAGGCAGTAATGTTCTTCAAAGTGCTACTGATCTGCATCCACAACCATCACTGAATCTAGTACTCCTGCATGCAACACATAACATGGATGACATCTCTCCTCATCAAAAATACTGGCTTGACTCTTCTCTGGCAGTGCCCACAATCTTTATCCTGAGACACTGGAAGCACCACTGACTGTGGAGGAATGGACGAAGGCCGTGGCAGAAATGGTGTCCGATGGGAGGGTGATAAACAAACTGAATGATCAGATGGAAGTTTTCAATGAGGTGTGGGGTGCCTTTTTGAATTAAGTTGCTCTATAATCTCTGACTTCTACCTATGGGACCTTACACCAGCCGCAGATGGTGAATATTTATTTATTTATTTATTTTCGAAATTTTTATAGCGCAACAAATACAAATACCCTAAGGTGTCTCGGCGCTTGTGAGCTACTAGAAATCAGCCATTAACTTACTGGTTGAACAACCATGTTTTTAAGAGCCTGCGAAAGCTCATCAGGTTCGGGGCAGTTTTAATAGCCAATGGCAAGAGATTCCAAAGTTTTGGAGTGGCCACCAGAAAACGTCTGTCTCCCCAGGTGGCAGTTCTTGTGCGCGGTACAGGGCGGAGACAGATGTTAGCCGATCTTAGTTGCCTCTTGGGGGTGTATAGCTGAAAGGCTTCTGTGAGGAACCTGGGTCCAACGCCATGTACTGCCTTATAGGCAATGCAGAGGGCCTTAAATTTGATACGGCTTTCGACTCTCAGCCAGTGGAGATGACGAATGGCAGGAGTGGTGGGCTTGCGACGAGAAATGTTAAGAAGAATCCTTGCAGTCGCATTCTGAATAGACTGCAACTTCATTAGGACACGCTTCTGTGTGTTTAAAAAGAGAGCGTTCCCATAGTCTATTTTTGAGAAAACTAAGGTAGAGACCAGGGTCTTCCCAGCTGAGGTAGGGAGGTAAGGCAATAGTTTCTTAATTTTTTTCAAAATAAAGAATGCTGAAGAGACAACCTTGTATGTGTGGAGGTCGAAAGACAGTTTACTGTCGAAAATCACTCCCAGGTTTCTGGCCTTTTCTACTGGGACAGGTGGAGGGCCCAGCTTTTCAGGCCACCAGATAGGAGACCATTCAGGAGAGAGCCTACCGAAAGTCATGATCTCGGTCTTATCCGAGTTAAGCCTCAGACAGTTCGAGGCCATCCAAGTGCTGACCTCGAGCATGGCTCTCTGGAAGTTGGCTGCCACAATAGGGCCATCTCTATGGATTGCCAGAACCAGCTGGGTATCGTCTGCGTAGGATGTGAGCCGTACCCCATGGGCCTTTATTACCCTCGCTAAGTCCGCTACGTAGATGTTAAATAGCATAGGACTTAGCGAGGAGCCCTGTGGGACTCCACAGGGGAATGCAGAGATAGGGGAGTAGAAATCTCCCAGCCTCACTGTCTGGGTACGGTTTTCCAGGAAAGATGAAATAAGGTCCCTGGCCATACCATTTATCCCCAAGGCTGTGACACGGTCGACCAGGATACCATGGTCGACCGTGTCAAAGGCTGCAGACAAATCCAGAAGGATCAGGACAGCCGCCCCTCCCTGGTCCATGATAGCCCTGATCTCATCTGAGGCCTTTATCAAGGCGGTCTCCGTTCCATGCCCTTTCCTGAACCCAAACTGCGTTTCGTCGAGGAGTTGGTGAGCCTCGACGAACTCTGAGAGTTGTTTGTTCATCAGAGATTCGCATATTTTGGCAGGAAAGGGCAGACACGCAATGGGTCTGTAACTGGCCACAGCTGTAGGGTCCAGGGAAGGTTTTTTCAAAAGGGGTTTGATTACAGCCTTCTTCCAAGGACTTGGGTATTGACCTGTCTGGAATGCAGTGTTGCAAATTTCCATGAGTGGACGCGAGATCACTTCAGTGAGTTTTGCCATCAAGGAAGGAGGACAAGGGTCCAGAGGGGAGCCCGACTTAGTGGTGGAAATGAGTCTGATAATATTGTCTTGTGTGGTGGGCGTAAAACAGGGAAAGCGATCATGATTATGATCAGAAATTACTTTTTCCTCATTACAGACTCTATGTTTAGTCCTGGTATCCCCTTCGAAAGAGGAATATATATCAGCCACCTTTGTGGTGAAGAATGTGGAGAGATCATTGCAGAAGGTCTGTGAGGGTTCGACCCCCGGTCCCGTAGAGGGAGTGGACAGAGTCGTGACGACAGAGAACAGCTCTCTAGCAGAATTTGTGGCATTCTCTATTTGTGCCGAGAAAAAGACCGTTTTTCGGGCAATAATCGCCTTTTTATATATTGTGAGGGCATCTTTATAGGTTTGTTTGGCTATGGGGCAGTAGACTTTCCTCCAACGCCTTTCTAGGTTTCTGCAGTGTTGCCGATGAAGTCTAAGATCTTCAGTATACCAAGCGGCCGACGGAGATGCTCTATTAGGTCTCGTGAGTTTCTCCGGGGCCACCTGATCAGCGGCACTCCGAATCCAATCCTGGAATTCGGAGGCTGATAGTGCAGGAGTATCTCCTCCCTGAGGGCAGGAAGAGGTCAGGGAATCTGACATATGAGGGATATCCGCGTTCTTCCAGGCTCGAGTCCCAATCCTGGTTCGTGGCCTGGGGGGAGGAAGATTTGTAGTCCGGATATGTAACTCAAATATAATGGCCCTATGGTCTGACCACGTGATAGGCATGATGTCCAATACAGAAATATCAGGATTATTAGTGAACAGACCATCTAAGGTATGTCCTGCCTGATGTGTGATGACCCTTAACCAATTGATGCAATCCCAAATTTGAGAGATCGGCAGTAAGTTGAATGGTATCATGGTTGTCCTGCTCTTCCAAATAGAAGTTGAAATCTCCCAGTATCATATATTTATCAGAACTTATAATATGATCATTAAAGTCTGAGAAAGTGGAGAGAAAGGGGTTTCGGGGGCCAGGAGGTCGATATAATAAGATTCCTTTCAAGGCTTGTTTAGAATTGATGCTGATAGCAAAGGTAGCTGCTTCACAGTTGGCGGAGTTTATGGGATCAAAGGTGGTACGGTATTTATCCTTGTAAATAATAGCGAGTCCGCCACCTCTTCCTATGGGTCTGTCATGTCTGGCTACACTGTATCCATCAGGGGTTGCAGCACAAAAATCCGGCCCTGACCCGGCATCTGCCCAGGTTTCAGTGGCAAATAGTAAATCCAGGTCGTGGGCGAGAATAAACTCACTAATCTGGAGACTGTGGGATGGAAGAGAGCGCGTATTAATAAGCGCAGCTCGACAGCTATGAGAGAAAGCGTTATCCAGAGCATATAACGGGATGTAGTTAGGGTCTACTTGGACTGATAGATGGGATTGTGGAAGTTGGTAGCTACACCCCGGGCACGGGGGGGGGGACAGGCGCCCACCGTAGCGGTAAGAGGTACAGAAATGCAGTCTTGATGTACATTACCATGGTTCAGCTTTTTTAATTGCTGAGGAGAGTAACGCAATCGGGGACCAGGGGTTGTGGCCCTGGGCCGTGTCCGGGCGCGGAACGGGCGCAGACGGGCTTGACTTAGGCGCGGCTTCGGCGCGCGCCCGCTGCGCCAGCACGCTGCGCCGTCTGGACAGAGTGTCAATTATATAGGACGTGAGGAGGGTGGGAGGCCGGCGCGACTAGAGCGCAGCCCCAGCCCACACCAAAGATGGCGCCCGCCGCCGCCTACACCGAGTGAGAGAAATCGGCTGGGCGAGGCAGGAGAAGTGAATATGAAGCGTGAGGAGGGGTGTCAGTGTGCCTGCAGTAAATTCCCTCTTGATTAATAAATTTAAAAGCCCCCACAACGAATTCAGATACAGATTTTAAAAGTTCATAAAAAGCAGTTTAAATCACACAATAATGCCAGCAAAAGGTAAATGGTCGCTATTAGCTCGCAGCCCTAGACTCCCTCTAGGGAGAGCTCTGAAAGGCAGTGAGCGCCGAAGAATAGCCCTGCTAAATAGTCTGGGAGGGCGGGAGGCCAGCGCGACTAGAGCGCAGCCCCAGCCCACACCAAAGATGGCGCCCGCCGCCGCCTACACCGAGTGAGAGAAATCGGCTGGGCGAGGCAGGAGAAGTGAATATGAAGCGTGAGGAGGGGTGTCAGTGTGCCTGCAGTAAATTCCCTCTTGATTAATAAATTTAAAAGCCCCCACAAAGAATTCAGATACAGATTTGAAAAGTTCATAAAAAGCAGTTTAAATCACACAATAATGCCAGCAAAAGAATAAATGAATGAATGCATTTATAGAGCGCCCAGCTTCTCAACAAGAGTGTCTCAGCACTAAAATAGATTCTATCTACCCGGCTGACTCCGCTGTATGTGCGGAAACCAGGTTTCAAGCTGCTTCTTGAAGAAAGATGGCTAGGTCAGATGCAGAATAACCAGGTTTTAAGCAGTTTCTTTGAAAATGGCTAGGTTGGTCACAGTTCTGAGAGTCATCAGAAGAGGGTTTCAGGCTTGGGCTCCCAGGAACCTAGAGGAGCAGTCGCTCGACAAGGCCAAAGCAATTGTTTATTAAGATGTATTACAATGCCAGGTGATTTTGATGGGCTGATTCCACAGAGAGTTCAAGCACTTCTCACAAACAAGCAGGTAATATGGTATAAAGTACCTGCACTTCTATTTTTCCATTTCAAGCACTGAATAAGCTCTAAATGCTCGCCCTCCACACAAACACACACCCACACACACACAGGGACAGCATGAATAGAAGAAGCTGCCCCCTGCTCTGTAAACACCAAACTGTCACCAGTAAATATGGTTTGGGGAAAGGCTGTGGCTTAACGGCTAGGGCAGCCGGGTTTTAAAGCAGGGGAACGAGGTTTGAGTCTGGCGGGAGGCTCAAACATCCTGTGATGCTGGGCAAATCACTTAATCTTCTGTTCCTAAAAATGAATGTGTCCGTGTGTAACGCAACTGGTGTTCATGTAAAGCACTCTGATAACTTCAGCTCAAGTTCCCGCTATATAAAACGGACACAAATTCAAATATTTCCTGTCAGCATCCTAGTAGGTGCAGCTGCAGCATAAGAATGTAGTATGTATCAGCCGTGACTAGAAAGCCACCAGTAAAACGACCCCAAATAAAGTGTCCCAATCGGTTGGGCACCGTATAGGATAGGATAGGATAAATATTAATAAAGCACACTAAAACAAGACGCTGGGCAAGACAGAAGAGACACTAGCACCAGTCAGCTAAAAGGCAAAGATCCACATGTTTAAAAGCTTCCTGAAGGTCCGTAGTGAATCCGCCGTGGTGATAGAAGGGGGCAAAGAGTTTCAAAGTTTAGCAGCCGCCACAGAAAATGAGCGGCCACCCCATTTGGACCTACAAAATCTTGGGGAGACAAGTTTTTCTGAGTGGAGGATCTCAAGGCTCTGCCAAGAGTGTCCAAATGGAGCAAGGTTTTGAGATGTGGTGAGCCTATGTAATGCATAGCTTTGTGCACCAAGTTCAGAGCCTTGAAGGTGATGCACTTCCTAATCGGAAGCCAATGCAAGGCACAGATTCCTTCCCTGGCGGACTGGTGTTTAGGGATGTTAAGAATAAGTCTTGCTGCAGAGTTTTGCACCACCTTAAGCTTATTCAGAGAGCCTATACTGGTTCTGAGGTGTAATGCATTGAGTTGTCTAACCGGGAGGTAACTAGTGCAATGATGGTGAGCAGTTGTAGTTCCAAGGGAATGAACGCAGCACCTTCTTCGGAGTTTCAAGAATATAGAAGCAGGTACTAAAATTCACATGACATTCACTTTAGTCAAAAGAAGCCCTTGTGGACAGCACTTTACCTGGAAATTCAACAGTAAAATGAGCATATGGCGCCTGCTTTTTATGAAACCGTTTGTTCACAAAAAAAGGAGAAGCAGAAACAAACCAATATTTATTATTCATGCTGCATAAATATTCCCATGTTGTTGATTCCTTCTATAAACTCCTTATCCGATGAGCAAGTGCTGCTCTTCATTTAATTCTAATCTTAAATTTCCATGCAAGTGTGATGGGAATTGAGCAAAAAACTAGCGTGTCACTCCAGTTTCAGGGCTGTAAATGACAGAATAATCAGGTATTCCATTAATGTCAATAGGGTAGGATGAGGCGACCTCTCGCCCCAAGTCAAATTCACAGCAAATTGAAGCCTTCGTGGCTTTTCACTAGTTAATCCATCATGTAATCCTCTGTAATCATTTCCACCAGTATTAATTCTGTTTTTTTAAACTTTATATTCTCTCCAATTTATTCAATGCTCCACACACGGGATCTGTTGCCAATTTTTCAAGTTTCTCATGCATAAACTGTGCCCATCCGGACCTCTTGCTCAAACACGACAGTTGCACAGGTTCGTTCCACGCAGTGTTTATTTAAAACCCAATGCATTTCGGGGCTGAAAGCCCCTTCGTCAGGGGACACTATAAAGTAACAACAATGAACACATGTCACTATTACAGAACTCCATACTATTATAACATTGATGAAAACAATATATAAAACAATGTACCATGTACATAGGCGCTATTGTCTTAATAAAATCCATCATCTGTGAGTTACTAATTGACAACAAGTGAATAATTCACATAAACATTCGTTCCCTATTCGCTATGCGCACCCTTCATTATATTACTAGGGAATATATTTACTAATTATAGCCCTCGACCTAAACAGAGGATACGAATCAATCCATTCCTCACGGTACCCCACACGATTTGTGACCACTTTTAAATGTAACCTCTAATCTCTGCCATGATTCGCTAAGTGTTCACATTGCATTTAAATCTTATGTTACCGTCACAGTTCTCCTAAATATTTACTGAGTGCTCTAACTCCGTGTTCCGAGATCCGCAAGACGCACTTACCCCTCATTCTATTCCTCCCGCCCCATCTCGTAAACGGCATAAGAGTCCCTTCAAGGACCCCATAATTCCGTGTAAAAGCATCTGTTAAACTTAACGGACATTCACGTACCTGCTAAAAAAGAATAGCCTTCGTACTCCTCTCATTTCACTTGGTGTGACTATTCAACGTTTCTAGTGCTTTTAAACTTTACCCTACCAGCAAACTCTTCCCTGATTGGTGCTGCTCCAATGAACACTTAGCGAATCATGGCAGAGATTAGTGGTTACATTTAAAAGTGGTCACAAATCGTGTGGGGTACCGTGAGGAATGGATTGATTAGTATCCTCTGTTTAGGTCGAGTGCTATAATTAGTAAATATATTCCCTAGTAATATAATGAAGGGTGCGCATAGCGAATAGGGAACGAATGTTTATGTGAATTATTCACTTGTTGTCAATTATTAACTCACAGATGATGGATTTGATTAAGACAATAGCGCCTATGTACATGGTACATTGTTTTATATATTGTTTTCATCAATGTTATAATAGTATGGAGTTCTGTAATAGTGACATGTGTTCATTGTTGTTACTTTATAGTGTCCCCTGACGAAGGGGCTTTCAGCCCCGAAATGCATTGGGTTTTAAATAAACACTGCGTGGAACGAACCTGTGCAACTGTCGTGTTTGAGCAAGAGGTCTGGATGGGCACAGTTTATGCATGAGAAAATTGGCAACAGATCCCGTGTGTGGAGCATTGAATAAATTGGAGAGAATATAAAGTTAAAAAAAACATAATTAATACTGGTGGAAATGATTACAGAGGATTACATGATGGATTAACTAGTGAAAAGCCACGAAGGCTTCAATTTGCTGTGCATTTGACTTGGGGCGAGAGGTCGCCTCATCCTACCCTATTGTCTATATTGTTGGGCCACAGGGCAAGGCTCGATGTCAATCTGCACGCATTCTTATCAATGATGGATAAAAACTGTGAAAAATGATTACATAAAAATGGTGTGCATCCCGCTCTTCTTGAATTGTTTGTCACAAATTGCCCCAAACGGGAAAGCACCCGCTACAAGATTAACGTACTAGAAAGAGTAAAGGGACGAAATTACAGATTCCACAAGGACGGAGTGAATATCCAGGTTCGGGAAACACAGCATTGTTTTAACATCAAGGAAATTAACTTTTGTTACATGTTACTTTGGAATGAACGAATATTATAACCATGAAATGTGTATTGATGGAAATTAAAATAGCGCCTATTTAAATTTTATACAAGTACTGTTGCAATGCATTGTGGGGTTTAGAGTTTTTTGACACCTGTGTAGTAGTGTTTCATTAGAAATTTGGTGGGAACACAATGAGAGCAGCGCCAATCAGGGAAGAGTTTGCTGGTAGGGTAAAGTTTAAAAGCACTAGAAACGTTGAATAGTCATACCAAGTGAAATGGGAGGAGTACGAAGGCTATTCTTTTTTAGCAGGTACGTGAATGTCCGTTAAGTTTAACAGATGCTTTTACACGGAATTATGGGGTCCTTGAAGGGACTCTTATCCCGTTTACGAGATGGGGCGGGAGGAATAGAATGAGGGGTAAGTGCGTCTTGCACATCTCGGAACACGGAGTTAGAGCACTCAGTAAATATTTAGGAGAACTGTGACGGTAACATAAGATTTAAATGCAATGTGAACACTTAGCGAATCATGGCAGAGATTAGAGGTTACATTTAAAAGTGGTCACAAATGGTGTGGGGTACCGTGAGGAATGGATTGATTCGTATCCTCTGTTTAGGTCGAGTGCTATAATTAGTAAATATATTCCCTAGTAATATAATGAAGGGTGCGCATAGCGAATAGGGAACGAATGTTTATGTGAATTATTCACTTGTGGTCAATTAGTAACTCGCAGATGATGGATTTTATTAAGACAATAGTGCCTATGTACATGGTACATTGTTTTATATATTGTTTTCATCAATGTTATAATAGTATGGAGTTCTGTAATAGTGACATGTGTTCATTGTTGTTACTTTATAGTGTCCCCTGACGAAGGGGCTTTCAGCCCCGAAATGCATTGGGTTTTAAATAAACACTGCGTGGAACGAACCTGTGCAACTGTCGTGTTTGAGCAAGAGGTCCGGATGGGCACAGTTTATGCATGAGAAACTTGGAAAATTGGCAACAGATCCCGTGTGTGGAGCATTGAATAAATTGGAGAGAATATAAAGTTTAAAACAACAGAATTAATACTGGTGGAAATAATTACAGAGGATTACATGATGGATTAACTAGTGAAAAGCCACGAAGGCTTCAATTTGCTGTGCATTTGACTTGGGGCGATAGGTCGCCTCATCCTACCCTATTGTCTATATTGTTGGGCCACAGGGCAAGGCTCGATGTCAATCTGCACGCATTCTTATCAATGATGGATAAAAACTGTGAAAAATGATTACATAAAAATGGTGTGCATCCCGCTCTTCTTGAATTCCATTAATGTCACCATGAATGACCAAGGTGTGGCCTCTTTGGCAGTTATTTCAGGGATTAAAGCATTTGGTTAAAGTAGACAGTAGGAAGCAATGGAACAAGGCAATGCTGAAAGCGAAAACACGAGTATGAGGCAGCAGTGGGAAAAGGCTGCACAGTGCCTTCAGTGTAAAAGAAAAGAGTTCTCTAAAAACAAAGATAAAGAATGAAACGGTAAGGAGATTGTAATCGGCCAGTGCTCCACTGTCTTGAACGGAAGTGAGGTATTGGCTGTCAGAACGAGTCAGTATGCAGCAATTAAGAGGAGAACTAAGGGGAGCCTACGGCAAGCACTTGGCGGGAATAACATGGTGTAAGTGACTACAGCAGGTCTTGCAGATAGTGCATGCGTGCTGTAGGCTTGAACTAAAAAGGTAGAGAAGGAATTAGACCAATGGAACTGCGTACTCACCACACGAAACTCGTGTGGGAGTTTCCTGCGGCCAGATGCCCTAGAACCAAACTGATCACATAAATGTACACATTGTTATGTATGTATTTATTATTTATTTTATTTGTTCTCTTGTGCTCTGCCTCGCTCTTGCCCTTGCTCCAACTTTCCACTGCTGTGGTGTTCTAGAGTGTAGAGCAGTTGGAGAGCTGAGGGAAGAGAGTAGAGGTGTTTCTCTGCTGCGCTACAATAAATCTCCTTTCAACACAATTTATTCGTGTCATACCATCTTTACAAATTGGTGACTTGTGGAAATACGAACTCACACTCATCAGACTTCGTTGGATTTTGTGGAATTTGAATTTCATCGATTTGGATGATTTATTCAAGCGTCCTACATCGGTTGGGGGTCTTTTACTGCTGATTTCCTAGGTTGGTGTTTCGGATCGCTTAACAGGTCGTATATACCTGTTAACTTTATTTTATTTAAAAAATTGTTCTCTTCCTTCAATAACGCTCAGTTTAAAGTTTAACTGCCTACTCGCGAGCGCGAGCGCATTACCTCGGCTCAAGAGAGTTCCATTAAGCAACAGAGTTGGCCTCAAAGCTTCTGCATTCTTCGTCAGAGAAGGATTGACGTCCTGCGCGATACGCTCGGGTCACGTTTGTTGACCTCTACGTGCCGCCATCTTGGATATGGATATCTTGCTGTTTCTGTGAGGCACACACTTGCGTATTCTGCGCAAATGTAATCCTTCTGTTTAAGGTCATTTTTTTTCTTTTGCTGCTACGCATCTTGGGAATTACATTAAGAAGCGTCCTACATTCATCTCAAAGAGCGTCAGCTGAATTAATGACTTGAATGCAGATCGCTCTCCATACAGTTCACGGTGATGTGCACACCTTCTATATTAATGAGCACAACAAATTATTAATACAAAGCACATAATGATGTGCACACCGCTCTTACAATTCATGGTGATGTAATTATTAATACAAGCACATGGTGATGTGCACATCATTTTACTATTCTAATTTCAGTGTTGTGTATTTTTCAAGCTGCAAGTTTAAGTGCTTGTTATTTGTATAACCAAGGTTTATTTAATTTTGGCATCAGTGATGTGCACACTCTAAGAAGCACATCATTTATACATCTGATTTTGGTGCAAACTCAATTTTTACACTAGTTTTGTTCTATTTTTATTTAATCATTTTTATTTATTTTTTTATAAAAAAAAAGACTCTTCAACATGACAAGTCAAAATTATTCTATTCAATCCCCTCAAGCGTTCTGGCCGGCAGGATCCGAACCATGCATGAAATGGTCAGAGTGGAAGGCATATTTCCTTAACATTATTGATACTATCGATGAGGAAGGTAAAATGACACCTGAAAGGAAAAATAAACTTTTATTACACTTCTTGGGTCCTGGTGGGCTTAAAGCTTATGAGGAAATGACAAAAGCATGGGGGGGGGGGTGATGCTAATGTATTTGATGCTATTGTGAATGATTTTGATACTTATTTTGCACCAAAAGTATGCAATGGAATTGTAAGATTTCGTTTTTTCCAGCGTAAACAAGAAAGTAGTGAAACTATTGATCAATATGTGTCTGCACTTAGGAAACTTGCACAAGATTGTAAGTTTGATCATTTAGTTGATCAATTTATTAGAGATCAGGTTGTTATGCATAATAAAGATCCAGCTGTACAAGACAGACTGTGGATAAATGGCGATGCTGAACTTAAGGACATTCTTAGTATTGTCAGGAAAGCTGAAATGTCTAGCCGTAGATCTAAACTCCTCAAACAAGATGCTGCTGTTGCTGAAACTTCGGCTGAAGTTGTTCATAAGATTAGAGCAAAAGCATCTAATTCAAAACCTTCAACTCTTGTTAAACAGGAATTTGATCTAAATAAGAAGAAAGAGTTTAACCGTAATTCCGGTTTCAGATGTTTTAGGTGTGATAGTCCTTCACATTTGTCTTCAAGTAAGTTCTGCCCTGCTTTAAAAAATGCTTAGATGAACCAGATTATCAATCTGGTGACCATGATGAGGGCATTAAGAAACTCACCATCAAAGATTCTTGTGATGATTCCATTGACCATTTTATCTGGAACATAAATGATTACGACAACAAGTCACGTAAGAAACCTTTATGTTCTATGATCATTGGAGGAATTACTGTACAAATGTATGCAGACTCTGGTTCCCCTTATACTATTATTGATGAAGCTACATGGAAATCTCTTTTCGCCAATAGATTAGGGAACAAGCTTTTTGTTTCAGATATCGAGCCTGAAGGGTTTTATGGAGAGAAAATCAACATGGTTGGATACAGGCCATTAGTTTTCAAATTAAAGAACAGACCGACTTCTAGCAAATTGTATGTTGCTACGAAAGGTCCTTCTGTTTTGGGTTAGAAGGACCAGGGCAAGTTAAACATAATTCTTAACCCAAACAGTCCAGAACCTGTCATGGTTCTCAATGAAAATGATTTAATATGTGAAGAGTTGTTAAAGAAATTTCCTAAAGTTTTTAATGGGAACATTGGTAATCTCAATGATTTTGAACACAGAATTGTCTTGAAGTCCAATGCCTGATCTAAGGTGCACAAAGTTAGACACATTCCAATTCTTCTGAGGGATGATGTTGAGAAAGAGTTAGATAAACTTGTCAAAGCTAATATAATTGAGCCCATAGAGTCTTCTGAGTGGATTTCTCCAATTGTGGTTGCCAGACGCAGTAATGGCAATTTGAGATTATGTATTGACCTCAGGCATTTAAATAACAATATAGTAGTAGATACATTTCCCCTTCCCAAAATCTCTGAAATGTTGTCACTTGTGAAGGATGCTGAATGGTTTTCATCAATTGATTTATCTGCTGCCTATCATCAGATTTCACTAGCCGAGGAAAGCAAACAATTGACAGCATTCATCACACCTTTTGGCTGTTTTCAGTATTAAAGGCTTCCTTTTGGCTTGGCCTCTGCGGCTGCTATTTTTCAAAGATTAATGTATCACCTTTTAGGCAAGATGAAAAATGTAAGGTGTTTTTCAGGACGACATCCTTGTTTTTGGTGTTGAGAGGAATGAGCATGACAAAATTCTTAATGAGGTACTTTCTATTCTTGAATCCAAGGGCCTGACTGTTGAACATTCCAAATGTAAATTTGCTGTGAAATCAATTACGTATTTGGGCCATACGCTTTGCAAAGATGGTATCTCACCTATGTCTTCCTTGATAGAGGCCATTCGTGATGCACCTAATCCAAGGAACAAAGAAGAAGTTTGGTCCTTTGAAGGGCTTGCGGAGTTCGATTCCATATTTGTTGACAATTTTTCTTCAAAAATGTACAACATCAGACAACTCCTCAAGAATAGAGTTAAGTTTTTTTGGAGTTCGGAATGCCAGGCTGAGTTTGATTTTTATTAAATCTGCTATTGTAATCCTGCTCTTGTCTATCCTTCGGAACAAGAACTTTGAAAATTAGACCTCAATATTCCTGAATCGGATCCTTTGCGCTTCCTGTATTGCACCGGTCCGTACTGTATATGTGAGCCCTCGGGCTCTTTGTTGTGTTGTATCTGCGATTTCTATCAATAAGCCTGGTCTGCAGCCTGGTGGCCATCGGCTCTAGGAACCCCTCCTTGCCCCACCGTTAAGGTCAGAAACCTAGGAGTGACATTCGATGACCAGCTCAACTTCATGGCCCACGCAAACAAGGTGGCAGCTAACGCCCATTTCAAGCTCAAAATGATAAGAAAAATCACACCTTATCTACCAGATTCAGCAGCTAAGACGTTAGTCACCTCCCTGGTCCTAACATCGTTAGATTACTGTAACGGCCTTTTGCTTAATGCACAAAACAGAGTCACCAAAAAACTACAGACTGTGCAGAACGCAGCGGCACGCGTGCTGTCCAAAAAACCTAAATTCGCACCCATCTCGGACACTCTGAAAAGTTACCACTGGTTAACCATCCAAAACAGGGTAAAATTCAAATCATTGTGCATAGTCTACAAAACACTGCAGGACCTAGGACCGCGTTTTCTCAAAGAGCAACTAATTCCCTACAATCCGTCCAGAATACTTCGATCTACCTCACTTAACCAATTAGTGGTTCAACGCAGCAGAACAGTTTCTTGGGGTGACCGCCGCTTTTCAATTGCGGCGCCTAAAATCTGGAATACCCTACCAAACCACATAAAAACAAGTTCCTCACTCCTTCAGTTTAGAAAAAAACTGAAAACATGGTTATTTAATCAGTAAATCAAGCTTCTGAACAAACTGATCAGGGAGAGACATCATTGCAAATTAGCGCCGAGACGCCCACGGGTAATTGTACGCGCTCTACAAGTGTCATTAATAAATAAATAAATAAATAAAGGTCTTACAAAAAAAAAAAAAAAAAATCTGCTATTGTCAATGCTCCTGCTCTTAAAGGGTTTGATCCAGAATTTGAGAATGTTATCACAGTTGACGCCAGCAATAAAGGTTTGGGTGGTGTGTTGTCCCAAATAGGACCAGATGGAAAGGAAAATATTGTTGGTTACGATTCACGTGCTTTGTCCCCCACGGAGGAGAAATTCTCCCGTTTTTTAAAAAGAAACCCTTGCCTGTGCCTGGGCTATGGATTATTTTAGATTTTTTGTGTGAGGTAGATTTTGTTTATTACGTACTGACCACAAACCTCTTGTTAAATTGTTGACAACTAAGGGTATTGTTAACGCTTCTGCTAGAATTGTGAGATTATCTCTACATTTACCAGGTTGTTTATGTGCCTGGCAAAAAGAATGTTGTTGCAGACTTTCTGTCCAGGTTACCTATTGACATTTTTGAGTGTGATTCTTCTGATTTGGATATGGAGCATGTTGCTTTGGTTCTCAATGAAGGTTTGTCCAATTTTAGTGAAGACGAATGGTTGACAAGTTATAAAATGGATACTTCTTTACAACAGTTGTTGGATTTTATAAACAAAGGCTGGCCCTGTAAGAGTGTCATATAGCTCCTGTATATCCTTATATCGTGTTAAGTTAGCATAGGTACATTTGAGGTTTAAACGCCATTTTTCTTTCTTGCAACTTCTGCACACGACACTTAATTGTTGACTTAGCTTTCAACCTAGTAGTTTGCCGTGCTGTATGTGAGAATAATATGTTATTGCTCTGATATCAGCTTTGCTTAATAAACTATGTCTGCACGAAGAGTGCTGAAGTTTCAGGAACAACACGATATGGAATTGTTATGAGGTCTGATCTCCACGCCTTCATAGTCATAACACAAGTGCAGCCTTTGCCAACTCTGGCTTCAGGCGGGATTGATATTGCTTTGCACGAGGCACATAGAACACACTTGATGCGGTGCACATGCAGAGAGAGCTGGTGTATGCTGATGTGATTCCTTCATGCTAGGACACTAAGGTATGGGCCCGCCCTAAACCAACCCAAAGAGACCTTCTTAGCTAATAATATAATATATGTGTTAGGGTGGGTGAGATATAAGTGTTGGTAACTCTTATTCATTACAGTATGTTAACATGCTGTCACCATTCGCTTTTTATGTCTTAGTAACTATGCTGGTAATTTTGCTACTGATAATAAGTATACTTGTATTATCTAAGATACTGCGCCTGAGAAGACGGCATTAGTAAATAAACATTTCAAATGCACATGTGTCTTCTTTACTCCATGTTCTGGTTTGTAATGATAATATAACGAAAGAATGTTCATGAGTTCCACGTATCCTGAGGTACAGTAAGTTCATGTTCTGGTTTGTCTAAACATTGGGAGTTTGATATGTCCAATGAGACACTGTAGCTAGCTCGGTAAGGGGTGAGTTGGATACTAAGGTGAGTTTTGGGACACCCTAATTCGCCGAGACTCCACTCCTCTGTGCACAGTTCTGTGTGAAAACAGAAACCCTGCGACATGGCGCCCAACGTTTTCGGTGGTCTTATATCATAACACTCGAGTAGTATATCGTTCAAACCTTAACCCCTTCACCTCCGTTTCCGGACAGCGTGGTGTCGGTGAAACCTACCTATTTTTTGAAATAGGTCTTCTTCAAGCTTGATTCTTTCTTAAACGGTTTCTTTGATTTACTACCCAGTTGTGCTACAAAGTATTCTTTGTATTTTCTTGTTTCCAGTGTTGTCATGGCGGCGGTGGCCATTGCGCAGCATAGTCGCGTGGCGGTGCGCAACCATCTTCAGACGTACCAAGTCCCGGTGGATGGGATGGCTGTTATTTTCGTGGTATGTGCAGATCCGGCGTTCCCTTACGAGTTGTTTTACTCTTGGGTTACGTTTCCGGCTGTGGACGCAACTTCTGGTTTGTTCCACTCCTACACCGCCTCGGCTGTCCCGGCTGAATATACACCGTACAGGGCACTGGAAATACCTATTGATCATTGGCAGCATCGAGTTTGGTTTGATGGCGCCCTCCCCCACTCTTTGTCTGCTGCGAGGTTAGGTCCACTCTCGATTCCAGGTACTAACTGGCCTGCGTTGGGTGGTTTTACCCCGCACCCGAATCACGGCGCTTGTACCCTTCAGGAAATTCGCAGGTTACATGTTGTATCTATTTCCGTGATTCGAGCACTAGTGCAATACATAGGTCGTCATCTCCCGGGTGGTCCCCCGGGGGGTCAGGCCGCTCAAACGGAACGTGGTGGTTTACGGCTCAATCCAGTGATGGTAAATTCGGTTTTTGGTCAACGCCCTGATAATAAAGATGATTTTCCTTTTTGGCTGGCCGAGAAATTTGACCAACTGGAAGCCGTGTTTCCCAATTCTTCTCCTGCTGACAAACATAGAATGTTGACGATTACTTTACCTAAGGATATCACTCCCGAGCTCGTTGACTGTGAAAGTTGGGGTAAGACTTTTGCGGCTGTTTATGCGAGGTGTTTCGGCACCCCATCTATGGCTGTACTGCCTACGATCATAAAACGTGTTCAGGATGATCACGGTCCTGAGGCAGCGGTTGAATTGGGTATGCGCCTGTGTGGTTCTTTTGAGATTGTAAGTGATCTCATACTCTCCAACATCAAGGGAGATGCTGTGAACTTCCAGGTTTTTAATGCACTGGCAGCGTTACCCGATGCCGAAAAGCCCCGCCAGTTGGCGAAGATTGTGGTGGCCGCTTATAAAACTATCGGTCGCACAAGTAAGGGTTTGAAGTACTTCGCGGTTAAGGAGAAGAAACAACCACAAGTGCAATCTGCTACGGCAGATGTACAACCAAAGTCCAAAAAACAAAATTGGCCTCAGAAACAGAAACAGGGGAAGCAACAGCAGCAAACGCAGGAATCTTATCCTGCAACACAAGCCCCTGCGCCAGCTGAGAAAGTTTATGATTTGCGCGATCGCGCGATGATTAAATCACCTGATCGATTTCAGGTTTCTGATCTACGCTCTCCTCGTTCCTTTCAGGACTCATCGGCCCAGAAGACCGGTGGAGGAGGAGGCGGACGGGGACGTGGTGGCCAACAGGGACGTGGCCAGCCCCGCCAGACAGAAGGCGCATGGAAGCAGGAGGATTCTACGCCAAAGAGACCACAGTTTGCGAAAAAGAAAGTCGCAGCCTTAACAGCGCATCGATATGCCACAGATAGTGAGAACGCAGCTTCGGAATCTGACGTGGGCTCTGACCTTGCTGGACAGCGCGGCGGAGATAACCATAGTCAGAGAGGCGCTCCGTCCACTACTGAGGGTGACAGCGACTGAAGTGTTCGTTGTAATAGAAACAGCCGATACGAGACTAGCTCCCCCTGAAAGACTTTTTGAAATTGTCCTGTTAATTGAAGGTGACATACAGCGTACTGTCAGAGGGGTATTTTGGGAGAACCTTTCGTCTACGTACGACATTTTGCTTTCTGAGGCTGACTGGCCCCCACCTTTTGTGCTCGCGGCGCCGCGAGGGGACGAGGTAATCCTTCCCAGTTTCGCGCACACTGTCTCAACTGAGCATGCGCAGCATTTTGCAGAAGAGTGGGCTCGGGCTCTTGCGCCGGCTCTGTACCGCAACCAGTGTGGTTGGGATAAATTGTCTCCTTGTCACGAAATTCCTTTGCGGACTGAGCCGCAGCCTCAGCCTCAATATCCCATACGGCGTGAAGCTAAAGCTGTCGTCGCAGAAATCCTTGAACAATTGGAATATTAGGGAGTTATTGAAACGTGTGTGTCACCGATGAATAATCCCCTTTTTACTGTGACCAAGCCGGACGGATCATATCGTTTGGTATTGGATTACCGGCATTTGAACTCGCATTGCCGTAACTGTGCAGTACAGAATACTCACGGCTCTGCGCTAGTGGATAGTCTAGTGCGTAAGCGTTTCAAGACAATGCTTGACATATCCAACGGTTTTTATGCCCACAGACTGGATAGCTTTAGCTCCCAAAGGACAAGTTTTACGTCCGCTGGTGTGCAAAAATGCTTCCGGCGACTCCCGATGGGCTACAAAAATAGTCCTGGAGTCTTCACCTCAAGAATAGTCACTCTATTGGAGAGTATCGATCCAGATGCATGTTCTTATGTGGATGACATTTATCTCACAGACGACGAAATTTGGATGCATCTGTGTCGAGTGAATTCGATAATTTGTAACTTTGCAGATATGGGTTACAAGTTTAATTTTGCAAAATCGCACATTGCAGAACACACAGTGTTGTTCCTCGGCTATGAGCTGAACAATGAAGGTCGAGGATTGGCTCCTCACTTCCTGGAGAAATGCGCACAGTTGCGCGCTCCTACAACACTGAAAAAATTACAGTCTTTGCTGGGCTTCTTGAATTTCGGCAGAACTTATGTTCCGGAATATGCCCAGCGTATCAAGCCTTTGTATGCTTTGATACAACCAACTTTTTCAAAATCATGCTGGCTGCCTGAGCATTCGGCCATTTTGCAATCTTTGCAGGCCGATCTGCTCGCATCTAAATACTTACTGACTCGTGATAACCACACCAACCTGGTGATAAGAATAATTCCAGGGGCGGTGGGTTTCACGTACCTGACTTTTAATGAAGGTGACACAGTATCTATTGCTTACAAGTCACACTTGTACACTTCGGCTGAATTGCGGTTTCCCACTGTGGAGAAAGTTTTAACTGCTGTACAGATGGCGATTCTTAAAGAACGAGCTCTGTCACAGGGGAAGCGCATGTTAGTGGTAACACCCTGTCCTCATTTGGAGGCAGTCACAAAAGCCAGTGTACCAAATTCAAAAGCTTTGCACCCTCGGTGGATTCAGTGGGCTGCGTCATTGACATCCACGGATGTCACGTTTATTTTTGACGCCTCCTTACGGTCGCAAGAGTACTTGCAATATGAATTCGTTCATCCTGCTCCTCTGGCTATGCGACCTTTGGAGGACTTCCATTGCATCATTTACACTGATGGGTCGGCGCAGGTTGCGCATGGCTCTAAACATGCCTACGTTTCCGCTTGCGCCATTGTGGTCGGTGCTATGTTGAATGATGAGTTCATTTCCAGGGAAGTGCACACGTTGCCCCTGGGCGATTGCACCGCACAATTGGCGGAGCTTCGTGCTCTCTTACTAGCGTTGGAGTACGCGGATCCAAGTGTTACTACTCTGATTGTAAGTGATTCTTACTACTGTGTCCAGTCTTACAATGAAAACTTGTTCTTTTGGATTCAAAATGATTTTCATGATTCCAAGGGTAGCACAATAAAACATAAAATGATCTGGGTTCGAGTGGCAGAGCTTAAGGCTATATTGCCACTCGTTTATGTAATTCATACTCTCGGTCATCAGCGCGTAGGAGTTCACGCTGTTGGCAACTCGCTTGCTGATGAAGCAGCGAAATCAGCAGTATCTACATACTTAGTTGCAGCGGTTACTAGGTCAAAAACCAAGATTGATAGCGACATCTTGGCAGCAGTTGCTGCCTCTGAGAAGGGAAGTAAGCATCCTGCGGGATTCCCTTCGAAGTACAAATACCACTTAAGTCCCGAAAAGGTTCCTTTTGTGACAATTCCTGACGTTGGGGAACGGCTGATTCCCAACTCGGATCGCAGAGCAGACTTGATTACAGCGGCACATGAAGGTGTGGCGTCTGCGCATGGGGGCATCTCGGCCACTGTAACTCAATTACAACAACGTTTCTGGTGGCGGGGACTGTACAAACAGACGCGTGATTATGTCCTTCTTTGTGACATATGCCAGCAGATTAAACCTTCGACTGCTATGCGTCCGCCACAGACTCAGTTGTATATTTCTAATAAACCGTTAGGTTGTGTTTATTTAGATCACTGCGGTCCTTTTTCATCTGATACTGCGTATAAGTACATCTTAGTAGCGGTTGACTCATGCACACGCTTTGTGTGGGTATGGCCACATCGCAGCGCTGATTCACGGACTGTCATTAGAGATTTGCGTGTCTTTATAGGGATTTTTGACTGTGGTACCTTCCATTCGGATCAGGGTCCGGCTTTCGCCACTAAGGCGTATAAGGATGCCATGACTTCGTTGGGGGTCCAAGTCAAGTTTTCGTCTCCCTACAGACCTGAGGGTAACAGTGTAGTTGAGCGAATGAACCGTGATTTAAAGCAATCTTTGACAGCCCGAGTTATAGGCACTGGCAGAAACTGGCTGGCTCACCTCTATGGCGTGCAGCGTGCTCTTAATAATCTCCCTAGAAGGTCTCTGGGTGGGCGGACCCCATACGAAATGCTCTTTGGCATCAAGATGTACGTCCCTGACCTTGACGGTCTAGACTGTGTGGTTCGCGCCACTTCCTTTGACGCAGATGAACATTGTAATGTTTTACAGAATCTATAAAAGACCAGAGACAGTCTTGCAAAGGAACATTTGCCCTCCACGTCGGATGATGCGTTGCAGATCCCGGTAGTTGGCTGGCTACCCCAAGTTGGCGAACTGGTTCGAGAGAAGATCGATAACAAGAAAGAATTTGGTCCTTCCTATCGAGCTCCGGTTCCTGTCCTTGGAGTGAAGGGCACAAGAACAGTCATTTTACCACCACTTCCTGGTCGTAAGGAAAACAGGTTTATTTCAATTGACAATGTGAAGATACACAGAGTGGCCGATTCTTCTTAGCATGACACCGGCTGTTTCATGTCCTTCCATTGTGAGAAATTCAGTTATGCCCACTGCTTCTATTATTGAGCCTGAAGTGGCCATCGAGTTACCTGCTGTTTCCAGTCCTTTGTTAAATACTTTACCCGGAACTAACATTGTTGAGATAGACTATGCCTACCCCACGGATTTGTCCATACCTGACCTGCAAGCACGTTTAGCCACGGAATCCAGGTTTTCGTTTGACTCTGCTTCCATTGCCTCAAAGAAACCCTCTCGAATTGCGCTTTATGCTAGCCTGTTTAAAAAACATTTTTTGATTCCCCCTTGGACTTACATTTGGCTGGTCCTTGTTTCGATTTACCTTTTTATGTCAATTGGTTTTGTGTTTTATTTTTTTCGAATCATCAATGGACATTATGTCGAGGAAAGAACATGCATTACTCATTTAAATGGAACTTTGGCCCCACTTTCCTCTTCACATTCTACACACAGATTAAAAAGAGACTTGACTTTGGTTAACATCACGGCATGGCCTGTCCTTGATGGAATCGTGTGGGATGCAGTTCGGTTTCAGATTCATGGCCCAACGGAAGTCGTTAATGTTCCTAATGTACTTAGAGTGAATATGGGGGATGTGGTGAAACAGAACATTCGTTCTGATGACTGGGATGTTAATGCTGTAGAAAGTTTGTTTTCTGATTTGCAGTATTATGCTGCCTTTGATGCTGAGGATTTATATTTAGAATCTGCTAATTATGGTGAATTATTCTGCTACCAACATTATGGCAATTACTTCTTACACAAAACATCATCCCGAAGGGATACTGTTAATTTTACTCAGTGGGAACATTGCCCAGCACCTAAAAAAGGGAGTTCAGAAACATTTCTGAAAAAGTATACTTATTTCACTGACTTTAACCAGTCCAATCCCGAGTCCTTTTATTTTAAATTTCATAACAATCCAATGTCCAAGGTTAGACTTACCGATACTAAATTGTTGTATTCGAAGACCTTCCTAGATCAATTAGTTACTGGAGGCTATGAGCTATGGAAGGAAACGATAGACATTAAATCTGTTTGGGGTTCAAGGGCCTGGCAAGTACAAGGCACTGAGACTTTGCACCGTGCATGTCTCATCCCGAATCATATGTTGTTTTTAAATGAAACAATTTCCCAGACTACATGTTTTGGATTGGCTACTTCTAAAAAGTTAAACACTCCTTCTTTCCCGGAGTTGGAGGAATATGATGGTTGGAGTAATTTTACTCAGTTGTCCATTAGGGAATTACAGACTCTGCTTCTTAATTCCTCCTTTAACATTTCCAGTATGAATCCTAAGGGTTGGCTGCTTTGGCACCGTAGCGCTGATGCTTGCCAGAATAGATTTTTGAATTTAACTACCGGTTTTAAAGCTGGTAGATCTGATCCCCGGTTTAACTTGGGTCATACTGTCACCTCTTATTCTGTAGGCAAGTTGTGTCAAAATTGGCTGAAACATTCAACTTTACCTGCGGTTAAGAATCACCTATCTAAACTAAATGCAGACGTGGACTTGAATGATTTCATTAAAGGCCCGGCTAGTGGCAGGTCGAAAAGGTGGTTATATGGGGTTTACAATGAAATTTGGAAACTATCACAGATTGAAGCTGCTAAAAGCCTTAGGGCTATTGATCAGGCGAATCTTGAGAAAGTGCTTGCAGTTGTTGACAATAGCATTAACGTGCTTTCCTCTAGAATTTACACCTTAGATAATATTGTGTCGTCAGTTGTCGATATTGTGCATGATGAAGTGTCAGTATTATACCATGGTCAGAATCAATTACGATCAATCATGCAGTTTGCATGGACCCTTCAAACTCTAAAAATGGGTAAAGTTCCCTGGGGGTACATGAACGTTTCCTCTTTATTTGCACCGTTTAATTTGACTGACAAACAACGCTTGCTTTCAATGCGTGATGCTTCCTTTTCTATGTTACATATTGAAAGGTTAGAATCTTTACCTTTTTCTGTGGCAGAAGCCACTGCTGCAACGTGGCTTATCCACGGTTTGATAACGCTGCCTTTTGCTTTATATAAGTTTTCAAATTGTATGAAATATGTACCCATAGGTTGTTATGAACCTTTAGGTAGCGGTTTCCTTCATGAAGTCTGGTCACTCCCATACACATACAGATGTTTTAAGGATGACCAAGAAGTTTATCTAACAGGAGAGGAGTGTACTGAGACACCAGATCATTCTTTAATGTGTAGACACATACAGTTACACGGTTCATGCAACAAGGACCGACCGAATATGGCTTGCGTTTTACAAGGCACGGCAGTTCCTGCTATCATCCCCACGTTTAAATTATTAGAGAATGATAGTTATTTAATGCTCAATAATGAAAACTGTTGTGGGTTAATTAAAGGTGTAGCTTTCATAGTAACAGTAAGTGAGCGGGTTATTTGCTGCAGAAATGTGCTTTATCCTCCCACACGTGAACATAGGGAGTCTTCCATCTGGCCACAAATACCAACCTTGGGAGCAGAATTCAGCGGCATGGCAAGAATAAGGGCTCTTTTGTCCCAGAAAGAGGTGGCCTTGAGCTCGGCCCGTGAAACTTTCGTGCTTCACATTGCAAACACCCGTACGGAGGTTCAGGCTCTTTTGAATACTGATTTGCCTTTGCATTTCGGAGCTATGGTTCGTACTATCTTTAACGCATCCTCCACACAGGGCCTAGCGCATTTTTTTAAAGTTGTTAGCAGTGGTCTCGTGACTTCCTTTGAAAAGATTTTTGGAGTCATCCCTGCTTTCTTCCATTCTATTTTTTCATCCTTGTTTGGAGGGTTCCCATTTTTACTTGCATTAGCAGCTGGCGCGCTAGTGGTTTTTTGTCTCTTTAAATATGGATGTCCTTCCTGTGCAAGACCCCGCGCAACAGCTACTGACGCGGTTTCGCAACCGCATGCTTGAATATTATGGCACACTGCCGTTGGCGACATTGAGCACGGCATATGGATTATCTTTTCGATTCTCCTACTTCACCTGTGTCCAGCCTGTATTTCACTGCCTGACCTGTGATTTCCATTGGGCCATTGATTTGTGTCTCTGCGGACCGGTTTCTCCTGACGTCGATTTTAATCAGCTGATGAGTCCTATCATTGCTCACAAGTTGGTTTGTTCTGACGAGAGGATTATGGCCTTAGCAGTGGCGCATGGACTAATGGGTCCCTGGGATATATTGTCGGCAGCACAGACTTTCTTGGAACTAAGTTTTCTTGAAAACCCACCGAGCAGTCCTCTGATGGTTATAGAGGATCCGGTGCTGGGAGAACACGTATGTTCCTTTCATCTTTTGAATTGGATGGCTGAACTGTTTTCGGATGAGGACAGTGATTTCCTATTAGAGGCTGTTGCTGCTTACTTTTCATATACAGTTTTATCATAGACACTGCCTCGGATTGACGTGCTGATTAATAGCATTTCATTGATTTTATTGACTTATTTGTCAAGACATTTTTTTATTTACTTGCCTATTGGCTTGAGCCACGTTATATTTTTGGGCTATTTTTTAGCATTACTTTTTAAAGTTTAGTTTCGATTCATGCTCGTTTACTGTTGAGTTCTGCTCTCATGTGATGGCACTTCTGTTATCATATTTAGTCCGTTCTCGGATCATGGGGGGGTGTCATATAGCTCCTGTATATCCTTATATCGTGTTAAGTTAGCATAGGTACATTTGAGGTTTAAACGCCATTTTTCTTTCTTGCAACTTCTGCACACAACACTTAATTGTTGACTTAGCTTTCAACCTAGTAGTTTGCCGTGGTGTATGTGAGAATAATATGTTATTGCTCTGATATCAGCTTTGCTTAATAAACTATGTCTGCACGAAGAGTGCTGAAGTTTCAGGAACAACACGATATGGAATTGTTATGAGGTCTGATCTACACGCCTTCATAGTCATAACACAAGTGCAGCCTTTGCCAACTCTGGCTTCAGGCGGGATTGATATTGCTTTGCACGAGGCACATAGAACACACTTGATGCGGTGCACATGCAGAGAGAGCTGGTGTATGCTGATGTGATTCCTTCATGCTAGGACACTAAGGTATGGGCCCGCCCTAAACCAACCCAAAGAGACCTTCTTAGCTAATAATATAATATATGTGTTAGGGTGGGTGAGATATAAGTGTTGGTAACTCTTATTCATTACAGTATGTTAACATGCTGTCACCATTCGCTTTTTATGTCTTAGTAACTATGCTGGTAATTTTGCTACTGATAATAAGTATACTTGTATTATCTAAGATACTGCGCCTGAGAAGACGGCATTAGTAAATAAACATTTCAAATGCACATTTGTCTTCTTTACTCCATGTTCTGGTTTGTAATGATAATATAACGAAAGAGTGTTCATGAGTTCCACGTATCCTGAGGTACAGTAAGTTCATGTTCTGGTTTGTCTAAACATTGGGAGTTTGATATGTCCAATGAGACACTGTAGCTAGCTCGGTAAGGGGTGAGTTGGATACTAAGGTGAGTTTTGGGACACCCTAATTCGCCGAGGTTCCACTCCTCTGTGCACAGTTCTGTGTGAGAACAGAAACCCTGCGACAAGAGCAGAATTCCTGATTCTTTAAAAGCTTTTTGGGAAGTTAGGCAAGAACTCTCTGTCACTAATAATTCAATCTTCAGAGGTGATAAAGTTGTTCCTCCTAGTTCTTTAAGATCGAAGGTTGTGGAACTCTGTCATGAAGAACATTGTGGTATCATTAAAACAAAACAAAAAGTTAAACAATGGTTTTGGTGGCCAGGTGTTGATGTTTTAATTGAAAGGGTTGTTTGTGATTGTTTACCATGCTGCAATTCTGACAAATCTTTAGTTACTTTGAGACCAAAGTTAGGAGAATCTTTTGTTCCGAGCAAAGCTTGGCATACTATTGCCAAATATATCATGGGTCCCATTGGTCCTGAAAAGAAGAATGTGATTTCACTTATCGACATTTTTTCAAGATGGCCAGTTATTAAAGTTGTTGACAGGATTACTTCTAATGAGGTTTTGAGGTTTCTTGATAGGACCTTTATTGAGGAGGGGCTGCCAGTTCAGATTATTTCTGATAATGGTGTTCAGTTTTTGTCCAACCTTATCCAGCAGTATTTTAAAAGGGTTGGTATCAAGCATAGGACCACCTCACTCTATAATCCTTCTGGTAACGGTATGATCGAAAGATTCAATAGAGTGTTAAAAAATTCCATTCAAATGGCTATTCAGAATCAAAGTGATTGGGAGGTGGAGACTTTCAAAACCATGTGGACGTATAGAACTACTCCTCATGATTCCTTGGTGGTTTCCCCTTTTGAAGTAAAGAGGGGTCGCTGTGCAAGAACTAAATGCAATCCTGAGTGGCTTTTGGAAGCTGCTTCTACTACTGTTCCTACTGAAGTTGTTAGATCAAGAATTGTTGACAAAAATAAGAAGTACTATGTTAAGTATAACTTCAAACATAACACCAAAGTTGTTTCTGTCAAAGTTGGTTCATGGGTTAGAATTAAGAAACCTTGGAAGGTTTGAAAGGGAGAAAGTCAATTCTTTGAACCTATGAGGGTTAACAAAGTTCTTAAAAATGCTGTAAAATTAACAGATGGTAAAGCTTGGAATTTAAAGAGAGTAGCAATTTTTCATCCCTCTTCTGAGTAGTCTGAGAATTCAGGTTCTTTGGGGGCTGCTCGTCCTTTTGATCCTCATTCTGGATGGGATATTCATACAGAAGCACTTTCTGATTCTTCAAATGTCAATAATGATGATGTTGTCTAAAGAAGTGATGCAGAGGTCAATAATGATGATGTTGTTGATAGAAGTGATGGTGCCATTACACTTGAAAGTAGTGATGGTGCTATTACACCTTCTGTTGACACTCATAATGTGCCTAATTGTGTGGAACATAGCAATTTTGATGTCAATCAAAAACGCTGTGATAAGCGCATTTGTCAAAAACCGAAATTGATGTCTGATTATATTTGTAAGATTGTATCTTGATTGTTTTTTTTGTTGTTTTATTAGGAGGATCATGTGTTTGTAGAATTGTTTTTTTTTGTTTTACAAGGAGGAGGATGAGTTATGTATGTATTTGTAGAGAAGTGTGGCTCAATGGTTAGAGCGGCAGACCCTGATGCAGAGGTCTAGCCCGGGACCTGGGTTCAATTCCCTGACTCGGCAGGTCTTGGGCTCAAAATTCCACGGACCTGATAATTCTCGCCTCGGTGTCTATTCCAATCATGGAGTCCCACTCTGCAACTCTGGGCAATAGCTTGCTTAATCTCCACAACGGCCCCCACAACGCTAAAGATGCCTGGCCTCCACCTTGGAGGTGCCCAGGAGTGGACACCTCACAGGGAAAGCCAGGATGGGTTCCACAGCGGTATTCTTACAAGCGCCTTGAGACCCTTGCGGGTGAGTAATGCGCTATACAAGTATCAATTTACATATTTATTATTTATTTTATTTGTTCTCTCGTGCTCTGCCTCGCTCTTGCCCTCGCTCCAACTTTCCACTGCTGTGGTGTTCTAGAGTGTAGAGCAGTTGGAGAGCTGAGGGAAGAGAGTAGAGGTGTTTCTCTGCTGCGCTACAATAAATCTCCTTTCAACACAATGTATTCGTGTCATACCATCTTTACACACATGTTCAGTGTAAACATTATCCAGCAAAAGGTTGCCGTTAACCAAGAATGTTCATCCTTGTCACACAAAGCATAACAGAAAAGCAATAGTAAGGACACAAACAGGTTGACTGTGACACGAAAGCATTCCATCACAGAATTGAAGAGAAACTGGATATTTAAAGTAAAAATGCCACAAGCAACAAATGAGACGAACACTGGATTTGCTCTCTGCGAGTTGGCAAAGCCTGCATACATATTCTGGCACGAAATAGCAACTCTGTGAAAGAAATTATACAATGTAAAGCAGTGATCAAATCAGACATTTGTGCTTTGATGTACACGCTATGCTGATGAGTTCAGTGTTCAAAACAGCAAGAAATATGTGGCACAGTAAAAGACAATCCAGTGCGTCACCTGTTTGAGGCGCTCCTCAGTCAACGCATGGGTCAATGATGGAAAGGAACTACTTTGGTAAAATAAACATCGGCAATATGCCCTTAGCTGGTCCCAAGTTCCGTATCAAATAGGGTGACCCAGTATCCCTGTGAACCTGGGCGATAATGTTATTATTGTAAACAGTTGGTTCATTCGGGTGAGCTCAATTTCTTTACAGTATCATACTTATATGAAACATTAAACATTTATTCGTTCACTTAAAACAATTCAAGTGAAGTTTATGCTAAAGAAGGAAAATCCAAACCATCTGTGCATTCATCAGATATTTTATAAATTGTACTCGTTTATAAATTCTTTCAAATATAAACATTCTTGACGTAAAGAGGCTGAAAAAAGGGAACTGTACAATTGTGAGCAAGTAGTGACATTTGTGACAGTTAGTGCTCTGTGGTCTCGGCGCAAGTGTAATATACAATATATAGAAAGATTATTTACAAGTTGGTGAACAGGGAAAGTGGATTGCGGCCAATGCTAGTAGAATGTTATCTGTATACTGCAAGCGTAAGTATTTAATATAGAATCCTTAGAGAATAGGTCCACTGTGTTTTTTTGTCGACGTTTCGACCCTCTGGTAGCGCACTTGGGGCATCTATGCGGGTCTTCCTCAGGACTGTGCGGGGTGGGTGGGGAGGGAACCAGCCTATGTGATTAAAGGAAACAACTATGAGGTTTGGATTCTAGTTTAGTGCATAGGCTTCCAGTTGCCTTGGAAGTACAAAACTCACCTCCTGGTAAGCCCAGCCAGGCTTACTTATGGTGAATGGACTGCGTTAGTTTTAAAACAGAAGAAGGGAGGATATATTGTGATCTCTATCGGAAACCATTAGAAAGGAACACACTACTACTGGCAATTGTTTTAAGTGAACGAATAAATGTTTAATGTTTCATATAATTATGATACTGTAAAGAAATAGAGCTCACCTGAATGAACCAACTATTTACTAAGCTGGTCCCAAAGCGGAAGGGATTGGACAGCCAGTAAGCCAACACCCAGGGCTTTAAGTGGGCAGGGTCCAGCCTGAGCTCAGCACCGCAGTTCTAAAAAGCAGGTGCTGAGACAGGTCCCTTTCGGGCTCTCCATTTTTGCCCTCACTCTCATGGAAAAAAAAATCTTAACTCTGCAACAGTAACCCCCTTCACTGCCTTTCTTCTAAGAGACTCATTCAAGTTTTTTCAAAGTCTCATAATTTCAGAACGGATGTATTTTCAATATTATATACAAGGAATCAATAAGTGTTGCTTATTGATCTTATGCAACTAATAACCACTGACAAAGCCAATAGTCCTGGTTTGTTGTAGGTATAATGTTACTTGTTGCTTATATATCTGGATGCAATAACAGAAGCAGCAAAATACCAGTCGGGTGGCATGCTATTCACAGATAGGTACCTAACGTGTTTAAGCTATGCCCTTATTACATCGAATACGCCCCTTTGAGAGACCCCCCAGTTTTTTCATCCCACTTAAAACCCTGCCAACGCCTGATGTAGTTCGTCCAAACTAGGGGTTGAAGAGGGCTGGCCAAAATCCTAAATTAATGTAAGCATACGTGTATGTTGTGAGTTGTGTAGCGGTGAGAATTGTTGAATCAAAAGAGAGCTAAAGCTTTCTCTTGTCAGACCATTTAAAGTGTCTTCAAGCGTAATATAAATGTACATTGAGAAATTATACTGGTTCAAACTGTTTTGGGCAGCGTGGAGTAATAGTGTTCGAACGCCTTATTCAGTTTTAACAATGCAAACAAACTGTCCTTTTAAAACGATTTGATAAAAATATTATACTCAAAGTAGAAGTGCACAGTGAGAGAAAATGAAACTTACTCGCATGTAGATATGTGGTTAGATTACATCTGCACTCCGCAATTCCTTCGTTGGCAGTGCACACCTCATCACTAGCACACGCAGGTGCACAATTTAGCACCTCTGGAATAAAAGAAAACAATAAATGTGAAGCGTGGGTACACTCTGGGATTAATACCAAGGCTGACAAATACAATTCACAACAGCTTTTAAGTGTTTTTTGCGCACCTCCCCGCCCTCGCTTGTATTATACAAACATTTAAGGAATTCTGGTTTAGTCTTCGCACCAACACGTGGCTTGATAAGACAACCTTGCGTTTGTGTAATGAAATGCTGTCATCTCACTTCAGAGCTTTTTAATCAATTAACCAATAAGCAACACATTAAGAAGCCTCAACAAATATTCACAAAATAATCTTAAATTACTTCCATCCTTCTCATATAGACATGTACTGATAACCCGATTGGCATGGCACTTCCATAAAGCAGAGCTTTTGTGTATTCAGTGTGAACATTTGTTGGGTTTGTACAGTTTTATTTCAGCACTGGCGGTCGCTGATAAATTTATCAGGATTACAGGTTGTAGAGCCTGAAATTGGACATCAATTCTTCGTGCCTGCACACAGACATATCTAGCTGGGAGATGCCACCTGTATCTGGAGGTGGTTGTGCTTGCAACCTTCCACAATGAAGCACATAATGTCCAAGAGGAAACATTAGACACACTACTGACCAAAATTCAGAAGTAGGTCTGAGGCCCCCTGTAGTTTGACCTCACCAAACACAAAACAATACCCCAGTCCACACAGAAAATATATTACTACAAAACAGCACACTAAAACACCAGAGGGAGATTGGTAGAGACTGAATAAAGCAGCCTTGTTGGTGGAAGCTTGGAGTTGGCTAGAGCAGAAATTCAGAACTGACACCATAAATAGCAGCAATTTTCTCCTATTGTCAGGATCAAATGCCTTTTGTTATGGGACGTAATATGTGTGCAGAGTGTGGGGCTTGGTTGGAAAGACTGAAAAGAAAACTGTAAGAAAAGTTTAAAGCAATGGTAACTTAACACTGCTATTCTAGAAAATACAACAGCAGCTTTTTCAAGACTGAGTTGGGCCTGGATTGAAGAAAATGAGCTCTCTCCCAACTCTATAACAGGTACAATGGCCAAACTAATGGAAGCAAGGTAAGTCTCCGCTGCCACATGGTTTCATGCATTTTATTTGCCTTGGCTTTTGTGTTTCTTTTTTACACTGAAACATAATTCTCTCCTGAAAGTGAAAGTGAAAATGTCTGGGAGGAAATTTCTAGGAGGGCATGAGTCTTCCCCAGTAGGTAAACAATAAACAGCCATGGTTTCTGAGATATAAAGAACAAAAGGTATAGAACTCGCTTTCAGGAAAGGACTGCAGAGTAACTTTGATCAGTGTTATTCTTTCAGGGCAGGTGCATGCAGTGCTTAATTTGTAAAATAATAAGTGTCATGTAGTAGATGTGCCATGTTCATATAGTGTATACTTGTTTTTGTAATTTTTATGTATTTTTCTTATAGTTCAAATTGTAGAAATTGTATAGTGGTTCATTGCTTCCAGTTGCGATTCAGTGGGGCTCCCAGAAGTGAAAAAGTTAAGAATCACTGATGTACCGCACTCTGGTGCTTTGGGGCTAGGTTCGCCTACAGGAATACACAGGCCATGGAAGTGATATTGTTATTAATCTAAAGTAAGGCACAATTAGAACAACTCAAAAATAACATTACTATACAAAGTCCAAACCACTGGAATTTTCAGTATTTGTAGGAACACGCACCAACAAGTCGACAGCTTTATTGCCTTCTTCGCATTTTCAACACCTTATAAACCTCAGTTGCGCAGCGAGACTCACCCGAGCAGCAGGAGATGTTCGAGTACCAGAAGAGTCCAGCGGGGCAGCACGGGGTTGTGCCTGGATCACACGTAGCTGGAATGCAGGGTTTGTAGTCAGTATTGCAGTAACACCCGGTCAGTACTTGACACTGACCGTTACAAGTGGAGAGGGAGCACAAGGGCACTGAGCTGTTACCACCTGCAGGAAGAAGGGAGAAGAAAAATAGTTGTTAAGCAATCAGAAGGAAAGTAGACTACAAAGAGAATTTCATTGCACGAAACAGAACCAATGATCGCCTTTAAAAACATCGTGTACATCACTAAATACCCTTTATTAATTTTGATATTAATTATTTATAAATACGGATACAAACACACACACTCGCATGCCTCGTCTTCATATTATCCACAACTGCTCGTGACTTGATCACACAGACGCAACTTGACAATATTTGTATAGAAGGGCTATGAAGAACATAGGGGCATATTATCAAGACAGGCGATAAAATTATCGCTGTTTTACAGTGATAATGGGCTTGATAATATGCTCTATGGAATTCCAATTGAAACCCATGTTAGAAGTCCTTCACATCTAACATGGGCTTCAATTGGAATTCCATAGGGCATATTATCAAGCCCATTATTGCCGTTTTAGCGGCAGTTGTCTGCCTCTAAAACGGCGATAATTTTATCGCCTGTCTTTATAATATGCCCCATAAAGATTATAAAATGATCTGGAGGCATATTATCAAGACAGGCGATAAAATATTGCCGCAACCGGCGATAATGGGCTTGATAATATGCTCTATGGAATTCCAATTGAAGCCCATTTTAGATGTCTTTCACATTTAACATGGACTTCTATTGGAATTCCATAGAGCATATTATCAAGCCCATTATCGCCGTTTTAGCAGCAGTTTTCTGCCGCTAAAGCGGCGATAGTTTTATCTCCTGTCTTGATAATATGCCCCCTAGAGTATATCAACTGCCTTTTCTCACGAATGGGAAACATTGCTACCCATGCAGGCTTAGGCCCATCGCTCCACCTTGATACACCCAAGACGCTTTTCCTCTCCACTCGCCCTGGTTTTCTTTAAACCTTCAGACTTAAAGTACACCTCAATGAGGACACCACTGCTGCTGTACTGCAAATAACAGGATAAGTTAGAATAAGAGCTGTTTTTATTGTTAATATTATTATATATGTTGTTAGACCAGGCCCTTTTTGCAAAAACCAACGCATCGCTGATGTGCGGCCGAAGAATAGACGCAGCGCCTGCCGTGCGACTGAAAGATCACCAAAGCCCAAGACCCAAGTACCGTGTCACCGACGTCAGTGGCACCGGCTCTGACTCCGATGCAGGCCCAGCTGTGCAGCTGAAGAATCAGCGCATCACCTGCTTCTTGGCTGTGAAACTGATGCATCGACACAGCGCATTTAGATTTCGAGGCATCGTCCCTGGGCATCAAGTTATTCATTGATGTTGACCAGCAGTAAGGAACCCAGGCAGCGTGTCTGGAGTTCGACGCATCACCTCCCCTCACAGTAAGGAACTGACACATCACTTCTCTGACAGTATGGAACCGACGCATCCCCTCCCTTGGGAGTAAGGAACTGACGCATTGCTTTGCTTTTCCGGTGCTTCACCTCCCGGGTGCCCATTTTCGAATTTGATTTTGACGCATTCCAGGTATTTGTGCTAAAAGTGACACATCCATAATTTCCTATGGACTGAACTGATATAAACCTTTTAAAAGTGATTTCTTTATTTGTGTATGTTGGATTTTTGTCACTTTGGTCTAGTTCTATTTCGATAAATATTGGCTGTTTTTTCTAAACTGGTGTGGTGTCCATTTGTAGCATTTCACTGTGTTTATGTGTGTGTTTGAACAAATGCTTTACATATTTCCTCTCAGATAAGTCTGACTACTCGTGCCAAGCTATTGAGTGGATGAGCAGTGGTTATCTTAGCTGTGTGACTCCCTTACTGTGACTAGAGTAAGGGTCCCTACTAAGACAGAGTACAAACCTCTGCCGACTAGAGACCCATATATTAAATGAAACATATAAAATACCCCTTACCAGCTGTTACTTGCCCCTTCAGAATTAGGGGGTCAGCAAAAACTTTGAAAATCTCTCATCTTTCACCGAAGAGATTCTGCAGCTATAGGTAGCCAAGGTCTCTGTGGGAAATTCTGGCCTAAAATAGGGAATTGCCAAGGACCATGATTCCCTTTTTAATTCTTGTATTTTTAGTGAACCCTCAGGGTTCAACCCATCCCTGGAGTTACCAGTACCCTCCGTATCCCGGTTTCAGTAACTCCGTGGTGGGGAAAATCTGGCCCTTTGTCTCCATCTCTCCTAATGAGGGCCAGAGTGGTGGAAGGAGCTCACATTGTCAGCCTCATTTTGAGTGATGCAGTATCTTCAGCCATTGAAATTGCCTAGGGGATATACTGTTTCTGCACATAGCGGTTTTTACATCAGCTTCATTTTACCTCCTTTTTCTGAGTTAAGCATGCCCAAATGGTTAATAACGTGTTTTTTACAGTACCTATTAACTGACTACTTTCCATTTTACTGGCACATACATTTAGAATGAGGAGGAAGTTTACACTTGGGGGAATTTCACCTACTAATATCATGAGAGCAAGTACAATTTGAGCGCAAGTAGGAATCAAAAATTGGGTTGAATCTCAGAATAAGAGCCTCAGAATAATAATGATGGAAATTCATTTTGAGGGCACTGTTGGCATAAGCTTGCACCCAGATCAATGCTGGAAGAAGATAAAACTGAGGGCACTGTTGGAGAAAGCCCAAAGTGGGTGAACTGTTGAAGGAAGCTCACCTCAAGGACAAAGCCTAAGAAATGTGGCAGTAGGCACTGTTGCTGGAAGAAGTGCGCAGGGAAGCCTTAACTGACTCCTGGTGAAAGCGAGCTCACAACAGCAGTATAAATGGAGGAAGCTCACACTATAAGAGCTACTGGAGGAAATGTACTTATGGGCAACCAGGTGAAGCTCTCTCCAGCACTCCGGTCAGAAGTCACAATGGCAGTATACATGTAGGAACTTCAAATTATGAGGACTACTCATAGGGCAGTGCTGGAGGAATCACAGACTGAGGGCACTGCTAAGGAATATTCACACTGCAGGGCTGAAATAGGACGCTCACAAGTGAGAGCACTCTGGTTGTAGGTCAGTACAGCCCTCCTTGTAGAAGACCTCAATGAAGGCATTGGTGGTAAAAGCATACACGAAAGGCATTAATGTAGACGCTCAAACCTAGAGCACTGCTGGAGAAACGTCATCCTAAAGGTACTGCTAAAGGAAGCTCACATTGACACTGCTCATGAAGGAAGCTGGAACTTAGAGCACCGCTTGTGAAAGCTCACGTTGAGGACACTGATGGAGTAAACTTATACCAAGGGCACAAGAGGCTCACAAGAGGCTGGTTTTGTCCTGCAAGGGATTAGAAAGAAGAAACTACCCACCGGTGACGCAACAACACTTGTTGTGATGGTAACCGTAACAGCAACTGCTTTACTAAAATGATAGACACAAGAAAGCCTTTAGTGTTCTCAAACTCTTGCACAAGGTCTCTACAACATATTTTAGGTTTGAGATTCGATGATATATTTATGTGTCTCATTACTCCCAAAGCTACACTTTAGTTTAATTTTCTGTGGTCGTTTGGGCTTATGGTAAGTTTCTGGGTTATTTCTTCATGATCAAGGCATCAGTTAAAAAACATATTTTCTGGCCCATTATGGAGATTGTGCTAAAACCAAATTATTTTTGGCGAGCTGATGGGCCTGTTGTTGTTACGGAGGAAGTAAGAATATGTTTCAGATCTAATTGGGAAGTACATCATTGAACTGTGAAACATAGCTCAGCTATCTGAGAACTGCGTGTGTTCCTGCTGAGAGGGGACCTGGCCTAGCAGTTCAGTCTGGTCGGTTCCTATTGGAGCAGTTCAAGACTGCTTTGAATAGGGCTGGTTCCTGTCTAAGGGGGCACAGTCTGCAGAAGAACAATGGACTAGAATGTTGCCCGATGTAATCCCCAGTGGATGATATTACCTTAAGCATTCCACCCATCACCTTTTTTATGTACTGCGGTGGGATGCACTAAATGCAACGAGTATGCCCAGATGTGGGTCCCATGCTCACTGTGCCGTAGGACTCAAGCTGCACTCTACTGAAAAGGTCAAAAGCGGCCATAACTGATCTTGAGTTGCTTGTGTTCCTGATCAGAGGGAAATTGATCTGGCAGTTTGGGCTGGACTGTTCCTATTTTTGGCCTTTTGGCAAGACTTGAAGGTCAAGCTGACAGAGTAGCTGTCAAAAAAATATATCATCCCTGCCATTGAGCAAGTGGGGTAGAGGCTCTGTTAGTCCTCCCGGGGCCTTAGGCACTATCAGGAAGGGAAAATGAATAAACATCCTGCGCCATGATCAAATACGAAGCACAAACTACCCATGCCACTTTTGGGCATGGCCGGGAAGAGAACATACGCACCACATCTTCGAGCAAAGATGGCCACAAAATACCCCGCTCCCTTACGCCCAGCAGAATGGGCATCACATATCTCTTCCCTTATTTTTGGCCAAGGGTTAGAGATTAGGCAGAAACCTTTTCCCCATTGCCCCCACCCAGGCCTTAAGGCTTGGTGGAGCTAAAAAAAATAACTTGTACACCTTTAATGAAGCTGAGAGGCATAACAACCTTCCTGGTCCTTTCAAAATTAGTAAGGTGAACCAACAGTAAGGGAGCAGTGCTGCTCTGGGGTAAACCCCGCTGTTGACCAGTGGCGGGATTGGAGCTAACCCTCCTTAAGCCTACAGTAATACCAGGGTGGGAAGAGGGGAGAACCCCTTGACCTCGCCTAAGAAGCAGGGAGGGTTTAAGAATACAACCAACTCCCCAACATAGCTTGCCAAGTGGTCTAAGTGTGACTATTACTTTTACCCCTGGATGGAAGTGAGCTGCTACAGTGGCTTGAGGTGGTCTAGCCTTGACTAAGGCCTAAAAGAAATTGCTATTACAACTCATCTCTCTTCTTTTCCCAGTGGCAGCCTTGTATTTGCTCGAGGCATCAATCCTTGGCTCGGAGTAGGGGCTTATTTATTATTTTTAAGCTCTGAGTTTTGACTGCTGCTACCATTCTTCCCGGAAACCCCAAAGCAAATGGAGATTTTGGCTTTGTTTAAAAAACCTTTCTTTTTTAAAAACTTTTTCATTGAAGAAAGTATAGCACAACAATACAGCCAAATAGAAAAGTTCCATGCAAGGGCCCACTACAGAGTAGCAAGGCGTAATCCATTAAAGGTACATCTTATTCAGTCATCAGCAGTGCGTTGACATTGGCATAGCATAACAACCATCATCAGGAAGGCTGATACATAGGAACATTTTCTCCCATGGGAGCAGACAAGAAAAAAGAACGCTCCGAGGGGCTGGCAGGCTTTGGAGGAAACCTTGGGTAATACTGGGAAGAGGTCCGTTACCGCCCAGCACCGGCGGCGGCCGCGGACCAAGGGCCGGCGGGGAGCGCGGGAGTGGCAGCAGCAGGAATGGAAGGGAAATGGGGCGGCGGCTGGACTCCCCACGACTCTCTAAGGGACAGAGTGTAAGCGGGCCGGAGTGCAACAGACTTATCATGGAGGCAACCCACCCCCCAATCAGTCATGAAGGCACCAGCAACGAAGCCAACGTACAGCAGGGTCATCTGGAACGCGGAGAGGGAAGCTACACACTGCCTAGCTCGACGGCTGCCGTGGATGCGGGGCCGGCAGGGAGCGCGGGGGAGGCAGGCTCGCTAGAGGAGGAAAGGGAAAGGAGGTAAGCGACCAATGGACCCCAAATATCAACCGGACGAGATCTAGCTGGCAACAGGTCCCAAAATTCAGATAGCAGCGTTTGACAATGGGAAGCATCCTCCAGCCACGCCGACACCACGGGGGCAGGCCGGCGGCCCCAACACATAGCCATCCTATGCCGGGCCAGCACCAGGAGCATTGAAATCAGCCGACGCGACGAATCCGGACAGGGTTTAACGAATCCGAGAAGACAGAGAAGGGGGTCCGGACTGATAGCAGTGCCAGCGATTTCGGAGATCACGGAGCAGACTTCCAGCCAGAACACCTGCACCCGAGGACAAAGCCAGGCCAAATGAGCGAAATCCGCGGAAGGAGCAGAGCATCGCACACAGGAGTCCACCGGAATAAGTCCTAGGCGGCGTAGCTGCCGTGGGGTTCGGTAGAACCTGTGCAGAAACTTGAAATGGATCAATCTGAGCCGATAGTTTGGGGAAAGTTTTGTGGTTTGGTTACAACAGTAGAGACAATCGGCGTCCGAAATGACCACACCCAGGTCCGTGCTCCACGCCTCGCACGCCCGCGTCGAGGAGATGGGAGAGGACAACAAGGCAGAGGCATACAGTCTGGTAAAAAAAAAAAACCTAGGCACCCAGGGGGCTTACAGCTACCCTGGGTTCTATTTGCATTTTTGCAAACACTGCAGCGCAGCATGTGTCTGCAGTCCTGGACCTCCTTCACCCACATGAAAAAACATAAAGGCGAAAGTCAGCCAATTCATGGACGAGGGGAATAAATGATACTACCTCATCCTTGGCATCGTGGGGGTGGCACTAAATACCTGCACCCAATATTTGGGCAATGTGCTGTTGGTTGGAGACTGCAAAAACACCCAACACCCTTGGGCAGGGGGCACTGCACACCCCAGCCCGCTTTTGAGCAGAGTAGAGTGGGACCAAAATACACCTGCATCCTTGTGCAAAATGAGGGGAAAATCCTCTACCATGGGAAATGTGTCCAACACCCTAATTCCCTAGTACAAGGGGTGGCTGACAAAGACACTCTAATCCATGGACACAAAAGGAGGAATTAGTTCAACAGCGTATTTTTTATTATCTTCCCGTGTTTGAGAGCATCGTAAGATTCTATAACATTTTCATGCATAAAATGTTGTCCAACTACACTTATATTAGAAACATTACACTTTGCCCACCATTTCATCAAGCTATTTCAGTATTCGTGAACACTGGGAAAAAATAACCAGCATTGGCATAACCAATAGATCTCGCCTTTGGGACCTTATAAGTGTTTGGCTATGAGCACATTATAAACAGGCTATGGGGTGGGACAAAGAGATGCTAGATACTGGACAGTCTTAAAAAATAAAGCCAGCAAGCAAGTGTGAATTACAAAACATAAAGCCAACTGTAAGTAATAGGCAGAATGCATTCCCAAGGAGGTTTTTAGAATTAACCCAAGAAGTCCTTTGCAAAGCAGACCCCCAGCTTTTCCATTCCATTTAAAGCCCTCTGTATATGTGTCTGTGCATGTGTATATACTGTATATGGGAGCATACCGGTGTGATATGTGGATGTTTGTGTCTATATGTGTGCATATGTACCTATGTTGCATGTGTGGTTGAGTGCGTGCACGTATTTGTGTCTGTTTGTATCTGAGTGTAGGGGTATATGCTTTGAACGAGCCCGGAGCCTGTTTGTCCATTTGTGCAACAGTGTCTGCGTGTACAGGCCTATATGGGTGTACGCATGCGTCAGTGTGTGTATATCTATGTAAGCTGTATATGCCCGGATTGCTAAAGGTACGTTCAGGCGCATATCTCCAAAAATACTGATCATACTTTTTTGTTAATCTAGAACATAGTTTTTAAATTAAGTGTGAAAGGATTCCTCTTTACCTGATACCATTACCATGTCCTCTTAAACAGGCTCAGCTAACAAATAATTAATTTATATCGACACGAAAAATTACGTTTGGTTTGAAATATATCTTCGTGTACGTTCTCTGCATTCCTGAATATGCAACTATATTATTCATGCGTGTAAGTCTTACTCTGTAAATACGTATCTGACATTATGTGACTATGTATTCAGCAAAATGTACACTGGACAAAGACAAATCTTCATCTTCACTAATTGCACTGTCTGGAGTTTTTTATTTAATAGTCCATTTCGCTTTGAAATACATGTTTTCAATAAAACGTTTACAGAAAACACCAGTGTGTTACGTGTACATCTGTTTTGAGAATAACATTAGCAGGCTACCATGTCCACAGCTAATAAAATTGTCCGAAAGTAAGATTCCCACATTCAGATTTATACAAATCTGTATATCGTTTAATTTTACAAATCCTGGTCAATGTAAATGTGGCAGCTATGGACCGCTGCATCATTGATATGGGAAGAGGATAACCACTTTGCATTCCATTATTAATTACGTTTAGTGTTTGCAATTATAAAGAGGAGATTTGAGTAGGCCCACAGCGTACAAAAGCTAGGAAAGGGCCTAAAAAAATCCTGGGCATTGTTCACCCTAAATTAACGAGAAATGGCCTTCATCGCCTTGGTCCTGAGAAGTCCATTAATAGACTTGTTTGCTTCTAGGTAGATAAACAAGCATTGGCATAGCCAATAGGTCTCGCCTTTGGCACCTTATAAGTGTGTAGTTATCCAGCACAATATCCTTGGTGCAACAACATCAAGTGTTGCATGGCTAAACATTTATAAGGTCCTAAAGACGAGACCTTGTTCTGTGTCAATACCAATTTACAGAGACCCACTGTACGCAGACACCGTCAGCCGCAGGCTTCAGAGTGGAATATGCAGATCTGTTGTTAGTGAAGAGTAAACACCAAGGGGCATATTATCAAGGGGGTTTATCTCCGCTTTTTTGGCTTTAAAATCCAAGAAAGCGGACATAAAATTATCTCCCTATTACCTAGCTGTCGCTAACACCAGTTAGCGACAGCTAGTAGGAGATAGCGATCATCTTGGGCCCCACTTTGCATGTCAGTGATATTTATCACTAATGACATGCAAAGTGGGCGTGCCAAGATGTTAGTGACTGGAAACAGTCGCTAACATCGCTAGCTCCTATTACCAACTTTTGGAGATATTCGCGCTAAGCGCGAATATCTCCAAAAGCTAACACCTGCCCTGAGCAGTTCTTAGCCATGTTATCCAATGGGAGGTGGATAACATGGCTAAGAGCATTAGCTCGGTAATGCATGAATATTGCTGACTTTTCAGCGATATTCATGCATTGCGGTCATTTTTTATCGCATTTGCGATATCTGCGATAAAAATCGCCGCAGCTCAGCGGTAAAATTTTGTCTCTAACCAAGCAATAGCGATAATTATCGCTATTGCTTGGTAATATGCCCCCAAGTGACGCCCTTCCATATGAGGAGTGTGCATGTTATGTCAGATTTATGAATACAACTGCCGCTGACGTAGTGAACATCACTTGCCAATCGTAGTGTATGTGTGTGTCTGCTTGTTGTGTATATGTGTGTGAGTATTTTCATGCTTATGTACATCCACATAATAGGTTGGTATTTGATAGAGAGATGTATACGGATATGTGTATTTATATATGTACATCTATATATATTACTTTCTTCCAACGGTTTCCAAGAATACAGGAGACCAAAAACGGACACAGACCCAAGATAAGTGCAATGAGATTTTTTACTTCATAGTTGTCAAAAGGCATTTCGGCTCTCGCGAGCCTTGTTCACTTGACATGGGAATACATTTTCTGTGTCTTTTTAAAGTGACCGTGCAAGCAGTAAAGGCATCACGTGACCAGCAGTACAATGGAAATAAAAAATCCATGTATAACGTGGCTATCGATTGTAATACAATACTATATAACGTTATAATCAATGAAAAATGTCATAATCAGAATTCACAGGAGGACATTTAAATTGCATTGTAAATATTCACAATTTAAAAAAAGTATATATATATTAGTAAAATATATTTGTTTAGAATGCCCATATGTCATGTGTGCCAACAGAGGAATTGACTGCATGTTGAGCTACCTCTAATCTAATTTAAAAATCATTGATTGGGCCCAACAATTAAGCCTGGTACTTCGACAGCAATAAATCTTATATTATACAGTATACTTATATGAGCAAAGTCCGCTGGTGAAAGTGATTAAGTGCATAATATGTGGTAAATAAAGTGCCAAAGTGCAATTCGACAATTATTTCTATTAGGAATTTATGTAGCAAGTGATCATGTTTTTACAAATATTACCTCATGAGGATAAAAAAATGTCGAGTATTTCATACTATATACAACTAGAGTTTAAATCATAAAACCTCAAATGTTTATGAAAAGTACCGCTAAAATAGCAAAAGGCATGGACCATCAAATTATTAGATGGTTATGACAGGAGAAAAATGGTCATAGGAAAGAGTTGAGATTACCCTTCTCTATGGGTATATTTGTAATACCTCTAATAGAGATCTGAATTCAATGGTTTGGGATAAGTCAAATTTACTGGATCATATAATATATATTGTATATTGTTTACAAACCTTAATCAAAATATGTTGTGCAAATTTGATGTGCAAACTGGACTTGTGCAAATATGCTGGACAAAGGTGTTTTAGAACATAGGACCCGTCATGAATAGCCAAAAATTTGATGAGCAATATACATTTATGAATACATGAATAAATAAATAAATACATATCTGTATATGCATCACAATATATAGATTTTGACAGCTAAAATAAATAAAATCGATGTGAACTAATAAAATGCCTTCTAAAGCCAATCTTCTCACTTTTGAAGCTCGAAATTCTTGCAGTAACCTACAGCACTGAGGCTAAGTATAAGTAGTATTGAGCACATCATATTACAGTCATGTGTAAAGATATTCCGTGACATTAAGGCCCCTGGGTTCTTGGTATCAAGTTGTAAAATGTACCAAGTTTCTAATTTTCTCAATGTATGATTCCTATCTCCACCTCGTCTGCTCGGGGGTACTGCGTCAATTACAAAGTGGCTCAGTTCTGTATTATTTAACAGATGGAACTTCCTGAAATGTCGAGCTACTGGATATGTATTATCCTGATTGGTGATTGCGCGAATATGTTGAAGAATCCGTTCATGTACTTGTTGCTTGGTGCTACCTATGTATTTCAGGCCATATGGGCACATGAGCCCATAAATGGCATATTCAGTTTTACAGGTGAGAAGTTTTGGTATTCTATATTTTCTGCTGCTGAATGGGGTGGAGTAGGTATCTGTTTTAATGCCATGGTTACAAGCTTTGCACGTCTTGCATTTGAAGAATCCCTTGTGAGTCTGTAACCAGGTGGACTTCTCAATGATCTCAGGGTTATTGGTGACCAGGCTATCTCTCATAGAAGGGGCTTTGCCGTGGGTGATGGACACCTTCTGCGGTAGCGGGGGTCCAATCACCGGATCATTGAGCACCAACGGCCAACTAGATTGAGTAATCTTAAGGATAGCTTTATGTTGTCTGCTGTAGCCCATGATTCGACAAAACTCATTCGTGATCTGGCCAGTCCCAGATATCCTCTGTGTATTGGGGACATTATCAAGTTGTTTGTCCCTAAGGATCTCTTCCCTATTTATGATTACAGATTTAGAGATAGCTTGATCTATTATTTTGGAAGAATATCCCCTATCTAAAAATCTGGATTTTCTGAGCTCTTGGGCTTTTTTCAGATCAACCTCATTGCTGCACACCCATCTAAGCTGCAGCATCTCGCCATATGGGAAGCTGTTAACCAAATGTTTGGAGTGTGAGCTGTCTGCGTGCAGAGTGGAATTGCCAGCTGTCTCCTTCATATAAAGTTGTGTCTCCAACCTGTTGTTGTGAACATATACTTGTGTGTCAAGGAAGTTGACTGAGACCTCACTGATGGTGGCAGTAAAATGTAAATTGAGTTATGAAATCCTGCGCCTGTTCTTTAGTCCCTTGCCAGATTATGAGCAGGTCATCAATATAGCAGAGCCAAATTTTAATGTTGATCTCAACTATATGTTTATGTTCAGTATTGAGGACCAATCAATCAAAAAATATAAAGTTTATTTAGACCATTTGATCTATAAACCACAGCTCATACATTATCATTTAAAAATCTACGCATCACAAATTCATATTCTTAAACAATAAAAGTCATGTTATCCTTAAAACTTCATTTTTAACAATTTAAAACAGAAATTTCAGTTTGAATTACAAAGCAGTTAGCTAGTCTTAGGCCTCTAATAGGTCAGGGAACGTATATACGCCCTACATATATTTCCCAATGGCTATCGCAATATCTAAATTTTGCATATCAACAAGAAGCCCCCGTGCTTGTGAACGCGCCCTTACATCATATTTTAAAAATATCGAGCGAAGGAACAATTTACGTAAATTAAAAAATATATGACAGTCCAATAAAATGTGCAGAATATTACATTTCATCCCTATCTTACACAAACATTTGCCATCTGGTTGCATTAAAACAGCTTTTATTGCACTATTATAATAACCGGGTTAATACCAATTCTTAACTTAAGTACTTCCATTCTTAACCAACAGTTCGGTAATATGTCTAGGTAGGGAAAGCTTATGTCTTTCTCCCAGCTTGTGCTCATAAATTTTACAGAGTCTTTCTTGCTCAAATACTCTCGGTCTATTGCTCTAGTATTGAGGACCAGCTCCTCCCACAGCCCATGTGGAGACATGCTTAGCTGGGAGAGAAGCTGGCCCTCATGGTAATTCCCCTTATCTGCTGGTATAGAAGGTTGTTAAACATAAAGATGTTGTTTCTGAGACAAAACTCGGTCATGGTAACTAGCATCTCACTATGTTGTTTAAACTGCACTGAGCGTTGGGCCAAAATAAATTGAAGAGCATTGATCCCGTCATGATGTTGAATACTAGTATATAGTGAAGAGACGTTTAGTGCTACTAACAAATAGTCATCAGGCCATTCAAAGTCTTTGATCTTTCTGATAAAGTCACTAGTGTCCCGCACATAAAATGGCAGCTGTTTAACAAAGTCTTGTAAAAAATAGTCAACATATTTGGATGCATTTTCTAATAATCTTTTCTTGCCCTGATGATTGGACGTCCTGGAGGTTTTTCAATATTTTTGTGAATCTTAGGGATGAAATATATCGAAGGAGTAGTAGGATTGTCTTTCTTTAAAAACTTATATTCATCTTCACAGATTAGTTCTTTTTTCCTCCATGTTGCCAACTTGTTGTGGAAGTCCTGATATGTCATTTTGAGGTTTGCCATGTTGCTGCGACTTTATCAAGATGTATCATTGAGTTGGCTAAATGCTTCATTCTTGTAGTCTTCCTTAAGACCATAAGACTATGTTTCCACCTTTATCGCTGGTGCGAATGACTATTCCCTTGTTATTTTGCCGTTTCTTGATCTGACTATTGTACTCTTGATCTTGTTTGTTATATTGTCTTTTGGCTATCAATACTGATTTATTCAATTGTTTGATCCCCGTGGTCACAGACTCATGAAACACGTATATATATTTATATATACATATGCACACATACATATTCACAAACATATATTGACATGAATGTTTATGTGTGTATGTGTACATAACCCCATATGTATTTATGTCACATATTTATATGTTTCTAAAATATGTACGGTGCACTAACATTGTGCATAAAAGACGTGTGTTTGCATTCTATTTTAGTACATTACATGTAGCCATGTACACGCACAAACACATTGTGAGAAGGTGGCTCTATATATACTGGACAATAAGGCAGTGCAGTGTGTATAGTGTCCACAAACCCCAAAGGTTTAACAGAGGTTAAAGTCAGAACTGGCCTTACTCTCCAAAGTGGTAGCTTGGCCGAGCAGTAAGGCAGTACCAGGGGACAGTGTAAAGCATTTCTTGTACACACCTAGTCAGCAAAAGGTTTCACACACTCAAGAACTAAACTCCAGGCCAATTATTATTATATCCTTAGATATAGGTGTTTTATTTTTAGAACCGACAGTTATAAAAATATACTTTTCACATTACGAGTACTCTACTTAGCAGAGGAGCAACACGTTTTTTACACACAATAATCACAGATTAGCTAATAGCAATGCAGTTCTGAAACACACTCTAGCATTGAGCTCAATGGTTTTCATGGGAAAGTATAGTTGATTACTTTATGGATTACTTTGGTAGTTCCAGGACTAGATCTTGGATTCAGTCCTGGGGTCTAAGCTGAAACCAGATTAGCAAAACCGGGGGAGAAAAGCTGGTGTTGTTGCTTCTCCCTGGTCATCATGTCCTTGGCATACTTTTGGGGTGGGGAGGGTGGGATTGGGTTGTGGGAGGTCTGGGGGGGTTCTTGGTTACATTGCTATTTATTATTTTTTCCTTGTTCTTGTTTTTATTTCTTCGATTGCCTTTGTATTTATACAGCAACGCTCTATAACTCAGTACCAATGACAGTGTCCAACTGATGTACACCTTCCTCCATTGCTCGTCCAATAACTGGCCCTTTAGCCTCACCATTGATAGGTTCATAACGATTAGTACATCTTACGTCACATCTACCGTGGCGTATTATATATCATACTTCCTCCCTCCTCATGGCCCTAAATAGACAGTCTATCAAAATAGTGTCACTCAATGTCAAGGGTATCATCACCCAATCAAAAAGAGGAAAATTCTTGACTATCTACATAAACAGAAGGGTGACATTATATTATTGCAGGAAACTAAAATCGAGTCGCCACAATTTCATTCTATGAAAAATAAATGGTATAGTGAGGCAATTGGTTCTGACGCCTTGGGGAAAAGAAACGGGGTTCTAACTTTAATTGCTAAAAGAGCCAACATTGACGTTCTGCACAGTACTGCCGACACAAAAGGTAGATGGGTCTCTACAAAACTGTCAAAGGACAATAAAGAATTCTATATAACTAACGTCTATGCTCCCAATAAGGAGGAGCCGGGGTTTTGGAACGAGCTTTGTGCACACATCGACACAATACCAGACAATGCAACACATATATTTGGCGGAGACCTCAATCTTCCTATGGATCCTCTCTTAGATAGGGACTCCCGTTGTTCCTTCCGTCCGAACAGCTCACACAAAACACTCCTCAATCTCTGTTCCCGTTTTAATTTGACCCACTCCTGGAGATTGAACCCAACAGGTAGAGACTATACATTTTACTCTCCACCTCACAACTCATACTCACGCATAGATTACCTCCTCATCTCTGGTCACTCCTCTCCCGACATTGAGGACACCTCCATTGAACCGCGTGTATTTTCTGATCACTCATGCATCACGATGACTCTGGCAGTGCACAACGTGGTTAAAAAGTCGACACTATGGAGATTCAATAATGCGGTATTGAAGAAGGAAGCAGATAGGTTGGCTATCGAGACAGCCATAGCTGAATATCTTAGTCACAACAAAAAAGGGGATACTACGGATCTTACAAGATGGGAGGCTCTTAAGACCACAGTTAGAGGGGTATTAATCAAAATTTGTGCAGCTATGAATAAGGCGCTAACACAACTCTAACACGTCTGGAGGAGGACATCCCGACACTAGAAAACCGACACATAGCTTTTAAAGACCCTCTGGTCCTAAATGACATGATGAACAAAAAGTACGAGTAGAAACAAAATAGTCAGTGAAAGGGCAGGAATTTGGCTTAAACACCACAAGAACTTCAGGCTCTGTCACACTAATAAGGCGGGTAGAATACTTGCTTCTTACCTGAAATTCAAGCTACAACAAACAACTATCAAGAGTATAGTTGACAAATTAGGAACTCCGCACTCAGACCCCACCAAAATTGCTGACATCTTTAAAGACTTCTATAGTGACCTATATAGTAAAAACATGGAACTTGATGGCTCCAAATTAGGAAAGTACCTAGACAATTGCAAACTCCCTTCTCTTTCGACGCAAGACCAGACCGAACTCAACCGTCCCATATCTTCTGATAACATCGATTGCGCCATTAAATCCCTTAAAACCGGGAAAGCTCCGGGCCCTGACGGGTGCAGTGCTATGTTCTATAAGAGTTTCTCCTCTACCCTGGTGGAGCCACTCAAGGACTTATATGAACACTTCACCATGAGTGGTCAAGTCCAAGGTACCCCTGTGGAAGCTATTATTGCGGTTCTCCCAAAAGATGGGAAAGATCCGACATCCCCAAAGAATTACAGGCCGATATCATTGATCAAATTTGACTGTAAAATTTACGCTATGATACTGGCCAAGCGGATCCAAAAGGTTTTACCCCAACTCGTCCACCTGTCACAGGTAGGGTTTCTCAAACACAGATTATCCAGCGATAATACACAAACCCTTGCACACATCCTAGAAAGAGCGATGTTAACTACGCCCCCCACTGTGGCTGTGACTCTAGACGCCGAGAAGACCTTCGATAAGGTCGACTGGTCTTATCTGGAAGCCACTCTACATAAATTTAAGTTGGGGTCCAATTTCATCCGTATGGTAATGGCCTTATACTCTAACCCCTCAGGGAGATTACGTGCTGGTGGATGCCTGTCGTCTTCATTTCGACCTGAAACAAGGTACGAGGCAAGGCTGACCCGTCCCTCCCTCCCTTTTTCTACTTGCCATTGAGCCCTTCCTCTATTCTCTCCGGAATAACGACCAAATCAGAGGAATTTGTTTTGAAGGCTTCACAGTCAAAGTTTCGGCCTATGCCGATGACGTTTTGGTGGTATCCGAAAATGCAGAACTGGCTTTCCCAGCCCTGATGTCCTCTATTGCAGACTTTGTAGAAGTATCAGGCTACAAGCTTAATATGGATAAGACGGAGGTGAAACTGCTTAATAATATAGGTGACAAAAGTATTATGGGGGATCGGGCTTGTACTGGCAACCGAAGAGCTTTAAATATCTTGGTATAGAGTTTGAGAAAGATTTAATTAGCACACTCAAAATCAATGAACATTCCCTTCATAAAAAGATATCCTCCCTTTTGGATGGTTGGTCCCCGAAATTTTTGTCTTGGTGGGGCAGAGTGGAAACTCTGAAAATTATGGTCACACCCCTTGTCAACTATCTGATAAGTATGCTGCCTATGCTGCTGTCTGATGATTTCCTCACCTAAAATATACAAACTTTTTATGCTTTTCAATGGCAGGGCAAGAAACCGAGCATCTCCTTGCGGAAACTCCAACTTCCAAAAGACATGGGGGGCATAGGCTTACCAAATTTTAGGTGCTATCAGACGGCATATCTATGCAAGCAAGGTGCGAACTGGTTCCAAGTCAACCAGGACTATACTCCTGTATGGGTCCACATTGAGAAGTCTATCATCAACAACTTACCGCTATCCGCCATAATGTCGATGGATGTCACAGTCTTTCCCCATTCCAAGTATATATTTCTCAACACTAAAAGGGCTCTTCTTAATTTAGAAAGACATTGTAAAGTTACAATTAAAATAACCAAATCCAACTTAACCTCATTTTGGTTTAATCCGGCCCTCAAAGATGAAGGCAAATATCTTTTTGGGGAAAATTGGTCTAAGAAAGGATTGAAATTATTGAAAGATCTCTACGAGGGGTCCTCACCCCTATCTTTTGCCACCTTACAGGTCTGGTTTGATCTCCAGCCCCTTGACTTCTATAGGATTTTACGTCTCAAAGCCCTTGTCTCTGCCAGAGCCGCACAAACCTACACTTTGCAGTAAATTGCTTCAACTCACGTCACTGTGCCATATGGTTTCAAAAATCTACAAACTACTCTCCCCTGACCCTCAGAAAGCACATAGGAAGTGCGAGATAGCTTGGGAAAACGAAAATAACTCCTCTAATATGATATTCGACTGGGACAAGATTCACCTTACCCCTTGTACCAACAAAATATCTCCGATACTTTCTCAGACCAAATTCATGTCGATAAATAGATCGTATTGTACTCCACACAAACTTTTTAAGCTCAAACTTCTTGATAGCCCCTCATGCTGGAGCTGCAAATCCCACGTTGGTGACCTGGCCCATATGCCCGTTGCTCCAGACTTTCTGGGATAAGATTTATAACTATATTCAATGAATCTTCCACTACCGTCCGGCTAGGGACTTTGCTTATGTCTTATTGGGAGCAATAGATCCGAGATTAACTAATGAACATGATCGACACCTATTGGACCTTATGCTCACACTGGCGTGCAAAGTCATCCTGAATAAATGGAAGAGTGCCACCGATGTTTCTTTCAAGATCTGGCAGGAGTAGCTGGCTTCATAGAGGGGTGCAGATAATGACGTCCTCCACTCCTCACCCTGGCGAAAATCACACACCAAACTCTGGAGTTCACTTGACTCACTCGAGCTTTGTTACGATCCGCCTTAGGCTGATTAGCTGTCATTTTCTTGGTACATGCCTCGTTTCTGTCACCCATATAGACACAGATAATGACTCTGTAAAACCGCTGTCTTGAACTAGGTGTGCTAAAACGTGTTTCGTTGCTGCTGTCTAGTTTTCTCTTCTTTTCTTCTCCCTTCCTTTGGCCTATTTATTTATTTATTTGAAAGTTTTTTATAGCGCGAACAAGACCCTAACGGGTATCAGAGCGCTTTACAATAAATGTGTATAGGTATAACAAAACAATAAGAATAAGCAGGACCGTAAGAATAAAATCAAAAAGCTTAATAAAAGAACAGAGCACAGATCACAAATTGTGGATATATCATAGCGCATTACAATAAATGTGTATAGGCATATCAAAACAATCAAAATAAGGAGGACCGTAAGAACAAAGTCAAAAAGCTTAATAAGTGAACCCAGGGCAGATACAACATTAAGGATAAACAGGACCTTAGAGATTGGCAGCAAAGACTATCACAGATAGAAGGGCAAGTCAGATAAGGTGCCAGACCGGACCGGTCGGAATTGAAGGATGATGTTAGAACCTAGATGATGAAAAAGACACAATAAGTGGAATAAAGCTGAACATATAAAAGTTAAGCATTAGATTGGTAGGTAAGATACATGGAATTGGGGTTCTCCACTGTCAAGTCAAGCAGTGTTTACGTAAATTTAGCCATAAGGATGCCTTTTACTTCCAGCTTGAAGGAGGAGGTGGAGGGGTTCCGTCTAATTTCTGGTTGCAGGGCATTCCATATCCTGGGTGCCATTCCTGAAAAGGAACGATTATAAGTTTTTTTCTTCTTGAATTTTTGTATGGATATTATGTTCATGCTTGCCGATTGAGAACTCTCTGCTTATGATTTGTTATATATATTTCTCCCATGATGTGTATCTTAGGCTACATTATCCTCATGTATGTATCTTATGTGTATACCCATGCATTATTCTCTGTTTCTTTCTTCTCTTTATTTTGTAACTTCTGCCTTCTTAAATAATAAAAAAGATTTGAAATAAAAAATTAGTGTCCCAAATAAAATGATAATTTAAGAAAAGTTACAACAAAAGAAAAACTCAAGAAGCCCAGTGTGTTTAGTGTCGAAAATCGTAATACTGATTTAGACACCCCAGTACTCTTTTTGGTATGTCACAAACCAATCCACTTCTCCGAATCCTAGAAAGGGTAGCAATATTATAGTCACACACCAAGCAGGTTATATTCACTTTGCTTCATTCTTTCACCTCATTAAAGCGCATGTCCACGTTTTATAACCATTAGGCAACTTGTGCTGGGGCTTGATCGGGGCACACGTGAACTGTGAGGCACAAACACCAGTATACGACCAGTAAGCAGCCTCTCCGGTCTCTGCAGAAAGGAGAGGTTGTTGCAGGGTTTCTGTTCTCACACAGAACTGTGCACAGAGGAGTGGAACCTCGGTAAATTAGGGTGTCCCAAAACTCACCTTAGTATCCAACTCACCCCTTACCAAGCTAGCTACAGTGTCTCATTGGACATATCAAACTCCCAATGTTTAGACAAACCAGAACATGAACTTACTGTACCTCAGGGTACGTGGAACTCATGAACACTCTTTCGTTATATTATCATTACAAACCAGAACATGGAGTAAAGAAGACACATGTGCATTTGAAATGTTTATTTACTAATGCCGTCTTCTCAGGCGCAGTATCTTAGATAATACAAGTATACTTATTATCAGTAGCAAAATTACCAGCATAGTTACTAAGGCATAAAAGGCGAATGGTGACAGCATGTTACCATGCTGTAATGAATAGGAGTTAACAACACTTATATCTCACCCTCCCTAACACATATATTATATTATTAGCTAAGAAGGTCTCTTTGGGTTGTTTTAGGGCGGGCCCATACCTTAGTGTCCTAGCATGAAGGAATCACATCAGCATACACCAGCTCTCTCTGCATGTGCATCGCATCAAGTGTGTTCTATCTGCCTCGTGCAAAGCAATATCAATCCCGCCTGAAACCAGAGTTGGCAAAGGCTGCACTTGTGTTATGACTATGAAGGCGTAGAGATCAGACCTCATAACAATTCCATATCGTGTTGTTCCTGAAACTTCAGCACTCTTCGTGCAGACATAATTTATTAAGCAAAGCTGATATCAGAGCAATAACATATTATTCTCACATAAACCACGGCAAACTACTAGGTTGAAAGCTAAGTCAACAATTAAGTGTCGTGTGCAGAAGTTGCAAGAAAGAAAAATGGCGTTTAAACCTCAAATGCACCTATGCTAACTTAACATGATATAAGGATATACAGGAGCTATATGACACCCCCCCCATGATCCGTGAACGGACTAAATATGATAACAGAAGTGCCAACACATGAAAGCAGAACTCAACAGTATGCGAGTATGAATCAAAACTAAACTGTAAAAAGTAATGCTAAAAAATAGCCCAAAAATATAACATGGCTCAAGCCAATAGGCAAAGAAAAATAAAAAGTCATTGACAAATAAGTCAAGAAAAGTAATGAAATGCTATTGATCAGCACGTCAATCCGAGGCAGTGTCTATGATAAAACTGTATAAGAAAAGTAAGCAGCAACAGCCTCTAATAGGAAATCACTGTCCTCATCCGAAAATAGTTCAGCCATCCAATTTAAAAGTTGAAAGGAACATACGTGTTCTCCTAGCACCGGATCCTCTATAACCATCAGAGGACAGCTCGGTGGGTTTTCAAGAAAACTTTGTTCCAAGAAAGTCTGTGCTGCCGACAACATATCCCAGGGACTCATTAGTCCATGCGCCACTGCTAAAGCCATAATCCTCTCGTCAGAACAAACCAACTCGTGAGCAATGATAGGACTCATCAGCTGATTAAAATCGACGTCAGGAAAAACCGGTCCGCAGAGACACAAATCAATGGCCCAATGGAAATCACAGGTCAGGCAGTGAAACACAGGCTGGGCACAGGTGAAGTAGGAGAATCGAAAAGATAATCCATATGCCGAGCTCAAAGTCGCCAGCGGCAGTGTGCCATAATATTCAAGCATGCGGTTGCGAAACCGCGTCAGTAGCTGTTGCGCGGGGTCTTGCACAGGAAGGACATCCATATTTAAAAAGACAAAAAACCACTAATGCGCCAGCCGCTAATGCAAGTAAAAACGGGAACCCTCCAAACAAGGATGAGAAAATGGAATGGAAGAAAGCAGGGACGACTCCAAAAATCTTTTCAAATGAAGTCACGAGACCACTGCTAACAACTTTAAAAAAATGTGCTAGGCCTTTTGTGGAGGTTGCGTTAAAGATAGTGCGAACCATAGCTCCGAAATGCAGAGGCAAATCAGTATTCAAAAGAGCCTGAACCTCTGTACGGGTGTTTGCAATATGAAGCACGAAAGTTTCACGGGCCGAGCTCAAGGCCACCTCTTTCTGGGACAAAAGAGCCCTTATTCTTGCCATGCCGCTGAATTCTGCTCCCAAGGTTGGTATCTGTGGCCAGATGGAAGACTCCCTATGTTCACGTGTGGGAGGGTAAAGCACATTTCTGCAGCAAATAACCCGCTCACTTACTGTAACTATGAAAGCTATACCTTTAATTAACCCACAACAGTTTTCATTATTGAGCATCAAATAACTACCATTCTCTAATAATTTAAACGTGGGGATGATAGCAGGAACTGGCGTGCCTTGTAAAACGCAAGCCATATTGGGTCGGTCCTTGTTGCATGAACCGTGTAACTGTATGTGTCTACACATTAAAGAATGATCTGGCGTCTCAGTGCACTCCTCCCCTGTAAGATAAACTTCCTGGTCATCCTTAAAACATCTGTATGTGTATGGGAGTGACCAGACTTCATGAAGGAAACCGCTACCTAATGGCTCATAACGACCTATTGGTACATATTTCATGCAATTTGAAAACTTATATAAAGCAAAAGGCAGCGTTATTAAACCGTGGATAAGCCACGTTGCAGCAGTGGCTTCAGCCACGGAAAAAGGTAAAGATTCTAACCTTTCAATATGTAACATAGAAAAGGAGGCATCACGCATTGAAAGTAAGCGTTGTTTGTCAGTCAAATTAAACGGTGCAAATAAAGAAGAAACGTTCATGTATCCCCAGGGAACCTTACCCATTTTTAGTGTTTGAAGGGTCCATGCAAACTGCATGATTGATCGTAATTGATTTTGACCATGGTACAATACTGACACTTCATCATGTACAATGTCGACGACCGACGACACAATATTATCCAATGTGTAAATTCTAGAGGAAAGTACATTAATGCTATTGTCGACAACTGCAAGCACTTTCTCAAGATTTGCTTGATCAATTGCCCTAAGGCGTGTAGCAGCCTCAATCTGTGATAGCTTCCAAATTTCATTGTAAACCCCATATAACCACCTTTTCGACCTGCCAGTAGCCGGGCCTTTTATGAAATCATTCAAGTCCACGTCTGCATTTAGTTTAGAAAGGTGATTCTTAACCGCAGGTAAAGTTGAATGTTTCAGCCAGCTTTGACACAATTTTCCTACAGAATACGAGGTGACAGTATGACCTAAGTCAAATCGGGGATCAGATCTAACAGTTTTAAAGCCGTCAGTTATATTCAAAAATCTATGTTGGCAAGAATCAGCACTACGATGCCAAAGCAGCCAACCTTTTGGATTCACACTGGAAATGTTAAAGGAGGAATTAAGAAGTAGAGTCTGCAAGTCTCTAATGGACAACTGAGTAAAATTACTCCAACCAACATATTCCTCCAATTCCGGGAAAGAAGGTGCGTTTAATTTTTTAGAAGTAGCCAATCCAAAGCATGTGGTCTGGGAAATTGTTTCATTCAGAAAAAACATATGATTCGGGATGAGACATGCACGGTGCAAAGCCTCAGTGCCTTGCACCTGCCAGGCCCTCGAACCCCAAACTGATTTAAGGTCTATCGTATTCTTCCATAACTCATAGCCTCCAGAAACTAATTGATCAAGGAAGGACTTGGAATACAACAATTTAGTATCGGTAAGTCTAACCTTGGACATAGGCATTTTTCGAAACCTAAAATAAAAGGACTCAGGATTGGACTGATTAAAGTCAGTGAAGTAAGAATACTTTCTCAGAAACGTTTCAGAACTTCCCTGATGAGGAGCTGGGCAATGTTCCCACTGTGTAAAGTTAACAGTATCCCTCCTTGATGATGATTTGTGTAAGAAGTGATTGCCATAATGTTGGTAACAGAATAATTCACCATAATTAGCAGAATCTAAATATAAATCCTCAGCATCAAATGCAGCATAGTATTGCAAATCAGAAAATAAACTTTCTACAGCATTGACATCCCAGTCATCAGAACGAATGTTTTGTTTCACCACATCCCCCATATTCACTCTAAGTACATTAGGGACATTAACGACTTCCGTTGGGCCATGAATCTGAAACCGAACTGCATCCCACACGATTCCATCAAGGACAGGCCATGCCGTGATGTTAACCAAAGTCAAGTCTCTTTTTAATCTGTGTGTAGAATGTGAAGAGGAAAGCGGGGCCAAAGTTCCATTTAAATGAGTAATGCAAGTTCTTTCCTCGACATAGTGTCCATTCATAATTCGAAAAAAATAAAACACAAAACCAATTGACATAAAAAGGTAAACTGAAAAAAGGACCAGCCAAATGTATGTCCAAGGAGGTATCAAAAAATGTTTTTTAAACAGGCTAGCATAAACTGCAATTCGAGAGGGTTTTTTCGAGGCAAGGGAAGCAGAGTCAAATGAAAATCTGGATTCTGTGGCTAAACGAGCTTGCAGGTCAGGCATGGACAAATTAGTGGGGTAGGTATAGTCCAACTCATCAACGTTAGTTCCGGGTAAATTATTTAATAAGGGACTGGAAACAGCAGGTAATTCGATGGCCACTTCAGGTTCAATATTAGAAGCAGTGAGCATAACTGAATTTCTCACAATGGAAGGACAGGAAACAGCCGGTGTCATGCTAAGAAGAATCGGCCACTCTGTGTATCTTGACATTGTCAATTGAAATAAACCTGTTTTCCTTATGACCAGGAAGTGGTGGTAAAATGACTGTTCTTGTGCCCTTCACTCCAAGGACGGGAACCGAAGCTCGATAGGAAGGACCAAATTCTTTCTTGTTATCGATCTTCTCTCGAACCAGTTCGCCAACTTGGGGTAACCAGCCAGCTACCGGGATCTGCAACGCATCATCCGACGTGGAGGGCAAATGTTCCTTTGCAAGACTGTCTCTGGTCTTTTGTAGATTCTGTAAAACATCGCAATGTTCATCTGCGTCAAAGCAAGTGGCGCGAACCACCAAGTCTAGACCGTCAAGGTCAGGGACGTACATCTTGATGCCAAAGAGCATTTCGTATGGGGTCCGCCCACCCAGAGACCTTCTAGGGAGATTATTAAGAGCACGCTGCACGCCATAGAGGTGAGCCAGCCAGTTTCTGCCAGTGCCTATAACTCGGGCTGTCAAAGATTGCTTTAAATCACGGTTCATTCGCTCAACTACACTATTACCCTCAGGTCTGTAGGGAGACGAAAACTTGACTTGGACCCCCAACGAAGTCATGGCATCCTTATACGCCTTAGAGGCGAAAGCCGGACCCTGATCCGAATGGAAGGTACCACAGGCAAAAATCCCTATAAAGACACGCAAATCTCTAATGACAGTCCGTGAATCAGCGCTGCGATGTGGCCAAACCCACACAAAGCGTGTGCATGAGTCAACTGCTACTAAGATGTACTTATACGCAGTATCAGATGAAAAAGGACCGCAGTGATCTAAATAAACACAACCTAGTGGTTTATTAGAAATGTACAACTGAGTCTGTGGCGGACGCGCAGCAGTTGAAGGCTTAATCTGCTGGCAAATGTCACAAAGAAGGACATAATCACGCGTCTGTTTGTACAGTCCCCGCCACCAGAAACGTTGTTGTAATTGAGCTACAGTGGCCGAGACGCCCGCATGCGCAGACGCCACACCTTCATGCGCCGCTGTAATCAAGTCTGCCCTGCGATCCGAGTTGGGAATCAGCCGTTCCCCAACGTCAGGTATTGTCACAAAAGGAACCTTTTCGGGACTTAAGTGGTATTTGTACTTCGAAGGGAATCCCGCAGGATGTTTACTTCCCTTCTCAGAGGCAGCAACTGCCGCCAAGATGTCGCTATCAATCTTGGTTCTTGATCTAGTAACCGCTGCAACCAAGTACGTAGATACTGCTGATCTCGCTGCTTCATCAGCAAGCGAATTGCCAACAGCGTGTACTCCCACGCGCTGATGACCGAGAGTATGAATCACATAAACGAGTGGCAACATAGCCTTAAGCTCTGCCACTCGAACCCAGATCATTTTATGTTTTATTGTGCTACCTTTGGAATCACGAAAATCATTCCGAAGCCAAAAGAACAAGTTCTCATTGTAAGACTGGACACAGTAATAAGAATCACTCACAATCAGAGTAGTAACACTTGGATCTGCGTACTCCAACGCTAGTAAAAGAGCACGAAGCTCAGCCAATTGTGCAGTGCAATCGCCATGGGGCAAGTTGTGTACTTCCTTGGAAATGAACTCATCGTTCAACATAGCACCCACCACAATAGCGCATGCGGAAACGTAGGCATGTTTAGAGCCATGCGCAACCTGCGCCGACCCATCAGTGTAAATGATGCAATGGAAGTCCTCCAAAGGTCGCATAGCCAGAGGAGCAGGATGCACGAACTCATACTGCAAGAACTCTTGCGACCGTAAGGAAGCGTCAAAAATGAACGTGACATCCGTGGATGTCAATGACGCAGCCCACTGAATCCACCGAGGGTGCAAAGCTTTTGAATTTGGGACACTGGCTTTCGTGACTGCCTCCAAATGAGGACAGGGTGTTACCACTAACATGCGCTTCCCCTGTGACAGAGCACGTTCTTTAAGAATCGCCATCTGTACCGCTGTTAAAACTTTCTCCACAGTGGAAAACCGCAATTCAGCCGAAGTGTACAAGTGTGACTTGTAAGCAATAGGCACTGTGTCTCCTTCATTAAAAGTCAGGTACGTGAAACCCACCGTCCCCGGGATTATTCTTATCACCAGGTTGGTGTGGTTATCACGAGTCAGTAAGTATTTAGAAGCGAGCAGATCAGCCTGCAAGGATTGCAAAATGGCTGAATGCTCAGGCAGCCAGCATGATTTTGAGAAAGTAGGTTGTATTAATGCATACAACGGCTTGATACGCTGGGCATATTCCGGAATGTATGTCCTTCCGAAATTCAAAAAGCCCAGTAAAGATTGTAATTTTTTCAGTGTTGTAGGTGCGCTCAATTGTGCGCACTTCTCTAAGAAGTGAGGAGCTAAACCTCTACCCTCATTGTTGAGCTCATAGCCCAAAAACAACACTGTATGTTCAGCAATGTGCGATTTTGCAAAGTTAAATTTGTAACCCATGTCAGCGAAGTTGCAAATAACAGAATTTACACGACACAGATGCTCCCAAATATCGTCGTCTGTGAGATATATGTCATCCACATACGAAAAAGCATCAGGGTCGAGCACTTCCAGAATAGAGATAATGCGAGCGGAAAATATACCAGGACTATTCTTATAGCCCATTGGAAGACGCCAGAATTGTTTTTGGACTCCGGCGCTCGTAAAACTGGTCCATTGGGAGCTAAAGCTGTCCAATCTGTGGGCATAAAAACCATTGGATATGTCAAGCGTTGTCTTGAAACGCTTACGCACGAGACTATCCACAAGGGCAGAGCCGTGGGTATTCTGTACAGCACAGTTACGGCAATGCGAGTTTAAATGCCGGTAATCCAAAACCAAACGATATGATCCGTCAGGTTTGTTCACAGTAAAAAGGGGATTATTCATCGGTGACACACACGTTTCAATAACTCCCTGATATTCCAATTGTTCAAGGATTTCCGCGACGGAAGATTTAGCTTCACGCCGAATGGGATATTGAGGTTGAGGCTGCGGCTGAGACCGCAACGGAATTTCGTGGCAAGGCGACAATCTATCCCAACCACATTGGTTACGGTACAGAGCCGGCGCGAGAGCCCGAGCCCACTCTTCTGCAAAATGCTGCGCATGCTCTTTCGAGACAGTGTTCGCGAAACTGGGCAGGATCACTTCCTCCCCTCGCGGCGCCGCGAGCACAAAAGGAGGGGGCCAGTCAGCCTCCGAAAGTAAAATATCATATGTAGAAGACAGATTTTCCCAAAATACACCTTTAACGGTACGCTGTATGTCACCTTCAATTAACAGGACAATTTCATAAAGTCTCTCAGGGGGAGCAAGTCTCGTATCTGCCGTTTCTATCACAACGTAGACATCAGTCGCTGTCACCCTCAGTAGTGGACGCAGCGCCTCTCTGACTATGGTTATCTCCGCCGCGCTGTCCAGCAAGGTCAGAGCCCACGTCAGATTCCGAAGCCGCGTTCTCACTATCTGTGGCATATCGATGCGCTGTTAAGGCTGCGACTTTCTTTTTCGCAAACTGTGGTCTCTTAGGCGTAGAATCCTCCTGCTTCCATGCGCCTTCTGTCTGGCGGGGCTGGCCACGTCCCTGTTGGCCACCACGTCCCCGTCCGCCTCCTCCTCCACCGGTCTTCTGGGCCGATGAGTCCTGTAAGGAACGAGGAGAGCGTTGATCAGAAACCTGAAATCTATCAGGCGATTTAATCATCGCGCGATCGCGCAAATCATAAACTTTTTCAGCTGGCGCAGGGACTTGTGTTGCAGGATAAGACTCCTGCGTTTGCTGCTGTTGCTTCCCCTGTTTCTGTTTCCGAGGCCAATTTTGTTTTTTGGACTTTGGTTGTACATCTGCCGCAGCAGATTGCACTTGTGGTTGTTTTTTATCCTTAACCGCGAAGTACTTTAAACCCTTACTTGTGCGACCGATAGTTTTGTAAGCGGCCACCACAATCTTCGCTAACTGGCGGGGCTTTTCGGCATCGGGTAACGCTGCCAATGCATTAAAAACCTGGAAGTTCACTGCATCTCCCTTGATGTTGGAGAGTATGAGATCACTCACAATCTCAAAAGAACCACACAGGCGCATACCCAATTCAACCGCTGCCTCAGGACCGTGATCATCCTGAACACGTTTTATGATCGTAGGCAGTACAGCCATAGATGGGGTGCCGAAGCACCTCGCATAAACAGCCGCAAAAGTCTTACCCCAGCTTTCACAGTCAACGAGTTTGGGAGTGATGTCCTTAGGTAAAGTAATCGTCAACATTCTATGTTTGTCAGCAGGAGAAGAATTGGGAAACACGGCCTCCAGTTGGTCAAATTTCTCGGCCAGCCAAAAAGGAAAATCATCTTTATTATCAGGGCGTTGACCAAAAACAGAATTTACCATAACTGGATTAAGCCGTAAACCACCACGTTCCGTTTGAGCGGCCGGACCCCCCGGGGGACCACCCGGGAGATGACGACCTATGTATTGCACTAGTGCTCGAATCACGGAAATAGACACAACATGTAACCTTCGAATTTCCTGAAGGGTACAAGCACCGTGATTCGGGTGCGGGGTAAAACCACCCAACGCAGGCCAGTTAGTACCTGGAATCGAGAGTGGACCTAACCTCGCAGCGGACAAAGAGTGGGGGAGGGCGCCATCAAACCAAACGCGATGCTGCCAATGATCAATAGGTATTTCCAGTGCCCTGTACGGTGTATATTCAGCCGGGACAGCTGAGGCGGTGTAGGAGTGGAACAACCCAGAAGTTGCGTCCACTGCCGGAAACGTAACCCAAGAGTAAAACAACTCGTAAGGGAACGCCGGATCTGCACACACCACTAAAACCACAGCCATCCCATCCACCGGTACCTGGTACGTCTGAAGATGGTTGCGCACCGCCACGCGACTATGTTGCGCAATGGCCACCGCTGCCATGACTACACTGGAAACAAGAAAACACAAAGAAAACTTTGTAGCACAACTGGGTAGTTATTCAAAGAAACCGTTTAAGAAAGAATCAAGCTTGAAAAAGACCTATTAACATAAATAGGTAGGTTTCACCGACACCCCGTTTTCCGGAAACGGATGTGAAGGGGTTAAGGTTCGAACGATATACTACTCGAGTGTCATGATATAAGACCACCGAAACCGTTGGGCGCCATGTTGCAGGGTTTCTGTTCTCACACAGAACTGTGCACAGAGGAGTGGAACCTCGGTAAATTAGGGTGTCCCAAAACTCACCTTAGTATCCAACTCACCCCTTACCAAGCTAGCTACAGTGTCTCATTGGACATATCAAACTCCCAATGTTTAGACAAACCAGAACATGAACTTACTGTACCTCAGGGTACGTGGAACTCATGAACACTCTTTCGTTATATTATCATTACAAACCAGAACATGGAGTAAAGAAGACACATGTGCATTTGAAATGTTTATTTACTAATGCCGTCTTCTCAGGCGCAGTATCTTAGATAATACAAGTATACTTATTATCAGTAGCAAAATTACCAGCATAGTTACTAAGGCATAAAAGGCGAATGGTGACAGCATGTTACCATGCTGTAATGAATAAGAGTTAACAACACTTATATCTCACCCTCCCTAACACATATATTATATTATTAGCTAAGAAGGTCTCTTTGGGTTGTTTTAGGGCGGGCCCATACCTTAGTGTCCTAGCATGAAGGAATCACATCAGCATACACCAGCTCTCTCTGCATGTGCATCGCATCAAGTGTGTTCTATCTGCCTCGTGCAAAGCAATATCAATCCCGCCTGAAACCAGAGTTGGCAAAGGCTGCACTTGTGTTATGACTATGAAGGCGTAGAGATCAGACCTCATAACAATTCCATATCGTGTTGTTCCTGAAACTTCAGCACTCTTCGTGCAGACATAATTTATTAAGCAAAGCTGATATCAGAGCAATAACATATTATTCTCATATAAACCACGGCAAACTACTAGGTTGAAAGCTAAGTCAACAATTAAGTGTCGTGTGCAGAAGTTGCAAGAAAGAAAAATGGCGTTTAAACCTCAAATGCACCTATGCTAACTTAACACGATATAAGGATATACAGGAGCTATATGACAAGGTGAGGGAAGGCAGGCGTCAGTGCGGTTTGATTAACGAAGCCTCCTGGGATCTCCTCACCAAAGCACCGACACCCCTTACTGCATCTCACCCTACAACGTGTCTGTAGTGCAGAGTGTACCTGTCAAGGATCAGACGGACAGTCTGCTTCATCTCACCTCACAGGAAAACAAAGCATCCACTGCAAGTGTGTCTGTAAACAGAGGGCCCGGGCTCATCAATCAATAGAACGTTCGAGCCAGCTGAGGAAGTGCCTTGAAGTGACGAGTACATGCTACGCCCGCCCACTCACATGCCCTCTCTGATGTGACATCCGCGATAACGCGACTGGGGTACACTCCGAAACATCCGGAGCTGCAAAATGAGATGTGGGAGCTGCTGGTTTGCATGCGCGGTCGCCACAACGAGACATGTTTATTGAATTATCGCGCATGCAAAAGTGCCCGATCATTCAAAACACATGGCGCCCATGCAGGCAACCACAACCAATAGGCCATGGGCGCAGCAATGCAACCGTCTTTGCCCAATTGCATGCTGTCTTTGTTAAAAAGATGCACGCAAAGGCCAATATCCTTGGACAAAACAAAAAGCACACGCACAAGCATGTGTGGGCGTGAAGTGAGATTTCGAAATCCCTTACATAAAGTCTTCGCCAGACCAGCGCAAGCGCTGTTACAGGCTAGCCCTAAAAATACCCTTTTCAGAATTAAAAAATAGCTGTCATGAATGAACACAATTGTCTGGTTGAGCAACAATTACTCCCTAATTAAAATAGCCATTTAACGTGTGCACACCAAAGATATGGATCACAACTACAATTTGAAGTCTGAATACATATCACAATGAAGGTTTATATTGCAACAGTGACTGACGGTTAACAAATGTAACTGATTTTCAATTTACCTTTGACGCAAGAGACACTGAATATTTGTTGCAACCAGACGTACACAGCATAACAGATGGAAAGATAGCAAAGGGAGAGCACACTGACACAGGTAAGATCAGCACAGTGATTAATTAGGAAAACCTTGAACTGGCAGCAGAAAGCCAATGCCGGGAAAGGGGCGGAGGGCCTTCCGTGGTGCTGTCTCATGGGAGGCTTGTCTGAATGTCATCCTGCTCCGAAGCCCCAACCGTTTTCACAGGCTGCTCGCAAAGTCATTCGGACTACACAGATCAATGTTCGTGCCATAAATTATTCACAGGAAATTCATTGTGTTTTGCTCACCATCCCTAAACAGATGGTTTAAGAATCATCTGGCTAGAGCGAAACTAATTACCATCTATGTACACAGGGTGCAGGCAAATGCCATCAGACCTCCCACCCATTTCATCAGATAACCTCTTTACTTTGGCTACACTTTCCTGCCAACTGCTGTAAACATTTGCATTGGTCCCGGCAAGCGGTAACGGCAAATATCCTGCGACGGCTTTAGTACCAGCCAGCTTTTCTTCACACACACACACGGAGACTATTTACTTGATTTTCCCGCTGAGTGCTTCAGCAACGTCGGAGGCATCCGGGTTTCTACCTTTCAATCTAATTTTGGTAGGCTGCGTGGAGTTATGAATGCATACAAAACATAGGTGTGTAAATGGCAGCTCTGCAAAAGACAATGATTAACCTTTACAAGCTGTTTTCTGCAAGCACAGACAGAGTTGTTAATCTAGGGAAAGACGTTGCATGCATGCAAAGGCTCTCTAGATATGTAAAAACTACGCATGATAAAGGGCATTTTCAAACAACGTTAGAGCTCCAATGAAGAATAAGTCTAAAACATGCAAAACATAAGAAGCCATGCTGAGCAAAGTAGGCCTGGGAACACAACAGACAAGAGAATAAACAAACAAAATGGGCAACTTGAATGGCAGACTTGGGTAGTGTGTGCACAGTTTCATAAAGCATTGGCAATTTTTGAAAGTGAACAGATCCCAAGAAACCTTGAAAGCACGTGTATGAATCAAAGAGAATCATGCTTTTACATTATTATTGTAACCATGTGTCATTAAATCGCCAATCGCCCCAATTTAAATGACCCTTTCAGGCACTGCAACATCTTGCACAGCACAAAAGTGAAAGCGAGCGCGAGACAGGCAAGCATAAACAAGCGCGGGCACGCTAATTAGAAACAGATGGCCCCTGCGTGCGCGGCTGCTCACTCCCGCAAGGTGGATGCCGCCACACGCACGAAAGGGAGGAAAAGTGTAGACCAATTTCTAAAGGTCATCTCCGAGAGCAGCGCATGCGCACTGCACTAGGCTTGACCTAAAAAAGGATGGAAAGCTGTTTTTTCTTTTTTGCCTTTTTAATGGGGGCGAAAATTGCAAAAAACACAGTTGATGGACAGAATGTAGAACAATGTCATACATTCTCCCCAGTACAAGGATCTGGGCCTAAATCCATCGTTTTTTTGCACTCCACACCACCCTGGGTTAGAACACTGGCTATATGCAAATCAGCTCTGACCCTGTGCCTCATGGGAACAGTCTAGTCCGAACTACCAAGCCATGTCTTTCCCAGACCGGAATCAAGCATCCAAGGACCGGTTTCTGGCTATCAGCCTTCATTCAGCCTGGATAGCTTGACTCCAGTGGTGTGGAGAGCCTGGGACTCACGTCTGAGCATACCCAGCCCACTTGGGGGTGACAATTGCAAAAAACACAGTTGATGGACAGAATGTAGAACAATGTCATACATTCACCCCAGTACAAGGATCTGGGCCTAAATCCATCGTTTTTTTTGCACTCCACACCACCCTGGGTTAGAACACTGGCTATATGCAAATCAGCTCTGACCCTGTGCCTCATGGGAACAGTCCAGTCCGAACTACCAAGCCATGTCTTTCCCAGACCGGAATCAAGCATCCAAGGACCGGTTTCTGGCTATCAGCCTTCATTCAGCCTGGATAGCTTGACTCCAGTGGTGTGGAGAGCCTGGGACTCACGTCTGAGCATACCCAGCCCACTTGGGGGTGAAAATTGCAAAAAACACAGTTGATGGACAGAATGTAGAACAATGTCATACATTCACCCCAGTACAAGGATCTGGGCCTAAATCCATCGTTTTTTTGCACTCCACACCACCCTGGGTTAGAACACTGACTATATGCAAATCAGCTCTCACCCTGTGCCTCATGGGAACAGTCCAGTCCGAACTACCAAGCCATGTATTTCCCAGACCGGAATCAAGCATCCAAGGACCGGTTTTTGGCTATCAGCCTTCATTCAGCCTGGATAGCTTGACTCCAGTGGTGTGGAGAGCCTGGGACTCACGTGAGTCCCTTGCTCACTTTGCCACTGGATTCAAGCAAGCCGGGCTGAAGACGGCTGGAATGCCAGAAACCGGTCCTCGGAAGCTTGTTTCCGGTCCAGGGAAGACATGGCTTGGCAGTTCGGGCTGGACTGTTCCCATGAGGCACAGGGTCAGACTGATTTGCATATAGCCATGTCTGAACTGGGGTGGCAGAGTGGGCTAAAGAACGGTGATGGATTAAACCCAGATGTTTTGACTGGGTGTGAGTGTTTGATTGATTCAGATGCTCCGTCCATCACCATCCCCTTTTGTACTGCTTTTGGCCGCCATAAGTGTGGCAGGGTATGCTCAGACGTGAGTCCCTTGCTCACTTTGCCACTGAATTCAAGCAAGCCGGGCTGAAGACGGCTGGAATGCCAGAACCCGGTCCTCGGAAGCTTGTTTCCGGTCCAGGGAAGACATGGCTTGGCAGTTCGGGCTGGACTGTTCCCATGAGGCACAGGGTCAGACTGATTTGCTTATAGCCATGTCTGAACTGGGGTGGCAGAGTGGGCCAAAGAACGGTGATGGATTAAACCCAGATCTTTTGACTGGGTGTGAGTGTTTGATTGATTCAGATGCTCCGTCCATCACCACCCCCTTTTGTACTGTTTTTAATGGGGGCAGCACTCAGGAATCATGTTGATCTGGTAGCAACTCCACACATGGCAGCGGGCCAGCTCTCCAAGTCCTGCCTAAATCTAAAATATTTGAGTATGAGGGGGACCCTGGGCAGCTGAAATCTGAACCAGCAGGTTTGGAACGAATGTTGATTCATCAAAATTCCAGGGGGTTGCAGAATTAACCACACACACTCATTTTGACCTCCAGGACATCACTGGAAGAGACATCATATGATCTTTGTGCCTGAATCCCAGGAAATTATGTGATAAGACTTCGATCTAGATGACATCCTAATAGTTGCGGTCAATGAAGCCTAGTGTATATCTCAAAGATAGGAATTATTGCAAAGTCACAGGGAGCACAAAAAGAGCTATGAAAAAACCTATAGTGGTGCGGCCCACTAGTACTAATTTGTTGAGACAATAATTTGCGTATGAATAGTGCTATTGGCTTTATTTGCTCCTTTTCATTATAAAAAAAGTTTTGCCTTATCAATGCTTGTACGGAACTTGTGGAGCATAGAAGTCACCCTTTCGGTTCAAAAACATATTCTTTCAAAATAATGGACTGTTGCAACAATTTTTAAAAACGTGGATTAGCTCACAGTTGTTCATGTGTTCATTAGAACACTGTTTACATTCTGTGCTTCATACTGCTTTGCCACCTCTGTGGCCAGGAGTCACAAAAGCACTGATAGGGGTTCGAACGGACAAGCCAGGGGTTGCAGCTGTAACCCTTAGTAACCCTTAAATTACGTCCATGACCCCGGGACAGGTGCTATTTGACTCAGTCCACCAAGGCCCACACCATTTTGTGGCCATAGTCTTCACCTGACACATGTTGAAATCCATCCATGTTTGCAATTGCGATCACTACACCGACCCAGCTACCCGGCCTTATTTAACTTTCTAAACCATGGGGGTGAGGATTTAAATACCGAGCTGCGCCACGTTTCCATGGTTGCCGCATGACCAGAGTTCATAAGACGAAGCATTCTCTTTTTTTACTTATACCAATCAGCAAATGCTCCCTAATACAATGTGTGAAAGTTAGGGTTGCAAATGTTCGGCCCTGGTTACAACGACGGATAGGTATAGCTACAACATTTTTACTATTTCATTCCCAGCTGCAGTAGTCTTACAGTGGTTTGAGCTTGCCTCTGACTATGATTCGGTGTCTCTGTGTGTTGGAGAGGTGACGTTTCACTCCTTCCCTTTCATCTTGCCCTGGCCACACCCCTCTTTTTTTTCAACGGTATCCTGGGTTACCTGGGGCATTGTCGAGCTGCAGCTGCATCTTGGAGGTCCTTGTCTTGGTCCATCTCCAATAATCGCACATCCACCACCACCACCAACACATCGCACATCCCCCACCTTGACCTCTGCAAGTCCCACAGGCCATCCTTTCACACCGGCAGCAGAAGGGTTAATGGCCATTGCAAAGTATACATTACCAGTATAAACCAACTCTCATTGCCCAGCACCTCATGCATATGATAAAAAGAGGCACTTACCAAAGCATGTCACCGCTCCTGTAGATAAGAGAGAGAGAAAATAAATATTATCTACATCCCAAGAAAGCTAATAAGCACAGTTCAATTACTGGAGCACTTGCAATAGTGGTAAGACTAAACGATATCTATCAATGAATTCTACTACATCTTTGCCCAGATATTAGAGGTTGAACTAAGGGTTGTGTAGGGCCATCCTGGCAGAGATTAGAACGCAAATCACATTAGTACATGCACTCAAGACCTGCCCGTTTCTGCTATAATGCTGCAGTAGGCACCGTTATAACTGTTTGGTATCAGTAGCCTGCATACCCTTGCTACCATCCTAAACCGTTACTGCTTACTAAGTCAGTGTGTACCATAATTTGTGTGTGAGAAAGAAAAATTTCTTTCTAGAGTCCCCTCACTCACCGGGGTTGCCCCACGGTGACATGCTTCATCATTGGGGCCATCCCAGTTCTCTACGAAAAGGGGCGTGCTGCGACAAGGCGACTACGCTGGAGCACTAGTTTTGTGAGATGACTATGTGTGGTGCAAGTGTGATGATGGTGGAGTGGGTGTGAGATTAAAAATACCGTGCTAGTGGGCCTCAACAATTTATTTCGCTCCTAGTGTGGTATAAAAATTAAAAAGGGGTAACACTGTGTACTAACTTTTACTGAGCTAGATCAGTGTTCAGGTCAACATGTTTCAAGCTCCCCTAAGCTTTTCTTCAGGACCATACAGGGTCCAGCCCTGTATTGCCACTCCTATTTTCTAATGAAAAAAGTGTTGCTAAAGAAATATATACATATATGTGTGACAATCTACGCTGTTATTAATAAACATGCGTGCTGTACATACGTTCTGTATTTCACTGCGTTTTCTGAAAGATAGAATAACAAATGTTAAATGGTAGACAACCCCTTCCAGGAAGGGGGCAACTCACAAGCATCTCACTCCAACTAGGGCGTGAGTGTGCCCATGGCATCATATTGACGCGTGCTGGTTTCCAAGACGGTGTTGAGAAATAAATCACTGTGAATAAAGTGGTTTAGTGATTTACACATAAAACATACAAACACATAGACTAAATGTGACTATAGACAAAACACACTATGTACAAACACGAAATAATATGGCAGATGGTTATATTTACATAAAAGAGTGTATGGTTACACCCCATGGTCTTAGGCGAGGGCAGGAACGCCTCGTGGAAACGTTGCTGAAAAAAGGGATTATCAAAAATGCAGAGTTAGAAAGTTTTCCCTTTTCCTTCTCGTTGGCCCATTCGGATTTACCGTCTTTCTAGCAAGATTCCATAGCGCATTCACTTACTTCCTATTGGCAGACCCGCTCGGTACTACCTGGTTGCTTCCTCACCCGACCGCATACTGATATGAGGCCGGGCTGGCGGTGTATTTGATGCGCGTGAGCTGCCGAGTGGCGGGAAAACGCCTATGTCTGCTAGAGCGCGCACTGGGGCGGCCATCTTGGTGGGATGTAATCGCGCTCGGCGCGAGTATGAATTAAAAACAATGTTTATTAAAGAGTCTCGCTTGGTACAGGAAAAAGAAATAATTTAGGGCGCTGATGTTGGCAGGGTCATTCTTGCACAACAATTTAGAACACAGGATGATTTTTGCGTGGTTGCACATAATATGGGTTTGATCATAGACATGTAGGTAACGTAGCATTGGCAGAGAAGCAAGGATGGTACCTCTCATGTCTGGGTTCAGCTAGGTGTACTAGTTTTGTTGAGAAAACAGGTAAAATTATTTCAGATAGTAGGGACAGTTTTTGTGTTCAAACAGGTCGGACCAGCCTTGAACAGTCATTAGAAAAAATGATAACTATGGGCGAAATGCTCCCCACGGGATTTCATCATTGAGTTGGGTGTCTGTATGGAGACGAAACACCCATCTTTGTTCTTTTTCATGGAGGGTGCGTTCCAGATTGTCTTTGTTTTTCACTGTCTCTAATACTACCCAGGACAGGTCATTGGGTGTATGATTCTGCTCAATGAAATGGGTGGTCATTCTTGTTGTGGCTCGCTTGCACCTGATGTTACTTCTGTGCTCTACTATGCGAGTACTAACCTTCCTTGTCGTCATTCCTACATAGTGAAGGTTGCACGTACAGGTTATCAAATACACAACCCCACTTGTGTTGCAATTAGAGAAACCTTTTAGTTCCCATCTCGTACTGTTGTTGAAAGTAACGTTTTTGGTTGGGGAGGTCAAATGACAGACACTGCAGTTGTTGCATGGGAAATGACCGTCCGGTAGTGGCTGGGATCTAACTGTCTGAATTACTGCTGTGGGGCGTGTGTGTACCAAATAATCCTTTAGATTTTTACCTCGCCTATGGCTAAACATAGGAGTGGGTATGTGTAGGCCGCCGCTGTTAAGTATCGGCCAATGTTTCTTGATTATTTTAGATACATTGTTTGAGACTTGATTGTACGTGGTGATGCAGATTGGTTTTCTGTCCTCAAGTTGAGTTCTTTCTTTGGGTTCCAAAAGTGCTTCCCTGTTGTTGTTGGCCGCCCGTTTTTTAGCTTCTTTGATCAGTTTGTTTGGGTATTTCCTGTGTTTGAGCTTGTTGCTTAGGTCTTCCGCTTGAGTTAGGTAGTCTGATTTCTTGCTGCAGTTCCTGCGTAAACGGAGGAATTGTCCAAATGGCAGATTTTGTTTGAGATGGCGAGGATGAAAACTGTCAAAGGTCAAGAGACAGTTTCTTGCCGTCTCTTTAAAATGAGTTGTCGTCACCAGTCTCCCTGACTCAGCATGGATGTTTAGGTCAAGAAAAACTAGATCAGTCTTACTCATTGAGCAGGTAAACTTCAGGAAAGGATCCTGTGTGTTAAGCCACGTGAGGAAAGTCTGTGCTTCTTCCTCAGTGCCCCGCCAGATCAACAAAATGTCGTCGATATAGCGTTTCCAGTGGAGGATATGGTGTCTATGTGGATTTCCTTCAATCAGTATTTTGTTTTTCTCCAGTTGGTGGACGTACAGCCCGGCTATACTCGGCGCGAATGTGCTGCCCATACTGGTCCCATGTTGTTGTTTATACAGGGTCGATTCAAAACGGAAGAAGTTCTCACATAGTGCCAGTTGGCAGCATTCAAGTACCACATGGCGAGGAGTCTGGAACGACCACTCGTTTTGGTACAGTACTTCCTCTAGAATCTGTAAAGTCTCTCTGTGTGGCAAGCTGGTATAAAGACTTTCAACGTCCAGACTTATTAATAAGCTGGATGTCGTATCAAAGGTTAGATCTTGTAGCAGGCATAGCACGTCCTTGGTATCCCTTAAATAGGTGTCCGTTTTCTGCACGAGGGGTCTGAGAAAGGCATCTGCGAATTGTGAGAGGGGCTCCAAAATTGAACCTATCCCCGAGACTATTGGCCTCCCTGGTGGGTTCTCCAGTCTCTTGTGTATCTTGGGGATGGTATAAAAATACGGTGTTACTGGTTTTCTGTTTGTTAAGAAATCAATTTCTTTTTTACTAAGCCAATCGTTGGCTTGGCATTCCTCTGTCAAGTACGCAATTGAGATTCTTAGGCGTTCTGTCGGGTCTTCACCAAGTTTGGCGTAGTTTCTTGTGTCCCCTAGTAGGCGGAGGCATTCATTCCTATAATCCGTAGTATCTTGTAAAACAATTGCCCCGCCTTTATCGGCGGGTTTTATGGTGATTTGACTGTTTTTGGATAGTTCTTGTAACGCAGAATATTCAGCTTTGCTGGTGTTATGAAATACTTTGACAGTTCGTGGGTCCAACTCCTGAACCTCTCGCATGATCGCCTTCTCAAAGGTTAGTACCTCCACTGGTAGACTATGTGAAGGAGGGACAAAATTTGATTTCTTGTGTAATCCTGTGTCACTCTTAGTTTGTACTTGGGGATCCTTGTCTCGAAAGAATACTTGTAGTTTAATTTTCCTCAGGAATTCTTTTAGTTCGCAGCATAATTTGAACTTGTCTGTGGTTGGGGTGGGTACAAAACCCAGGCCTTTGATTGATTCAGGGAGTACAGTGGGCGGAACCAGTGGCGACCACCGCACACACGGAGCAAAGGCCCACCGGAATCAGCAGCGAGCGCCAGCTCGACTTAGTGGTAAATTTATCCTCACTATGTCTCACTGCTATACAGACCCAAGTGCTTAACAAAGGCCTGGGTTTTGTACCCACCCCAACCACAGACAAGTTCAAATTATGCTGCGAACTAAAAGAATTCCTGAGGAAAATTAAACTACAAGTATTCTTTCGAGACAAGGATCCCCAAGTACAAACTAAGAGTGACACAGGATTACACAAGAAATCAAATTTTGTCCCTCCTTCACATAGTCTACCAGTGGAGGTACTAACCTTTGAGAAGGCGATCATGCGAGAGGTTCAGGAGTTGGACCCACGAACTGTCAAAGTATTTCATAACACCAGCAAAGCTGAATATTCTGCGTTACAAGAACTATCCAAAAACAGTCAAATCACCATAAAACCCGCCGATAAAGGCGGGGCAATTGTTTTACAAGATACTACGGATTATAGGAATGAATGCCTCCGCCTACTAGGGGACACAAGAAACTACGCCAAACTTGGTGAAGACCCGACAGAACGCCTAAGAATCTCAATTGCGTACTTGACAGAGGAATGCCAAGCCAACGATTGGCTTAGTAAAAAAGAAATTGATTTCTTAACAAACAGAAAACCAGTAACACCGTATTTTTATACCATCCCCAAGATACACAAGAGACTGGAGAACCCACCAGGGAGGCCAATAGTCTCGGGGATAGGTTCAATTTTGGAGCCCCTCTCACAATTCGCAGATGCCTTTCTCAGACCCCTCGTGCAGAAAACGGACACCTATTTAAGGGATACCAAGGACGTGCTATGCCTGCTACAAGATCTAACCTTTGATACGACATCCAGCTTATTAATAAGTCTGGACGTTGAAAGTCTTTATACCAGCTTGCCACACAGAGAGACTTTACAGATTCTAGAGGAAGTACTGTACCAAAACGAGTGGTCGTTCCAGACTCCTCGCCATGTGGTACTTGAATGCTGCCAACTGGCACTATGTGAGAACTTCTTCCGTTTTGAATCGACCCTGTATAAACAACAACATGGGACCAGTATGGGCAGCACATTCGCGCCGAGTATAGCCGGGCTGTACGTCCACCAACTGGAGAAAAACAAAATACTGATTGAAGGAAATCCACATAGACACCATATCCTCCACTGGAAACGCTATATCGACGACATTTTGTTGATCTGGCGGGGCACTGAGGAAGAAGCACAGACTTTCCTCACGTGGCTTAACACACAGGATCCTTTCCTGAAGTTTACCTGCTCAATGAGTAAGACTGATCTAGTTTTTCTTGACCTAAACATCCATGCTGAGTCAGGGAGACTGGTGACGACAACTCATTTTAAAGAGACGGCAAGAAACTGTCTCTTGACCTTTGACAGTTTTCATCCTCGCCATCTCAAACAAAATCTGCCATTTGGACAATTCCTCCGTTTACGCAGGAACTGCAGCAAGAAATCAGACTACCTAACTCAAGCGGAAGACCTAAGCAACAAGCTCAAACACAGGAAATACCCAAACAAACTGATCAAAGAAGCTAAAAAACGGGCGGCCAACAACAACAGGGAAGCACTTTTGGAACCCAAAGAAAGAACTCAACTTGAGGACAGAAAACCAATCTGCATCACCACGTACAATCAAGTCTCAAACAATGTATCTAAAATAATCAAGAAACATTGGCCGATACTTAACAGCGGCGGCCTACACATACCCACTCCTATGTTTAGCCATAGGCGAGGTAAAAATCTAAAGGATTATTTGGTACACACACGCCCCACAGCAGTAATTCAGACAGTTAGATCCCAGCCACTACCGGACGGTCATTTCCCATGCAACAACTGCAGTGTCTGTCATTTGACCTCCCCAACCAAAAACGTTACTTTCAACAACAGTACGAGATGGGAACTAAAAGGTTTCTCTAATTGCAACACAAGTGGGGTTGTGTATTTGATAACCTGTACGTGCAACCTTCACTATGTAGGAATGACGACAAGGAAGGTTAGTACTCGCATAGTAGAGCACAGAAGTAACATCAGGTGCAAGCGAGCCACAACAAGAATGACCACCCATTTCATTGAGCAGAATCATACACCCAATGACCTGTCCTGGGTAGTATTAGAGACAGTGAAAAACAAAGACAATCTGGAACGCACCCTCCATGAAAAAGAACAAAGATGGGTGTTTCGTCTCCATACAGACACCCAACTCAATGATGAAATCCCGTGGGGAGCATTTCGCCCATAGTTATCATTTTTTCTAATGACTGTTCAAGGCTGGTCCGACCTGTTTGAACACAAAAACTGTCCCTACTATCTGAAATAATTTTACCTGTTTTCTCAACAAAACTAGTACACCTAGCTGAACCCAGACATGAGAGGTACCATCCTTGCTTCTCTGCCAATGCTACGTTACCTACATGTCTATGATCAAACCCATATTATGTGCAACCACGCAAAAATCATCCTGTGTTCTAAATTGTTGTGCAAGAATGACCCTGCCAACATCAGCGCCCTAAATTATTTCTTTTTCCTGTACCAAGCGAGACTCTTTAATAAACATTGTTTTTAATTCATACTCGCGCCGAGCGCGATTACATCCCACCAAGATGGCCGCCCCAGTGCGCGCTCTAGCAGACATAGGCGTTTTCCCGCCACTCGGCAGCTCACGCGCATCAAATACACCGCCAGCCCGGCCTCATATCAGTATGCGGTCGGGTGAGGAAGCAACCAGGTAGTACCGAGCGGGTCTGCCAATAGGAAGTAAGTGAATGCGCTATGGAATCTTGCTAGAAAGACGGTAAATCCGAATGGGCCAACGAGAAGGAAAAGGGAAAACTTTCTAACTCTGCATTTTTGATAATCCCTTTTTTCAGCAACGTTTCCACGAGGCGTTCCTGCCCTCGCCTAAGACCATGGGGTGTAACCATACACTCTTTTATGTAAATATAACCATCTGCCATATTATTTCGTGTTTGTACATAGTGTGTTTTGTCTATAGTCACATTTAGTCTATGTGTTTGTATGTTTTATGTGTAAATCACTAAACCACTTTATTCACAGTGATTTATTTCTCAACACCGTCTTGGAAACCAGCACGCGTCAATATGATGCCATGGGCACACTCACGCCCTAGTTGGAGTGAGATGCTTGTGAGTTGCCCCCTTCCTGGAAGGGGTTGTCTACCATTTAACATTTGTTATTCTATCTTTCAGAAAACGCAGTGAAATACAGAACGTATGTACAGCACGCATGTTTATTAATAACAGCGTAGATTGTCACACATATATGTATATATTTCTTTAGCAACACTTTTTTCATTAGAAAATAGGAGTGGCAATACAGGGCTGGACCCTGTATGGTCCTGAAGAAAAGCTTAGGGGAGCTTGAAACATGTTGACCTGAACACTGATCTAGCTCAGTAAAAGTTAGTACACAGTGTTACCCCTTTTTAATTTTTATACCACACTAGGAGCGAAATAAATTGTTGAGGCCCACTAGCACGGTATTTTTAATCTCACACCCACTCCACCATCATCACACTTGCACCACACATAGTCATCTCACAAAACTAGTGCTCCAGCGTAGTCGCCTTGTCGCAGCACGCCCCTTTTCGTAGAGAACTGGGATGGCCCCAATGATGAAGCATGTCACCGTGGGGCAACCCCGGTGAGTGAGGGGACTCTAGAAAGAAATTTTTCTTTCTCACACACAAATTATGGTACACACTGACTTAGTAAGCAGTAACCATAAGCATACCCACCAGGTCTCTGGACCTTTGACATAAGGTCCCTGTATTTCGTACATAGACTGGAGGCCGACCTGGTTTGGTTTAACCTCCTTCTCCCCCTTCTTTGTTGATACCATCCTAAACCCACAGGATGGATTTTCTTCACTATAGCAGTGGACAGGCCACAATTTACACAGTAGGAAAATTACTCATTGAGTTTCTATGTGGCCTGCAGGTGTGTGGTTTACGAGTGCCCTCACGCTGATTGACTGGATGTGGATAGAGGTTACAACTTTTAAAAGGTGCCTTAAATGAGCCCTCCTAAACCCTCTGGAGCAGGCAGGCCAAGATCTGAAATGGCTCTTCTTTTTCTGGGGACAAGTTGGATACAGTCACAGTGAGGCTGAGACCCAAGCTCATCAAGCAGGAAGTACTACAGATAACAAAGAAGCAGAGGCCCTCTAAAGAGCCTCTCCATATGTCCCAATAGATGGAAAAGCAGATGCCTTTGAATTCTGATTTTTGTTTCACCTCGGGTTTAATAGTATGTTGGTTGTTGGAAACCTACAACCACTTCAAGGAGAATTTATCATAAGTTAACACAAGGCCTTTGGAAGTAGAGTGGAGAGATGGTGAAAATGATGTGTCCGAAAACTAAAGATTTTCAGGGCCAGAGCAGAGAATCGTCTGAACGAATGCAGCATAACTAGACACAAGTCAAGTAAAAAGGCCATGCTTATTTAGATCGTTAGTCCTCAAACAGCATAAAATAATATAAAAACATTGTTCATAAATAGTCTAAAAGTCATCACAATACCATCATTGATTCCACTGAATTGATGCCTTATATATAGTGTAATAAAAGTGTCACAATTGCCCATGCAATAAATATCATAATAGCGTTATTTCTTGAAGTAAATATTACCGGCACATCCCTAAAAAAAAAATAAAGTTTAAAAATAATTTCAACATGAATCTAAAACCAAAGGAGTACATTTCGTAATTTAACTTCACTATAAATCTAGTTCATTCATGTCTTTGTTCCTGGGATCATTTTCCATAAAACAGCTTTTCACAGCCTTCATATATCTACCAATTGCAATAGCAATATCAAGTTTAGACATATCGGTAAGAAGCTCTATTGCTTGGGCCCGTGATTTAATGCCATACTTTAACAACATTGGCAGCAGTAATAGTTTCTGCTGGGCTAGAACTGTCATACAATCAACTAATATATGCGGAATATCACATTTATTTCCTAGCATACATTTACAATTGCCATCGGACTGCATCCTTACTACTCTCACTTTATCATTTGTTCTCCAAAGCTTGATTCCAATTCTTAGTCTTAAGATTTCGCACCTGAGCCAGTAATTAGGTAACGTGTCATGGTACAGGTACCAGGCAACATTCAGCCAAGTCATAATCATAAATTGTATCGATTTTTTCTTGCTCAGGTACTCAACATCTACCCTACAAGCTGCTACCTGCCCTGGGGATCTCAGTATACTCTTAGTAGTTTCTACTTGGAGTGAGTGTGGGCAAATTTTCACATTAAGGTTCTCGCACACCTTGTGCAGTTTCCATCTTGTCTCCCTGGCACATTTTAAGCTACTACGCTGGATTTCATTTCTACACAATTGGGAGACATTTTGTACATCTCCTGGGTCCTGGTGTTTCCAGAATCTTATCAGTGCCATTTGAACTTGTATGCTCCATGGGCCCGATTCACAGAATTAACTTAATCCTAAACTTACTACTTTTGGTATTCACAGAATGCACTTACTACTTTTGGTAATCACTGAATGGATTTAAGACTACTAACTTTGCGTCCGCCTTCGGGCCGGAGATTACGGCCCGGAGGCAGAGATTCCGGCCCAGAGGTGGGACTTACGGCTCGGAACTGGGGATTCCGGCCGGTGGCGGAGATTTAGACATGGCCAAAATCTCCACCTCCGTGCCGGAAGTCCCACCTCCGGGCCGGAAGTCCCTCCTCCGGGCCTGAAGTGCCACCTCAGGGCCGGAATCTCTGCCTCCGGGCTGGAACCTCCGGCCCGAGTGCGGACGTAAAGTTAGTAGTCGTAAATCCATTCTGTGAATACCAAAAGTAGTAAGTGCATTCTGTGAATACCAAAAGTAGTACGTTTGGGATTTTGTCTTAAGTTAGTTCTGTGAATCGGGCCCCATGATGTACCTCGCTCAGCTCTAATGGCCTGAATCATTGCTGAGCCTGGTAGAGACAATAACGTTTTTAGGCACTTCCCTTCTTCTAGCTCCTTACCATGTTTACTGCTTAAGTAAAGCACTTCTGCACCGTACAATACTTGGGGTGGTATCATCGCGCTATAGGCCTTTATTAATGGTCTGTGGGACATCTCCCCATAATTCTGGTTACATTTTTTTAGACCACATACCGATGTGAGGGCCTTAGCTTTCTGGGCTTCTATGTGTGTGTGCCACTTAAGGGAACTATCAAAGAAGACCCCTAAGTACTTGTATTCCGTCACATTTTGAAGTTTTAATGTGCCCAAAACCATCTGCGCCTGGGGTATCTTTTCCCAAAGCATAGGATTTTCGTTTTATCCAGATTTACTGTTAAATACTTTGAGGCGCAGTACTCAATAAAGGCATTTAGCTTTGTTTGAAGCCCTATCTAAAAATCACAAGGTCCTCTGCATACAATAGGAATGATAGATGTCTACCATTCATTTTTGGGCAGGCAGTTCTCTCCACCTCTAGGGTTGTGGGTAAATCTGCTAGGAAAATGACAAATAGTAAGGGCGCCAGCACTCAACCCTGTCTAAGACCATTATCAATAGCTATTTTTGACGTCAAGGACCCCACCGTATCCTGGATTATCTGCGCCCAGTTCCCTCTATGTAGCTCTTGAATTATGACCACCAGACCTTCTGGATAATATATTTTTCCAGAGACTCCCATTGGCATTTCTGATCCACTAGATCAATTGCTTCCCGGAAATCCACAAAGCAGCAGAAGAGCTTCCCTCCTTGTTCTATTGACTTTCGTGCCACTGCTCATAGTGCGAAGCAGTGGTCGGTTGTGGAGTGACCCTCCTGAAAGCCAGCCTGTTCTGGCACAATCGACCCTTGCTCCACCTAGTCTCTCATTCTGCCTAGTATTATTTTAGCAAAGGCTTTCTCCCCTATGTCCAGCAGGTTAATCAATTTGTAGTTTTCTGGGGATTTGATGTCTCCCTTCTTATGCACTGGTCTAATTATAGCTCCCTTCCAGTTCTTTGGAATCTTTCCAGAGTCCAAAATGGCTATGAACATATGTGAAAGAAATTCACCCCACCAATGAGTCTCTATTATAATAGCGGGAAGATTATTAGGTCCTGCTACCCTGGTTAACTGTAGCTTATTTATAGTGTTCTTCACTTTCTCTACTGGGAAGTCTAGTTTTAAGTCTTCCACTATCCCACCCCAGAGCTGTGTTTTTCCGGTTTCATGTGTACTAAGTATCCCATACAATTCCTTCAGATATTCTTCCCATGTGGATTCTTCTACCACACAGTTCATGGCCCCAACTGGTTGTCCTGATGCTGCCTGTATCAGCTTCCAGAACGTCCGTAAATGTTTTATTTCGATGGATTCCAACAGATTTTCCCAGCATTTCTCTTTGTAAGTCCTTTTCAAGCTTCTCACTAGCCTTTTGTATTCATTTCTCAGTTTTTCTAAGTTTAATGAACCTAGCTAAATCATATTTGACTCTGAGTGATCATGCTTCTCTCTTTATCTTTCTTTTCTTCTTTATCCACTTCTCGGTGTACCACTTGGCCTGTCTGACAGGGGTGATTTGTTGATTCTTTACTCTTATGTTCTTATTTTTAAGTTTGACTCTAAGGCACTGCACTACCTGATCGATTTTTTCCTCAAACCATTCCAAGTTTTGCCCTCTGGTGCTTTCCAGATCTAACTCCTAATGTAATGTTGCCAGTTTTACAATGTATTCTTCTGTTAGTCTCGTTGTAACCCGCCGAGGGTACACTACTTCTTGGGAGATTACTGTATCTCGTGAGCTTGGAGGCTCACTTGCGACCTCGATCTGCTGATAATTATGATCGCTTCCTTCCCTTGACATACGTGGAACCCCTTTATTGATACAAAGTTCCAGGCATGTGCAAAAACATAGTCAATTGGGCAAACCTGTGAGCTTATTCTAAAGGTTTTCTTTGCCGGGTGATCTGTATCTATCCTACCATTCAGACAAAATAGACCTTTTGATCCAAGAAACTTCCCTAACTTTATGTCTTGCCTTACAGGGGTACCATCTGAGAACGATGCCACAATTATGATATAGGCTTTCAATACATCCTTAATCCAAGGGTCTATCTTGCTTGGGTTCAGCTCTTGCTTATGTTCAGTTCTAACTAGACAAAAGCATGTTGGGAAGGTCACCACAGCTGAGGGCATACTTTTGCAGGGGATGAAGAAAGCTTCCATATCTGAAGGTTGTTTGGCAGGACCGCCAATGTTCGGAAACTTTGTTGAGATATGAGCCTTGACTAATGACGTCTCTGACAGCCAATAGCATAAAGACTAGAGGTGCACTGAGGCATGTTGACTGCTACCTTTTGTACTGCATACTTGCTCTGCACCTTCAAAGAGAAACATTACCCTATACGGATGCAAAGTCACAGCCTGATTTGGGATTAATCAAAGAGGTATGAAACATGCAAATCTCCAAAGGGCTTGACAATGTGTAGTTGGCTACAAGATCCTGATTATCAGCATTACATAGGGGCTGTTTGTATAATGAGGATTGAAAAGTGCTGCTGCAACTTATCAGAAAAGGTAGGAATATTTAGTCACAGATGACTCCCATATTGAGCAGGTGCTTCGCTGCTGGAGAAGATCGAGTAATTCACCTCTGGCTCTAGTTTGAGGGGAAAAAACCTTCTGGTTTTACTGATCTCCTCTGAGAGATCCAGGGGCAAGACGTATCCAGAGAGTTTCCACAGATGATGCTGGCAGAATCCTTTTTTGAATTATTATATTATCTGTAGAATGAGCATTTCAATCAGACATTTTGTGCAAAGGAGCAATATCAAGGGTGCATAGGTCTGAAGCAGTGTTGGTGGGTACATATATAGACTGTGTAGTGACTGGTGGATGGCTGCTGATAATTGAACAACAAAACATTGCACACATCAGCTCTAAACATCTACAGTGAGGACGATGCAATAACATCCATGGGGTGGAGTCTTCCTTCAGGGCCATCTTGGATGAGTTTAGTGCTGAGAATGAGCTAGAGTCACTGGGAAGGGAGTTCCAGCATTGCAGTCCCACTAGGTAGAAGGAGCAGCTTTTGTATGTTGCATACACAAGTCTTGGTATGATATAGAGACTTTGGATAGCTGATCCTAGATTGAGAGCTACAGTGTAACAAATCGTGAAAGTAGACATGTAGTTCAGCCTGAACCATCTATGGCTTTAAAAACCGAGGGGAATATTTACAAAGAAATGACGCAGTACAGTGCTGCAAGCAATTTAGCAGTGCAGTGCTGTGTCATTTAAAAAAAGCAGGGATGCACAATATTCACAAGAATACTGCACACCCTTGTGTTTTCCCTTGAGCAGGTGCTAAAAAGTCTGCCTAGCACCTACGCAGACACCCTTGCACCATGGTGCAAGGGTGCCAGCGTTACAGGGATGATTGTTTATGTGCAGGAAGGTGTAAATAAACAATCATTAGAGGCGATTTGCTCCTTCAATGTGTGCTTCAGGATGCAGCACATATAGAAACAGCAAGAAATGAGTAGAAATAAATGTATTTCTCCTTGTTGCACCACTTTAACACTTGTTTTTCAATAGCTTTAGTTTTTGGCACTGCTCAGATTTACAGATCCTTGTAAATCTGGGCCAGCATCAAGACGCAATGAGTGTTGCAGTGGAACAGCCACAGCAACACCCATCGCACGCCCTTTCACGCAAAGTGATGTGTGAAAAGGGGCCGTATTAACAAGGCCATGAAAGGCCAGCAGGGTGGCTTTGCGTGGCCTTGTAAATATGGCTAGCAAACAGCTCCACCGGAGCATCAAAAAAAGTGACGCTCTGGTGGCGCTTGGTGCTTGTAAATATGACCCCAAGATTGTGTTTGTAGCTAGCTCGAGTTTTTCCTAATAAAATATTGGCTTGGTGGCGTAATGTGATGTAGGAATGCATTTGAGAAGACTGTAAAAGGTTCTAACAGCAATGTTTATCAGTGATAGCAAAGGGAGTTGTGCAACTAGTTGACTGTTATAATAATCCAGCTTGAGGAGGACTAATGAGGAAATAAGTGTCTTTGATATTGGGGGCAAAATAAGGCCTGAACGGATTTGACCTATGTTCAATATTTGGAATCTTGTGGCTGATACTATGATGGTTATGAATGTGGACACGGTCAGTGTAGAATAAAAGTGTGAACAAGAATTTCTGGATGAGGATTCTGTGGTCATGCTGGTTTGCAGAAAGTAAACAGGAAGGTGGGAAGAAGGATGTGCTAAAGTAGCAGGAAAATAGATTATTTTGGTTTTGAATGAATTCAACATGAGTGACCGTATGGCCATCCGGTGATGGTTGGCTGGGAGGCAGTTAGGGAAGCATAAGCTGAAAACACATGGGGCTAGACGTAGGTAATTCTATTTTACTGACTCATAAATACCGAATTTTACCGATTCGGTATTTATGAATCGGTAAAATAGAAGGAGGGAGATGTAGGAAAAATCTTTATTTGATTTACCGAATCTGTAAAAATCGGTATTTACCGAATCGGTAAATATTCGGTATTGCCCATTGATTCCTATGGGCCTTGAAGCCCATAGGAATCAATGGGCAATACCGAATCGGTATTTACCGATTTGGTAAATACCGATTTCTGCAAGGGTGCAGGGGGTGTCACTTTGACATCCTCTAGCACCCCAAATACAGGCACGTCTAACATATGGCACACATACATGCCCTAAGGGCATGTCTGTGTGTCACATTGCACAGGTGTGCATGCACAGATGTGCATGCACACCTGTATTCGGTATTTTACCACCCAATAGGATTGGGTGGTAAAATACCGACTCTTAAGGGCCTGTGGCACTTTCTGAAGTGCCACCTACATCTCATTTACAGAATCGGTAAATTTACAGATTCGGTATTTTACAGATACTGTATATTTACCGAATCAGTAAATTTACAGATTCTGTAAATGACATGTCCCCTACATGCCAAATCCTAAATACCGGTCGGTAACGGCCAAAATCGGCCGTTACCGACCGGTATTTTGGCTCCTACATCTGGCCCATGGTGATTAAGTTCAAGAGGGGATCCCTTAAGAGAACTGAACAATGTAACCACCACGCAGCCCAAGGGATATAGGCCCAAATGTAGGTAAAATAGATTTTAATTAAAAATCGGTAAATCTAAGGGGTTGAGATGTAGGAACATCCAGATGTTCCTGCTACCGAATCGGTAAAAATCCCATTCATAAGCCCATAGGAATGAATGGGGCATTACCGGTCGGTATTTACCGAATCGGTAAATACCGATTTTGACAAGGGTGCAGGGGGTGTCACTTTGACACCCTCTAGCACCCCCAAAAAAGAATCGGGGGCCATGTGGCAGGCATACCTGCCCTAAGGGCAGGTCTGCCTGTCATATGGCACAGGTGTGCATGCACACATGTGCATGCACACCGGAATCGGTTTTTTACCATGAAGTTGGATTTCATGGTAAAATACCGATTCTGTAAGGCTTGTGGGACTCAGAAGAGTCCCACCTACATATCAAAAAAACCGATTAGGTATAAATACCGAATCGGTATTTTACAGATTCGGTAAATTTTCCGATCGGTAAATTTACCGAATCTGTAAAATTCTGGGCCCTACATACCATTTACTAAATACCGGTCGGTAACGGCCGAAAATACCGATTTTCGGCCGTTACCGACCGACCTACATCTGGCCCTTAGTTGAGCTGGCACTGGCTTGAGCGCTGGAGAAAAATACCATCTGTCCCAAGAACACAGTAAGACTGCGCCAGCATATTGCAGGGGAGTAAAAAGATATGACTTTGCTCACAATATTTTGCCTTTTTTATAGGGAAGAAGGAAATGGCTAATATTTAGTGCAGGTGGCAATCTTTGTTCACAAATCTCTGGGCCTGATTCATTTCTCATAATGTAGATGCACCCCTTATGCTGTGAAGCTGACCTTTTGAGGGAACTAACAAGGAAGTTACCCTGCTCAGAAGACAAGCTGCGACCATTTCTGCAGGATAGTAGCAATTGATCAAGTAACATATCTCATTGTTGGAGACCACCTGCAGGAGATCTGTTGTGAAACAAGCACCAAGCAGAGAATCCAAGACATAAGTCATTTTATTCAATGAATCACTGGTGTCCATTATCCACAGGCCACAGTGAATTGTGACTATACTTATCTCCAAACTCACACCATATCCTGTCACTCTGCCTGACACAATCAACTGACACAAGCCTAATTGTAGCAACTACATCACAGAAGAGTATATCCACATTCAAGAAGCTGTGGCATGACAGGAAGCTTTTGAACTCTAACAACTACATGATGATGAAGAAAACCTGCACCGCAACTCAAGCTGGTGCTGAGAACTTGTGTCTTCTTAAGCTGTGAATGTGATATAAAGGAGGCCCAAAGAGGTGGAACACAAGATCTACCTAAAGGCTGATTCCACTTTCAGAGGGAGATTGAGACACTCTGAACCCCCAGATATTGAAGATGAGAGGAGGCAGAGGTAGGAGCAATGATAATCCAGGAGTTTTAAAATCTACAAGCTGCACCAATTGTAGTAGCCTGGAAGAAGAGGAATGAAGACCACTTGTGCCATATTCATTGAAGCCTCAACAGTCACATATACTACATAGTCAGCAACAATTCAAGTAGATAAATACCCTTGGTAACCTTATCTGCATTCATTGGTTCTCTGTTCTGAATTTCAGACATGAGTAATACTGAATACCAATGGATAAAATGGACACAATTAAGACATCGTTCAGCTTTCCACTTTACTTCTGCAGGTTTAGGAGGGTGCCTCAAGGAGCATTCAGAGCACCCCCTTCCGTCCACCAATCGTTCAGTAGCTCATGGAATGCATGGTGAGAGCCCCGAACATTGAAAAAGTGCAATCTGCTTGGATGATATCATTAACTACGGAAAGACGCTGATGGAGTGCGAGTAAACAGTCCAGTATGTCACTAATTGCCTGCAAGACCTAGGCCCAGCAAATGTCCCTTAAATGGTGCTTTACCACTCCAGTGTTAAGTGTGTTGGCCTTGTTTCCCAGAGAAAGGCATGTAGGTAGATCTAGTGAAAGTGGAGGCCCTGAGAACATGGCTCCACCCTAACATAGGGAAAGACTAGCAAAGCTTCCTGGGTGTGTGATGAGTATACATTATTTGTGACTTGGGTATCCAAAATCTCCCATTTACTGACTGAGCAGATAATGTAATATCCTCTTAACACAAAAGAGGAACTGAACACAGGGGCTCTTGAAAAGCTTCATCACAAGGTCCAGAAGCTCTTTAGGTTCACATGTACCCCTAGCTATGACCGTGCTTGCTCCATGTACATGGCAGCCATGAGGGGTTAGGTGTTGGGAGGGAGGAAGGGTTACGTCCAGAGGGATACACCTTGCTGTGTGTGTGTCTCTTTCCTCCTGAGGCGGAAGCCGGGAGGTTGCTTGGTGACTGCACAGTTTTTCTCTACCCTCTCCCTATTGTGCCACAGAATTTACGTATTTTAAAAATTGTACCAATATTTTTAACTTGCCTGTACTGCCCTTTGCCCCGATTCAGGAGCGCATTTTGCCTCATTTCCCCCGCCATTCCCGCATCTTGGGCCTGCTCGCAGCCGATTTAGGTGCTGAGTCTGCCGGTCCCGGGGATCATTTTGGAGCGGTCATTTTGGATAGTGAGGAAGCGCTTTGCACAGTCCAGCGCGCAGTATAAAAGGGGCATTCCTTGCTTCAATCAATCAATCAATCATAACATTTGTATAGCGAGCTACTCACCCGGAAGGGTCTCAAGGCGCTTGGGGGAGGGGGTCTGCTACTGCTCGAACAGCCAGGTCTTGAGTTGTCTCCTGAAGGCGAGATGGTCCTGGGTCAGTCGAAGGTGGATGGGGAGGGAGTTCCAAGTCTTGGCCGCCAGGTAGGAGAAGGATCTGCCTCCGGCGGTGGCTCTTCGGATGCGTGGAACGGCTGCGAGGGCGTGGTTGGTCGATCGTAGCTGGCAGGTGGGAGTGTAGAAGGTCAGGCGGTCGTTGAGGTACTTGGGGCCCAGGTCGTGGCGAGACTTGTGTGCGTGGGTGAGGAGCCTGAACGTGATCCTCTTGTTGACGGGGAGCCAGTGCAGGTCCCTCAGGTGGCCGGAGATGTGGCAGCGACGGGGGATGTCCAGGATGAGTCGGGCGGCGGCGTTCTGGATGCGTTGGAGTCTTCTCTGTAGCTTGGCCATGGTTCCGGCGTAGAGGGTGTTTCTGTAGCCCAGTCGGCTGGTGACGAGTGCCTGGGTGACCGTTTTCCTGGTTTCGGTCGGGATCCATCGGAAGATCTTGCGGAGCATGCGTATGGTGTGAAAGCAGGATGAGGAGACGGCGTTGACTTGTCTGGTCATCGAGAGGGAGGAGTCCAGGATGAAGCCCAGGTTGCGTGCGTGGTCTGTTGGCTTGGGAGCGGTGCCCAGGGCGGGGGGCCACCAGGAGTCGGCCCAGGCGGGGGGTGATGGTCCCAGGATGAGGACTTCCGTCTTGTCTGAGTTCAGTTTCAGGCGGCTGATCTTCATCCACTCGGCGACGTCTTTCATCCCTTCGTGTAGGCTGGTTCTGGTGCTGTCAGGGTCCCTGGTGAGGGAGAGGATCAATTGGGTGTCGTCGGCGTAGGAGATGATGTTGAGGTTGAGCTGGCGTGCGAGGGCTGCGAGAGGTCTCATGTAGATGTTGAAGAGGGTGGGGCTGAGTGATGATCCTTGCGGGACGCCGCAGATGACTTCGGTGGCCTCGGATCGAAACGGGGGGAGACGAACTCTCTGTGTTCTTCCTGCGAGGAACAAGATGATCCACTCCAGTGCCTTCTCTTGGATGCCGATGTTGCTGAGGCGTTGAATTAGGGTGCGGTGGCAGACAGTGTCGAACGCTGCAGAGAGGTCCAGGAGGATGAGAGCCGCTGTTTCCCCGTTGTCGAGCAGGGCTCGGATGTCGTCGGTGGCTGCGATCAGGGCGGTCTCGGTGCTGTGGTTGGCTCTGAAGCCGGACTGTGAGGGGTCGAGGGATCCGTTCGTCTCGAGGAAGGCGGCCAGCTGTCTGTTGACGATCTTCTCGATGACTTTGGCTGGAAAAGGGAGGAGCGAGATGGGGCGGAAGTTCTTGAGGTCGGTGGGGTCCGCTGTGGGTTTCTTCAGTAGGGCGCTGAGCTCGGCATGCTTCCAGCTCTCCGGGAAGGTGGCGGTGTTGAAGGAGGAGTTGATGATGTTTCGGAGTTGGGGTGCGATGGTGGAGTTGGCCTTGTTGAAGAAGTGGTGGGGGCACGGGTCGGTTGGGGATCCGGAGTGGATGGTGTTCATCGTGCGGGCGGTGGCTTCGGTGGTCACTGTGGTCCAGGTGCGGAGGGCGGTGGTGGGGGGTGTTGGTTCGACGGTTGGGTGCGTGGGTGGTGCGCCGAAGCTGTTGTGGATGTCGGCAATCTTGCGGTGGAAGAACGAGGCGAGAGAGTCGCAGAGATCCTGTGACGGAGTGATGTCGTTGTTGCCGGTGTTGGGGTTGGAGAACTCCTTGACAATGCTGAAGAGTTCCTTGCTGTCGTGGACGTTGCTGTCCAGTCGGTCCTTTAGTGATTTCTTCTTGGTGGTGCGGATTAGTTGGTGGTGCTTTCAGGTGGCTTGTTTGAGGGCGGTCATGTTGTCAGTGGTCTTGTCGAGGAGCCAGGCTTTCTCGAGGGTGCGGCAGTCCTTCTTGGAGTCCTTGAGTTCGTCGGTGAACCAGGAGGCCTTCTTGCTTCTGGGCCTGCTGGGAGGGTTCTTCAGTGAAGCGAGGTCGTCGGCTTGGTTCTTCCTTGCTGTGTGTGTGTGTCTCTTTTCTCCTGAGGCGGAAGCCGGGAGGTTGCTTGGTGACTGCACTATTTTTCTCTACCCTCTCCCTATTGTGCCACGGAATTCACGTATTTTAAAAATTGTACCATTATTTTTAACTTGCCTGTACTGCACTTTGCCTCGATTCAGGAGCGCATTTTGCCTCATTTCCCCCGCCATTCCCGCATCTTGGGCAAGCTCTCAGCCGATTTAGGTGCTGAGTCTGCCGGTCCCGGGGATCATTTTGGAGCGGCCATTTTGGATAGGGAGGAAGCGCTTTGCACAGTCCAGCGCGCAGTATAAAAGGGGCATTCCTTGCTTGGTTCTTCCTTGCTGTGTGTGTGTCTCTTTCCTCCTGAGGCGGAAGCCGGGAGGTTGCTTGGTGACTGCACTGTTTTTCTCTACCCTCTCCCTATTGTGCCACGGAATTTACGTATTTTAAAAATTGTACCATTATTTTTAACTTGCCTGTACTGCACTTTGCCTCGATTCAGGAGCGCATTTTGCCTCATTTCCCCCACCATTCCCGCATCTTGGGCCAGCTCGCAACCGATTTAGGTGCTGAGTCTGCCGGTCCCGAGGATCATTTTGGAACAGCCATTTAGGATAAGGAGGAAGCACTTTGCACAATCCAGCGCGCAGTATAAAAGGGGCATTACTTGCTTGGTTCTTCCTTTCTGTGTGTGTGTCTCTTTCCTCCTGAGGCGGAAGCCGGGAGGTTGCTTGGTGACTGCACTGTTTTTCTCCAACCTGCCCCTATTGTGCGACGGAATTTACGTATTTTAAAAATTGTACCATTATTTTTAACTTGCCTGTACTGCACTTTGCCTCGATTCAGGAGCGCATTTTGCCTCATTTCCCCCACCATTCCTGCATCTTGGGCCAGCTCGCAGCCGATTTAGGTGCTGAGTCTGCCTGTCCCGGGGATCATTTTGGAGCGGCCATTTTGGATAGGGAGGAAGCGCATTGTACAATCCAGCGCGCAGTATAAAAGGGGCATTCCTTGCTTGGTTCTTCCTTGCTGTGTGTGTATCTCTTTCCTCCTGAGGCGGAAGCCGGGAGGTTGCTTGGTGACTGCACTGTTTTTCTCTACCCTCTCCCTATTGTGCCACGGAATTTATGTATTTTAAAAATTGTACTATTATTTTTAACTTGCCTGTACTGCACTTTGCCTCGATTCAGGAGCGCATTTTGCCTCATTTCCCCCACCATTCCCACATCTTGGGCCAGCTCGCAGCCGATTTAGGTGCTGAGTCTGCCGGTCCCGAGGATCATTTTGAAGCGGCCATTTTGGATAGGGAGGAAGCGCTTTGCACAGTACAGCACGCAGTATAAAAGGGGCATTCCTTGATTGGTTCTTCCTTGCTGTGTGTGTGTCTCTTTCCTCCTGAGGCGGAAGCCGGGAGGTTGCTTGGTGACTGCACTGTTTTTCTCTACCCTCTCCCTATTGTGCCATGGAATTTAGGTATTTTAAAAATTGTACCATTATTTTTAACTTGCCTGTACTGCACTTTGCCTCGATTCAGGAGCGCATTTTGCCTCATTTCCCCCACCACTCCCGCATCTTGGGCCAGCTCGCAGCCGATTTAGGTGCTGAGTCTGCCTGTCCCGGGGATCATTTTGGAGTGGCCATTTTGGATAGGGAGGAAGCGCATTGTACAATCCAGCGCGCAGTATAAAAGGGGCATTCCTTGCTTGGTTCTTCCTTGCTGTGTGTGTGTCTCTTTCCTCCTGAGGCGGAAGCCGGGAGGTTGCTTGGTGACTGCACTGTTTTTCTCTACCCTCTCCCTATTGTGCCACGGAATTTACGTATTTTAAAAATTGTACTATTATTTTTAACTTGCCTGTACTGCACTTTGCCTCGATTCAGGAGCGCATTTTGCCTCATTTCCCCCACCATTCCCGCATCTTGGGCCAGCTCGCAGCCGATTTAGGTGCTGAGTCTGCCGGTCCAGAGGATCATTTTGAAGCGGCCATTTTGGATAGGGAGGAAGCGCTTTGCACAGTACAGCACGCAGTATAAAAGGGGCATTCCTTGATTGGTTCTTCCTTGCTGTGTGTGTGTCTCTTTCCTCCTGAGGCGGAAGCCGGGAGGTTGCTTGGTGACTGCACTGTTTTTCTCTACCCTCTCCCTATTGTGCCATGGAATTTAGGTATTTTAAAAATTGTACCATTATTTTTAACTTGCCTGTGCTGCACTTTGCCTCGATTCAGGAGCGCATTTTGCCTCATTTCCCCCGCCATTCCCGCATCTTGGGCCAGCTCGCAGCCGATTTAGGTGCTGAGTCTGCCGGTCCCGGGGATCATTTTGGAGCGGCCATTTTGGATAGGGAGGAAGTGCTTTGCACCGTCCATCGCGCAGTATAAAAGGGGCATTCCTTGCTTGGTTCTTCCTTGCTGTGTGTGTGTGTCTCTTTCCTCCTGAGGCGGAACCCGGGAGGTTGCTTGGTGACTGCACTGTTTTTCTCTACCCTCTCCCTATTGTGCCACGGAATTTACGTATTTTAAAAATTGTACCATTATTTTTAACTTGCCTGTACTGCACTTTGCCTTGATTCAGGAGGCAATTTTGCCTCATTTCCCCCGCCATTTCTGCATCTTGGGCCAGCTCGCAGCCGATTTAGGTGCTGAGTCTGCCGGTCCCGGGGATCATTTTGGAACGGCCATTTTGGATAGGGAGGAAGCGCTTTGCACAATCCAGCGCGCAGTATAAAAGGGGCATTCCTTGCTTGGTTCTTCCTTTCTGTGTGTGTGTCTCTTTCCTCCTGAGGCGGAAGCCGGGAGGTTGCTTGGTGACTGCACTGTTTTTCTCTACCCTGCCCCTATTGTGCGACCGAATTTATGTATTTTAAAAATTGTACATTATTTTTAACTTGCCTCGATTCAGGAGCGCATTTTGCCTCATTTCCCCCGCCATTCCCGCATCTTGGGCCAGCTCGCAGCCAATTTAGGTGCTGAGTCTGCCGGTCCCGGGGATCATTTTGGAACGGCCATTTTGGATAGGAAGGAAGTGCTTTGCACAGTCCAGCGCGCAGTATAAAAGGGGCATTCCTTGCTTGGTTCTTCCTTTCTGTGTGTGTGTCTCTTTCCTCCTGAGGCGGAAGCCGGGAGGTTGCTTGGTGACTGCACTGTTTTTCTCTACCCTCTCCCTATTGTGCCACGGAATTTACGTGTTTTAAAAATTGTACCATTATTTTTAACTTGCCTGTACTGCACTTTGCCTCGATTCAGGAGCGCATTTTGCCTCATTTCCCCCGCCATTCCTGCATCTTGGGCCAGCTCGCAGCCGATTTAGGTGCGGAGTCTGCCGGTCCCGGGGATCATTTTGGAGCGGCCATTTTGGATAGGGAGGAAGCGCTTTGCACAGTCCAGCGCACAGTATATAAGGGACGCATATGGCTCTGCGCAGCGGATGCGCCGGACCTGCACCGGAGTCGCGCCAGAGTCCTGCCCGTCTGCGCCCGTCAGCGCTGAGGAAGCGCCGGGGGCCGGGCAGGCTGCTCAGTTAGATCCTCCTGTCTCTGGTAGTTTTATATACTCCTTACGAACCTTGCTATCCTACAAACCCTCATCGAAACTCTGTCACCACATGTTTCCACCTGAGGGTTTACCGGAGGCCCTTAAGTGCCAATACATGGGGAAAGAGGATAGTCCCCTCCTCCATATCGCCCGTAATAGGCACTCTGGACCGGGAAAGTACAAGCTCCCCCAGCTTACTAGAGAGACTGGATTCCTTATTAATACCAGATCCCTAATTAAAAATAATCTTGCCTTCAGGGATTTCATCTCCAATAGAAAACCTCCCTGGGTCTTCATCACGGAGACCTGGGCAGCAGAACATTCTGGGCCAGAACTCCTGGATGCCATCCCGGAGGGGTACTCGCTGTCAAGGCTGGTTATTTTGTATAGAACCTCTATAAAGTGTCGAACCGAGCACCTTTCTTCACCATGTGACTCCTTTCAGGCCCTATACTTTGCGCTTAACCCCTCCCCCTCAATCTCCTTAGCTGGGATTCTGATCTACAGGCCTCCTGGCCCCCGGCCATCCTTCTGTCAGAAGCTACTTAAGCTGGTGGAACCCTATATTGACAGACCCAACCTCATCATTCTTGGAGATTTTAACTTCCACTTGGACATAGATAACTCCACAGACATTGCCTCCCTGTCGGACTCATTAGCCTCCTGCGGTTTAAAACAGATAGTAGAGGGACCCACACATAGCCGGTCATACCCTGGATGGGGTCTTCACCAACAACCCTAGGGTAGAGATTGGGGTCCCCCTTCCTGTGTCTTGGTCAGACCACATGGCCATCCCTTTGGATTTTACATACCCCAATTTTTCTACCTCCCTAGCAGACCCCAGCAAGTGGGAATCCAAAAGGAATCTCAGAAGGATAAATAGTGAATTATTAGCTCCCCTTCTGTCCAACCACCGCTCATCACTAGCAAGTGACATCGACAGTGCTGCTTTTGACCTGCATAATTCCATTCTTAAAGCTGTGGATAAACTGGCCCCGGTCAAGCAGACCTACTCTGCCAGGAAGCGCCCCTCGGCCCCTTGGTACTCCGACACCCTCAGGTCTCTTAGGCAGGGATGTAGGAGAAAAGAGAGGCTCTGGAGACTTAATCTCGATCCAGATGAAAAGAACAAACATAAACTCCTACTCAAAGAATATAAAATTGCGGTTCTTGCAGAAAAGAAATTATACTTTTCCAAATTGACTACTTCCCTCAGCTCCCCCAGGGATTTGTTTAAAATCGTTGACTCCTTTTCGGCTCTGCAATCCCCTGATCCGGTAATAGCAACTCAGGAGCTTTGCGACCAAATATCCACCTTCTTTTATGCAAAGATAACCAACATTCATTCAGGCCTAGAAGTTCTTAACCAAGAACTAGGACCTCCCGCTGCCCTAGTGCTACATCCTGCGAAAGACGACCTCACAGAGCTTCCACAGGGTAACTCTTACATCTTCCCCCCGCTCACCCTAGAGCAACTTAATTCGCATTTAGACAAGCTTAAATCAGGATCCCCCCTCAACCCCTGCCCTCTGAAGGTTTTTAAAGAATGCAGAGATGTCTTACTTCCTGCTTTCTTGGAAATCATCAACCTGGCAATCCAGGAAGGTGTCTTTCCGACCTTCTGGAAAATGGCCATAGTTAAACCCCTTCTAAAAAAGGCCTCGCTTGATCCTAGGATCCTAAAGAACTTTCGGCCTATCTCACTACTCCCAGCTCCCGCAAAAATGCTAGAGGCCCATTTAAACTACCATCTGAGGGCCTCCTTGGAGAACTCCAGCCTACTTGACCCCTCCCAGCACGGCTTTCGGAGGGCTCACAACACTGAGTCCGCCCTGACAGTTGTCACTTACAACATCTGTGCCAAGGTCAACAGTGGCCATACTACCCTTCTGGTCCTGCTCGACCTTACTGCTGCATTCGACACCCTATCCCCCTCCATCTTAGTCAAACGTCTCAAGGAGATAGGAGTGGACGGACCGGCACTCAGCCTTTTGAAATATTTCCTGGATGGCCGTGCACAGAGGGTCAAGCTGGGTGATTTTCTTTCCCCAGCTAAACCTGTGCAGTGCGGGGTGCCTCAGGGTTCGTCCCTGAGCCCCACGCTCTTTAACATTTATGTTACACCTCTTGCCAGACTTGTAAGATCTTTTGGGCTGGAAGTTCTTTCCTACACTGACGTCACCCAGATTATGGTCTCTCTTTCACAAACTGCTGATATCACAGCCCGAAACTTTAAGAACTGCATGGAAGCGGTTGCAAATTGGATGGTGAGGAATTTCCTCAAATTAAATGGGTAAAAAACGGAGGTACTGATTTTCGGAGGCAAGGAGGAGATTCGTTCAATGGACTGGTGGCCATCCGCCCTTGGCGCCTGTCCTACGCCCTCTCAGTCCGCTCGGAACTTAGGTGTTATTTTTGATACCAAGCTCTCCTTCGAAAAACCAGTCAGTAGGACGACCTCCACCTGCTATGGTGTCCTTAGAACCCTGAGGAAACTAGTACACTATCTTTCCACCGATGCCCGCAAACTGGTTACGGTGGCCCTAATTTCCTCAAGGTTAGACTACTGTAACGCGTTGTACCTTGGAATTAATAAATCTCAGATACAACGCCTACAAACAGTACAAAACGCAGCAGCCCGGTTTGTTGTTGATGCCCCGAGGCTCGCATCAGGCACCTCTATCAGGAAGGATCTGCATTGGCTCCCCATCCAGGCCAGAATAGAGTTTAAGGTCCTGTGTCTCACCCATCGTGCTCTGCACAGGCTTGGTTCGGAAGATATCAAACCCCTGGTGACCCCTTACGTCCCCGGCAGGGCACTCCGCTCAGCCAACAAATTTCCCTTGTCTGTACCTAAAAGCAACAAAGTTAGATGGGGCAATAGAGATTTTTGCTCCCGTGCTCCCAGAATCTGAAACACCCTTCCGGCTGAGATCAAGGAATTTACCTCCCACTCTCTCTTCCGAAAGGCTTTGAAGACCTGGCTCTTCAGGGAGGCCTACCATTAACCGGCTCACCTCGTTCACCTCTCACACAGCTTTTCCATCCCCAGCGCCTTGACGCCTATGGGCAAAGTAGCGCTTTACAAATTTTATCTCAACTCAACTCAACTCAACCTCACAAAGTCTGGGTCAGTAAAGAACTATGAAGTACACAAGCTTGAGTGCAACACACTTGGAATGGGACACAGCTGAAAAATTCTTTCAATGTTTTTGTGTACACAGGTTGCTTGTGGGAACCGACAAACCCTCTCACCTTCATAAAAACAAGGGCTAAGTTGAATACCACTGACATTGATGGCTTGCTGGCCCAAACACATACGAATTCAAGCACCAGGTCAGGTAAGGAGACCTTCAATGCAGATGTCTTGGCCAGACACCCACATCTCAAAGAGACCAAACCCAAACAGCAGTACCTTCCAGCTGCTCAGATGAAGGCAGTGCACATAGCAGGGGGCACCCTGTCTGTCCATGTACTGGCCAACTAACTGGAATCAACAGAGATGCAGGCAACCAGTCCAGACACTCTTCCAATGACCAACTGGAAGTTGCCTAACCTGGAATTTACTTGTCTGCCTCAACTACACAAAGAAGGCATGTGCCACTTTGCTTAGGGATACTAGCCCCTTTGTCACTACCAATGTGAAGATGTAAAAATTGGTGTAATTTATCAACTCTGCACATTCTGATGACCAAAGCAGGTTTCCTACATATGGACAGCAAGAATGTATTCCAGTTTCCAGTGGCTATTTTTGTTCCAGTGATCCTCTAGAGGCTCTCTGCATCAACCGTAGGAGAATGGAGAAGATTCTAATGGTCACCAACCACTCGCTTGGCATGCCTAGATATTTCCTGTGGCCAAATGCATCTGGGAAAATGTTCCCTATCGGTAGGCAACTAGACGGCACTATTACCAGAGTTCGGTCTCTGACAGTTGCCCCTTCAGGTCTAGCTGGGTGGGCATGATAAGGATGTAGAAGACAAGGTCCACTCCATATGACTGACAAGGTGGAATTCAGATGGGGCCTTTCACCCAGACTCTAATAGATGCTTGGATACTGCATTGGACCACCTGGGGTTACGGCAACTTTGGGCATCGTCAGGGTCCATGGCAAGCTTAAAAAAAATTGTAAACAACATTGTCAAAAATGAATCTATCATACAAGACAAAGTGGTTTTAGTAGAACGGACACATGGCTGGCTCACTGTACAGCCCTACAGTAAAGCGACTCCTCAAGCATACCTCCTTTCTAACTTCTCCAAAACAACCAAAGATAAGTTTCTGAAACACCGGTTGGACTTATTGCCATCCGCATACCATCTGCCCCCATGGTTACGCCTTCCAAAGCCAGCAATTTGCCGTCTCTGTGGGGAAGGGGAGGACGACATAGTCCACATTATAACCATATGCCGGGAACTGATGCAGGAGCACCAATCACTACTTAGACCCAGCTTTAACAAGAAACAAATACGGTCATGTAGACAAGCAGTGCTCGCAAACTTCTCTGGTGAAGATACACAACTAAGCCCGCTGCCTGGTAAAAATGTTAACTGCTGCTGATCTCCGACTGAAACGGACACCACCAGACCAATGGAGAAGTTGCACTGGAACCGGGATGGAACCGGCCTTTTAACTCATTGCGTAATAGCTGAATCAGCGCTTTGCACATCAAGCACTAAGCATTTTTGCACACACCAAGAAAAAGCATCAATAGGCTAACATCGGACATGTTTCACTAAGCAATCAATGCTGAGGCTGCATTATGCGCTTTAAACTTGCAATTATTCGCCTACCTTCAATCTGCAGTCAAGACTCTGACCTGGGGGTAATTCTACCTCATGAACTGCTGCTGAAACTCCGAAAACAAAAATGTAGAAACTTGACTATTGGTCACCAAGGCCCGGGGAATGGACCTCTTCTGTAATTTTAATGTGTATTCTTAATCGTGGCTATCAGCCCTTTAAATTGATGTTTTACTGTTTATTGGAGACAGCTAATTTTTGTAAAGGTTTTAATTAACTGCACAATAAATATTACTTACTTACTAACTGTTCAACAGGAGTGTGCAACCTGTGCAGTGCGCCAATGCATCTGCTACTGCTGAACAATATTCTGTTGATGTGGGGCACTTCCATAGCATATGTAGCAAGTTTGCATCTAAATGCATACATCTGGGGCATTTGGTGTCTTGGCGTCTAAAATTGTATTTGTCGCAGGCGCGCATTCCTTGGAACCTGAGTTGAGCTCGCCAATACAGAGGCCCATTCTGTGTCTGTGAGCTGGCGTCCTATGTCTGCCTCTCAGTGTTGGCGGAGGGCAGATAGGTTTGCCAATGTGTGATGCCTGAGCAATGCTGCAAACCATTTGGCAAGGTGCCCACCTTGACCCATAATGTGTAGGTATTGTTTGGTGAGGTGTGTCTCTGGTTCTGTAGTCATGTCTCCCCATTTAGCTGTTATAGACGCTAGTAGAGAACGATGCAGTAGAAATTGGCCTGGATGTAATTCGTCTTCCTCCATTAGCGTTGTATATGGGACTAGTGTGCCTTCTCGATATAGATCCCCAATGTCCTGAATTCCGGCTGTGTGCCAGATTCTGAGTTTGGCTGCTGTGGTTACTTTGTGACCTCTGGGTGTTCCCTCCAGAGGTAGGGCTGGAGCGTATAGTGTGGCTTTGCGGGTGATATACAGTGTTCTACGGAAGCTCTTGTAGGCCACATTCAGCAGAAGTGAGTCCGGCGGCTTGGCTTTTGAACATGGGTGGAATATTACTGCTAGCTTTGTGATCTGTAGGGAGGTTTGTGTGGTTGCTGTGTCTACACTGTGGTGGTCAGCAAACCATCTGGTGACTCATTGTATTTGGGCTGCTTAGTCGTACTGTTTCAAGTGTGGAACTGCCAGGCCACCCTGGTCCACCAGTGAGTACAGTTTGCTGATCACCACCCTGTGTCTAGATTTACTCCATATGAAATCTTTCACTAATCTTTCGAGGGATCGGAAGAAGGACGAAGGGATGTAGTATGGGAGATTTCTGAAATAATACAAAACCCTGGACAAAACCTTGGACAGTATTACCATCTTTACTATGGCCACTTTCCCTGTAACTGATAGTGGGAGAATATACCAAAATGCCATCTGGGAGCGGACTGTGGTCAGTGCTCTGCCCAGGTTGCCACCTTCCTAGTCTTTTGGGCTTCTGTATATGCGAATGCCCAGGTAGCGGAATGTGTATGTGCACCAACGGTCACATGTTCCTTGAGGGCATACTCTGGGTCACCGCATTGTTCGCTGAAGGAATATAGACAGGATTTAGTGACGTTTACTCGTAGTCCTGATATAAAAGCAAAGTTTTCCAATATGGTTGCTAATCTCTGTGGGATGCAGTGGATGTCTCTTATTTATAGCAGAAGATCGTCTGCATACAAAGATATTGTGCGTGTGCTGTCTCCTAGTGCAATGCCGTCTGGTATCTCCGAGCGTATTGCTTTGGCTAGTGGCTCAATTGCCAGTGTGAAGAGCAATGGAGACAGAGCGCAGCCCTGCCTAGTCCCTCTGCGCACTTCCATGATATGTAGGGTTCTGTTTTAACCTCGCAGTAGGGGCACTATACAGTAGCTTCACCATGTTGAGAAACCCCCCCCCCCAGAATATATTTGTCTAGTGCTGCAAATAGGAATCCCCACTCCAGGGAGTCGAATGCCTTTTCTGGGTCTCATATGAGGTAACCTGCTCTCGGCCATTGGGTTTGCGAATACGTGGCAATATTAAAGAAGCCCCGAAGGTTTAAGAGGTGCTTCTCGACGGTACAAATCTGTTTTGGTCACAGTGAACCAGGGAGGGGAACACCTGCGCCAGTCTATCTGCCAAAAGCTTTGCTAGTACTTTGAATCTTTGTTAAGTAGGGCGAGTGACCTTTTCTTTCATTTACTTTTAATGTGAGTGATGTTTGAGTCTATTACAGACATTTTGCAGGGAAATTATGTGTTTTAAGTTTCATGCAGCGTCCATATAAAATTGCAGGATATTGTAGGTAGTCAATTGGTCTGCGCGATTTCGGTCTCCAGTCGGTGCCAGAGTGCACTTCTTCCGGGGTGGCTCCTGCAGACGAGAATTTCAGACTTACCTTTTCCCTCAAATAAATAATATCTATAATGGTATAATCTATAAAAATATTTTAATTACGGTTTTATTTCAGGAACTACTGTTGAATGCCACGTCATGCCTGTAGTGTCGCGCTCTAGCGTTATGCAGAGACGTCATGACGTAGAGCGCGGCCGCCATTTTGGGAGCGGAAGAAAGCGAGGATCCCATAAACAGCGCGGACGTATTTTACGGCGCTCTTAAGGCTATGTGAATAAACACAATTATACTTACCTGCAATCAGAGTGGAGAGTATCATTAGGGTGTGAGTGCACTCTTACAAATAGCGACGAGGCCGGGACGCGAACAACAATAGAACAAAGACCCAGAGGAACCCCGAGCTGAAAAAAAAAAAAAAACACCAGCAGCCATGACAAGGAGGCAGAACGAAACCATAAGCAGGTACTGAGCAGTAGGAGAGCACGCCAGTGAAAAATAAAGCACCCACAGCACCAACCAGCCCCACCACACGCAGAAACAGCCCCAAGCACAGCAACTGAAGCCAGGGACAACGACAGGCAGGTTGTTCTGTCCATCGACGAGAGCAAGGGAAAGCTTATGGCACCATACCTGTCCCAGTGTGCATGCCCCAGACGGGGAAGGGAATAAACACCACAGTGAGCGCTTTGCCCACAGGAAGGAAGAGGAGCAGAGCAGGGAAACAATCATTGGGTGTAGAAGCACCTGGCACTACATTCTAAAGGGACCCGGGGCCCTGGCGGAGCAAACTGGACACAGCGCAGGGGGCGAATCGACATCGCAAGAGAGCCCCAGAGCACAGAAGAAGTGCGCCAGGCAGTCCCAGAGGGGAGGAAGACCTACCTGAGAGAAGAATAGAAATGCGTGCCCAATCATCCTCGCTCACAATGCCTATCCCCTTCCTTCCCAAACCAGGGGATCCCTCAATGAAGTGGGAGGACTGGAGGGAATGCTTCATGAACTATCTAGAGGCCCTAGAGGACGAGAATGGAGAAGCGTTTCCCAGCAAAAGACGGAAGAGGATATTACTTCATAACCTAGGCCCAGAAGGCATCATGGAGTTCCAGAATCTAGTCCCTACACCACGACAAGGAGCTGATGATGACGTATTTCCACATGCGATCGACGACCTGAACAACCACTATAGACCTGCGGTGCGCACGTCCATAGATAGATACAACTTCCAACAGAGGAAACAATCGGTGGGGGAGTCCATAGATGAGTACGTAGCAGCGTTGAAGAAATTAGCAATCACATGCAAGTTCGGCACCTTACATGACGAATTCATTAAAGACCAAATAGTCATGCATACCACGAACTCAGCAATCCAAGACAAGCTGTGGGTAAATGGAGAATCGACCCTAAAGGAAGTCATAGCCATGGTGAAGAAAGCGGAGCTATCAAAAAGGTGCGCTGAAGCATCAAAAAGGGAGACCGCTGCCAGGCCCATGGTCAACAAGGTCACAGAAGCGGAACCACTGGAAAGAGGCATGGCTGTAGTGGGGGACACGAGGACACAAGCCAAAGGGACATACAGATCAGCACCAATGAAGAAACCTGCCAATGATGGCACAAACACGTGTTACAGGTGCAGCAGTCTGTCTCATGCGGCCTATGACAGGCGCTGCCCAGCTTCCCGCGCCAAGTGCCTGTTTTATGGAAAAGTGGGTGTTAGACCTGTCAGCCCTTTGGGTAGTCTCTCCTATTTTTCCTTTTTTTTTCTCATTTTGCCTCCTAATTTTCCTTTTATTTTTGCGTCCACTACAATTTTTGGTGTTGTCCCTAGAGTTCTGAGTGCCTTTTTCCCTATCACTTTTTGAGGCCTAGGTGCTCTCTTAACATGGTGAAAACATAGACACACAAAATGGTGGCTTGTAACTGCCACATTTTTACCTCAGAGACCTGAGCCATAGGACTACACTGGGAAGGTTCTAGAATCTTCCAGCTGATTTCAGTAGCCAGGGCCCAGTCTATATAAGAGTCAGAACCAGGGCGGCCTTTTTAGAAGTGACCAGAGAGCTTGAGTAGAACCTGGTGAGGAGTGAAGCGGTAGTGTGGGGAGGAAGGCGCACTGAGAAGGCGTTAGATCGTCCCACGGGCCGGCTACTCCACTTGGCTGATGTGACTCCCTGCCTATTGACTAAGCCCTGTCATCGTGTTGGTCATCAGCAGTAACTTTCAAATCCTGCTAGTGCCCCTGGGAAGGATGTCCCTGAACTGCTCGTGAATAATTGAAGAAATTAACCTGGGGAGTCCACAGGGAGAACCACTGTCCTGAAAAGAGACTGGCCAGTTGTCCCACTTCCTTCGTGGCCTCATCTGAACTGCCCCCGTAGAGAGTGTGGGGAGAAGGTCTGTAGCATTACCGCTACTGTTCCCAAGTGGTCCCTGTGCCCCAGAGGTCGTCAAAAGTATCCTACCTGGTCGCGGCTGGCAACTGAGGTCCATATTGCTGGAATGCCGTCACCTGGTCACAGGCCCCCGCTGAGGAGATTGTGCGGGGAGGACCCGGTTTGCATCGGCGGAAAAGAGGGATGTGAGGCGGAGTCGCGGAGGTCTGTGTGGGCTGACGCGGAAGTGCTGTGTGGAAAGGGGGCGGGTATCGGAAGAGGCTGGCCCGCTTAGCGCCCTCCCTCGCTGACGAAGGAGCTGAGGGAAGCGCCGTGGGAGACACGGTGAAGTTCCGGCCCAGTCAGCTGTGAGGAGGCTGAAGCGCTGGGGCCGGATTCATCACCGTTCAGCTGCTGCGTGACTCGCGCAGGTCGCGCGATTGAGTGTGGTGACCTGGACAATCTTCTGAACAGCCGGTAAGGCCTGAAATGAAGTGCGGGCCCCAGGAGCTGAGGGGGCCTTGCGTCTATCTTAAGAATTGTGGCGGGAGGGGAGAATCGGCATAACCCGGCCTGCCAGTGATAAAAAGGATTTCTGACAATAAACAGTGCCTACGAAGTGACACGCAGGCTGGGAACAATCTACAATTGTTAACCTGCGCTGTGAGCAATCTCTCTTCAGTGCAAGACTCATTGATGTTAGTTCCGGCTTTGTTTATTTACAGTCGCTTGTGTGAAAGGGAATCCTTAAGGAGGCTTTATTTACCACTATTGAGGGCTGAGGTAACAGGGTGAATTCAGGAATAGGTAAGCATTGGTTAGGGGGGATTGCCTTTTGAATGCAGAGTTATTTAGAGCCCAAGAGGTCACTGGGACAATCTGACAACCCACTGTAAATCCAGATCAAACTATATGGTTGGAGGAACTGACAACATATCTTGCCTGTCTTCATTTAGATGCCCCACTGTGAACTCAGGTACTGGAGGGCTAATTGGAAGGTTTGCGGGAACACTGTAGCCTACTGCCAATAATAATACTGATCTCTCCAGAGTAAGGGACAGTCATGAAGAATTGCAGAGAACCTGTCTAATTGTTATTTGCTTCAATTAAAACTGTGGGTTATTCTATGCATATATAGGGCCAAGAATTACTACTGAGCTCCTTTCATTTGGGGGAGAAATGTGTCCTTTATGCTAATTGTATCTGTGAATGTGCTAACAATCAAATGCAGAGTTATTATATGACCAAAATCTAAACACTGCTAAGAAACCAAGAGAAACTACGAAGAGAATTTTATAAAACAGCCCGTATTTTTCTAAACTGGTGGAGTGTCCTTTATTTTCAGTGGTGGGGCGCTGGGTTACTGTGAGTGAGTGATGTAAGCACAACACAATTGCCTTTGGAGATTATCTGTTCCTACTCTGTGCCAGGCTACCCTATGTGGACTGGTAACCCCAGGTCCAACAGTGGGGCACTATGAGAAGGTGTGTCACCGCAAACAGAAGAGACTGGCAGTCAATTATGTCGCAGAAGAGTCAGACGCAGAAGGAGAAGGTGAAGAAGAAGTTAGCGAGTTATGCATAGACGAACACATACTGGGCTTCAACTGCAGCCACTCCAAGAAACCCCAGTGCGACCTAGTGATAGGAGGAGTGCCGATAAAGAAGGTAGCAGATTCTGTATCCCCATATACTATTATACAAAGGAGGGTGTGGGATGAACAATTCAAATGCCGCATAGGACAGCACCTAGAACCTCCAGATATTCGACCTGTCACGTTTACAGGAGAGCCCATCCCTATGGTAGGGTATCGGATCCTGAAGTTTGAATTCAAGGAGCGAGTGCAGAGTGCAAGTTATATGTGGCAGAGAAAGGTCCCTCAGTACTTGGATGGATCAACCAAGGAGATTTAGGCATACAATTGAACCCATGAGGCACTACACAAGTGCTGTTGACCAGTCCTGAGCAAATACCTGACGTCACAAAACTGAAGGAAGGTTTTCCTACAGTGTTTGGAGGAACTGTGGGAAAATTAACTAAATTCACGCACAAGATAGACCTGAAAGCAGATGCAAAACCTGTGTGTCACAAAGTGAGAACTATTCCGTTGGCAATCAGAGAAATGGTACAAGTGGAACTACAGAGACTGGAAGACAATGGCATCATAGAGCCGATAAACAGCGCGGAGTGGCTGGCGCCGTTAGTTGTAGCGATGAAACCAAATGGCAAGGTCCGCCTGTGTGTGGACCTGAGAGAATTGAACAAAAACATATTAGTAGAAAAATTCCCGCTACCTAGAATAGATGAAATGCTGGCAAAAATGAAGGGCGTGAAATGGTTTTCCACCATCGACCTCACCTCAGCATACCATCAAATAGACCTACACCACACTAGCCGAAAACTAACGTCGTTCATAACCCCGTTTGGATGCTACCAGTTTCGCAGAATGCCGTTCGGCCTAGCATTGGCAGCGGCCATATTCCAGAAACTGATGCACAGGCTGTTCAAGGAGATGGACAGAGTTCAGTACTTCCAGGATGACATCGTGGTAATGGGCAAGAAGAAGGCAGACCATGAAACAAAGCTGTCCAATGTCCTACATGTCCTAGAACGTAATGGGCTTACTGCAGAATGGGACAAGTGCCGGTTTGGTATGAAGTCGGTCACATACTTGGGCCACGAGATCAGTGAGCAAGGCATCACACAGAAACAAGCCAACGTCAAGGCAATATGTGAAGCTCCTCCGCCGAGAAACAAAGAAGAAATCAGGTCCTTCCTAGGCATGGCCGAGTTTTACAGTAAATTTGTACAGCACTTCGCCACCAAGACACGCCACTTGCACCAGCTCCTCCGAGACAAGACAGCCTTCGAATGGACAAAAGAGCCACAAGAAGAATTTCAAGGGATCAAAATAGATATCAGCACGGCAGTCCCTCTAAATGGATTTGACCAGCAAGCAACGTCAATACTAACGACAGATGCGAGCGAGACGGGCCTAGGAGCAGTCCTTATGCAAGAGACGAAAGAAGGAGAATTGGTCACCATCAGCTTCGCATCCAGATCTTTGTCACCCATGGAAAGTTCAACGTAATAGAAAAAGAGATGCTGGCAACAGTGTGGGCCATGGAGAAGTTCTGCCAGTTCATATGAGGCACGAGATTCAGGCTTAGGACGGACCACAAACCACTGGTCAAGGTCCTCACGTCGTCCGGACATACGAATGCGACTCCCCGTATAGGCAAGATGACATTGAAATTGTTGGACTACAGGTACGACGTGGAACATATCCCTGGAGCAAGGAACAAAGTAGCCGATTATCTCAGCCGAGCCTCGGCCATGGAGGAGGCTCCATGCGAGTGTCGGAAGATGAAGATATCAGGGTGCCGTTCACAGAGGATCATGAGAAAGTGATAAGTGTGCAGGAGTGGAAGGAAGCATACGAGAACAACTCCGACATCAAAATGGTCAAGCAATTCATATTACAAGGGGGGCCAGAAAAGAGGCATTTGAAGGCCTAGATTCTTTGAAGTGAGAGAGGAATTATCCGTTGGTGACCGAGGGATCTTCCTGTTAAGAGGGGAAAAGGTGGTTCCTTTAAATTCCTTGGTACCTCACTTACTTGCCATTATACATGAAGGACACTTGGGCATCATGAAGACGAAGCTGAGGGCAAAACAGATGTACTGGTGGCCGGCAATGGATGGCCAGATAGAAAGACATGTGCGTGAGTGTGAGCAATGCCAAAAAGCAGACAAGTCACAAAGCTTATTGCGCCCACCATTGGGAAAATTTGACAACCCTTCCAACCCGTGGGAGGATGTGTCGATAGACATTCTAGGTCCGGTGTTGGACACACAAGGAGTCCCAAAATATGTAGTCGTGCTCATGGACAGGTATTCCAAGTGGCCGGAGATAGATATACAAGAAGACATGGACACAGAGAAAGTAATAAAGTTTCTCACAGCCATCTTCCTTAGAGAAGGTATTCCACGCTCCATCCTAAGTGACAATGGGCCCCGGTTCACGTCGAAAAATGGAACGCCTACATGGAAAGGAATGGCATAAAGGTCAAGCACACCTCCATATATCATCCAGCGTTAGCTGAGAGGTTTAATAGAGTCACCATGGGCTTGGTGCAGTCTGCGGTAGGGGCAGGAAAGGACTGGGAAAAAGAATTGAAGTGCACGTTGTGGGACTACAGGATCACCCCGACCAGCAAGGGATACAGTCCCTTCCAGATCTTAAGGGGTCGGGACCCTTTCACTAGGGATAACGTCGCGCGGAAGGAGCGCACCATCACGAGCAAATGGTCTCCTGCAGTAGTCCACCACAACTTGGAAAAAGTGCAAAGAGTATACACAGAACACTTTAACAGGAGACGCAACGTAAAGGAGACGGAGTTAGAGAGAGAAGAGTGGGTCCAAGTCAAACTAGTCCAGTTGAGAAGGAAGGGTGACAGTAAGTTCAGCGCATCTATGCAAGTGAAAGAAGTTTATAGCAGAGCCGCCCTACTGAGCGATGGGAAAGTTTGGCCTCTGGATCGAATGTCCAAATGCAACAAGATACTGCAATGGGGTAAAGGAGAAGAAGGCAAGCAGAAAACCCCCATGCCCAATGCAGGGATGTCATCCCGGCGGGAGGAGAAGCGGGAAATTTCGAAGAGAGAGAGAGAGAAGAAGAAAGGGAGGTGGCGAATGACCCAGATACCCCGGAACTCCAGGGTAGCACAAGCGTAACACCTCAAGGGAGAAGCCCCACAAGTGCTGAACGAACTGGAGTAAGAAATCCCAGAAAAGACACTGTGAACTCTTCCAGCACCCCGATGAGACGCACCCGTGCTGGCAGAGCCGTGGTAAGACCGGCCAAGTATCGAGACTTTGAGATGGGTGATGAGAATGAGCCAACCAGCAGGTAGACTGAGAGACATTACTTTTCTGTTTTGTTGTTTAATCTATAAAGGATGGGGATATGTAGTGTTGCACTCTAGTCGTTACGCGGTGACGTCACGACGTAGAACGCGGCCGCCATTTTGGGAGCAGGAGAAAGTGATGATCCCGTGTACAGCACAGACGTATTTCCCGGCGCTCTTCATGCTATGTGAATAAACACAATTATACTTACCTGCAATCGGAGTGGAGAGTATCATTAGGGTGTGAGTGCACTCTTACAATGCCCCTTTTTAGGTTGATAATTATTCACACCAATGTAGACATCCTCTCGCAGTGATTCTCAAGATAGTGTTTTGAAATGCAAACCTGTCCCTGTAGAAATTTAAGACACTACGGGTGTCCTGGCCTGTGTCTGTTACAGCTAAGTCTTTGACGACATGAGTTTGGTGTAGGGGATTCACCAACAAGGCTTAATTCATTGTCGGGAGAACCGGAGAGGAGGTATTACTAACAGAAATGTGAGTCTGTGACTAGGGACACAGGCCATGGGGTGCTCGTGCTAGCAGCAGAGTCACTTGTAGCGGCGAACCCTGCTCATAAAGGTGTTTGGATGAGAGAAGTTAATTAACAGGGCTCTCTTAATCCAGGCCTAAATGTAATGAACACAGCAGTTTGTGAACTCTGTAAAGGTTGCAAATTAATCATTTGTAATACAAAATATGCTTGTCTCGGGAACAATAGGGAGTGAATCTTGCCAACGAACATAGATGGATTAATTGACTATAATGTTGTACAATACTGGTAGACCATGTTGGTTCATCAGGATTAATATTGTAGTCAGGAAGTTTAAACCCCCTCCAAGACAGAAAGCCTCAACTTCTTTACATTAAGGAGAGTTAATGAAAACTACCTGCTGTGGGGACCAGAAAGAACAGCTACAGCTACCTCCATCATAAATAATATTCTTAATAACACAGATGAAGAGCTGATCTGGTTGATGCTTTCCTAGGGTCCTCAGCAGGGCAACATTTCTCTACTTGAGGCGTGCCAGAGGGGAAGACGAGCTTAAATGATAGCTTGGCGTTCCCTGAGACAACCCCAGGGTAATTCTGGAGATCGGACATTGTTACATGCGCCAGAAAATCTGTTTAGGACAATACATTGATTTCAATGTACTATGCGTAAACTGAGGTTAATGAGGGATGAGAGGTGCTGGATGAGTAAATCCGAGTAAGGGAACCAGTTCCTTATTTATGATGAATCCAAATGCTGAAGAACTTTGGGCTAGAATCCTTTTGAACTTTCAGAGGGTTATAGGAGGCAATGTCCCCAGAGACAAACTGTTGTAATCCCACTTGGTACACCCCGCCAACCCTCTGCTTGGGGGACAACCACTTCTCTGTTGGGGAGAATCCTGTCCATGCTCCATGTCTGTCCATTGCCAGCTGGACAACGTTTCTTCACACCTTAGTTACCCTCATGGGATCAGAAAACCTTGTGCGCCTCTGCTTGGGGTGCAAGGAGGCAACACAACTAACGTGGCCCCGAGGAGGTCCCTAAGGCCCACTTCTGTACCAAGATGGACAACAGACTACTGTGTTAAATGAGATCTTTTCATCGTATGCTATGTTATGGTTATGACTTTGTTATATTGTGGTTCGTATGACCTTGGTTTTGCGTACATCGTATACAGTATTTTACTGCCCTGCACACTTGTTCCCTTCCTTCCCTTTTCCCTAAGGAGATGTGTTGTAATCCCACTTGGTACACCCCGCCACCCCTCTGCCCTCCCTCACCTTGGTACAGCCAAGTGCTGAATGTGTGAACATTCCACAGCTGACTCCAACTGACTGGAACCTGTGATGGTATTAAGATGGAATAAAGAAGACTCCTTATGAACTACCTGTGCGCCTCTTCTTTGTAACACAAATGTTTGGTGTTCTTCAATTATATGAAGGTAAGAAACAGTTTTCCATATAAGACCAAATTATGGATAAAAAAAGTGGTTCCAACTGAGAAATGACTACTGCCGTGAAAATAGAGAATATCTAAAGGACCCAAAGTTAACAGTTGCTTAAAAAATGTAAATTCTATCTGGTTTACGGGACAAAGAGGACTTCTTCGAGGCTATTTAAGTGCATTGGATTTTATTTAATTTTTTCACCCATTCTTAATGTTCTATGTTTTCAAATTTTTTATTTCTGTACATTGGGTAGTAAAAAGTCCACTGAGTTGTAAAAATAATAGTGAATGCTTTATAAACTTACAAGTGATAAACAGAGGGAAAATTACAGAAAAGTCTTTAATCACATTGAACTTGTTTAAACGCAATTATATTCCCTGTGAAGCGTTTCCTCTGGTGATTACATTTCATTTACCCCTGACTTTTCTAGGATCAGAAACTGATCAATGGTTTTCCAAAATTTTTAAAGTTCCAACGTAGCTTTTCAAAGAAGCCTTCTAGAATACTTACTTTAGCAGTTCTTCAAAATAATATGAATGCCAAATGTTATTTATTCTCTTTTACTAATACATTGTATGTGTTGGTAAAAATGCATGCAAAGCAGCAGTCTAATATTCCCCTGGCAATAACTCAAAATAACTAGGGCACCTGGTTTTATGGTATTTATTTTTTTGACAATTCCGTCTGTATTTATCCATATTTATTTTTCTCATTTTATCTGTATTTATCCATATTTATTTAGGGTTTTGTGGAAAAATGAAGCTGAAATCAGTATATTTCCACATTTATTTAACCGGTAAATATGCACTCATGCTTCAATGCCTACTAGGTTCCAATTCTGTAAACACCCACACAAACTAAATCAATGTACTTATAAGAAAATATGCATATTTCGGTGTCAACCTCATGCATATCTACTGCTGTCAAAGCCTCTTTACTCTAAAATCCCTTTCTTTTTTAGCCCCCTTACCTATCAATCCACACAGCTATTTGCCTTGCAGTTATGGAAGACAATATTTAGAATTACTCAAAAAGCAACCCAATTCTTGTTTTTATCCACATTTAAAAAGAAATACAGGCAAGAAAATAAATCTTTTCTGTCTGTATTTATCTGTTAAACTCAGTAAAAATGGAAAACAGGGAGCCTTAAAAATAACCCATATCCTGAAACAGCCTTTTTAAAGATCCCCTCATTTGAAAATGCCCAAAAAGAACAATTGATGGACAGAATGCAGAACAATGTCATACATTCACCCCAGTACAAAGATCTGGGCCTAAATCCATGCCAGTTTGAAAAAGCCCAGCAGCCAGTGCAGCACATGCCTCATCCTTCAAAATAGACATTTGACGCACATCTGCACTTTATTTTGTCATCATTGATTTGAATTTCCAATTTGCACGAATTTAAAATCAAATGCAACTTTTCACTGTTGCTATTTCTTAACAGCTTATCGTGCCTCTACCACATGTTCCCAACTTTACAGTCCACCTATGTCATCACTACCAACCATAACACCAGAGTCTGTGTTATCATCCCTCTTGTTGGTGATGCATATGTTTCCGGCTCCTTGGAGATTCAGTCCTGGTCACTCAGTGACTTGTCTCTTAAACAAGAGGAATCAGGAGCTTTTTAACCAGGTCCTGCACACGTACTCCTAAGTCGTATGTATGAAAAATAAACTAGTATGCAGTTCCTAAGTGTGTGAGAGTGTTCACATCTGTTAAGAAGTGCCCTCACACACCACAGAGGATGTCATACTTCATCATTGGACCTGCTCCTTGTCGGGCCAGGCGCTGCAACGCCTGACGAGCCCTGCGAAGGGGCTCTTTGGGGGAGATCTGTTATCAATGAAGCCGTTGGGTGTGTGGGGGTATGTGGACAGGGTAGTGAAGTGAGTGTGCAGTGTAGTTTAAAATACGTTTTGGGCTGCCCTTTTCAATCAATGATATTCCTAAAGTGCACTAGCCTTACTAAAATCTGAAATCCCTGTCTGGATAAAATGGTCCTACAGGGCCTGTGTGGTGCATGAGGTTGACATGTTTCATGCCTAAAGAAGCCCCTAATGGGTCTAGCGGAAATTCATCCGGACCATGTCTTATTTAGAGAAATGAATCTTAACTCCAGCACTACTGCAATGCTGGTTCTTGACGTTGTGTGATGTAGTAGTAACCAGCCATCCAATGTCCTAATGTTCGAGTGACCGGGACCAGAGCGAGGGTAGGATCACAGCTAGTTGCTGTGCCACCCTACGTACGAGCAATGAGGTGCTCTGCTGTAACACCCCTGTCAATCGAGACCTCTGAAAACAGGGGTATCAGAACACTAGGCCATTGGACCTGGTGCTTAACTTCAAGGCTGGTTACTATTACATCACACAACGTCAAGAACCAGCATTGCGGTAGTGCAAGAGTTAAGATTAATTTCTCTAAATAAAACACGGTCCTGATGAGTTGCCACTAGACCGGTTAGGGGCTTTTTCAGGCAAGAAACATGCTGACCTCATGCACCACACAGGCCCTGTAGGACCATTATATCCAGACAGGGCTTTCAGATTTTAGTTAGGCTAGTGCACCCTAGGAATAAAAGTATTGAAAAGGGCAGCCCTAGATATATTTTAAACAACACTGCACACTCACTGCACTACCTTGTCCACATACCCCCACACATCCAACAGCTTTATCAATAAAATATCTCCACCAAAGAGCCCCTTCTCGGGGCCCGTCAGGTATTGTAGCGCCGGCACGACGAGGAGTAGGCCCAATGATGAAGCATGACAACCTTTTTCTGGCAGGTCCCAGGACTCATAAGTACCCTCTCCTGTCTTCCTTGCATTGGCTCCCTGTTCAGAAAAGAATTCATTTTAAAGCTATGATTTTGGTCGTTAAGGCATATCATCAGATTGGAGCCCCTTACCTTAGACAAAGATTTCCCCACTATACTCCCCAACGGACTCTGAGGTCTTCGGCTCAGCTTCTGATTCCTGTTGCTAAAGTTTCACTCTCCCGGGTTGGAGGACGATCTTTTCAAGTGGTAGCCTTTCGCCTATGGAACAGTCTTCCTTTGTCTCTTAGACAGGTTCAGGACCTGCTCATCTTCAGAAAAATGCTCAAAACATGGCTTTTCCAACTTTAATCTGTTTTTCGCTGTCTCTGCCTTGGGAGTCTTTTCTGCGGCTGTTATGTGTTTTTTTTTCTCAGCACCAGGACACTCCCGGGAGTAGCCGCGCGCTTTATAACCAAATTAACATAATATCCTCCGGGGTGTGTGAGGGCGCTTCTTAATAGACCTGAACACTCCCATACACTTAGGAACTGTATGCTAGTTTATATTTCCTCCACCCAGTGACTTGCCCTTAAATCAGTCCCATCTCAAAATTAAGGTTTTTATTTAGAGTTAGTTATAATCCAGGAAGCACTCATTACAGGGAACCAATACATTTATACTGCTTTTCTGGCATATTCAGAAGCAGAAATTTGCACTTTTCACTGCTGGGAGATCTCTCACTGGATTCATTTTGGACATCAGTTGTCAATATTTAAAGGGGTGCTGCAGTACTGTTCATCATCCAACACAGGACCTGTGTTAGCATGACACCCAAAACGCAAAGGCACTGCATATGGTCGATTGATGGTCTAGCATAGATATTGGTAAATATGAAACAAGTAAAAATAATAGATGCATGTGCTTCCGAAAATCAGTCCATAGGAAAATTATTTAAGACCTATCTCCCTGAATGAAGACAATTTCCTGGGTTACTGACTAGAAGAACACTTGGGGTTTGTTTACTGTAGAACAGTGCATTTTTCAGCGAAGAGCAATTTGCCATGAAATATTTATCAATGTAATAAACCAGACCATCGGGAGCTCAAAGACTGCAAAGATTGAGAGTTGCTTCAAAGAAGCAGTGTGGGGTGAGGGTGGACAGAGAATATAAAATAAAGGGGAGCAACTAGAGAGGAGTTGAACATTGATGCTCGGCAGACAAACAGGTATTAAGACCTTTTTGATACTCAAGTAAAGGGACGTAAAGAGAAAGGATACAGTATGTAATGAAATGGAGCAAGACATTTCATGTACCGTGGACTGGTACGTTTAGTTTAAAGGAAAAATATACAGGGAAGGTAGCGGGAATATCCAGGGCACAACAAGAGGAAAAAAAGGGTCATTGTTGGAGTCAAGGAGGTAAACCCACTCTCTTACTTGAATAACACTGTAACCAACAGATTTACCTCACTCTGCTCAAGATAGTGTAGAGCTGGCAATAAGGACACAGGAGGGGCTCGTGCGGGACGTGCTCTGGAATGGACAAAGGAAAGACCCTAGATGGATTTCACTGGAGTGCTGAGGCCTTCGAGTGTGTTCATAATCATCCTGAGGCCTTTTAGATGGTTACCAGTGTCAAAGACTGAAGAGTTTGACCCCTCAGTTAGCCTTGTACCGATGAAGACCAGAGTGCTTGATTATTCGGATATGAGTCGGAGTCCTTCCCTCACCCATTCTCTCTCAAGTGAGTAGTAAGCATCGCATTAGTATGGAGCTTCTACTCATAGCATGTCTATGTGTTGGTCAACAAGATGTCTATTATTACATTGGCAAAGAGCCTAGTTCTTAATCAAGATGAGAGCCAAAAAGATTAGATGAAAGATCTTTTGTGAACTTGGAACAGGTTGGTTTCGCGCCGAAGAAGAATACATGACAATTTTGGATTTTAGGTCCCGGAGGAAGAGAAACTGTGATCTAATGTGGAGCACCTTATGGAGAAGGTTGAATAATAGTTCACCTGTTGATATACAATTTGTAATCATAAAGGGAATCGCAAACTTGCTTTCGAGACAGGATGGATCGTTGATATAAAGCTGTTTGCAATCATGCACATACAATAAACATATTCCTATGTATTATGTTACAGCAGTGAACAGTATTCTGTTGAGACCATCCGAATACCAATGTCTGGACAGTTTGACATTTCTTACAATTACAAGTAGAGAATAATATTTTAGCCTTGAGTAAAGGACTTAGGGGCATATTGCCAACAACTAGCGATTATTATCGCTAAGTTGGCCTAGCGGGAATTTTTCTATCGCCACCCTTCACCTGTTTATATCGCTGAGATACCTTGCTATTAGCAAGGTTTATCTCTAAAACGATAAAAAACAGGCGAAATGCGTGAATATTGCTGTAAATACAGCGATATTCACACATTATCATGACAATGCTCTTAGCCATGTTATCCACCTTGCATTGGATAACATGGCTAAGAACTGCTTTGGGCAGGCGTTAGCTTTTGGAGATATTCGCGCATAGCGCGAATATTTCCAAAACTAAGCCATTGTTGCTAATAGGAGAAAGCGATATTAGCGACTGTTTTCAGTCGCTAACATCTTGGCACGCCCACTTTGCATGTCATTAGCGATAAATATCGCTGACATGCAAAGTGGGCCCCCAGATGCTTGCTATCGCCTATTAGCTGTCGCTAACTGGTGTTAGCGACAGCTTGGTAATTGGGCGATAAAATTATTGCCGCTTTAGCGGGAAAAAGTCCCGCTAATGCGGCGATAATGGCCCTTGGTAATATGCCCCTTAATCTTTAAACATTTGACTTAGAGCACCTGGAATAAGATGAATATTTTTTTTTAAAACTAAGTGGACCAAATTCTTAGTCGAATGATGACCTTCTTGTAAAAGAAAATGGGCATCTGGATGTACTTCTATGCATTCTGACTCCTAGATTAAATTAAAAATGTCTACTCCTTGGGGAATCAAGCCCCTCGAAGGAATATCATTCAACTGAGATTTACATTTTTTTCTCATTGTTTTTGGTTCCATTTAGGTTGTCAGCTCTGCATCCAGTTTTCAGTATCAAAAAGACCCATATGTATGTTACGAAATTCTCTGGTGCTCCATTTGAATTTGTTGGGACTTCTGCGTTGTCAGAATATTACTGGAACTAGAGGCTAACCAAGTGCTTGAGTAACAAATTGGAGGATGGGGTCTCATCAAATTCCCATGTCGGTATACAATAATTGTAGTCCCTAGCTGGACCGCCTTTGCATACTGAAGATGTTGTTCGCCATGGACATCCAACTTTATAAAATTGAAACATGCAGCGCTGGGCTCCTCACCTGCTTCTCCTGCAGGTGTAGGAGAGGGCTGAAGGCTTACTTCCCCATAGCTTTCTCCATACCGACCAGTGCTCTAATGCGTGTCTCCTCAGTGACATTCCCAAAGGTAACAGTTGGGGTGTTCGCCTTCTCTGCTGTACCCCTACAGGTTAAGTCTGGAATATGGTGGGGCATTCTAGCCGTTGGCTTTTCATTCAAATGATTATTTTTAAGCCTTCTGGAATGCAAAGGAGCAGATTGTGCCACCAACAGTTCCACTGCTTCAATGAAGAGTGGTAGCAAGTCAGACTTCAGGGCTTATCACCTTCCACCCCAGGATCTCCTCCAGGTAAGACTGGGCTAGGAGCAAGCAGGCTTTGTTTGAAGATCAGAGATTCCATTTGTGATCTGAATTGATTGGCTATCATTACCTTGCCCTGGTGTTTTGGGTGGGCTGTACTCACGGGTACTGAATGAGAGCACTTCTGTAATTTGGAAGGAAGAGTACAGCACTTCTAGGAAGGGATGCCATACTTTTAGTAGAAATCCAAGATTTCCAAGATTAAAACTTTCCAAGATTTCCAAGATTTCCAAGATTAAAACTTCCTCTGGAATAATGAGTACCAATACTTTAGAATTCCATTTCAAGCACTGCCTTCAAGTAGACAACAGGATTAGGCCTCTTCAAAGGCAGTCTGGAACTTGGATCTAATGCATGAAGCCTCCATAACTGGTCGCGGTATTGAAGCATTTGGCCAGCATCTACAAATGATTGTAATAAGTATGCATTCACTACCACATCACAAAATGGCTGTTGTCTTTCTTTAGCGGGCTCAGTGCTGGATTTAGGTTAGGTCTTTTGCAGGGCCACTGGAATTATGCAATTTTGCGGCTATGGCATTGTATGCATAATTATGGATTTGCCACATAAGCCATCATGAGCTGCGTAGGACCTGATTATGATGTGGTCGGAGTATTGTGATCAGTGCGTAAATCCCTATTTATTTACGGTTTGGAATTACAAGTTTAAATATATACCAAGGCTCGTTCAGTTTCGTCAACCTGCCAAAATTGAACAGAGGAGAAGAATACGGTATTTACAGTATCATGTGGATTTTGGTTCGTTAAACACCAAAATCTGCATGTTATTCCCCATAAACTCGTAATATCGCAACCGATAAATTAGTTACCCCGTGTCACTGATATTTATCAGATGCGATAAATAACACCTACACTCGTAATCAAGGCCATAATCTGCAGATTTTAACAAGACAAATGTTTGTTTCCGGCTCAAACAGGATAAAAGTTACTAAAACCGCAATGACGTGCTGGCGCACAGTGTGAGACCCTTCGCAAACTTTGATTGGTCAAGTTTCTGTTGGTTGTTGCTGCAGTAGGGTGTCAAACTGGTACTAATGAGGTGAAACCTTTGCCAGATATAATGCTTGCTAATGAAAAAATAAGGATATAATAGTATCACAAAAAGTACAGCATTAAGGGCCTGATTATGATGGCGATGGGACTGCCACAGTCAGGCCGTCGGTGACGGTGCCACCGCCATCTGCCCCTGCTGGTCCACCCTCCGCATTACAATGGCTATGCATCCGACGGGCTCAAGGAGCATGTTGAACCGTAGGAGGGACTGCAATTCCTACAATAGTGGTGGTGCCTGCCCAGGCACCGCCATAGGGATTAAAATGTCTCATTCCACCGGCCATTTCATGGTGGTTAACCTGCCATGAAAAGGCAGGTGGAAAGTGACTTTGGGGGCCCATTGCGGGCCACCTTCCTCCCTGGCCCTACGCTATGGGCCAGCTGCCCGACTACGCATCCCAGCACCATGTGGCAGGCACCGCATGGTGCCTGCGGACTACCCGCCACGTAGTGGAGAGATGTTTACAAAGGCAGTGACACTTGTGCTGCAGCCCTTTTGCGGGCCGCAGCACAAGCCTCAATGCTACGAGGCATGTTTCCAACCGCCTCCAAGCAGTCGTATCATAATTTGCATGGCGGGACCACCGACTACCTGTCGGCCCTCCCGTTCCCAACAGGATGGCGGTCGGACACCCGTCCAACCGCCATCTTAATCATTGCGACCACATGGAACCAGCCCACAAAGGTCTTCACTGGCTGCCTATGCAGGAGTAGAACATATTCAGAAAAATCTGCTTCATCTTCAAGCCTAATGTCTCTAACACCCATTCCCAGCTTCGAGCACCAACTACTGTGACGTCTCACTCCTACACTTCCCCTGCACGGAAGCATCCCCAGCGTTCCGAGGCAGTCTGATAATTGGCAAATGGAGCGATGGACAAAAAACTTTAAAATAATTGAAAAGATGCAGAACCTATCAGTCTCCGCATTTCTGAACCTGCTCCCAGGTCCTTGTATTTTTAAAGTATTTCTGGTGACCCCTGCAGCAGACTGTAAGTCACGGCCCCCCGTCTTTCTACCGAGATTCGATGGCGCTGTCACCTTATCGTAGCTGAGGTGAGGCTGTGCTCAGAGAGGCCGTGCTCAGAGAGGCCGCGCCTCATCCTCAGATCCCCCACTATCATCACGGTAGTCTTAATAAAGCGAGCGGGTACCTGCTTCTCCGAGGAGGGCGGCCAGGAGGACCCCCAGCAGCAGACTCATCTCTGGGCGCCTCATCCTCACGGGCAGCTTCTCCCCTCGAAGTCTTGTATTCGTGACGAGCGGCAACTAAGAACAGGAAACGACTGTGAGCTTCTTCTGAGTGACTGCAGCGCCAAGTACCCTCAGGTTATATAGCAGAGGGCAGGGCACAGGAGGTGGGCAGGTGAGAAGGGATGGGAGTGAAAGCGCCTGGGCAGATCAGCAAGGGGGTGAGTGTCAGTGCGAGGGACGAGAGCGGTTGATGACGAGAGAAAGAGACTTAGGGAAGAGAGATACCATGAGAGGAGAGAAAGACAAACACGAAGAGAGAGATACGTAGGGGACAAATGATAGAGAGATACAGTGAGGGGTAAAGGGACTGACAGAGAGATGAAGTCTGAGACAAAACCTACGGGACCAAGAGAGAGAGGGGGACACTGAAGGGAGAGAGGGGGATACCGAGGGCGAGAGAAGCGTTCTGATTGGTAGAAACACAACGAAAAGAAGAGAGAGAGATGGGAGAGACATACACCCTGGAGAGCTCGGGGATGATACAGAGGAACACCGAGGGAGTAGAGAGAGCGACAGGCAGAGAAACATTTGTGGAGGGGAGACTGCCTGACAAGCAGAGAGGGAGGAAGACGCAAACTAAGGCCGTAGAGAGCCTCTCAGAGATAGAGACATAAATAGAGGAGAATGCTAGACCAAGAAAGAGAGACACGCTCTTACAGCAGAGCCTGAAGAGAGACGCACTGAAAGGAGAAGTAGACTAAAAGGAAGAGAGGAACGTTGAGGGAGAGACAGCGACAAGGCTAGAATAGAAGATTTTTTAATGCGATTTTATATAACGCGAACATTTCCCGAAGGTGTCAGAGCGCTTTACAAAAGAACCAGTTGCGTTACATAAGGACTTTGTATTACATGAGTTACATAAGAGATACAAACAGAAAAGAATTGCAAATGTACAAGGTGTAAAGTCACTCAAGAAAGAGATAAAAACAGAAAAAAAGTGCACATGTACAAGTTAAAAGTCACTGTGTGTTGTTCCCTCCTGAGGCGGAAAGCCGGGAGGTTGTGCTGTGTGCCTTGCGAGTGTGGACCTCTTTTCTGGGCTATTTTTCCACCATTATTTTAAAAAATCGTCGAGTTTTAAGACTCTTTCTAAATCCTTCCCAAATACCACATTGGTAACTTACCTTGTCCCCGGCTGACCACTCGGCAGTCGTTGGCCCCCTTTCCCCGCATTTGGTGATCATTATTCGGTGTTCAGCCGACTGAAGTGCTGAGACACACGGACTTAGGACCGCGGAATCTAGCAGCGGCCATCTTGGGGGTAGGCTACACCTGCAGCGCTCTAGTCACCAGCGCATAAAAGAGCTTCCTAAGCAGGCGAGATCCCTTGCTGTGTGTTGTTCCCTCCTGAGGCGGAAAGCCGGGAGGTTGTGCTGTGTGCCTTGCGAGTGTGGACCTCTTTTCTGGGCTATTTTTCCACCATTATTTTTAAAAATCATCGTGTTTTCAGACTCTTTCTAAATCCTTTCCAAATACCACATTGGAACTTACCTTGTCCCCTGCTGACCACTCGGCAGTCGTTGGCCCCCTTTCCCCGCATTTGATGATCATTATCTGGTGTTCAGCCAACTGAGGTGCTGAGACACACGGACTTAGGACCGCGGAATCTAGCAGCAGCCATCTTGGGGGTAGGCTACACCTGCAGCGCTCTAGTCGCCAGCGCATAATAGAGACGGGCATGCCTCCGCGCAGCGGACACGATCTGCGGACGCGCCGTTTCAGCGCCGGAGTCACGCCTGAGTCCAGCCCGTCTGCGCCCGTCAGCGCCAAGGAGGTGCCAGGGGCCAGGAAGGCTGGCCATTTAGACACTCAAGTTTTTGTTAGCCCCCTGTATTCTTTACGGACACTACGTACACTTAAACCCCAGTGGAAGCCCTGTCACCATACGCTTCCATCTCAGGGGCTACTTAACGCTCCTGAGTGTCAATGCTCTGGGAGAGGGACTAGCTCTACCCTCCCCGAACTTTGTCACAAACGGCCTAGAATAGGGAACCACGACCTTCCTCTGTCGGTCAGAGAGACTGGGTTTCTGATCAACGCCCGTTCCCTAATCAAAAACAACATCGCTTTCAGAGACTTCATCTCAGACAGAAAACCATCCTGGGCATTTATCACAGAGACCTGGGCCTCTGAGCACACAGGGCCTGAGCTCCTTAATGCCATCCCTGAGGGGTACTCCTTGGCAAGAATGGACAGAGAGAGGCGCAGGGGAGGGTGGGGGGGCTGGGAATACTTTACAAAACTTCTATAAGATGCCGGACCGAGCCCCTCTCCTCACTGCCTGACTCTTTTCAGGCCATTTATTTTGCCCTCAATCCCTCCCCTACGGTCTTCTTTTCTAGGATCCTGATCTATAGGCCCCCGGGCCCTAGGTCCGGTTTCAGTCATGACCTGCTAAAATTGCTAGAACCCTATATTGATAGACCTAATCTGTCCATTCTTGGAGATTTTAACTTCCATTTGGAGAATGACAGCTCTGCTGATACTGCCCTTCTGCTGGATTCTCTAGCCTCCTGTGGGCTGAATCAAGGAGTAGTAGGCTCCACTCACTCTGCTGGACACACCCTGGACGGGGTCTTTACCAACGACCCCAGGGTAGGATTAGGGTCCCCCCTATCCCTGTCCTGGTCGGATCATCTGGCCGTCCCACTTAATTTCACACCCTCTCATTCTGTTACACCCTTAGCAGATCCCAGTAAGTGGGAATTAAAAAGGAACTTTAGGGGTTTAAACAACGAGTCCTTAGCCCCTTTGATGGCTAGTCTCATGCTCACCTTAGCGAGAGACACTGATACTGCCGCTCTCGATCTTTTCAATTCCATCTCGAGAGCCGTGGATATCCTGGCCCCGATCAAGCAGCATTATTCTGCTAGAAAACAACCCTCAGCACCTTGGTACTCCAATACCCTTAGGCGGCTACGGCAGGGCTGCAGGAAGCAAGAGAGGCTCTGGAGATCACACCTCGACCCACACAAAAAGATAAACTTAAAAGTTTACTCAGGGACTATAAAGCTGCGGTGATGGCAGAAAAGAAAAAACATTTTGCTAAACTGACTGCCTCCCTCAGCTCTCCCAGGGAATTGTTTAAAATCGTTGATTCCCTGTCTGTCCTTCAATCACCCGACCCCATAATAGCAACACAGGAACTCTGCGATCAGATCTCAACCTTTTTCCACGTCAAGTTAACTAACATTCACTCAGGCCTAGAAGCCCTTAACCTAGATTCTGGGCCCCTCCCAGTTTCAGTGGTGTCCCCCTCGGAAGAAGCTCTGGTGAGGGCTTTGGGTTCCAACCTTACTAATTTCCCTTCGCTCACTCTGGTGCAACTTAATTTACACCTGGACAAACTTAAATCCCGATCTCCTCTTGATCCCTGTCCTTTGAAAATTCTCAAAGAGTGCAGGGAAGTTCTTCTCCCCCCGCTCCTGGAGGTAATCAATCAGGCAATACATGAAGGTGTCTTTCCGACAGTGTGGAAAATGGCCATAGTCAACCCCCTCCTTAAGAAGGCCACTCTGGATCCGGCGATTTTAAAGAACTTTCGCCCAATCTCCTTACTTCCAGCCCCCTCAAAAATGCTAGAGGCCCACCTAAACAGCCACCTGAGTGCCTTCCTGGACAACTCCAATCTATTGGACTCCTCTCAGCACGGTTTTCGGAGGGCATATAGCACTGAGTCTGCCCTGACAGTAGTCACAAATAACATCCGCGCTAAGGTCGACAGTGGCCAGACTACCCTTCTGGTCCTGCTCGACCTTACAGCTGCCTTCGACACCCTGTCCCCCTCCATCTTGGCCAAGCGCCTAAGGGAGATAGGATTGGACGGACTAGCGCTTAGCCTACTGACATCCTTCCTTGATCACCGTGAACAGAGGGTCAAGCTGGATGACTTTCTTTCCCCAGTCAAGCCTGTGCAGTGTGGGGTGCCTCAGGGTTCGTCCCTGAGCCCCATGCTCTTCAATATCTATGTAGCACCGCTTGCCAGGCTTGTGAGATCTTTCGGGCTTGAAGTCCTATCCTAAGCTCAGATTATGGTCTCCCTCTCGCAATCCGTAGACATCACAGCCCGAAATTTTAGGAACTGTATGGAAGCAGTTGCGGGCTGGATGATAAGGAACTTCCTTAAACTAAATGGGGAGAAAACGGAGGTCCTTATCTTTGAAGGCAAGCATGAGATCTGGTCGATGGAGTGGTGGCACTCTGCTCTTGGAGCTTGCCCCATGCCCTCACAGTCTGCCCGCAATCTGGGTGTAATTTTTGACACCAAGCTCTCCTTCGACAAACAAATCAGCAGGACTACCTCAACTTGCTGCGGGGTCTTAAGAATCCTGAGGAAAATTGTACACTATCTCTCAATCGAGGCCCAAAAACAGGTCACCGTGGCTCTCATATCCTCAAGTTTAGACTACTGCAATGCACTATATCTAGGAATCAACAAACAACTAGTTCAACGTCTTCAAAAGGTGCAAAATGCAGCAGCCAGGTTTGTTGCTGATGCCCCGAGATTCTCATCAGGCTCCTCCATTATGAGGGATCAGCATTGGCTCCCCATACAGGCAAGGGATAGAGTTTAAGGTCCTATGTGTCACCCACCGGGCCCTGCACGGATCCGGGGCCGAAGACATAAGGGGACAGATGTAGGAGCCCAAATACCGGTCGGTAACTGTCGAATTCGGCCGTGCCGACCGGTATTTAGGAATTGGCATGTAGGGGCCAATATTTTAAAGAATCTGTAAATTTACCGATTCTGTAAAATACCGAATCTGTAATTTTACCGATTCGGTAAATCTCAGATGTAGGTGGGACTCTTCTGAGTCCCAAAGGCCTTACAGATTCGGTATTTTACCACCCAATCCAATTGGGTGGTAAAATACCGAATCCAGGTGTGCACTGTGCAATGTGACACACAGACATGCCCTAAGGGCATGTATGTGTGCCACATGTCACACATGCCTTTACTTCGGGTGCTAGAGGGTGGGAAAGTGACACCCCCTGCACCCTTGCAACATTCGGTATTTACCGATTCGGTAAATACCAAATCGGTATTTCCCATTGATTCCTATGGGCTTCACAGCCCATAGGAATCAATAGGAAATACCGATTTGGTATTTACCGAATCGGTAAATACCGAATGTTACCGATTCGGTAATTGAAAAATTATTTTTTCCAACATCTCCCACCTTCTATTTTACCGATTCATAAATACCGAATCGGTAAAATTCGGTATTTATGAATCGGTAAAATAGAATTACCTACATCTGGCCCTAGATCCCTTGTCTCCCTCTATACCCCCGGCAGGGCACTTCGCTCAGCATCTAAAAATCTTCTTTCTGTGCCACGAGTCACCAAAGCCAGATGGGGTGGGAGGGCCTTTTCCTCCCTTGCCCCCAGGATCTGGAACATACTTCCGGCTGAGCTTAAGGGACAAACCTCCCATTCTCTCTTCCGGAAGGCATTAAAGACCTGGCTCTTCAGGGAGGCCTACCTATAGCCGGCGCACGCCCTCTCCCCTCACACAGCCAACACCATCTCATCATCATCATCATCATCATCAAAGCTTTATTCGAGTATTATACTCATAAAAGCACAAACATACATTTAAAATACATCATTTAAAAGATTAAATTCGAATTTATACAAAATTTTAAAACAATTGTGCAGACATAATCAATAAGAAACTTTGATGTATAATTACACAGAACCCACAAAAAGTACCCCGATCAATTTGCATTAGTAAGAATTGCCCTCCGTCTAATGGACCATGCCCACCCCAAGTACTTTGCTGTTGCTAGGACAACAGGCATGTCGGTGGAGGTACAAAGTATTCGTAGTGCCTCCACACCCCTAAGTGTCCCTAAATTTCTACAGACAGGGGCTAACCAGACTTTTCTCGGGGTGGTGTAAGCTATGCACATAAATAAAAAATGGCCTATGCTTTCGTTTGCTGCACCACAAACTGGGCAGCAGGAGGTGGTGGAGCTCCTCCACCTTCCGGTCACAGATCTCAGAGGAAGGGCACCTGATCTTAGCTGGAAGAAAAGCTTCCTATCCCCTGGGCTGGTAATACTGTCCCAATATGGTTCCAATGCAGGATATTGTTTAACTTCGAGAAAGCGCCCCGTCATGGTGTCAGATCTCGTTTTGTTCCAGAGTCTTCCAGCTACCCAGTCCCAATATAGGCTTTTAATCGTATTTTTACTTGGGAAGGGTTCCACAGATGGATTGTCCCATAGATTTGAGAGGCCAAGATCGCCTAAGGCAGTCCTGAGATTTTTTAGCCAAACTATCTTATGGAAAGTATCAGCTTTAATTATGGCCGAGAACCCATCTGCATAGTGCCGGATCTCCGGGGTAGTCCAGAGGCGTCTCCAATAGAGAATCGGGCGCAACCTCGCTTGGTCGCTAACTGGTCTTCTCCCTAAATCGAGACCAAGTGGGATTAGTGGTGTACTCTGCGGGAGTCCTGTGATTCCCCTAAGAAACCTATTCTCGGATAACTGCAAAGGGAGGAGCTTCCCAAATCCCCACAACTCTGCGCCATAGAGGGCAGACCCAAGAGCCTTGGCGTCATATACAGCCAAGACGGGTTTTGTTGGCCTAGTCTTAGACTTTTTATGTTCCACCCTAAGTGCCCCCGAGATCTGTTGGTGCCTCAGAACCGCCTTTGCTATGTGTTGGGACCATCTTGAGTCGTTTGCTATCTGTATCCCAAGATAGGTAAATACACTGACCACCTCAAGCTGACAGTTATTCAGAAATATTTTCTGCCGGGGTCTGCGTTTTGATGTAAAGGCCATCAGCTTGGTCTTACCCACGTTGACTTCTAGGCCATGCTCCCCACAAAAGAGATCGAAAATATTCAAAGCTCGCTGCAGGCCAGCCGGGGTTTTGGATAGAATTAGCGTATCGACGGCGAACATCAGGATCGGAACCCTGAGGCCCGCCAACGAAGGCGCGTCTACACTGGCGTCCAGCATCCGAGCCACTATCCCATTAATAAATAGGGAAAAGAGCAGGGGAGCCATTGCGCACCCCTGCCGCACTCCACGCTCAATCGGGAAGTCAGGAGATGATTCGCCATTCAGGCCCCATTGGACTTTGGCGAAATTACACTCATGCAACCTCATTATCAGGGTAAGTAGCTCAGCCGGAAGACCTATTTAGCTCAGAACTGCCCAGAGCTTTCTCCTTGGGACCAGGTCGAAGGCAGCCCGCAGGTCAACAAAAGCAACATACAGGCTGCCCTCGCCAAGCACCACCGTCCCCCACTGCAGCAGAGCAGAGCGAAACACCTGATCGACTGTACTTGTAGCCCGCCGAAAACCAGCCTGATAAGGGGACAGGGCATTGTTCTCGTCAACTAAGCATGAGCGCAAAATCCGCTCCGCTCGTGGATTTTGCGGATTTTCGGTAAATTCGCGATCCGCGAACTCCCGCGAATTTACCGCGAATCCGCAAATCCGCGAGCAGCGGATTTCGGGGGCAAAAGTTCAAGCCTGCCTGGCCTGTTGTAACTAATTTACGATGGCGCCGGCAAGCTGCCAGCGCCATCCTAAAATAGTTACTAAGTTAGCTTCAACAGGAAGCTCTAATAGATAAAACAAAGCAGGTGCTCGATTTTATCTATTAGAGCTTCCTGTTGAAGCTAATTTAGTAACTATTTTAGGATGGCGCTGGCAGCTTGCCGGCGCCATCGTAAAATAATTACAACAGGCCAGGCTGGTGTGCTGTCTCTTCATCTGCTGCTCTGATGGGGCCCAGACCCTTTGGAACCCCCGCCCACACACTCGCGCTGTGCACCGTCCTCCCGCCATTGACCCACAATGATGGACAGCTCAACCAAGGGACCCCTGCGCCCCTCGGGGCGATCGCATAGTAACACACACATGGTCGCTGGAACTAGTTGAAGCTCAAATGCAGTGACTCATTTATCAGCCAAAAAACAATTGTGAGCGTTGTCAAGGCTGGGCAGATGTGCCTTCTTCCCAAATCTACCGTCGAAATCAGCTGTGATGCTGGATAGAGGCCTATGCATCCTTGACTTTCACGAGCGCAATCCCAGTGCTGTTCCTGTGACCAGGAGCTTCTGTATCTTCATCTACTGGTCTGATCGGTCTCTGACCTTTTATACAGACAAGAGGCATGTATTGTGCACTCGCATGGAAGCCCCGCCCGTTTGTCCCTGCCCACACACTCGCTGTGTGCACCGTCTTCCTGCCATTGACCCACTATGATGGACAGCTCACTCAAGGGACCCCTGCGCCCTTCGGCGCGATTGCATAGTAACACACACATGGTCGCTGGAACTAGTTGAAGCTCAAATGCAGTGACTCATTCATCAGCCAAAAAACAATCGTGAGCGTTGTCAAGGCTGGGCAGATGTGCCTTCTTCCCAAATCTACCGTCGAAATCAGCTGTGATGCTGGATAGAGGCCTATGCATCCTTGACTTTCACGAGCGCAATCCCAGTGCTGTTCCTGTGACCAGGAGCTTCTGTATCTTCATCTACTGGTCTGATCGGTCTCTGACCTTTTATACAGACAAGAGGCATGTATTGTGCACTCGCATGGAAGCCCCGCCCGTTTGTCCCCGCCCACACACTCGCTGTGTGCACCGTCTTCCCGCCATTGACCCACTATGATGGACAGCTCACTCAAGGGACCCCTGCGCCCTTCGGCGCGATTGCATAGTAACACACACATGGTCGCTGGAACTAGTTGAAGCTCAAATGCAGTGACTCATTCATCAGCCCAAAAACAATCGTGAGCGTTGTCAAGGCTGGGCAGATGTGCCTTCTTCCCAAATCTACCGTCGAAATCAGCTGTGATGCTGGATAGAGGCCTATGCATCCTTGACTTTCACGAGCGCAATCCCCGTGCTGTTCCTGTGACCAGGAGCTTCTGTATCTTCATCTGCTGGTCTTATCGGTCGCATGGAAGCCCCGCCCAAATCCGCCGGTCGGCAATCCGCAAAATTCGCTGATTTTGCGGATCCACGATCCGCAAATCCGTGAATCGTGGATCCGCAAAATCCGCCCATGCTTATCGTCAACCCAATCCATTAGTTTGTTTACCACCATCCTCCCTACCACTTTTTGGACAGTGGCGATCAAGCTTATCGGCCTGTAATTAACCAGGAGAGACCGATCCCCTTTTTTATATATGGGTATGATGGTTGCTCCCTTCCATAGTTCAGGGACAGCCGTTCCCTTTGCTATAGCATTACCCAGAAGAAATACATATCTGGCCCACCTCACCTTGTCGTTTCTGAAAACATCAGATGGTACACCATCTAAACCCGGGGCCCTTCCCCCGGGGGCACTATATATTGCGACTTCGGTTTCTTTAAGGGTAAATAAATTCTCAGTGGGGAATACAGCCAAAATTGCTTCCACATCCTTAAACTCTGCAGTCTCAGCATATTGGGGTTTGAAATATTCCACCCAGGCACCCTCGGCGACATTATTATCGGGTTTGTCTGGAGTTCCACCTCTACCCCACTTGACAATATTCCAGAATAACCTGGAGTCCTTAGCCCCCGAAGCCTCCTTTAGTTCAACCCAATGCTTTTCGTCCCATGTTTTTCAGCTAGGGATATGCTAACCTTGTAGTGTTTCCTGGCGCCACTAATTGCTACCCTGTCCCTGCTCCTAATTGCTCTGCCCAAACTTAACCTGGCTTCCCTGCACTGATGGTTGCACCACCTAGCTGGTTTGGGTGGTTGTTTCCTGTTTGTCTTGCGAGGCCGCAGGAAGTGCGGTTTTAGGAGGGAGAAGAGCTTGTCATGTATGTCAGTTATTTCCCTAGACCCAGGGATTACTGGGTTTGCATCCTCCATAGCGGTGATTGCAATATCTACCTTAGAACTTATAAATGCCATAGATTCTGCATTAGCCAATACACTCGGCCATTTAAGTCTGCGCATGTCGTTGGCCATAATAGGCAGTGGGCCATCAGTCGATGAAGAATTCCCTGATTTGTCCAACCACCAACTGTGGGTCACACAGAGAGGATTATGATCACTCTCCAATCTGCCCTTGATTTCCATGTCGCATACCAACTGCCACAAGTTTAGGCTACAAAGGACATAATCTATCCGGCTTTGGTGACGACCATTGTCGAATGTACAGGCGCCTTCCCTATCGCTCTTCGTTCTCCCATTTAGGGCTCTTAGTCCTTGTTCCAAGCAAATGGCATTCAGTTGTAGTATATCTTTTGTCCATCGCTTAACCGGGGCCAGATTTAAAATAGGGACGCCCCACTGCATGTCTTCCTCTTGCCCCAAGGGAACATCGGAGCTATCCAATGGTTCGAAAGTCCTATTTAGGTCGCCAGCTACTACAACTTTATTTCCCAAGGACTGCATTTCCAAAAAAGTGGACAAAGCCTCTAAAATGGGTGAATTCCCTATGGTACTGCCCCTAGCATAGATGTTATAAATCTCTATCCCTCCCCAGTGTTCTGATGCTATTCTTACCATTTGGATATCCTTGCAACCCAAATCCACCACTTTGATTGTTGCATGTAGGCTTTGCCGTATCCAAATTGTAAGACCTCCCATCAGTCGGCCCCTGCCGCCTCTACTAGCCGGGATTGCAAAATTTAGATAGCCAGGGAAAAATATAGGATCGCAGGCCCATGTCTCTTGGAATAGACATACATCAAAACCATTGATGAAGTCTATCCAGTTTTGGGATTCCAGCTTGCTACTCAACCCCGCGATATTCCATTAAACCATCTTCCCTAAGCAGGGCCCTTCTATAAGGGCTGCTCTTACAGACACCCCGGAGTGGCGTGTTGGATTTCCTACAAGCCCCTCCATATCACAATTTTTGTCCTCATTATTATACACAACCTCTACAGTGCCAGCAGTGCTAGTTGTAATTACATCTTCATTTACAGATACCCCAGAAATTGGGATAAACTCCCCACATGTTGCCTCCAAATTCACAGTTTCCCCGCTAGTGCTAATTTCATTTGGTTCCACATTTTCGGTTGTCGAAAGAGTTAATACAGACTCCCCACATGTATCCCAAAGATTCACATTTTCCCAGTTGTTCGTGGTATAATCAGATTTAGGTTCGTCATAACCCCAGCCCTGGGAATTTTTTCCATTTGGTCAATGAACCCACCCTGGATCTGCCATCACTTCAAAACAATTATACGTTAGTACATTACAATAGTTTCCCAGTTGGAAGGGTGCAGCGAAAGGAACAAATCCTGGAGAGGGGAGATTGTTGTAGCAGCCTGCTTCAGGAACTGTGCCAAATTGAATGCCTGGTGGTCTTGGATAGAAGAATGTAAGGTCGACAACACCAATTCCAGCACTGCTTGGGCCCCAATTTTGCCTCGTGATCAAGCGTACCTCCCTGGAATCCTGGAAATTGACAACTATACAATCCCCCTCCAAGCGCTTAGGAGTGCAACCTATCCAGTCTGTCCTTCTTACTCCAATGATCAGCCCGTCCACTTCCCTGGGCAATGGTCTATTGGTCCTTAGCCAGTGCATTGCCTTGTTTTTCAGCATCTGGAAGGATTCTCTTTGCCCAACCTGCAAAGGTGGTACATTGGTGAGGATAGCAACGAAGGGATAAGAATCTGGAGGGAGATTCATAGGTGGTGTCCTGTGAGGGGCCCTCATAGGAAGTGTAACAGGCAGACCAGGGGCAGGAACAACAGGACGGGATGTTGGAATGCTTGGTGGGGGTTGGAAATTGTTCAATACAGGGTTACCAGTTTTGGAACTGTCTTTGGTACCCGTGGCTACAATATCAGGGCATTTTTTTGGTTGGAGAGTATTGCTACTCAGGTTGTCCGGTAAGTGTAAATTAGTCTTTGGAATTTGTCCCGTTGACCGAGGCCTATTTGTAATAGTGACTACAGGGGGGAGAGGCTCAACAGCGGAAGCACTGTTTGCCAACCTACTTGATTTTGGAGGATTATTACTATCCCCCACCCTGGGATAGGACTTGATTAGTGATTTGGTGGAAAAGAAATTATCAAGGGTAGCCTGCTCGATGTGGTCTAGTCGATCGGCTAGTCTTTTGACTCGTTCTTCGATAGGAGTCAGGAGAGACCTCATCAGCCTCTCCAACTGGACAAGCAGGGGTGGAGCAGGAGATAGGGTCTCGGCCGATCCCACCATTGAAGGGTCACTAGGGTTAGATGCAGAGCTAGCCGAGGTGACTCCATCCTTAGTAGTCTTGACCCCATCGGAGCCAACCCCATTAGGCTCACAAGGTGTACACAAGCCTATTCCAATTTTCTTTATTTTTTTGGGATGTTTGGGAAGATAGCACTTCTTCGGGGCAGTGCATCTTTTCCTTTTGGTGCACGGTTTGTTTGTAACCACGTGGAGTGGCACACTCGATTGGGCAGTATTTACCTCACTAATAGATAAGTCAGTTAATATAATAGGCGAGGTAGGGACCAGGATGGTCCTATCATCACCCGCAGAAAAGTTGATGGATGGGCCAGGTGACTGGGAAAAAGCATAGGGCGTTTCTAATACCGCTGGCAGGGTTAGGGATGATAAAGGAGGAACCAATGCCGGGGAACCCAGAGATGGCCGTTTCTCCAAGGGAATTTTAAGGAGTTCGATAGATAGCCTACACTCTGTGCGTCGCTCCACCAAAGCAATTTCCTTATCAATATCTTGAGTTGCCCGACTAAAATATTTATCTAGGGGGCCCAAGATTGTTAGCCCCATCTCGGGCTGGGGGGAGCTTTGCACAGGGGTAGTCAGAGGGGAAGGCATACTTAGCAGGCAGTATACTTAGTAAGGGAAGATCAATATAAGCCAAAAACACAATTTCTCAGGTCACAGTAACAGACTATGGCAGTGAATTGAAAGTTAAGCGAGTCTAAATATCAGAATGGCTTACAAGTGAAATCAGTGTCCCCAGAGCAGTAACACGATGTCAGAGAGTGGGCCCAGCCCAGCCGCGTTCAGCCACTGACGGCCACAGACGGTCCCGCCCTTGTCCCGGGCTTCTCCCGGCGCACTCCCGCGCGCTCCCGCGCAGCGGGAGATAATCCTGTTCTTATTGGATGTGAAGAGCACAGGGGGCGCGGCTAGCAGGGAGAGCGGGCCAGGTGTTCCAAGTTGGCCGAGCAGGGACTCCTGTGAAATGGAGTCCCCGCACTCACGCTCGCAGCCCTGCCCAGCCCCTAGGCTCACCGGTAACAACAGCTGATTCCTGGGACACACCTCCTCACGAAGCGGGACCCGCGAAGCGGGTTCCGCGAGCAGTAGAATGAAGACACAGCGGGCAGCCCCACAGGAACGTCCGGGGATGCAGCAAACTTCAAGAAGCACAAACAAAGTACAGGAGACCCACCGGTCAGCAGCTGGGAGGAGTGTTTTATAAGCAGAGCACAGGTGCACAGGGGGCGCGGCTAGCAGGGAGAGCGGGCCAGGTGTTCCAAGTTGGCCGAGCAGGGACTCCTGGGAAATGGAGTCCCCGCACTCACGCTCGCAGCCCTGCCCAGCCCCTAGGCTCACCGGTAACAACAGCTGATTCCTGGGACAAACCTCCTCACGAAGCGGGACCCGCAAAGCGGGTTCTGCGAGCAGTAGAATGAAGACACAGCGGGCAGCCCCACAGGAACGTCCGGGGATGCAGCAAACTTCAAGAAGCACAAACAAAGTACAGGAGACCCACCGGTCAGCAGCTGGGAGGAGTGTTTTATAAGCAGAGCACAGGTGCACAGGGGGCGCGGCTAGCAGGGAGAGCGGGCCAGGTGTTCCAAGTTGGCCGAGCAGGGACTCCTGGGAAATGGAATCCCCGCACTCACGCTCGCAGCCCTGCCCAGCCCCTAGGCTCACCGGTAACAACAGCTGATTCCTGGGACACACCTCCTCACGAAGAGGGTTCCGCGAGCAGTAGAATGAAGACACAGCGGGCAGCCCACAGGAAAGTCCGGGGATGCAGCAAACTTCAAGAAGCACAAACAAAGTACAGGAGACCCCAACACCATCTGCAGCGCCTTGATGCCCACGGGCAAAGTTGCACTTTTATAAATCATTATTCATTCATTCATTCACTCAAGGAAGAGATACAAACAGATGAACTCTCAAATCCCATGGAAATAGTAGTAAGTACAAAAGTCTACTACATATACTAGTGGTTAGAGCTGATCCGGTGGGTAGGCCCAGCGTTAGAGACACTTATGGAAGAGAGGGAAATTGGAGGGGAGGTAGACATCCTAAGGGGAAGAGAGTCATGAAGGGATAGAGACCCGCACCAAGCGGGGATAGACTACTGGGAATGGCATGCATTGCCCGAAGAAAGATTGATAGGGACAGCCAACCGTGTATATGTGGAAGAGAGATGGACAATGAGACACACTGTGTGGAAATAGAGGGACGCATGGGTGTGGAAGAGATGACAGGAAGAGATCCGCATCCAGCGGAGGAGCGTGGGGTTGTAGGTGATTGATTCCCATGTCATGGTTATCTCCAAGCCCTCTCCAGACCTGTTTTACGGACACGGCCCTTGGATCTGCCTGTCTCCGCACTAATGACACCACCGGGCCTGAAGATGGCCAGGGGCCTAGTGAGGGCCACCTTCTGGTGCTTTGTGTGTCTCGGCTGACATGCAGTACACGGTCACTGAATGACTAGACGTCACTTCCCCTTGTGTATGCTTCTGGGGTAGCTTCCAGACAAGGGGCGGATGTACCCTTTCACGCAGGACTCTTCTGAGGTTCGAGCAATACGCAGGTCTGACACAGGGCCAACTTAACCAGCTCGCACAAACTTCCTGCTTCACAGAAGTGATTCATTTAAATAAATAAATGTAGGCCCTGAAGTTTTTCCAGGCGTCTGCTGTCTGCACTGTCAAAGTCTTTTCAGAATAGCCAGACTACTTAGTCTTCTTATCACTTCTTGCCGCTGACTTTCACAATCGTACACCATTACACTTTGTTTTGCATCCATGGCTTTTCACCTTGTCACTGTTTTCCTATCTTTTTGAAATGATTGACAATGAAAAATAAGTCACAGGGACCAAAATATGTGCCCACTACCTGCAGCCTTCTGCACAAATTAAGTGCTTCTTTACAGGTACTTTACACCCTGAGTAACATGTCCGACCACTTCAATGTGGAGAAGTGTGGGTCAATGGTTAAAGTGGCAGACCCTGATGCAGAGGTCTGGCCCGGGACCAGGATTCAATTCCCGCCTCGGCGGGTCTTGGGCTCAATTTCCCTGGACCTGATAATTCTCACCTCGGTGCCTATTCTAATCATGGGTCCCACTCTGCAACTCTGGGCAATAGATTGATTAATCTCCACAACTGCCCCAACAGCGCTGGGATGCCTGGCTTCACCTAGGGGGTGCCCAGGAGTGGGCATTTCACAGGGAAAAGCCAGGAAGGGTTCCACAGCGCTATGCGTACAGTGCCAAGACACCTCAGGGTATGAGTGCGCTATACAAGTATGAATTCATTTAATTTAATTTCAATGTGCCATAAAACAAGGTTAGTCACAACGGAACTGCAGTTAGTGATTTCATGGCAAAATCACTTCATAGAATTCCATTACAGAGAAAACCTTTCACCTAAGTCTTTAATTGACATTTTAAAAATGAATGGCAATCATCATTTGATCGAAACCATTAATGGAATGGCTTTTTGTCTGAAATTGCCGTTCGCATGTCTATTTTTAAGGTGAAAAGGGTTGCAGGTCTTACTATCAGAAACATTTTTGTCAAAGGGATTTGTTTTAGTGCTTTTCTCAAGGGGACATTTATTCATATTTATATATTTTACAATGTGAAATAGTTACTTTGGATGCTTTTAATTCACTGACCCCCATCACCCCTAAACATCATCTATCCCTGATCCCTCAAAACTACTAAACACCCCAAATCCACGCCCCCCCTAAAAACCCCTCATCACTCCTAAAGTTCATCCATCCCTGAACCCTAAAAGCACTTTCTACCCTTAAACTCCACCTACCCCAGAATCCCAAAACTCCCTTAATACACCTAAACTACACCCACTCCTCATCCCTAAACTGCACCCATCCCTGACCTCTAAAGCCCTTTCTAACTCACTACCCTTAAAATCCACTCTTTCCTGATCCCTAAATACCCTTTCTACACCTTAACCTCACCAATCCCTGACTCCTTAAGGCCCCTCACCACAGCCAAACTCCGCCCATACCTGAACCCTATAAAACCCCTCACTGTCCTTACCCCTAAAAATCCTCACCACTCCTGAACTCTACCCATTCCTGAGCCTCACAAATTTCTTCTATATCTCAACTCTATCCTTAATATTGCTCACTATCCTAATCTCCACCAAATCCTGAACCTTAAAAACTCTTCATGACCCCCAACCCCAATCCACAACTAAACCTTTATAACCCTCACCAGCTGTAAGCTCCACCCATCCATGAACCCTAAATCCCATCAACACCCTTACACTCCACCCATCTCCGGAGCCCATAAACACCTCATGCCACTAAACTCCACTCATCTGTGAAACCTAAAAAACTCTCATCACCCCTTAACTCACCCATTCCTGATGCCTAATAAACCCTCACTGCCCCCTAAACTGCACCCATTCCTTAAATCTAAAAAACCCTTTCTCTGCCTGAACTTTCCCCGTTCTTGCCCCCTAAAAACTACTGATCACCACTAACCATTACCCATCCATGAACCCAAAAACTCCTGACTAGCACTAAACTCCACCCAAAATTAATGTAATTTGAGATTTTTCCTTAAAATGATCTTTCTTTTAAAATGTTTACTTTAGTTTTTGATTTATTTACATTTTTTTAATTCCCTTTCCTTCAATAGATTATCCATTATTTGGCTTCTTCCAAAGTGGTTTCTCAGTGTTTGTTTTCCCATTAATTCACACACATCAGGAAGTAATGCCTCAGTGCCTCTACTGCATTGATCTGCTTAGGAATATTAGGAGACTGAGGGTGCAGTAGCTGCTGTGTTCTGTGACATGTCCCTTCTACCAATTTGTGATTCAGAAGGACATTGTACAAGGTGGTAATCAATCATTCATTGATCTACACAGAACTCATTTATGGATCAGTAATCTACTATTCCAGGATCCAGACATGTCTTTTTATTGTTTGGTAATCTACCATTCCAGGATCCAGACAGTACTACTTGACTACTTATGATTTGGTAATCTACCATTCCAGAACTACTTATGGGTTGGTAATCTACTATCCTGTGACACACATTCTGGGACTCTTGCCCAAATAGACCTACGGAAAGATAGGGAGGGAGAATCCTCGACCTCTTTGGTGGACCACAGTACAGATTAGCAATCTACTTTTGGCCTTCATGACACATCCAAGTTATACTCATGAGTCCTTGTTTAGCTTGATGAATATACGACCATTTATATTAGAGAACACATGTGTGGCCTGAGTTTAACTCTTAAATGTGCATCTCACTTACACTGCAGACTACCAGATACATTCTCAAGACAATTGATGGACCGCATTTACACTCTCATGATCATATATGGCTACACAACAGTTCATTGATTATACTCTTGACACAATGTATCTGCTCTGCAACACCACAGCCTATACTCTCAAGTCCTTGTCTGAACAAAGAAACACAGTAATGCTGGTAATGCCATCGTTGCTGTGTATCTTACCAGTACCAGTGTATTCCTTCTCGTCTCTCATTGCATGAGCTATGTGGCTCCTGTCCCAACATGTTAAAAAATATAAGCAATAGAATAGCAGTCTCTGGGTCAGCAATAAATGATCCCAGTAGAGCAGATGCATTCCCCCAATTAAAAGCAATCCATCAAGGATCACAACAACGAATTGCATTGACTGTAATGTACAGTGCATAGTGCCAATGAAAGATCTCTCTCTCATTTTTGGTGCAAACCACATCTTAGACTCACAAGCCAATATCCGTTGTATAGGACAGACCTCAGCATTTGATCGCAAGTCTGCATTTCGTCTATATGGCAGACCACATGTTATCCTATTTTGGTGTATGTAGTTGAACATCGTTTTTTTCAGAAGTTGAAATCAGGCATGTGAGGTGTACCCCAGCTTATAAATATTCACCAGTTTATATCCATGAGTTTATTCAATCATATGATTTCGACTTTCCCCTTCAAAAATCTTCTTTGACTTAATTCAAGCACATGGGATTGTGACATTTCTCCTTCTTTTCCCACAAAATATTCCACTTTTGACATTTTATATTGTTAGTCGGTTCATTCAACAGCCCATCATGAGCCATGGTTGAACCTGTGTTGTATTGCGCACAGGCAGTCAGCATGCTTCCTGTAATGCTCACCCCTCATCAGCCAGGCTTGCTTTACTCCAGTGGCATGGAGAACACAGGACCCACATCTGTACCTACCCATCCCACTCGGGTGATAAATGCAAAAAGAACAATTGATGGACAGAATGTTAAACAATGTCAAACATTCACCCAAGTACAGTGATCTGGGCCTTAATCCGTCGTTTTTTTTTGCTTTCCATGCCATTCCAGTTTAAAACCAGACATATGCAAATCAGTCTTTACCCTGGTCCACAGGGGAACAGTCCAGCCCGAACTGCCAGGCCAGGTCCTCCTTGGACCAGTCACAAGCATCCTGGGACCTGTTTTGGGGTTTCACCACTCATCAACCAGGCTAAATTGACTCTAGTGGCATGGAGAGCACGAGCCCCACACCTGGGCATACCCATCTCACTAGGAATAACAAATGCAAAAAGATCAAATTGATAGGCAGAATGTTGAACAATGTCAAACATTGGGCCAGACGGCTTAACCTTCAGTGAGGACCTCAGCACAACCTCTTTTGCATGTTCACAGAGAAACAGCCACATTTATTCCTGAGAGAATTCCCTGATCTGAAAGAAGCCAGATGCATGAATTGAGGTAAGTAATGAGATGGGAGATGTTGCAGGACAAGGGTGTTTCAGCACTGCAAGATTTAGTGAAGATCATGACATTAAATTCCTTTGGGACCATGTGGAGAGATTGTCTGTTTGGGAACCAGACTTCTAGCACTTCCTTTGGAGGAATAATGGCCTTAGCAGTCTGAAATGAGTCATTCAGGGGAAGCAGTGAAGCTATTCTCCAGGGAAGTACCTGAGAACAATCGAAAACTCAGAGTAACCGGCTTGGCAAATGTTATATTGGCCTCAACTGAATATTCGGAACCAGGACTTAAAAGCCCAGTATGAAAGAGAAACTCCAGGATTCACAATAGGAGATACTGGAGGGTGGAGATTGGGGTTAATACATACCAAGTCTACACAAACATTGTACTGGGCTCTGAGAACCAGCATGCCGGCAGAGGCTCACCGCGAGGGAAGCTGTTCCCGCTCCTGGAGGAGCCCCGCACCACTCCCCTGATTGTCGCACGGGACTCCATTGCCCAGGAGCCCGTGCAGGACCACCACAGCGTTGAGGCACGCCCACCCACCAGGTTGACGCAGCGCGGAACGCAGCGCGGAACACAGCGCGGAACGCAGCACGGGACCAACGCCGGACGAAGCCCGGGCAAAGGGCGGGCCCTCTGCGGCCCTCAGAGGCCTGAGGAGGACGGGACGGGCCACCTCCCTTGGCTCTCTGACTACACAAGGTACAGTAATCCACTTTATATATTGACCTTCCACGAACACTTTGTTTCCACGATGATAGACACCAATATCGAACATATTCCATCAAGAATGATGCGAAAGGAGGCTATTAAGAACTCATTTTCACAGCGGGGCTCGGGGAAGGGGATGGAAAAGGAAATTTCGAGCAGGAAGACACTGTCCTCTCTAAGTGAAGTAGACACTGATGTTTCTTCCCAACTCCTAGACATTACGCAATCCCCCCCATCAATCATTGGAACACCGCAAAACATGTCCTACTGGGAGGAACTAAATGTATTGTGTGGTACTAAGTTCATTCCTGTAGCATCCCCCTCCCCTGTAAATAACCCCAATATCGACATACCTGTTGGCAGACTGTGCGAACCATCCCTATCATCCAACGAGGTCAACTCCCAAGTCACTGTACTGCCACAGGGTTCAAGTGTTAAAAGGAAATATGACGGGGATAATGACCATGGAACTCAATGTAAAATACAGAAACTTTGCGCTGGTCTCACATCGCCTGCCACGAACTCCACCGTATCCAAGGGGGATGTTGAAATTTTGGACGAGCAAGTATCATTGCCCGAGTCGCCACTACTATTTCAGTTCGAGCAAATGCTAAGATCCATAATAGCACCCCTGATAGAAAAAATTAATACCCTGGGGGATAGGCTGACAAATATTGAGACAACTATTAAAACCAACTCTTTACCTCCTACAAAGACGGTAATACCTAATTGTCCCAATCTACCCACTACATCCGAAGCCCCTATGCCAATTAACATAAGGAAAAATGCCCCAATCGAAAGCCAAATTTCTAATATACCACCCCAACTGCTACTAAAATTGTCCCCAAATCTCTATTAACAAATTACCCTGTTGTTAGAGCAGTGCGAAATAGAGTAGCATGTATCCATTTACCTCCGGAAGCCGCCCCTTTTGTGCTTGTCCTCTCGGGAATACCGGCACCCACTTATGGGAAACCCGAAAGACAACAGGACCTTCTAAATAAGGTCATATTCTGGCTTAATAAAAACAGACCTCTCCCATCCAATCAAGACGGTGGAATCCTGAGCGTTAGAAGGGTGGGCTGGTTAGGGTCATTACCTAAAGACATTCCTGGGGATCTAATCCTAGTTAAATTCAGGAATCGGAACATTGTCCCCCATCTACGATCCTCCCAGCCCAAAGAAGGAGATAGCTCCATTTCCATCTGGGACTTGTACGATTTCTACCCAAGTACCCCACATATCCCTCCACTTAGATCAACGACAGCATACAAATATTTGATGGGAAGTGGACTTCGTGATTTTACTGGTAGTACCTCTCCTGCCCGTAATAGATTTGATTTATTGTACAAATATTGTAATTTCTGAAGGGACAAGCCAACGTATTAACCCAGACTGTAAATGCTAGCCATGTATTTAAAAAACTGTCTGAAAATCGGAGTTACCTTGGAGGCAAATGGTAATTTTATAGAATAAATAGCCCTAGTTTTTAGCTGTATGAACTATAGTATGGATGTAAGGCTTTATTATCACCCACTTTATTTAATACTATTTTTACTGTGTATATGAAACTGTTTACATTGATTGTTGCTTTTATGATTTTACATTGTTCTAAAATCGAATAAAGCTTTCTACTACTCTACCAGCATGCAATAAAATCCTGGAGCGGCCAATGAATTCAGTAGTTTGTGGTGAAGTTGTCACTTGACAAAAGATGGGAAATCGCTGTAGGTTCTCGGTATGCGCGACCACATTTGGAATGTAGCACCTGCAGTTCTCTCAGTTATGCCTAATGCCAGTCCCAGAGGGTGCTTCCTGATCTGTCTAGCTGGTTTGAAGGTGTGAGCGAAGTGCACAAAAGATTCGTGGGCTTTTATTAAAGCAGTTTGGCCGAAGGCTGTAAACTGAGAATGCAAGGGGTTCACTGTTCACTCCATCTGACCCTCATCCAAACACCTTTTGAGGAGAGAGCCCTCGCTCGTGACAGCAGCAACATCGGTACATTCAATGATAGTAGAGACTATGGATATAAATCACCCGAACTACTGACACTTGTGCAACGTGGGTGAAAGAAGACGAAGAGTACTTTTGACATTTGTCTCTAACATTAAAGGACTCTGGTAATTATGAGAATGCCCCTCCTAGAAACTCGTGAAATACATCCAGCGTTTAAATGTTATTACCTTCTTTCACAGACAAGCAAAGAGTAAGGGGAGACTGAAAGAGGGGTGAGGGTGGCGTATTTGCGTTTCACTTCTGTTTCCGATTCCATATTATAAAGCTGATCGCTAGCCTGACCTGCTATAGGGGCTTACAATGGGTAGATAATGTTTGGGCTTGCAGAAGTGGCAATAAAAATAAAAATTACACCAGACGGGTTGTAAGCTCTGGAGATGTCACCAGTACTGGAAAAGGTCACAACACCACCAGTCAGCCAGTTCTAACGGCCTAACGGCTAAGGCGCTCGACCTCGGACCTGGGGAACTTGGTTCGAGTCTCGGTAACGACGCCAAATACCCCCTGTGATTCTGGGCAAATCACTTACAGCCTGATTCATCAAGGGGCCGTTTTGCGTGGCCCTCATAGCGAATCATAGCGACTCGCTATTGAGGACACGCAAAACGGTATTCATGTAGGAATTGCTAAATAAATAGCGATTCCTACATGTTCTCTATTTGCGAGTAGCAATTTGCTACTCGCAAAAAAAGGAATAACTCCCCATTCATTCCTATGGGCCAAAAGGCCCATAGGAATGAATGGGGAGTATCCCTCATTTGCGAGTAGCAATTTGCTACTCGCAAATCAGATAGCGATTTTAAGGGTGCCAGGGGTGTTCAAAGGACACCCTGTAGCACCCCTAAAATGCACATTTGAACAGGTGTTGCGCACACACATGTCCAAAGGACATGTGTGTGTGTAACATGCAAAAGAAAAAAATGCACTAAAGTGCTTTTTACACTATTTACGCAATTTACCACCAAGTCAGACCTGGTGGTAAATTGAGACCAAATATTGCGATTTCGCTATTTCTATTTGGTTGATGAATTGCATTTAAGGAATCTCTATTAGAGATTCCTTAAATCCAATTCCTCGCAAATATGCAAATTCTTAAATAGCGATTTTTGCATTTGGGATGATGAATCCCAAATGCAAAAATTGCACTCGCAAAAGGCAAGATTCTGAGAATCTTGCCCTTTGCGAGTGCAATTTAGCTTGATGAATCAGGCTGTTAATCTCCCCGTGCCTAAAATGAAAGTGTGTCCTCATGTAACGTAACTGGTGCTATGTAAAGCGCTCTGATAACTGGTTCGGTTCGGTTCTAGTTCACGCTATATAAAACTATGCGCAAAAAAAAAAAAAAACATGGTTTAAGAGTTTTTACATCATTGACAGTTGTGAAGCTGCTGTGAGTTTCTAGGCGATTGCAACTTCTTGGGCGGTTGTGAGTTCAGTAAAGGTCTCAGATTTTCGAAAGTTCCACAAAGGTTCAGAGTTCTAGAGGGGGTTTCTAACCTAAACCCTTTGCGAATGTTATTCCCACTTCCTGAAAGGTTTTAGGCTTCTGATTGGCTGAGTGTAATGGAGATTTTTGTGACATTTGAAGATGGGCGTTTCCACAGAATGTGTGAGTTCCCGAAACGTCACAGGTATCAGGAAGAGAGGGTGTGAGGTTCGTGGTGTTGGAAGGCACACGTGAGGTTGCTGGTACCAAAGAGGTTACACGTTCCGTCCAGTCTTTGAATTTTCAGGGAGTTTGAAATATCAGAGACAGTGCTATTCAGGGTGGTCGTGAGTTTCGGAGAGGGGCTGTGAGTTTTAGAGAGGCTGAATGTACGAGAGAGGGTGTGGGGTCCGTAGACTTTGAAAGCACCAGATAGGTTATTGGTACTCGAGAGGTTACAAGTTCCGTCGAGAGTTTGACAACACCAGTGACAGTGCTAGAAGGTGTTGTGAGTTGCGGAGAAGTTGTCACCTCCACGGGGGTGGATGTACTTGAGATTACATGTATACCACATACTGTTTTCACGAGTTCTGCCTTCTTCTCTCACTCGAGGAATGTAGGGCGTGAGAGCTGCGGGTGTCTCTGTGGTACCTTCAGGCCATGTAGGAAGGGTTGAACGGCACATAGTTTGAATGACAATGTTTAAAAGCGTTTCTTAGAGTTTACTTTTGACAGGTAGCTGTCTGAAGTTCTCGAATGACGCCATTAACGCCCTAGTTTCTGGCGAGGCGATGTTTCTTTTCTGCCACAAACTGTGCCACCAAATGACGGATAAGGATAACTAAACATTATTTTCACTCTGGTATTGCCGTAGTATCATGTTCGTTGCCCCTTTACTAACCAGCATACTTTACTAGTAGCCAAACGCTCAGCCTGATCCTAAACCCTGCAGGTTGTTTTTTCCTAGCTCTGTGGTGTGGGTGTTCATCCGGATAGAAGATCCCTGACAGTTCCTTGTTCTTGGAGTACTCCGCATGCTAGAGTAATACTCTGGCAAATGCGGGCCTTCCATTACTCACAACAGGCCACATGTATGGAAATATACTTTTGAGATTACCAAATATCGATTTTTAAGAAATTGCTATTTGGTAATCGCAAAATGCGATGTAACAAAACAGACAGGAAATAGCGATTCCCTAATTGCGATTTCTTAAAAATCGCATATGCAATTAGAGAATCGCTGTTTGTAATTGCGACTTCAGTCGTTTCTATGGCCCATAGGTGACAATGGTCTTGAATTAAATAAATTGTGGTTGCCAATTAGCTAATCGCAATTTAAGTGATGCAAGATCTAATTGGTAATCGCAAATTAGGTCATGCAAAGGCAAGGATGCGCGGGGGCCTAAGGCCCCCCCTGAAGATCCCCTCTCAAAAAAGATGCACATGTAAGCAAACACATGCCCTAAGGGCATGTGTGCACTACATGGCACTTTGAAAAATGCAGTTTTGTGCTTTTTTCAAAGTGTGCATATGGTTACTATACTTGAAGTTGATGGTAGTAGCATTTACTGCACAGTTCGCATTTCGGAATGGCTTCTTACATGTGCATTAGGGATTTGCTATTTGCGATTCCCAATTTGCGTTCCCAATTTAGGTAATTGCTAAAAATTGCGATTACCTAAATTGAGAATGCCAAACCATTTTATACTTAAGAAAAGCCTATTTTGCATTCGCAAACGGCTGAATTTTGCGATTCGCAGCAATTGCAAACACAAAATAGTTTCATACATCTTGCCCAATGTCTCCCATTTAGCGAATTTGCAGAATCTATCAGCAACGGCCTTCATCTGTAATCTACACACCTGAGTGTCTTACTGCAATAAAACAGTATGTATAAAACTGAATGAGTTTATACTTTCCCTCATTGCTGTTTAAAGAAACCGTTGTACAATACCTATAAAACATGCACTTTATTATAATTATATTCTTTTCATACATATTATTACACTGTCTCGATCACTCCCTTTGCCCAAGGACACAGTGGTTAACTGTTAATAACTTGGAAGGATGTCTGATAAGACTTCCTACGTTTAACGGTTGGTTACCTTTTGTTGCATATGGTGCCTAAAAAGTTAAATCATCCATTTGTTCATTAAGTCTTATAACCTTAGGATTGTCCTCATCAAATACGCCTGCCACTGGGAAAGAGAAACATAAATTGATAGCAATATAGGAAAAACATCCGTGAAGTCGAAAAAAGTATAAGATTTATTTATCGAGAAAGTAATGTTGATAAGTATAAGGTTTTTCTATTTTCTTAAACAATAATGCATTTTTAAATATCTAAAACTTAAATATCATTGTATAATATAACTTGTAAGTGTTTTAATGCATTCATTATATGTAAATTCTATATCCATTGTTAAATGTGTTATGTATTTTTAAATATGATTGCTATAGTATAGAAATATATATATATCCAATCTTCACCGCTCCATAAACCCAGAGCCAGAAAGGAAGGGACACCGATTTCCTTTGTGCAATATTTTATTATTTATTTAGTGCATTCCGCCACGACGTGTTTCATCCCCTAGAGGCCTTGATCAAAGCTATTACAAGTCTGTAATACTGTGCCTGGAGTGATAAATGGCTTTTGGAATTTTAGAGCTCGGCAAATACAGCACTGTGCTAGTCCTCTGCTTAAAGACTTTGCTGTAGAAATGTCAAAAGATTTTGTCTGTTTCTATCTCGGCGTAGATGGCACTTTGCTAATCCCATGCTTAAAGACTTTGATAGAAAAACAGACATTTGAGGTGAGCAGATCTAGAGTGCCGCTGGTGTTAAGAGTGCTCTAACAGGAGCTGCTTTCCACCTAAACTTGAGAACTACCCAGAGTTCTATCCTTCTTTTTTGCATAATTTATGCATCACTCTATGCCTTAAAGGGTTTTGTTTCGATACATATATATATCTATATATATATATGAATTCCAATCCTAGATTCCTTCGTATGAAATCAGGCGCTGACACCGTGGGAACAGTCTATCAAAGAAAAAGGTTTATTCCATTCGATAAGCTTGACGCGTTTCGGCGGCAAAACCGCCTTGTTCACAACATCTCACCACAAACAATGAAGTGCAGTATATATAAGTAAGTGATTGGCTTGCTGGTAGCCTACGTGCGTTGTCATGGGAACTTTCCTCATACAACAGGCATTGAAGAGGAGCGCTCCGTGACATGTGATGAGTCATTGTTATCTTTGCAGTATTTCTTTTAGCATCATTAAGTATCAAAATGCTTTGACAATATTTATGTTTTGTTTTTGATTGTAAATAACAAACCACAAATATCTCAGGTAGGAATGAATTTAAGTCCATTCAAATCCAAATCTACTTTCATTCCAGTTATGCCTCGTGATTGGATCGATACATTTCATGACATGGTCATTGAGGATTTAAAAGAATTGTATCACAAAGGCAAACATAAGAAAAGATACAGAAGTAGCTCAGAGCAAGCTTATACTACATTGATGAATAAGCTAAACAAAGATCAGAGCATCATAGTGACCATGGCAGACAAAGGTGGCAACGTGGTCATTTGGCCACAGAAAGACTATCTTGCCGAAGCCTTGCGGCAACTTAATAATGGAACTTGCTACAATAAATCCAACATGAAATTGTATGTGGAATCAAAAGAAAGCCTTAAAAAACTGTTGTTTAAATGGAAGAGGGAAAACATGCTCTCCAAAGAGGAATTTAACTTTCTTAATGTTGATAATCCTGTTCTGCCAAAACTATACTTATTGCCCAAAGTGCACAAAATGGTGAGCCCTGTTCCTGGGAGGCCAATCATCTCTGCAATCTCCAGTGTGGCTGAGCACATTGGGGAATACATTGACTATTTCCTCCAGAATCTGGTGCAAGCACTACCATCATACATTAAGGACACTGGTCATTTCCTAAGTAGAATTAAAGATGTTCCTTGGAGTGAGGATTTATTACTAATCACCCTCGATATAGAATCGCTCTATACCAGTATCAACCATCAGGATGGACTTAGAGCACTTGAACATTTTCTGGGAACCAGGCCTATCAAGTGTTATAATCACAATAAGATGTTGATCGAATTGACTAATTGGTGCTTGTATCATAATTTCTTTATGTTTGGTAAGGAAATATATTTACAACAGAGAGGAGTGGCTATGGGCGCCTGCTTCTCCCCCAGCTATGCGTGTTTACACGTCGGCTGGTGGGAGGAGCGGGTACTCAATGTCACTCTCAGTGACATTATGACTAACAATGTAGTGCAGTGGATGCGCTTTATCGATGATGTTTTCATTATTTGGAGGGGAAATCAGATCGATGCAGAAAATTTTATACAACTAATTAACAACAACAATGAGAATTTGCACTTTACATCACACATTGACAAATTAGAGGCAGAGTTCCTTGATGTTAAAGTCTTTGTGAGAAATTCCAAGCTGTGCACCAAACTGCATCGCAAGAGTACTGCCGGCAACAGTATACTCCATGCCAGCAGCTCCCACCCCCGTCACGTCATCGACAATATCCCTTTTGGAGAACTATTAAGGCTCAAACGAATCTGTAGTAGTGATGAGGATTATCAACTCTGTGCTACTGAAGCTCTTGACAGATTCAGAGAAAGGGGATACAAAGAATCTATTCTTAAGCAATCCACAGCAAAAGCTAATTGCAGACCTAGGGAATCTCTTCTACCCAGCCCAGAATTGAGCACTGCAGCAAGTACAGAATCAAGTAACAATCCACCTAGATTGATTCTGACTTTCAATAGACAGGAGCGCAAAATACGTTCTATTATGAACCAGAGATGGCCAGCTTTAAAAACTGACTTGGTGTTGGCCCCTAGAATAGCGGACAGACCTATTATCACCTATAGGAAAGGACTCAGCATGAGAACCCAACTCAGTCGGGATTTTCCTGAATTAATCAAACAGGATAATTGGATGGCCAGGCCTGGCTTTACCCGATGTTCCAGCTGTAGAGCGTGTAAATTTGGGATAAACACCACCAAATACTCCACACCCTTTAGACCTGACCCTGTGGAAATTAAAGGGAAACATAACTGCAAAACAGATTTTGCAGTATATGTTCTGACATGCACCTGTGGCCTTAGATATGTAGGCAGTACAGGCAAGCAGGTGCATGTCAGAATTTTACAACACCTTCGAGCCATCGTGAACAACGACAGCTCATACCCTGTGGCCCGTCATTTTAAAGCCATCCACCAAAACAATCTTGACTGCTTAACATACTTCGTTATAGCCTCCGTACCCAAACCCATCAGGGGGGGAGACAGGGATCTCATGCTCAGGAGACTGGAATCGCAGTTCATTCTTGAACTGGATAGTCGTTTCCCAAATGGTCTTAACACGACGGAAGATCTTCATGTGTTCCTGTAATGTCCTTTTGTTGGCTAATTTGAATTTAATTTCCAGCTGGTTGACCTGTGCCGAGTTCTCCTGCTTCCATCTTGGTTTCTGTTCAGCTTCGCATTCACTTCATTAATTTTACTCACCATGGCCCACATGTTGAAGTATAAGAAAAAAATATATGTTTTTATACACAAAATTAGTTTTCCCTTTACTTTATTCCCTTCTTTCTGGGGGGCACACACATATTATAAACCTTTCTACCACTTCTATTTTGACACAGACTAAGGGGGCATGATTGAAGGCAGTCATTAAACTCTTTCGCATTGCGCGATTTTATCTTGTGACCATGGTATACGTAATTCATCACAATCAATACATCAAGCATTCAGGCTGATATTACATCGAACAAACCTATTGTCTGATAGATTTGAAATTGCTTTGGGGTCACATACTGGCATTAGATTTTAATGATTTAACATTATTTTCTGTTTGTATATAACATGCCATTTATATATTAGTAACTCATTACTATGATTTCAAAATTGCGATATTTGCACAGCACTTCAAATCATAAAGTTCTTTATAGAAATGTATATATATTTTTATAGATCAATATATATTTGTTTTATAAATTTTAAAAATGAATTGTATTTTGATTGTGATTTCAATAACGCATTTATGCTGTTATTCCATCTATGCATATACGTATCATGGCACTGATTTAGAGAAACGACTGCCTCAGCCTAAGCGAGGTAGTGTGTCTTTTATGTTTATTTATCACGTGGTTGCAAAGAAAAAAATGCCCGGGAAAAACTGGTTGTACTTAAGCCATTGTGAACTTACTGACTAACGATCTGTGAACAAGGGCGGACGCCCGAAACGCGTAAGATCTGGTGGCCTTGAGCGCTAAATAAATCGTTTTTAGCCCATAACGGACGTTGGAGTGGCGTGACTTTCTTTTCCTTCACTGCTGTAGCGGCTGCTGCGCGCTGGTTTGGTGAGAGAGCTGCACTCGTGCATATATATCTATATATATATATGAATTCCAATCCTAGATTCCTTCGTATGAAATCAGGCGCTGACACCGTGGGAACAGTCTATCAAAGAAAAAGGTTTATTCCATTCGATAAGCTTGACGCGTTTCGGCGGCAAAACCGCCTTGTTCACAACATCTCACCACAAACAATGAAGTGCAGTATATATAAGTAAGTGATTGGCTTGCTGGTAGCCTACGTGCGTTGTCATGGGAACTTTCCTCATACAACAGGCATTGAAGAGGAGCGCTCCGTGACATGTGATGAGTCATTGTTATCTTTGCAGTATTTCTTTTAGCATCATTAAGTATCAAAATGCTTTGACAATATTTATGTTTTGTTTTTGATTGTAAATAACAAACCATTTCGACAAAACAAATCATATTACCTGCTGATCGGAAATGTTATATGCACATTATTACATTTTGCATTTGTATAGAGGAATATGTTCAAATGCTGCCATTACTCTACCTTTGTGAAAAGTGCATGCAATATATACATTGTGCTTCTTAAATTAAAAAAGTGAAATTGTGGCTTGCGTATTTTCCGTGGTATGACATTACTGAGAACGGGGTACTCGAGCTAATGCTGTGTTAATTAGAAAACCCTGGAATGTCAGGCTGATTGGAGTACAAACCTGTTCTCATTGTTACTGGCTATTGTTCCATACTTTAGAGGTCGCTACCCTTTGTTTGGTTTGTGTCCGTCATTGAATATGTATACCGGGCAAGAGAATCCCTAGAAGCTTATATGCTACTTATGGTATATATGTTATGCTGGTGCATTGGCTGTTGGATACACCGCCTTGTTGGCGTGTGTGTCGTGTGCTGCCCAAGTGGACCTACAGGACAAACACTTGACATGTGTTAGAGACATATGGGACATGGGTGCTGTTTGAAGTAAGGTGCTGTTTGAAGTAAGTTTGTTTTGCCATGGGTGCACAATGCACAGTTTAGGTACAAGGTTTTAGAGTAAAGAACTATAATTACAAAAATGTATTACAAAAATTATGAAACTTAAAGATTTTTAAAGTAAATGGTGAAAATCAAGAATATTTTAGAAAAATGTGTGTTACCGTATGTTTGCTTTTGCCACCAAGTAAAAAAAGAAAATTAAACAGTTGTTACAGGCACATGTATTAAAACTGTTTTGAGGAGTTGGTCTAGGGAAGAAGAGTCAGTTAGACTATTAATGTCATATCACTATCAGGTATGTTGCATGTGGTTTCAAAGGTGCACACTCAGTGCTTCGTCTGCATTAGGACCATTGGTAGTCTTGGAGTCGAGTAGAATGATGTATCTGGACTCCAATCTCCTGAGTGCTAACTGTCTGTTACCGCCCCTGGCATTTTTATTCACACTGTCAATTACAAAGTATTTCAAGTCCTCTGCCCTGCCACCATGATGTGCGTTGATGTGTCGTGCCACAGGACATGCGGGATCATCATTATTGATCGCGCATAAGTGTTGCAATATCCTCACATGGACAAGGTGTATGGTTCTCCCTACGTATCTTTTGTTACACGTGCACTGTAAGACATAAATTGCAAAATCTGTTTTGCATGTGAAGTTCTCTCTTATGTCTAAAGGTTTTTTTCTGAGTGGAAGCTGTACTTTGTTTGTGTTAATGCCATATCTGCAGGCTTTGCATTTTGTGCATTTGTGGAAACCATTAGTTGTCTTAAGCCAAAGGGTGTTCTTCCCTTTGGGTGGTGTGTTAGACACTAATTCTTGCTTCATTGACTTTGCCCTTCTAAAAAAGTGATTCGGGCAAATTGGCACATGAGGGTCCTATAGTTGGGTCGCTATGCACCACTGGCCAGTGTCTGTATAGAATTTCATGTAACTGTATGTGATAAGCGTTGTACCCTGTGATCAGTCGTGGTGTTTCAGCTGATTTGGTTGATGTTTGTTGCACAGGCTGTTTAAAGATAAGTTTTTCTCTACTCTTGGTGGTGCATTTGTGTTCAGCTTTACTAAGGGTTTTGTTGTTGTAACCTCTGGCGCGCAGTCTGTCAAACAACTCCTGTTTTGATTTTTCAAAGCCGTCTTGTGTACTACAGTTGCGCTTCATCCTGAGGCATTCTGTGTAGGGGATGTTAGTGATGAGGCTAGTGGGGTGAAAGCTACCAGTGTGCAGAATTGTGTTTCCTGACGAGGGTTTCCTATACGTTCTGAATTGTATCTTGTTGTTGCAGACAAATAGTTCCAGATCTAGGAAGACAATGGATTGCTTACTGGTCGTGCATGTGAGCTGAGGTTCAATGTGTTTTGGTTCAGCTCTTCAACAAACTTTGTTGCACTCTCTTCACTGCCTATCCATAGCACGAAAATATTGTCGATGTAGCGACAATATAGTGCCACATTTTCTGACATTTATGTGCTGTGTGCCACCATGAGTACTTGCTCCTCCCACCAGTCCATATGCAGATTAGCATAGCTGGGGGCGAAGCAAATACCCATGGCTGTCCCCTGAGTCTGTTCGTATAAAAGCTTGTCGAACATGAATGTGTTGTTTTCCAGACACCACTCGGTCATCTGTAGTAGCATCTGTGTATGTTGGTAGAGTTCAATGTCTCTGGTTTCTAGGTATATACAATTGGGTCTGTGAATGGGTAATTGAGTGGTTGTTTGGGAGTGGGCATACGACAGGTTGTATGGGGTGTGAGTGGATGTAAGAATGATTCTGTGTATTATGTCATTTGAGATGTCATCAGTGATGTCACTGACCATGTCATGAGTGATGAAATATGTGAACTAATAAGCAGTGCATTGAGGGGTTGTAAATTATAGTTAACTCAGGTAACTAGAACTGCTGAATTTCACTGGTTTTGTATGAGTGAAATCTGAGCCTAGGTATAACATCCCTGTAACCTTTTTGTTCAGTGAATTTCTAAGTTTTTTTTAAATTCTATTTCCTAATTCTAGTGACCCTGTCACCTTTAGTTTGATAAGTGAATTTCTAAGGTTTTTCAAATTCTATTTTCTAACTATAAGGTCCATGTAACTTTGTTTTTTTAAGTGAATATGGTGGAGTGGTGGAGAAAGGCGGCGGGGCCTCCGACTAGCTCTCAGGAATCCTGCTGTGTCAGACTTACTGAAGATAACAGAAGGGCCCCCAAGAGCCCTCAGCATCCAAGAGGACTTCATTGCCCAACCAGCCGCGTGCAAAGGATGCACATTTGCAGAGAGACGGAGAAAGGGAAGTGACCTCCGAAGACCTCTCAGCAATTACACTGTGTGGGAATTTTTGCAGGTAACAGCAGGGCTTGTTGGCCCCTAAGGACACTCTAGAGCCCATGAGAATTCATCCACAACCAGCAGTGTGCCATGAGGTGTGTTAGCACAGTGTTAGGTTATGTTTAAAAAATGTATAGAGTGCAGCATGTGCCCAAGGGTGTCTTGGCGCTGAAAACTAAGCAGAATAAATGGGAGACAGGTTGAGAAAAGAAAGTTAACAATTGAAAAGCCAAGTTTTAAGAAGTTTTCTGAAAACCTGTAGCAATGATGTGGATCTAATTTGGAGACGCAACAGATCCCAGTTTCTAGTGGCTCGAGCAAGGAAACTGTTAACAGCCCATTTGGTTTTCTTGAATATAAAGGTTGTAACTTTGTAGGTTCCAAAAGATCTGAGGTTCCTGCTAGGGGCATACCAGGACAGAATTTGTTTCAGGAATTTAGAACCTATACCATGAAAGACCTTAAAAATGAAATAGAGGGTTTTACATTTGATCCGATTCCTGATGGTGAGTCAGTGCAGTTCCTTGACGGCAAGGGATACTGATTGATGTTTAGGGAGATCAAGGTGTAATCTGGTGGCAGAGTTTTGGAGGACCTGCTGTTTATTGATGGATTGTTTCTGTGGATTGATGTATAAACCATTATAATAGTCAATTTTAAATAGAATGAGGGAGGATTTGACTGTTTTCCTAGAGTTAATAGGTATATATTGAAGAATCTTTTTAATTGTTCTTAACGTATTATAAGAGGCGGATACGATGCATTAACTTGTTTACTGAGATTTACTTTATCATCAAGAATCACTCCCAAACTTTTGACTTTGGGAGTCAGCATTGGGAGTGGGCCCATTTCTGATGGCCAGCTATCAGGAGTCCAAACGTCAGCATTATTTCCGAAGAGGATAACCTTTGTCTTATCTGAATTTAACTTTAGGCAGTGCCTGCCCATCCAGGTGCTGATTTCTCTCATGCAATTATGAAGCAGGGAGCTTGCGTATTTAGTCTCATTTACAGCAGATTGCACAATGTGTGTGCCATCTGTGTAGGAGGTAAGTGAAAGACTGAAGGATCGAATTAGCGGGCAAGTTCAGCTACGTATAAGTTAAAAAGGGTGGGGCTGAGCGAGAACCCCTTTGGAAACCTGCATGATAGTGTGAAGGGGTAGGAGCTAAAGTTGTCTAGCATCACCATATTTTCCCTGTCTTTTAGAAACGATCTGAGTAGCTCTAAGGCTACACACTTTATGCCAAAAGTCTTTATACAATGGCATAGTATTGAGTGATCTATCATCTCGAAGGCTGCGGATGGGTCCAGCAAGATCAAAGCTGCATTGTCTCCTTCATCAAGGATGGTTTAAGTTCATACCTAGGTTTGATGAGTGCTGTCTCTGTGCTGTGTTCTGATCTGAGGCCAAACTGAGTTGGGTCTAACAAATTGTGCTATTTAATAAACTGTGTAAGTTGAATATTCATGGTTTTTTCTAGAATCTTAGCTGTGAAAGGGAGTCTAGAAAAAGGTTGTTAGCTAGAGGGGGAGTCTGAATCAAGACTGTTTTCTTTAAGAGAGGAAGAATAGAAGCTTTTTTCCATAATGAAGGGAAAATGCCTGAATGAAACATAGAGTTAAAAATGTTAATCAGAACATTTTCTGTTAGTTTAGGGATTTGTTTTTGCACCGAAGGGGGATAAGGATAATTCAGAGATCCTGAGTCCATGGTCTGAATAAGATGATCAACCTGTACTGAAACTGTACTGTACTGTACTGAAACTGGCCTTATCGAACAAGCAAACGTTGTTTTGACTCTTATCATTATCGGTGCTGTACTCTGGTTGTGGCGTAGGGTTTGGTTCTCAGAGGCACTAAAAATGTTATAGATTTCGTCAACCTTATTCCTAAAGTATTGATCGATGTTGTCGTAGAAGGCTTGACTACTACTAGTTCCTTTGACTACGGGTAGTTTGGTAGGATTATTAATAACTTTAAAAAGCTCCCGGAGTACGTTTTTTTAGGATTATGTTCGAGACGTGAAGTATACTCTTTTTTTCTTTAGCAAGGAGGGTTTTATATTTAGACATAGAAAGTCTGTACAGTTCCTTCTCATGGGCTTCATAGTTGAGTCTCTATTTTCTCTCTTGTCGTCTACATTTTCGTTTTTCTAGGCAAAGGGCCACTGAATACCAAGGCACTGAGGGTTTGCTATTATTTTGTTTGATAACTTTAGTAGGAGCTAGTTGGGATAAGGCAGTATCCAGCCAATTTGAGTAATTCTGAGCTACCTTTTCTGGGTAATGTGACGGAGAGGCACATTTTCTGTAAGCTGAAGCTGAAGTTGACTATAGTATATGTTCTTCCATGCTCGATGGCAGATCAAGCCAGTGTGCTTGTTAGTATCTAGAGTATCTTTGGGGCCTCTTAGTTTGACCATGAGAGGGGTAGGGCATCTATAACCCATAAGCGATTGTTATTGGTAAAAATGGCATCCAGCGTATGGCCTGCTATGTGGTAGAATTTTGTATCAGTTGAGTGAGCCCAAAGTCATTCATGGTTTCGAAAAGGGCCATGGTGTCTATCTCTTCTGTTGAGTCTAGATGAACGTTTAGATCTCCAAGGATTGTAAAGTCTGAGAGACAGATATTTCCTTCCAGGAGGGTGCAGATGGAGTTGAGAAACCTATTTTTGGGGCTGGGGGGCGATAGATAAGCAGCCCTTTAAAGGATTTGTTTTTGGTCAGTTCAACCCAAAAATATAAGACTTCACATTCTTCATTTGGCATGGCTGCAAACCTAGCTCTATCTGGTCCCTATAGATAATTCTGAGCCCACCTCTTCTTTTCAGGGGTCGATCTAATCTGAAAATTGTGTATCCTGGGGGAACTGCAGTGAAAAGATCCGGGGTGGAAGAACAGTTGGCCAATGTTTCTGTAACAAACATTCTGTTAAGTTGATGGGTTTTGATTAGGATAGCCATTTCCGTGGCAGGTTAACCAGGGACCGAGCAGCAAAAGTGCCCAGCGATACAAGGAAGGGGGAAGGCGTGACATAAGGTCAGAATGAAAAGTGGCAAACCCTAGCAGTGGGGAGGGAACATCAAGAGATAGTCCACATAACTTACAGCTAGCGGTGTTTCCTGACCAGAGGGAGAGCATATTAAAACAGGGACATTCGTTAGCACACCCCCTTTAGGGCAAGTAACTTCTTACCTGTATATCTGATATACGTATTTGGATCTGGGTAGAAACCGGGTCGGGGTTCCAGTGCTGGGTGCGGCTGGGCGCACATGGGCTTGCCTTTGGCGTGCCTTCAGAGCTCCGGTAGCACGCTGGTTGTGTGCCCGCCCAGGCGAGTCTGCTTTATGTCCACGCTACTGCATGATTTAAATATCACTCCATCAGAGGGTGGGCGTATCTCCACCCCAGCGCCGAAGCGCGAGTGTGAATTTCCTAAAAACAGATGTGTAAAATAACAGGGAGCAAATCAAGGGCCCAGCAACCCCTCTTTCCCTGCACAGGCTCCCCTGAGAAGGAAAGTTACCGGAAAAAGAAGATAAGCAAAAATTAAGCTGTTAAAGAAAATATAAAATCTTTAAAAAACTGAGGGTACTGACCCTTCAAAGATGGCACCCAGAGTATTGAGAAGGAGCACAGCAACTCCATGAAACCAGCACCAAGTGTCTAACACACCTGAAGCCTACAAGGAAAATACAAGAGTGAGGTATGTCACACAGCCTCACAAATGCTCTGCTGAGCTGCGTATCCGGGCTACTGCAGGATTTAAATATCCCTCCATAAGAGGGTGGGCATGTCTACAGGCCAGAGCATGAGTGTGAATTTCCTAAAAATAGATGGCTAAAATAATAGGGGGCAAACCCAGGGCCCAGCAACCCCGCTTTGCCTGCACAGGCTACCATGTAAAGGAAAATTACTGGGACATGAACATAAGTGAAAATAAAGCTGTGGAAGAAAACATCAATCAATCAATCAATCAATAAAAGCATTTATATAGCGCGCTACTCACCCGGAGGGGCTCAAGACGCGGGGGAGGGGGGTCCGCTACTGCTCGAACAGCCAGGTCTTGAGCTGCTTCCTGAAGGCGAGGTGGTCTTGGGTCAGGCGGAGGTGGGTCGGAAGGGAGTTCCAAGTCTTGGCGGCCAGGTAGGAAAAGGACCTTCCTCCTGTGGTGGCTCTTCGGATGCGGGGGACGGCGGCGAGGGCGTGGCTGGTCGATCGAAGCTGGCGTTTGGGAGCGTAGAAGTTGAGGCGGCTGTTGAGGTATCCTGGGCCTTGGTTGTGTAGGGCTTTGTGTGCGTGGGTGAGGAGCCGGAAGGTGACTCTCTTGTTGACCGGGAGCCAGTGCAGGTCTCTCAGGTGTCCGGAGATGTGGCTGCGGCGGGGGATGTCCAGGATGAGTCGTGTTGAGGTGTTCTGGATCCGCTGGAGTCTCTTCTGGAGTTTGGCGGTGGTTCCGGCATAGAGGGAGTTGCCGTAGTCCAGACGGCTGGTGACGAGGGCCTGGGTGACCGTCTTCCTGGTCTCGGAGGGGATCCATCGGAAGATCTTGCGTAGCATGCGCAGGATGTTGAAGCACGACGAGGAGACGGCGTTGACTTGTCTGGTCATGGATAGGGAGGAGTCCAGGATGAAGCCCAGGTTGCGTGCGTGGTCTGTTGGTTTGGGTGCGCTGCCTAGGGCGGGGGGCCACCAGGAGTCGTCCCAGGCGGAGGGTGAGGATCCTAGGATGAGGACTTCCGTCTTGTCTGAGTTCAGTTTCAGGCGGCTGTTCGACATCCATTTGGCCATGTCTGTCATCCCTTCGTGCAGGTTGGCTCTGGCGGTGGTGGGGTCGTTGGTGAGGGAGAGGATGAGCTGGGTGTCGTCGGCGTAGGAGATGATGTTGAGGTTGTGCTGGCGTGCGATGGCTGCGAGGGGGCTCATGTAGACGTTGAAGAGTGTTGGGCTGAGCGAGGAGCCTTGAGGAACGCCTCAGATGACTTCGGTGGCCTCCGATCTGAACGGGGGGAGGCGGACTCTCTGTGTCCTTCCGGCCAGGAAGGAGATGATCCACTCCAGTGCCTTCTCCTGGATTCCGACGTTGCTGAGGCGCTGTACTAGGGTACGGTGGCAGACGGTGTCGAAGGCCGCGGAGAGGTCCAGGAGGATGAGGGCCGCCGTTTCTCCGTTGTCGAGCAGGGTTCGGATGTCATCGGTAGCTGCGATCAGGGCGGTCTCGGTGCTGTGGTTGGCCCGGAAGCCAGACTGCGAGAGGTCGAGGGAACCGTTCGTCTCGAGGAAGGCGGCCAGTTGCTTGTTGACGGTCTTCTCGATGACTTTAGCCGGAAACGGGAGCAGCGAGATGGGGCGGTAGTTCTTGAGGTCGGTGGGGTCGGCTGATGGTTTCTTGAGTAGAGCGCTGAGTTCGGCGTGCTTCCAGCTCTCCGGCAAGGTGGCGGTGTCGAAGGAGGTGTTGATGATGTCCCGCAGGTAGGGTGCGATGACAGTGTCCGCCTTGTTGAAGACGTGGTGAGGGCAGGGGTCTGTCGGAGATCCGGAGTGGATGGAGTTCATCGTGCGGATGGTGTCTTCGGTGCTGATCGGAGTCCAGGCGCGGAGGGTGGTGGTGGGGGGCGGTGGTTCGGTCGTGGCGTGCGTCGGTTGAGTGCTGAAGCTGTTGTGGATGTCCGCGATCTTGTTGTGGAAGTAGGAGGCGAGGGAGTTGCAGAGGTCTTGCGAAGGGGTGATGTCGTTGTTTCCGGCGTTGGGGTTGGAGAGCTCTTTCACGATGTTGAAGAGTTCCTTGCTGTTGTGTGCGTTGTTGTCCAGTCGTTCCTTGAATGCGGTTTTCTTGGTGGCGTGGATCAGTTGATGGTGTTTTCGGGTGGCGAGCTTGAGGGCAGTCATGTTGTCCGGTGTTGGGTCTCTGCGCCAGGTTTTCTCGAGTGCTCTGCAGTTCTTCTTGGAGCTCTTGAGTTCGTCGTTAAACCATGGGGCTTTCTTGCTGCCGGGTCTGCTCGGTGGGGTCTTCAGAGGGGCGAGGTCGTCTGCGCAGTCGCTGATCCATTTCGTGAGGTTGGTGGCCGCTTGGCTGGGGTTCGTTGTGTTGGTGGGAGGCTTCTTGCTCAGGGAAGACGCGAGCTGGTCGGCTGTGATCTTGTTCCAGCTTCTGCGGGGAACCTGTTGTTGGAGATGGTGGAGCGTGGTCCTTTTGAAGCTGAAGTGGACGCAGCTGTGGTCCGTCCAGTGGAGTCCCGTGGCGTGGCTGAAGGCGATGTCCTTGCTGGACGAGAAGACGGGGTCGAGTGTGTGTCCGGCGTAGTGGGTGGGGGTGTTGACCAGCTGCTTGAGTCCGAGGTTGGCGAGGTTGTCCAGCAGGGTGGTGGTGTTGCGGTCGTTGTTGTTCTCCAGGTGGAAGTTGAGGTCCCCGAGGAGGATGTAGTCAGCGGAGAGGAGTGCGTGCGGGCTGATGAAGTCGGCGATGTCTTCGCTGAATTGTGTGCGTGAACCCGGGGGTCTGTAGATGAGGGTGCCTCTGAGGGTGGTCCTGGGGTTGACGTGGATCTGGAAGTGCAGGTGTTCGGCGGGTGCGAGGGTATCGTTGGTGTCGGTCGTGATGCGGATGGTGTTCCTGTGGACGATGGCGATGCCTCCTCCTGTCTGGTTGACGCGGTCCCTCCGGATGATCTTGTAGCCGTCCGGAATGGCGATGGCGATGTCGGGCGCTGAGGAGGCGTTCATCCAGGTTTCTGTGAGGAAGGCGACGTCTGGGGCTGTGGTGTCGAGCAGGTTCCAGAGCTCGACGGCGTGTCTGTGGACGGAGCGGCTGTTGAGCAGGATGCACTTCAGGTGGGTGCTGTTGGTGTTCGGCTTGGTGGGTGCTGGTGTGGCTTGGGTCCGGTTGCAGGTGAACTTGCAGGAGTGGCAGCTGAAGGGTCCGTGGGTGCGTCTCGGTGTGGCTCGGTAGCAACCCGGGGTCCTGCCAGTGTTGAGTGCGATGAGTTCGGTGGCGTCGTAGAGTCGTCGGGTCGGCTTCTGTCGGTGGGGGCCAGGGGTCCTGGCACTGGGCGCGGTCCAGGCGCGGACGGGCACAGACGGGCTTACCTTTGGCTTACCTTCGGCGCTCAGTCGGTGCTCCCGCTGCGCGCGTCCGCTGCGCGGTCGCTCTGGGGGCGTCATAAATCAGTAGCCGGGAGGGCGGGTCAGCTGGGAGGCGGGAGCGGGGCGGCCAATGGGCTGGAGGTGGGCGGGACCGCAGGGAGGCAGCGGCGGGAATCGGCGATGACGACGGGCGGCTCAGCGGCGGCTGGGTCGCTCAGGCAGGCAGGCAGGCAGACAGGAAGGAAGGCGCTTGGCAGCAGGAGGGGTGACCCGGCCTCGTGGAAGGCACAGTGGTCACTCCAGCAATGCCAGCAGCGCTTCCCTTAAATCAGTAGCCGGGAGGGCGGGTCAGCTGGGAGGCGGGAGCGGGGCGGCCAATGGGCTGGAGGTGGGCGGGGCCGCAGGGAGGCAGCGGCGGGAATCGGCGATGACGACGGGCGGCTCAGCGGCGGCTGGGTCGCTCAGGCAGGCAGGCAGGCAGACAGGAAGGAAGGCGCTTGGCAGCAGGAGGGGTGACCCGGCCTCGTGGAAGGCACAGTGGTCACTCCAGCAACGCCAGCAGCGCTTCCCTTAAATCAGTAGCCGGGAGGGCGGGTCAGCTGGGAGGCGGGAGCGGGGCGGCCAATGGGCTGGAGGTGGGCGGGGCCGCAGGGAGGCAGCGGCGGGAATCGGTGATTACAACGGGCGGCTCAGCGGCAGCTGGGTCGCTCAGGCAGGCAGGCAGGCAGACAGGAAGGAAGGCGCTTGGCAGCAGGAGGGGTGACCCGGCCTCGTGGAAGGCACAGTGGTCACACAAAATCATTTAAAAAAACTGAGGGCACTGACCATTCAAAGATGGCACCCAGTGTATGGAGAGGAAGCCGGCAATTCTAGGAAACTGGCACAGAGTGTCTAACACACCCAAAGCCTACAAGGAAAATATAAAGAGTGCGGTATGTCACACGGCCTCGCAAATGCTCTGCTGAGCTGCGTGTCCGTGCTACTGCACGAGTTAATTATCCTTCCATAAGAGTGTTGGCATGTCTACACGGCCACACCAGAGAGAGAGTTGAATTTCTTAAAAACAAACAACAGGGAGCAAGTGCAAGGCCAGGCAACCCCGATTTCCCTGCACAGGCTCCCCTGTGAAGGAAAGTTACTGGGAAATGAAGATAAGTGAAAATAAAGCTGTGAAAGAAAACAAAATCATAAAAAAACTGAGGGCACTGACCCTTCAAAGATGGCGCCCAGCTTATTGAGAGGCAGCCAGGCAACTCCAGGTAACTGGTACAGAGTGTCTAACACACCCAAAGTCTACAAGGAAAATAAAAAGAGTCAGGTATGTCGCACAGCCTCACAAATGCTCTGCTGTGGTGAAGAAAGCATGCCCCCACTCCCTTCTTCATTTTTGCCCCAGGGATGTGGTGGCCCTGGGTCAGCAGGGGGGGTGCATGGCCTCCCTGCATTACATTTTACAAATACCCCAGGGAGATGCAGGTCTGCGTGCCCCCGCATTTTGAAAAACATAAGGCCCCGGGCAGGAGGAAGTCCGTGGGGCTAGGGGTGACCGAGTGGCCCCCGATATAAAAAATAAATAAGTCCCAAGGAGGTAGTGGTCCCTGGGCAGCGGGGGAGACCGTATGGGTTGTAGCTGGATCTAAATTTCCTATTTAAAAAATAATGTGGATAACGAGTTCTGGGTTCCCCCTTTCTTCTCGACCCACACTTGACAGATCCCCACAAATCATTACGCTCACAGACTAGTCAAAAAAGTAGCAGTGTATATATATATATATATATCTGTCTGTCTGTTTGTCTATCTATCTATCCGAGGTATATGAAAGGAATAGGCACTCAGCGATTGAAATACAAGTTCCTTCTCTATGTAGAAGTTAAGAGAAGGGACTTGTACTTCACTCGCCAAATGTTGTGTCAGTTACTTATCTGGAAAGAGCAGTTACTTTATGGAAATATGTAATTTGTTGCTCTCTGCATTTCTCGGCACCCACTGTGTTTTGGCGCCTAACAGAAATGGCAACATTTTCTGAGTTGATATCTATCCAGCTGTTTTTCTTTCTATTTCATTGATTAGTCAACCATCCACAATGAAGTTCCCCTACTAAATACATGTACATTTTGTGAAAAATGTATTAGGTATTTTTTATAATTGGTGTATAGTTTTAAATAATTAAATTTTCCTTTCACTTCAAGCAAAATTGTGGCTATTTTCCTTAATATATAAATATGTTTAATTTCTTTTAAATATTGCATGCAATATATTTTTCTGTATTCAAATATATACTTGTTTAATTTAAAACTATTTTATATATTAATTACGTAATTTGTTTTCTTTCTCAATTTTGTATTAATACATGGTATTAATATGTTAGTGAATTGTAAAAGTAACAACATTATTTTAATGAAATATATCTAATATTTTAAGCAAATATATATTTTTAAGTGCGCATTTTTGGTTTCGATATTTCGGTAGTACAATACCAGAGTCGGTGTGTGCTGTCAAATGCCTTGAGCGGGCCTGTAGACTCCCCTTCCATAACAACGGTGGAAAACTGCATACCCTGACAGAGTGGCATTTAACCCATTGTCTGCCGAGTTACACTCTTCCCTCTCCCACCTGGCTGCATTACAGAATAGGGTGCAGCTATGAGATTGTCATGGCTATTGTCTTTAATGATATGCATGGCAACAGTTAAACACAGCATTCTAGAGTGACATATGCTCAAATTAGTGCCAAACATCTCTTTATTTAGTACAGTAGATGAATCTTCTCAATACATTATAATAAAAGAAACAGAATACCTAATATACTATCCGATAGTCTCCTCCACAGGGGGCCTGGCTGAAAACCTGTCTAGATATGTGGACCACTTTCTATTTTCCCTTGTGTTACAACTGTCATCGAATACGCGGGACATGAAGGACTGTTTGAGGCAAATCCAGGGAATAGAGTGGGAACCAGACTTTGTGATGATTACACTTGATGTATCAAGCCTCTACACAGGTATCAGGCACAGTGATGAACTGATGCCAGTCAAATATTTTTTGAGGACGACCTCTGAAGTTTCTGGAACATAACAATACGTTGGTGGAATTTATTGCATTCTGTTTGAATAACAATATCTTTCTTGTCCAGGAACAGAGGTATACACAAATACAAGATACGGCGATGGGCACCTGCTTCGCAAATCTGTTCATGGGCTGGTGGGAGAAGCAGGTGGCCTGGGCCGATACAATGGATGAGTGGGTGGACACAATTGTTTGTTGGAAGAGATATATTGATGACCTCTTCATAATTTGGAGAGGGTCAATAGAATCAGCCAATCAATATATCTCTGCCCTCAACAATAATACCGTGAACTTGAGTTTCACAGGGGAATTGAGCACCACACAGGTAACCTTTCTGGATTTGAGGGTATTTGTGAGCTCAAATAGAATTCATACAGCCCTGTATAGGAAAACAACTGCTGGGAACTCTGTCCTGCACGGGCGAGTCACCCAGCAAACCTGATTCAGAGTATCCCCTATGGGGAACTCCTGCAAATCAAAAGGAACTGTTCAAAACTGGAGGATTACGTGCAGGCAACAGAGGAGAGCATACAAAGGTTTAGAGAGAGGGGATATCCACATCAAACATTAAAAGTGGCCATGAGAAAGGGTGAAGGAAAGGAGAGGGGAGAACTCCTACAGGGTGACAGTAAACAGAAAGAAGAGAAAACAACTAAAAAGTTCAGAATGATCACACACTACTCAAATGGCGTAAAAGATATCAGAACCATCCTGCGAATTAACTGGAAGATTATAAAGACAGAAACAGTGATAGGGAAAGATTTGCTACCAGAATCAGGAATAACATTCAGAAGATCATGGTCTATAAGAGATCATCTAGTGGAGATCCACTTAATGGCGATAAAACAAGAATCAAGCTTACAAGTTCTCCACGGCTCCTTCCCATGTGGAAAATGTAGGGCCTTGCGAGAACAGCAAGAGAGTCACCACATACAGTATAAATGGCATTATCAAAGAGAGGAAGATAACAAAATTCATGACCAGTAGCACTACGCATGTGGTATACTGCTTGCTCTGCCTGTGTAACCTACAGCACGTGGGCAGTACAATAAATCAAGTTAAGAGGAGGATTCTGGAACATCAAAGAGCTATTGCCAGTGAGGATGCAAACTACCCAGTTGCGCATCATTTTGTCAGTCACCACAATAACAACAGGGCACTCTTGCAGTATTTCTGCCTTGACCATGTACCCAAACACATCAGGGCGTGACAGAGAGAAATGATTAAGGTGCTTAGAATCATGTTTTATAATAGACTTATAATGAAGTCTCCAGGACGCCTCAACAGTGGAGAGGAACTAGCAGTTCACCTATGAAGTCTAACTGTAAGGAGGAAGGAGACTTTGCCTAGGTGTAGGAAGGACAGTGCATGGCAACAGCAATGCTAACTTGAAGTAATATGCAGTCACTGGATCAATACCATCCAGGGCTTAATTAAGTAACATCTGAAATATTATCATCGTACTGTAGGTATAAGCGTGTACTATCAGAATAATTGGAGCTAGATGGCTAAATATGGGTTATCCACAATTAGGTTATAATCTGATGAGTGAAAGCCCATACAGAGTGGAAAATTGGTTAATCTATGTGTGTGTATCGTAATACTTAGATTGTTGTAACCTTAATAATGTGAATAACATGTGACATGGAATTGGGCCACCCGCACAGGGTAACACTGAAGGAATTAGATTTCATGCTTTAATTTGTTAAAATTGTAAATATTGTAAATATTATACTCTGTGATGGGTACGATGTAATGTTTTGCATATATCAGTGACAGTTAAAACGTGAGCATGCTTAGGATGAATTAATAGGCTGCTTCATGAGCTGAATTCAGGTTCAATTCAGGTTCAACATGTTTTAAGATGGCGCCCGAAATTGAGACAGTGTGATTGTCTGTCCTCTCTATGAAATGAATTGATCACATAAAAAATGTTGCCATGTTGAGTGAAAGCCCATACAGGGCATAATTATAGGTAATCAATATGTGCATTGCTACAATCAGTTTATCGAAACCTTAATAATGTAACTAATGTGATAGAGAATTCAGGTCCAACATGTTTTAAGATAGTGCCCTAAATCGAGCCAGTGTGATTGTCCTTCCTCTCTATGTAATGAATTGATCACATGATAATTGTTACCATAGTAATGCCACCCATCGAGATTGACAAGCAGGTTATTGCAAACATAATAATGTAACTAACATGTGATAAAGAATTCAGTTCCAATATGTTTTAACATATTTTAAGATAGCGCCCTAAATCGAGCCAGTGTGATTGTCCGTCCTCTCTGTGCGTCCTCTTTGTGTAATGAATTGATCACATGAAAAATGTTGCCATAGTAACGGCGCCCGTCGACATTGACGAAGGCTAACGGCAAAATGCGTATGGCTAAAAGCTTTATCACAATAAATCCTAATTGTGGATTTACCTAACATGAGTGCTGGTCTGTTTACTTTTGGAGTGAGGAGCGGAATATATCTATATTACCTACTGGCGGTCGCCAGTAGGTATATATAGTTAGGATTTTTTCTCTATGGGTTTTTTGAAAATTCTATGTCTAATAACTTTGGCGTTTGTGGACGGAATTGGCTGAAATTTTCAGGAAAATGGCACATTTTGTTTCTGAGCAGCCCCTGAAAATTGGGGGGGGGTTCGTCCAGGGGGGGTCGAGAAAAAAGGGGGGTCCCAAAACGTGTTTTTAACATTGAGTTTTCCATAGGGCGGTTGGCCTCACTTTTAGCCCGAACGGCTGAATGGATTTGCACGAAACTTGGCAAAATTGTAGGGACTGGTAGCCCGATGTGCCTTTTGTAGGTCTCAATATATGTGCTACAGTGGATTTTGAGAAATTAACGTTTAAAAAAAGATATATATCTGTAACAGCGGACCGGGCAGCGCTCCAGGACGCGTACTTTTCGCGCAACGGAGCTTTGTGAAGCGAAGCTGATTGGTTCTCCTGCGTCTGTCAACATTCCAAACAGTCCGTAGCGGCCGCCATCTTGTCTCTCGGTAGGATCGAGAGACAAGAGGAGGCCAAAGCGAAGGGGCAAATGACCATAAGGGGGAATAGTAGATCCTCGCTAACCCCCTAGGTTTGATGTGGAGGTTTTAAAAGGGCCCCGCGGGGCAAAAAAAAAAAATAATAATAATAATCGAACGGCTGAATGGATTTGCACGAAACTTGGCAAAATTGTAGGGACTGGTAGCCCGATGTGCCTTTGCTAGGTCTCAATATATGTGCTTCAGTGGATTTTGAGAAATTAACGTTCAAAAAAAGATATATATCTGTAACAGCGCACCGCTTCGCGTACTTTTCGCGTTACGGAGCTTTGCGAAGCAAAGCTGATTGGCTCTCCGGTGCATGTAAACATTCCAAACAGTACGTAGCGGCCGCCATCTTGTCTCTCGGTAGGATCGAGAGACAAGAGGAGGCCAAAGCGAAGGGGCAAATGACCATAAGGGGGCATAGTAGATCCTCGCTGACCCCCTAGGTTTGATGTGGAGGTTTTAAAAGAGCCCCGCGGGGCAAAAAAAAAAAATAATAATAATAATCGAACGGCTGAATGGATTTGCACGAAACTTGGTAAAATATTAGGGACTGGTAGCCCGATGTGCCTTTGCTAGGTCTCAATATATGTGCTTCAGTGCATTTTGAGAAATTAACGTTCAAAAACAAGATATATATCTGTAACAGCGCTCCGCGTCGCGGAGATAAAATTATATCTGTATTACCTAGCTGTTGCTAACACCAGTTAGCGACGGCTAGTAGGAGATAGCGACCATCTTGGGCCCCACTTTGCATGTGAGTGATATTTATCACTAATGACATGCAAAGTGGGCATGCCAAGATGTTAGCGACTGGAAACAGTCGCTAACATCGCTATCTCCTATTATCAACTTTTGGAAATATTCGAGATAAGCGCGAATATCTCCAAAAAGTAACAGCTGCCCTGAGCAGTTCTTAGCCATGTTATCCAATGGGAGGTGGATAACATGGCTAAGAGCATTAGCTCGGTAATGCATGAATATCGCTGAGTTTTCAGCGATATTAATGCATTGCGGTCGTTTTTTATCGTATTTGCGATAAACCTTGATAATAGCAAGGTTTATCTGCGATAATTTCTGACGGTAAAAAAATCTTTGCAATGCATCGTTAGGGATAAATATCGCTTAACTTTGGTAATATGCCCCAACGTCTGTTAACGTTCGATTCGAAGGAAATCAGGAAGTGTTGAAAAACATTGTCTGCGCCATCTTGTCTTTTTTCAAATGCCACACTTTTGTCGTGCACGGCAGCCATTTTAGATGCCTTGACCAGACCCACTCTGTGCACGCTGTCGATCCTTAGCATGGCTCCCCACCCTCGCAAGCATCTCACCCAGGCAGTGGTCACCCCCGCTCTCTGTCTTATGCATGGGTAATAAACCTCCCCCCATCTGCGCTGCTCTTCCCTGAGAATCACACCCTGTGCCCGCCCGACACCTCCCTTTCGCCCTATTCACTACCGCACCCTCTGACACTCCTTTTCCTCTGTGTCCGATTGTCCAGGCCGGTCCTAGGCTATCAGCTAGCCCTGCAGATGTAGTTTATGGCCACAGCTGTAAAGAATCACCCCTCTTCAAAGGAGTTATAGTAGATCAAGGCCCACACTCGATGAGATCCGTCACAGCAGAAGCGTTGCTATTATCTGAAAACCATCCTGTATTGTGATTGGGGAGGGGACCGAGCGTGAAGCGGAAGATTCCAGGGATGACTCTTTGTACATCAAAGTTTTTACAATTATGTGTCACATTAAAAATATATAGCACTCCGACAAAGTAGTAAGATTATAAAACTTTAATAATTTATAAATATATACAAGAAAACAAAAATAGTAATAACATATAAACATTTTTAGGGAAAAACAACGAAGTAGCGGTCGGCTGTGCGAATAGTCCCAACGCAGCACAACGTCCAGATTTCCGGCGTGGCGCGTCGCGGGGGGTGGGTCATCAGTAGCAAACTGTTGTGCGAATAGTTCCAAGGCAGCAGAACGCGCCGAAATCTAGATGACACGAAAGTGATGTCTAGTAAGTTGCCACCCAGCAAATAACGGCGTGGGGTGTCGCGGGGGGTGGGTCATCAGTAGCAAACTGTTGTGCGAATAGTTCCAAGGCAGCAGAACGATGGCACCAAGGTGATGTCCAGTAAGTTGCCGCACTGGTTTTGGTATCCTACAATGCTGCTCCGAATAACGGCGTGGGGCGCCCCGGGGGAGGCGGCGTGAACGGGCCTCTCCAGGTGGAGTCTCATCTGTTGTAGTGGGGCGCCCCTTTACCGTTTCAGTTGCCATTCCGTCCGTTTTTGGTCCACTGTGTCAAAAGCCGCAATTCAGCTGAGTTGCGCCCACTCTTGCGGTGCAGCGATAGGCGGCTGTCACAGGACTCTCAAAATGGCGGCAGGCTCTTTCCTTTTTGGGCCTGGTCCACTGAAATGGCCCTGGGACACCTTGGAAATCGGACGCTTGTCTGCTAGGTCTTGGACCCCATTCTCGAAAGCGTCCCCTCCGCCTTGAGAATTCATCAAAAGTTTTGGGGGCCCCGACTCCTGCAGGCTTCTGGTGGGGAGCGGCTGCCATGATTGCTCGCGGAATGACCACGACGGAGCTACGAGATGGTGGTGCTCTCATGCTGACGCCAGTTTAGTCTGAAACATCCAGAAACAAGGTGGGGCTTTCATCGTTTGGGGAAAAAAAAAAGTTTTCATCCAATGAAAAGTGTTGTTTTTAGGTCATATGATCAAGCCTTCCATCATTAGGAAACCAAAAGTAAAATGAACGAATGAAAAGTTTTATAAACAAGTCACATGACCTGTTATGCGGCATAGGGTATAAAATGCGGAGAAAATACGTTGGCACGTGAGGCGGCGTCAGTAGCGGACCGATGTGCGAATAGGCCGAAGGCAATACAACGCGCCAAGATCCGGATGGCACCGAGGTGGTGTCCAGCAAGTTGCAGCACTGGTGTGGCCATCCTACAATGCTGAAAGTCGGCGTGGGGCGCCCCGTTGGCCTGTGAGTTTGCGTCAGTAGCGGACCGATGTGCGAATAGGCCGAAGGCAGCACAACGCGCCAAGATCCGGATGGCACCGAGGTGGTGTCTAGTAAGTTGTTGCACTTCTGTGGCCATCCTACAATGTTGAAAGTCGGCGTGGGGCGCCCCGTTGGCCTGTGAGTTTGCGTCAGTAGCGGACCGATGTGCGAATAGGCCGAAGGCAGCACAACGCGCCAAGATCCGGATGGCACCGAGGTGGTGTCTAGTAAGTTGTCGCACTTCTGTGGCCATCCTACAATGTTGAAAGTCGGCGTGGGGCGCCCCGTTGGCCTGTGAGATGGCGTCAGTAGCGGACCGATGTGCGAATGGGGCCAAAGGCAGCGCAACAATATTTTCTGACTGACACCACAAGGCGCTGAGATGCCAAGATCCGGATGGCACCGAGGTGATGTCTAAGTTGCGGACTGATGTGCGAATGGGGCCAAAGGCAGCGTAACAATATTTTTTGTATGGAAGATACCACTAGGCGTTGAGATGCCAAGATTCGGATGGCACCGAGGTGATGTCTAGCAAGTTGCTGTACTGGTGTGGTCATCCTACAATGCTGAAACTCGGCGTGGGTCGCCCCATTAGCCTGTGAGATGGCGTCAGTAGCGGACCGATGTGCGAATAGGCCGAAGGCAGCACAACGCGCCAAGATCCGGATGTCACCGTGGTGGTTTCATAGTTGAGAGGCACTTCATCTGCAGTGGGGCGCCGAGATCCGGATGGCACCGAGGTGATGTCTAGCAAGTTGCTGTACTGGTGTGGTCATCCTACAATGCTGAAACTCGGCGTGGGTCGCCCCATTAGCCTGTGAGATGGCGTCAGTAGCGGACCGATGTGCGAATAGGCCGAAGGCAGCACAACGCGCCAAGATCCGGATGTCACCGTGGTGGTTTCATAGTTGAGAGGCACTTCATCTGCAGTGGGGCGCCGAGATCCGGATGGCACCGAGGTGATGTCTAGCAAGTTGCTGTACTGGTGTGGTCATTCTACAATGCTGAAAGTCGGCATGGGGCGCCCCATTAGCCTGTGAGATGGCGTCAGTAGCGGACTGATGTGCGAATGGGGCCAAAGGCAGCGCAACAATATTTTCTGAAGAGAAGACACCAAAAGGTGCTGACATTCCAAGATCCGGATGGCACCGAGGTGGTGTCTAGCAAGCTATGCAGTTGAGTTGTGTGCGCACTTGCGGCGAATAGGTCGAAGGCAGCATAACAATGTTTTTTGAATAGAAGACACCACAAGGCGTTGAGATTCGGTTACCACCGAGGTGATGTCTAGCAAGTTGCCGCACTGGTGTGGCCATCCTACAATACTGCTCCGAATAACGGCGTGGGGTGCCCGAACGGGGGGGGAGCCGGCGTGAATGGGCCTTCCTAGGTGGAGGCTCGTCTGCTGTAGTGGGGCGCCCCTTTACCGTTTCAGTTGCCATTCAGCTGAGTTTCGGCTGCTCTTGATGCTACAGCGACAGGCGGCTGCAAGAGGACTCTCAAAATGGCGGCCTGTTCTTTGGATTTGGGCCTGGTCCACTAAAATGGCCCTGGGACACCTTAGAACTCGGACGCTCGATTTTTTTTTCCTTTCCTGTACATGCAAAAAAAGGTAAATGCCCGGTACGTTACACGCTTCATCTGCCACGATGAACTCTCCAGATGAACCGAAAAAAAATATAGTTGTGGTAACTATACCATGCATCGTCATATGGAGAGGTGGCACCAATTAATTATAGTGCTGCATAAAAGAGAGATTTGGAGGAGAACCCCTGACCTGCTAGTACATTCATCAAAGAAGTGGCACTGAGAGCTTCAGAGGCAAGGGAAACGGTCCCAAATATTTAGAAGAACTTTGGAAAGATTAAAATGACATGTTTAGATTGTGGCAAATTAATTTCATGTGGACAGATGAGTGTTACTCTAATAAATACAGCATATGAACATCATCATAGTCGATGGTTGGCAGAGACATTTTGACTATATCCTGGACCTGCCCGTCCTCGCCCAAAATGGCGCCGGAATAAATGGGACTCGTAACTCCTTGTTGTGTACTGGTTGCAGAACCTTGAAATCACGAGATACGTATGCAGTTTTGAAGCACATGGCGGGCGGGGACGAGAATTGATTGAATATTTCGACATCCCTATTGATATTAAGTTCTGATGTGTTATTGATTACTGTACTGTTGAAAGTTCGAATTAACGTCACCCATGGTACTTGCCCGCAAATGTATATCTAGATAATTTTATTGTAACTGGCCCTGTCGTATTTTAATTATAAAATGTACGTCCACCGATTCCGTAACTGTTAGACACCTTAGTTCTTGCAACCTAATGGCCCGCCCGTTACGTTCCTCTACAGTGTAAATGTCTATTCATCATATACGATTACAGTTTGCTCTGTGGCAGGCCCACGTGGTTATAGGCTCGTATTTGTATAATGAAATTTTCACAATAAAGGTTTTTAAAAGAAAACATGGTAGTAGTATATACATTGGTAAAGTTTTTAACAATAGTGACTGTTTTAGAATCATTAAAAGGCAAGTGAAATAAAGCAGACCAATTACATGAAGGGTAAAAGGTATAATACGAAGGAACGCAGTAAAGATAAATGGTCAAGGGCTGTTGTGTTTTCTATTCCTGCAACATAAAGTGATCGATAAGAATCTCATATTCAGGCGTATCGGCGACTAAGACAGCAGGTCGACCCTCTTTTGCTCAACGGCTCCGTCATGGGACGAAGAAACGCTCTTTTTCTCGAAAAAAGAATATATTTTACTTGCAGGACAGTTGTAAAATTTCCGGGAAAGTACATTAGCCTGGACCATTATAACATATATTTAAGAAAAAATAATGTTCGGAAGTAATGAAAAGCGTAATTTTTAGGTCATATGACCAAGCCTTTCATCATTACAATAAGAAAAGTAAAATGAACCAATGAAAAGTTTTATTAACAAGTCACATGACTTGTTATGCTTACGTTACGCGCTGCGCGCCCCGGATGACTTCCGGATGCGCTAACGCGGCGCGTCATATGACGCATTACGCGACAACGCAGGTACAGAATATAGTCAAAATGTCTCCACCAACCAGCGGTCGGAACACAACCCCTTTCAGCAGGCTAAATAGTTCTGTTAAATGACAACAGAAGGGACAGGCAACAAGAACCATCAGTCAAAGAGGGGAGGGCTAGTTCTTCTCTACCGGGTTACATTGGGGCGCTACCGGAACTGATCGAATTGGTAGTCTACAGTGTTTCTGGATGTTTCAGACTGAAGCTGGGGTTAGCATGAGAGCAGCACCATTTCGTAGCTCCGTCGTGGTCATTCCGCAACCAATCATGGCAGCCGTTCTTTATCGTTATTTTGGGCGGGGTGGGTGGCGGAGCCGAGCTGTTTTGCAGCCATCATTGTGTGGAGTTCAGTTCATCTCACTAGTTTTGTATATGTCATGAGGGGTTGTTCCTAATGTTTCTATTTTAGCGAGGTCAAAAAGAGATCCCATTAGTGGCCTACTGATTTTGCTCGATTCCTTTTCTTTTTTTTTTACACGATTTTTCGTTATCTGCAAAGACTAAACAGAGTATTGCGACTCTGTGTTTGTTTGTAAATAGAGAATGAACCAAAGAGAACTAATTCTAAAACAGTAAATACTTGGATAACAATCAATCAAATGGAGAGAGAAGCAGGCACGACGGATTACAATGGGGGCAAAGGCCTGCGTTAACTACCTTTCACTATCTGCAAAGAGAGAGTACTCCTAATAGAAATGAGGTGGGGGGGGCACCATTCAAAGCAGATCAGTGTGCATAAACACGAAAATGTTTTCCCTTACCACGTACTTAACATTCGACAGCTTATGATATTTGCTATTAAAAAACCATTGAAATTCACTGAAAAAACCATAGGTTATAGACCATATATAGTTAGGAATTAGCATTTACAAAACCTTGAAAATTCACTGAAAAAACCATAGGTTATAGACCATATATAGTTAGGAATTAGCATTTAAAAAACCTTATTTTACTCACACAAAACCATTGAAATTCCATATATAGTTAGTTGCACTAACTATATATCGCGCACCCGCAATCCACTGCTGATCATGTCACATATTACATCATTCATGACATGGTCAGTGACATCACTGATGACATCTCAAATGACATCACTGATGACATCACTGATGACATCTCATTTGACATCATTCTTGTGCTAATACGATAAACCTCTTCAGACTCTAATATAACCTTAGATACACTCAGTGTATACAGACACTCACACACTGCCACTCATCCATGGAGTTACTCACACACCCAGTCAGTCATGCAAAGAAACAATCTCACCTCCATTTCTTCAACTATACAGTTAAACACACCTTACTTATTGAAACATATACTAACACATATTTACTCTCTTATACAATCCCTGATACAAGTTCACAATGATCGATACAACCACTCACTCATTCAGTGGCTCTCATGCACAGTTATTTATATATGCCAACTCTCACATGTAATGTGTTTTACTTATGTACTTACTATGACATGTAGCATTGAGATATCCATTCACTCATCAATACACTCATGCACACAGTCAACTGCCCATGTAGCTGTTTCCACATGCACTCTTGAACTCATACACCTAGTGAATAAACTGCTCACACATCTATGCATAGAGTCACACACCTTCCAGCCACCCCCACACAAACTCAAGCTCCCATAGAAATACTTGGGCAACCAATTAATAACACATATAGCCTCTCGTATAGCTAATGATCAACACATGCAGCAGTTTACAGAACAACAGACATAATGATGCACAAATTAAGACAGTTTAGTCACTAACCCATGCATTCAGTGAGACACATTTAATCACTCACTCATACAGTCAGTCACGCACCTACTAAATCCTTCATCCAGACACTTATACATCCACTCATTCTTCAATATGTAAGACATATTTTAACTTTACAGAAACATACAGTCACTGGATGTTGTCATCAGTGATGTCATCAGTGATGTCATTTGAGATGTCATCAGTGATGTCATCAGTGATGTCACTGACCATGTCATGAATGATGTAATATGTGACATGATCAGCAGCGGATTGCGGGTGCGCGATATATAGTTAGTGCAACTAACTATATATGGAATTTCAATGGTTTTGTGTGAGTAAAATAAGGTTTTTTAAATGCTAATTCCTAACTATATATGGTCTATAACCTATGGTTTTTTCAGTGAATTTTCAAGGTTTTGTAAATGCTAATTCCTAACTATATATGGTCTATAACCTATCGTTTTTTCAGTGAATATATATATATATATTTATATATATCACAGGATTCGCCACAGCAACTCCAGTTCCTGTATGGAATGACGATATATATATATATATATATATACATGCCAAAAGACTCAAATCCAAAATTCCAGAAATCCTTCGTGATCAAGGACACCACCGGAAAAGAGACGAGAGCAGACCCAGGAAATGCAGGTGAGAATTATTTTATTTCGATTTTCAGCAGCATGCCAGCATAGCGTTTCGGCCTATCCAGAGGCCTTGGTCACATATATGTATATTTTCTGAAACTAAGTATGCACCTTTGCTTACATGTAAATATATATGTACATAGGGCTTCATCTTTTGGATTAAGATATATTAGAACTGTAAATAATTGAGGGTTGTTTTTGAGTTACCTTGGTTTCCTCCTAGTGAAATGTGATCAATGAATGAATTTGATTTCAATTGCTTCTTTATGAAATTTTGTTTTTCTACATGTAAATAGTAACGATGAAAAACGCAAATGAAACAGGGGATGAATAAGAAAATGTCTAATGATTTGAAAAAGAACAGATGGTTGATTTGTTTTGGTTATGCAATTTTAAATACTGGTAAAAGGAGGGAGAATTGCCGATACACGGCTTAATTCTTTTCGCGTTAAGACATGAGTCAGTTAGATAAATAGCACGAGGAAAGTGCTTGTGATACAGTTATAAAATTTTTACACGTATCACCTGTCTGAAAGACTTATGTCTAGAGAGTATGGATATGTTTTGGAGAAAAAAAACTAAAATGTAAAAACATGTTCGCAGTACAAATCTATTTGTAAATATGTAAATATGTACCACTCCAAGATGGCGCTGGCTATTACCAGCTGGCCTGTAGTCCTTCCTCTACCTAATTAATTGTTAAAAACAGGATGTTGCCAGAGGGCAATTGACATTGAGAAAGGCAATCTGCCGAAACGCGAGGGCGTCTGTCACTGCAATAAAGCAACTGTTGGAAAATTTACCCCGGAGTGCGGAGAATTCTTTGTCTTCAGACTGAGGAGTTGGAGCAGTAATATATATATATATCTCATTTGAGATGTCATCAGTGATGTCATCAGTGATATCACTGACCATGTCATGAATGATGTAATATGTGACATCATCAGCAGTGGATTGTGGGCGCGTGAGTTATAGTGAGTCCAACTAACTATAACGTGGGAATTTCAATCGTTTTGTATAAGTAAAATGTTCAGCTAACTATAACTGGTGTGAAACCTATGGTTTTTTCAGTGAATTTCAAAGGTTTTTTAAATGCTAATTCCTAACTATAACGATTGTGAAACCTATGTTTTTTTTTGTGAATTTCAAAGGTGTTTTAAAAGCTAATTCCTAACTATAACGTTTGTGAAACCTGTTTTTTTTAGTGAATTTCAAAGGTTTTTTAAAAGCTAATTCCTTTGTATATCGACTTTGTAACCTACTATTTTTTTTTATTAGCTGTTTTTTCTAACTATTAATTATATTTTTTGGGAAAAAAATTTTTTTGTTCAATGTATATTTTTTTTAATCATTTTTTCCTGGTGCGCTCAGGGTGCGCGCACCGGTAAGCTCTCCCGAGAGCGCACCGAGAGCGCTATTTCTGCGATCGTAAAAAAAATATGCACGAAAAGTAAATAATAATGGAAGACATTTAGTACCATAGTTATAAAAGCAGTATTTTTGATTTACGAAATGAAAATTATTTTGCATTGCCGTAAAGCTATCAAAACGTCACTCAGGCGCGCCGCGTAAGCGCCCCCGGAAGCGCCTACGTTCGCGCCGCATGAGCGCCCCCGGAAGCACGTACGTTTGCGCCGCGTGAGCGCCCCCGGAAGCGCTCCGGTGCGCGCAGCCTAAGCGTGTCAAGTCATGTGACCTTAAAATAACACTTTTCATTGGTTGCAAACAGTTTTTTTAACAACCAATGAAAACCCCACCCATTTCCTTCACTACCTCTTTCACTTTGGAGAGAGCAAGACTTGTTCCCTTTTTCTCCTCTTCGATTCTTTGGAAAGAATGGCTGCAAGAGCACCAAGCAGCAGTGACTTTGATGAGTTTCTCAATGAGGACCCTCCTCAGCCAAAAATTAAGGAGCACTTCATCTGGAAGTTTTTCAGCATTCCAGAAGGTGAGAAGAATGTAAATGCTCCAAAAGTGGAATGCAATATATGCCACACTATTCTTTCACGTGGTGACCCCAGGATAAAATACAGTTTTGGGAACTCCACCATGATTCGCCACGTCGAGACGAGGCACCCCAGAACTTTGCCCGGGAGAGTGTCAGGGGTCTGGCACGAGAGGCTCCCAGTGATGGGGCCTCTACTTCAACCAGAGGACAAACTGCATCAGGGAGGGAGCAATCACAAGAGCTGATGCCTAACATTCAGCCTGCTTTTAATAAAGGCGTTATTAAATGCAGATATTGCGATCAGCTAATTTGCTATGCAGAACAAAGTGTTCTGCTCATGGTTCGAGCATTGGATAACCATCGCTGCCATTCCCAGCCCTAATTTTGTTTTGTTTTTTTGCTCCTGCTGAGCAGTTTTCCATTCCCTGTTTTTGTTTTTGTTCTAAAAAAAAAGGAAAAAAGAAGAAAAAAAAAGTTCTTTTCAGAACTACCTCCAATTCTCATCAAAGAGCTGTGTTCTTAAAAAAATGAAAAAGAGTAAGTGAAGTGGAGTGCATTGATAAAAGAGAGGAAAATTAGTGAGAAAGCACAGAAAGGGACGAGAGGAGAAGGGAAGTGAAGTAGGGGGACTGAAAGAAGGTGAGTGTGGGGAAGGAGAGTGAGGAGAAGGAGAGTGAACATGGGGAATGTGGATACGTGAAGAAAATGTACTAAAGGAACGGGGGTGTGGAAGCGTAAGAAAAGAGCAGTGATGTTTTGGAAAGAGTGGAGATACAGACTGGATAAAGACAAGTAAGTGTGAGACCACGTAAGGCAGTGAAGAAACAGAGAAAGTGAAAGAAAAAATAAGAGTAGAAGACTGAAGGCCTCATTTTTGCAGCTGCCTCACAGCAGGCGTAACACTGACGCAGGTCCTTTAACATGGGCCTGGCCGCATGTGAAAGAATGCATTGCTGGAGTTGTGTCACTTTTGTGACATACTTCAGCAATGCATCACTTTTGCGCTTACAGATACGTCAGAAATACTGACGTATCTGTAACTCCTTGCGTCATAATGCGTCATAAATTAAATATGACGCATGAGTAGAAGACTGAAGGCCTTATTTATGAGGCCATGTGTCACTTTTACGCCACCGGTGCATCACTTTTTGTGACGCACCAGTGCTGTAAAAAATGCACCTTGTTGAGTCATATTTACAAAGTGACGCATCTAGGTAGATGCGTCACTTTGTAAACCCCTGCGCCACATTATACCTACGTCAGCTGTAATGTATGTAAAAGGGGCTTATTGACGCAAAAAAGGGTCGTAGAGGTGACGCAGTGAAATCTATGAGATTTCACTGCGTCACTTTTAGGGCGCCATTGTGTCAAAATCTTGCACCTACCTCACAGCAGGCGTAAAACTGATGCAGGCCCTTTCACATGGGACTCGCCCCATGTGAAAGGATGCATTGCTGAAGTTGCATTACTTTTGTGATACACTCCAGCAATGCATCACTTTTGCGCTTACAGATACGTCAGAAATACTGATGTATCTGTAACTACTAGCCACGTAACGCGTCATACATTAAATATGACGCATGAGTAGAAGACTGAAGGCCTCATTTATGAGGCCACGTGTCACTTTTACGCGTCACTTTTTGTGACGCACCAGTGCTGTAAAAAAATACACCTTGTTGAGTCATATTTACAAAGTGACGCATCTAGATAAATGTGTCACTTTGTAAACCCCTGCGCCACATTATACCTACATCAGGTGTAATGTATGCAAAAGGGGCGTATTGACGCAAGAAAGGGTCGTAGAGGTGACGCAGTGAAATCTATGAGATTACACTGTGTCACTTTTAGGACGCCGTTGTGTCAAAATCTTGCGCCTGTCTCACAGCAGGCATAAGACTGATGCAAGCCCTTTCACATGGGGCTGGCCCCATGTGAAAGGATGCATTGCTGAAGTTGTGTCACTTTTGTGATACACTCCAGCAATGCATCACTTTTGCGCTTACAGATACGTCAGAAATACTGATGTATCTGTAACTACTTGCGACATAACGCGTCATACATTAAATATGACGCATGAGTAGAAGAATGAAGGCCTCATTTATGAGGCCATGCGTCACTTTTACGCCACCGGTGCGTCACTTTTTGTGACGCACCAGTGCTGTAAAAAATGCACCTTGTTGAGTCATATCTACAAAGTGACGCATCTAGGTAAATGCGTCACTTTGTAAACCCCTGCGCCACATTATACCTACGTCAGGTGTAATGAATGCAAAAGGGGCGTATTGACGCAAGAAAGGGTCGTAGAGGTGACGTAGTGAAATCTATGAGATTTCACTGCGTCACTTTTAGGACGCCATTGTGTCAAAATCTTGCGCCTGCCTCACAGCAGGTGCAAAACTGATGCAAGCCCTTTCACATGGGGCTGGCCCCATGTGAAAGGATGCATTGCTGGAGTCGTGTCACTTTTGTGACACACTCCAGCAATGCATCACTTTTGTGCTTACAGATACGTCAGAAATACTGACGTATCTGTAACTCCTTGCGACATAATGCATCATACATTAAATATGACGCATGAGTAGAAGACTGAAGGCCTCATTTATGAGGCCATGTGTCACTTTTACGCTGCCGGTGCGTCACTTTTTGTGACGCACCAGTGGTGTAAAAAATGCACCTTGTTAGGTCATATTTACAAAGTGACGCATCTAGGTAGATGCGTCACTTTGTAAACCCATGCACCACATTATACGTACGCCAGCTGTAATGTATGCAAAGGGGGCGTATTGACGTAAGGAAGGGTCGTAGAAGTGACACAGTGAAATCTATGAGATTACACTGTGTCACTTTTATGTGCCCCAAGATGTTTAAAGGTAGAGTAGTGAGTTAAAGGAAATTAAAAATGATGGGAAGAACAGTATGGAAAAGAAAGTAAAGGTGCAGGACTCACAGAAGGAGAGTGAGGATGAATATATGGACGGACAGTAAGGGACAAAGAAAGATACATAGAGTAGGGTTAGGGGAGTGAAGGTAAAGGAAATGGAAAGATGATGAAGTTAGGGGATTTGAGGATGATAAAGGGGAGGTAAGTTAAAGTGAGAATTGGTAATTAGTGATTACAAAATTGAATAAGAGAATGAAGGGATTTAGGAAAGCATAGAAAGGGAATGGAATTTTTTCATTTTTTAACAAATTCGAAACTACTCTATTATAAAACATACGTTTCCTGATTTCCGCAAACTGATTAGTACCTCTATTAATTTGTTCACCGCAGAGTTGGGAAACATTTCTCTTTTTTCTCTGATTTGTCCTTGTAGATACTGCCAAATGTTTTTCCTTTCCCACATTATCCTTTTTTTTTTTTTAGTTTGACATAATTTTTTTATAAAATCCTTGGTTGTCTTACCAGGAGCACTCTTCTTTTTGTCCGTCTTTTGTTGATTACGTAATTCTTCTAATTGTTATTTATTGTTTATTTTTTGTATACATTTTTACCGAGGTACGCGCACCGAGCACTCACTGAGCACTCCCCGTGCGGACCTATTGTGTTTTCTGTTATTTTTTTTAAAAAAACATTCTTTTTAACCTTAGGAGTCCTTGAACGACCCCCTGAGAAGGCATAAGGGGCCAGGGACCTCTACCGTACCCCCTTCCCACGTTTTTAAGTTATATTTTTCACTCTCTTCTGAAACCACAAAATGGCGGCGATAGGGTTCGAGCACAGTGCATTTACCGAGCAGTCACGGTGCGCGGACCTAGTGCAATTTAAAAAAAAAAAAAAAAAAACTAAATGGAAATGGACATCATCTCCTCTGTAGATACCTTGTTTGTTGTAATGCAAGTTATTGTGGTGTATTGAATCCATACTATAGTCTTTCAGGAAAGCAGAAACAGATTTGTTCACATGATTCCTTCCTTTCTCAATGTGTGGTCAGAATTGGCGTAGGGGATCATGAGTTCCTACTCTGGTGAAACACACTTGCTGTTCCATATACTTACTTATGTTGTAAACTAGTGCATCAGAGACAGTCAGTGACAGAAAGGATACAGGACATAAAGAACACAAAATTGTATCACTTTGCTACTACCTCATAAATTACATTTAAATAAGTATAATTTTCAAAACAATTTTTTATTTACTAAATTAAAATTTATTTATCAGAATTCTCAAAATCTAAAAGAACTTGTAGGATTTCTTCATCAGAAATTTCATCCATCAAAGTGTCTGAAAATGATTCGTCAAACTCGACAACGTCTACACATTCCATTAATTCCATATCTATTGTTTCATCGAAAAAATCTGCCATGGTATTTCCTTCATGTTCTTCATGATTTGTTTCATCTATAGGATCAATATACACCACAGAATAATTTGCCTCAATAAACGTTGCTGTTATTTCAAAGAAGATGTTGGTAGGCTCCTCATTTTCATTCATCATTTTATGTTAGTGTACTATTAAAAGAAAGAGAAACAGCGCTTACTGCATGATTTCCTGCTCTGGTGAGACACACTTGCTGTTCTTTAAACTTACTTATGTTGCAATCTTCTGCATCAGAGACAGACAGTGAGAGAAAGGATGCAGGACATGAAGAAGAGATGTCAAATACACATTTAAGAAAATTTTGGGGGAGAACGGAAATATTTATGAGTAAACTTACTATGTAACACAAAAAATTATCAGTTTGCTACTACCTCATAAATTACATTTAGTTAAGTATAAATTCTCATACAATATTTATTTACTAAATTTAAATTTATTGTTGGGAATGATCGTCTAAGATTGCATCATCAGCAATGTCAATATTGAAAATCTCCCAAAAAGAATCCTCAAACTCAATGAACTCCAAAGCTTCCATTAAATCTGAATCCAAGGATTCATCATAGAAATCGTCCATGCCATCTCCTCCATCAGAAAGCTCTCCTTCAGGATTAATCTCATCAACAGGAACATCCTCAATAACAGTCACAAAAATGTCTATAACGATGTCAAATGACTTCATTTTCAACCATTATTGATGTAAGTGTACTAGTAAAAGAAAGAGAAAGACAGTGAGCAGCATGTTGCATGTAATTTACCATCTCTGTCTCTGCAAGCAGTATGTGTGTCTCTGCTCATAAATCATTTTTAAGTCACCTTAAACACATGAGCAGGACGCGCCGACGCGAGGTGGCGGCTCTCCCGTAAGCTCTGGAGAGTTAGGGACTCCCAAGGATTTCCTACCCTCGTTTCCACATGTTTTGAGGTCGGAGTTTCACATATTTGTGCGGCGGAACAAGTGCGGCGGTGAATGTTTCCAGTCCTGAAACTTCCAGAGCCGTTTTTGATGTCCTACGAGCGTTTCCTTCTGCACTGGTATCGGAACGCGGGCGGGTGCCATTTTGAGTGGCTGGTCCCGCGTTTATGCGCAAGTATTTATCGTCGCCTCAGCTGTCTTCTGGGATCCTCTTGCTCCATAATCCACCTACCTTGCAGCTCTTCATAAGGTATGGTGTAATTTCCTCAATGGTTCTCCCCTATGTGACTCAATTTCTCTCCTCATGACTCTTTTGTCGTAGTGCCGACCTCCATTTTATCAACTCTGCTGCAACGGTGTGCTGCGCACCTACTTCTCTCAACTGCCGCAATGTGGTGTCTTCACGCTAGCCCTCAACCTACATTTGGTTAATGATTACTCGGATGTTATTCTCGTTTCATTGACTCATGTGGCTTTCCTCACCTTGCTAGTTTGTGGAGTCTGACTGACCTACTAGCTCGCATTACATTTGTACGAGCCGTGCCTCGGAATATTGAACAGACTGTTTGAGTCATTCTACCCACGTTTGGTGACTTCTTTTTTTTGTGCTGCTTCTTTGCAACCGTCATTTTTCTTTTTATCTTTTTTCTGTGTTCCTGGTGTGTCCCTCTACTGGAATCATGACGCACGTCACAGGCAGCTTAAAGTCGTCGAATACAGGTACCACGCCCAATCGTCTCAAGAATGACCCCCCTTCTCCGATTCGCACCTCTCAAAATACCATTTTGGACTCCATATTAGAAGAAGTTAGAGGTCTCCAACCCTTCATGTCTGCCACCAATGAGAAACTCAAGCAGATTGAAGAGAGGTGGGCTGTTATGGAAGGCAAAGTCTTAAATCTGGAGCAGCGTGTTAGTGATATTCAAGATATCTCTACTAAGATACCCCTGCTGGAAAAGGAAATTCACCAGCTCAAGCTACACACCGAGGACCTTGAAAATCGCAATCGTAGGAACAACCTACGTATTTATGGAGTTCCAGAGAATCTTGAGGGGTCTGACATGGTGTCTTTCATTAGGGGACTCCTGCATCAGCTGCTAGACCTTCAACCGAATGCTCATCCCCTAAATATCCAGAGAGCTCACCGTCTCGGTCGTCCTACTTCTAATTCATCAAAACCTCGAGGTATCATACTCCTTTTCCTCGAATTCACTTAATTAATGACTGTTCTTAAAGCTGCCAGACTCAAACGTCGCCTTGTGTGGTCAGGTCATAACATCTTTATCTCTCAAGACTTGTCAAATGCCACCAATGCCCGACGTAAGGAATTTCTCAACCTACGCCCTCAGATGAGACAGTTAAATATTCAATATGGAATTCTGCACCCTTGCCGCTGCAAAATCACCCATAATGGTCGCACTCGCACATTTGATGATCCTCAGAAGCTGCACGAATACCTGCAATTTGCCTCTACACCTACCATGGATGTTACTACTTGATGCCTTTTTTCTGCATCTAGCCTCAACATGTTTTCATTTTGTATGTCGTGTTGTTCTTGATTTTTCTCAACTCCTCTCCTGGCGTTCTGCGGGAGTCTGCTTCTCCTTCGGCGTCTCCTCGCTCCGGATGTCTAGGTGTTTTCTTCCTTCTCAGATCTGGCATTCTTGCCTTGGTCTGTCTACTTTTTTCTCTTCCTTCTTCTATCTCTTTTCTTTCCTCCTCCTGATCTCTCTTTTTTTCTCCTACCAATATGTATTTTTGTTCCCCATTTCTTTCCCTTTTCCTTCTTTTTCGACTATTTTCTTCCTTGATTTTTGTTTTCTGTTCCTTGTTAGTTCGTCTTTGGTACTTTTTGGCATATTTTTCCGAATTAATGTACTTTTCTTGACTATTATTTGCATCTCTAACGCGTGTGTTGCTTGTCCTTTTTATTTTAGTCATCCTCCTGCAATGTGTTCACCCCAGATGTTCGTCCCCTTCCTCACCTCCCATCATGTGTAATCTTGTCACGTGGAACGTTCGTGGTCTGGGTCATCCCGTCAAGCGTCAAAAGGTATTGTCACATTTATCCAAGCTTAATTCACAGGTTGCCTTTCTTCAAGAGACCCACTGTTCTGATTCGGAATCTTCTAAGCTCAAGAGACAATGGGTGGGTCAAATTGTATATTCTCCTTCTATCAACAACAAGGGAGGTGTTGCAATTTTATTCCACAAAGGTTTATGTGCCCAAATTCTCTCCTCCAAAGCTGATACTGATGGTCGATGGGTTATGGCTAAAGTTGTCATCCAAAACAAAACGCTGTTTTTTTTTAACATTTATGGTCCTACTCGCCCTTCTCCTGTAGTTTGGAATGAGGTTAAAGTTCTTATCTCCTCTATTGACTGCCCCAATATTGTAATTTCAGGTGATTTTAACCAATGGTTAGATCCTTTTTCTGATAGACTCTTTTCCACTAAATTTCGTCCTGACAAAACTCATAAATGTTTTCAATCTGCCATCTCTTCCCGTCCCCTATATGATGTATGGAAAACTTGTAATCCTGATACTTTGGAATACACGTTTTATTCAAATGTCCATCATACAAGATCTAGAACTGATTATATTTTAGTTAGTAAGTCCCTCCTTCCCACAGTGCATAAATCTTAAATTGGTTCTATTTTTATCTCGGACCATGCCCCCGTCTTCGCAACTCTCGATCTTACCTCTACCTCTTCCAAATTCAGTCGCTGGAAATTCAACACCTTCCTATTGTCTGATGTTGTATATATGAAGGAGGTTCAGAATTTTATAACCAAATTTTTCACTTTTAATGTTCCTGCGGACACATCAGTTCCTAATAATTGGGACGCCTTTAAGGCTGCTCTGAGAGCTTTTACAATATCATATGTCTCTAAAAAGAAGAAACTTAATATGTCTAAATATTCGGAACATCTCGTTGCCATTAAGAAGCTGGAACATTTGTATTTCTCTTCTAAAGACTCTGATGCCCTCCATAATCTTGTTAAAGCAAAATCTGAACTGAATAAATTAGCTAGAACTGAAGCATGTAACACTTTATTGAAAATTAAATCTAAGTTTCATGGAGGTCAGAATAAGGCTGGTAAAATGTTGGCAAATTACCTAAAAATCAAATCTGAAAGGAAAACTGTGGGCCCTATCTTCAATGAATCTACAAATCCGCTAGTTACCTCTGATGAAGATATTGCAGAGGTTTTTCACAACTACTATCACAGTCTTTACTCTGATGACACTCGCCCCACTGATCAAAATATATCTTCTTTTTTTGACAATCTCCCTTCTCCTCCTACACTCCCTGATGAATTTGGTCAATTGGAAAAGGATATTACCTCTCAAGAGATTCTTCGGGCCATCAACTCTCGCAAAAAATCAAAGGCACCTAGCCCAGATGGTCTACCAATTGAGTTTTACTCTGCCCTCCATGCTATTTTTGTACCAAAATTACTACAACTGTTTAACTCCTTCATTGCTGATGCTAAGGCCTCTGGATCGTTCTTGGATGCACTCATTGTCATAATTCCCAAACCTGACAAAGACCATTCCCAGTGTAAAAATTATCGCCCTATTTCCTTGATCAATTATGACTGTAAATTTTTTGCCAAAATCCTAGCATCCCGTCTTGATTCCATCATCCCACTATTAATTTAAACAGACCAAGTTGGTTTTGTTAAAGGCAGACTTGCTGCTGATAATGCTCGTATGTTCGCTAATGTCATTTCTCATAGTAAACACTTCAAAGCCCCTCTAGCTGCCTTATCCCTAGATGCGGAAAAAGCTTTTGACCGCATTAACTGGAAATTTATGTTTCACACCCTGCAATGGTTTGGTTTTGGTCCCTCTTTCATTTCCTTGGTCAAACTCCTATACTCAGCTCCCCGTGCCAGTATTTTTGTTAATAATCAATTCTCTAGATTCTTTCCCTTGTGTAGAGGAACGAGACAAGGTTGTCCCTTATCCCCGTTGCTGTTCATACTCTGCCTTGAACCCTTCCTTGAACGCATTCGTTCTAATCCCCAAATAACTGGCTTTAAACTTTCCTCTGTTGAAACTAAACTGTCTGCCTATGCTGATGACATTTTAGTCTACATGTCTAATCCCGTTACATCACTCCCCCCTTTTATGGATGAAGTCCTCCTTTACTCCTCAGTCTCTGGGTATAAACTTAATTTATCTAAAACTGAAGTACTGCCTCTAAATTCTACTTGTTACCACTACATGTTTTCCTCCACTGACTTTGCATGGTGTCCCTCTAAACTAAAATACCTGGGCATTTGGTTCTCATCATCCCTTAATGACACTCTTAAAGCCACATTCATGTCCCTCACTCAGAAAGTTCAATCCCTCCTTCAAAGTTGGTCCCCTTTATTTTTATCTTGGTGGGGTAGACTTGACACCATCAAAATGATGATTACGCCTCATATATTATATACGGTGTCAATGCTCCCCATGAAAATCCCAAACATTTATTTTACTCGCTTAAACTCCATTTGCTCCAAATTTCGGTGGAACAACAAGCACCCTCGCATTGCCCTAAATAAGCTCATACGTCCTAAATTGGAAGGCGGGGTTCGCTTCCCTAATTTCAAACTCTATCACTCAGCCTTCCTCATCAAGCAATCCTTTTCTTTAGCTTTTGACTTTCATGAATCCCCGATTCCTAAATGGATTTCCTTTGAAAGATCATTGTTTCAAGGTTTTTCATTTCAACATACTGTTTTTATGTCTAACTGCTCGTTTTTATCTAAGCATACAGTTTTAAAATACTCACAAACTTTATTGCATGATGTCTTTGCTAAAAATTTATCTCCACTCCAATGTTTTTTGTCTTCTTGTGTCTGGTACAACAAATTCCTTAAATATAAGGGCAGATCTTTCTATTACAAATACTGGAAAGAAAAGGATATTGTTTTTGTACATCAGTTCTTTGCCAATAATGCCATTATTTCTTTTTCCGAACTACAAGTTTTGTATAATTTACCCTTGTCTTTTCTCAACGAATATATGATTATTACTAATGCTATCACTTCATACTTATCAACCTTTCCTTCCTCTGATATTCTACCACCATTCTCTCCTTCCTCCCCTCTTTATCCTATATTTTCCCTTCAACAACCCAAGGCTGCCCATGTTTATAAAATATTGTCTTCAAATGCTGTGGAACGGCCTAAGTCAGCTGCTGAGCTTACTTGGGAATCTGATTTGTCTGTATCTTTATCTATTGATGAATGGAATTGTCTATGGAGCAAATTGTTTAAGACTTCTGTTGCAGCCCGTATTACCCAATCCTTATACTTTATTTATCATAGATCCATTCTTACCCCTCTTAGTATTGCCAAGTTTTCACCCTCTTCTTCAACTCTATTTTGGTCATGTTCTTCGCTCACTGGTACACTTAAACATCAACTTTATGAATGTCCCTCTGTTTTAGTTTTTTGGAACTCTGTTTGGGATATTTGCATGCGTATTTTTCAGTGTTCTGTTCCCTTATCATTCTTTTTTTTTTATATTTAGCAGATTGCAGAGCTAATAATAGTCCTCTCAAAAAAGCTTTATATGTGTCCCAAACTATAGGGAGCGTAGCTGTTTCTAAGCTAGTTTTAAAAAACTCGTCTGATTCAAAAAGCAAAGTCGCTACTGTTTCTTTGTCTAAAAGAATGCTCCTATCTAAGGTATATCTTCTAACCTTCTGTGTGTCTGGTAAGTTAAGAGATAGAGAAACAGCCGAGTGATCTGAGATATAAGCACCTAAGTGCTTAACCTCTTTGACAGACTGACAAAGTTGCTGTGCTACTAAGAAAAAATCTAATCTAGAATTATGTCGAAGCTTCTTGTTATGAAAAGTGTATTCCTTATATTTGCCTGCTCTCTTCCTCCATATATCTTTCCAACCATATTGTTTTATTGCATTTAATAGTAATAGTCTCGTTTTAGGATTATGCAGAAATTTGAGTTTATGAGATTTCTCTAAGTGTGGATCTAAGACTAAATTGAAATCCCCCGCAAAAATTAAAGGATCATCAAAATCTAGAAGCTCCACCAAGAGTTCTTTCAAAGGGAGTGTGTCATCTAAATTTGGCACATAATATCCTACAACCGTAAAATTATGTGTGTTATATTTGATCTTAGCTATCACCCACCTCCCTTTACTATCCACTCTTGACTTTATTAAGGATATATCAAGGTTCGCCTTGATCAATATAGCAACTCCTTTATTTGAGGTCTGCTGTGTGGTCGTTATCACATGCTGAATCCATTTCCTATTACTACACATATCTCTCAGCTCCTTTTCAGTAGAATGTGTCTCTTGTAAAATAAAGACATGTTCCGGCGCATCCTTTAAATATTGAAAAATCCTCTCCCTTCTATATTTAACTCTTAACCCATTCAGATTCCATGATAAGAACTTAATATATGCTGACGAAGTAACTCTATCCTGAGACATTTTGTCCTAATGAAAATAGACAGTTAATTATCCTATTTGGCATACTTGGAACTTTTTTTGGGTTTTTTTCCCGAATACTCCCCACCCAGTGCCCCTTCCTCTCCCACCCCTGTCTAGATCCACTCCCTCCCGTGCTCCCCTGGAGAACCCCCCTCCTTTTCCTTGGCCAACTCCTGGCCATTGAGACTCCGTCTCTGATGTCCGGACGTCCGTAGTTTATCGATTTATATCCTCAGGCAGAACATAACAATTGTTAAGTTTTTAGTTTGTTCATTGTTCGCCCAGTGTGCTTTTACTGTCCTGTATAACTAGTTGGAGATACTCTTCAGCCTCCTCAACCCTTTTGAAGATTCTCATTTTGTTTTTATACATCACTTTCAATGACGCAGGAAACTTTAATTGAGCTGTGGCACCTAGCTGCTTAAAAGGATCCAATAATTTGCCAAGCTCCCACTGTCTAGATGCTGTAATAGAGGACACATCTGATCTAATCTGGAAAGTGCTTCCTTCCGCTGACAATGAATTTGCTTTCAATGCTCTATTAAGGATCTCCTCTTTTATCGTGTATGTCAGAAAATGAACTAATATTTTCCTGGGCCTAGTCTTGTTGGGGTTTTGTCTGAAAGGGTCTCTATGTACTCGTTGGATATCTCTTAATAATTCCTCTTCTGAAATCTCAATCTGGGTTGCTTGTTTTATCAATTTGACGACAAACTCTTTTATGTTTCCCCCTTCTGCCCCTTCGGGAACTTTCAGTAAGCGCAAATTATTTCTTCTTTGCGCATTTTCAAGCGACTCCAATTTATCTTGATATCCTAATTCACCATGAGTGAGAGCATCAATTTTTCTGGTGTGCTGCACTGCGAGTAATTTAAGATCTGATACAGAACTCTCCAAATCTGCTGTTCGTGTTGCCAATGCATCAAATTTCCCTTCCAGTTTTTCGAAATATACTTTTATATCTTGCTGATTTTTTTGAGATTCAAGGAAACCGCTTTTAACCTTGTGATTTAAGGCCTGTAGCATCAATAAGACAGACTGATCAGAATTGTCTAATCCCCCTATATCTGGAGTAGCATTTAAGTCCTCCCTGCTGCTACTTCTTGCAATATTAACCGACCCTTCTGTCTCCTTACCGACCTCTTCATCATTTCCCTTGTTAACCACCTTCCCCAAAGTCTCCATCTTGGTCAGCTCTGAGACGTCTGACTGCTCCAGCCCAAGATCCTCTTCTAAGTTTTCCAAAGGATGATATCTATTAAATGTCTGGAGGGCTCCTGCAGTTCCCTGTAAAGAGAGCTCACCAGGATACTTAAGTTCCAACACGGTGGGAACCGTCTTAAAGTACGCTTTCAGTGAAGGTGTAGACTTGACCTTTATCACAGCCTTCTGCGCCTTAGAGGTGTTCTTTTTCCCAGCCTTTTTAGAAAGTTTCGCCTTAGACTTTGCCCGTACCAATGATGAAGTATCTGCGTCCACAGTTGCAGTAACAGTGGCTGGCTTCCCCCTTTTACTCCTTAAAGTATATCCGGAAGCCAAGCATCCTTGCGCCTCACTGCTAGACATACGCAGCTCTAGTACCGTAGGTTTTCTCCTAGCATTTACTGAACAAGCCGCTTTATTCTGATGCTGGTACAACACATTTCGCGGCTCAGTGCATTGTGGTTCATGTAGTTTTATTGAAAGCTGATTGCCTGATGCCCTCCAAAAGTTTGGAATCCTGTATCCAAGCCTTCTTCCTCTTTTCACCTCCCAAGCCGCCTTGGTCCAATGAATTAAACCCCCAGAGCTCTTGTGGTTGCTCCCATTTGTATTAATATCAAAAAAGTACCTTACTGCAGCAACAGCGGTGGCTCCCGCCGTATCTGCTTGATGTAACTTCTCCAGAATGGATACTGCTATGGTTTATACTTCGAGGGAAGAAGACAACGCAGCTGCCCAAAGAAAAAAAAAAAGACAGGAGCAGGAGCAGAAATGATAGGCAAACGTCGTTTCTTTGGAGGCTCTTGCTGCAGTTGAAAACGCGTTAACCCAGGTCACATAAACTTACATCCGCTGTTTATAATCCTTTGAATATAAAGGACCCAAGCTGACAATGTCTAATTAAGCGGTATCTGACCGCACGGGCAGCCTGATTCAGCGCTACCGTTGCCGCTGCCGCTGCCGCTGAGTGATTGAAGCCACCCCGCCCGCCTGCTCTCTGAACTCTCTGAACTCGCACACCGAGTGCAGCCGTGCTCTCGCCGCTTCTCCCGTGTTTCGCCAGACATTTTCCGCCAGTTGAATTAATTGTCCTGAATCCGTCACAAATCCGCCATAGAGCGAGCACACGAAAAATAAAGCTGAAACCTCGAGTTAGCGATGTGAAAACCGCCCGAACACCGGAGCTTCCTGGAGCCTACGACTAGCCACATCCGCTGGCCGCCATGTTCTCCCAGCTGTTCCCTTATCATTCTTGAATGTGTTTTTAGGATCTGCTTCCGTTGATATAGATATTGCTCCTTCTTGTGTTAGATTACTGGATCTTTTTATTGCTATTGCATTTAAAGTAATTTTATCTTGTTGGAAGGACAATTCTAAACTATCTGTTCTTACTTGGTGGAACTTTGTTTGTGATGAACATAGGATTGCTATTGCTTCCTCCTCATCTGTTTCTTCTAAAGTTAAATCTGATCTTCTTTAGCTCCCCTTCTCTAACTATCTTTCATCACCCCCCTCTCTTTGATAGCTGGGCCTATATATCCACTGGTTTTCACCCTCCCTTCTCCTTACTTCTCCTTTCTTCTTTCCTTTCCTCTCTCTCACCTCCTTTTTCTTACTCTCCTTCTATCTCTTCTATTTCCCTATCTTTTCATATCCTATCTTGCTAATGAACCGTTATTTCATAGTTTTTTTCTCTGCCTCAAATGTGTATCTTGGTTCTAATGTACTATTGTATTACCTTTGTATTGAACTTTATTTAAACAAAATAAAAATTTCTTAAACTGAAAAAAAAAAAAAAAACATGAGCAGCATGTTGCATGTAATTTACCATCTCTGTCTCTGCAAGCAGTATGTGTAATTTACCATCTCTGTCTCTGCAAGCAGTATGTGTGTCTGCTCCTAATATTTCACCGTCTCTACTGGCCAAAAACAGGCCACCTATATATAAGCATATATATATACCAGACTTTTTAGCGTAAACATTTTCTATACTAAATCGTTTTTAAGTCATCTTAAACACATAAGCAGCATGTTGCATGTAATTTACCATCTCTGTCTCTGCAAGTAGTATGTGTAATTTACCATCTCTGTCTCTGCGAGCAGTATGTGTGTCTCTGCTCATAAATCCTTTTTAAGTCATGTTAAACACATGAGCAGCATGTTGCATGTAATTTACCATCTCTGTCTCTGCAAGCAGTATGTGTGTCTCTGCTCATAAATCGTTTTTAAGTCATCTTAAACACATGAGCAGCATGTTGCATGTAATTTACCATCTCTGTCTCTGCAAGCAGTATGTGTAATTTACCATCTCTGTCTCTGCAAGCAGTATGTGTGTCTCTGCTCATAAATCGTTTTTAAGTCATCTTAAACACATGAGCAGCATGTTGCATGTAATTTACCATCTCTGTCTCTGCAAGCAGTATGTGTGTCTCTGCTCATAAATCGTTTTTAAGTCATTTTAAACACATGAGCAGCATGTTGCATGTAATTTATCATCTCTGTCTCTGCAAGCAGTATGTGTGTCTCTGCTCATAAATCGTTTTTAAGTCATCTTAAACACATGAGCAGCATGTTGCATGTAATTTGCTATCTCTGTCTCTGCAAGCAGATGTGTGTCTCTGCTCATAAATCGTTTTTAAGTCATCTTAAACACATGAGCAGCATGTTGCATGTAATTTACCATCTCTGTCTCTGCAAGCAGTATGTGTGTCTCTGCTCATAAATCGTTTTTAAGTCATCTTAAACACACGAGCAGCATGTTGCATGTAATTTACCATCTCTGTCTCTGGAAGCAGTATGTGTGTCTCTGCTCATAAATCGTTTTTAAGTCATCTTAAACACACGAGCAGCATGTTGCATGTAATTTACCATCTCTGTCTCTGCGAGCAGTATGTGTGTATCTGCTTATAAATCGTTGTTAAGTCATCTTAAACACATGAGCAGCATGTTGCATGAAATTTACCATCTCTGTCTCTGCAAGCAGTGTGTGTGTCTCTGCTCATAAAATTTCACTGTCTCTACAGGCCAAAAACAGGCCACCTATATATAAGCATATATATATATACCAGACTTTTTACCAGAAAACATTTTCCATACTAAATCGTTTTTAATACAGAGCACAACCCATTTAAATGACCACTACAAAGCAAAGCAGAAACCTAACTCATTAACAAAATTCATTTCCATTATATACATCATACAAAAGCACAATATGCTTCTTAAAAACTCAATATAAATATTTATAAGGTAGACTCTCACAATGTTAACATCTCTCACAGCATTGGTGGGGAGATGCATAAACACACAACTATGTCAAAGATTGCACACGCAGCTTGTAAATATGTGTCTCTATTTTTGTATATTCTATCTCAATTTATGCCATTTAAAAAAATAATTTCCAAAAATGCATCCTTTCACATGGGGCAAGCTCTAAGTAAAAGAGCCTGCGTCAGTCTTACACCTGCTGTGAGGCAGGTAAAAAATGTTGACACAACAGCATCCTAAAAGTGACGCAGTGAAATCTCATAGATTTCACTGCGTCATTTGTACAACCCTTCTTTGCGTCAATACGCCCCCTTTGCATACATTACACCTGACGCACGTATAATGTGGCACAGGGCTTTACAAAGTGACGCATCTACATAGATGCGTCACTTTGTAAATATAACTCAACAAGGTGCAATTTTTACACCACTGCTGCGTCACAAAAAGTGACGCACTGGCGGTGTAAAAGTGACGCACGGCCACATAAATGAGGCCCTCAAACGCACCACAGGGAAAAACAGTGTAAAAAATTGTAGAAAAAAAATAATTTCCAGCAATACATCCTTTCACATGGGACAATCCCATGACCTTACCTTATGTAATGTGAGAGATGTTAACACTGTGAGAGTCTACCTTATAAACACACAGCTATGTCAAAGATTGTGCGCACAGCTTGTAAATATACACCCAGACAAGAATATGAAATGCTGTGAGAGATCTTATCACTGTGAGAGTCTACCTTATAAACACACAGCTATGTCAAAGATTGCTTTGTCTGCCTGCATATTTACAAGCTGCGTGCACAATCTTTGACATAGCTGTGTGTTTATGCATCTCCCCACCATTTCATATGGTTTTCTATCTGCTATTCCTATCCCTCTTCAGACATTCACTCCTTCTACCCATGTTACAGGTTGCACAATGTGCTTCAAAAAAATGAGCATATTTACAACCCCAATGAAACCATTACACAATTTCTGAACCAGCATTGAATCCAAGCATAAAAAACTATTTATAAAGAAGACTACCTTATAAACACACAGCTAACATTATGGAAAAAGGTAAAAATATCATTCCTTAATTCACAGAGACACACACTAAGATACTTGTAAAAAATCTTTAAGCTCTCTATCTTTTGTAAAAGAATCATTACTCACCTTTAAAAATGGTTTGGAAGATGTCAAACAGTGTCAGTCACAGTCAACAGATATTCTTAAGCAGAATCTCTGAACAATGCTTCCTTCACTGGGAGCCTTTCAATAATGGCACAGATTCTTTCTGATTTCAGAGCCATATTCTTGCACATAGCCAATAAAAATTATTCCCCCACAAATTCAAAAGCAAACTGCACATTTTAATGCGTTGAAGATTTCAAGACTTTGAAACTCACATAACATTCACCCATCCCCCCAGTGCTCATTCACCAAGTAACCATGGTAACTCCCTCTAAAACCAACACAGAGTTCACAAGTTCATTGTACTATGTTGCAAAAAAATCCATCAAGCCTGCTTGACCTCTCAATCTACTCGCTAATGAAATGCAATGTTTCTTTAAATTACTTTTTCTCAACCATTGAAATTACTTCTTTAAAAAAAAAAAGCATGCACCCTAATTTTCAGTGGAGATTTTTAACAAAGCTCCAATCATTTCTACTTATTCATCTGCACTGATTCTCAAACACTTTTTTCTCATAATCAAACTGCCATTTCATTTCCACAACTCATCTGACTAGAAGCACACCTATCTTCACACACCTACCTTCAAAATGACAAAAGTCTGGTTTGTGGGGCATAGCTATGTCCACTGGGCTCAAAAATACGCAACTAACAGAGGTATTTACAAACTTGATTTACCAAATGTGCATATTGTATGGATTGGACAAAGAGGATTGAGAAGTCACCAATTGATACCGTTGGTAAAATCCTTTATGCATTTACCACACCCTGACCGTATAATTGTGCACTGTGGTGGCAATGACTTGGGCACTTTGACTGGGGTAGGTCTGGAAATGCTTTTAAAGGACATCTTTGGGCAATTGATGTCACTTTTTTCAAAAACTGCCTTGGTATTTTCTAATATATGCCAAAGGCAAAAATGGAACTGGTCCAACCAATTTTGTCCACAGATTGAGAAAGCAAGGAAACATGTAAATAAATATGTTTCTGCTTACATGAGAGACTATGGTATGGGTTCCATTTACCACAACAACTTGCGTTACAACATGCAAAACATCTATAGGAGAGATGGTGTGCATTTTACAGATGAGGGGAATAGAGTTTTCCTCTGAATATAAGACTCTGCATTGGTACCTACTTGTAGGTACAAAAAACATCCACTTAACACAACAGCTCTTTTCAGAGCTAACTTACCTCTAAACACTGTACATTATTTTTTTACTCTATTTTTTTACACTCTTTTCCCCGTGGTGCGCTCAGGGTGCACGTACCGGAGAGCGCACCGGTGAGCGCAGCCAGGGCTTACCCCGCAAAAATTTCAACAAAAAAAGAAAAGGTCTTTTCCCTTCAGGGTCCTTCTAGGCCCTCCTCAGAAAACCTAGGCGGTCAGGGGGTGTCTACTCTGCCCCCTTTTAATTATTTCCCCCTTTCTTTTTCACCTCTTGTGTCTCAATTCTACCGAGACACAAGATGGCGGACTCTCCGGACTGTTTAGAATGTTGACAGACACCCGACAGCCAATCAGCTTTCCGCTCGCGCACTCCCGTAGCGTGCCGGGTGCGCTCCCCGGTACGCGCACCTGTGAGCGCTCGAAGCGCGCCTATAGATATATATGTGTTTTTGAAGTTAATTTTCAAAAAAAACACTGGAGCAATTTTCACCTAATATAGCAAAGGCACATCTGCGTACCAGTCCCTACAATTTTTCCAAGTTCCGTTCAGCGGTTTGGGCTGTAGACTTGTCAGACCGTCCTATGGAAATTAACATGTAGAAAACACGTTTTGGGACCCCCTTTTTTCTCAGCCCCCACTTCACGAATCCCCCCGAAACTTCCAAGGAAGGAGTGCAGCGGAGCTGGCCAAAATTTTGGAAAATTACACACAAATTCCTCAACCGGCGCTAGAGTTATTCCCAATAGAATGTTGCGGATTTCCTATGGTAGCCAATCCTAACTATAACTACCTACTGGCGACCACCAGTAGGTAATATATATATATATATATATATATATCCAATCCGTTAGGTCCACAAAGCGGGCTTCCAGGCGCTCTAAGGGCGGTGCGTTCAGAGCGTGGCAGAACCAAGCCACGAATTGAATTATTCCAGTTTTCCCCGAGGGGAAGATTTTCTCCGCGCACTCCCGGATATTTAGATAAATTACCAAGTCATATAACCAAAATAGTAGTTCAGTCTTCGATTTATTTCAGCAAGCCAGCTGCACCTGACCTTGCTCACAGGAAAACATTTCTACATTTTTTTGTTACGTTTAAATAAAATGAAAAAAATTGCAAACATCCTCCATCGTGTTACATCACTTCCTGTTACTAACACAGGAATTCTGGGACCTGTAGTTTTTCAACTTATTTCATTATCAAAGCAAATTATTAACTTTTTGGTAATTGAGTTTGAAACAATAATACTTTTTATACTTCTCAAAGTCATATTAATCATATTTGACCCTCTGGTGGGTTCATAATCATTTAACAACACCACTGTCATCAAGTAATAAACTTATGATATCAGCTAAGTTTTCAACTCAAATTCACTCATGCAACCCTCTGGTGGGTGATTTATAGATTAATCATAATTCCAGTCTCTATGTCTCATGTCTGCACTCGAAGAATTTTAAACAATATATTTCGTGAAAAAATAAATTTCGTGAAAAAATAAGTAGGTTAAAAGGTTACTGAGAGAGATAGTTCATGTTTGTTTCCTTTTCAATACAGTTTTAGAGTTTCAAAGATGGCAATGAAGTTCTTCATCCAAGTTAATCCCAAAAGGGTTCATGGTTCGAAAGTTCATTATGTGTTTAGATTCTTTTTGCCTCATTATTTTCTCGCGATCTCCTCCTCTTTGATTTGCTCCCACACTTTCAATCCCATAGAATGTTAGTTCTTTCCAGTTGCCTTTGTGTTCTTTTTCCATGTGCTTGGCCATGGCATTACTTCTATCACTGTTAATCGTTGCACGGACATGTTCCAATATTCGTAATTTGAGCTCTTTTTTTGTGCTCCCAATGTATTTGAGTGAACATGGGCACTCTAGCACATAAATTACGAATTGTGTTTTGCAGTTTATCAGTTGATTAATTGTCCAGGTCTTGTTGTTCGCCATTTTAAGTTCTTTGGTATTTTGGGCAATACAGCACACCTTGCAACTTGAGCATTTGTAAAAACCTTTGGACTTATACCAAGCCTTTGTTTTGATCTGCTCCTGAAAGTGGCTTGAGATTAATTTGTCCTTTAAGTTTTTGGCCCTGCGATACGTTACATTCGGATGATCTCTTACGATTTCTGCAATTTTTGGGTCCATGTGCAAAATATGCCAATTCTTTCTCAGGATTTTGATTATCGAATCATTAGCTGTTGAATGTGTGGTGTATATATATATATATATATATATATATATATATATATATATATATATATATATCTTCCCAAAAGTGCCCTTGCAACAGAGACGCACTCCTCCAGACAGTGATTTATCACAAACCATTTATTTCACACGATGTCTTTGGCTCCCACAAATCCCTGTATTTTCACTGCTTTAATGCATTTCATTCTGATGCATGCCGGAACTTGTGGTTTGGCTCTCAATTACTTTTAAACCTCCAGTGGTTGTTGTGCAGTCCAAAACAATTCATGGATCGATAAAAGCCCTCCAGTGGGCCTCAAAATGAAAATCCTGTTCCACAATTAGGAACCAGTTGCGCCGATCAGTTTCCCCAAACAGTTCAGGAAAATCGAGCCCTTTTCAATTCCGAAGGGTGGTGCGTTTCTCTCACGGCTGGACCCGCCGTGAATTAAATCTTCCCAAAAGTGCCCTTGCAACAGAGACGCACTCCTCCAGACGGTGATTTATCACAAACCATTTATTTCACAGGCACAGGAGTTTTCATTCCGATTATTTCATCCTTCTGCCTGACGCGTTTCAGAGCATTCATGCTCTTTCTTCAGAGGCTTTTGGCTGCACACGATGTCTTTGGCTCCCACAATTCCTTGTATTTTCACTGATTTAATGCATTTCATTCTGATGCATGCCGGAACTTGTGGTTTGGCTCTCAATTACTTTTAAACCTCCAGTGGTTTTTGTGCAGTCCAAAACAATTCATGGATCGATAAAAGCCCTCCAGTGGGCCTCAAAATGAAAATTCTGTTCCACAATTAGGAACCAGCTGCGCCAATCAGTTTCCCCAAACAGTTCAGGAAAATCGAGCCATTTTCAATTCCGAAGGGTGGTGCGTTTCTCTCACGGCTGGACCCGCCGTGTATTAATTCTTACCAAAAGTGCCCTTGCAACAGAGACGCACTCCTCCAGCCGGTGATTTATCACAAACCATTTATTTCACAGGCACAGGAGTTTTCATTCCGATTATTTCATCCTTCTGCCTGACGTGTTTCAGAGCATTCATGCTCTTTCTTCATAGGCTTTTGGCTGCACACGATGTCTTTGTCTCCCACAATTTCCTGTATTTTCACTGCTTTAATGCATTTCATTCTGATGCATGCCGGAACTTGTGGTTTGGCTCTCAATTACTTTTAAACCTCCAGTGGTTGTTGTGCAGTCCAAAACAATTCATGGATCGATAAAAGCCCTCCAGTGGGCCTCAAAATGAAAAGCTGTTCCACAATTAGGAACCTGCTGAGCCTATCAGTTTCCCCAAACAGTTCAGGAAAATCGAGCCCTTTTCAATTCCGAAGGGTGGTGCGTTTCTCTCACGGCTGGACCCGCCGTGCATTAAATCTTCCCATAAGTGCCCTTGCAACAGAGACGCACTCCTCCAGCCGGAGATTTATCACATACTATTTATTTCACAGGCACAGGAGTTTTCATTCCGATTATTTCATCCTTCTGCCTGACGCGTTTCAGAGCATTCATGCTCTTTCTTCAGAGGCTTTTGGCTGCACACGATGTCTTTGGCTCCCACAATTCCCTGTATTTTCACTGCTTTAATGCATTTCATTCTGATGCATGCTGGAACTTGTGGTTTGGCTCTCAATTACTTTTAAACCTCCAGTGGTTGTTGTGCAGTCCAAAACAATTCATGGATCGATAAAAGCCCTCCAGTGGGCCTCAAAATGAAAATCCTGTTCCACAATTAGGAACCAGCTGCGCCGTTCAGTTTCCACAAACAGTTCAGGAAAATCGAGCCCTTTTCAATTCCGAAGGGTGGTGCGTTTCTCTCACGGCTGGACCCGCCGTGTATTAAATCTTCCCAAAAGTGCCCTTGCAACAGAGACGCACTCCTCCAGCCGGTGATTTATCACAAACCATTTATTTCACAGGCACAGGCACAGGAGTTTTCATTCCGATTATTTCATCCTTCTGCCTGACGCGTTTCAGAGCATTCATGCTCTTTCTTCAGAGGCTTTTGGCGGCACACGATGTCTTTGGCTCCCACAATTCCCTGTATTTTCAATGCTTTAATGCATTTCATTCTGATGCATGCCGGAACTTGTGGTTTGGCTCTCAATTACTTTTAAACCTCCAGTGGTTGTTGTGCAGTCCAAAACAGTTCATGGATCGATATAAGCCCTCCAGTGGGCCTCAAAATGAAAATCCTGTTCCACAATTAGGAACCAGCTGCGCCGATCAGTTTCCCCAAACAGTTCAGGAAAATCGAGCCCTTTTCAATTCGGAAGGGTGGTGCGTTTCTCTCACGGCTGGACCCGCCGTGTATTAAATCTTCCCAAAAGTTCCCTTGCAACAGAGACGCACTCCTCGAGCGGTGATTTATCACAAACCATTTATTTCACAGGCACAGGAGTTTTCATTCCGATTATTTCATCCTTCTGCCTGACGCGTTTCAGAGCATTCATGCTCTTTCTTCAGAGGCTTTTGGCTGCAAACGATGTCTTTGGATCCCACAATTCCCTGTATTTTCACTGCTTTAATGCATTTCATTCTGATGCATGCCGGAACTTGTGGTTTGCCTCTCAATTACTTTTAAACCTCCAGTGGTTGTTGTGCAGTCCAAAACAATTCATGGATCGATAAAAGCCCTCCAGTGGGCCTCAAAATGAAAATCCTGTTCCACAATTAGGAACCAGCTGCGCTGATCAGTTTCCCCAAACAGTTCCTGAAAATCGAGCTCTTTTTAGTTCCGAAGGGTGGTGCGTTTCTCTCACGGCTGGACCCGCCGTGTATTAAATCTTCCCAAAAGTGCCCTTGCAACCGAGACGCACTCCTCCAGCCGGTGATTTATCACAAACCATTTATTTCACAGGCATAGGAGTTTTCATTCCAATTATTTCATCCTTCTGCCTGACGCGTTTCAGAGCATTCATGATCTTTCTTCAGAGGCTTTTGGCTGCACACGATGTCTTTGGCTCCCACAATTCCCTGTATTTTCACTGCTTTAATGCATTTCATTCTAATGCATGCCGGAACTTGTGGTTTGGCTCTCAATTACTTTTAAACCTCCAGTGGTTGTTGTGCAGTCCAAAACAATTCATGGATCGATAAAAGCCCTCCAGTGGGCCTCAAAATGAAAATCCTGTTCCACAATTAGGAACCAGCTGCGCCGATCAGTTTCCCCAAACAGTTCAGGAAAATCGAGCCCTTTTCAATTCCGAAGGGTGGTGCGTTTCTCTCACGGCTGGACCCGCCATGTATTAAATCTTCCCAAAAGTGCCCTTGCAACAGAGACGCACTCCTCCAGCCGGTGATTTATCACAAACCATTTATTTCATAGGCACAGGAGTTTTCATTCCGATTATTTCTTCCTTCTACCTGACGCGTTTCAGAGCATTCATGCTCTTTCTTCAGAGGCTTTTGGCTGCACACGATGTCTTTGGCTCCCACAATTCCCTATATTTTCACTGCTTTAATGCATTTCATTCTGATGCATGCCGGAACTTGTGGTTTGGCTCTCAATTACTTTTAAATCTCCAGTGGTTGTTGTGCAGTTCAAAACAATTCATGGATCGATAAAAGCCCTCCAGTGGGCCTCAAAATGAAAATCCTGTTCCACAATTAGGAACCAGCTGCGCCGATCAGTTTCCCCAAACAGTTCAGGAAAATCGAGCCCTTTTCAATTCCGAAGGGTGATGCGTTTCTCTCACGGCAGGACCCGCCATGTATTAAATCTTCCCAAAAGTGCCATTGCAACAGAGACGCACTCCTCCAGCCGGTGATTTATCACAAACCATTTATTTTACAGGCACAGGAATTTTCATTCCGATTATTTCTTCCTTCTGCCTGACGCGTTTCAGAGCATTCATGCTCTTTCTTCAGAGGCTTTTGGCTGCACACGATGTCTTTGGCTCCCACAATTCCCTGTATTTTCACAGCTTTAATGCATTTCATTCTGATGCATGCCGGAACTTGTGGTTTGGCTCTCAATTACTTTTAAATCTCCAGTGGTTGTTGTGCAGTCCAAAACCATTCATGGATCGATAAAAGCCCTCCAGTGGGCCTCAAAATGAAAATCCTGTTCCACAATTAGGAACCAGCTGCCCCGATCAGTTTCCCCAAACAGTTCAGGAAAATCGAGCCCTTTTCAATTCCGAAGGGTGGTGCGTTTCTCTCACGGCAGGACCCGCCGTGTATTAAATCTTCCCAAAAGTGCCCTTGCAACAGAGACGCACTCCTCCAGCCGGTGATTTATCACAAACCATTTATTTTACAGGCACAGGAATTTTCATTCCGATTATTTCTTCCTTCTGCCTGACGCGTTTCAGAGCATTCATGCTCTTTCTTCAGAGGCTTTTGGCTGCACACGATGTCTTTGGCTCCCACAATTCCCTGTATTTTCACAGCTTTAATGCATTTCATTCTGATGCATGCCGGAACTTGTGGTTTGGCTCTCAATTACTTTTAAATCTCCAGTGGTTGTTGTGCAGTCCAAAACCATTCATGGATCGATAAAAGCCGTCCAGTGGGCCTCAAAATGAAAATCCTGTTCCACAATTAGGAACCAGCTGCCCCGATCAGTTTCCCCAAACAGTTCAGGAAAATCGAGCCCTTTTCAATTCCGAAGGGTGGTGCGTTTCTCTCACGGCAGGACCCGCCGTGTATTAAATCTTCCCAAAAGTGCCCTTGCAACAGAGACGCACACCTCCAGCCGGTGATTTATCACAAACCATTTATTTCACAGGCACAGGAGTTTTCATTCCGATTATTTCATCCTTCTGCCTGACGCGTTACAAAGCATTCATGCTCTTTCTTCAGAGGCTTTTGGCTGCACACGATGTCTTTGGCTCCCACAATTCCCTGTATTTTCACTGCTTTAATGCATTTCATTCTGATGCATGCCAGAACTTGTGGTTTGGCTCTCAATTACTTTTAAACCTCCAGTGGTTGTTGTGCATTCCAAAACAATTCATGGATCGATAAAAGCCCTCCAGTGGGCCTCAAAATGAAAATCCTGTTCCACAAGTAGGAACCAGCTGCGCCGATCAGTTTCCCCAAACAGTTCAGGAAAATCGAGCCCTTTTCAATTCCGAAGGGTGGTGCGTTTCTCTCACGGCTGGACCCGCCGTGTATTAAATCTTCCCAAAAGTGCCCTTGCAACAGAAACGCACTCCTCCAGCCGGTGATTTCTCACAAATCATTTATTTCACAGGCACAGGAGTTTTCATTCCGATTATTTCATCCTTCTACCTGATGCTTTTCAGAGCATTCATGCTCTTTCTTCAGAGGCTTTTGGCTGCACACGATGTCTTTGGCTCCCACAATTCCCTGTATTTTCACTGCTTTAATGCATTTCATTCTGATGCATGCCGGAAATTGTGGTTTGGCTCTCAATTACTTTTAAACCTCCAGTGGTTGTTGTGCAGTCCAAAACAATTCATGGATCGATTAAAGCCCTCCAGTGGGCCTCAAAATGAAAATCCTGTTCCACAATTAGGAACCAGCTGCGCCGATCAGTTTCCCCAAACAGTTCAGGAAAATCAAGCCCTTTTCAATTCCAAAGGGTGGTGCGTTTCTCTCACGGCTGGACCCGCCGTGTATTAAATCTTCCCAAAAGTGCCCTTGCAACAGAGACGCACTCCTCCAGCCGGTGATTTATCACAAACCGTTTATTTCACAGGCACAGGAGTTTTCATTCCGAATATTTCATCATTCTGCCTGACGCGTTTCAGAGCATTCATGCTCTTTCTTCAGAGGCTTTTGGCTGCACACGATGTCTTTGGCTCCCACAATTCCCTGTATTTTCACTGCTTTAATGCATTTCATTCTGATGCATGCCGGAACTTGTGGTTTGGATCTCAATTACTTTTAAACCTCCAGTGGTTGTTGTGCAGTCCAAAACAATTCATGGATAGATAAAAGCACTCCAGTGGGCCTCAAAATGAAAATCCTGTTCCACAATTAGGAACCAGCTGCGCCGATCAGTTTCCCCAAACAGTTCAGGAAAATCGAGCCCTTTTCAATTCCGAAGGGTGGTGCGTTTCTCTCACGGCTGTACCCGCCATGTATTCAATCTTCCCAAAAGTGCACTTGCAACAGAGACACACTCCTCCAGCCGGTAATTTATCACAAACCATTTATTTCACAGGCACAGGAGTTTTCATTCCGATTATTTCATCCTTCTGCCTGACGCGTTTCAGAGCATTCATGCTCTTTCTTCAGAGGCTTTTGGCTGCACACGATGTCTTTGGCTCCCACAATTCCCTCTATTTTCACAGCTTTAATGCATTTCATTCTGATGCATGCCGGAACTTGTGGTTTGGTTCTCAATTACTTTTAAACCTCCAGTGGTTGTTGTGCAGTCCAAAACAATTCATGGATCGATAAAAGCCCTCCAGTGGGCCTCAAAATGAAAATCCTGTTCCACAATTAGGAACAAGCTGCGCCGATCAGTTTCCCCAAACAGTTCAGGAAAATCGAGCCCTTTTCAATTCCGAAGGGTGGTGCGTTTCTCTCACGGCTGGACCCGCCGTGTATTAAATCTTCCCAAAGTGCCCTTGCAACAGAGACGCACTCCTCCAGCCGGTGATTTATCACAAACCATTTATTTCACAGACACAGGAGTTTTCATTCCGATTATTTCATCCTTCTGCCTGACGCGTTTCAGAGCATTCATGCTCTTTCTTTAGAGGCTTTTGGCTTCACACGATGTCTTTGGCTCCCACAATTCCCTGTATTTTCACTGCTTTAATGCATTTCATTCTGATGCATGCCGGAAATTGTGGTTTGGCTCTCAATTACTTTTAAACCTCCAGTGGTTGTTGTGCAGTCCAAAACAATTCATGGATCGATTAAAGCCCTCCAGTGGGCCTCAAAATGAAAATCCTGTTCCACAATTAGGAACCAGCTGCGCCGATCAGTTTCCCCAAACAGTTCAGGAAAATCAAGCCCTTTTCAATTCCAAAGGGTGGTGCGTTTCTCTCACGGCTGGACCCGCCGTGTATTAAATCTACCCAAAAGTGCCCTTGCAACAGAGACGCACTCCTCCAGCCGGTGATTTATCACAAACCATTTATTTCACAGGCACAGGAGTTTTCATTCCGAATATTTCATCATTCTGCCTGACGCGTTTCAGAGCATTCATGCTCTTTCTTCAGAGGCTTTTGGCTGCACACGATGTGTTTGGCTCCCACAATTCCCTGTATTTTCACTGCTTTAATGCATTTCATTCTGATGCATGCCGGAACTTGTGGTTTGGCTCTCAATTACTTTTAAACCTCCAGTGGTTGTTGTGCAGTCCAAAACAATTCATGGATAGATAAAAGCACTCCAGTGGGCCTCAAAATGAAAATCCTGTTCCACAATTAGGAACCAGCTGCGCCGATCAGTTTCCCCAAACAGTTCAGGAAAATCGAGCCCTTTTCAATTCCGAAGGGTGGTGCGTTTCTCTCACGGCTGGACCCGCCATGTATTCAATCTTCCCAAAAGTGCACTTGCAACAGAGACGCACTCCTCCAGCCGGTAATTTATCACAAACCATTTATTTCACAGGCACAGGAGTTTTCATTCCGATTATTTCATCCTTCTGCCTGATGCGTTTCCAGAGCATTCATGCTCTTTCTTCAGAGGCTTTTGGCTGCACACTATGTCTTTGGCTCCCACAATTCCCTTTATTTTCACTGCTTTAATGCATTTCATTCTGATGCATGCCGGAACTTGTGGTTTGGCTCTCAATTACTTTTAAACCTCCAGTGGTTGTTGTGCAGTCCAAAACAATTCATGGATCGATAAAAGCCCTCCAGTGGGCCTCAAAATGAAAATCCTGTTCCACAATTAGGAACCAGCTGCGCCGATCAGTTTCCCCAAACAGTTCAGGAAAATCGAGCCCTTTTCAATTCCGAAGGGTGGTGCGTTTCTCTCACAGCTGGACCCACCGTGTATTAAATCTTCCCAAAAGTGCCCTTGCAACAGAGACGCACTCCTCCAGCCGGTGATTTATCACAAACCATTTATTTCACAGGCACAGGAGTTTTCATTCCGATTATTTCATCTATCTGCCTGACGCGTTTCAGAGCATTCATGCTCTTTCTTCAGAGGCTTTTGGCTGCACACGATGTCTTTGGCTCCCACAATTCCCTGTATTTTCACATCTTTAATGCATTTCATTCTGATGCATGCCGGAACTTGTGGTTTGGTTCTCAATTCCTTTTAAACCTCCAGTGGTTGTTGTGCAGTCCAAAACAATTCATGGATCGATAAAAGCCCTCCAGTGGGCCTCAAAATGAAAATCCTGTTCCACAATTAGGAACAAGCTGTGCCGATCAGTTTCCCCAAACAGTTCAGGAAAATCGAGCCCTTTTCAATTCCGAAGGGTGGTGCGTTTCTCTCACGGCTGGACCCGCCGTGTATTAAATCTTCCCAAAGTGCCCTTGCAACAGAGACGCACTCCTCCAGCCGGTGATTTATCACAAACCATTTATTTCACAGGCACAGGAGTTTTCGTTCCGATTATTTCATCCTTCTGCCTGACGCGTTTCAGAGCATTCATGCTCTTTCTTCAGAGGCTTTTGGCTGCACACGATGTCTTTGGCTCCCACAATTCCCTGTATTTCCACTGCTTTAATGCATTTCATTCTGATGCATGCCGGAACTTGTGGTTTGGCTCTCAATTACTTTTAAACCTCCAATGGCTGTTGTGCAGTCCAAAACAATTCATGGATCGATAAAAGCCCTCCAGTGGGCCTCAAAATGAAAATCCTGTTCCACAATTAGGAACCAGCTGCGCAGATCAGTTTCCCCAAACAGTTCAGGAAAATCGAACCCTTTTCAATTGCGAAGGGTGGTGCGTTTCTCTCACGGCTGGACCCGCCATGTATTAAATCTTCCCAAAAGTGCCCTTGCAACAGAGACGCACTCCTCCAGCCGGTGATTTATCACAAACCATTTATTTCACAGGCACAGGAGTTTTCATTCCGATTATTTCATCCTTCTGCCTGACGCGTTTCAGAGCATTCATGCTCTTTCTTCAGAGGCTTTTGGATGCACACGATGTCTTTGGCTCCCACAATTCCCTGTATTTTCACTGCTTTAATGCATTTCATTCTGATGCATGCCAGAACTTGTGGTTTGGCTCTCAATTACTTTTAAACCTCCAGTGGTTGTTGTGCAGTCCAAAACAATTCATGGATCGATTAAAGCCCTCCAGTGGGCCTCAAAATGAAAATCCTGTTCCACAATTAGGAACCAGCTGCGCCGATCAGTTTCCCCAAACAGTTCAGGAAAATCAAGCCCTTTTCAATTCCAAGGGGTGGTGCGTTTCTCTCACGGCTGGACCCGCCGTGTATTAAATCTTCCCAAAAGTGCCCTTGCAACAGAGACACACTCCTCCAGCCGGTGATTTATCACAAACCATTTATTTCACAGGCACAGGAGTTTTCATTCCGATTATTTCATCCTTCTGCCTGACGCGTTTCAGAGCATTCATGCTCTTTCTTCAGAGGCTTTTGGCTGCACACGATGTCTTTGGCTCCCACAATTCCTTGTATTTTCACTGCTTTAATGCATTTCATTCTGATGCATGCCGGAACTTGTGGTTTGGCTCTCAATTTCTTTTAAACCTCCAGTGGTTGTTGTGCAGTCCAAAACAATTCATGGATCGATAAAAGCCCTCCAGTGGGCCTCAAAATGAAAATCCTGTTCCACAATTAGGAACCAGCTGCGCCGATCAGTTTCCCCAAACTGTTCAGGAAAATCGAGCCCTTTTCAATTCCGAAGGGTGGTGCGTTTCTCTCACGGCAGGACCCGCCATGTATTAAATCTTCCCAAAAGTGCCCTTGCAACAGAGACGCACTCCTCCAGCCGGTGATTTATCACAAACCATTTATTTTACAGGCACAGGAATTTTCATTCCGATTATTTCTTCCTTCTGCCTGACGCGTTTCAGAGCATTCATGCTCTTTCTTCAGAGGCTTTTGGCTGCACACGATGTCTTTGGCTCCCACAATTCCCTGTATTTTCACAGCTTTAATGCATTTCATTCTGATGCATGCCGGAACTTGTGGTTTGGCTCTCAATTACTTTTAAATCTCCAGTGGTTGTTGTGCAGTCCAAAACCATTCATGGATCGATAAAAGCCCTCCAGTGGGCCTCAAAATGAAAATCCTGTTCCACAATTAGGAACCAGCTGCCCCGATCAGTTTCCCCAAACAGTTCAGGAAAATCGAGCCCTTTTCAATTCCGAAGGGTGGTGCTTTTCTCTCACGGCAGGACCCGCCGTGTATTAAATCTTCCCAAAAGTGCCCTTGCAACAGAGACGCACTCCTCCAGCCGGTGATTTATCACAAACCATTTATTTCACAGGCACAGGAGTTTTCATTCCGATTATTTCATCCTTCTGCCTGACGCGTTTCAGAGCATTCATGCTCTTTCTTCAGAGGCTTTTGGCTGCACACGATGTCTTTGGCTCCCACAATTCCCTCTATTTTCATTGCTTTAATGCATTTCATTCTGATGCATGCCGGAACTTGTGGTTTGGCTCTCAATTACTTTTAAACCTCCAGTGGTTGTTGTGCAGTCCAAAACAATTCATGGATCGATAAAAGCCCTCCAGTGGGCCTCAAAATGAAAATCCTGTTCCACAATTAGGAACCAGCTGCGCAGATCAGTTTCCCCAAACAGTTCAGGAAAATCGAACCCTTTTCAATTCCGAAGGGTGGTGCGTTTCTCTCACGGCTGGACCCGCCATGTATTAAATCTTCCCAAAAGTGCCCTTGCAACAGAGACGCACTCCTCCAGCCGGTGATTTATCACAAACCATTTATTTCACAGGCACAGGAGTTTTCATTCCGATTATTTCATCCTTCTGCCTGACGCGTTTCAGAGCATTCATGCTCTTTCTTCAGAGGCTTTTGGCTGCACACGATGTCTTTGGCTCCCACAATTCCCTGTATTTTCACTGCTTTAATGCATTTCATTCTGATGCATGCCAGAACTTGTGGTTTGGCTCTCAATTACTTTTAAACCTCCAGTGGTTGTTGTGCAGTCCAAAACAATTCATGGATCGATAAAAGCCCTCCAGTGGGCCTCAAAATGAAAATCCTGTTCCATAATTAGGAACAAGCTGCGCCGATCAGTTTCCCCAAACAGTTCAGGAAAATCGAGCCCTTTTCAATTCCGAAGGGTGGTGCGTTTCTCTCACGGCTGGACCCGCCGTGTATTAAATCTTCCCAAAGTGCCCTTGCAACAGAGACGCACTCCTCCAGCCGGTGATTTATCACAAACCATTTATTTCACAGGCACAGGAGTTTTCATTCCGATTATTTCATCCTTCTGCCTGACGCGTTTCAGAGCATTCATGCTCTTTCTTCAGAGGCTTTTGACTGCACACGATGTCTTTGGCTCCCACAATTCCCTGTATTTTCACTGCTTTAATGCATTTCATTCTGATGCATGCCGGAACTTGTGGTTTGGCTCTCAATTACTTTTAAACCTCCAGTGGTTGTTGTGCAGTCCAAAACAATTCATGGATCGATAAAAGCCCTCCAGTGGGCCTCAAAATGAAAATCCAGTTCCACAATTAGGAACCAGCTGCGCCGATCAGTTTCCCCAAACAGTTCAGGAAAATCGAGCCCTTTTCAATTCCGAAGGGTGGTGCGTTTCTCTCACGGCTGGACCCGCCGTGTATTAAATCTTCCCAAAAGTGCCCTTGCAACAGAGACGCACTCCTCCAGCCGGTGATTTATCACAAACCATTTATTTCACAGGCACAGGAGTTTTCATTCCGAATATTTCATCCTTCTGCCTGACGCGTTTCAGAGCATTCATGCTCTTTCTTCAGAGGCTTTTGGTTGCACACGATGTCTTTGGCTCCCACAATTCCGTGTATTTTCACTGCTTTAATGTATTTCATTCTGATGCATGCCGGAACTTGTGGTTTGGCTCTCAATTAATTTTAAACCTCCAGTGGTTGTTGTGCGGTCCAAAACAATTGATGGATCGATAAAACCCCTCCAGTGGGCCTCAAAATGAAAATCCTGTTCCACAATTAGGAACCAGCTGCGCCAATCAGTTTCCCCAAACAGTTCAGGAAAATCGAGCCCTTTTCAATTCCGAAGGGTGGTGCGTTTCTCTCACGGCTAGACCCGCCGTGTATTAAATCTTCCCAAAAGTGCCCTTGCAACAGAGACGCACTCCTCCAGCCGGTGATTTATCACAAACAATTTATTTCACAGGCACAGGAGTTTTCATTCCGAATATTTCATCCTTCTGCCTGACGCGTTTCAGAGCATTCATGCTCTTTCTTCAGAGGCTTTTGGTTGCACATGATGTCTTTGGCTCCCACAATTCCCTGTATTTTCACTGCTTTAATGCATTTCATTCTGATGCATGCCGGAACTTGTGGTTTGGCTCTCAATTACTTTTAAACCTCCAGTGGTTGTTGTGCAGTCCAAAACAATTAATGGATCGATAAAAGCCCTCCAGTGGGCCTCAAAATGAAAATCCTGTTCCACAATTAGGAACCAGCTGCGCCGATCAGTTTCCCCAAACAGTTCAGGAAAATCGAGCCCTTTTCAATTCCGAAGGGTGGTGCGTTTCTCTCACGGCAGGACCCGCCGTGTATTAAATCTTCCCAAAAGTGCCCTTGCAACAGAGACGCACACCTCCAGCCGGTGATTTATCACAAACCATTTATTTCACAGGCACAGGAGTTTTCATTCCGATTATTTCATCCTTCTGCCTGACGCGTTACAAAGCATTCATGCTCTTTCTTCAGAGGCTTTTGGCTGCACACGATGTCTTTGGCTCCCACAATTCCCTGTATTTTCACTGCTTTAATGCATTTCATTCTGATGCATGCCAGAACTTGTGGTTTGGCTCTCAATTACTTTTAAACCTCCAGTGGTTGTTGTGCATTCCAAAACAATTCATGGATCGATAAAAGCCCTCCAGTGGGCCTCAAAATGAAAATCCTGTTCCACAAGTAGGAACCAGCTGCGCCGATCAGTTTCCCCAAACAGTTCAGGAAAATCGAGCCCTTTTCAATTCCGAAGGGTGGTGCGTTTCTCTCACGGCTGGACCCGCCGTGTATTAAATCTTCCCAAAAGTGCCCTTGCAACAGAAACGCACTCCTCCAGCCGGTGATTTCTCACAAATCATTTATTTCACAGGCACAGGAGTTTTCATTCCGATTATTTCATCCTTCTACCTGATGCTTTTCAGAGCATTCATGCTCTTTCTTCAGAGGCTTTTGGCTGCACACGATGTCTTTGGCTCCCACAATTCCCTGTATTTTCACTGCTTTAATGCATTTCATTCTGATGCATGCCGGAAATTGTGGTTTGGCTCTCAATTACTTTTAAACCTCCAGTGGTTGTTGTGCAGTCCAAAACAATTCATGGATCGATTAAAGCCCTCCAGTGGGCCTCAAAATGAAAATCCTGTTCCACAATTAGGAACCAGCTGCGCCGATCAGTTTCCCCAAACAGTTCAGGAAAATCGAGCCCTTTTCAATTCCGAAGGGTGATGCGTTTCTCTCACGGCAGGACCCGCCATGTATTAAATCTTCCCAAAAGTGCCATTGCAACAGAGACGCACTCCTCCAGCCGGTGATTTATCACAAACCATTTATTTTACAGGCACAGGAATTTTCATTCCGATTATTTCTTCCTTCTGCCTGACGCGTTTCAGAGCATTCATGCTCTTTCTTCAGAGGCTTTTGGCTGCACACGATGTCTTTGGCTCCCACAATTCCCTGTATTTTCACAGCTTTAATGCATTTCATTCTGATGCATGCCGGAACTTGTGGTTTGGCTCTCAATTACTTTTAAATCTCCAGTGGTTGTTGTGCAGTCCAAAACCATTCATGGATCGATAAAAGCCCTCCAGTGGGCCTCAAAATGAAAATCCTGTTCCACAATTAGGAACCAGCTGCCCCGATCAGTTTCCCCAAACAGTTCAGGAAAATCGAGCCCTTTTCAATTCCGAAGGGTGGTGCGTTTCTCTCACGGCAGGACCCGCCGTGTATTAAATCTTCCCAAAAGTGCCCTTGCAACAGAGACGCACTCCTCCAGCCGGTGATTTATCACAAACCATTTATTTTACAGGCACAGGAATTTTCATTCCGATTATTTCTTCCTTCTGCCTGACGCGTTTCAGAGCATTCATGCTCTTTCTTCAGAGGCTTTTGGCTGCACACGATGTCTTTGGCTCCCACAATTCCCTGTATTTTCACAGCTTTAATGCATTTCATTCTGATGCATGCCGGAACTTGTGGTTTGGCTCTCAATTACTTTTAAATCTCCAGTGGTTGTTGTGCAGTCCAAAACCATTCATGGATCGATAAAAGCCGTCCAGTGGGCCTCAAAATGAAAATCCTGTTCCACAATTAGGAACCAGCTGCCCCGATCAGTTTCCCCAAACAGTTCAGGAAAATCGAGCCCTTTTCAATTCCGAAGGGTGGTGCGTTTCTCTCACGGCAGGACCCGCCGTGTATTAAATCTTCCCAAAAGTGCCCTTGCAACAGAGACGCACACCTCCAGCCGGTGATTTATCACAAACCATTTATTTCACAGGCACAGGAGTTTTCATTCCGATTATTTCATCCTTCTGCCTGACGCGTTACAAAGCATTCATGCTCTTTCTTCAGAGGCTTTTGGCTGCACACGATGTCTTTGGCTCCCACAATTCCCTGTATTTTCACTGCTTTAATGCATTTCATTCTGATGCATGCCAGAACTTGTGGTTTGGCTCTCAATTACTTTTAAACCTCCAGTGGTTGTTGTGCATTCCAAAACAATTCATGGATCGATAAAAGCCCTCCAGTGGGCCTCAAAATGAAAATCCTGTTCCACAAGTAGGAACCAGCTGCGCCGATCAGTTTCCCCAAACAGTTCAGGAAAATCGAGCCCTTTTCAATTCCGAAGGGTGGTGCGTTTCTCTCACGGCTGGACCCGCCGTGTATTAAATCTTCCCAAAAGTGCCCTTGCAACAGAAACGCACTCCTCCAGCCGGTGATTTCTCACAAATCATTTATTTCACAGGCACAGGAGTTTTCATTCCGATTATTTCATCCTTCTACCTGATGCTTTTCAGAGCATTCATGCTCTTTCTTCAGAGGCTTTTGGCTGCACACGATGTCTTTGGCTCCCACAATTCCCTGTATTTTCACTGCTTTAATGCATTTCATTCTGATGCATGCCGGAAATTGTGGTTTGGCTCTCAATTACTTTTAAACCTCCAGTGGTTGTTGTGCAGTCCAAAACAATTCATGGATCGATTAAAGCCCTCCAGTGGGCCTCAAAATGAAAATCCTGTTCCACAATTAGGAACCAGCTGCGCCGATCAGTTTCCCCAAACAGTTCAGGAAAATCAAGCCCTTTTCAATTCCAAAGGGTGGTGCGTTTCTCTCACGGCTGGACCCGCCGTGTATTAAATCTTCCCAAAAGTGCCCTTGCAACAGAGACGCACTCCTCCAGCCGGTGATTTATCACAAACCGTTTATTTCACAGGCACAGGAGTTTTCATTCCGAATATTTCATCATTCTGCCTGACGCGTTTCAGAGCATTCATGCTCTTTCTTCAGAGGCTTTTGGCTGCACACGATGTCTTTGGCTCCCACAATTCCCTGTATTTTCACTGCTTTAATGCATTTCATTCTGATGCATGCCGGAACTTGTGGTTTGGATCTCAATTACTTTTAAACCTCCAGTGGTTGTTGTGCAGTCCAAAACAATTCATGGATAGATAAAAGCACTCCAGTGGGCCTCAAAATGAAAATCCTGTTCCACAATTAGGAACCAGCTGCGCCGATCAGTTTCCCCAAACAGTTCAGGAAAATCGAGCCCTTTTCAATTCCGAAGGGTGGTGCGTTTCTCTCACGGCTGTACCCGCCATGTATTCAATCTTCCCAAAAGTGCACTTGCAACAGAGACACACTCCTCCAGCCGGTAATTTATCACAAACCATTTATTTCACAGGCACAGGAGTTTTCATTCCGATTATTTCATCCTTCTGCCTGACGCGTTTCAGAGCATTCATGCTCTTTCTTCAGAGGCTTTTGGCTGCACACGATGTCTTTGGCTCCCACAATTCCCTGTATTTTCACAGCTTTAATGCATTTCATTCTGATGCATGCCGGAACTTGTGGTTTGGTTCTCAATTACTTTTAAACCTCCAGTGGTTGTTGTGCAGTCCAAAACAATTCATGGATCGATAAAAGCCCTCCAGTGGGCCTCAAAATGAAAATCCTGTTCCACAATTAGGAACAAGCTGCGCCGATCAGTTTCCCCAAACAGTTCAGGAAAATCGAGCCCTTTTCAATTCCGAAGGGTGGTGCGTTTCTCTCACGGCTGGACCCGCCGTGTATTAAATCTTCCCAAAGTGCCCTTGCAACAGAGACGCACTCCTCCAGCCGGTGATTTATCACAAACCATTTATTTCACAGACACAGGAGTTTTCATTCCGATTATTTCATCCTTCTGCCTGACGCGTTTCAGAGCATTCATGCTCTTTCTTTAGAGGCTTTTGGCTTCACACGATGTCTTTGGCTCCCACAATTCCCTGTATTTTCACTGCTTTAATGCATTTCATTCTGATGCATGCCGGAAATTGTGGTTTGGCTCTCAATTACTTTTAAACCTCCAGTGGTTGTTGTGCAGTCCAAAACAATTCATGGATCGATTAAAGCCCTCCAGTGGGCCTCAAAATGAAAATCCTGTTCCACAATTAGGAACCAGCTGCGCCGATCAGTTTCCCCAAACAGTTCAGGAAAATCAAGCCCTTTTCAATTCCAAAGGGTGGTGCGTTTCTCTCACGGCTGGACCCGCCGTGTATTAAATCTACCCAAAAGTGCCCTTGCAACAGAGACGCACTCCTCCAGCCGGTGATTTATCACAAACCATTTATTTCACAGGCACAGGAGTTTTCATTCCGAATATTTCATCATTCTGCCTGACGCGTTTCAGAGCATTCATGCTCTTTCTTCAGAGGCTTTTGGCTGCACACGATGTGTTTGGCTCCCACAATTCCCTGTATTTTCACTGCTTTAATGCATTTCATTCTGATGCATGCCGGAACTTGTGGTTTGGCTCTCAATTACTTTTAAACCTCCAGTGGTTGTTGTGCAGTCCAAAACAATTCATGGATAGATAAAAGCACTCCAGTGGGCCTCAAAATGAAAATCCTGTTCCACAATTAGGAACCAGCTGCGCCGATCAGTTTCCCCAAACAGTTCAGGAAAATCGAGCCCTTTTCAATTCCGAAGGGTGGTGCGTTTCTCTCACGGCTGGACCCGCCATGTATTCAATCTTCCCAAAAGTGCACTTGCAACAGAGACGCACTCCTCCAGCCGGTAATTTATCACAAACCATTTATTTCACAGGCACAGGAGTTTTCATTCCGATTATTTCATCCTTCTGCCTGATGCGTTTCCAGAGCATTCATGCTCTTTCTTCAGAGGCTTTTGGCTGCACACTATGTCTTTGGCTCCCACAATTCCCTTTATTTTCACTGCTTTAATGCATTTCATTCTGATGCATGCCGGAACTTGTGGTTTGGCTCTCAATTACTTTTAAACCTCCAGTGGTTGTTGTGCAGTCCAAAACAATTCATGGATCGATAAAAGCCCTCCAGTGGGCCTCAAAATGAAAATCCTGTTCCACAATTAGGAACCAGCTGCGCCGATCAGTTTCCCCAAACAGTTCAGGAAAATCGAGCCCTTTTCAATTCCGAAGGGTGGTGCGTTTCTCTCACAGCTGGACCCACCGTGTATTAAATCTTCCCAAAAGTGCCCTTGCAACAGAGACGCACTCCTCCAGCCGGTGATTTATCACAAACCATTTATTTCACAGGCACAGGAGTTTTCATTCCGATTATTTCATCTATCTGCCTGACGCGTTTCAGAGCATTCATGCTCTTTCTTCAGAGGCTTTTGGCTGCACACGATGTCTTTGGCTCCCACAATTCCCTGTATTTTCACATCTTTAATGCATTTCATTCTGATGCATGCCGGAACTTGTGGTTTGGTTCTCAATTCCTTTTAAACCTCCAGTGGTTGTTGTGCAGTCCAAAACAATTCATGGATCGATAAAAGCCCTCCAGTGGGCCTCAAAATGAAAATCCTGTTCCACAATTAGGAACAAGCTGTGCCGATCAGTTTCCCCAAACAGTTCAGGAAAATCGAGCCCTTTTCAATTCCGAAGGGTGGTGCGTTTCTCTCACGGCTGGACCCGCCGTGTATTAAATCTTCCCAAAGTGCCCTTGCAACAGAGACGCACTCCTCCAGCCGGTGATTTATCACAAACCATTTATTTCACAGGCACAGGAGTTTTCGTTCCGATTATTTCATCCTTCTGCCTGACGCGTTTCAGAGCATTCATGCTCTTTCTTCAGAGGCTTTTGGCTGCACACGATGTCTTTGGCTCCCACAATTCCCTGTATTTCCACTGCTTTAATGCATTTCATTCTGATGCATGCCGGAACTTGTGGTTTGGCTCTCAATTACTTTTAAACCTCCAATGGCTGTTGTGCAGTCCAAAACAATTCATGGATCGATAAAAGCCCTCCAGTGGGCCTCAAAATGAAAATCCTGTTCCACAATTAGGAACCAGCTGCGCAGATCAGTTTCCCCAAACAGTTCAGGAAAATCGAACCCTTTTCAATTGCGAAGGGTGGTGCGTTTCTCTCACGGCTGGACCCGCCATGTATTAAATCTTCCCAAAAGTGCCCTTGCAACAGAGACGCACTCCTCCAGCCGGTGATTTATCACAAACCATTTATTTCACAGGCACAGGAGTTTTCATTCCGATTATTTCATCCTTCTGCCTGACGCGTTTCAGAGCATTCATGCTCTTTCTTCAGAGGCTTTTGGATGCACACGATGTCTTTGGCTCCCACAATTCCCTGTATTTTCACTGCTTTAATGCATTTCATTCTGATGCATGCCAGAACTTGTGGTTTGGCTCTCAATTACTTTTAAACCTCCAGTGGTTGTTGTGCAGTCCAAAACAATTCATGGATCGATTAAAGCCCTCCAGTGGGCCTCAAAATGAAAATCCTGTTCCACAATTAGGAACCAGCTGCGCCGATCAGTTTCCCCAAACAGTTCAGGAAAATCAAGCCCTTTTCAATTCCAAGGGGTGGTGCGTTTCTCTCACTGCTGGACCCGCCGTGTATTAAATCTTCCCAAAAGTGCCCTTGCAACAGAGACACACTCCTCCAGCCGGTGATTTATCACAAACCATTTATTTCACAGGCACAGGAGTTTTCATTCCGATTATTTCATCCTTCTGCCTGACGCGTTTCAGAGCATTCATGCTCTTTCTTCAGAGGCTTTTGGCTGCACACGATGTCTTTGGCTCCCACAATTCCTTGTATTTTCACTGCTTTAATGCATTTCATTCTGATGCATGCCGGAACTTGTGGTTTGGCTCTCAATTTCTTTTAAACCTCCAGTGGTTGTTGTGCAGTCCAAAACAATTCATGGATCGATAAAAGCCCTCCAGTGGGCCTCAAAATGAAAATCCTGTTCCACAATTAGGAACCAGCTGCGCCGATCAGTTTCCCCAAACTGTTCAGGAAAATCGAGCCCTTTTCAATTCCGAAGGGTGGTGCGTTTCTCTCACGGCAGGACCCGCCATGTATTAAATCTTCCCAAAAGTGCCCTTGCAACAGAGACGCACTCCTCCAGCCGGTGATTTATCACAAACCATTTATTTTACAGGCACAGGAATTTTCATTCCGATTATTTCTTCCTTCTGCCTGACGCGTTTCAGAGCATTCATGCTCTTTCTTCAGAGGCTTTTGGCTGCACACGATGTCTTTGGCTCCCACAATTCCCTGTATTTTCACAGCTTTAATGCATTTCATTCTGATGCATGCCGGAACTTGTGGTTTGGCTCTCAATTACTTTTAAATCTCCAGTGGTTGTTGTGCAGTCCAAAACCATTCATGGATCGATAAAAGCCCTCCAGTGGGCCTCAAAATGAAAATCCTGTTCCACAATTAGGAACCAGCTGCCCCGATCAGTTTCCCCAAACAGTTCAGGAAAATCGAGCCCTTTTCAATTCCGAAGGGTGGTGCTTTTCTCTCACGGCAGGACCCGCCGTGTATTAAATCTTCCCAAAAGTGCCCTTGCAACAGAGACGCACTCCTCCAGCCGGTGATTTATCACAAACCATTTATTTCACAGGCACAGGAGTTTTCATTCCGATTATTTCATCCTTCTGCCTGACGCGTTTCAGAGCATTCATGCTCTTTCTTCAGAGGCTTTTGGCTGCACACGATGTCTTTGGCTCCCACAATTCCCTCTATTTTCATTGCTTTAATGCATTTCATTCTGATGCATGCCGGAACTTGTGGTTTGGCTCTCAATTACTTTTAAACCTCCAGTGGTTGTTGTGCAGTCCAAAACAATTCATGGATCGATAAAAGCCCTCCAGTGGGCCTCAAAATGAAAATCCTGTTCCACAATTAGGAACCAGCTGCGCAGATCAGTTTCCCCAAACAGTTCAGGAAAATCGAACCCTTTTCAATTCCGAAGGGTGGTGCGTTTCTCTCACGGCTGGACCCGCCATGTATTAAATCTTCCCAAAAGTGCCCTTGCAACAGAGACGCACTCCTCCAGCCGGTGATTTATCACAAACCATTTATTTCACAGGCACAGGAGTTTTCATTCCGATTATTTCATCCTTCTGCCTGACGCGTTTCAGAGCATTCATGCTCTTTCTTCAGAGGCTTTTGGCTGCACACGATGTCTTTGGCTCCCACAATTCCCTGTATTTTCACTGCTTTAATGCATTTCATTCTGATGCATGCCAGAACTTGTGGTTTGGCTCTCAATTACTTTTAAACCTCCAGTGGTTGTTGTGCAGTCCAAAACAATTCATGGATCGATAAAAGCCCTCCAGTGGGCCTCAAAATGAAAATCCTGTTCCATAATTAGGAACAAGCTGCGCCGATCAGTTTCCCCAAACAGTTCAGGAAAATCGAGCCCTTTTCAATTCCGAAGGGTGGTGCGTTTCTCTCACGGCTGGACCCGCCGTGTATTAAATCTTCCCAAAGTGCCCTTGCAACAGAGACGCACTCCTCCAGCCGGTGATTTATCACAAACCATTTATTTCACAGGCACAGGAGTTTTCATTCCGATTATTTCATCCTTCTGCCTGACGCGTTTCAGAGCATTCATGCTCTTTCTTCAGAGGCTTTTGACTGCACACGATGTCTTTGGCTCCCACAATTCCCTGTATTTTCACTGCTTTAATGCATTTCATTCTGATGCATGCCGGAACTTGTGGTTTGGCTCTCAATTACTTTTAAACCTCCAGTGGTTGTTGTGCAGTCCAAAACAATTCATGGATCGATAAAAGCCCTCCAGTGGGCCTCAAAATGAAAATCCAGTTCCACAATTAGGAACCAGCTGCGCCGATCAGTTTCCCCAAACAGTTCAGGAAAATCGAGCCCTTTTCAATTCCGAAGGGTGGTGCGTTTCTCTCACGGCTGGACCCGCCGTGTATTAAATCTTCCCAAAAGTGCCCTTGCAACAGAGACGCACTCCTCCAGCCGGTGATTTATCACAAACCATTTATTTCACAGGCACAGGAGTTTTCATTCCGAATATTTCATCCTTCTGCCTGACGCGTTTCAGAGCATTCATGCTCTTTCTTCAGAGGCTTTTGGTTGCACACGATGTCTTTGGCTCCCACAATTCCGTGTATTTTCACTGCTTTAATGTATTTCATTCTGATGCATGCCGGAACTTGTGGTTTGGCTCTCAATTAATTTTAAACCTCCAGTGGTTGTTGTGCGGTCCAAAACAATTGATGGATCGATAAAACCCCTCCAGTGGGCCTCAAAATGAAAATCCTGTTCCACAATTAGGAACCAGCTGCGCCAATCAGTTTCCCCAAACAGTTCAGGAAAATCGAGCCCTTTTCAATTCCGAAGGGTGGTGCGTTTCTCTCACGGCTAGACCCGCCGTGTATTAAATCTTCCCAAAAGTGCCCTTGCAACAGAGACGCACTCCTCCAGCCGGTGATTTATCACAAACAATTTATTTCACAGGCACAGGAGTTTTCATTCCGAATATTTCATCCTTCTGCCTGACGCGTTTCAGAGCATTCATGCTCTTTCTTCAGAGGCTTTTGGTTGCACATGATGTCTTTGGCTCCCACAATTCCCTGTATTTTCACTGCTTTAATGCATTTCATTCTGATGCATGCCGGAACTTGTGGTTTGGCTCTCAATTACTTTTAAACCTCCAGTGGTTGTTGTGCAGTCCAAAACAATTAATGGATCGATAAAAGCCCTCCAGTGGGCCTCAAAATGAAAATCCTGTTCCACAATTAGGAACCAGCTGCGCCGATCAGTTTCCCCAAACAGTTCAGGAAAATCGAGCCCTTTTCAATTCCGAAGGGTGGTGCGTTTCTCTCACGGCAGGACCCGCCGTGTATTAAATCTTCCCAAAAGTGCCCTTGCAACAGAGACGCACACCTCCAGCCGGTGATTTATCACAAACCATTTATTTCACAGGCACAGGAGTTTTCATTCCGATTATTTCATCCTTCTGCCTGACGCGTTACAAAGCATTCATGCTCTTTCTTCAGAGGCTTTTGGCTGCACACGATGTCTTTGGCTCCCACAATTCCCTGTATTTTCACTGCTTTAATGCATTTCATTCTGATGCATGCCAGAACTTGTGGTTTGGCTCTCAATTACTTTTAAACCTCCAGTGGTTGTTGTGCATTCCAAAACAATTCATGGATCGATAAAAGCCCTCCAGTGGGCCTCAAAATGAAAATCCTGTTCCACAAGTAGGAACCAGCTGCGCCGATCAGTTTCCCCAAACAGTTCAGGAAAATCGAGCCCTTTTCAATTCCGAAGGGTGGTGCGTTTCTCTCACGGCTGGACCCGCCGTGTATTAAATCTTCCCAAAAGTGCCCTTGCAACAGAAACGCACTCCTCCAGCCGGTGATTTCTCACAAATCATTTATTTCACAGGCACAGGAGTTTTCATTCCGATTATTTCATCCTTCTACCTGATGCTTTTCAGAGCATTCATGCTCTTTCTTCAGAGGCTTTTGGCTGCACACGATGTCTTTGGCTCCCACAATTCCCTGTATTTTCACTGCTTTAATGCATTTCATTCTGATGCATGCCGGAAATTGTGGTTTGGCTCTCAATTACTTTTAAACCTCCAGTGGTTGTTGTGCAGTCCAAAACAATTCATGGATCGATTAAAGCCCTCCAGTGGGCCTCAAAATGAAAATCCTGTTCCACAATTAGGAACCAGCTGCGCCGATCAGTTTCCCCAAACAGTTCAGGAAAATCAAGCCCTTTTCAATTCCAAAGGGTGGTGCGTTTCTCTCACGGCTGGACCCGCCGTGTATTAAATCTTCCCAAAAGTGCCCTTGCAACAGAGACGCACTCCTCCAGCCGGTGATTTATCACAAACCGTTTATTTCACAGGCACAGGAGTTTTCATTCCGAATATTTCATCATTCTGCCTGACGCGTTTCAGAGCATTCATGCTCTTTCTTCAGAGGCTTTTGGCTGCACACGATGTCTTTGGCTCCCACAATTCCCTGTATTTTCACTGCTTTAATGCATTTCATTCTGATGCATGCCGGAACTTGTGGTTTGGATCTCAATTACTTTTAAACCTCCAGTGGTTGTTGTGCAGTCCAAAACAATTCATGGATAGATAAAAGCACTCCAGTGGGCCTCAAAATGAAAATCCTGTTCCACAATTAGGAACCAGCTGCGCCGATCAGTTTCCCCAAACAGTTCAGGAAAATCGAGCCCTTTTCAATTCCGAAGGGTGGTGCGTTTCTCTCACGGCTGTACCCGCCATGTATTCAATCTTCCCAAAAGTGCACTTGCAACAGAGACACACTCCTCCAGCCGGTAATTTATCACAAACCATTTATTTCACAGGCACAGGAGTTTTCATTCCGATTATTTCATCCTTCTGCCTGACGCGTTTCAGAGCATTCATGCTCTTTCTTCAGAGGCTTTTGGCTGCACACGATGTCTTTGGCTCCCACAATTCCCTGTATTTTCACAGCTTTAATGCATTTCATTCTGATGCATGCCGGAACTTGTGGTTTGGTTCTCAATTACTTTTAAACCTCCAGTGGTTGTTGTGCAGTCCAAAACAATTCATGGATCGATAAAAGCCCTCCAGTGGGCCTCAAAATGAAAATCCTGTTCCACAATTAGGAACAAGCTGCGCCGATCAGTTTCCCCAAACAGTTCAGGAAAATCGAGCCCTTTTCAATTCCGAAGGGTGGTGCGTTTCTCTCACGGCTGGACCCGCCGTGTATTAAATCTTCCCAAAGTGCCCTTGCAACAGAGACGCACTCCTCCAGCCGGTGATTTATCACAAACCATTTATTTCACAGACACAGGAGTTTTCATTCCGATTATTTCATCCTTCTGCCTGACGCGTTTCAGAGCATTCATGCTCTTTCTTTAGAGGCTTTTGGCTTCACACGATGTCTTTGGCTCCCACAATTCCCTGTATTTTCACTGCTTTAATGCATTTCATTCTGATGCATGCCGGAAATTGTGGTTTGGCTCTCAATTACTGTTAAACCTCCAGTGGTTGTTGTGCAGTCCAAAACAATTCATGGATCGATTAAAGCCCTCCAGTGGGCCTCAAAATGAAAATCCTGTTCCACAATTAGGAACCAGCTGCGCCGATCAGTTTCCCCAAACAGTTCAGGAAAATCAAGCCCTTTTCAATTCCAAAGGGTGGTGCGTTTCTCTCACGGCTGGACCCGCCGTGTATTAAATCTACCCAAAAGTGCCCTTGCAACAGAGACGCACTCCTCCAGCCGGTGATTTATCACAAACCATTTATTTCACAGGCACAGGAGTTTTCATTCCGAATATTTCATCATTCTGCCTGACGCGTTTCAGAGCATTCATGCTCTTTCTTCAGAGGCTTTTGGCTGCACACGATGTGTTTGGCTCCCACAATTCCCTGTATTTTCACTGCTTTAATGCATTTCATTCTGATGCATGCCGGAACTTGTGGTTTGGCTCTCAATTACTTTTAAACCTCCAGTGGTTGTTTTGCAGTCCAAAACAATTCATGGATAGATAAAAGCACTCCAGTGGGCCTCAAAATGAAAATCCTGTTCCACAATTAGGAACCAGCTGCGCCGATCAGTTTCCCCAAACAGTTCAGGAAAATCGAGCCCTTTTCAATTCCGAAGGGTGGTGCGTTTCTCTCACGGCTGGACCCGCCATGTATTCAATCTTCCCAAAAGTGCACTTGCAACAGAGACGCACTCCTCCAGCCGGTAATTTATCACAAACCATTTATTTCACAGGCACAGGAGTTTTCATTCCGATTATTTCATCCTTCTGCCTGATGCGTTTCCAGAGCATTCATGCTCTTTCTTCAGAGGCTTTTGGCTGCACACTATGTCTTTGGCTCCCACAATTCCCTTTATTTTCACTGCTTTAATGCATTTCATTCTGATGCATGCCGGAACTTGTGGTTTGGCTCTCAATTACTTTTAAACCTCCAGTGGTTGTTGTGCAGTCCAAAACAATTCATGGATCGATAAAAGCCCTCCAGTGGGCCTCAAAATGAAAATCCTGTTCCACAATTAGGAACCAGCTGCGCCGATCAGTTTCCCCAAACAGTTCAGGAAAATCGAGCCCTTTTCAATTCCGAAGGGTGGTGCGTTTCTCTCACAGCTGGACCCACCGTGTATTAAATCTTCCCAAAAGTGCCCTTGCAACAGAGACGCACTCCTCCAGCCGGTGATTTATCACAAACCATTTATTTCACAGGCACAGGAGTTTTCATTCCGATTATTTCATCTATCTGCCTGACGCGTTTCAGAGCATTCATGCTCTTTCTTCAGAGGCTTTTGGCTGCACACGATGTCTTTGGCTCCCACAATTCCCTGTATTTTCACATCTTTAATGCATTTCATTCTGATGCATGCCGGAACTTGTGGTTTGGTTCTCAATTCCTTTTAAACCTCCAGTGGTTGTTGTGCAGTCCAAAACAATTCATGGATCGATAAAAGCCCTCCAGTGGGCCTCAAAATGAAAATCCTGTTCCACAATTAGGAACAAGCTGTGCCGATCAGTTTCCCCAAACAGTTCAGGAAAATCGAGCCCTTTTCAATTCCGAAGGGTGGTGCGTTTCTCTCACGGCTGGACCCGCCGTGTATTAAATCTTCCCAAAGTGCCCTTGCAACAGAGACGCACTCCTCCAGCCGGTGATTTATCACAAACCATTTATTTCACAGGCACAGGAGTTTTCGTTCCGATTATTTCATCCTTCTGCCTGACGCGTTTCAGAGCATTCATGCTCTTTCTTCAGAGGCTTTTGGCTGCACACGATGTCTTTGGCTCCCACAATTCCCTGTATTTCCACTGCTTTAATGCATTTCATTCTGATGCATGCCGGAACTTGTGGTTTGGCTCTCAATTACTTTTAAACCTCCAATGGCTGTTGTGCAGTCCAAAACAATTCATGGATCGATAAAAGCCCTCCAGTGGGCCTCAAAATGAAAATCCTGTTCCACAATTAGGAACCAGCTGCGCAGATCAGTTTCCCCAAACAGTTCAGGAAAATCGAACCCTTTTCAATTGCGAAGGGTGGTGCGTTTCTCTCACGGCTGGACCCGCCATGTATTAAATCTTCCCAAAAGTGCCCTTGCAACAGAGACGCACTCCTCCAGCCGGTGATTTATCACAAACCATTTATTTCACAGGCACAGGAGTTTTCATTCCGATTATTTCATCCTTCTGCCTGACGCGTTTCAGAGCATTCATGCTCTTTCTTCAGAGGCTTTTGGATGCACACGATGTCTTTGGCTCCCACAATTCCCTGTATTTTCACTGCTTTAATGCATTTCATTCTGATGCATGCCAGAACTTGTGGTTTGGCTCTCAATTACTTTTAAACCTCCAGTGGTTGTTGTGCAGTCCAAAACAATTCATGGATCGATTAAAGCCCTCCAGTGGGCCTCAAAATGAAAATCCTGTTCCACAATTAGGAACCAGCTGCGCCGATCAGTTTCCCCAAACAGTTCAGGAAAATCAAGCCCTTTTCAATTCCAAGGGGTGGTGCGTTTCTCTCACGGCTGGACCCGCCGTGTATTAAATCTTCCCAAAAGTGCCCTTGCAACAGAGACACACTCCTCCAGCCGGTGATTTATCACAAACCATTTATTTCACAGGCACAGGAGTTTTCATTCCGATTATTTCATCCTTCTGCCTGACGCGTTTCAGAGCATTCATGCTCTTTCTTCAGAGGCTTTTGGCTGCACACGATGTCTTTGGCTCCCACAATTCCTTGTATTTTCACTGCTTTAATGCATTTCATTCTGATGCATGCCGGAACTTGTGGTTTGGCTCTCAATTTCTTTTAAACCTCCAGTGGTTGTTGTGCAGTCCAAAACAATTCATGGATCGATAAAAGCCCTCCAGTGGGCCTCAAAATGAAAATCCTGTTCCACAATTAGGAACCAGCTGCGCCGATCAGTTTCCCCAAACTGTTCAGGAAAATCGAGCCCTTTTCAATTCCGAAGGGTGGTGCGTTTCTCTCACGGCAGGACCCGCCATGTATTAAATCTTCCCAAAAGTGCCCTTGCAACAGAGACGCACTCCTCCAGCCGGTGATTTATCACAAACCATTTATTTTACAGGCACAGGAATTTTCATTCCGATTATTTCTTCCTTCTGCCTGACGCGTTTCAGAGCATTCATGCTCTTTCTTCAGAGGCTTTTGGCTGCACACGATGTCTTTGGCTCCCACAATTCCCTGTATTTTCACAGCTTTAATGCATTTCATTCTGATGCATGCCGGAACTTGTGGTTTGGCTCTCAATTACTTTTAAATCTCCAGTGGTTGTTGTGCAGTCCAAAACCATTCATGGATCGATAAAAGCCCTCCAGTGGGCCTCAAAATGAAAATCCTGTTCCACAATTAGGAACCAGCTGCCCCGATCAGTTTCCCCAAACAGTTCAGGAAAATCGAGCCCTTTTCAATTCCGAAGGGTGGTGCTTTTCTCTCACGGCAGGACCCGCCGTGTATTAAATCTTCCCAAAAGTGCCCTTGCAACAGAGACGCACTCCTCCAGCCGGTGATTTATCACAAACCATTTATTTCACAGGCACAGGAGTTTTCATTCCGATTATTTCATCCTTCTGCCTGACGCGTTTCAGAGCATTCATGCTCTTTCTTCAGAGGCTTTTGGCTGCACACGATGTCTTTGGCTCCCACAATTCCCTCTATTTTCATTGCTTTAATGCATTTCATTCTGATGCATGCCGGAACTTGTGGTTTGGCTCTCAATTACTTTTAAACCTCCAGTGGTTGTTGTGCAGTCCAAAACAATTCATGGATCGATAAAAGCCCTCCAGTGGGCCTCAAAATGAAAATCCTGTTCCACAATTAGGAACCAGCTGCGCAGATCAGTTTCCCCAAACAGTTCAGGAAAATCGAACCCTTTTCAATTCCGAAGGGTGGTGCGTTTCTCTCACGGCTGGACCCGCCATGTATTAAATCTTCCCAAAAGTGCCCTTGCAACAGAGACGCACTCCTCCAGCCGGTGATTTATCACAAACCATTTATTTCACAGGCACAGGAGTTTTCATTCCGATTATTTCATCCTTCTGCCTGACGCGTTTCAGAGCATTCATGCTCTTTCTTCAGAGGCTTTTGGCTGCACACGATGTCTTTGGCTCCCACAATTCCCTGTATTTTCACTGCTTTAATGCATTTCATTCTGATGCATGCCAGAACTTGTGGTTTGGCTCTCAATTACTTTTAAACCTCCAGTGGTTGTTGTGCAGTCCAAAACAATTCATGGATCGATAAAAGCCCTCCAGTGGGCCTCAAAATGAAAATCCTGTTCCATAATTAGGAACAAGCTGCGCCGATCAGTTTCCCCAAACAGTTCAGGAAAATCGAGCCCTTTTCAATTCCGAAGGGTGGTGCGTTTCTCTCACGGCTGGACCCGCCGTGTATTAAATCTTCCCAAAGTGCCCTTGCAACAGAGACGCACTCCTCCAGCCGGTGATTTATCACAAACCATTTATTTCACAGGCACAGGAGTTTTCATTCCGATTATTTCATCCTTCTGCCTGACGCGTTTCAGAGCATTCATGCTCTTTCTTCAGAGGCTTTTGACTGCACACGATGTCTTTGGCTCCCACAATTCCCTGTATTTTCACTGCTTTAATGCATTTCATTCTGATGCATGCCGGAACTTGTGGTTTGGCTCTCAATTACTTTTAAACCTCCAGTGGTTGTTGTGCAGTCCAAAACAATTCATGGATCGATAAAAGCCCTCCAGTGGGCCTCAAAATGAAAATCCAGTTCCACAATTAGGAACCAGCTGCGCCGATCAGTTTCCCCAAACAGTTCAGGAAAATCGAGCCCTTTTCAATTCCGAAGGGTGGTGCGTTTCTCTCACGGCTGGACCCGCCGTGTATTAAATCTTCCCAAAAGTGCCCTTGCAACAGAGACGCACTCCTCCAGCCGGTGATTTATCACAAACCATTTATTTCACAGGCACAGGAGTTTTCATTCCGAATATTTCATCCTTCTGCCTGACGCGTTTCAGAGCATTCATGCTCTTTCTTCAGAGGCTTTTGGTTGCACACGATGTCTTTGGCTCCCACAATTCCGTGTATTTTCACTGCTTTAATGTATTTCATTCTGATGCATGCCGGAACTTGTGGTTTGGCTCTCAATTAATTTTAAACCTCCAGTGGTTGTTGTGCGGTCCAAAACAATTGATGGATCGATAAAACCCCTCCAGTGGGCCTCAAAATGAAAATCCTGTTCCACAATTAGGAACCAGCTGCGCCAATCAGTTTCCCCAAACAGTTCAGGAAAATCGAGCCCTTTTCAATTCCGAAGGGTGGTGCGTTTCTCTCACGGCTAGACCCGCCGTGTATTAAATCTTCCCAAAAGTGCCCTTGCAACAGAGACGCACTCCTCCAGCCGGTGATTTATCACAAACAATTTATTTCACAGGCACAGGAGTTTTCATTCCGAATATTTCATCCTTCTGCCTGACGCGTTTCAGAGCATTCATGCTCTTTCTTCAGAGGCTTTTGGTTGCACATGATGTCTTTGGCTCCCACAATTCCCTGTATTTTCACTGCTTTAATGCATTTCATTCTGATGCATGCCGGAACTTGTGGTTTGGCTCTCAATTACTTTTAAACCTCCAGTGGTTGTTGTGCAGTCCAAAACAATTAATGGATCGATAAAAGCCCTCCAGTGGGCCTCAAAATGAAAATCCTGTTCCACAATTAGGAACCAGCTGCGCCGATCAGTTTCCCCAAACAGTTCAGGAAAATCGAGCCCTTTTCAATTCCGAAGGGTGGTGCGTTTCTCTCACGGCTGGACCCGCCGTGTATTAAATCTTCCCAAAAGTGCCCTTGCCACAGAGACGCACTCCTCCAGCCGGTGATTTATCACAAACCATTTATTTCACAGGCACAGGAGTTTTCATTCCGATTATTTCATCCTTCTGCCTGACGCGTTTCAGAGCATTCATGCTCTTTCTTTAGAGGCTTTTGGCTGCACACGATGTCTTTGGCTCCCACAATTCCCTCTATGTTCACTGCTTTAATGCATTTCATTCTGATGCATGCCGGAACTTGTGGTTTGGCTCTCAATTACTTTTAAACCCCCAGTGGTTGTTGTGCAGTCCAAAACAATTCATGGATCGATAAAAGCCCTCCAGTGGGCCTCAAAATGAAAATCCTGTTCCACAATTAGGAACAAGCTGCGCCGATCAGTTTCCCCAAACAGTTCAGGAAAATCGAGCCCTTTTCAATTCCGAAGGGTGGTGCGTTTCTCTCACGGCTGGACCCGCCGTGTATTAAATCTTCCCAAAAGTGCCCTTGCCACAGAGACGCACTCCTCCAGCCGGTGATTTATCACAAACCATTTATTTCACAGGCACAGGAGTTTTCATTCCGATTATTTCATCCTTCTGCCTGACGCGTTTCAGAGGATTCATGCTCTTTCTTCAGAGGCTTTTGGCTGCACACAATGTCTTTGGCTCCCACAATTTCCTGTATTTTCACTGCTTTAATGCATTTCATCCTGATGCATGCCGGACCTTGTGGTTTGGCTCTCAATCACTTTTAAACCTCCAGTGGTTGTTGTGCAGTCCAAAACAATTCATGGATCGATAAAAGCCCTCCAGTGGGCCTCAAAATGAAAATCCTGTTCCACAATTAGGAACCAGCTGCGCCGATCAGTTTCCCCAAACAGTTCAGGAAAATCGAGCCCTTTTCAATTCCGAAGGGTGGTGCGTTTCTCTCACGGCTGGACCCGCCATGTATTAAATCTTCCCAAAAGTGCCCTTGCAACAGAGACGCACTCCTCCAGCCGGTGATTTATCACAAACCATTTATTTCACAGGCACAGGAGTTTTCATTCCGATTATTTCTTCCTTCTACCTGACGCGTTTCAGAGCATTCATGCTCTTTCTTCAGAGGCTTTTGGCTGCACACGATGTCTTTGGCTCCCACAATTCCCTCTATTTTCACTGCTTTAATGCATTTCATTCTGATGCATGCCGGAACTTGTGGTTTGGCTCTCAATTACTTTTAAACCTCCAGTGGTTGTTGTGCAGTCCAAAACAATTCATGGATCGATAAAAGCCCTCCAGTGGGCCTCAAAATGAAAATCCTGTTCCACAATTAGGAACCAGCTGCGCCGATCAGTTTCCCCAAACAGTTCAGGAAAATCGAGCCCTTTTCAGTTCCGAAGGGTGATGCGTTTCTCTCACGGCTGGACCCGCCGTGTATTAAATCTTCCCAAAAGTGCCCTTGCAACCGAGACGCACTCCTCCAGCCGGTGATTTATCACAAACCATTTATTTCACAGGCACAGGAGTTTTCATTCCAATTATTTCATCCTTCTGCCTGACGCGTTACAGAGCATTCATGCTCTTTCTTCAGAAGCTTTTGGCTGCACACGATGTCTTTGGCTCCCACAATTCCCTGTATTTTCACTGCTTTAATGCATTTCATTCTGATGCATGCCAGAACTTGTGGTTTGGCTCTCAATTACTTTTAAACCTCCCGTGGTTTTTGTGCAGTCCAAAACAATTCATGGATCGATAAAAGCCCTCCAGTGGGCCTCAAAATGAAAATCCTGTTCCACAATTAGGAACAAGCTGCGCCGATCAGTTTCCCCAAACAGTTCAGGAAAATCGAGCCCTTTTCAATTCCGAAGGGTGGTGCGTTTCTCTCACGGCTGGACCCGCCGTGTATTAAATCTTCCCAAAGTGCCCTTGCAACAGAGACGCACTCCTCCAGCCGGTGATTTATCACAAACCATTTATTTCACAGGCACAGGAGTTTTCATTCCGATTATTTCATCCTTCTGCCTGACGCGTTTCAGAGCATTCATGCTCTTTCTTCAGAGGCTTTTGGCTGCACACGATGTCTTTGGCTCCCACAATTCCCTGTATTTTCACTGCTTTAATGCATTTCATTCTGATGCATGCCGGAACTTGTGGTTTGGCTCTCAATTACTTTTAAACCTCCAGTGGTTGTTGTGCAGTCCAAAACAATTAATGGATCGATAAAAGCCCTCCAGTGGGCCTCAAAATGAAAAACCTGTTCCACAATTAGGAACCAGATGCGCCGATCAGTTTCCCCAAACAGTTCAGGAAAATCGAGCCCTTTTCAATTCCGAAGGGTGGTGCGTTTCTCTCACGGCTGGACCCGCCATGTATTAAATCTTCCCAAAAGTGCCCTTGCAACAGAGACGCACTCCTCCAGCCGGTGATTTATCACAAACCATTTATTTCACAGGCACAGGAGTTTTCATTCCGATTATTTCTTCCTTCTACCTGACGCGTTTCAGAGCATTCATGCTCTTTCTTCAGAGGCTTTTGGCTGCACACGATGTCTTTGGCTCCCACAATTCCCTATATTTTCACTGCTTTAATGCATTTCATTCTGATGCATGCCGGAACTTGTGGTTTGGCTCTCAATTACTTTTAAATCTCCAGTGGTTGTTGTGCAGTTCAAAACAATTCATGGATCGATAAAAGCCCTCCAGTGGGCCTCAAAATGAAAATCCTGTTCCACAATTAGGAACCAGCTGCGCCGATCAGTTTCCCCAAACAGTTCAGGAAAATCGAGCCCTTTTCAATTCCGAAGGGTGATGCGTTTCTCTCACGGCAGGACCCGCCATGTATTAAATCTTCCCAAAAGTGCCATTGCAACAGAGACGCACTCCTCCAGCCGGTGATTTATCACAAACCATTTATTTTACAGGCACAGGAATTTTCATTCCGATTATTTCTTCCTTCTGCCTGACGCGTTTCAGAGCATTCATGCTCTTTCTTCAGAGGCTTTTGGCTGCACACGATGTCTTTGGCTCCCACAATTCCCTGTATTTTCACAGCTTTAATGCATTTCATTCTGATGCATGCCGGAACTTGTGGTTTGGCTCTCAATTACTTTTAAATCTCCAGTGGTTGTTGTGCAGTCCAAAACCATTCATGGATCGATAAAAGCCCTCCAGTGGGCCTCAAAATGAAAATCCTGTTCCACAATTAGGAACCAGCTGCCCCGATCAGTTTCCCCAAACAGTTCAGGAAAATCGAGCCCTTTTCAATTCCGAAGGGTGGTGCGTTTCTCTCACGGCAGGACCCGCCGTGTATTAAATCTTCCCAAAAGAGCCCTTGCAACAGAGACGCACTGCTCCAGCCGGTGATTTATCACAAACCATTTATTTTACAGGCACAGGAATTTTCATTCCGATTATTTCTTCCTTCTGCCTGACGCGTTTCAGAGCATTCATGCTCTTTCTTCAGAGGCTTTTGGCTGCACACGATGTCTTTGGCTCCCACAATTCCCTGTATTTTCACAGCTTTAATGCATTTCATTCTGATGCATGCCGGAACTTGTGGTTTGGCTCTCAATTACTTTTAAATCTCCAGTGGTTGTTGTGCAGTCCAAAACCATTCATGGATCGATAAAAGCCCTCCAGTGGGCCTCAAAATGAAAATCCTGTTCCACAATTAGGAACCAGCTGCCCGATCAGTTTCCCCAAACAGTTCAGGAAAATCGAGCCCTTTTCAATTCCGAAGGGTGGTGCGTTTCTCTCACGGCAGGACCCGCCGTGTAATAAATCTTCCCAAAAGTGCCCTTGCAACAGAGACGCACACCTCCAGCCGGTGATTTATCACAAACCATTTATTTCACAGGCACAGGAGTTTTCATTCCGATTATTTCATCCTTCTGCCTGACGCGTTACAAAGCATTCATGCTCTTTCTTCAGAGGCTTTTGGCTGCACACGATGTCTTTGGCTCCCACAATTCCCTGTATTTTCACTGCTTTAATGCATTTCATTCTGATGCATGCCAGAACTTGTGGTTTGGCTCTCAATTACTTTTAAACCTCCAGTGGTTGTTGTGCATTCCAAAACAATTCATGGATCGATAAAAGCCCTCCAGTGGGCCTCAAAATGAAAATCCTGTTCCACAAGTAGGAACCAGCTGCGCCGATCAGTTTCCCCAAACAGTTCAGGAAAATCGAGCCCTTTTCAATTCCGAAGGGTGGTGCGTTTCTCTCACGGCTGGACCCGCCGTGTATTAAATCTTCCCAAAAGTGCCCTTGCAACAGAAACGCACTCCTCCAGCCGGTGATTTCTCACAAACCATTTATTTCACAGGCACAGGAGTTTTCATTCCGATTATTTCATCCTTCTACCTGACGCTTTTCAGAGCATTCATGCTCTTTCTTCAGAGGCTTTTGGCTGCACACGATGTCTTTGGCTCCCACAATTCCCTGTATTTTCACTGCTTTAATGCATTTCATTCTGATGCATGCCGGAAATTGTGGTTTGGCTCTCAATTACTTTTAAACCTCCAGTGGTTGTTGTGCAGTCCAAAACAATTCATGGATCGATTAAAGCCCTCCAGTGGGCCTCAAAATGAAAATCCTGTTCCACAATTAGGCACCAGCTGCGCCGATCAGTTTCCCCAAACAGTTCAGGAAAATCAAGCCCTTTTCAATTCCAAAGGGTGGTGCGTTTCTCTCACGGCTGGACCCGCCGTGTATTAAATCTTCCCAAAAGTGCCCTTGCAACAGAGACGCACTCCTCCAGCCGGTGATTTATCACAAACCGTTTATTTCACAGGCACAGGAGTTTTCATTCCGAATATTTCATCATTCTGCCTGACGCGTTTCAGAGCATTCATGCTCTTTCTTCAGAGGCTTTTGGCTGCACATGATGTCTTTGGCTCCCACAATTCCCTGTATTTTCACTGCTTTAATGCATTTCATTCTGATGCATGCCGGAACTTGTGGTTTGGATCTCAATTACTTTTAAACCTCCAGTGGTTGTTGTGCAGTCCAAAACAATTCATGGATAGATAAAAGCACTCCAGTGGGCCTCAAAATGAAAATCCTGTTCCACAATTAGGAACCAGCTGCGCCGATCAGTTTCCCCAAACAGTTCAGGAAAATCGAGCCCTTTTCAATTCCGAAGGGTGGTGCGTTTCTCTCACGGCTGTACCCGCCATGTAATCAATCTTCCCAAAAGTGCACTTGCAACAGAGACACACTCCTCCAGCCGGTAATTTATCACAAACCATTTATTTCACAGGCACAGGAGTTTTCATTCCGATTATTTCATCCTTCTGCCTGACGCGTTTCAGAGCATTCATGCTCTTTCTTCAGAGGCTTTTGGCTGCACACGATGTCTTTGGCTCCCACAATTCCCTGTATTTTCACAGCTTTAATGCATTTCATTCTGATGCATGCCGGAACTTGTGGTTTGGTTCTCAATTACTTTTAAACCTCCAGTGGTTGTTGTGCAGTCCAAAACAATTCATGGATCGATAAAAGCCCTCCAGTGGGCCTCAAAATGAAAATCCTGTTCCACAATTAGGAACAAGCTGCGCCGATCAGTTTCCCCAAACAGTTCAGGAAAATCGAGCCCTTTTCAATTCCGAAGGGTGGTGCGTTTCTCTCACGGCTGGACCCGCCGTGTATTAAATCTTCCCAAAGTGCCCTTGCAACAGAGACGCACTCCTCCAGCCGGTGATTTATCACAAACCATTTATTTCACAGACACAGGAGTTTTCATTCCGATTATTTCATCCTTCTGCCTGACGCGTTTCAGAGCATTCATGCTCTTTCTTTAGAGGCTTTTGGCATCACACGATGTCTTTGGCTCCCACAATTCCCTGTATTTTCACTGCTTTAATGCATTTCATTCTGATGCATGCCGGAAATTGTGGTTTGGCTCTCAATTACTTTTAAACCTCCAGTGGTTGTTGTGCAGTCCAAAACAATTCATGGATCGATTAAAGCCCTCCAGTGGGCCTCAAAATGAAAATCCTGTTCCACAATTAGGAACCAGCTGCGCCGATCAGTTTCCCCAAACAGTTCAGGAAAATCAAGCCCTTTTCAATTCCAAAGGGTGGTGCGTTTCTCTCACGGCTGGACCCGCCGTGTATTAAATCTACCCAAAAGTGCCCTTGCAACAGAGACGCACTCCTCCAGCCGGTGATTTATCACAAACCATTTATTTCACAGGCACAGGAGTTTTCATTCCGAATATTTCATCATTCTGCCTGACGCGTTTCAGAGCATTCATGCTCTTTCTTCAGAGGCTTTTGGCTGCACACGATGTGTTTGGCTCCCACAATTCCCTGTATTTTCACTGCTTTAATGCATTTCATTCTGATGCATGCCGGAACTTGTGGTTTGGCTCTCAATTACTTTTAAACCTCCAGTGGTTGTTGTGCAGTCCAAAACAATTCATGGATAGATAAAAGCACTCCAGTGGGCCTCAAAATGAAAATCCTGTTCCACAATTAGGAACCAGCTGCGCCGATCAGTTTCCCCAAACAGTTCAGGAAAATCGAGCCCTTTTCAATTCCGAAGGGTGGTGCGTTTCTCTCACGGCTGGACCCGCCATGTATTCAATCTTCCCAAAAGTGCACTTGCAACAGAGACGCACTCCTCCAGCCGGTAATTTATCACAAACCATTTATTTCACAGGCACAGGAGTTTTCATTCCGATTATTTCATCCTTCTGCCTGATGCGTTTCCAGAGCATTCATGCTCTTTCTTCAGAGGCTTTTGGCTGCACACTATGTCTTTGGCTCCCACAATTCCCTTTATTTTCACTGCTTTAATGCATTTCATTCTGATGCATGCCGGAACTTGTGGTTTGGCTCTCAATTACTTTTAAACCTCCAGTGGTTGTTGTGCAGTCCAAAACAATTCATGGATCGATAAAAGCCCTCCAGTGGGCCTCAAAATGAAAATCCTGTTCCACAATTAGGAACCAGCTGCGCCGATCAGTTTCCCCAAACAGTTCAGGAAAATCGAGCCCTTTTCAATTCCGAAGGGTGGTGCGTTTCTCTCACAGCTGGACCCACCGTGTATTAAATCTTCCCAAAAGTGCCCTTGCAACAGAGACGCACTCCTCCAGCCGGTGATTTATCACAAACCATTTATTTCACAGGCACAGGAGTTTTCATTCCGATTATTTCATCTATCTGCCTGACGCGTTTCAGAGCATTCATGCTCTTTCTTCAGAGGCTTTTGGCTGCACACGATGTCTTTGGCTCCCACAATTCCCTGTATTTTCACATCTTTAATGCATTTCATTCTGATGCATGCCGGAACTTGTGGTTTGGTTCTCAATTCCTTTTAAACCTCCAGTGGTTGTTGTGCAGTCCAAAACAATTCATGGATCGATAAAAGCCCTCCAGTGGGCCTCAAAATGAAAATCCTGTTCCACAATTAGGAACAAGCTGTGCCGATCAGTTTCCCCAAACAGTTCAGGAAAATCGAGCCCTTTTCAATTCCGAAGGGTGGTGCGTTTCTCTCACGGCTGGACCTGCCGTGTATTAAATCTTCCCAAAGTGCCCTTGCAACAGAGACGCACTCCTCCAGCCGGTGATTTATCACAAACCATTTATTTCACAGGCACAGGAGTTTTCGTTCCGATTATTTCATCCTTCTGCCTGACGCGTTTCAGAGCATTCATGCTCTTTCTTCAGAGGCTTTTGGCTGCACACGATGTCTTTGGCTCCCACAATTCCCTGTATTTCCACTGCTTTAATGCATTTCATTCTGATGCATGCCGGAACTTGTGGTTTGGCTCTCAATTACTTTTAAACCTCCAATGGTTGTTGTGCAGTCCAAAACAATTCATGGATCGATAAAAGCCCTCCAGTGGGCCTCAAAATGAAAATCCTGTTCCACAATTAGGAACCAGCTGCGCAGATCAGTTTCCCCAAACAGTTCAGGAAAATCGAACCCTTTTCAATTGCGAAGGGTGGTGCGTTTCTCTCACGGCTGGACCCGCCATGTATTAAATCTTCCCAAAAGTGCCCTTGCAACAGAGACGCACTCCTCCAGCCGGTGATTTATCACAAACCATTTATTTCACAGGCACAGGAGTATTCATTCCGATTATTTCATCCTTCTGCCTGACGCGTTTCAGAGCATTCATGCTCTTTCTTCAGAGGCTTTTGGCTGCACACGATGTCTTTGGCTCCCACAATTCCCTGTATTTTCACTGCTTTAATGCATTTCATTCTGATGCATGCCAGAACTTGTGGTTTGGCTCTCAATTACTTTTAAACCTCCAGTGGTTGTTGTGCAGTCCAAAACAATTCATGGATCGATTAAAGCCCTCCAGTGGGCCTCAAAATGAAAATCCTGTTCCACAATTAGGAACCAGCTGCGCCGATCAGTTTCCCCAAACAGTTCAGGAAAATCAAGCCCTTTTCAATTCCAAGGGGTGGTGCGTTTCTCTCACGGCTGGACCCGCCGTGTATTAAATCTTCCCAAAAGTGCCCTTGCAACAGAGACACACTCCTCCAGCCGGTGATTTATCACAAACCATTTATTTCACAGGCACAGGAGTTTTCATTCCGAATATTTCATCCTTCTGCCTGACGCGTTTCAGAGCATTCATGCTCTTTCTTCAGAGGCTTTTGGTTGCACATGATGTCTTTGGCTCCCACAATTCCCTGTATTTTCACTGCTTTAATGCATTTCATTCTGATGCATGCCGGAACTTGTGGTTTGGCTCTCAATTACTTTTAAACCTCCAGTGGTTGTTGTGCAGTCCAAAACAATTAATGGATCGATAAAAGCCCTCCAGTGGGCCTCAAAATGAAAATCCTGTTCCACAATTAGGAACCAGCTGCGCCGATCAGTTTCCCCAAACAGTTCAGGAAAATCGAGCCCTTTTCAATTCCGAAGGGTGGTGCGTTTCTCTCACGGCTGGACCCGCCGTGTATTAAATCTTCCCAAAAGTGCCCTTGCCACAGAGACGCACTCCTCCAGCCGGTGATTTATCACAAACCATTTATTTCACAGGCACAGGAGTTTTCATTCCGATTATTTCATCCTTCTGCCTGACGCGTTTCAGAGCATTCATGCTCTTTCTTTAGAGGCTTTTGGCTGCACACGATGTCTTTGGCTCCCACAATTCCCTCTATGTTCACTGCTTTAATGCATTTCATTCTGATGCATGCCGGAACTTGTGGTTTGGCTCTCAATTACTTTTAAACCCCCAGTGGTTGTTGTGCAGTCCAAAACAATTCATGGATCGATAAAAGCCCTCCAGTGGGCCTCAAAATGAAAATCCTGTTCCACAATTAGGAACAAGCTGCGCCGATCAGTTTCCCCAAACAGTTCAGGAAAATCGAGCCCTTTTCAATTCCGAAGGGTGGTGCGTTTCTCTCACGGCTGGACCCGCCGTGTATTAAATCTTCCCAAAAGTGCCCTTGCCACAGAGACGCACTCCTCCAGCCGGTGATTTATCACAAACCATTTATTTCACAGGCACAGGAGTTTTCATTCCGATTATTTCATCCTTCTGCCTGACGCGTTTCAGAGGATTCATGCTCTTTCTTCAGAGGCTTTTGGCTGCACACAATGTCTTTGGCTCCCACAATTTCCTGTATTTTCACTGCTTTAATGCATTTCATCCTGATGCATGCCGGACCTTGTGGTTTGGCTCTCAATTACTTTTAAACCTCCAGTGGTTGTTATGCAGTCCAAAACAATTCATGGATCGATAAAAGCCCTCCAGTGGGCCTCAAAATGAAAATCCTGTTCCACAATTAGGAACCAGCTGCGCCGATCAGTTTCCCCAAACAGTTCAGGAAAATCGAGCCCTTTTCAATTCCGAAGGGTGGTGCGTTTCTCTCACGGCTGGACACGCCGTGTATTAAATCTTCCCAAAAGTGCCCTTGCCACAGAGACGCACTCCTCCAGCCGGTGATTTATCACAAACCATTTATTTCACAGGCACAGGAGTTTTCATTCCAATTATTTCATCCTTCTGCATGACGCGTTACAGAGCATTCATGCTCTTTCTTCAGAAGCTTTTGGCTGCACACGATGTCTTTGGCTCCCACAATTCCCTGTATTTTCACTGCTTTAATGCATTTCATTCTGATGCATGCCAGAACTTGTGGTTTGGCTCTCAATTACTTTTAAACCTCCAGTGGTTGTTGTGCAGTCCAAAACAATTCATGGATCGATAAAAGCCCTCCAGTGGGCCTCAAAATGAAAATCCTGTTCCACAATTAGGAACAAGCTGCGCCGATCAGTTTCCCCAAACAGTTCAGGAAAATCGAGCCCTTTTCAATTCCGAAGGGTGGTGCGTTTCTCTCACGGCTGGACCCGCCGTGTATTAAATCTTCCCAAAGTGCCCTTGCAACAGAGACGCACTCCTCCAGCCGGTGATTTATCACAAACCATTTATTTCACAGGCACAGGAGTTTTCATTCCGATTATTTCATCCTTCTGCCTGACGCGTTTCAGAGCATTCATGCTCTTTCTTCAGAGGCTTTTGGCTGCACACGATGTCTTTGGCTCCCACAATTCCCTGTATTTTCACTGCTTTAATGCATTTCATTCTGATGCATGCCGGAACTTGTGGTTTGGCTCTCAATTACTTTTAAACCTCCAGTGGTTGTTGTGCAGTCCAAAACAATTAATGGATCGATAAAAGCCCTCCAGTGGGCCTCAAAATGAAAATCCTGTTCCACAATTAGGAACCAGATGCGCCGATCAGTTTCCCCAAACAGTTCAGGAAAATCAAGCCCTTTTCAATTCCGAAGGGTGGTGCGTTTCTCTCACGGCTGGACCCGCCGTGTATTAAATCTTCCCAAAGTGCCCTTGCAACAGAGACGCACTCCTCCAGCCGGTGATTTATCACAAACCATTTATTTCACAGGCACAGGAGTTTTCATTCCGATTATTTCATCCTTCTGCCTGACGCGTTTCAGAGCATTCATGCTCTTTCTTCAGAGGCTTTTGGCTGCACACGATGTCTTTGGCTCCCACAATTCCCTGTATTTTCACTGCTTTAATGCATTTCATTCTGATGCATGCCGGAACTTGTGGTTTGGCTCTCAATTACTTTTAAACCTCCAGTGGTTGTTGTGCAGTCCAAAACAATTCATGGATCGATAAAAGCCCTCCAGTGGGCCTCAAAATGAAAATCCAGTTCCACAATTAGGAACCAGCTGCGCCGATCAGTTTCCCCAAACAGTTCAGGAAAATCGAGCCCTTTTCAATTCCGAAGGATGGTGCGTTTCTCTCACGGCTGGACCCGCCGTGTATTAAATCTTCCCAAAAGTGCCCTTGCAACAGAGACGCACTCCTCCAGCCGGTGATTTATCACAAACCATTTATTTCACAGGCACAGGAGTTTTCATTCCGAATATTTCATCCTTCTGCCTGACGCGTTTCAGAGCATTCATGCTCTTTCTTCAGAGGCTTTTGGTTGCACACGATGTCTTTGGCTCCCACAATTCCGTGTATTTTCACTGCTTTAATGCATTTCATTCTGATGCATGCCGGAACTTGTGGTTTGGCTCTCAATTACTTTTAAACCTCCAGTGGTTGTTGTGCGGTCCAAAACAATTGATGGATCGATAAAACCCCTCCAGTGGGCCTCAAAATGAAAATCCTGTTCCACAATTAGGAACCAGCTGCGCCAATCAGTTTCCCCAAACAGTTCAGGAAAATCGAGCCCTTTTCAATTCCGAAGGGTGGTGCGTTTCTCTCACGGCTGGACCCGCCGTGTATTAAATCTTCCCAAAAGTGCCCTTGCAACAGAGACGCACTCCTCCAGCCGGTGATTTATCACAAACAATTTATTTCACAGGCACAGGAGTTTTCATTCCGAATATTTCATCCTTCTGCCTGACGCGTTTCAGAGCATTCATGCTCTTTCTTCAGAGGCTTTTGGTTGCACACGATGTCTTTGGCTCCCACAATTCCCTGTATTTTCACTGCTTTAATGCATTTCATTCTGATGCATGCCGGAACTTGTGGTTTGGCTCTCAATTACTTTTAAACCTCCAGTGGTTGTTGTGCAGTCCAAAACAATTAATGGATCGATAAAAGCCCTCCAGTGGGCCTCAAAATGAAAATCCTGTTCCACAATTAGGAACCAGCTGCGCCGATCAGTTTCCCCACACAGTTCAGGAAAATCGAGCCCTTTTCAATTCCGAAGGGTGGTGCGTTTCTCTCACGGCTGGACCCGCCGTGTATTAAATCTTCCCAAAAGTGCCCTTGCCACAGAGACGCACTCCTCCAGCCGGTGATTTATCACAAACCATTTATTTCACAGGCACAGGAGTTTTCATTCCGATTATTTCATCCTTCTGCCTGACGCGTTTCAGAGCATTCATGCTCTTTCTTTAGAGGCTTTTGGCTGCACACGATGTCTTTGGCTCCCACAATTCCCTCTATGTTCACTGCTTTAATGCATTTCATTCTGATGCATGCCGGAACTTGTGGTTTGGCTCTCAATTACTTTTAAACCCCCAGTGGTTGTTGTGCAGTCCAAAACAATTCATGGATCGATAAAAGCCCTCCAGTGGGCCTCAAAATGAAAATCCTGTTCCACAATTAGGAACAAGCTGCGCCGATCAGTTTCCCCAAACAGTTCAGGAAAATCGAGCCCTTTTCAATTCCGAAGGGTGGTGCGTTTCTCTCACGGCTGGACCCGCCGTGTATTAAATCTTCCCAAAAGTGCCCTTGCCACAGAGACGCACTCCTCCAGCCGGTGATTTATCACAAACCATTTATTTCACAGGCACAGGAGTTTTCATTCCGATTATTTCATCCTTCTGCCTGACGCGTTTCAGAGGATTCATGCTCTTTCTTCAGAGGCTTTTGGCTGCACACAATGTCTTTGGCTCCCACAATTTCCTGTATTTTCACTGCTTTAATGCATTTCATCCTGATGCATGCCGGACCTTGTGGTTTGGCTCTCAATTACTTTTAAACCTCCAGTGGTTGTTGTGCAGTCCAAAACAATTCATGGATCGATAAAAGCCCTCCAGTGGGCCTCAAAATAAAAATCCTGTTCCACAATTAGGAACCAGCTGCGCCGATCAGTTTCCCCAAACAGTTCAGGAAAATCGAGCCCTTTTCAGTTCCGAAGGGTGGTGCGTTTCTCTCACGGCTGGACCCGCCGTGTATTAAATCTTCCCAAAAGTGCCCTTGCAACCGAGACGCACTCCTCCAGCCGGTGATTTATCACAAACCATTTATTTCACAGGCACAGGAGTTTTCATTCCAATTATTTCATCCTTCTGCCTGACGCGTTACAGAGCATTCATGCTCTTTCTTCAGAGGCTTTTGGGTGCACACGATGTCTTTGGCTCCCACAATTCCCTGTATTTTCACTGCTTTAATGCATTTCATTCTAATGCATGCCGGAACTTGTGGTTTGGCTCTCAATTTCTTTTAAACCTCCAGTGGTTGTTGTGCAGTCCAAAACAATTCATGGATCGATAAAAGCCCTCCAGTGGGCCTCAAAATGAAAATCCTGTTCCACAATTAGGAACCAGCTGCGCCGATCAGTTTCCCCAAACAGTTCAGGAAAATCGAGCCCTTTTCAATTCCGAAGGGTGGTGCGTTGCTCTCACGGCAGGACCCGCCATGTATTAAATCTTCCCAAAAGTGCCCTTGCAACAGAGACGCACTCCTCCAGCCGGTGATTTATCACAAACCATTTATTTTACAGGCACAGGAATTTTCATTCCGATTATTTCTTCCTTCTGCCTGACGCGTTTCAGAGCATTCATGCTCTTTCTTCAGAGGCTTTTGGCTGCACACGATGTCTTTGGCTCCCACAATTCCCTGTATTTTCCCAGCTTTAATGCATTTCATTCTGATGCATGCCGGAACTTGTGGTTTGGCTCTCAATTACTTTTAAATCTCCAGTGGTTGTTGTGCAGTCCAAAACAATTCATGGATCGATAAAAGCCCTCCAGTGGGCCTCAAAATGAAAATCCTGTTCCACAATTAGGAACCAGCTGCCCCGATCAGTTTCCCCAAACAGTTCAGGAAAATCGAGCCCTTTTCAATTCCGAAGGGTGGTGCTTTTCTCTCACGGCAGGACCCGCCGTGTATTAAATCTTCCCAAAAGTGCCCTTGCAACAGAGACGCACTCCTCCAGCCGGTGATTTATCACAAACCATTTATTTCACAGGCACAGGAGTTTTCATTCCGATTATTTCATCCTTCTGCCTGACGCGTTACAGAGCATTCATGCTCTTTCTTCAGAGGCTTTTGGCTGCACACGATGTCTTTGGCTCCCACAATTCCCTGTATTTTCACTGCTTTAATGCATTTCATTCTGATGCATGCCAGAACTTGTGGTTTGGCTCTCAATTACTTTTAAACCTCCAGTGGTTGTTGTGCAGTCCAAAACAATTCATGGATCGATAAAAGCCCTCCAGTGGGCCTCAAAATGAAAATCCTGTTCCACAAGTAGGAACCAGCTGCGCCGATCAGTTTCCCCAAACAGTTCAGGAAAATCGAGCCCTTTTCAATTCCGAAGGGTGGTGCGTTTCTCTCACGGCTGGACCCGCCGTGTATTAAATCTTCCCAAAAGTGCCCTTGCAACAGAAACGCACTCCTCCAGCCGATGATTTATCACAAACCATTTATTTCACAGGCACAGGAGTTTTCATTCTGATTATTTCATCCTTCTGCCTGACGCGTTTCAGAGCATTCATGCTCTTTCTTCAGAGGCTTTTGGCTGCACACAATGTCTTTGGCTCCCACACTTCCCTGTATTTTCACTGCTTTAATGCATTTCATTCTGATGCATGCCGGAACTTGTGGTTTGGCTCTCAATTACTTTTAAACCTCCAGTGGTTGTTGTGCAGTCCAAAACAATTCATGGATCGATAAAAGCCCTCCAGTGGGCCTCAAAATGAAAATCCTGTTCCACAATTAGGAACCAGCTGCACCAATCAGTTTCCCCAAACAGTTCAGGAAAATCGAGCCCTTTTCAATTCCGAAGGGTGGTGCGTTTCTCTCACGGCTGGACCCGCCGTGTATTAAATCTTCCCAAAAGTGCCCTTGCAACAGAGACGCACTCCTCCAGCCGGTGATTTATCACAAACCATTTATTTCACAGGCACAGGAGTTTTCATTCCGATTATTTCATTCATCTGCCTGACGCGTTTCAGAGCATTCATGCTCTTTCTTCAGAGGCTTTTGGCTGCACACGATGTCTTTGGCTCCCACAATTCCCTGTATTTTCACAGCTTTAATGCAATTCATTCTGATGCATGCCGGAACTTGTGGTTTGGCTCTCAATTACTTTTAAACCTCCAGTGGTTGTTGTGCAGTCCAAAACAATTCATGGATCGATAAAAGCCCTCCAGTGGGCCTCAAAATGAAAATCCTGTTCCACAATTAGGAACCTGCTGCGCCGATCAGTTTCCCCAAACAGTTCAGGAAAATCGAGCCCTTTACAATTCCGAAGGGTAGTGCGTTTCTCTCACGGCTGGATCCGCCGTGTATTAAATCTTCCCAAAAGTGCCCTTGCAACAGAGACGCACTCCTCCAGCCGGGGATTTTTCACAAACCATTTATTTCACAGTCACAGGAGTTTTCATTCCGATTATTTCATCCTTCTGCCTGACGCGTTTCAGAGCATTCATGCTCTTTCTTCAGAGGCTTTTGGCTGCACACGATGTCTTTGGCTCCCACAATTCCCTGAATTTCCACTGCTTTAATGCATTTCATTCTGATGCATGCCGGAACTTGTGGTTTGGCTCTCAATTACTTTTAAACCTCCAGTGGTTGTTGTGCAGTCCAAAACAATTCATGGATCGATAAAAGCCCTCCAGTGGGCCTCAAAATGAAAATCCTGTTCCATAATTAGGAACAAGCTGCGCCGATCAGTTTCCCCAAACAGTTCAGGAAAATCGAGCCCTTTTCAATTCCGAAGGGTGGTGCGTTTCTCTCACGGCTGGACCCGCCGTGTATTAAATCTTCCCAAAGTGCCCTTGCAACAGAGACGCACTCCTCCAGCCGGTGATTTATCACAAACCATTTATTTCACAGGCACAGGAGTTTTCATTCCGATTATTTCATCCTTCTGCCTGACGCGTTTCAGAGCATTCATGCTCTTTCTTCAGAGGCTTTTGGCTACACACAATGTCTTTGGCTCCCACAATTCCCTGTATTTTCACTGCTTTAATGCATTTCATTCTGATGCATGCCGGAACTTGTGGTTTGGCTCTCAATTACTTTTAAACCTCCAGTGGTTGTTGTGCAGTCCAAAACAATTAATGGATCGATAAAAGCCCTCCAGTGGGCCTCAAAATGAAAATCCTGTTCCACAATTAGGAACCAGCTGCGCCGATCAGTTTCCCCAAACAGTTCAGGAAAATCAAGCCCTTTTCAATTCCGAAGGGTGGTGCGTTTCTCTCACGGCTGGACCCGCCGTGTATTAAATCTTCCCAAAGTGCCCTTGCAACAGAGACGCACTCCTCCAGCCGGTGATTTATCACAAACCATTTATTTCACAGGCACAGGAGTTTTCATTCCGATTATTTCATCCTTCTGCCTGACGCGTTTCAGAGCATTCATGCTCTTTCTTCAGAGGCTTTTGACTGCACACGATGTCTTTGGCTCCCACAATTCCCTGTATTTTCACTGCTTTAATGCATTTCATTCTGATGCATGCCGGAACTTGTGGTTTGGCTCTCAATTACTTTTAAACCTCCAGTGGTTGTTGTGCAGTCCAAAACAATTCATGGATCGATAAAAGCCCTCCAGTGGGCCTCAAAATGAAAATCCAGTTCCACAATTAGGAACCAGCTGCGCCGATCAGTTTCCCCAAACAGTTCAGGAAAATCGAGCCCTTTTCAATTCCGAAGGGTGGTGCGTTTCTCTCACGGCTGGACCCGCCGTGTATTAAATCTTCCCAAAAGTGCCCTTGCAACAGAGACGCACTCCTCCAGCCGGTGATTTATCACAAACCATTTATTTCACAGGCACAGGAGTTTTCATTCCGAATATTTCATCCTTCTGCCTGACGCGTTTCAGAGCATTCATGCTCTTTCTTCAGAGGCTTTTGGTTGCACACGATGTCTTTGGCTCCCACAATTCCGTGTATTTTCACTGCTTTAATGTATTTCATTCTGATGCATGCCGGAACTTGTGGTTTGGCTCTCAATTAATTTTAAACCTCCAGTGGTTGTTGTGCGGTCCAAAACAATTGATGGATCGATAAAACCCCTCCAGTGGGCCTCAAAATGAAAATCCTGTTCCACAATTAGGAACCAGCTGCGCCAATCAGTTTCCCCAAACAGTTCAGGAAAATCGAGCCCTTTTCAATTCCGAAGGGTGGTGCGTTTCTCTCACGGCTAGACCCGCCGTGTATTAAATCTTCCCAAAAGTGCCCTTGCAACAGAGACGCACTCCTCCAGCCGGTGATTTATCACAAACAATTTATTTCACAGGCACAGGAGTTTTCATTCCGAATATTTCATCCTTCTGCCTGACGCGTTTCAGAGCATTCATGCTCTTTCTTCAGAGGCTTTTGGTTGCACATGATGTCTTTGGCTCCCACAATTCCCTGTATTTTCACTGCTTTAATGCATTTCATTCTGATGCATGCCGGAACTTGTGGTTTGGCTCTCAATTACTTTTAAACCTCCAGTGGTTGTTGTGCAGTCCAAAACAATTAATGGATCGATAAAAGCCCTCCAGTGGGCCTCAAAATGAAAATCCTGTTCCACAATTAGGAACCAGCTGCGCCGATCAGTTTCCCCAAACAGTTCAGGAAAATCGAGCCCTTTTCAATTCCGAAGGGTGGTGCGTTTCTCTCACGGCTGGACCCGCCGTGTATTAAATCTTCCCAAAAGTGCCCTTGCCACAGAGACGCACTCCTCCAGCCGGTGATTTATCACAAACCATTTATTTCACAGGCACAGGAGTTTTCATTCCGATTATTTCATCCTTCTGCCTGACGCGTTTCAGAGCATTCATGCTCTTTCTTTAGAGGCTTTTGGCTGCACACGATGTCTTTGGCTCCCACAATTCCCTCTATGTTCACTGCTTTAATGCATTTCATTCTGATGCATGCCGGAACTTGTGGTTTGGCTCTCAATTACTTTTAAACCCCCAGTGGTTGTTGTGCAGTCCAAAACAATTCATGGATCGATAAAAGCCCTCCAGTGGGCCTCAAAATGAAAATCCTGTTCCACAATTAGGAACAAGCTGCGCCGATCAGTTTCCCCAAACAGTTCAGGAAAATCGAGCCCTTTTCAATTCCGAAGGGTGGTGCGTTTCTCTCACGGCTGGACCCGCCGTGTATTAAATCTTCCCAAAAGTGCCCTTGCCACAGAGACGCACTCCTCCAGCCGGTGATTTATCACAAACCATTTATTTCACAGGCACAGGAGTTTTCATTCAGATTATTTCATCCTTCTGCCTGACGCGTTTCAGAGGATTCATGCTCTTTCTTCAGAGGCTTTTGGCTGCACACAATGTCTTTGGCTCCCACAATTTCCTGTATTTTCACTGCTTTAATGCATTTCATCCTGATGCATGCCGGACCTTGTGGTTTGGCTCTCAATTACTTTTAAACCTCCAGTGGTTGTTGTGCAGTCCAAAACAATTCATGGATCGATAAAAGCCCTCCAGTGGGCCTCAAAATGAAAATCCTGTTCCACAATTAGGAACCAGCTGCGCCGATCAGTTTCCCCAAACAGTTCAGGAAAATCGAGCCCTTTTCAATTCCGAAGGGTGGTGCGTTTCTCTCACGGCTGGACACGCCGTGTATTAAATCTTCCCAAAAGTGCCCTTGCCACAGAGACGCACTCCTCCAGCCGGTGATTTATCACAAACCATTTATTTCACAGGCACAGGAGTTTTCATTCCGATTATTTCATCCTTCTGCCTGACGCATTTCAGAGCATTCATGCTCTTTCTTTAGAGGCTTTTGGCTGCACACGATGTCTTTGGCTCCCACAATTCCCTCTATTTTCACTGCTTTAATGCATTTCATTCTGATGCATGCCGGAACTTGTGGTTTGGCTCTCAATTACTTTTAGGTTTAAAGCATTTTATTAAGACATAAAAACACGGGGGAGGGGAATGAGGAGGTCAAGTTTACATACAGTACAAAAGAAGACATGTTGCAGCGATTCTGGCGGAAAGCGGGGAGGTCGGCAGTCCCGGAGGGGGAAAAAAGGCAAACGCCGTAGGGCAAGAAAGCCATGCGGATAACCCTCCAGTAGTCCCCAACCCCACAATCAAAGCTAAGCATGAATAGCAACCCGCAACACAGCATAAACAACATAGTCCCTCCAAGCCCCCCATCCCCTGAATAAGGAAACGGAAGAAAACAATACCCCAACATCCCCGTCCAGTAGCCCATTACAGAAACAGTGTCCCTAGCCTCCCATCCCCAGCCCCCAGCCCCCCCGATCCCATCCCTCTCAATCCGCTGGAGCCGCCGGCGGCGTCAGCCTAAGAAGGCGCAGGTACCTCGGACATGTGATCTCCCGAAATTCCGTGGACAACAGCGCCAAGAAAGGGTGCCAGAGTTCCTCGAACTGGTCAACATTACCAGCCACCGTGAGCGAGATCTTCTCCATACCCAGTACCTGCCAGAGCCTGTGTAACCAGCCAGTGATAGAGGGGGCAGTGGGGGTGCGCCAGTGCACAAGGATATTCTGAACCGCTGAGCCTAGCGCAATAGCAATCTGCCTACCCCTGCGGGACTTCAGCGGGTACATCAAATCGTTGGGGAGGCCTAGCAGGACATACGCCGGGAGGCGCGGGAGTTCAACCTCGAAGTGCCTGTCCACCTCATCTAAGACCTCCTTCCAATAAGCAGATAATATCGGGCACCCCCAAAGAATGTGCGATAGAGTACCCTCATGTCCGCAGCCTCGCCAGCAACCCTTGTCGGTGAGTTTGTGCATCTCGTAGAGCCTCTCCGGGGTGTAATACCAGTAGGTGGACACCTTGGTAAAAGTCTCCGTCAGCCCAGTGTGGTATGCAGAGTGCCTCGCCCGATATGCGATCCCGTCCCACTCCTCGTGGCTCAGGGTCCTGCCCAATTCTCTGTGCCAGCGCTCCCTCCCCGGGTTGTGGTAATGAAACGGCGGGGGTTGGAGAAATTTGTACAGATCAGTGATAAGCTTGGCATCCGAGGTCCGAGTCACCAGCCACCGCTCGTAAGGTGTGATTTGGCGGGCTGCGACGTCACGCACCTGGGGTTGGAGAGCCCAGTGACGGACCTGCATATAACGCAGTCTGTCCTCCTCCGTCAGACCAAATTCCTGCCGGAGTTGTTGGAAAGGGAGCACGCCCTCCGGCCCGTAAATCTGAAAGAGTGCCCTGCAGCCCGCCCGCACCCAGTGAGAAAAAGCTCCTGGGGCCATGCCTGGAGTAAAGTCTGGGTTACCAACTATGGGCGTGAACGGTGATGGGAAAGTAGTGAGCTCGCGGAGTTCACAAACCGCATCCCACACCCGTAGCGGAACCCGAGTGACAAAGGAGGCGTAGAGATTAGCCGGGCGGTGGGCGCGCCGCAGGAATGGAATCTCTTGAAGGGTGCGACCAGCAACCGCCTGGTCTTGAAAAAGCCAGTGCTTGTCCGATTCCCACCTGCTCCATTCCACCAAATATCGGAGTTGCGCCGCTTGAAAATACTTCCGAAGGTCCGGAACACCGAGACCCCCCGCCTCCGGCGCAAGCATGGAAAGAGCCCTCTTCATCCGAGGCCTGCGGCCCTGCCACACGAAACGGGAGATGTCAGCTTGCGCTTCCTGTATCCAACCCACAGGGGGCTGGAGAGGTAAGGCGCGAAAAAGATACAAAATCTGGGGCAGCACCGTCATCTTCACCGCCGCGATACGGCCCAGCCACGAGAGCAGGCCCTTGCCCCATCGGCCGAGTTCCTCTTTAATCTTCTTGCTAAGAGAAGAATAGTTGGCCTTGACCATCTCGGGCAGCGAAGGTGCAAGCAGGATCCCCAGGTACGGCACCGTGGAAGAGGACCACTGCATAGGGAAAAGACGCTGGAGGTCTCGCCTGGTGTCCGCGGAGAGCGACACATCTAGAGCGGCCGATTTAGACATGTTCATTTTAAAGCCGGCCACGCGTGCAAAGGCGTCCAGTTCGCGAACGCAGGCAGGGAGTGACCGCCTGGGGTCATCCAGGGTCAGCAGGACATCATCCGCATATAAAGGCTAACAGTATGGGTATACCGACCCATTTCAACCCCAATAGCGTCCGAATTGTCGCGAATCCTCTGGGCGAACGGCTCCATATAAAGGGCGAACAAAAGCGGCGAGAGGGGGCATCCCTGTCTCGTACCACGCTCAATGACAAAACTACTAGAGCTGTGTCCGTTGACTCGCACCAATGCTGACGGTCTCCTATAACAATTGAAGACCATGGAGCGGAACTTCTCGCCGATCCCCAGTTTCCTGAGAACCAGCTCAAGATACGGCCAATGAACCCTATCAAAGGCCTTCTCCGCATCAACCGACAGCAACATCCGTTCCCCCGGGATGCGTGAGGCCTTTTCTAACACGTGCGTCACCCTTTTGGTGTTGTCGACTGTCTGCCTACCGGGTACAAAACCAGCCTGGTCCACTTCCACCAGGCCCGGTAGGTGCAGGCCAAGTCTGGCCGCCAGGATCCCCGTGTAGAGCTTAAGGTCCACATTTAAAAGCGAAATAGGCCGATATGAACCGCACAGGGTCCGGTCCTTCCCGGGTTTCGGAATAACCGACACCGTCGCGGAAAGAAGGTCCGGTGGAATGGCCCCCGGCACAGAGAAGGAGTTGAACAGGCGAGCCAGCATAGGCGCCAGAGTGGAGCAGAAGGTCTTGTAGAACAAGGCCGTGTAGCCATCCGGGCCCGGGGCCTTACCGTGCTTCAATCGCGCGATAGCGGAGATGACTTCCACCACATGGATGTCCCTCTCCAGATGGTCTGCCTGGGCGGGCTCCAGAGACGGGAGGGTCACAGACTCCAGATAGGCCTCAGCTTCTCCCGGCGGGGAGGGCTCCGCGGCGTATAGCTCCTCGTAGAAGCTACGGAAACAATCCGCCACATCCGCGTCACCGGAAACCGGGACCCCATCCGCGCCCACTAACTCCTTCACCACATTGCGTTGCCGCGCAGCCCTGAGCCGGTGGGCTAGGAGCTTACCGCATCTGTCTCCGCCCGTATAAAAGGCATGCTTCAGACGCAACGCTGCGTATTCCGCCCGGTCCAAATCCAGCGCAGAGAGGAGTTTCCTCGCCGCTTTCAGCTGCCTCCAGACCCGAGGAGCTCCCGTGCGGCGGTGAACCTGCTCAAGTTCCCTGACTTGCGCCGTCAGTTCGTCCCTCTTACATTGCCGCTCCCTGTTCTCCGCCGAGGAAATGGAAATGAATTCCCCCCTGAGGACCGCCTTCAAGGCTGCCCATTGCGTCGCGAGGGACGTGTCGGAGTTGCCATTGTGGACCAGGTAGTCCTGAATGACCTCCTCCACTCGCGTCACCACCGACTTCCTATGTAGAAGCGTATCCCGAAGCCGCCACATCCCTCTAGAGGGGGGGGCTGCCGGCCAAGCAAAGACTCCCGAAACCGGCGCATGATCGGACAGGGACAGGACCCCGATGTCTGCCGCCGTGGCGGCCGAGCGAAGCGGACCGCTCACCAAAAGGTAGTCCAACCGCGAGTAAGTGCGGTGCGCATGGGAGAAGTATGAATAGTCCCTATCGGCGGGGTGCATAGTGCGCCAGAGGTCATGCAGATCCATCTCAGCAATCTGGTCTCGCACCGCTCGAGAAAGCTCCCCCGTCTGCGGGAAGCGTTGGGCAGACCTATCCAAAGCGGAGTCAAAGACCATATTTAGGTCTCCCCCCAGGACCACATGGCGATCGGGCGAGGCAGTGACGTCCACCAACACTGATGCCAGGAAACGATCCTGGTGGTCATTCGGGCTATAAACGGAGCCAACCGTGAAGGTGAAACCCCCAAGCCGCATGCGATACACTAGGAGCCTCCCCTTCTGCTCAGCATATTTATACAACACTTCACCCCTGAAGGAGCTGGCTAAAAGAATGGCAACACCCGCAGTCTTGGTCGCCGCCGAAGAGAAGAATTGGGTGGGGAACTTGGCAGAGCGCAACCTATGACAATCATTGGAGAGTAAATGGGTTTCCTGCAAAAGGCAAATATCCGCCTTCGTCCCCTCTAGCAGGGAAAGGATCGCCCTACGCTTCACAGGGTTGTTTAGACCCTTAACATTAAGGGTCACCACCTTCAAGGACGGCATCACTCCCAGGGGCTCGAAGCGCTAAGCAGCAAGCGAAGGAACAGCGGAGGGGGCGCGCGGGGCATGGGTGCAGGGAAGGCCAGAACCGGCCTCGCGCATTCATGGGCAGCATCGGACGGGACCCCACCAACAACAAACCAACCCCTAAACCCTCCCTGAACCAACCCACGGCAACTAGCCAAAAATAGAAACAAAGAAAAACATCCCATTGTCTCAGTCCGGCCCGAACGGGCAAGTCTGCAGTAATCAATCAAGTGGACGTTCAGCCACTCACCTCCGACCAACCCCCCCCCAACCCCCCCAGTCCCAACCCAGCATCGCAGAGGCTAAGAATCTCTCCCCCCGGAGTGAAACTAGGCCGTCAAGGCCACACCGCTGGATTCAGGCGAGGCCCCGGCCGCCGCCCTCAGGGCCTCCGCCATCTCAGCCCTGACGGTAGGGGAATCAGGGCGACTCGCAGTCGCTGGTGATTGTCGTCTCCTCGATCTTCGCCGGCCCCGTCTCTCGGGACGCCTCCATGCGGGCGTTGCTCCATTCTCCTCCGTGGCTGTGAGTCCCAACACCCCGCAGATGTCTTGGAGGGAGCGCAGCTGGTGTAACACTCCATTCCATCGGAAGATTAGACGGAAGGGGTGACCCCAAGAGTAGGGCGTCTCATGTTCCCGCAGAAAGTCTGTAGCGATCCGGAAGGACCTACGCTTCTGCAGCGTAATGGCGGACAGGTCCTGGTAGAGCGCCACGGGCCGCTCTCTGAAGGTTAAAGGCTGCTTCCTGCGGGCCTCCGTCATAATGCGCTCCTTCAAAGGGAAGTCCGGCAGGAACGCCAGAATATCAGGGGGGGGTGCTGAGGACTGGCGCTGGCTGCCCACCCTGTGCGCTCTGTCTATGCGAATCGGAAAGTCCGTGTCCTCTCCCAGAATCTCCCGGAACAGGTCCTGCAGAAAGGCCACCAGGTCCGATCCCGCATCAGTGGATGAAACACCCCGCACCCGGATATTGTTCCGCCTGGACCTGTTCTCAAGGTCCTCAGAGTGGGCCTGAAGCTCGACACATTGCTCCCGTAGGCGGAGAACATCCTGCTGGAGATGGACTATCTCCTCATCGCGGCGCTGGGCTGCCGTTTCCACCGTGTCAACTCGCTCGCCAAGGCCCTCGACCTCTCTGCGCACCTCACGGACCTCGCTGGCCACCTCGCTCTTGAGCGTCTGGAAGTCATCCCTGAGGGAGCTGAATAGGCCCTCCATGAAGGACCTCGTGACCGGTGGTTCGCCTCCAGTGGCGTCTGCCGAGGCCCGAGAGGGCCCCGGGGATGGTTGTGTCCTGTCCCGCTGCTGCTGGGCCCTGCTGAGCATGTCCGGCAGGGTGCGGTCCCCTTTTTTTGCGCCCCCTCTCCCAGACATCCCGGCCTCCTCAATGGGCAAAGCTCAGGGCTGTCCGCTGCAGATGTGTCCAGCCACTCGTGTGCACCAAATGTGAAGGCCCCGCCAGGGACGAGGGTAATGCGTCACAGAAGACAAAATGGCGGCACAGTCCAGGGCGAGACGATCACCGCACCGACCAGAGTGGGAAGTGGGGCCAAAATCAGGATCCCGTAGTAGGTCACTCTCAGGGAAGCTGGAGAGGGAGCTAGGGCGAAAGGAGGCACTCGGTCAGCAAGGGCGCCGGGTGGGCCGCTAGTTCCAGCCCCTCGGCGACAGGATGGCGGGAGAGCGGGACCCGGGAGGGCGGCCCAGGCCGACAAGACCGCCGCAGGCCGCCGGGCCGCAATGGGTCAGGAAAGTACAGAGCAGGTGCCCCCCAGATCGGTCGCCGCTGAATCGCCTCCGTCCCCCGCCTCCAGGGCCGGGATCAACGTCGCTTCGCTCACCGGCACCAGCGGCGAAGAATCAGAGCACCAGCGAGGGTCCAGGGTCTGCCGCCCATCGGCGATTCCAGTCGCGAAGGCTCCGGCCAGAGGGCCCCGTACTCAGCGAAGCACTTCGGGTCCGGACCCTCGGGAGCACCAGCACTCCGCAGTCAGCCCAGCCGAGGCGCCCGGACAGCGCCGCAACGCGCTCCGCCCCCAGGCTCCTCTTCGCGGCCCGAGCCCTTCGCCGTGGAGCGAACTGCGAGGCAGACTTTAGGGCACTTCCTCCGGGGCGGCAGGAGCCAGAGTTGCTTCAAAAGGTGCCCCAGGAACTCCGGTACGGTCCCCTCGTCCGCAAAGCAGCCGCGGGGGGAGAGAAGCGCAGGAACCGGGGCTCGAGCTGAGCCGGGACGGGGGAGCGACGGGAGGAAGCGTCCGCTCACACCGCCATCTTGGCCACGCCCCCCCTCAATTACTTTTAAACCTCCAGTGGTTGTTGTGCAGTCCAAAACAATTCATGGATCGATAAAAGCCCTCCAGTGGGCCTCAAAATGAAAATCCTGTTCCACAATTAGGAACCAGCTGCGCCGATCAGTTTCCCCAAACAGTTCAGGAAAATCGAGCCCTTTTCAGTTCCGAAGGGTGGTGCGTTTCTCTCACGGCTGGACCCGCCGTGTATTAAATCTTCCCAAAAGTGCCCTTGCAACCGAGACGCACTCCTCCAGCCGGTGATTTATCACAAACCATTTATTTCACAGGCACAGGAGTTTTCATTCCAATTATTTCATCCTTCTGCCTGACGCGTTACAGAGCATTCATGCTCTTTCTTCAGAAGCTTTTGGCTGCACACGATGTCTTTGGCTCCCACAATTCCCTGTATTTTCACTGCTTTAATGCATTTCATTCTGATGCATGCCAGAACTTGTGGTTTGGCTCTCAATTACTTTTAAACCTCCAGTGGTTGTTGTGCAGTCCAAAACAATTCATGGATCGATAAAAGCCCTCCAGTGGGCCTCAAAATGAAAATCCTGTTCCACAATTAGGAACAAGCTGCGCCGATCAGTTTCCCCAAACAGTTCAGGAAAATCGAGCCCTTTTCAATTCCGAAGGGTGGTGCGTTTCTCTCACGGCTGGACCCGCCGTGTATTAAATCTTCCCAAAGTGCCCTTGCAACAGAGACGCACTCCTCCAGCCGGTGATTTATCACAAACCATTTATTTCACAGGCACAGGAGTTTTCATTCCGATTATTTCATCCTTCTGCCTGACGCGTTTCAGAGCATTCATGCTCTTTCTTCAGAGGCTTTTGGCTGCACACGATGTCTTTGGCTCCCACAATTCCCTGTATTTTCACTGCTTTAATGCATTTCATTCTGATGCATGCCGGAACTTGTGGTTTGGCTCTCAATTACTTTTAAACCTCCAGTGGTTGTTGTGCAGTCCAAAACAATTAATGGATCGATAAAAGCCCTCCAGTGGGCCTCAAAATGAAAATCCTGTTCCACAATTAGGAACCAGATGCGCCGATCAGTTTCCCCAAACAGTTCAGGAAAATCAAGCCCTTTTCAATTCCGAGGGGTGGTGCGTTTCTCTCACGGCTGGACCCGCCGTGTATTAAATCTTCCCAAAGTGCCCTTGCAACAGAGACGCACTCCTCCAGCCGGTGATTTATCACAAACCATTTATTTCACAGGCACAGGAGTTTTCATTCCGATTATTTCATCCTTCTGCCTGACGCGTTTCAGAGCATTCATGCTCTTTCTTCAGAGGCTTTTGGCTGCACACGATGTCTTTGGCTCCCACAATTCCCTGTATTTTCACTGCTTTAATGCATTTCATTCTGATGCATGCCGGAACTTGTGGTTTGGCTCTCAATTACTTTTAAACCTCCAGTGGTTGTTGTGCAGTCCAAAACAATTCATGGATCGTTAAAAGCCCTCCAGTGGGCCTCAAAATGAAAATCCAGTTCCACAATTAGGAACCAGCTGCGCCGATCAGTTTCCCCAAACAGTTCAGGAAAATCGAGCCCTTTTCAATTCCGAAGGATGGTGCGTTTCTCTCACGGCTGGACCCGCCGTGTATTAAATCTTCCCAAAAGTGCCCTTGCAACAGAGACGCACTCCTCCAGCCGGTGATTTATCACAAACCATTTATTTCACAGGCACAGGAGTTTTCATTCCGAATATTTCATCCTTCTGCCTGACGCGTTTCAGAGCATTCATGCTCTTTCTTCAGAGGCTTTTGGTTGCACACGATGTCTTTGGCTCCCACAATTCCGTGTATTTTCACTGCTTTAATGCATTTCATTCTGATGCATGCCGGAACTTGTGGTTTGGCTCTCAATTACTTTTAAACCTCCAGTGGTTGTTGTGCGGTCCAAAACAATTGATGGATCGATAAGACCCCTCCAGTGGGCCTCAAAATGAAAATCCTGTTCCACAATTAGGAACCAGCTGCGCCAATCAGTTTCCCCAAACAGTTCAGGAAAATCGAGCCCTTTTCAATTCCGAAGGGTGGTGCGTTTCTCTCACGGCTGGACCCGCCGTGTATTAAATCTTCCCAAAAGTGCCCTTGCAACAGAGACGCACTCCTCCAGCCGGTGATTTATCACAAACAATTTATTTCACAGGCACAGGAGTTTTCATTCCGAATATTTCATCCTTCTGCCTGACGCGTTTCAGAGCATTCATGCTCTTTCTTCAGAGGCTTTTGGTTGCACACGATGTCTTTGGCTCCCACAATTCCCTGTATTTTCACTGCTTTAATGCATTTCATTCTGATGCATGCCGGAACTTGTGGTTTGGCTCTCAATTACTTTTAAACCTCCAGTGGTTGTTGTGCAGTCCAAAACAATTAATGGATCGATAAAATCCCTCCAGTGGGCCTCAAAATGAAAATCCTGTTCCACAATTAGGAACCAGCTGCGCCGATCAGTTTCCCCACACAGTTCAGGAAAATCGAGCCCTTTTCAATTCCGAAGGGTGGTGCGTTTCTCTCACGGCTGGACCCGCCGTGTATTAAATCTTCCCAAAAGTGCCCTTGCCACAGAGACGCACTCCTCCAGCCGGTGATTTATCACAAACCATTTATTTCACAGGCACAGGAGTTTTCATTCCGATTATTTCATCCTTCTGCCTGACGCGTTTCAGAGCATTCATGCTCTTTCTTTAGAGGCTTTTGGCTGCACACGATGTCTTTGGCTCCCACAATTCCCTCTATGTTCACTGCTTTAATGCATTTCATTCTGATGCATGCCGGAACTTGTGGTTTGGCTCTCAATTACTTTTAAACCCCCAGTGGTTGTTGTGCAGTCCAAAACAATTCATGGATCGATAAAAGCCCTCCAGTGGGCCTCAAAATGAAAATCCTGTTCCACAATTAGGAACAAGCTGCGCCGATCAGTTTCCCCAAACAGTTCAGGAAAATCGAGCCCTTTTCAATTCCGAAGGGTGGTGCGTTTCTCTCACGGCTGGACCCGCCGTGTATTAAATCTTCCCAAAAGTGCCCTTGCAACAGAGACGCACTCCTCCAGCCGGTGATTTATCACAAACCATTTATTTCACAGGCACAGGAGTTTTCATTCCGATTATTTCATTCATCTGCCTGACGCGTTTCAGAGCATTCATGCTCTTTCTTCAGAGGCTTTTGGCTGCACACGATGTCTTTGGCTCCCACAATTCCCTGTATTTTCACAGCTTTAATGCAATTCATTCTGATGCATGCCGGAACTTGTGGTTTGGCTCTCAATTACTTTTAAACCTCCAGTGGTTGTTGTGCAGTCCAAAACAATTCATGGATCGATAAAAGCCCTCCAGTGGGCCTCAAAATGAAAATCCTGTTCCACAATTAGGAACCTGCTGCGCCGATCAGTTTCCCCAAACAGTTCAGGAAAATCGAGCCCTTTGCAATTCCGAAGGGTAGTGCGTTTCTCTCACGGCTGGATCCGCCGTGTATTAAATCTTCCCAAAAGTGCCCTTGCAACAGAGACGCACTCCTCCAGCCGGTGATTTTTCACAAACCATTTATTTCACAGTCACAGGAGTTTTCATTCCGATTATTTCATCCTTCTGCCTGACGCGTTTCAGAGCATTCATGCTCTTTCTTCAGAGGCTTTTGGCTGCACACGATGTCTTTGGCTCCCACAATTCCCTGAATTTCCACTGCTTTAATGCATTTCATTCTGATGCATGCCGGAACTTGTGGTTTGGCTCTCAATTACTTTTAAACCTCCAGTGGTTGTTGTGCAGTCCAAAACAATTCATGGATCGATAAAAGCCCTCCAGTGGGCCTCAAAATGAAAATCCTGTTCCATAATTAGGAACAAGCTGCGCCGATCAGTTTCCCCAAACAGTTCAGGAAAATCGAGCCCTTTTCAATTCCGAAGGGTGGTGCGTTTCTCTCACGGCTGGACCCGCCGTGTATTAAATCTTCCCAAAGTGCCCTTGCAACAGAGACGCACTCCTCCAGCCGGTGATTTATCACAAACCATTTATTTCACAGGCACAGGAGTTTTCATTCCGATTATTTCATCCTTCTGCCTGACGCGTTTCAGAGCATTCATGCTCTTTCTTCAGAGGCTTTTGGCTGCACACAATGTCTTTGGCTCCCACAATTCCCTGTATTTTCACTGCTTTAATGCATTTCATTCTGATGCATGCCGGAACTTGTGGTTTGGCTCTCAATTACTTTTAAACCTCCAGTGGTTGTTGTGCAGTCCAAAACAATTAATGGATCGATAAAAGCCCTCCAGTGGGCCTCAAAATGAAAATCCTGTTCCACAATTAGGAACCAGCTGCGCCGATCAGTTTCCCCAAACAGTTCAGGAAAATCAAGCCCTTTTCAATTCCGAAGGGTGGTGCGTTTCTCTCACGGCTGGACCCGCCGTGTATTAAATCTTCCCAAAGTGCCCTTGCAACAGAGACGCACTCCTCCAGCCGGTGATTTATCACAAACCATTTATTTCACAGGCACAGGAGTTTTCATTCCGATTATTTCATCCTTCTGCCTGACGCGTTTCAGAGCATTCATGCTCTTTCTTCAGAGGCTTTTGACTGCACACGATGTCTTTGGCTCCCACAATTCCCTGTATTTTCACTGCTTTAATGCATTTCATTCTGATGCATGCCGGAACTTGTGGTTTGGCTCTCAATTACTTTTAAACCTCCAGTGGTTGTTGTGCAGTCCAAAACAATTCATGGATCGATAAAAGCCCTCCAGTGGGCCTCAAAATGAAAATCCAGTTCCACAATTAGGAACCAGCTGCGCCGATCAGTTTCCCCAAACAGTTCAGGAAAATCGAGCCCTTTTCAATTCCGAAGGGTGGTGCGTTTCTCTCACGGCTGGACCCGCCGTGTATTAAATCTTCCCAAAAGTGCCCTTGCAACAGAGACGCACTCCTCCAGCCGGTGATTAATCACAAACCATTTATTTCACAGGCACAGGAGTTTTCATTCCGAATATTTCATCCTTCTGCCTGACGCGTTTCAGAGCATTCATGCTCTTTCTTCAGAGGCTTTTGGTTGCACACGATGTCTTTGGCTCCCACAATTCCGTGTATTTTCACTGCTTTAATGTATTTCATTCTGATGCATGCCGGAACTTGTGGTTTGGCTCTCAATTAATTTTAAACCTCCAGTGGTTGTTGTGCGGTCCAAAACAATTGATGGATCGATAAAACCCCTCCAGTGGGCCTCAAAATGAAAATCCTGTTCCACAATTAGGAACCAGCTGCGCCAATCAGTTTCCCCAAACAGTTCAGGAAAATCGAGCCCTTTTCAATTCCGAAGGGTGGTGCGTTTCTCTCACGGCTAGACCCGCCGTGTATTAAATCTTCCCAAAAGTGCCCTTGCAACAGAGACGCACTCCTCCAGCCGGTGATTTATCACAAACAATTTATTTCACAGGCACAGGAGTTTTCATTCCGAATATTTCATCCTTCTGCCTGACGCGTTTCAGAGCATTCATGCTCTTTCTTCAGAGGCTTTTGGTTGCACATGATGTCTTTGGCTCCCACAATTCCCTGTATTTTCACTGCTTTAATGCATTTCATTCTGATGCATGCCGGAACTTGTGGTTTGGCTCTCAATTACTTTTAAACCTCCAGTGGTTGTTGTGCAGTCCAAAACAATTAATGGATCGATAAAAGCCCTCCAGTGGGCCTCAAAATGAAAATCCTGTTCCACAATTAGGAACCAGCTGCGCCGATCAGTTTCCCCAAACAGTTCAGGAAAATCGAGCCCTTTTCAATTCCGAAGGGTGGTGCGTTTCTCTCACGGCTGGACCCGCCGTGTATTAAATCTTCCCAAAAGTGCCCTTGCCACAGAGACGCACTCCTCCAGCCGGTGATTTATCACAAACCATTTATTTCACAGGCACAGGAGTTTTCATTCCGATTATTTCATCCTTCTGCCTGACGCGTTTCAGAGCATTCATGCTCTTTCTTTAGAGGCTTTTGGCTGCACACGATGTCTTTGGCTCCCACAATTCCCTCTATGTTCACTGCTTTAATGCATTTCATTCTGATGCATGCCGGAACTTGTGGTTTGGCTCTCAATTACTTTTAAACCCCCAGTGGTTGTTGTGCAGTCCCAAACAATTCATGGATCGATAAAAGCCCTCCAGTGGGCCTCAAAATGAAAATCCTGTTCCACAATTAGGAACAAGCTGCGCCGATCAGTTTCCCCAAACAGTTCAGGAAAATCGAGCCCTTTTCAATTCCGAAGGGTGGTGCGTTTCTCTCACGGCTGGACCCGCCGTGTATTAAATCTTCCCAAAAGTGCCCTTGCCACAGAGACGCACTCCTCCAGCCGGTGATTTATCACAAACCATTTATTTCACAGGCACAGGAGTTTTCATTCCGATTATTTCATCCTTCTGCCTGACGCGTTTCAGAGGATTCATGCTCTTTCTTCAGAGGCTTTTGGCTGCACACAATGTCTTTGGCTCCCACAATTTCCTGTATTTTCACTGCTTTAATGCATTTCATCCTGATGCATGCCGGACCTTGTGGTTTGGCTCTCAATTACTTTTAAACCTCCAGTGGTTGTTGTGCAGTCCAAAACAATTCATGGATCGATAAAAGCCCTCCAGTGGGCCTCAAAATGAAAATCCTGTTCCACAATTAGGAACCAGCTGCGCCGATCGGTTTCCCCAAACAGTTCAGGAAAATCGAGCCCTTTTCAATTCCGAAGGGTGGTGCGTTTCTCTCACGGCTGGACACGCCGTGTATTAAATCTTCCCAAAAGTGCCCTTGCCACAGAGACGCACTCCTCCAGCCGGTGATTTATCACAAACCATTTATTTCACAGGCACAGGAGTTTTCATTCCGATTATTTCATCCTTCTGCCTGACGCATTTCAGAGCATTCATGCTCTTTCTTTAGAGGCTTTTGGCTGCACACGATGTCTTTGGCTCCCACAATTCCCTCTATTTTCACTGCTTTAATGCATTTCATTCTGATGCATGCCGGAACTTGTGGTTTGGCTCTCAATTACTTTTAAACCTCCAGTGGTTGTTGTGCAGTCCAAAACAATTCATGGATCGATAAAAGCCCTCCAGTGGGCCTCAAAATGAAAATCCTGTTCCACAATTAGGAACCAGCTGCGCCGATCAGTTTCCCCAAACAGTTCAGGAAAATCGAGCCCTTTTCAGTTCCGAAGGGTGGTGCGTTTCTCTCACGGCTGGACCCGCCGTGTATTAAATCTTCCCAAAAGTGCCCTTGCAACCGAGACGCACTCCTCCAGCCGGTGATTTATCACAAACCATTTATTTCACAGGCACAGGAGTTTTCATTCCAATTATTTCATCCTTCTGCCTGACGCGTTACAGAGCATTCATGCTCTTTCTTCAGAAGCTTTTGGCTGCACACGATGTCTTTGGCTCCCACAATTCCCTGTATTTTCACTGCTTTAATGCATTTCATTCTGATGCATGCCAGAACTTGTGGTTTGGCTCTCAATTACTTTTAAACCTCCAGTGGTTGTTGTGCAGTCCAAAACAATTCATGGATCGATAAAAGCCCTCCAGTGGGCCTCAAAATGAAAATCCTGTTCCACAATTAGGAACAAGCTGCGCCGATCAGTTTCCCCAAACAGTTCAGGAAAATCGAGCCCTTTTCAATTCCGAAGGGTGGTGCGTTTCTCTCACGGCTGGACCCGCCGTGTATTAAATCTTCCCAAAGTGCCCTTGCAACAGAGACGCACTCCTCCAGCCGGTGATTTATCACAAACCATTTATTTCACAGGCACAGGAGTTTTCATTCCGATTATTTCATCCTTCTGCCTGACGCGTTTCAGAGCATTCATGCTCTTTCTTCAGAGGCTTTTGGCTGCACACGATGTCTTTGGCTCCCACAATTCCCTGTATTTTCACTGCTTTAATGCATTTCATTCTGATGCATGCCGGAACTTGTGGTTTGGCTCTCAATTACTTTTAAACCTCCAGTGGTTGTTGTGCAGTCCAAAACAATTAATGGATCGATAAAAGCCCTCCAGTGGGCCTCAAAATGAAAATCCTGTTCCACAATTAGGAACCAGATGCGCCGATCAGTTTCCCCAAACAGTTCAGGAAAATCAAGCCCTTTTCAATTCCGAAGGGTGGTGCGTTTCTCTCACGGCTGGACCCGCCGTGTATTAAATCTTCCCAAAGTGCCCTTGCAACAGAGACGCACTCCTCCAGCCGGTGATTTATCACAAACCATTTATTTCACAGGCACAGGAGTTTTCATTCCGATTATTTCATCCTTCTGCCTGACGCGTTTCAGAGCATTCATGCTCTTTCTTCAGAGGCTTTTGGCTGCACACGATGTCTTTGGCTCCCACAATTCCCTGTATTTTCACTGCTTTAATGCATTTCATTCTGATGCATGCCGGAACTTGTGGTTTGGCTCTCAATTACTTTTAAACCTCCAGTGGTTGTTGTGCAGTCCAAAACAATTCATGGATCGATAAAAGCCCTCCAGTGGGCCTCAAAATGAAAATCCAGTTCCACAATTAGGAACCAGCTGCGCCGATCAGTTTCCCCAAACAGTTCAGGAAAATCGAGCCCTTTTCAATTCCGAAGGATGGTGCGTTTCTCTCACGGCTGGACCCGCCGTGTATTAAATCTTCCCAAAAGTGCCCTTGCAACAGAGACGCACTCCTCCAGCCGGTGATTTATCACAAACCATTTATTTCACAGGCACAGGAGTTTTCATTCCGAATATTTCATCCTTCTGCCTGACGCGTTTCAGAGCATTCATGCTCTTTCTTCAGAGGCTTTTGGTTGCACACGATGTCTTTGGCTCCCACAATTCCGTGTATTTTCACTGCTTTAATGCATTTCATTCTGATGCATGCCGGAACTTGTGGTTTGGCTCTCAATTACTTTTAAACCTCCAGTGGTTGTTGTGCGGTCCAAAACAATTGATGGATCGATAAAACCCCTCCAGTGGGCCTCAAAATGAAAATCCTGTTCCACAATTAGGAACCAGCTGCGCCAATCAGTTTCCCCAAACAGTTCAGGAAAATCGAGCCCTTTTCAATTCCGAAGGGTGGTGCGTTTCTCTCACGGCTGGACCCGCCGTGTATTAAATCTTCCCAAAAGTGCCCTTGCAACAAAGACGCACTCCTCCAGCCGGTGATTTATCACAAACAATTTATTTCACAGGCACAGGAGTTTTCATTCCGAATATTTCATCCTTCTGCCTGACGCGTTTCAGAGCATTCATGCTCTTTCTTCAGAGGCTTTTGGTTGCACACGATGTCTTTGGCTCCCACAATTCCCTGTATTTTCACTGCTTTAATGCATTTCATTCTGATGCATGCCGGAACTTGTGGTTTGGCTCTCAATTACTTTTAAACCTCCAGTGGTTGTTGTGCAGTCCAAAACAATTAATGGATCGATAAAAGCCCTCCAGTGGGCCTCAAAATGAAAATCCTGTTCCACAATTAGGAACCAGCTGCGCCGATCAGTTTCCCCACACAGTTCAGGAAAATCGAGCCCTTTTCAATTCCGAAGGGTGGTGCGTTTCTCTCACGGCTGGACCCGCCGTGTATTAAATCTTCCCAAAAGTGCCCTTGCCACAGAGACGCACTCCTCCAGCCGGTGATTTATCACAAACCATTTATTTCACAGGCACAGGAGTTTTCATTCCGATTATTTCATCCTTCTGCCTGACGCGTTTCAGAGCATTCATGCTCTTTCTTTAGAGGCTTTTGGCTGCACACGATGTCTTTGGCTCCCACAATTCCCTCTATGTTCACTGCTTTAATGCATTTCATTCTGATGCATGCCGGAACTTGTGGTTTGGCTCTCAATTACTTTTAAACCCCCAGTGGTTGTTGTGCAGTCCAAAACAATTCATGGATCGATAAAAGCCCTCCAGTGGGCCTCAAAATGAAAATCCTGTTCCACAATTAGGAACAAGCTGCGCCGATCAGTTTCCCCAAACAGTTCAGGAAAATCGAGCCCTTTTCAATTCCGAAGGGTGGTGCGTTTCTCTCACGGCTGGACCCGCCGTGTATTAAATCTTCCCAAAAGTGCCCTTGCCACAGAGACGCACTCCTCCAGCCGGTGATTTATCACAAACCATTTATTTCACAGGCACAGGAGTTTTCATTCCGATTATTTCATCCTTCTGCCTGACGCGTTTCAGAGGATTCATGCTCTTTCTTCAGAGGCTTTTGGCTGCACACAATGTCTTTGGCTCCCACAATTTCCTGTATTTTCACTGCTTTAATGCATTTCATCCTGATGCATGCCGGACCTTGTGGTTTGGCTCTCAATTACTTTTAAACCTCCAGTGGTTGTTGTGCAGTCCAAAACAATTCATGGATCGATAAAAGCCCTCCAGTGGGCCTCAAAATAAAAATCCTGTTCCACAATTAGGAACCAGCTGCGCCGATCAGTTTCCCCAAACAGTTCAGGAAAATCGAGCCCTTTTCAGTTCCGAAGGGTGGTGCGTTTCTCTCACGGCTGGACCCCCCGTGTATTAAATCTTCCCAAAAGTGCCCTTGCAACCGAGACGCACTCCTCCAGCCGGTGATTTATCACAAACCATTTATTTCACAGGCACAGGAGTTTTCATTCCAATTATTTCATCCTTCTGCCTGACGCGTTACAGAGCATTCATGCTCTTTCTTCAGAGGCTTTTGGGTGCACACGATGTCTTTGGCTCCCACAATTCCCTGTATTTTCACTGCTTTAATGCATTTCATTCTAATGCATGCCGGAACTTGTGGTTTGGCTCTCAATTTCTTTTAAACCTCCAGTGGTTGTTGTGCAGTCCAAAACAATTCATGGATCGATAAAAGCCCTCCAGTGGGCCTCAAAATGAAAATCCTGTTCCACAATTAGGAACCAGCTGCGCCGATCAGTTTCCCCAAACAGTTCAGGAAAATTGAGCCCTTTTCAATTCCGAAGGGTGGTGCGTTGCTCTCACGGCAGGACCCGCCATGTATTAAATCTTCCCAAAAGTGCCCTTGCAACAGAGACGCACTCCTCCAGCCGGTGATTTATCACAAACCATTTATTTTACAGGCACAGGAATTTTCATTCCGATTATTTCTTCCTTCTGCCTGACGCGTTTCAGAGCATTCATGCTCTTTCTTCAGAGGCTTTTGGCTGCACACGATGTCTTTGGCTCCCACAATTCCCTGTATTTTCCCAGCTTTAATGCATTTCATTCTGATGCATGCCGGAACTTGTGGTTTGGCTCTCAATTACTTTTAAATCTCCAGTGGTTGTTGTGCAGTCCAAAACAATTCATGGATCGATAAAAGCCCTCCAGTGGGCCTCAAAATGAAAATCCTGTTCCACAATTAGGAACCAGCTGCCCCGATCAGTTTCCCCAAACAGTTCAGGAAAATCGAGCCCTTTTCAATTCCGAAGGGTGGTGCTTTTCTCTCACGGCAGGACCCGCCGTGTATTAAATCTTCCCAAAAGTGCCCTTGCAACAGAGACGCACTCCTCCAGCCGGTGATTTATCACAAACCATTTATTTCACAGGCACAGGAGTTTTCATTCCGATTATTTCATCCTTCTGCCTGACGCGTTACAGAGCATTCATGCTCTTTCTTCAGAGGCTTTTGGCTGCACACGATGTCTTTGGCTCCCACAATTCCCTGTATTTTCACTGCTTTAATGCATTTCATTCTGATGCATGCCAGAACTTGTGGTTTGGCTCTCAATTACTTTTAAACCTCCAGTGGTTGTTGTGCAGTCCAAAACAATTCATGGATCGATAAAAGCCCTCCAGTGGGCCTCAAAATGAAAATCCTGTTCCACAAGTAGGAACCAGCTGCGCCGATCAGTTTCCCCAAACAGTTCAGGAAAATCGAGCCCTTTTCAATTCCGAAGGGTGGTGCGTTTCTCTCACGGCTGGACCCGCCGTGTATTAAATCTTCCCAAAAGTGCCCTTGCAACAGAAACGCACTCCTCCAGCCGATGATTTATCACAAACCATTTATTTCACAGGCACAGGAGTTTTCATTCTGATTATTTCATCCTTCTGCCTGACGCGTTTCAGAGCATTCATGCTCTTTCTTCAGAGGCTTTTGGCTGCACACAATGTCTTTGGCTCCCACACTTCCCTGTATTTTCACTGCTTTAATGCATTTCATTCTGATGAATGCCGGAACTTGTGGTTTGGCTCTCAATTACTTTTAAACCTCCAGTGGTTGTTGTGCAGTCCAAAACAATTCATGGATCGATAAAAGCCCTCCAGTGGGCCTCAAAATGAAAATCCTGTTCCACAATTAGGAACCAGCTGCACCGATCAGTTTCCCCAAACAGTTCAGGAAAATCGAGCCCTTTTCAATTCCGAAGGGTGGTGCGTTTCTCTCACGGCTGGACCCGCCGTGTATTAAATCTTCCCAAAAGTGCCCTTGCAACAGAGACGCACTCCTCCAGCCGGTGATTTATCACAAACCATTTATTTCACAGGCACAGGAGTTTTCATTCCGATTATTTCATTCATCTGCCTGACGCGTTTCAGAGCATTCATGCTCTTTCTTCAGAGGCTTTTGGCTGCACACGATGTCTTTGGCTCCCACAATTCCCTGTATTTTCACAGCTTTAATGCAATTCATTCTGATGCATGCCGGAACTTGTGGTTTGGCTCTCAATTACTTTTAAACCTCCAGTGGTTGTTGTGCAGTCCAAAACAATTCATGGATCGATAAAAGCCCTCCAGTGGGCCTCAAAATGAAAATCCTGTTCCACAATTAGGAACCTGCTGCGCCGATCAGTTTCCCCAAACAGTTCAGGAAAATCGAGCCCTTTACAATTCCGAAGGGTAGTGCGTTTCTCTCACGGCTGGATCCGCCGTGTATTAAATCTTCCCAAAAGTGCCCTTGCAACAGAGACGCACTCCTCCAGCCGGTGATTTTTCACAAACCATTTATTTCACAGTCACAGGAGTTTTCATTCCGATTATTTCATCCTTCTGCCTGACGCGTTTCAGAGCATTCATGCTCTTTCTTCAGAGGCTTTTGGCTGCACACGATGTCTTTGGCTCCCACAATTCCCTGAATTTCCACTGCTTTAATGCATTTCATTCTGATGCATGCCGGAACTTGTGGTTTGGCTCTCAATTACTTTTAAACCTCCAGTGGTTGTTGTGCAGTCCAAAACAATTCATGGATCGATAAAAGCCCTCCAGTGGGCCTCAAAATGAAAATCCTGTTCCACAATTAGGAACCAGCTGCGCAGATCAGTTTCCCCAAACAGTTCAGGAAAATCGAACCCTTTTCAATTCCGAAGGGTGGTGCGTTTCTCTTACGGCTGGACCCGCCATGTATTAAATCTTCCCAAAAGTGCCCTTGCAACAGAGACGCACTCCTCCAGCCGGTGATTTATCACAAACCATTTATTTCACAGGCACAGGAGTTTTCATTCCGATTATTTCATCCTTCTGCCTGACGCGTTTCAGAGCATTCATGCTCTTTCTTCAGAGGCTTTTGGCTGCACACGATGTCTTTGGCTCCCACAATTCCCTGTATTTTCACTGCTTTAATGCATTTCATTCTGATGCATGCCAGAACTTGTGGTTTGGCTCTCAATTACTTTTAAACCTCCAGTGGTTGTTGTGCAGTCCAAAACAATTCATGGATCGATAAAAGCCCTCCAGTGGGCCTCAAAATGAAAATCCTGTTCCACAATTAGGAACCAGCTGCGCCGATCAGTTTCCCCAAACAGTTCAGGAAAATCGAGCCCTTTTCAATTCCGAAGGGTGGTGCGTTTCTCTCACGGCTGGACCCACCGTGTATTAAATCTTACCAAAAGTGCCCTTGCAACAGAGACGCACTCCTCCAGCCGGTGATTTATCACAAACCATTTATTTCACAGGCACAGGAGTTTTCATTCCGATTATTTCATCCTTCTGCCTGACGCGTTTCAGAGCATTCATGCTCTTTCTTCAGAGGCTTTTGGCTGCACACGATGTCTTTGGCTCCCACAATTCCCTGTATTTTCACTGCTTTAATGCATTTCATTCTGATGCATGCCGGAACTTGTGGTTTGGCTCTTAATTACTTTTAAACCTCCAGTGGTTGTTGTGCAGTCCATAACAATTCATGGATCGATAAAAGCCTTCCAGTGGGCCTCCAAATGAAAATCCTGTTTCACAATTAGGAACCAGCTGCGCCGATCAGTTTCCCCAAACAGTTCAGGAAAATCGAGCCCTTTTCAATTCCGAAGGGTGGTGCGTTTCTCTCACAGCTGGACCCGCCGTGTATTAAATCTTCCCAAAAGTGCCCTTGCAACAGAGACGACTCCTCCAGCCGGTGATTTATCACAAACCATTTATTTCACAGGCACAGGAGTTTTCATTCCGATTATTTCATCCTTCTGCCTGACGCGTTTCAGAGCATTCATGCTCTATCTTCAGAGGCTTTTGGCTGCACACGATGTCTTTGGCTCCCACAATTCCCTGTATTTTCACTGCTTTAATGCATTTCATTCTGATGCATGCCGGAACTTGTGGTTTGGCTCTCAATTACTTTTAAACCTCTAGTGGTTGTTGTGCAGTCCAAAACAATTCATGGATCGATAAAAGCCCTCCAGTGGGCCTCAAAATGAAAATCCTGTTCCACAATTAGGAACCAGCTGCGCCGATCAGTTTCCCCAAACAGTTCAGGAAAATCGAGCCCTTTTCAATTCCGAAGGGTGGTGCATTTCTCTCACCGCTGGACCCGCCGTGTATTAAATCTTCCCAAAAGTGCCCTTGTAACAGAGGCGCACTCCTCCAGCCGGTGATTTATCACAAACCATTTATTTCACAGGCACAGGAGTTTTCATTCCGATTATTTCATCCTTCTGCCTGACGCGTTTCAGAGCATTCATGCTCTTTCTTCAGAGGCTTTTGGCTGCACACGATGTCTTTGGCTCCCACAATTCCCTGTATTTTCACTGCTTTAATGCATTTCATTCTGATGCATGCCAGAACTTGTGGTTTGGCTCTCAATTACTTTTAAACCTCCAGTGGTTGTTGTGCAGTCCAAAACAATTCATGGATCGATAAAAGCCCTCCAGTGTGCCTCAAAATGAAAATCCTGTTCCACAAGTAGGAACCAGCTGCGCCGATCAGTTTCCCCAAACAGTTCAGGAAAATCGAGCCCTTTTCAATTCCGAAGGGTGGTGCGTTTCTCTCACGGCTGGACCCGCCGTGTATTAAATCTTCCCAAAAGTGCCCTTGCAACAGAAACGCACTCCTCCAGCCGATGATTTATCACAAACCATTTATTTCACAGGCACAGGAGTTTTCATTCTGATTATTTCATCCTTCTGCCTGACGCGTTTCAGAGCATTCATGCTCTTTCTTCAGAGGCTTTTGGCTGCACACAATGTCTTTGGCTCCCACACTTCCCTGTATTTTCACTGCTTTAATGCATTTCATTCTGATGAATGCCGGAACTTGTGGTTTGGCTCTCAATTACTTTTATACTTACTATATATATATATATATATATATATATATATATATATATATATATATATATATATATATATATATATATATATATATATATATATATATATATATATATATATATATATATATATATATATATATATATATATATATATATATATATATATATATATATGTAGCAACAATCCTTCAAACAAACCCTTCCAGGAAAATGAAGGAGGCGGCCCACGAGAAACCAGGCAGGAAGGTAATTTATTTTTCCACCGCTCTGCTGCGACGCGTTTTGAGCACAGCCGTGCTCTTGCTCACACAAAGTTTTAGCAGCAATGTGGTACATTTAAATTTTCTTTCCAACTGCCCGCCCACTGTGCACATGATCATGTGATACATTCAAGCATAAACATAAAAGATATCATTTGGCCTCTTGTTTTCTCGGTGCAGTGAATCATTATGTTTTTGTTCACTCGCTATACAACAACATACATATGTCAACATGGACTCTCGTTATCGGCTTAAATGCCTTTAAAATGTTTGCATTCACTCCATCTTGCATCAGGAATTATTGTGCAAAAAATCTGCAATAAATAGATAAATACACTTTTTATAACCTTTCCTCACACTTTAAAATATGTACAGGTTTGCGTATCACTAAAGTTTCATAAATATAGTTTATACCATAAAACCATAAATATACACATTTTTGTAAAATTATATAAGCAAATCAGCTCAACTTCATATATATAGATTTTTATATAAATATGTCATCAGTGATGTCACTGACCATGCCATGAATGATGTAATATGTGACGTCATGAGCAGTGCATTGCGGGGGCATGAGTTATAGTTAGCTGAACTAACTATAACGGTGGAATTTCTCTGGTTTTGTATGAGTAAAATGTCTACTAACTACAACGTCGCTGAAACCTATGTTTTTTTCACTTAATTTCTACGGTTTTTTAAATGCTAATTTCTAACTATAACTGGCCTGAAACCTATGTTTTTTTCAATGGAAATTTTTTTTATAAAAAAATAATATATATATATATATATATATATATATGAGTCAGCAATGCGCCAAGCGCTTCAGGAGGGCTGCCCACGGCGCACCAAACCATCCAGCTTTTTGTGCCCCAATCGATCACACAGCCTCCCTCCAGACTTTAAGACAGAAGTCCGACGCGTTTCGGGGCAGACACGCCCCTTCTTCATGGACATGAAATGATTGCACGAAACACTCACCACTGCGCTTCAAATGCAGTTTATTTGAGGCGGGGCCGCCCTGAGTGGGCGTGGCTCATCACGCTGTGCTTCACAGGAAACCTGGTAGCTGTAGTCTTTAGCGGTGAGTGTACAGTTATCCCTTGAGTAGGTTGTGCAAAGGTTTCTCAATTCGTCATCTGGTTTGTATTTCCTCATTTGTTCGAGGTGGGGGGTGGGCTCTGAGATGATGTTTTTCAATGATGCGTCGCGCTGTATAAGCAAAGATTTGTATCTTTGCTCCAGTCCTTGTCATCTGTTTTGCTCCAGACGACTGGCGAGGTGGAGCCCCTCCCACGGTCATGGCAGACCGGAGAAAATGTGAGTCAGCAATGCGCCAAGCGCTTCAGGAGGGCTGCCCACGGCGCACCAAACCATCCAGCTTTTTGTGCCCCAATCGATCACACAGCCTCCCTCCAGACTTTAAGACAGAAGTCCGACGCGTTTCGGGGCAGACACGCCCCTTCTTCATGGACATGAAATGATTGCACGAAACACTCACCACTGCGCTTCAAATGCAGTTTATTTGAGGCGGGGCCGCCCTGAGTGGGCGTGGCTCATCACGCTGTGCTTCACAGGAAACCTGGTAGCTGTAGTCTTTAGCGGTGAGTGTACAGTTATCCCTTGAGTAGGTTGTGCAAAGGTTTCTCAATTCGTCATCTGGTTTGTATTTCCTCATTTGTTCGAGGTGGGGGGTGGGCTCTGAGATGATGTTTTTCAATGATGCGTCGCGCTGTATAAGCAAAGATTTGTATCTTTGCTCCAGTCCTTGTCATCTGTTTTGCTCCAGACGACTGGCGAGGTGGAGCCCCTCCCACGGTCATGGCAGACCGGAGAAAATGTGAGTCAGCAATGCGCCAAGCGCTTCAGGAGGGCTGCCCACGGCGCACCAAACCATCCAGCTTTTTGTGCCCCAATCGATCACACAGCCTCCCTCCAGACTTTAAGACAGAAGTCCGACGCGTTTCGGGGCAGACACGCCCCTTCTTCATGGACATGAAATGATTGCACGACTCATATATATATATATATATATATATATATATATATATATATATATGTATATATATATATATATATATCCGACAAAGCAGGAACCCAATTTGAAGGAGGTCTCTGGACACAAAATTACCGTTGTGCAAGTTTATTGGCAGCAGGCAAGCAGGAGAATCCTCAATAACTCACATCAGTCAATTGTTAAGCCATACGCGTTTCGGGGCTCTTGCTGACCCCTCATCAGTGGCTCGCAGTTCAACGTAAATGAAAGCGTCATGCTTCGCGCACTAAATAATGTTACCAGCATCCGCCTGAGTGGGCGTGGCCAATCGCATGGCCTTCTGGATGCTGGAGTGCGCAGCGTTTTCCTCAGTGGGTGCGCTCCATCCACAAATAAAACATAGTCTCTCCCAAGTGGGTAGAAGTGGGTTACTGTATTCCCCTGCACCGCGTTGTTGCTGTCATATCGGCAAAGCAGGCACCCCCCTGCAGAGGCGCATCCTTTTCGTCCTTCCTACTATTCCAAACACCATCCTGGCGCTTGATAGGACCCGCAATGCAGCGGTGGACCTCTCCTCACGACTTGAGGCAGCCGTTTAAAATCCAACAAAGCAGGAACCCAATTTGAAGGAGGTCTCTGGACACAAAATTACCGTTGTGCAAGTTTATTGGCAGCAGGCAAGCAGGAGAATCCTCAATAACTCACATCAGTCAATTGTTAAGCCATACGCGTTTCGGGGCTCTTGCTGACCCCTCATCAGTGGCTCGCAGTTCAACGTAAATGAAAGCGTCATGCTTCGCGCACTAAATAATGTTACCAGCATCCGCCTGAGTGGGCGTGGCCAATCGCATGGCCTTCTGGATGCTGGAGTGCGCAGCGTTTTCCTCAGTGGGTGCGCTCCATCCACAAATAAAACATAGTCTCTCCCAAGTGGGTAGAAGTGGGTTACTGTATTCCCCTGCACCGCGTTGTTGCTGTCATATCGGCAAAGCAGGCACCCCCCTGCAGAGGCGCATCCTTTTCGTCCTTCCTACTATTCCAAACACCATCCTGGCGCTTGATAGGACCCGCAATGCAGCGGTGGACCTCTCCTCACGACTTGAGGCAGCCGTTTAAAATCCAACAAAGCAGGAACCCAATTTGAAGGAGGTCTCTGGACACAAAATTACCGTTGTGCAAGTTTATTGGCAGCAGGCAAGCAGGAGAATCCTCAATAACTCACATCAGTCAATTGTTAAGCCATACGCGTTTCGGGGCTCTTGCTGACCCCTCATCAGTGGCTCGCAGTTCAACGTAAATGAAAGCGTCATGCTTCGCGCACTAAATAATGTTACCAGCATCCACCTGAGTGGGCGTGGCCAATCGCATGGCCTTCTGGATGCTGGAGTGCGCAGCGTTTTCCTCAGTGGGTGCGCTCCATCGACAAATAAAACATAGTCTCTCCCAAGTGGGTAGAAGTGGGTTACTGTATTCCCCTGCACCGCGTTGTTGCTGTCATATCGGCAAAGCAGGCACCCCCCTGCAGAGGCGCATCCTTTTCGTCCTTCCTACTATTCCAAACACCATCCTGGCGCTTGATAGGACCCGCAATGCAGCGGTGGACCTCTCCTCACGACTTGAGGCAGCCGTTTAAAATCCAACAAAGCAGGAACCCAATTTGAAGGAGGTCTCTGGACACAAAATTACCGTTGTGCAAGTTTATTGGCAGCAGGCAAGCAGGAGAATCCTCAATAACTCACATCAGTCAATTGTTAAGCCATACGCGTTTCGGGGCTCTTGCTGACCCCTCATCAGTGGCTCGCAGTTCAACGTAAATGAAAGCGTCATGCTTCGCGCACTAAATAATGTTACCAGCATCCGCCTGAGTGGGCGTGGCCAATCGCATGGCCTTCTGGATGCTGGAGTGCGCAGCGTTTTCCTCAGTGGGTGCGCTCCATCCACAAATAAAACATAGTCTCTCCCAAGTGGGTAGAAGTGGGTTACTGTATTCCCCTGCACCGCGTTGTTGCTGTCATATCGGCAAAGCAGGCACCCCCCTGCAGAGGCGCATCCTTTTCGTCCTTCCTACTATTCCAAACACCATCCTGGCGCTTGATAGGACCCGCAATGCAGCGGTGGACCTCTCCTCACGACTTGAGGCAGCCGTTTAAAATCCAACAAAGCAGGAACCCAATTTGAAGGAGGTCTCTGGACACAAAATTACCGTTGTGCAAGTTTATTGGCAGCAGGCAAGCAGGAGAATCCTCAATAACTCACATCAGTCAATTGTTAAGCCATACGCGTTTCGGGGCTCTTGCTGACCCCTCATCAGTGGCTCGCAGTTCAACGTAAATGAAAGCGTCATGCTTCGCGCACTAAATAATGTTACCAGCATCCGCCTGAGTGGGCGTTGCCAATCGCATGGCCTTCTGGATGCTGGAGTGCGCAGCGTTTTCCTCAGTGGGTGCGCTCCATCCACAAATAAAACATAGTCTCTCCCAAGTGGGTAGAAGTGGGTTACTGTATTCCCCTGCACCGCGTTGTTGCTGTCATATCGGCAAAGCAGGCACCCCCCTGCAGAGGCGCATCCTTTTCGTCCTTCCTACTATTCCAAACACCATCCTGGCGCTTGATAGGACCCGCAATGCAGCGGTGGACCTCTCCTCACGACTTGAGGCAGCCGTTTAAAATCCAACAAAGCAGGAACCCAATTTGAAGGAGGTCTCTGGACACAAAATTACCGTTGTGCAAGTTTATTGGCAGCAGGCAAGCAGGAGAATCCTCAATAACTCACATCAGTCAATTGTTAAGCCCTACGCGTTTCGGGGCTCTTGCTGACCCCTCATCAGTGGCTCGCAGTTCAACGTAAATGAAAGCGTCATGCTTCGCGCACTAAATAATGTTACCAGCATCCGCCTGAGTGGGCGTGGCCAATCGCATGGCCTTCTGGATGCTGGAGTGCGCAGCGTTTTCCTCAGTGGGTGCGCTCCATCCACAAATAAAACATAGTCTCTCCCAAGTGGGTAGAAGTGGGTTACTGTATTCCCCTGCACCGCGTTGTTGCTGTCATATCGGCAAAGCAGGCACCCCCCTGCAGAGGCGCATCCTTTTCGTCCTTCCTACTATTCCAAACACCATCCTGGCGCTTGATAGGACCCGCAATGCAGCGATGGACCTCTCCTCACGACTTGAGGCAGCCGTTTAAAATCCAACAAAGCAGGAACCCAATTTGAAGGAGGTCTCTGGACACAAAATTACCGTTGTGCAAGTTTATTGGCAGCAGGCAAGCAGGAGAATCCTCAATAACTCACATCAGTCAATTGTTAAGCCATACGCGTTTCGGGGCTCTTGCTGACCCCTCATCAGTGGCTCGCAGTTCAACGTAAATGAAAGCGTCATGCTTCGCGCACTAAATAATGTTACCAGCATCCGCCTGAGTGGGCGTTGCCAATCGCATGGCCTTCTGGATGCTGGAGTGCGCAGCGTTTTCCTCAGTGGGTGCGCTCCATCCACAAATAAAACATAGTCTCTCCCAAGTGGGTAGAAGTGGGTTACTGTATTCCCCTGCACCGCGTTGTTGCTGTCATATCGGCAAAGCAGGCACCCCCCTGCAGAGGCGCATCCTTTTCGTCCTTCCTACTATTCCAAACACCATCCTCGCGCTTGATAGGACCCGCAATGCAGCGGTGGACCTCTCCTCACTACTTGAGGCAGCCGTTTAAAATCCAACAAAGCAGGAACCCAATTTGAAGGAGGTCTCTGGACACAAAATTACCGTTGTGCAAGTTTATTGGCAGCAGGCAAGCAGGAGAATCCTCAATAACTCACATCAGTCAATTGTTAAGCCATACGCGTTTCGGGGCTCTTGCTGACCCCTCATCAGTGGCTCGCAGTTCAACGTAAATGAAAGCGTCATGCTTCGCGCACTAAATAATGTTACCAGCATCCGCCTGAGTGGGCGTGGCCAATCGCATGGCCTTCTGGATGCTGGAGTGCGCAGCGTTTTCCTCAGTGGGTGCGCTCCATCCACAAATAAAACATAGTCTCTCCCAAGTGGGTAGAAGTGGGTTACTGTATTCCCCTGCACCGCGTTGTTGCTGTCATATCGGCAAAGCAGGCACCCCCCTGCAGAGGCGCATCCTTTTCGTCCTTCCTACTATTCCAAACACCATCCTGGCGCTTGATAGGACCCGCAATGCAGCGGTGGACCTCTCCTCACGACTTGAGGCAGCCGTTTAAAATCCAACAAAGCAGGAACCCAATTTGAAGGAGGTCTCTGGACACAAAATTACCGTTGTGCAAGTTTATTGGCAGCAGGCAAGCAGGAGAATCCTCAATAACTCACATCAGTCAATTGTTAAGCCATTCGCGTTTCGGGGCTCTTGCTGACCCCTCATCAGTGGCTCGCAGTTCAACGTAAATGAAAGCGTCATGCTTCGCGCACTAAATAATGTTACCAGCATCCGCCTGAGTGGGCGTGGCCAATCGCATGGCCTTCTGGATGCTGGAGTGCGCAGCGTTTTCCTCAGTGGGTGCGCTCCATCCACAAATAAAACATAGTCTCTCCCAAGTGGGTAGAAGTGGGTTACTGTATTCCCCTGCACCGCGTTGTTGCTGTCATATCGGCAAAGCAGGCACCCCCCTGCAGAGGCGCATCCTTTTCGTCCTTCCTACTATTCCAAACACCATCCTGGCGCTTGATAGGACCCGCAATGCAGCGGTGGACCTCTCCTCACGACTTGAGGCAGCCGTTTAAAATCCAACAAAGCAGGAACCCAATTTGAAGGAGGTCTCTGGACACAAAATTACCGTTGTGCAAGTTTATTGGCAGCAGGCAAGCAGGAGAATCCTCAATAACTCACATCAGTCAATTGTTAAGCCATACGCGTTTCGGGGCTCTTGCTGACCCCTCATCAGTGGCTCGCAGTTCAACGTAAATGAAAGCGTCATGCTTCGCGCACTAAATAATGTTACCAGCATCCGCCTGAGTGGGCGTGGCCAATCGCATGGCCTTCTGGATGCTGGAGTGCGCAGCGTTTTCCTCAGTGGGTGCGCTCCATCCACAAATAAAACATAGTCTCTCCCAAGTGGGTAGAAGTGGGTTACTGTATTCCCCTGCACCGCGTTGTTGCTGTCATATCGGCAAAGCAGGCACCCCCCTGCAGAGGCGCATCCTTTTCGTCCTTCCTACTATTCCAAACACCATCCTGGCGCTTGATAGGACCCGCAATGCAGCGGTGGACCTCTCCTCACGACTTGAGGCAGCCGTTTAAAATCCAATAAAGCAGGAACCCAATTTGAAGTCGTGAGGAGAGGTCCACCGCTGCATTGCGGGTCCTATCAAGCGCCAGGATGGTGTTTGGAATAGTAGGAAGGACGAAAAGGATGCGCCTCTGCAGGGGGGTGCCTGCTTTGCCGATATGACAGCAACAACGCGGTGCAGGGGAATACAGTAACCCACTTCTACCCACTTGGGAGAGACTATGTTTTATTTGTGGATGGAGCGCACCCACTGAGGAAAACGCTGCGCACTCCAGCATCCAGAAGGCCATGCGATTGGCCACGCCCACTCAGGCGGATGCTGGTAACATTATTTAGTGCGCGAAGCATGACGCTTTCATTTACGTTGAACTGCGAGCCACTGATGAGGGGTCAGCAAGAGCCCCGAAACGCGTATGGCTTAACAATTGACTGATGTGAGTTATTGAGGATTCTCCTGCTTGCCTGCTGCCAATAAACTTGCACAACGGTAATTTTGTGTCCAGAGACCTCCTTCAAATTGGGTTCCTGCTTTATTGGATTTTAAACGGCTGCCTCAAGTCGTGAGGAGAGGTCCACCGCTGCATTGCGGGTCCTATCAAGAGCCAGGATGGTGTTTGGAATAGTAGGAAGGACAAAAAGGATGCGCCTCTGCAGGGGGGTGCCTGCTTTGCCGATATGACAGCAACAACGCGGTGCAGGGGAATACAGTAACCCACTTCTACCCACTTGGGAGAGACTATGTTTTATTTGTGGATGGAGCGCACCCACTGAGGAAAACGCTGCGCACTCCAGCATCCAGAAGGCCATGCGATTGGCCACGCCCACTCAGGCGGATGCTGGTAACATTATTTAGTGCGCGAAGCATGACGCTTTCATTTACGTTGAACTGCGAGCCACTGATGAGGGGTCAGCAAGAGCCCCGAAACGCGTATGGCTTAACAATTGACTGATGTGAGTTATTGAGGATTCTCCTGCTTGCCTGCTGCCAATAAACTTGCACAACGGTAATTTTGTGTCCAGAGACCTCCTTCAAATTGGGTTCCTGCTTTATTGGATTTTAAACAGCTGCCTCAAGTCGTGAGGAGAGGTCCACCGCTGCATTGCGGGTCCTGTCCGCGTCTGTTTGACAGCAACAATTAAAGTAGTTTGCTTAAACGCCCCCGAGTGCGGTTATTCTTTGTCCAACACGAAGAATTTTGGAGCTTCTCTTTGTTGATACAGGGACTAGTTCATAGGCTTTCAATGTGCACACATTGGTCTTTCTTTAATTACACGCAAAAGGATATGTAGGATCATGTTCATTTAAGATTCTTTCTGTTAATTTGCTATATATCGAACAAGTACAATTTCGATAGAAATTGGGCACTATGCCGGATATGGTTACAATATTGTCTGTGAGTAGGAGACAATCTGGGTAGTCATCTGCTATATTACTAAGACACTATGTCGAATGAATAAGATGTGTTTGGCCCCAGTTTTCAATCTTATGTAACGTGTATATATATGAATTTCATGTGAATGTATATATATATGAACCCCATGTGAATAGTATTTTACTATTATTTTCTCTGATTCTCCAAATAGACTTAGGAATTGTACATATATATGTAAATATTTCGAAAATATGAACATGTGTTAAACTTTACCTATATATATTTACCATTCTAAGATGGCCGCTAAGTTGAGATCTGGACACTAGTTATCAAACTATCAGTCCTTTTTCAGTGTCCTAGACCTATGTATAGCTTCCCTGTTTCAAAGTGCAAACTGTGTGATCAAGACAGCTCTTGCTGTCGAAACGCGTAACTTTGCCTAATAAAACTGTGGTTTATCCCAAGTGCGAGTTTTTCTGTGAAGAAAATTGCTGTGGTGGAATTAAATTACCGAGAGACCTGCTCGGTTTCTGCTCGCCATCTGTGAACGGGCCGCGGACTTTGTGAAACGGGTCTTTTCGATGGTGTAATATATATATATATATATATATATATATATATATATGGCTAGAACTTCGCCCTTTGTCCCAAGAAATCTGGAAACCAAAAAACGAAACGGACCCTTTCAGGTTGGATTTAAATGCTGATTTTTATTCTGTGCACCCTCTGTCCGCCATGACGCGTTTCGGGCCCTGGAGCCCTTGATCACCTGACATGGTCGAAATACACCCAGTGATTTGTAGTACAGGAATGGTCACATGGCTTCAAGCCTATAGAAATAAAGAAAATACTTCACCGGATGGTTTGACAAGAAAACATTTTTCTTCCGTAAAGTGTTAATTTTTACACCATTACTACCTCTTTGCATTACATTCCACAATTATGTGCAAAAAATCCGCAATAAATACCATAAATATTTAAAATCAATACTTAAATATGTGCAAATTTGCAATGACATTTATACAATTTCATTACACCAATAATTATTTACACTATTGATCCAGTAAAGATAAAATTGCATAGTGCCTGTTTTCAAACTTATTTATCTATACAATGAAATTTATGTGCAAAATTAGCAAAATAAAGTGCATAATGCTTAACTAGTCAAACATTTTTTTCAGGTGGATTGTAACACTTTTGTGAGGATTTTAAATAATACTGCCCAAGTGGGCTTCTAGTGGATTGTAACACTTTTGTGAGGATTTTAAATGATACTGCCCAAGTGGGCATTCTCGTCACATTTCCGGACCACTGCTGCTACACTGCTTGTATTTTTCTGTGTTATCCATGTACCACGAAAAGAAATAGTGTGATTTTACCCTTGATAGTGTGTTATATTCAACTACAGTTTTAATATCTGGCAGTACCAGATGATATTGCATGATTTGACGACTCTATGTCCCTGATTCACTTGTAAAATTCTAATGTCTGAATCATATGACATATTTATGATATTATTCCAGATGTAAGCAGGTATATAAATCTTCAGTCGCATTGAGGCCATATGGTGTCTTGGTGTCAAGCTCCAGGATATAGCGGGTTTCTAACACTCGCAGACGTGCTTCTCTGTTACCTCCTCTCCGCAAAGGATGTACCATATCTATTGCATAGTATTTCAGGCAGTTAACATCTCCCTTGTGGCATAGATTAACATGCCTCGCCACAGGGTAGGCTTCATCCTTGTTAGTTACTGCCCTCATATGCTGCAATATCCGTTTGTGGACTTGTAGCTTGGTGCTACCAACGTAGCAAAGTCCGCAAACACATTCCAATACGTAGATAACGAAATCTGATTTACAAGTTATCTTCTTAGAAATTGGAATCTCTGTCTCACTAAATGGAGAACTGTATGTTGTTTTATTCTTCCCTATGGTGCATGCCTTGCACACTGCACATTTTAGAAAACCCTTGCTTTTGCCCAGCCAATTGTCACGGCTTGATATCTCCGGGCTGCTCCTGACTAGCATGTCATTCATAGACCGAGCACGGCTGTATGTGATTGCAGGGAAAGTTGCCATCGTTTTTCCAATCGCAGGATCCCCTGTGATAATGTGCCAGTTTTTCTTGATAATATTCTGAATTTGTCTATGCTGGCAACTGTATCCCAAGATAAGTCTTGGTTGGCACCCTGCACTGCTTGCCAATATTAGTTCTGCCCCTACATCTGCTGACATTGATGGGGACATTACAACCTTATTGGCCCTTTCCATTGCTTTAAACACCAAGCTTTCAGTATAGCCTCTCTGTAGGAATCTTGATTTACTCTCTTTTTGTGCTATTGAACAGGCCGTATCTGAGCTACAGATTCTTCTAATCCTTAGCATTTCCCCATAGGGGATGCTTCGGATTAGATGGTTGGGGTGCCGGCTGGAGGCATGGAGAATTGTGTTACCTGCAGTTTCTTTGCGATGTAATTTAGTCTGCAATCTCCCTTCTTCAATATAAACCTCTACATCCAAAAAGTTGACTGTATTTTCACTGATAGTGCCTGTGAAGTTCAAATTCAATTCATTTTTGTTGATGTCACTAATGAACTGTTCCGCTTCATTTGCTGTCCCCTTCCAAATTATAAACAAATCGTCTATAAATCTGTACCAAGATACCACTTTACTAGACACGATCTCACTAAAGGCATTACTCAAGACCTGCTCCTCCCACAGCCCCATGTGTAAACATGAGTAACTGGGGGAGAAGCAGGCCCCCATTGCTACTCCCCGCAATTGCTGGAACATCTGATTTTGGAAGAGAAAATAATTGTTATTTAAACACATTTCCAAGATCTCTACCAACATGTTATTATGCTCCAACATACACATTGGCCTCTTGCTAAGAAAATACTTAACTGCCCTCACTCCATCAACATGGTTGATGCTTGTATAGAGAGCAGTGACATCTAGTGTGACCAATAGATATTCTGTGCTCCACACCACTGATTTTATTTTTTGCAAAAAGTCCATAGTGTCCCTAATGTAAGATGGCAGGGATTTCACAAACTCCTGGAGGAAATGATCGATATATCTGGACACCTTTTCAAATGTCCCCCCACATGCTGAAATAATGGGCCACCCCGGTGGTCTAGTTCTGTCCTTGTGAATCTTAGGGATCAAGTAGAACACCGGGATTCTGGGATGATTCGTTTTTAAGAATTTCAATTCATCCCCACTCAGAAGTCCTTGTCCTCTCCATGAGTAAAGTTTTGTATTCAACTTATCCCATGCTTGTTTGAATGCCTGTCGGTCACACCTGTTGTAGCACATTCTATCGCCTAGTTGTTTCAGTGCTTCCTCCAAATAAAGGTTCAGAGGCCAGAGGACAATATTGCCCCCTTTGTCCGATTGCCTAATTACAATTTTATCATCGTCCTGGAGTTTTTTCATTAGGCTACCAAACGAATTATTATGTTTTGTTGTTCCGTTCTTTGCCATCAAAGTCTTTTTATTTAACTTCTTCATCTCTGATGTTACCATGTCACTGAACACATCGATATTATCATGCGCCATCACTGGGTTAAACGTTGATTTGGGCTTGAATGACGTATTCCCAGGAATATTAGTTACTGTTGTATTTACTGATTCTTGGATGTTATCCAAGTCTCCTTCATTTAGGAGATCTTGTAAGTCACATTGTAACTCATATTCTCGCACCGACAAAACACTGCCCTCTACCATATTTGTTTCTTGGGGTTTGCGCACCTTCTGTTTGTTGACCAAGAATAGCTTTCTAAGTTTTAATTTTCTTACAAATTTAAAAAAGTCCATTCTGGTTCTGGCATAATCAAATATGCAAGGGGGACAAAACGATAACCCAAGTGAATTTTCAGTTATTTATATATATATATATATATTAACGCTCCTTCTCCACTCCAATACGAAGCACTCACAGGAGGGTGCCGGTCGCGGCTGTGGAAGACCTCAATATATCAGGCTCCAAAATTCTTAGTGTTGGACAAAGAATAACCGCACTCGGGGGGGGGGGCATTTAAGCAAACTTCTTTAATTGTTGCTGCCAAACAGACGCGTTTCGGCATACAGCCTTCTTCGGTGTTCGCGACACCCTGCGTCGGACATGTTAATAAAGTTTTTACACATGCATGGTCATAAACAGAGGACAACAAAAACCCCAGTAAACATCATGGGCGCCGTATTGGAATTTCTTAAAACATATTCATCACTTAGTATTGTAGCCGTGAATCGGCACAAGCTCTCATTTCATTGTTTCATTAAACGAAACGAGACACCGAGGAATAGAATACTACAATACTAAGTGATAAGTGATGAATACGCTTTAAGAAATTCGAACACCAAAGAAGGCTGTACACCGAAACGCGTCTGTTTGACAGCAACAATTAAAGTAGTTTGCTTAAACGCCCCCTCCCCCCCGAGTGCGGTTATTCTTTGTCCAACACGAAGAATTTTGGAGCTTCTCTTTGTTGATACAGGGACTAGTTCATAGGCTTTCAATGTGCACACATTGGTCTGTCTTTAATTACACGCAAAAAGATATGTAGGATCATGTTCATTTAAGATTCTTTCTGTTAATTTGCTATATATCGAACAAGTACAATTTCGATAGAAATTGGGCACTATGCCGGATATGGTTACAATATTGTCTGTGAGTAGGAGACAATCTGGGTAGTCATCTGCTATATTACTAAGACACTATGTCGAATGAATAAGATGTGTTTGGCCCCAGTTTTCAATCTTATGTAACGTGTATATATATGAATTTCATGTGAATGTATATATATATGAACCCCATGTGAATAGTATTTTACTATTATTTTCTTTGATTCTCCAAATAGACTTAGGAATTGTACATATATATGTAAATATTTCGAAAATATGAACATGTGTTAAACTTTACCTATATATATTTACCATTCTAAGATGGCCGCTAAGTTGAGATCTGGACACTAGTTATCAAACTATTAGTCCTTTTTCAGTGTCCTACACCTATGTATAGCTTCCCTGTTTCAAAGTGCAAACTGTGTGTTCAAGACAGCTCTTGCTGTCGAAACGCGTAACTTTGCCTAATAAAACTGTGGTTTATCCCAAGTGCGAGTTTTTCTGTGAAGAAAATTGCTGTGGTGGAATTAAATTACCGAGAGACCTGCTCGGTTTCTGCTCGCCATCTGTGAACGGGCCGCGGACTTTGTGAAACGGGTCTTTTCGATGGTGTAATATATATATATATATATATATATATATATATATATATATATATATATATTAACGCTCCTTCTCCACTCCAATACGAAGCACTCACAGGAGGGTGCCGGTCGCGGCCGTGGAAGACCTCAATATATCAGGCTCCAAAATTCTTAGTGTTGGACAAAGAATAACCGCACTCGGGGGGGGGCATTTAAGCAAACTTCTTTAATTGTTGCTGCCAAACAGACGCGTTTCGGCATACAGCCTTCTTCGGTGTTCGCGACACCCTGCGTCGGACATGTTAATAAAGTTTTTACACACGCATGGTCATAAACAGAGGACAACAAAAACCCCAGTAAACATCATGGGCGCCATATTGGAATTTCTTAAAACATATTCATCACTTAGTATTGTAGCCGTGAATCGGCACAAGCTCTCAATTCATTGTTTCATTAAACGAAACGAGACACCGAGGAATAGAATACTACAATACTAAGTGATAAGTGATGAATACGCTTTAAGAAATTCGAACACCGAAGAAGGCTGTACGCCGAAACGCGTCTGTTTGACAGCAACAATTAAAGTAGTTTGCTTAAATGCCCCCCCCCCCCGAGTGTGGTTATTCTTTGACCAACACGAAGAATTTTGGAGCCTGATATATTGCGGTCTTCCACGGCCGCGACCGGCACCCTCCTGTGAGGGCTTTGTATTGGAGTGGAGAAGGAGTGTTAATTTTCCAGTAAACGAAGCACCGCAGCAGCTACTGGGCGATAAATCTACTCACCGTGCGTTTGGGAGCAGGAGACCGCCGATGCAACATAGCGTGGCAAGAGTTCTTTCACACCTTAAGTGTCGGACATGTTCTGTGAAAGCAGTCGCCGTGAAGTGGCGAAGGGATGTTTAAAAGACAGAGTGCTGCAGCATCTTCTACAGCGGCAATAGCGCAATCACAAGGCAATGGATTAAAAGAACTGTTAGCAAAGATGGAGAGGATCTATGACCGAGAAGTGCGAAAGTGGTGGGAGGCTACGAGCCTGCAAAGTTATATTGAAGAGCAACGTGTTCCTAGAGGGCTAAGGGTATACACGGTGCCCTCATATGAGAATCATGACCCCCAACTCCTCACTGACTGGGCGGAGCACACCGCCCACTATTGCGAAAGTACCCTTAAAATCCTCATTAAATATGCCTGGAGCTACCGGGAAAAGGCATTGGCAGAAAGAAAGATCTTGGAAGAGGTCCTAAGCAAGGAGGATGATAAGATCAAGGTGGAGGAACTCAAGGAACAGATGAAATTGCGATTATCAAAATATGAACAAAAGATAAAAACGAGGAAACAAGAGAAATACATCCGTGATGAGAATGACTACTTACAGGGACGAGTTTTAACGTTTGCGAAAAAGTTTGATGGTCCAAGAAAGGAATTACATCAAATTAGGCAAGGAACACCGGAACCCCGTGTGGAAACCTCTGAATTGGAAGTCACAGAAAACGAATCGAGTGACGAGCAATCGCTCCCAAGGGTGGAAAGGAGAGAGTAACCCAGTCCCTTTTCACGACGAGTTCAAAGTCATCTGCCAGTCTTGGCTACGGGGGGGCAGAAACAAACCCCCAGAAGGACTCGCAGGACTCGCAGAAAAACCAGAAGAGCGGGTGGGGGCAGGAAGAGGAAGAACCCAGAATTGGACCAATCGAAGCAAGAAAAGAACCACCAAACGGCATTAGAAACTACCAATCTGACTGTAGTCAATCTCACAAAGAGGATTCTAACAGATGTTGAAATTAAACTCTTGAGTCTGGGCTTGACCTTCTGCCCTAGCAACCACCTGGAGTATACGCAGACTCGGATAGACCTTTTTTGTTTCATACGTAAACTCAAGTTACATAAATACTTCAAATTACGACCGCATACCAAGGATCCTAAAGTGACGTTATTAAGATTAACAGCTACCGACATACTGAGCAGCAATGATTTGCCAGACATGGAACTCCTGGAGGACTTGAGATATGAACAAGATACTCAGCAGGATCAACCTCCAGTAGAGACCATGGACATGGCTGCAAGAGCCTCCAAGCAAGGTACTGAACAAGAAAAGGAGGAGAGTCACTTCAAACCAACCTCAGTATTCAACCCTCAGTTACCATGGGATGCCATAGATGTTTTCTCGGAAGCAATGAGCAACGATCTTCTGAAATTTAGAAAAAGTAATAAGAACTGTGTGCCAGCAGGAAACATCACTCTATTTGAAAGAACAGCACTACAGGGCCTGATGAGTGATGTAAACATCATTATAAAGCCTTCAGATAAAGGCGGAAATGTCGTCTTGATGACCAGGGTCGAGTACCGCAATGAGGCTATTAGACAACTATCTGATGAGAAGTATTATGAACGAACCAACATTGAGGTATATAAACAAAGTATGGAACTTTATGACGGACTTATAAGGAAGTGGTATGATCAATCTATGTTAGGGAGCGATGAATATCTATTTCTACGCAGCGGAAATCCCACAGTTCCCACATTCTACCTTCTTCCAAAATTACACAAAGACTGCATTCCTCCTCCTGGCAGACCTATTGTGTCCTCCGTCAATGGACTAACAGAACATCTGTCTATGTTTATCGATAGCTCCCTATTTTCATTTGTTACACATCTCCAGTCGTATACCAAAGACACTAAGGACTTTCTTAACAAGATTACCACTATCACCTGGGACTCTATGTATCTATTAATGGTGTTGGACATTACCAGCCTATATACATGTATTAAACATGAACATGGTCTGCTTGCTATCCGACGCTATTTAGACCAACGTCAACTACGCTAGGCAAAACATAACTTGATGATTCTTGAGTTTGCAGAATTCTGCCTCACGAACAACATTTTTTTGTTCGAAGAGCAATTCTTTAGACAAGTGTCAGGGACAACTTTGGGCACCTGCTTTGCCCCAAGCTATGCAAACTTGTTCGTTGGCTGGTGGGAGGAGCAGGTGCCCAGACAATACGAGGGAGAGGGCAGCGGCAGGGTTGTACAATGGCATCGATATATCGATGACCTGTTCATTGTGTGGCAAGGGACAGTGGACACGGCTCAGAGATATATCGATGTCCTAAATGACAATAATTATAACTTGCACTTCTCTGGTTCTATTAGCTCAGTGGCACTGAACTACTTGGACCTGAGGGTGTTAATTGAGAACGGTGAATTGCATACGGCACTTTATCGAAAACTAACTACCGGCAATTCAACCCTGTACTCTAACAGCAATCATCCACTAAAGTTGATAAAGACTATACCATATGGTGAACTCCTCAGATTACAGAGGAATAGCTCCAGGGAACAGGATTTCGAGGCGGCTGCCTCGGACTATATCGGGAGATTTAATCTGAGAGGTTACGACAGGAGCTCACTCGAAAATACACTCAGAAAAGTCAGAAAGATCCCCAGGGAGGAACTTCTTAAAGAGAAACCTAAGGAAAAGACCTTAAAACAGGAAGGTAAATTCCGTATGATCACCCCTTTTTCATCTGAGGCCAATTATCTGAAAAAGATGCTACGTAAGAACTGGCATATCCTGAAGAAAGATAATCTTATCAAGGATGATATACCCGAGTTTCCCTTGGTTACATGAAAAAAAGGCTAGGTCTCTACAGGACATGCTAGTGAGAAGCCATTTGGACAAAGTTACACCCAAAACAAACACTTTGATAGACATGAAGGGCTTTTTTCTCTTGTAGCAGGTGCAAGGCTTGCACACCTAGCAAGAGAGTTCTTACGTACAACATACTAGATACAGGCTTAACTAAGACAATCACCAAGTTTATCACCTGTATTACACCGTATGGGGTGTACTGCCTGGTCTGCCCATGTGGCTTACGCTACATAGGGAGCACTATACATCAGCTTAAGATCAGGATCTTAGAGCACTTAAGGGTGATCAACAAGGCAGATCCCGCTTACCCTGTCGCGCGGCACTTTGCCGAAAGCCATCAGAGTAACAGGAGTAAGTTACAATATTTTGGTCTGGATTTCATTCCCTTCTCAATTATGGGGGGTGATAGACTGCGCAAGTTGCGCCGTCTCGAATCCAGGTATATTATTGATTTGTCTACTAAATTTCCCAAAGGCCTCAACAGTGGAGAGGATCTAGCTGTCCACCTGGGTTCATAGAATAGCTACTTATTTGACTACCTTAGAGTTATTGCCGACTTGCTTCATGAAATCTGAAATTTGTAAATTTGTGGTTTTAGTAAAGCATAGCCCACCATTTCACTATTTAGTGTTCATGTGATTATGCACTTCTGAAGTCACTAGAGATGCAATGTATATATCAGCACTTACATGATTTTATTTTGATTATGATTTTGAGTTTAATTTTGACTTTGTCTGCTTTCTGTTAATACAATATGCTCACTATGGTCTAGCAAGGGACATAAGCCGATCCACGGCGAGAGAGTTTCTATACCTCGGTGTCTTGTTTCGTTTAATGAAACAATGAATTGAGAGCTTGTGCCGATTCACGGCTACAATACTAAGTGATGAATACGCTTTAAGAAATTCCAATATGGCGCCCATGATGTTTACTGGGGTTTTTGTTGTCCTTTGTTTATGAGCATGCATGTGTAAAAACTTTATCAACATGTCCGACACAGGGTGTCGCGAACACCGAAGAAGGCTGTAGGCCGAAACGCCTCTGTTTGGCAACAACAATTAAAGAAGTTTGCTTAAACGCCCCTCCCCCCCCCCCCCCGAGTGCAGTTATTCTTTGTCCAACACGAAGAATTGTGGAGCCTGATATATATATATAGCAGAGGGACGTCTTCACAGGTATTTGGCCAAAGACGAAGCGAGACCCAAAACTGGTGCAATTATGTTTTATTCGTGCTCAACACCATGCCGCCATTACGCGTTTCAGCCTGAAGAGGCCTTGCTCACATGATCTATATATATATATATATCACTGAAAAAAACATAGGTGTCAGGGCTGTTATAGTTAGCTGGATATTTCACTCGTACAAAACCATTAAAATTCCTCCGTTATAGTTAGTTCTACTAACTATAACTCGCGTGCCCGCAATCCACTGCTGATGGTGTCACATATTACATCATTCATGACATGGTCAGTGACATCACTGATGACATCATCCAGTGAATGTGGTTTGGTTTGATATTTAAATATATATTATATATAGAGCAATCTGCATTGAAGAATGAGTGGATGTATAAGTGTCTGGATGGAGGATTTAATAGGAGTGTGATTGACTGTATAAATGACTAATTTAAAGTGCCTAACTAAATATATGGAATAGTGATTAAACTGTGTGAATATCTGTATCACTCTGTATCTTGTGTAAACTACTGCATAAGTTGGTTACTAGCTGTGTGAAAGTCGATATTAGTTATTGATTAGTTAACTAAGTATTTGTATGGGAGAGTGAATGTGTGTGTGGTTGGGTGGGGTGTGTGACTGTCCAAAGATGTGTGAATAGTTGATTTAGTAGATGTATGAGGTTAAGACTGCGTGTGGAAACAGTTGTACAGGTGAGTGAATGTCTTTATTGGTATGGTGATGAGCAAATATATCTCTCAATGGTACATGTCCAACACAGTAGAAAAATAAAAGGCAGTGTATGTGACAGTTGTTGTATAAAAATAAGTATACATAAGACTCAGTAAATGTATGAGTGACTGTATGTATAACTGTAAACTTTTAATATCGATTTTATAAGACACTAAGTAAGAGTGATTATCTATATGAATAAATGAAGTGGTGTTTGTATAAGTGTCTAGCTGAGTAAATGCAAGTATGATTAATTGTTTGCATAAGTGAGTAGGATGACTGCATAAGTGAATAGGATGTGTGCTAGTGTGTACAGTCGATATAGGTGTATAAGAATATTTGATAGTGTTCTATTGATCTTTGTCAGCATGCATGAGTGAATCTATGGGTAAGTGATTAGATGTGTGTGTAGATCTAGGAAACACTGAGTGAGTTTTTAGAAATCAGTATTGGTGTGTCAATGGTTTCAAATATGGTACCCTGTATTTTATAGTGAGTGATGAAAGGTTATACTAGTATATGATGAGGTGTATCAGATTGTCACGTGGATGATGTCATCAGTGATGTCATCAGTAATGTCATTAAAGATGTCATCAGTGATGTCACTGACCATGACATGAATGATGTAATAAATGAATGAATATGCGACTTCTAAAGTGCGAACTTAGCCCAAGGGCATCAAGGCGCTGTAACAGACACAGATATGTGAAATCATCAGCAGTGGATTGCGGGCTCGCGAGTTATAGTAAGTAGAACTAACTATAATGGAGGAATTTCAATGGTTCTGTACTAGTGAAATGTCCAGCTAACTATACCAGCCCTGAAACCTATGGTTTTTCAGTGAATTTCTAAGGTTTTTTAAAATGCTAATTCTTAACTATACCATGTCTGAAACCTATGGTTTTTTTCAGTGAATTTCAAAGGTTTCTTAAATGATAATTTTCAAATGTAATAATAGATATATATATTTTTTTTTTGAAGCAGGTTTTCTACATTTGTTTAACTCTATATTTTTACATATTTATTTAAAAATTGCATTATATATATGTAATATAAATGGTAAAAAAAGTTTTTAAAATATGAAAACTGAAATATAGTTTTTTTATGTTTTATATTTTTATTTTAATATATTTTTATTATTTTCTTTATTTTCTAAAAAAAAAGAAAATTGGGGGTCGCGCACCCAAAGTGTACCTTTCTCGATTACTCCGTGGAACATAGCCACCATTTTAGAAATATTGTGAAGGATCCCAGTAGGGTGTGCAACGGGTGCCTATTTTCGTGCGTGATCGCTATATGACCGAAACACGACTCTAGCTCCCGCGCATTCGTGACACATGCACATTACTGTACGCGAAGCTCACGCGCTTCCGTGTGACGTCATATGCGTGTTCGACGCGGGGGGGCACGCGACTCCCGCGAAATTTTGTAATGTCTAAAATGAAGCCGCGCCTAAGCCAAGCCCGTCTGCGCCCGTCCGCGACCGGACACGGACCAGGGCCATATCCCCTGGTCTTGATGGCCGATTTACGTGGAGCAGGATTGATTTAGTAAGTCTGTCCTCTGCTACATGCACACTCGGCCATCATAGCATAAGAGTTGGGGAGGATGAAGGGTGCAGACACTGCCAATTTCGTTTCTGCACATTGACAGCAGATTCCAGGGTCAGTTGCTTCTCTCTGTCCTGTGGTCTGCTCAATCTGAGGTCGCTTCGTCGCCACAAGCATGACATACACGATCTTCTTGCGGATAAACAACCTGATCTGCTGTTTATCACAGAAACGTGGTTGGATGCCAATTCTGACCCCGACATCATTCAGGCACTACCAGATGATTACCAGATGGTGAGACTGGATAGACCTGAAGGCAGAGGGGGAGGAATTGCGATTGGGTTCAAACAGCAACTTTCCTGTCAATTGGAACCAGTCCATCTGGCGGGAAGTGAGGCTGGTGTTTTCACCATAAAAATTGATGGGAGAACAACTGTGAAAGGCTTCTTAATCTATCGCCCACCGGGACCTATGGCTAGGTTTAAAGGCAACCTTTTAGAGTGCGTCACAGAAACAGCGATAAGGAGAGACAAGTTTCTGTTACTCGGAGACTTAAACACGCACCTTGAAGATTTGTCCGACAAAGGAGCTATGGAGTTCCGTCTAGAACTTCAGACCCTACAGTTAGAGCTAAAGGGGCAGCTTCCTACACACCAACATGGACATTTGTTAGATCCAATATTCGCCAACTGGGAGGAAGTCTTGGTTGCCTCCCCGGTGCCCCTGCCCTGGACCGATCATTTCCTTGTACCATTTTCAATCTTCCTTCCTAAACATAAAGCCACGAACCCCACCCCCCTCAACTACCTCAGGCGTAAATGGGCTAGGTTTTCCCTGCCAGAGTTTAATAAGGCTCTCACCGCAGAGGGGCCCCCGGGAGGTGACAATGCGGATACGGCAAACAAACTGCTCAATGACCGTATCACGGCTGCCCTGAATTGCACAGCCCCATTGGGCCGGTCTAAGGAGGGGGCCCGGAGACAAAGAACTGCACCTTGGTTCAACGAGGCGTTGCGCTGTGCCAAGAGGGACTGTAAACGTGCAGAAAGACAGTGGAGTGTGGCCTACGATAACCAGTTGAAAGAGAGATATCTCGTCAATAGACGGGTTTATCACAATAAGATCCGGATAGAGAAAGCCGCATATTATGCTGACAAAATCCTGGGTGCAGAGAACTCAGCTAAGGAACTGTTCAGCGTATACAAATCCCTGTCCATCCCTAAAACCTCGACAGGAGGGGAAGAGTACTCGGTAGCCACCTGCAATCGTATTGCTAACTATTTTGGGGACAAAGTGTCCAAGATCTACTCTGCCTTCCCTGTCCCACCCTCAGTTGCGGAAGTATTAGCAGTACCAGCAGGAGAGGAAGCTGGACAAAACCTGCTTCTCAATTTTATTACCCCCTCATCAGAAGATCTAATTAAAATATGCAGATCAGTGAAGTCAGGTTCCCCTCGGGACCCAGCCTCTCCTAAGCAGTTGTGGGACAGCCTGATGACACTCGAACCCTACATCAGGCACCTGCTGGATGTCTCCTTCCGGTCCAGCTCTGTGCCAGAGGACTGGAAACAGGCTGTGGTGCTCCCACTCTGCAAGAAGCCCAACATAAGTCCTGAGAAGCTGGACAATCTGCGTTCCATTTCCCTGCTACCTTATTTCTCCAAAGTGGCGGAAAAGTTGGACAATATGCAGTTAATGCACTTTGTGGAGAAGACTAATCTTCTTCATCCCACCCAATTTGGGTTTCGGCCACGTCACTCCACGGAGTCAGCTCTCCTTATGGCAACCGAAACCATCAGGCAGGGTGCAGACGAGGGTCAAACTATGGCCTTGATACTTCTGGATCTCAGCGCTGCGTTCGACACTGTGGCACATTCCATCTTGCTACAGTGTCTGAGCAAAGGAGGGGTGAGAGGCGCAGCGCTGAAATGGATCCAATCATTCCTATCTGGCCGAGGCTTTCAAGTCAGGCAGGGTGACTTCTATTCGGAGCGTGTAGCTTTGGACCAGGGGGTGCCGCAAGGCTCATCCCTGAGTCCAACTCTCTTCAATCTCTACGTTGCTCCGGTAGCCACTATAGTGGAGAGTCACGGCCTGCCCATGGTGTCTTATGCCGACGACACACAGCTGGTCATCTCCCTATCGCGTGCGCCCAGTCTCGCGGCGGACATCTTCAGATCGTGCATGCAAGATCTTGCTGTCTGGATGTCCGCCAACTGCCTCAAGTTCAACGGAGGCAAGACTGAGGTGCTGGTCGTAGGGGGTGGCCAGGCGGCCTGGACGTCGGCATGGTGGCCGCCATGCCTGGGACCAACACCTACCCCCTGCCAGGAGGCGAGGAATTTGGGCATCTGGTTTGATTCCAACCTGACCTTTGGCCCCCAGATCAATCGGGTGATTGGATCCTGCTTCGGGACTCTCAAGAGCCTTAGGAAGGTGCTGAAATTTCTACCCATCAAAGCACGCCAAACGCTAGTGCATGCACTAGTCACATCCAAGATGGACTATGGCAACCTTCTCTATTTAGGGACCTTAGAGAAGAATCTGAGCCGCCTGCAGGTCTTGCAGAACGCTGCTGCCCGATTGGTGCTCAGACTACCCAGAAGGGCTGCCTCTAAAGCGGCTCTTCAGACCCTGCACTGGCTCCCGGTAAGAAGCAGGGTGGAATTTAAAGCACTCTGCACTTGCCATCGAATCGTCAATGGTAGGGCCCCCCTTCCATTGCAGGGACTGCTGACACAATATGAGCCTTCCCGTTCCCTTAGATCTTCCGGCTCGGGGCGTCTGTCCATGCCCAAGGTATCTAAAGCAAGGATGGGCGGAAGATCTTTCAGGCATCTGGCTGCGTTAAGCTGGAATAAACTTCCTGCGGCGTTGCGTCTTGAGCCATCCGAATCAATCTTTAGAGCCAAGTTAAAAACAATATTATTCACCCGGTAACAGGTTCTGCCCTCCTGTAGTTTCCCTGCAAGCACTCGCTCCATAGCGCGGGGACACGCCGCTGGGTGTCACCAAGCGCTTTACAAAACCCCCTATTATTATTATTATTATTATACATATATGTCTTTAATATACATATTAGGACTAGACATTATCTAAGCTATTCATAAAAATAATATCTTTTTACTTGAAATAAACTTATATTACTTTTAAATATAATTTTGCGAAATCGCTTTGGGTGTGTGCTGCCTGTGCGCAGGGTGCGCTGACCCCATGTGACCGCAAAAAAAAAAAAGATTTGATTGGTTCATAACATTTCCCATTCTAACTATTGAAGGACCCCACCCATTTCCATCATTCTTCTTTGAGCTTCTTTGGAGAGTGATCTGTCTGCTTAGAAGAAACTTTTCCCATTACTTTTTTTTGGGTGTTTTTGAGAAGAAAAAGAACATCATGGCTTCAGGACAACAGTCACAGCACCAGGAGGAACATTCTTCAGAAGAAGAATTTTTACCGGAAGCTCCACGCCCACAAAGGCTAACATCGGTGGTGTGGAAGTTTTTCACCTTCCTGGAGGGGCAGAAAAAAGTAAATGCCACTAAAGAAACCTGCAAAATCTGCAAGCGTGTCTTGTCCTGAGGTAGTCCTGAGAAAAATACTTCTGCGGTACTGCCTCGATGTATAAGCACCTGAGGACTCTGCATCCAGTGAATTTGGCTTGTGAGGAGTGCAGGAGAGTACAACAGAACCCTCCACCTGCTGTGCCATCACCACCAGACATACGTCCTGAATTTGCTCTCCTTACGCAGCACTGCGTCAAGTGCAATAAACTAATATCCTATGGAGAGCAGTCTGTTGAAGCGGTGTGTGCGGGGCAGAAAAATCATCGTTGTTAGAATTTTGCTTGCTTTTTTTGTTGGAAATGGCTGTTAATTCCTGAAGTTTCCTGTTTTTTTCGTTCTTTTTTTTTTTTTTTTAAACACCAAAAAAATAACAAAATCGTGCAAAAAATTAAAAAATACATATAAAAGAAAAAAGAGAAGAAAAAAAAGTTCTTCTCAGAACTAACTTCTCTGGTTAAAGACAGAAATATATTTGCATGTTAATGTGGGAAAGTTTGTTTGAATGTATGTGTATAGCTTAATTGACTGAAGTAATGCATTAGAAGTATAGGGTGAATGTATAAGTGCAGAACCATAAGTGTGTTGGTTAGTTAGGGGACTGCATTCATAGTGGATAGGGGTTTGAAGCAGTCCATGTGCTAAGGCCAGGCCCACTGCATGAGTACCTGGGTACTGACCGAATCATTAGAGTACTGCAAGGAAAGGCTCAGTGCACGAGTACTTGGATACTGACTGAATGATTAGAGTACTGTAAGGAGAGTGCCTGGGTGAATTTATAAGTGGTTGGGTTTTGGCGCAGTAAATGGATTAGTATATGGTGCTGAATGGCTCACTAGAGGAGTTTAAGGGCAGTGACAGGGTTTTTGCTGGAAGTGTATTGATACTGACTGGAGAATTGAAGGTGTGAAAGACAAGTGTGTAGGTGGTTATAGGACTGCACACATAGTGGATAGGGGTTTGAAGCAGTCCATGTGCTAAGGCCTGGCCCACTGCATGAGTACCTGGGTACTGACCGAATCATTAGAGCACTGCAAGGAAAGTGCCTGGGTGAATTTATAAGTGGTTGGGGTTTGGCACAGTGAATGGATTAGTACATGGTGCTGAATGGGTCAGTAGAGGAGTGCAAGGGGAGTAGGTTTTTAAGTGGTTATGTGTCAGGAAAGAGATGAAGAAACCACATTTTTCTGTCACAATGGTTGCACAAGTAGACACAGACTCACAGTGTGATTCTAGACAAGCAAGACTATTCCCTGGACTTTACCAGAAGATACTCACTAGTCTGGAAGGGGATAGGTAACTGCATACATTCTACACATTTCACTACTGCACTCTTGTGTGAATGCCTGACTCTGTGAATGCATAAGCAATGACTGGGTTCTAATACTACTGAAACCTGACAACAGGATAGATTGTTAAGCAGTTATGTGGCAGCAAAAACATAAAGTAACCACATGCTTCTGTCACAATGGTTGCACAAGTGCACACAGACTCACAGTGTGATTCTAGACAAGCAACACTATTCCCTGGACTTAAGCAGGTGAGACTCACTAGTCTGAAAGGGGTAAGGTGACTGCATACATTCTACATATTCAGCTACAGCGCTGCTAGTGTGAATGCCTGACTCATTCTGCAAATGCATAAGCAATCACTAGCTTCTAATACTACTGAAACTTGACAACAGGATAGTTTTTAAGCAGGTATGTGTCAGCAAAGATATTAAGTAACCACATGCTTCTGTCACAATGGTTGCCCAAGTGCACACAGACTCACAGTGTGATTCTAGACAAGCAGGACTATTCCCTTGACTTTAGCAGGAGAAACACAGTAGTCTAATTAAAAACAGAAGGCACCACATACACCACCTCACAAATTAATAACTCACCTTTCAAATTGATTTGTAGATTAAGAAGTATCTGAATCAAACACCAGATATTCTAATACAGAATGTCTGTAGTGCACTGCTCTTAGCAAATCCCAAAAATGGCAAACTTTCCCTCTCATTCTGCACACATATACATGTAAATATCAAATCACATCGCTTCCCATATTAATTCAAAAGTTAACACACATTTCTATTGCTTACACATTTCAACCCTTTCCTATTGACATAACTATGTACCCAACCCCATTCTGCTTAATGCCTGTTACCATATTAACAGTTCATGGAACACTCAGCTGAACACACAGGTTACAAGTTCAGCACACAATGTTGCAATTCCAAACAGCAAGTGTGCTTGACTTTTCAAAATATCAGCTTATCCTATGTAATGTTCCTTTCAAACAGTTTTTATTAACCAATCAGAAACATGCTTTTAAAACACAGAAACATGCACCCTATTTTTTAGTCTATGATGTCCTCAAACAGCCAATTATTTCTCTTCTATTTTAAAACTGCATCTTGTTCATCATTTTAGAAAATTCTTAGTTTTCAAACTGCCCATTTCACATATAGACACCTTCTAAGTGCATCCAGACCTCCCTTCAAGATGCTTAGCATGTGGATTGTGGGACACAGCTATATTTTCTGGTTGAGAAGTTGTGCTGAAAGCAGAGCTATTGACAAAGTTTTAGCTTTGCCAAATGTAGAAATTAAATGGATTTGACAGAGAGGATTAAAGTTGCATCAATTGAGGCCATTGGTTAAATCCTTTTTGCATCTCCAACACCCTGACCTCATAATTGTGCACTGTGGTGGCAATGACATAGGCACTTTGACTCGGGTAGGTCTGGAAATGCTTATGAAGGACACCTTTGGAGAATTGATGTCACTTTTTCCCCAAACTGCCTTTGTCTATTCTAACATATGCCAAAGACAGAAATGGAACTGGTCCAATCAATTTGATCCACAGATTGAGAAAACTAGGAAACATGTCAATAAAGCTGTTTCTGCTTATCTCAGAGATTATAGGATGGGGTCCATTTACAACAACAATCTGCGTTTTAATATAGACGGCATCTATAGTAGGCCTGGGCGGTAAATTCCGTTCCGCTCGCGGAATTTGGGTAATTTCGCGTTCCGCGGAGAACGCGAAATTACCCAAAATTCTGCATTCAGTGACTTCACAAAATGTTTTGCTTGTTCGCGTTCTCAAATGCGTGTTCGCGAGATATTTCTCCCTGAGCACGCAAACAGCGATTGCGAACAGTAAAAAAGCATCGCGAACACGCAATTCCATGTATTCGCGGAATTTGTGCATGTTTGCGGAGATTTGTAACCATTTGGCGGAGATTTGCGTAACGCGATTACGCAAATACCGCCAACTCTGCTCCCACCAGACTGGAGCATGTTTGTGGCTCTCGGAGGGAGGAAACAAACACGTTTTCCTTGCCCACACTCTTGTGGGCATGGAAACCGTGTCCCTGGATGCTTGTTTCTGATCCAGGGAAGGTATGGCTGGGCAGTTCGGGCTGGACTGTTCCCATGGGGCACAGGGTCAGACTGATGTGCGTATGGCCATGTCTGAACTGGGGTGGCGGAGTGAGCTAAAGAATGATGATGGATTAAACCCAGATCAGTTGACTGGGGGTGAGTGCTTGCAATGTTCAACACTCCGTCTATCTTCCCCTTTGGTTTTGCTTTGTTTGCCCTTAGTTGGTAGGGTATGGCCAGATGTGGGTCCCTTGCTCACTTTCCCACTGGATTCAAGCTAGCCTGGCTGATGACGGCTGATTAGCCAAAAACTGGTCCGAGGATGCTTGTTTCCGGTCCAGGGAAGACATGGTTTTCCAGTTCTGGCTGGACTGTTCCCATGAGGCACAGGGTCAGACTGATTTGCATAAGGCCCTGTCTGAACTGGGGTGGCGGAGTGGGCTAAACAATGATGATGGCATAAACCCAGATCAGTTGTTTTGTTTTTTTTTATTATTGAGACATAAGATGTATTTCAGTAATAAGTAAATACATATACAATTCATTGATCCAGATGCAAAAATAAGAAATTCTTAATATGCAATAAAATAGTCAAAGCTTGAAAAGAAAAACAGTTCATACAAACATTAATAGCATGGCCCAGAAATTGGTAAAAAACTATACTCCTAAATAAATATACATCATAAAATTTAATATTTCATATTTTGACTCCCTCCATTTCTTCAGGGGTGCCCAAATATTCTTGCCCAATTCTTGAGATTTCTTACCCTTAAATTCATAAAAGCATGACTCTATGTTATGTATGCCCAGTAACCTGGCGAGCCAAATCTGAAAGGTCGGGCGGTGGTATCCTTCCACCCTGCAGAAATAAGGATTCGTAATACCGCAACTGAAATAAAAACAAGAGCTTGGGCGTCCCTCCCAACCTTAAGTTTGTCATCCGTCCCTATTAGGACCAGGGTAGGGGATAGATCGATGTTAAGACCTAGCAGCCCCCCCAAAAACCGAGTTATCTCCCTACGAATTAAGACGAGGTTGGGACAGTGATAGAACATATGCAAAAGGTCTGCAGGACCAGTGTTACATTTAGGACATCTATCATCTTCTCTTACCCCCCATCCATACAATTTCACAGGAGTGTAATAGAGATTAAACAGAGTCTTATAATGTTAGGCCCTCAGATTTGAAGACCGAAATACTCTCTTATTTAGGAGTGGGCCAAATCTAAATGAACATCATGGTCCCCCAACTTCTGCGCCAATGTGGCTTCAGTTTTCTCCAAATCATCCCGGAGGCCAAGCAGCAAATAATTGTAGGCTGTACTTATCTTTTTACCCCCCCCCTAATTAAATAATCAACCAATTGGTTACCTGGAGGCAATATAATCCTTGGTCTATAAGCTAGTAGTGTTTGAACAATTTGCCCATATAGGACCCAGTGATTTTTAGGGATACCAAATTTCTGCTGTATCTCCTCAAAACTAAGGATGGCGTCACCTACCATGATGTCACCCAGGCACCTTACCCCGCACTCCCTCCAACTCAAGCAGTTTATACTCTGGCCCAGGTGAGGGAAGAGGCTGGATTTCGAAAGATTTGTGTTGACATTAATTCTTGGGATATTTAAGATTTTTCTCATGGCCTTCCAGGTCCCCCTAACCCCTTCAATAATCTTATACCTGGCTTTCATATAGTACCTTTGATCCGCTTCACACATCAGCAGCCCAAAAGCCTTCCTCCCCAACAATAACTCAAAAATAGAAGGGGGGCCCTGATTCTCGATTTGACCTTCCAAAGGTAATGGATCGAATTGGAGCAGTATGTTCATTTGTGTTAGGAGGCAGGTCCAATGATAAAGTCTGAGGTTCGGCATAGCCAAGCCTCTTCTAGCCAATGGTAATGACAGATGGTTAATCGAACGCCTGATCTTGCCGTACTGCCAAACAAACCTTACGAATATGGCATCTATTTTCCTGATCAGGCTTTCTCTTAGTTGCAATGGAATAGCCCTGAACAAATAGAGTATTTTGGGGAACATAGTCATTTTTAGAACATTCACCCTACCAATCAGTGAGAGGTGTAGCACCTCGATTCTTTTCAAGTCGGTTTCAATTGAATCAATAAGGGGTAGGTAGTTATCTGCGATAATCCTCTCCACCGAGGAATTCACCCTGACCCCGAGATATACGGCTGAATCTACAAACCTATGGTCTGTCTTAATGATATTTTTAGTATAGATAATCTGGGTTTTCCCTTCGTTCAGCCGGTAACCAGTTTGATACCCAAATTCCTTGGCCACTTATATCAAGACAGGCATAGCTTGGTGAGGATCCGTAGTTGTTATTGCCAAATCATCGGCATAAGCAAGCAATTTAGTGGTAAAACCATTTAACACAACCGGGCTAATCTGGCGGGAGGCCAAGATTTTTTGTAAAAGGGGATCTATATATAAAGAAAACAGAATCGGGGAGCAAGGGCAGCCCTGTCGCGTCCCCCTCTTAATTGCTATATCATCTGAGCCCAGGCCCATAACAAGGACCCGAGCCACCGGATCAACGTACATAGCTTTAATAGCCCTCAGAAATTTGCTACCAAAGCCTCTACCGGCCAGGATGACCCAGAGAAAATTCCAGACCACGCGGTCGAACGCTTTCTCCGCATCGAGGAGGATCATGGCCAACCCCCCCCCCGTGGCATCATGGGCATCAAATAGCGCTATTGCCCATCTGGTATGATCCGTCGTGCCTCTGCCCGGCACGGACCCATGCTGCCACGGGGAGACGAGACGACCGATGATACCCCCAATCTTTTAGCCCAGACCTTAGAGTATAATTTAGTGTCCACGTTGATTAGCGATATTGGGCGATAAGACCCTGGCACCTCCTTGGATTTCCCTTTCTTATGAAATATGATGATGTTAGTCTCTTTCCAGGAGTCCGGTATTATGCCTGGCCACAGGATGCCATTGAACAAATCAAGCAAGATTGGGGCTATCTCCTTTGCTAAACATTTGTAGACCTCCAAGGGGATTCCGTCGGGGCCTGCAGCCTTGCCTGCGGCTAATTCCCGTAGGGCATTAGATATTTCAATCAGAGCCAGGTCTCTCTCAAGATCTTCTCTGCACTGTATCTATGCCGGGACCACCATCCTCGTAATCCAAACTTTGCTCATGAGTCACCCCCTCCTCATAATACAGTTTTTGGTAAAAATTCTTAAAAACCCTTAGAATATCTTTAGGCTCAGTATACTCATTGCCATCGTCCTGTATACTGGAGATTAGATTCTTAGTCCTCTCTTGTCTTATACGCAGTGCCAGTGGTCTACCCACCTGTTCCCCTGTTTCGTAGCGTCTAGCCCATAGAAGCCTGATACTGGCTAGTTTCCTTCCGTGTAACTATTATCTGGAGATCTGCTTTAATGGTGGTAATTCTCTTTAAACTCTCCTGTCCCTCCGTCCCCTGTCCAATGTCCTTAATATGCTGCTCTTCAGCTACCGCTAACGAGTCCATAAGATTCTCAATCTCTCTCTTATCTCTCTCCTTAGCCTAGCTGAACAGCTTATCGTTTCTCCCCTTAAGGGGGCTTTGAATGCTTCCCAAACACCGTTGCGGGACGTACTGTATCGGTTAGCGTCATAAAACTCACTCACCCATTTTCTAAGATGTTCCACAAATCTAACGTCTGATAATAATCTCCTTTCGAAAGTCCAGCTAGTGTGCTTTCTCTATACCTTAGCTGCTACACAAAACAACATCAGAGGGTTATGATCCGAGATTGATTTTGGTAGTTTCTTAATGCGGACTTATTTATCTCTGAGGAGGAAATCAGAAAATAGTCCAGCTTAGAGTATCTCTGATTAGGGCTAGAGAAATAGGTGTAGCCGGGGTCTAACGGCTCCTTAACCCCCCAGACATTCTTGAGCTCGTGGGATTTCATAAGGGCGTCCAGAGCACGAAACACTCTGGGTTTCCGCCCTGAGTAACCATCTGATCTATTCCAGTCGACTGAAATATTTAGGTCCCCACAGACTATGATGGGAGTTGGCCAATTGACTAGCTCTCCTTCTAGAAAATCATAAACTTCTGGGTCGTCCTGATTAGACCCATAGACTACACAGAGGGGATAGCCTAAATTGAGCTCCACTATTGCCCATCTCCCTGCACTATCAGCCTTGTGTCGCTTAGCCCCCCCTAACGAGGGTTTTGCCAGAACGGCAACCCCCCTAACTGTCGAAGTTTGGGATGAACAGGCCAGAAGCTCAAACCCCTTGATATTCATCAGATTCCTTTTTGCCCATGGGAGATGGGTCTCTTGTAGGCAGAGAATGTCGATATTATTATATTTAGTAAAATGTCCCACCCTTTGACGCTTCCTCCAATCATTCAGCCCACCCACATTAGCTGTGCAAACTTTAATGTCTGGCATATCTTTGAGCTAAACTTTCCTGACGAGCCTGGACTATAACAACAACGTTCAGTGAAACCAACAAAACAATAGTGATTACCTCAAAACACCTTATCATCTCATTTTTTGCTTCCCCCCCTTACCCCCACCGCCCCCTGAACCTCTCCTCCCCGATCCCTCTCCCCTCCTTTCCTTCCCCCCCCTGCCTGCCCCCCATCCCCCGACCCTTCCCCTGCACCCTCACTCGTGAGGCGCTCAGACCTAGTCTGTGCATGTGATGGTCACAGTTGGAGCTGTGAAGAAAATAAACAAACAATTCAGTGTAAATATCATATTGCCCCTTACATCCTTGTAACTAACGATACTCCGAAGTCAACCGACCCATCGAACCTTTTAAATGACGCTTCAATAACCTGAGCAGGAAAACCCGACATTAGATATATCTACGACCCCTGAGAATCCAGATATTCTTTAGCTTTAATTTCCGAAGCAAAATATAATGTTCTTCCTTCGTTAATTATTTTTAATTGGGCCGGGTTGATCAAATAGGCCTGCATCTTTTTCTCTTGGAATGGTTTAATCAATTGCCTGAGTCTCCAGCGTCTCTCCACGGTTGCATGGCAAAAATCCGGGCGGCCAAAAAATGCTACCCCTGAAATGTTCCTCTTTGCACCCGGCCTTGCCTTTTCCGCGATTGCCTGCCTCAGCACGAAATTGCCCAGGAAGATTAAAATTGCCCTAGGTTTATCACCTTCCTTTGCATTTCTGTTATTCTTGAACGGGATGCGATGCGCACGCTGGATTTCTCCTGCCCAGTTCCAGCTTGAGAGCTCCGGAAACGCCTGCTCGAATAGTTTGATGATGTAGGCTCTCACAACGGAGCCTTCTGCTCCCTCAGGCACCCCAAGAATCCGGGGGTTGTTCGGCCTGAGCCGGTTTTCCATGTCCTCCAGTTTCCACTGGATGTCCACAACTTGGAAGCTTTGGGCTTCGACTTTACTGGATGCAGCCGCCGACTCCATCTCCGTAGAGACCACTCTCTCCTCAAGGTTGGTGACCCGGTCTCCCAGGTTAGTACAGGCCTTGGAAAGTTTCCTGACGACACCCTACATCTTCCTTACCGCAGCTTGGGACTTCCGACTATCTTGCCGGGTTTCCTCTCTGTGGGCGAGGATCTCCTGATGAATGACTTCCAGGAGCGACATTTGAGCAGCTGCCCCACCGGGGCTCCCCTGCAAGGGCATTGCTGACGAGTGATCCCAACGGAGCTCTCGTTGAGGGGGCTCCTGTCCTTTAGGCCCCATTAGGGGTTTGACTGCGGTTGCCGGGGACCCATGCTCAGGGTCGCTGTCAGACACAAGATTACTGACCCCTAGGCAGGAGCTATGATCTTCTTCGTCGTCTTCTTACCACTCGCTTCCCTCTGACACCGAGTAAAAACATTCACTCGGGTCTTTGTCCTTATCCTTTCCTTTGTTGGGTTCTGGAGGGGCCACAACATCATCAGCATCACGTTCCTGGCAGACCTGGCCTCCAACCTTAATCGCCCCGCTGTCAGCCTGGTCGCGTTCCTGCCCTTCTTGGTCTCTTGGCTTGGTCACAACTGAGTCCATGCTGGTTAAGTTTCCCTGATTAAACCCAGATCAGTTGACTGGGGGTGAGTGCTTGCAATGTTCAACACTCCGTCCATCATCCCCTTTGGTTTTGCTAAACTCATTTCTCACCGTTAAAGGTAAAGAACTACCAATGGTTAAAGCTTATCCTGCATCTGCTTTACTTTACAATGGTGATTTGGTATTGCTCTTTCGAACATCTAATGGATTAGTTGAGAATTTTGTACTTTTTATGGACAATCTGGATTTAGATACTAAATCTCTAATACTAATACTTTTAGACGCAAGTACTTAGTACCAGTTCCTACAACCCGTGGTTTTTATCAGTATAAGCCTGCACTTTATTTCCCTTGTATGCTGTCCGACTACTCTGATATCATTATGTGGGAGCTTATCTGAAAAATGCCTCACACTGATTTTAGACTGTTGATTTTTAGATTTCTCTTAAGTTTGAAGACTTATTTTCTTATTTGGCATATCTGCTGTACTGGAACTCCTTATCTGCTACAGATTGTATCTTCATGCATAGTCATCTATACAGAAGCTAGACAAACGACAAAGTATGCAATAATATGGAATGGTAGTATTTTTAATGATGTCTTTTTTAATGTAGCTCTATGGTATCTTAATGTATTATAATGCTTGCTCTTTTTTGGTTATAATCGAATAAATAAATCAATCAATCATTATTATAAAATATTGCATTGTATGAATAACCTAAATATACATATGATTAAATACATTGTTGATTTTTAGAGTGAGATAATAGATCTTCTATATATATGGATATACTGACCCCTTGATAAACTGTTATATTTTGGTGTTGTGATTCTTGCGAAATCAAGAAGTCTGCCTGAGCGCGGCCAGGACGTGCGAGACCAAGCACACACTGTACATGCTAGAAGGCTGCACGTGGCATGGGGTTGGCAGCTCACAAGGGGTTGAATGCAGTACATGTATGTTTGCATATGACAAAATATACATATCAAGGTATGGAGATGAGGCTGTCATTATAAGTGTCCCTGTACATGCTTCCAATTAAAAAAAGAAACATAAAGGGTTTTGTATACCACAAAATACATGTGTTCATCAGACCATGTAAATATTTCTGCATTTACGAGCAAAGGGGTGGATATACTAAAGGGTTTATGCCTGGAAGTAAAACTTTACAACGTTTCATATGAATAAATGTCATGTATGCATGCATATCAGTACATATTTAGATAGGTAGGTCTCAATAGATGTATTTGTTAATTTCAGCCATTTGTTTACAAAAAATAATCAAAAATTAAAAAAGGAAAAAAAGATAAAAAATGTAATTCCGTTCAACTTTTATCCCATCCCTTCTCTCTCTGACTACAATGAAGTCCCAAATATCCTCTTCAAGCTTTCTGCTGCTTTTTATGCAATTAGTCCAACTAACTGTCACAAATGTCCACTACTCCCAATAACAATTCACAGCTTTCCTGTTCTAATCCACTTTTATTAGTCTATCACTACTTCAAGTGCGACGAAACGCATGAGAGCTTGCGAGCGCAAACCTATAACAACTCATCAACAAGTTAAAAATGAAGCACATATTACTAATCTACTAACTATTTAACTGTAATTTTTGGTACCGGAGTAGCTTGCTACTCGCCCCAAGTAGCTTCATTGCCTTGTCAGGAGTGGTAAGAACTATTTAAATACAATTTACATTTGTAATGATAGAAACTTCTCTATCTTCCATTGTCCTGCTACAACCATCTTTAAAGCCAGCTGTGCCATCCAGAAAGTCATCACAGCTTACACCCCCTCTGAACATGCAGGACAAATGCACTATCACCAGGGACTCTCAGCACAGATGCAGTCACTCCATCAGACCAGAGACAAATAAATGGAAAATGCAAACAACATGGCAACCGACCTTCTCTTTCAATGAACCCAACACCTCTGTATCCATCAAGACTGTCCCATACTAGCTCCATTTTAGGGAATAATTAAAGATGCACCCCTTTAAAGAACACTGCATCCCTATGCAGTAAAAAGGAACCAACGACAGTCACATGTTGACTGTATCTATGCCTTTGACCATGTACAGCACTGCACTGCCCTTCAGCTAGTTTTGTGCTGCGGAAATCCCACATCTGTACACACATACATACATTCTTCACCAATTCCTCAAGAAATGCAACGTCTAATGCTATGAAGGCGGATCGAAGTCAGGGGAGAGGAGATTACTAAAAGAGAGGCTCCTTATAGTTAATTACAGACCAACACGGTAGGAGATGTACTAGATGTATACTTTTTTAGTGTAATACACCTAACAAAGCTGGTGCATGCTCTATACGTGGGCATTATGGGTCATCTTCATGGAATGTTGTGTGTTTTCCAGTGCACAGTTGTTCTCAATGAAGCAGTTTCTCAGCCTCTGGAGAAGCCCTCTAACTAATTCCCCACACCTTAATGGAGTGACAGTCACAGGGCAATTGGATGGGCGGAGGTGAAATTTAGGTCAGGGGAATTTATCCTATCATCCCTTCTACTTCCACCCAGGAAAGGAACCATAGCACATAGCTGCTTTCACTTTATATTGTAAGTATTGAATAAATGCAAGTTTCTGTTTTTCTTTGAACTCCACGGAACAGATTTAGAGGCTTCTTCTGTTAATTTGTTGTGTATGGTTTGGTCTGTTCCACGGTTTGTCTCGGAGGCATCGAATCAAATAATGTTACTTGAACATGATTTTAAGTTAGTTATGTGTGCTAATCTTATGTGTTTGATTGTAGGCATTTCGTAAACCAATCTATCATTTATATGTGCCATTCCCTACAACACTTGGCTTTGGTAATGGCTAATTAACTGAGTCGACTGTTTTAATCAAAGAAAGGGGTCAATGTTGGCACATTTTCTTCTTACTTGCCTTGTGTAAATATGTGTGAGGGTATTTTCAATACATGGTGGGGTGTTTAATAGAGGGTTCGGGCTCATAGCATCAATCACCAACTGTAGTTTAATAATCCCTTTTACATATTAGGAAGATATGATGGCAGGAAAAGACTGCTGAGCATGTTCATTCTACCTGTCATCTGACACTTCTTGACGCAAGGATGGTCAAATATCACACAACATTGCAACGATAGCACTTGCTGATAATGAAAATATATTTATTACATTTATTAAATGATTACATACATAGGAACTTCAGAGATAGAATCCCCACATGTATCATTTATCCCCATCACCAAAGACCCAAAGTGGCCCAGTGAGTCACTAATACCAAGTGGTACACACTGTAGAATAAGTCAGAACCTGGATCATAAAACAGTGTATCCCAATGACCTAAGATATGTTCATTAATAGACTGGTTTAGAGTACACCAAAGCACAACATCATGGCTCGGAAAAGGGGTGGGAGGAAACATAGATGGCTGAAGAAAAAGAAGGGCCATAGGTGGCCCTGCAGAAAGAAGCAGAGGGTGAGCAGCAGGGAACATGGAAAGAACAGAAGAACATGATGGGAAGAAGCTGAAGGGGATATGCAGAAGCAGGTCCAAGGGAAATAATCTGTGGGGAGAAGAAGCCCTGAGGCCACCACAGAGAATCATCTGACAAGGAATGAGTTGATAAGGGATAGCCAGAGTGCTAGAACATAAGCATTCATGAAGGGCGCAAGCAGTGAGAGAGCAGCAAGGAGGGGAAGACCGTGGAGATGAGATGCCAGACTGAAAGTAGAGAAACCACTGAAGAGGGAGAGATGTTGCGAAGGTAAAGAGAGAGAGAAGGAGCTGGACAGTTCGAAAAAATGCGAGAAGTCTTCCAAGGGCATAAAGAGATGTGCACGCTACCTAAGGATTTACAGGCAGATGGAAATCCTGTGCAGGGCAAGATAGGGATTATGGGTATATGGGAAATCTATCAAAACAGAAGCAGAGAAACAGGGCCATTGGTGAGGCCAAGGAAAGCAGGGATATGGGGAAGCTTGCATAGATTTAGCTAAAGTGTGGAGAAAAGCATTGTGGGGTCTATGAGGGGATGTTCCGTTGTCACATTTAATGTAATTTTCACATCTTTAGTCCATGACCACTGCTATATATTAAAAATAGTTTGGCTGACTTAGCTATAGACCTTGACCTATAATGTTCTCTTCCCTATGTATAGCGAGTCTATTAGATATATAGGGGTCCCCATTTTTCAAATTTAAAAAAAGAAAAGCATTGTGGGAGCACGGCAGGAAAGAGCTAAAGGGGTATACATGGTAGAGGGAATGCAAAGAAGCAGCTTCAGGGGAAAACATGAGGGTGCTAGGACACCCTACCTAAAATGGCCTGAAGACAGAGAGAAGCAGTGCTGGAGGAGAAGCAGGATTGCGCAGAAGCAACTGACTGGGAAGATAAGAGTGGGGCGACCAAGATGAATGGGAGCACTAGAGCAGCAGCTTATTCTAAGAGCATGAGCAGCAATCACATGGTAAAGGAGCACAGGTGAAAAGAGAAGCAGGGGGTCAAGGTAATTGCAATGACTTGTGAAAAGCCAAAGAGGAGCTCTGGGGAGAATCAGCTACGGGAGGCAGAAGAGAGCGTAGAAAGAAGCAGCTGAAGAGGGAAAATGAAGTGGTGGTAATCAAAGTGAGAATCAGCTTAAAAGGACAAGAGATGTCTTTGATGAAAGAGAGAAAAACAAAGGTGGTTAGTAAAAGGGATTAAAGGGGAAGAGAAAGAGTTGGTGAGCATGGATGGAAGCCACCGAAGGGTAGTGTAGAGGGTGAGAATGGAGGCCCCATCTAAAGGAAAGGAATAATGGATCTTTGTGGGGCATGGAAAGAAGAATACATTTTGAAAAACAGGTGAACATGGGAGAGCACACCGATAGGGAGAGTGGCAGTGGTCACGAGTAGAAACAGTTGAAGAGAGTAGAAGTGGTGGCCCATGTAGGGTGGAGAAATAATGAGGGAGAACGTGTCAGAAAGGAGTGAGGGTAGAGGCAGAAATGGCAACCTGTAGAGCAGCTGTATGGGAAGCATGGAGAAATGCACGAAAGGGTGGAAAATCAGGTGGACAGTTTGTGCTGAGACAGAGATTGCCCCAGAAAATCTGAATAAAAATCTGTTACAAGTTAAATAGTGAAAACATGATGAAAATTGTGGAGTGCATGGGGAGATTCCATTCCTGGATAATCAGTGGGGTGTCACTAGAAGTAGCAAAAGATTAAGAAGCACTGTTGTCATGTGGAGGAGCAACAATGAGTGCAGAACCAGTGGGGCATACAGGACCCAGCAATTGATGGAGCAGCACTACAAGCAAGTGGAAAAGCATCAATGAGTGGAAAACCGGATAGGCTCTGGTGAAGAGCATTAATGTCTGGGAATTGGTTGAGGTGTTGTGAGAAGCAGCAGTGGATGGAGAAGCAGTGTAGAAATCGGAGAGCAGGAGTAGAGAGGGAGTGAATCTGTTGAGGGTGAGGCAGTAAGTAATGAGGGAGTAGATTGATGAGAACCTTTAACAGCAGGGACAGGGGGGAATGGGTGAAAGAAGAAAGCTACCATCCAGGACACACAGACTGGCTCAATGTCAAAAGGGCTGTGCAACACTGGGGACTATACAGAGACTTTAATCATGTCTATGTGTTTGAAGTGAAACACATGGAATAGTGTTGCACAGAGAACAAACTGCAGTGACAATAAGAGCTATATAGAAACACAAACAGGTATTCAAGGCAATGAGAGAGTGACAGAATGTGTTGGTGGGAGGAATGTAGGAAGAATGAGAAACTTTGTAGGGAATTCGAAGGCAGTAGCAGTGGAAGGGAGTGGAGTGAGACAAATCAAGGAAAAGGGCAAAGTGGTAGGAATGCAAGAGGTGCAAGAGAATCAAAGAGATATATGTGAAAGATTGAGAAGGAGAAGAAACCTAAAGGAGGGGGAGATAAATACGTTGATGCAATGGAAGAGAGATGTCAGATTTCGTTTAAGAAAGTGCATAGTATGAAGAAGAAAGAGCAGAAAAAGCAGACATATATCACAGGTGTACCAACCAGTTGCATATCTTAAGTGGTCACCAGAGGGAAGATTTTGCACTGCCTCGAATATTATTGTGTATTTGTCACTACATTGACTCATGCATTGTACAGTTCCCATTTTGTCACGGAAATATACAACAATATTATATTGGTACCTACAACGTTTGCCCTTGCCAACAGTTAAATTCATAACCACCTGACCTTAGCATGTGGTAAATTGGTGCAATGGGCAAGTGCTCTTTCATCTGGCTACAGGATGTGGTTTCAAACGCCGATTTCTTGAGTTACCAGAGACATTGAGTCATGTTTACTGCTCCAGTGATGACTGTAGAGAGATGGCAATCACCCCATCCCTAAATCTAGTTCAATATTTATATCAATGAATTGGTTTCCTTTTCCTTTATTCACAGACGGGTGTAGACTATCTTCATACAGCTTGTTCAATGATTATGTGGTCGGTTCTCAACTTCCTCCATTTACAGGTGAGTATAAATTCTCTTCCAGCCTGCCTTGTGCAAGTAAGATGGAGCTCAGATCAATGATGATAAAGGAGACAGTAACTGGTATTACACCTAACCTAATCCTAAACCATATAGAAAATAAATACACATAAATCAGATTCCTGTGCATATCATCACAGGCAGAACACAGAAATTCGAATAATTCTCGGAAAATGTGTACATTGTTAATTGTGAATGTTCTCTAATGGGTCTATATCCAGCCTTGGGTGTGGTCAGTATTTCTCAAATCATCTTTAAACTGAGTAGTGCCAGCAGAGAGCTCCCGAGCACAGTCCAGAGGGAGAAATCTGGAAGAAAAAGAGGAAAAAAAGATAATGCTCAGGTGATGATTCAAAACATGAGAAAGTAAAAACATCTCAGCAATATATCGTCCCCATCATCCTCTTTGACATTATGAGTCCCAGTCCTTTGTCCACTTCATTTCAGGAGGATTTGTCATTTTAATTGAACCAGGCCTGACTTCCTTCTGAGGGCAGTCTGCGGAAGCAGAGCAGTTGAAGAAACCACTAACCCTTATCCAGTTATCCCCAAAGACAATCCATGATTTGAATAGAGCAGCCACGCTTCAGTTCTCTTTCCTGTGGAAAGTGCTTGTTCTCTCAGCCCAGGATTATTGAATCAGTGATCACTGGATCTACTCTCCTGTCTCCTGCCATCCCTCCATGCCGACCAGAAAGCACCCTGTATATACAAGATGGAGAATGGGTGACACACATCTCAGGGCTACATTACAAAGGGCTCGTTAAAATGATCTTATTTCCACACCATGGTATTTCTGGTGGTGGGATTTAACAGGGAGTACAAACATTTGTTGGGGAATAATTTGTGGGAACTGGTGTTTCCGCATTAATTCCCATGTTTTCCATCAGACTTTCACCTGGATATTTTGGATCCTCCATGTGAAAAATAAAAACATTTAATTCGTATGAGGCTTGTAATTCCCAATACTAGACCCATTGGAATTCACAGGCCACTCGTACTGAGAGACACAGGGTCTGGTTAACAAAGGTAAACATACACTTTTGTATTAGTTTATGATTGCTATTCTCAAAGGTGTGTTACTTGTAGTATCTTTACGACTGCGGCTTCTCTGCACATTAAACGAAAGGACTAGCCTATGTTTTTATGTGCAGAAACTCTGTCGTTGTAAAGCTACTACTAGAAAAAGTTATTTTGTGAATAGCAAACGATGGTAATCTTACACAAAAGTGTAAGTTTTTTGTTTGTGAATCAAACCCTTAGTATTTAGCGAGAATGCTGCCATTCAGATATATCTGTGTGATACATGATTCTATTTTTTCTTTTTGCAATTTAATTAGGGCAAACCTTGCTCAATGGCATTAGAGCACTTTACATGGTCATCTGAATGGGTTACACAGAGGCACAGGATAATTGAATGATTTGCCCAGATTCACAGGATGTTGACAGAGGCCAGGGAACGAACATGGTTCCACAGTGTCAACGTCAGCGGCGCTACCCTCAAGGCCACATCTCTAACTTTTAGAACTAAGGTTGATAATATTCACACCAGGCAGGAGAAGGATAGACAAAGGTTGCAAAACGCAATGTGTTGATTACCTGCGGGTGATCCAGAGCTCAAATCGAAGTTTGCTGAAAAGAAACAAAAACAGAGCATTATCTTATATTTTATTCCTTGAACTTTGGTCAAAATGTAGAAGTTGTGCTGTCTCAGAAGTTTCAAGTAGTGACTAGTGATGCTGCACAAACAATATTATAGCGGTTCTGCATCTGCGGCGCAATAATGATGCCACACAATTAGTGCTATAGAGAAACTATATGAATGTGCACCAATAGTTATATAGAGCGATTCTGCCGGTAGAGCTATAATGCCTGAGCACTGCAATGCTGATGCACCAAGCCATGACATAGCAGGCTGTCACTTATTTTGCTGATCCCATTCTTGCCATTATCTGAAGATGTTATGTACATTCCATTGTATCTCACTGGGAGAACTGTTGAATGTAGAAGGAATCCATACAGAAAAAAAATATTGCATTTTGCCACACACAATAATGTGTCCAACCACCTTTCAGTGCAAAGCAGCAGTGTTGTTTGCTAAAAAGGTTTTCATCTGACTGGATATATTTGTGTGCATACATCTATATCCAAATATACACATATAGATGCATATGCACACATACATAAAAAGTGATATTTAACCATTTTAAGGAAGTGTGTGTGTGTTTCTAGATATTTCTGTATATTACACAGTGGATGTCGCCACATGATATTTATAGTTAGGGCCATGGTATCAAAAGAGATCGATTTTTGGGTTTGGTAGTAACTTTGGCGGCGTTTGACAAATCTTCATAAAATGTTCCTAAAACAAGTCTCATCCACCTCATCAACTTCCTGGAAAGATATGGAGTGATCCATCAAGGAGGGGTCAAGAACAAGGGTGGGTTCCAAAACATGCTTTTCCCATGAAAGTTTACATAGAAAAATTGAAGAGCAATTCAGGAAAAAATGACTGAACGAAATTACAGCAAATTCGGCAGAAGACTGAAATCACACAGCATGCTGTTTGTGATTTAATATAAATCCGTTCAGTAGTTTTTGAGAAATTAAGGATCAAAATTAATAGATATCCGGGCATGACCATGCAATTTGATCGACAGGCAGAAGCTTTTTTTGCTAACAACTTTGGTGCCATATGGTTGAATCTTCACAAAACCTTTCTTTAAAAAGGTTCAGCTATCTCATCTTTTTCCTGGAAATGTTTGGGCTTATCCATCAAGCTGCAGCCAAAAAAAACAGGGGGGAGGGTGTGTCTCAAAATGCAATTTCCCCATGCAATTTCCATAGAGAAACCTAGACAGCACTAAAGCCAAAATAGCTGAATGGAATTACACCTAAGTTGGCAGAAAGTTAGATTTACACCTAGAAGGCATGCTTTTTGTGATTTGGTGTGCGTCTGCTCAGTAGTTTCTGAGAAATTAAGGTTAAAAATGTATAGATGGACGGTTGGGATATTGAGAGTTTCAAAAGAGTTTCAAGAGATTACTGAGGGCAAGCAACTTCTAATAATGGAGTGATCTGATTTGTCGGGAAGGTCTTTTTTCCCATTGGCCATTTTCTGGTTGGCCATGTCTTGCAAGAGTCCTGCGGACAGAGAAAATATTCCTTAAAAAAAAGATTGCGTGCAGGGGGATTTGATGACCTGTGGAGGTTTGGCCTCTGGTATGGCAAAGGCATGATAGGGGACTGGCCACCTGCGTGAGGTTGGGCACAGGGCCTGGCCGCCAACCTCACACCGTACTTGGCCAAGTGCTGTGTATGACGGGGGGATGAAATAGTTATGCATAATAATAAAATCTTACGTTATGTTAAAAAAAGAATTAACTTCACTGTAAAAAGAAAGGTTAAAGTGAGTTTATAGTTAGGTGCGATAATATTATCTTACTCTACATTTTTTTAAAAACCTTAAAATTTCCTGGAAAAAAATCAAAGGTTAAATTGACATTATAGTTAGGTTAAAATGTCTCCTACAACATATTATTTTAAACAAAAAAAACACTGATATTCACCAGTCATAGTTAACTGAATAAACTATAACTCATGGCCTCGCCATGCACTGCTTGGTATCACCTTACAAATGACATCACTTATAAAAAGTTCTATGACATCAATAATGCCATTAACTGATGAAGTTGAAATGAGTTATAGTTAAACTAACCTTGGTGTTTTTTCAGTATATATTTATATACTACCTACTGGCCGTTCCCAGTGTACTTAGGATCATGCTTCTATAGAAAAAGCATTTTTGACTTGCATATATCTTTTGGCGTTTTTTGACAAATCTTCAAGAAAGTTTCCCAAAAAAAGTGTGACAGTGAGTCTTGTTGTGCGTGGACATTTTCGGGGTGATTCGTTAAGTATTGGTCAAGAAAATGGGGGATCAAAAAAGTGCATTTACCATGTTAATTTCCATAGACTAATTAGACACCCCTGCAGCCCAAACTGCTGAACGGAATTGCACGAGAGAATAAGCCCACTCTGTCAATCAGTGGGTCCTATTTTTTTGTTAGTTTTTGGTACAGTGGGACAGTGGCAGGACCCCAGCGTGACTTTCGCTGAACCAACCACCTATGTATTCCTATTTTTTGTAAACCCCTTCATCACTACCACAAGCACCAATTAAAACACACTGTTCCAGAATTCGAATTTGGTGTCATTCTGTTGAGCCATTTTTTCTGTACCTGTAACCAAATCTTTCTATCTGGAGTAACATATGAAATTAACATTGTGGGGCTATTCTTTTTCTTGGTCCCCATTTGGAGGATCACCCCAAAACTTTTCCGGAAAGATCTGAGGTCGATGGACATTTTTGTTAATGTTTTGAAAAGATTGGTCAACCGCACCAAAGTTATTGGCAAAACAAAAATCACTCTAACAACTCTGACCTAACTGTAAGTACACTGTACATGTACTTTATGCTAATTGAAGTGAATAATGCAACCAGCCTTCAGCATTTATTCACGCATATGCCTAGGAAAATACTTCCTTTCCTGGGTGGATTGTGTCTACGTTTTAAATGCCTCTTTCACTGGGAATTATACTACTAGAAAGCTCTACACCAGTTCCGGAACCGGTAACCATTGTACAGGAACCAGTGATCCTGATCATTGAAAATTCACTCTGCAGCCTCCTAGTCCCTATCTAGAGTCGCCACTTCGTCAAGAGAAACTCTTACTGGTAAAATCTGAATTTAAATCCTGTAAAACTTCACAGTGGCTCTATTGCTAACTGGTTTGTCAGAAGCCGAAGGCATCCTGGGTGCACAAGATAATTTGGTCTGCTACCTGCAGATTATAAGAAACGTGTATTTTAACATTGCCAGTGCATCTTAAATTAACCTGAGCCGTAAGGTGCCAGGACCCCAAGGCACCCACTGGGCACCAGAAAAAAACCATATAACATGTTGTATTCTAAATATGCACAATGACGTTTGCTGCTGCACAACAACGCTGACCACATAAAGAACTGGAGCAAAATAGCACACACATAATATATATAATATGATGTAAATCTACATCTCTATGCACATTAACACAGACCACAAACAAAAAGCAACAGCCACCAATTTACATAATGCAGCCTACTGGTGCGCAGCTGCTACAAAACAGCCAATGTATCACGATATTTAAGCAATGTTTTATACCTGAAATGCCAATTGCAGGCATCCTGACGGTGACAGTGCTCGGGTCAACAGAGCGAGACGTAGAACACTAAAAGGAAAGAAAAAAAAGTAGAGTCCTTAGCTTTCACTTCACATCAGGAGCCCCCGCCACAGCTGGAATCGAGAAAATCCCCCCAGTTACACTTTCTGCCATCACTGCATCTTCGATACTCTTGTCACATGACGCAGCAATTCGAACAGGCCCACCTTCATATGAGACGTCACAGTCATCACTTCCCACTCACATCTGGATCCCAAACTCAGCCGATGCTCTTATTAGGTGTGAACACTCGTCTCCTTTGGCGGGCTTGATATACAGCATTCTTTTACAATCAGCACCTTCTCACGCACCAGCCCCATTTACAGGGCATCCAGAAACCTCACCCATCACACAGGCGACCGACGCCTTCCAGGACTGCTTCCCGCTTCCCACGTGTCAGCCCATCGCATCCATTGCAACCTTACAATCGCTCACACCAAGTATTCCCAACATAAGGTTACGCACATTACCTTATGCACGGGAGGATTAATAATAACTGTTCACTTATTCTAATATAAACACAGTCTGATTAGTAGGCATGGTTGCCTACAATACGTTGATCACAGATGATTATACAGTAAACAAGGTTACTTACATTAGCCCCAATCTGTAGACATGGTCACTTACATTACTTTATACGCAGTCTGCACAGTACACACGTTTTCACATATTACCTTAACTTCCTTAATCATCATATTACACAGGGTTTATTGAATTACTTTAAATATAGTTTGAGTGCTAAATAACCCCTAACTACCTAACGGTACTAATAAGTACATTGTCCAGAAGTATAACCGGTGTTTTTAATTCCCAGCACAAAAAACTCTGGGGCATATTACCAACGTTAAACGATATTTATCGCTAACGATGCTTAGCAACAAATTTTTTAACGCTAAGCATCGTCAGAAATTATCGCAGATAAACCTTGCTATTATCAAGGTTTATCGCAAATGCGATAAAAAACGGCCGCAATGCATGAATATCGCCCCTCTGCCTTCTGCTTTGCATCAAACCGTGCTGCAGTTCCTGGTCTGAGGACCCCTTTCAACCTCTGGGTCACCACCTCACCTGTCCTGCCTCTGCAAACCTTGGGGCATATTATCAAGGGGGTTTATCTCCGCTTTTTTGGCTTTAAAAGCCAAGAAAGCGGAGATAAAATTATCTCCCTATTACCTAGCTGTGGCTAACACCAGTTAGCGACAGCTAGTAGGAGATAGCGACCATCTTGGGCCCCACTTTGCATGTCAGTGATATTTATCACTAATGACATGCAAAGTGGGCGTGCCAAGATGTTAGCGACTGGAAACAGTCGCTAACATCGCTATCTCCTATTACCAACTTTTGGAGATATTCGCGCTAAGCGCGAATATCTCCAAAAACTAACACCTGCCCTGAGCAGTTCTTAGCCATGTTATCCAATGGGAGGTGGATAACATGGCTAAGAGCATTAGCTCGGTAATGCATGAATATCGCTGACTTTTCAGCGATATTCATGCATTGCGGCCGTTTTTTATCGCATTTGCGATAAACCTTGATAATAGCAAGGTTTATCTGCGATAATTTCTGACGATGCTTAGCGTTAAAAAATTCGTTGCTAAGCATCGTTAGCGATAAATATCGCTTAACGTTGGTAATATGCCCCCTTGTGTCCCCTGCAAGTCCTGGTCTCACTGCAGCTGATGGCCTCAATGCTGCAGGAGCTGGCGGCAAACAGAGGGTACAGAAAGAACCCTTCCCAGCTTTCCTTTTCCAGAGTGCCTGCTGTGACTAAAGATTTCGTAGAGCACATAAAAAGCATTCCATCATCCTCGCAATTATTTTCTTTTTTCTCCACGAGGAATAATGTGTTGTCAATGAAGAAGCCCCTTTCTATGCATCTACCCGATGTCTGGGAGAGTTGTGCTCCCCTTCTCACGCTGCATAGGGATTTACTCCAGCCTTTTCACAAGTGCATTTCCATGGAGGGAAAGGGTCGTAAAACTGTCATAGCTGTGGTTGCTCCTAAATCCACAAGGCCACAATTCCTATTCCCTCACTTGGGTGTCACTGCAGCATCATTTCACCCAGTCATGGCGTACATTCCCCTAGTAGTAAATGGATTTACATCTGCTATCAGGGCCGGCCTAAGGCATGTGCAAGCTGTGCACCTGCACAGGGCCCCCAAACCCCAGGGGCCGCCACGCCAATATATATCCTTCGATACATATTTGCGTGGCGGCCCCTGGCAGAGATTTGGCGGCCTCGGGCCCCCTACCTACACTCCCTGCTCAGGGCCTCCGTGAGCCTAGAGCCGGCCCTGTAGGCATCCTTCTGTGATTACCGAGCAGGTATAAACTCTGCCATTTTTGGCTGTAAACATATGATTATGGGTACAAATCCCTTTGTTATTCAGCCATTTGAGTTCTGCACAAAATCTCAATCGCCTCCAATACAAAGCTTCCATAATTAAGATTCCGAGCTCTCTTCGGGATGTGAAGTTTGTTTGTTATCATGAGTCTTGCTACAGTGTATGAATATAAAACAAATGATTTCCACTCAGGAGAGGTGTCAGAATCAGGGTGGCATTTTGCAAGTGTCATGCCTCAAACAAAGTCCAATAAAGATGACTGTATTTGTTTGCTTAATCTGAATAGGGCCTTCAAACAACTGTTAAGGAATTGCCCTCATTTTACTACATATGGCCGTTTGCCTCAGTGCGCACTGTTTATCAAATAGAGGCCTGAAAATAGTGATTCTGCCGCTGTAAAACTACTTATGAAAATGCTGTATTGTGATGCTGTCATTGTGCTGGGACATTTTTAATGGGAAACATGTTTTCTTCATTGATTTAAATCTCTGTAATATTTTATGAGCAATGCTTAAATAAACCATATGTCTGTAAAGTGGAAGGATATCTGTTCTCATTTGATGTTAAAGGGTCCTTCATGTCTGTCTGGATAGGACTGAAGATCCTAAAAAAGTCCAAAGGCTCATTGCTAAGTGTGGGTCCAGTCATACGAAGTTAGCCCCTTCTAAACGATTCATTTCTAAGTGGGTATTTCATTATATAGCTCTATATTGTCTAAAACTATTAGGTCCCTACTTGGACCAGAAGCTCATTGAGGGTAAAAAGTGATTAAGAAATGTTTACATTTCAAACATTTTCAAGGCTGTCACCTGGAGATCTATTCATGTAATACATGGGATTCTGCAACTCCAGTATAACAAACAACAGTCACTAATTTCTTTAAAATTGTCAACTTGTGACATACCAAGTCGATGATTGTAAAGAAAAGACATCAGAACTCATCTATTCTAAGGTTATTAATGCTGAGTTCGGGCGTCACAATGTCTACTGCCAGAGACTGCAGCCGAGGTGAAAGGCAGGTCAGGTAACAGAGCATAAATAAAGCAGCTGTTTAAAGCAACAACCAGAATGTTGCAGTTCTTTCTTCTGCTCTATTTCAGTAGCATACAATAAGGGCCAGAGAGAATGTGTTTATTTGTTTGCAATGCATAGACAGAGAAAAGCTAGAATATTTATGCATGTTTCTACATGTTCTGAGCTACTACAGCAATTGTTTTTTAAAAACCTGACTTGTGTTGAACTGTTTCTAATGATGTGTTTAATTTTGCACTACAGGTTTTATTTGTATTCTTCATGTTTGCCAACATGCTCATTCTTTCATATGAAAGAGCTACACACGAAGGTTTTAAGTGGTTTGTGGGAAAGATGACAGTGTACATATATTATATGGGATAAAGTATCCCCCAGCGCACATGATAATGATATTGCAAGTCCCATGGGAGTTTCATAGCCTTATAAAGGAACTTGGGCTTTGGAGTCATTCCTCTAAATGATTATGGAATTCCTCGGTGAATTGCAATAGCCTTATGGGTACTTTATTGGTTATATAAAAGGCTACTTGTGATGCTACATAGGTGCTTAACTGTAAAAACCTATTTCAGTTGAGTTCTGATGTCACAAAGCCTACTGCCAGAGCCAGCAGCTGAGGGGAAATGCAGGTCAGGTCACTGAGCTTAATTAGAGTGACTGTTTAAAGAGTGAAAACAAAAATGTGCTTTTCTTTTTCTGCCCTGTTTAACTAGCTGTGCAGTAACATGCAGCAAGAAGATATTAATCGCAACTTGTTTGTTTGCAATTCTTAAGTAATTACAGCAAAGTTAGAATCTTTATGCATGTTTGTACACATTCTGACTATCACTGAAAAAACGTTCCTGCTGCCACAAAGTTGTACAATGGGTAGTGGGTGAACTGGCGCTTTGTGGAGCCTTCCCACAGGAAATGCACACTCCACCAGGGTCACTATCCCACCCTCCTCCTATCTCCAGATAGGTTTGAAAAAATGTGTTTCATTAAATTGTCTGTATTATAAAAAATATTATTGGTTGGAAATGTAAAATGGAATCCCACACAGGCTCAGGAATATTAAGTGTGTATAACTTTTATGAAGATTTCAATGAGGGACAGTCAATATTATAAGTAGCTTTTACTTAAGTAAAAGTATTTGTATGTATTGCTGTTTTATTTGTTGTTTCAACTTTATTTCGGCTAATATAGCCATAAAAGCAGGAAGTACAAAAAGAAAAACATTTACAGACAAATATATACAGTACCCTATACCAGCAAATAGTCACATGATCAGGTTACAATGGATAAAATGGGGCAAACGAACAATTAATCCATATCAGTAATTATACAAATACCACATTAAAATCAAGATCTCACTTTATAATTTAAATAAAAGAATTATTTTTCATGATATAAAAGCCAGAATTTAAAACCTTTAAAAACCACATTTAAAAGATAAAATCAGTGCTATCTATGGTAACTTATGCAGGGTGGAGAAGACTACGGACCCCATTATTACATTACAGCTTGTGGCCAAGCTGTTTTCTAATTAAGTACACGTTGAATAAAAACCTGCTTATACAGACCACTACCAGTTGTGAGGTATTAGACTTAATTATACGCTCTGCCTCTTTATAGGATCTAACACCCATATTTTTACAGAGGGGTCTAATCCAACGGTCTCTAGGTGACTTATAGACCGGACAAAAAAACATTAGGTGGACGTCGTCTTCTTTTGCCTTTAGAGAGCAGAGGATACAAAAACCACTATCATTTTTACCCCCCCCCACCCACAGGTATTTGCATTCGTCTGGAGCACCCCATATCTAAATTGCAAATATAAAGTTTTTGCTAGTGGTGGTCCTATCTCGTCCATAAATGGTTCAAATGCAGCATTATCCTTTACATTCAGGAATTTCTGGGTCAATATGCCAATGGATGAACTATGGAGTAGCTCACCATTGACATAAGACCAGAAAGTGGACTTTAGGAGTTTTTTAAACGGGAGTGTCATATTCTGAGGTTCTTCCCAATAATGGGACAACCCTAGCCTGGTACACCAAAAGGAAATATGTTTTAACCATGCGATTTTCTTATACTCATCAATCTGAATAACTTCTATTAATCCACTTTTATAGTTACACAGCTCCGGGGTTGTCCAAAGCCTTACCCAATACAACAATGGCCTTAAAATTGCTTGGTAGTCTGTCCGTTTAAGATCAATATCCAGGAGCACTGGAACTAGGGGAGTTCTAGTTGGTAATTTTAGCAACCTACGTATGAAGTGATTTTCTTCTCGTTCAAAATTACTTTTACAGCAATGCCCCCAAACCTCAGCACCATAAAGTGCCGCTGATTGGGCCTTTGCCTTAAATACTTCAAGTGCCGGCGTGATAGCTTTAGAATGACTTGCGCCATGCACTTTTAGAATGGGCATCGAATTTTGTTTAAAGGACAATCTACTTTTTACCAGATGCCCCTTCCATGAAAGGTTACTATCTAACATAATACCTAGATAGTTGAAACTCCCCACATACTCCAATTTTTGATTATTTAAGGCCCAATTCTTCCTAAAGGACTTTTGCTGGTTTATGGACATATATTTAGTTTTAGACTAATTTATTTCTAACCCCTTCTCTACACAGTAACGATAGAATGAATTCACCAGATTTTGGAGACCCTTCGGACTCTGAGAGATGAGGATTGTATCATCGGTAAAAAGAAGTGCCGTGATTGCCTCATCTCCTAGCTTCGGGGGAGTCGTGATCGCATTCCCTTAGATATGTAGGTATATCGTTAACATATAGTGAGAAGAGCGTAGGCGCCAGCACACAGCCTTGGCGCACGCCCCGACTCACAGGTATGGGCTTTGATACTTCACCTCCCTTCCCCCATCTGACTTTAGCATAATTCCCTGTGTGGAGTCTAATGAGTTCCTGGAGTAGCTCACCGGGGACCCCCATATTTCTTAGTGTGGTCCACAGGAGATTACGTGGGACGAGGTCGAAGGCGGCCCTCAAGTCTATAAACGCCACGTACAGGCTGCCCTTTCTTATATTAATATACTTCCAGCAGATGCACGTGAATCTAAATACTTGATCCACCGTACTGGTTTTTGTCCTAAACCCTGCTTGATATTTGGTCAATGTCTGAGTCTCCTCTATCCATTCTAAAAGTCTATTTAAAATGTGTCTGGCAAAAACCTTCTGTAAAAGATCAATTAAACTAATTGGGCGATAATTACCCGGATCATAACGATCCCCTTTTTTAAAAATTGTTACAATTTCTGCCCCTTTCCAACTACCGGGAATTGGTGTTCCAGCCACTATGGAGTTACATAAAAAATTAATATAAGGCCCCCATACTTCCACATCGTGCTTCAATAAGTCGCCGGGGATCTTATCAGGTCCTGGGGCTTTGCCTGCTTTGATGGCCTGTAGTGCCTGCATGGTCTCCTCTATACTAAATCGTAAGGGAACAATACTCAATGCTAAGTTGCTCTCTTGGTCTTGTATGGGCAACCCCTCTTCGTCATGTGAGTAGAGTTTAGTGAAATGGTCACACCATGTTTTTTCGTCTAGGTAGAGATCTTTAGATGATCTACCCTTTCTATTCCCCATTGATATTAAACTCCAAAAGGTACTCTGATCTCTCAATTTAGCTGCAGTTAGTAGATCATCCCATACTGCGTCATCCCACGCTTTTTTCGCCTGAGTCAGGGTTTTATTATATGCATGCCTGCTGTCTCTTATGCATTGGGACTTCTTGGTTTTAACAGCCTGAATCAAGTGGGACTTTGCTAGACGACATTCTTTATTGTACCAAGGATTAGCTAACTCTAAGTGAATTTCGTTTGGGTTCTTATCCCTTTTACAAATTTTACTCAAAAAGGGAGTTAGAGCATCTACCAGTTGATAGTGTAGGTCTAACACACCCTGCGTGCCCAATAAGGGCTCCTGGCAAGATGCAATGGTGTCAGAGAAAGTGTTATAAATGTTTAGCATCGTCTAATCTTTAACCAGGATGTAAGGCCATCTCAGAGCACGTCTATTATTTGATACCTGCAGTTCCCCAAAAGAACTATTCAATGCGACCTCTTCAGGTGATTTAGATATGAAAGGCTGAGGGTTTAGCCATAGTTGCAGTGGAAGATGGTCACTCTCTGTCCTGATATCTATTTTAAAGTCAATAATTAAATACCATTGACTCAGAGAGACCAATATAAAATCTATATGTGACTTACAGTTACCTTTACAAAAGGTTGGCGCTGCTGGTCTATCAGACTGTAAGCGGCCATTACATGCCCTTAAGTCATGCCCCACGGTCAACTGTAGAATTTGAGTTGCTGCTACGGTGCATTTAACTGACCCAGTGGAATCCAAAATCGGGATATCATTTGCCATATCCTGTTCATCGAGTAGGTTATCGAGGCCCAACACTGGTTCATATTTACAGTTGAAGTCCCCCCCTACTACCACTAGCGCATTTGGTCCTAATGTATCTAAGAAGGAGTCCAGTAGCTCTACTACCTTTGATTCCTTATTTGGTGGATGTGGTCTATTATATATGTTTATTAGATATATAGATTCCTTTTTCCTTGTCACCATCTTTAATCCCAATAAATCAGGGGAAGGAATGGACAATCGAGTAACTTCTATTTCTAAATTTACTCTTACCCAGATCACCAGCCCCCCCGACGCTCTCCCTCTTACTGACGGAATTGCATCACAGTAAAAAGTTTTATACCCAAGTCTATGCGGGGTATCTAAGGCCCAAATCTCCTGGAGGAGAATGACATCATAATCCTCAATGTAGGTGCACCAGACCAGGTCCCGTAGATTTCTAGCTAAGCCTGCTATATTCCATGATATTAATCCTACGGTTAGATTTTCCTTGGGACTGAGTGGGGCTGCATTCAACAATGTATCTTGCGTAGATGTACTATCTAGGGTAATAGTTATAATACTTAATCCTTCCATTGGAATATTTCCAGTGATATTTCCCTCAAGCGCGGTACTACTGGTACAGCATAATCCTACATCTCCTGGGCTACCATTGCTATCCCCAGCACAATTAGGAATCTGATCACTCACCGCTGCCATAAAAGCAGAACCAAGTCTAGGGCTATCATTATTGATCAAAGTGGGCACCCCTATCCGTAATTGCTCAAACTCTCGATTATTCGTATGTAATTTCCCAACCTGAGTATTAGGAGTTGCCCCCAAACCAAGACTGCCAACCGACGAGAGTTAATCGTTCTGATCCAAAGTACTCAATGCATGGTATTTATTATGAGTTGGGATCTCGAAGGTTGGACTTGTGCTAGAATTTGGAGGCCTACTTGTGGTATTATGCAAAGAACCCTTGGCTAAATGGCTATAAAAGTATCCCAAGGGATGCACACCCACACTATTCTCACCCAGTTTCAGGGATGCTGCTCTAAGTAGCACAGTCACAACGTGTTGAGGGTGTCTAAAATTGATAATAATACATTCACCCCTACAAGTTTTCCTGGCATTACCAATCCAGGGTACCCATCTCATTGTTAATATCTGGTGTGAATAGTTTATCGGGAACCCACAGTTCTTATTCAGCCACGAAACAGTTTTATGTTTAAGCGAATCATGTGATTCCTGGCTGAAATTGGGCTGTGTAGTGTCTAAGGGTGGGAAATTTGAAAGTACGACAACATATGGTTCACAATCTGGTGGGAGATTAATTGGGCGTACTTTCCTCGGTTGGGCTGATGACCCCACTATATTAGTTGGGACCACTTTAATCTGTGTAGTCTGACCATCCGATCGGCCCGTCTCCCTAACTTTAGCCGTGCTTTCCCTCCCCACCAATGGCTTCTGTACAACATTATCAGGTAGAATGTCCCTTTCCCTTGGTTTCAAGCTCTCATCGCTAGTTGTCTGGGTTAGAAGACCTCCCAATCTAGACACTTCAGCTGTCAGAAAATCTATTTTTGCCACTAAAGGCTTAACAACAGTTTCTAATTTAGCCTCAAGCATCTTGGCTATATGGTCCAGAAGGTCCGAATTCATGTTGGTGCCACTGATAATAGTCATGGTCTCCTTGTGACCAATAGTGCTCCTCTGCACTGTTTCAGGTGTTTTCTTGTGGTGTGTTCCTCCCCGCTTAGTCTTTGTTTTCCTGCATTTCCTTACCGCTCTCTTAACTGGAGAGCACCGTAGTGATGCGTCCATGGAGTCATCTTGTAAATCCTGATCTGGTACGTCCTGATCTAGAACTGATACTGTCGGAATCTCCACTAGTGGGACATCAGTAACAACATCAGAAATAGGAGCAGAGGCCAAAATCGAACCACTACTGGCACCAGGGGGTGTAGTAATTATCACTGGCGGATCTTCCCGACCCAGTGATTTCCTTCTATCGTTATTGATCTTGCTCACCATTTTAACTAGATAGTTGTCCATAGTTGATTTGTTCTTAGCCATTAGTATTAACTGAGTATGAACCCCAAGAACAATAATACCGTAGGAATCACGGCTAGTTGGGGATAGGCAGACAAAACTATAACTATAACCTTACAAAGTACTTCCTATCTAATAGTGTGAAAGAAAAGGTAATATTAAAAACAAGAATAAACAGTCATACAAATATGTCCAGATGCTTACTTCTCAGGTATAGCAACGACCAGGGGGGGTGGCCCTGCCCTGCCTCGGTCTGCCCGGACTGCACAGACTGCCCCGCCCTTGTCCCGGGCTTCTCCCAGCGTCGCCCGCGCGCGTCCTGCGACGTGGGAGGCGTTCCGAGCTCTTAAGCGCCTCCAGGCACGATGGTGGCATCACAGTAGTGCGTGGCCCCCGGGGCTTCTGGGAAATGTAGTTTGGCGGTAGCTGTCAGGACCTGCCGTTTCCCTCACGGCCCTGTTTGAAGGAGCAAAGATCGTTGCCCTCACGGTATGCGTGGCTCCAGCACAGAAGACCCCCAGGAGTGCTCAGCGCTCTGAGCTCTTAAGCGCCTCCAGGCGCGATGGTGGCGTCACAGTAGTGCGCGGCCCCCGGGGCTTCTGGGAAATGTAGTTTGGCGGTAGCTGTCAGGACCTGCTGTTTCCCTCACGGCGCTGTTCGAAGGAGCAGAGACCGTTACCCTCACAGTATGCGTGGCTCCAGCACAGAAGACCCTGTTTTATTTAATTGGAAGTGTTTCTATGCAGGCCTAGGCTCATGGATTTGTCAGTAGAAGGGGAGTTTTCACACTATCATGCCTAGATCGAAAATAAGATAGTTTTCATATCTTGCCTGAATATGCAGTAGTTCAGATGAAACTATGAGTCGAGGATTTGATTGTTTTTGCCATTGTAAGGGCTATATAGCATTATGGCAGATTTTGAAGGCAGGTTTCCTTGTTCCATATGACTCTGTTCTAGATATAGAGAACAGGATCTAGAAGCACATAGGCGGTTAGGCCCGGAGTTAAGAGAAGCTAACCCAGATCCTGTTACAGTGAATGGGTCCAGAACTAATTAAGGTGTTAAGTTATGGTATGTTATGTTAGGTACATTTGTAGAGCACAATAATCACTCATGAGGGTGTCCAGGTGGTTGATCAGCTGAGTGGGGGAAAGACCCCAGCCTCGTTATTCAAAGAGACAGGTTTTCAGGCTTTTCCAGCTTTTCCAGAACTCAAGAAGTGAGGGAGAGGTCCTAATGTGCATTGGGAGACTTTCCCAAATTGTGGGTGCGATGTAGGAGGAGTGACCTCCTGCCTTGTTTTTGTGAATGCAGGGGGTATATGTGAGAGTGAGGTAGAGCTTAGATGTGTTGTCGGCTGATGAAAGTGTATGAAGTTGTTGGTCCTATGTTGTGATGGGCTTTGTAAATGTGTGAGTGAGTAGTTTGAATTGGATATGTCTGTGAATGGCAAGCCAATGAAGATCCTTAGCTGGAGTGTAATGTGGGTGCAGAGTGGAAGGTCTGGTATAAGTGTTGTGGAATGTGGACGGTCAGGAGTCTTTGTAGGAGTTGCTAGGAGATTTCAACATGCATTGCCCCTCCACAGTCAAGCCTGCCTGTGATAAGTGCTTGGGTGTTGGTCTGTCTGGTCTTCTGGGGAGCCACTTGAAGATCTTACATAGCATGCATAGGATGTGGAAGCAGGAGGTGCTCTCTGCATTGACTTTTGACATCATGGAGAATTTGTCATCTAAGATAATTCCCAGGTTTCTAGCGTGGTCTGTGGCACTGGTGCTGGCGACCACCAGGTGGAGTCCCGTGGGAGGTCCTGTTACCGAAAATCATGACTTCCATCTTATTGGAATTGAGCTTCAGGCAGTTTGTTCACATGCCGTCTGCTACTATGGTCATGCAGTTGGTGATGTTAATTCTGGAGGTGGTAGTCTTGTCTGTCATGGAGAGAATTAGTTGGGTGTCATCGGCATATGGGATGATGGAGATGCCTCGAGATCCAATAATGCTTGCTAGCGGGGCTCATGTAAATGTTGAAAAGGGTGGGGCTGATGGAAGCTGCCTTGAGGACTCTGTAGACCAGTTTCTTGGTTTCTGATGTGAATGGTGGCATACTAACTCTCCAGGTTCTTCATATAATAAAGGAGCAGATCCAATGGAGTGTAGGTCCTTGGATGCCTATATTGTGGAGCCTTCTGATCTGAGGGCAGTGGGAGACGATGTTGAAGGCAGTAGATAAGTTGAGTAGGATGAGGACTGCTGTTTCTCTGTGGTCCAGGATGGTCCTAATGTTTTTGGTGGCTTAAATGAGTACTGTTTCAGTGCTGTGGTTATTTCGGAATCCAGATTGGGTGTTTTCCAATGGATGGTGGGCCTCAAGGTGAGTTGAGAGTTATTTGTTGATAGCCTTCTCCATCACTTTGACTGGGTACAGGAGCATACATATTAGACATAATTTTGGATGAGCTGATGTTTTTTAGAGGACAACGTTGAATTCCATGTATTTCCTGTCGTCCAGGAATATGGTAGATCCGATGTAGGTGTTAATGATGTGGGAGAGGAAGGTGTTTATTGGGGAAGTTCCTAAGTTGTAGATTTAGTGAGGACATGCATCCATTGGGGCGCCTCTGTGGATGGTCCGCATGATTGATGCTGTGTTTATTCAATCAGGTTGTTCTCTTGGTTGGTGATTTGTAGTTTTGCAGTGAGGTCGGCAGAGCCTTTTGGTGTGGGAAGATGATGCACATAACAGAGATTTTGCTAGGGAAGAAGTTTAATAGGTCATAGCAGATTTCTTGTGAGAGGAGGATGTTGTTGACACTCGTGGAGGGTGAGGTGTAGTCCTTCCTTGATTGAGAAGATTTCTTTGTTACTGTTGGAGCTTCCTTCCATGCGTTAAGCTAGGCACGTTTCTTGGTGTCATGTAGTTGCTGATGGTGCTGTCAGAGAGCAGTCTTGTATGTGGATTTGTTGGTGGTTTAGTGACTGGTTCAACTTCTCAATTACCTGTCTAGTTGTTTGCAATTTCGTTCTGATTCTCAGAGGGCTCTGTGTACCAGTTGGCTTGCTTGTTGGATGATGTTTGGTTTGTTGGGTTTGATGGGTGCATGGGAGTCTGCGCAGTTCCTGGTCCATATATTGAGTTTGTGATATGCTTTTCGAAGTCATTCATGTGGTTCAGTTGATCTGTGGTGAGGGCACCGAGCCAGTCTGCTCTGAAGATTTTGCTTGAGTTGCAGCTCGTGAGGCTGGTGCTGGTAGGGGCGTTGATTTGAGGTGTGTCGATCTTGAAGTGGATTATGAAGTGGTCGGTCCATGTAAGCAGCAGGGTGGCTATGTATTTTATGCTGTCTCTAGTGGTGAAGATGGTACCAGTGTATGTCCTGCATTTTGTGTGGGAGCAGTGACGAGCTGGGTAAGGCCGATGTTGCTCAGGCTTGTGAAGAGTGCAGTGAAACTTTGGTCAGACCTGTCTTCTGGGTGGAAGCTGAGGTTGCAGAGCACTAAATAGGCTATGGAGTTGATGGTGAGTGGGAGAACAAATTCCGTGATGAGATTAGTAAAGGTGGTTTGCAGTCCAGGTGGTCAGTAGGCAAGGGTCCAGGGCAGGGTGAAGTTATCAGAGACTTTTAGTTTGAAGTGTCGGTGTTCCATGAATGTGGCAGCAGTTTCCAAGGAGGTCAAGCACTTGGTGGATTCTTCAAAGATGATTGCGGACCTCCTCGAGGATTATGGTTTCAATGCCATCATGCTACCCTGTAGCCTGTATGCTTTGCCATGGCGATACTGGGTGCTAACAGATTTGCAGGTGTCTGTGATGTTTACGTTAATGTAGGGGAGATGCTTGGAGGTAACACCAAACGTCAAGTGTTACACTGAGAAAAGCCTGATAAGAAAAAAGCGCCCTCTCCGCTCCTTCACCCCCTCTCCACTATTCCCCTTCCTCTGTCAGTATTTCTTCTGGGTTTCCCTTTTAGGGATTACTTGGGCTCCCACCAACTCCCCCCCCCCAGCAAAGTGCTAGCGAGAAAAATGCTACATTCAATATACACAGATTAATAATTGAAAGTTTATGAGGTCAAGAGATTTTTTGTATTTTGTGCAGGAAATGTGTGGGATAGACGCTTTTGCTTGATTTGTTAGACTAAGACAAGATAGTTAAAGTTAAATGTTGCTTCTGAAATAAGTGAAGGGAGATGATCCTAAAAGTGGGTTACTGCACAGTATATATTGACTGTCAGGTGGCTGATATATGATGATGTGCAATGTGCTGCAATCTGATTGTATTATTTGATTTCAAAACAGAAAATATAATAAAGAGCAATAGAAAAAAAACAATAGTTGACAGACCTGTATGGTGGATGCTGTGGTCTGCTAAATGAGTAATGCATCTACATCAAATAGTCCTTACCAGTTTTCTTAAAAAGTTTGATTTATTCCAGGACAAATGTTCCAGACCAAATTTGCCCGGGAAGAAAACCACCCTTGGCAGTATTGACAACCAAATCACTGCCTGGAAAGATGTTTGGGGTTGCCTTCAACCACCTTAGACATTTTCCCATTTTATAGCACCTTAAGATATGGTGAACTTTCCATGGTGTAGTTTTAGGACTATATTGTGTGATATTCCATTCTATTCTACACATTTATGTAGCATGAAAATCACTCAAAATGGTATACTGGCACTAGTGAATCCTCAATGAGAAAGCAGAAGACTACGATAAAAAAAAATCAACTGGGAAAAGCCAGGTTTTTTGGACTTCTGGTAGACAAGATGATTGGAGATGAGTCAGAACTTATATGCAATTGTATCACATGATAGCAAGTTAGGTGAAAGCTCATTCCCCCAATATCTGACAGTGAAAGTGAGGAATCGGAAATAGACAAAGAGCGGCTGATCTCTGACCAATTTGGTTCAGAGGTAAAGGGGACAAAAATTATAAAAGGCCAATGAACCACTCAAAGGGTCTTGAAGAGGATACTGGATGAGATGGGAAGCCAGTGAAGTGTAGCCATGTAAAGAGAAATTGCCGAACTATGGGGAAGAAAAAAAATTGGTTGTATGTGCATGTTCTGAATTATTTGAATTCTGGAAATATATTTCTTGAAATACATTTTAGAGTGTGTCTCAGTAGCCCAGCATAGACGGAATTAAGGTCTACAGTACACCCTCGCAGTGAAAGGTAAGAATGGAAACATTTGTCAAAGGAGATATGGTTGATGGAAAAATTCAGAAGAGACTTTGCTGACCTCAGTAGTCAGCAAAAGATCTTTGCCAATTCAAAATCTCAGAGTGTAGGCTTTCAAAATTGGAATAGATGGCACCAAAGTATGGTCCATGTTCCCAACAGATGAATTTCAGTCCTATCTGTTTTGCGCATCAAAAAGCATTCAAGAAACAACATATAAAAGACAGTTATGAAAATTCAGTTTATTGCTTGTAGAGAGTCATTGAGTCTAAACAGAATTTGGGTGTTGTCCGATTTGTCATGAATAATGTAGACAATAGCACAAAATGAGTTGTGCTAAGGCGGAGTCCTCAACATTAAATAGCTTAAAGAGGAACTTTGAGGAGCTCTTGTTTGGGTTATCTGAAGTTGGAATGATAGGAGGAAAGTAGAAAGCCTGAGTCATAGTGAAAGGAAGAGATTCATGGCAAAGCCTTGCCCTGTATTTCGACCTGAGGAAGATGTGAGATCAGAATTTTATGTGCTGAGAATTCAAGTAGACCAAGGCTATTGATTGGTTATGGTCCACTTTAATACGTATGAATTCCAGAATGGATATTAGGACACTCTCGGTACAGTGAAAAGGATGAAAGCCTGACTGTCTCTAATAAAAGAGAGAGGGACCCAAATACCAAAGGGATAGGGTATCAGTAATAGACTTAATGTCAAATAGAAATTCCCTTTGGGCACATTAGATGTAAAGACATCAGCTAATCTAAACAAATTAGACAACAAATATTCAAACAAACTTAGGAGCAATGCATAAGTAACAAAATGATGTAAAAACGGTCAATTCAGTATACACAGTTTATTTATACATAAAACAGCAATTTAAAAAAAATAGATTAAAAATATATATGTAAAACTTGGGAACACAGAGAATAAATCAAAGGAACAAATCAAATACATGAATTCATCCAATCTATTTCCTAAGGCTATACAGGGAGGTACACAAAAGGTATATTCAGCAGCAATCAGAATATTCCTAAATCAATGCGTGTTGTGCTATTCCCTTAATTTCGACGCGTTTCAACGGACAACTAGTATATGGCAGCCTTCATCAGGAAAATATTGACTGTCTTCCCAAGATATATCCTATTCGCTTCTTGTTAAAACTCATATAGGTGGAAATAAGTTGATTCTTAATGAGTAATAGCGACACTTCAAAGCCGTTATTTCAAGTCGTCCAAACTACACGCGGTACACTGCCCAGATCGCAAATAAGTGTTACAAGTCCATACACTTTGCAGAATTTCTCCCACCTGTCAAAAGGTAACTGGGTAAATCGGGAAACTGCTGAGAGGGTGGCAAAACATAAAAAAGGCTGGGAAAGTAGGCAGTAGGAGTTAATTGAGGATGTCTATGAGTAAACGACTCAGAAGTTGAAGTTACTGAATAAACTGCAGAGAGGCAAGGAAGGGCAGAGATGTTCTCCAGAATGACAGTGATCCTATCAGCAGAGCTCTTCTGTACCAGCCACTGTTCCCATCCTCCTTGCTCCTAGTACACGGTTTGATCAGAAGGTCTTAAGAGTAACTCCCTGCTGGCACCCTCTTTCCAGCACACATGGTCAGGGACAGAAGGATCATGCCGCACACCCTTATGGGACTGGTGGTCCCAACATTCCTGTCACCATGTTCCCTTTTCTGTTGCTTTCACAAAACCTATCTTGACTGTGATGTAAGCTTGTATTGCTGCTGCTGCTTGTGGTGTACTTGTGTGTGAGGTAAGCATGCATTGCTGATTCTAGTGCTGCACCTGCTCTTTGAAATGTTTGTCCAACGAAGCAAACTCTTGATTCCTCTTCAGGCCACTGCGTTCCTATACTCATAATTGCTCATTCTGGCACCTCCCCACTTGCTGGTTTGGTAGCTTATTTAATTTCCTTTTCTGTATCAACCCTCATCACTTACCCCGCAGGTGTTTGGTGTTGCCTTCTTGCACAGGGATATATCACAGCTCATGTACACTGCAGACATGTCTTGAAAGGCAAAGGTCTCTATCTGAAACATAACTTGCAGGGAATCACCGTTGTGGATAATCTGTACGTCCACATCCTCCGTCACTGGGCAGCTGTGAAGAGAAGAGAGCGCGGAGTTAGATTTCAAAGACTGCTTTTAATGTCATAGTCAAGTCACCACTAGAGTCTTGCTGTGCATGTGTCGGAGTCCACCAAGAGTACCTTCCTGGTGAGATGTACTCATTGCGCCACCAGCGAGTGAAACCGGTCCTCAACTGCTGCCACCTTTTCATTTTTTTCCTCCAATCAGCCACCCTTGTTGATATGTAAGAAGCCACGCAAGTGGCATCTGATTGGTTTGGAGAGGTTTTTAGAAGAAAAGAAAATTACTCACCTGTCTGTGACGCCATTAAAATCAGTTGGGGACAGTTAGACTGGTCACCGTTGAGACTGCACTCTAAGGAGTGAGAGAGACTGACAAACGAGTGAGATTATTCCAAGGTGTGAGGTTAACACAAAACCAGGGAGGTTGTGTGTTAATAAGTGAGCTTAAATTTAGTGAGTGAGGCAGTGCTCTAAGGTGCTAGACTCGCTGATAATGAGGACTAGCACTTGAATGTAGCTTGGGGAATGCACATTCCCACTGACTTCACCCCTTCATCTACACCACCTGCTGAACTGCACCCTTGAGTAATTATGACCCGTTAAAAGGTTCTGTGTATATCAGTCTGAATAAGTCTCATACAAATGGCAAGTATCAGAGACAGCTCTTGTCCGGACTCTAGGTGCACAACAAATTTGGTGTGTTTCATCTTTCTTTATTTGATGTTTATACAAAGCTGTGTCTTTGTGAGGTGTCAATCCTGAATATCGACACCGCAATATCGGTGGCCCAAAATATCAAGGACAAAATATCGAAAATAAAATATTGACAGGTAAGTAAGTCTAGATTTTCTATACCTAACTCCACATATATGTACGTTGAATATATATATATATATATATATTCACTGAAAAAACCATAGGTTTTAGGCCTTATATAGTTAGGAATTAGCATTTTAAAAAACATTGAAATTCACTGAAAAAGCATAGGTTTCAGGCCTTATATAGTTAGGAATTAACATATAAAAAACCATTGAAATTGCTCCTATATAGTTAGTTGGACTAACTATATTTGGCGCACCCGCAATCCACTGCTGATGATGTCACATATTACATCATTCATGACATGGTCAGTGACATCACTGATGACATCACTGATGACATCTTAAATGACGGTATCTTTTTTCCCTAAACAGACAATCTCCAGAGAGAGCTGTGCCCCCGCCAAGATCCAGAACCGATTCTGCTTCGGCCAGTGCAGCTCCTTCTACGTCCCGGGCACTCTGACGGGCGCGTCCCGGCCGTGCTCCGGCTGCGCCCCCAGCCGTATCCGCACAATCACCGTCCCCCTGCATTGCGAGAATGAGGTGCTGGTGCGGGAGGAGGTGGTGACACTGGTTGAAGAGTGCCAGTGTGAGGCCCAGGGAGAGACGGATGCCCTGCGCCACCTGAGCGCCCTGAGCCTCCACTGGGTGACCCAGCAACCACCGGGGCATCGGAAGTTGGAACCGTGCTCCCAAAGACGCGTTTGACACCTTTTAACCCTTTGTGACATTTTAGTATTTACTGTCTCTTCCTCTGAAACCCTCTGAATACCCGCCGTTTTGTAATATGTTTTAAGTTATGTTTGTCCCACTGACATTGCTCTCCAGTGTGCGTCCCCGCAGCGACCAGCTCATTCTTTCCAAAAAGGGTTATTTAGTTATTCTTCAGACCTGACCGATCGCACCAGCTCTGGCCAGCATCACCCGGTCTCCCCCTCGACACGGGAGACCGCACATCGAAGGCTTCCCCCAGACAGGGGGAAGCGGAAACCACGTCCATCTTGAGGCGGCTCGGGCCGCGGCGGTGATCTCGGGGGGCAAAACGAGGGATGACCACCCTCGATATTAAAATAAAAACATTAAAATAAAAGAGAGAATCCCCCCAAGGCCCCCCCCCCAAATTTTTTTGCCGAAAAATCGGGGGGTGCACGCACGGTGCGCGCTTACAGATATATAATTTTTTTCTCTTTTAATTTTCTCAGGAACTACTGGAGGGATTTACACTATTTAACCAAAAGCGTGGTCTGCGTACCAGACACTACCATTTTGACAAGTTTGGTGTAATTCCGTTCAGCGGTTCAAGCTGTAGCCGTGTCTAAAGGTCCTATGGAAATTAACATGGGGAAAACACGTTTTGGGACCCCCCTTTTTTCTCAGCCCCCACTTGACGAATCCCCCCAAAACTTTCAGGGAAGGAGAGGAGCGGAGCGGGCCATCTTCTTTGACAAATTTGAGAAGATTCATCAACCAGCGCCAAAGTTATTCCCAATAGAATGTTGGGGATTTCCTATGGAAACTAGGTCCTAACTATATATACCTACTGGCTATATGGTGTGTAGATGCAAAGTTAGTAATTGTACATCTACATTTCCTTATATTTACAACTTTACGAAATTCTGTCCCTCGGTATTCTGTCCTCAATATTCTGATATGACAATATTCTGGGAGTTGATATTCAGCAGTACAGCCTCTTCGTGAAACTCTCCACTCACATTAGAAGCCACTTTAACCACATATGATTATCTGGGGACTGGGTAATAGCTTCTTGAACTGGCCACACTACCAGAGAAAACCTTCCGCTCTCAACACCAATATTGTCACGTGAACACCTCACTTAGGACTCATACTCTGCAACAGTGACTGACATTTCATCTCTACAATATTACTTGTGAATGGCCTGCTCTCTTTTATTCATCCACTTTTGCTGCCGGTGATCACGGTGTCCTTTTATTTGCTTCCTGTATCCAGCATGTTTAAGGGTCCACATTTCTTCATATACAAGTTAGAAAAGGCTACAAAAAGGAAGTGAGAGAAAGACAGAGCAATGCTTAGAATGATCCACTTACCCGTTTGATATTAAGGGCACTCCGGGTTCAGAGGGGCTGCTGCTGGGAGATGCAACGCACTTGTCTGCTCTCAACGAAAACACGTCTGCATCCGAGAATGTAGTGGAGATGCCAATGTAGAGCGGGGTTCCCACCGTCAGTTCCTTGCTCTCTGTGTACGGATCAGTAAAGGCATTGGACATGTAGGCAGCCATGGTGACGGTGATGGGTCCCGAGCCATTCACTGATGGGAGAGTCACTGTGCTGCATGTACCAAAAAAACATCACGGTAAGTACATTATTATTAACATTGTTAATTAACACGTGGCTACCCTGAGGCATCCCAGCGCTGACGGCAAAACAGGAGTAGGGAGGTGACTACTAAATAATGCTCTGGAAAAGGCAAGTTTTAGGACACTTCTGGAAGGTGAGGTGAGATGTCTCTAAGCGCAGATTCAGGGGAAGGGAGTACATGAGAGTAATTGCACACATCAGAAATATATTTACACTTCATTTGAAACCTTAATGGATGTAAGCTCAGAATGTTACATCTCCATCCAGGAGATTGAGGATAACCTACAGGAGCCTAGTATGTACACATACTGTGGAAGTGATGCAGGTGGCACCTTAGAGAACCGGAGCGGTTGGTAAAGACATGCTGGCATTAATTATAACTGATGGGAAGAGGAGTCACACATCTGAGGAATAAAGGGACTGCGTCCTGCTAAATAGAATTCATCAAACGGAGCCTGACACTATGTTGCTTCTTGACGTTGAACCAACATTGAACAGTCTAAAATATCACAGTTTGTCAGCATATTGTGTAAACAAGCCTTCATAACAAAAGTTGCTTAAAGTAGCATTACACTCAGGACTTTTTTTGTATTCATGTTGGTGTATTAGTGCCACTAGGAACAAACAATTGCCTTGTTACTGCAAGAAGCGTGCAAGAATTGATTCTACACATTTAAAAAAACGTTTCCTTGTAGTGGAAGTCGGTCTAACGATGGAAAACCAAATATGTTTCAGGAAAAAAAATTACTAAACAAAAAGCTCTGCTGTGGCATCTTGATCTTTCAGGACAAGAACCGGCTGTGTATGTCGATCATTCTCCTCAAACACACACAAGTGTAGAGACAGCCTGCAACCTGTATCTTCAAATGTAAAATTAAAAAAATGCACACAAAAGCACCGATGCCAATGGTTTTAACACTGCTAGTGTGCAAAGATTAAAATCTATGAAACACTAAAATAAAGCGGCTTACTGGCTTTCTGTATTTTTCACGCAACATTTTGCTTTGGCGTCATAAGGATGGTAATTAATTTACTGGTCTAATAGCGTTCAGATGTGTGCTCTTTGATCGCTAGTGTCTTCCTGTGAAGGTCAATGCATCTTTTGCATAGTAGGAGTACATTTACAGCCTGATTCATCATTCTCCCGTTTTGCGAGCCCCTAATAGCGATTCATAACGAATCGCTATTAAGGACTTGCAAAACGCGATTCATGTAGAAATTGCATAAAGAAATGCGATTCCTACACATTCCTTATTTGCGATTAGCAAATTGCTAATCGCAAATAAGGAATAACTCCCCATTCATTCCTATGGGCCAAAAGGCCCATAGGAATGAATGGGGAGTATTCCTTATTTGCGATTAGCAATTTGCTAATCGCAAATTAGATAGCGATTTAAAGGGTGCCAGGGGTGTCCAACGGACACCCTGTAGCACCCCTTAAATGCAAATTGAAACAGGTGTTGCGCACACACATGTCCAAAGGACATGTGTGTGTGCAACATGCAACTTAGAAAAATGCTTTTAAAAGCATTTTTCTAAGTTGTCGCTATTTACCACGACGTTTGACCTCGCGGTAAATAGCGGGCCGAAATTGGAATTCGCAATTTTTAAATGGATGATGAATTGCATTTAAGGAATCTCAAATAGAGATTCCTTAAATGTAATTCCTCGCAAAATAGCGAAATCGCTATTACCGATTTTTGCATTTGGGATGATGAATCCCAAATGCAAAAATAGCGCTCGCAAAGGGCCAGATTCTCAGAATCTGGCCCTTTGCGAGCCGATTTCGGCTTGATGAATCAGGCTGTTAGTGCTTGCCAATAGAGCCTGGTTGAAAGAACTGGAGCTTGATGCAATGGCGTTGCACTGCTCACCAGTGTGCTCACCAGTGTGAGCTCTTCTCAGGGGTGTAGCTTACTCAACAATGTTAGGGTGTGTGAGGCTGAAATTTACCAGCAAGAAATGAGGTGCACCCACTTGAAATCGTCAGGGCACGCTGGCGCCGGTGAGGAATTTAGCAGTAAATCTATTCTGCTTAATTGGTTGCATAGTCGATTTAAAATATCTTACGGGGTTAGGGCACCTGAGGCAGAGATCTTTGTGTGCCCCATAAATCCCAGTGAACAATAATGGTATGATAACTTTGGAGGGTACCGCATTTGCTGGAGAGACCTGCGTTTTCTCTTGTCCCAGCTTTGAGTCAAAGTAGTGTAGCGGGTTAATGTATCTTATGCAAAGCACATCATCTAACATGCAGATGACAGGTTTTTATTTTATGTAATTAGGTAAGCGAGTTACTGTTTTTAACACGGAGATCCTTGTGTTACTCGCAGTTCATAAACTGCAATCCTTCTAATGTAGCACAGTGAGCTAGATGGGTCGCCTACACCTTGTAACTCTCACGTCTTATGTAACACATTTTGTATATTGATTTACACATTTATAGGATTTGTTGTTAATGTATTTTATGCACGTGTGATGTAAGGCGCTCTGACATTGTGCGTTTGGATGAGTAGCGCTATAAAAGAAAAAACAAAATAATAGTATTTAAATTGTTATTTGTGTAAAGAATGGAACAGACCACCACATCTGACCTTCTTACAGTGTATGCCTATATCTCATATTCATGGATCGAACAACGTAAAAAACATGCCTCTCAAGTATTTGTGAAGTGATAACAAGCTGTGTGCCTTTGTTTCATTTCTTTTGCATTTGCATGTAGGTGTGAGGCTCAGACAGCTCCCAGTCAGAATAGTGGAAAGAAAGGAAGCCTGATGGCCACAGCTGGAGTCGAAATATGAAAGCTCTATCGCCACCTGCACATTGCTGCTTGAAACAAACGCACACAACCTGCAGGGGCTGCTGAATGTGCCCCGGTGTCTGAATGTTACACAAAGACAAGTTCAACATATTTCAGTGGGGCCCACTTCTTGCAGGGCAGACGGTGTTCACCCTGTATAAATAGTGGGTGGAAGCTGTGTACCACAACTTTTGCCCGGTAGCCAACGTGAAGAACAATCTCATTGTGTGAGGAGGGGGTGAGACCTTGAAGGGGGTGGGTCCTCATGCCGAAGAGTACCTACGAGGCACTTTTGAACCCCACCCCGCCTCCAAGACCCCTCCTCCCACAAAAAAAGCTTACTAAGGCTGCTGCCAATGCCCTGGGGTGTTTTCACACCCCTTAATGGACGTTGGCAGTTCAAAGCCTCGGAAAAAGAGCTGGAAAAACACTATCTACAGTGGTTTTCAGCTCGCTTTCAGTGCCACCGTGTGATATCAGCTCCTCATTGTGAGACCGAGTGATGGGAGCCAATAAGGTGTGTCACACAGAGGCACCGTGTGAGTTGGCAGATATGTGTCTGTGTTAAGTTTGAGGCAGATGGATTTCATCTAGGTGACAAATTTGGTCATGCACGAGTTGAAGTTGTTCCTGGTATGATATGTGTTTTGTCCAAGAGAGACATTATGAGTTGAGTATTGTCGGTATGGGTGAGTATGTCGATGTTGTCTGTGCGGATGATGCCATCCGGTGGCGTCATGTAGATGTTTAAAAGGGTTGGGCTAAGTGAGGAACCCTGCGGGACTGTACAAATGAGTTTATGGGCATCTGAAGAGTAAAGTCATATGTTGACTGTGTCCTTCGGGGAAGAAAGGTGTATACCTTTTGCACAGTAGGCCCTTAAATGACTGCCTCAAGAAGTCATCTGATCATGATGAGATGGCAGACTGTCAAAAGCAGTAGTGGGGTCGAGTTGTATGAATGCGGTGGTTTCTTCTTTGTCACAGACCATTCAATTTCATCTATTGTTGCTATGAGGGTCGTCTCTGTACTGTGGTTAGGTCTAAAACTGATTCTGTGGCTTCAAGGAGCTGGTGGTTGGTGATGTGGTTGGAGAGTAGTTAATTGACAGCTTTCTCTAGGATCTTGACAGGGTATGGAAGAAGGGAGATTGGTTGGTAGCTCGTGAATTTGGCTGGGTCTGATGAGGGCTTTTTCTTTTGCATTGATAGCTGCATGCTTCCAGACGTCTGAGAATGTGGCTGATGGAGGTACTGAGCGTAGGGGTGAGAATGTTGATGATGAAGTAGAGCCTTTGCTGAAGGTGTAATATAGGAAAGGGTAATACGAAGCTACAAAATGGATGGCCTTCAGGAGGGCTATGGTTTCCTCTTTGGTGATGGGGTTCCATTTCTCAGGATGTCACTTTTTTCTGATACTGGACGATTTATTGAAAGGGTGATGGTGTCTGATGTAGGCCAAAGCTGATGTTGGTGGCTGTGATTTTGTTGCAGAATAAATCTGAGAGGTCATTGCACAGTTTTTGTGTTGGGGTGATATTGCTGGTGGTTGCTGCTGCTGTGGTTGGTGAAGTTCTCGATAACAAAATATGTCTTTACTATTGGTGCGCTGTTGCTGATGCTCTCAGCTGGAGACTTCCTTTTGGTTTGACGGATTTGCGGATGGTAGTGTCTCTTGGCAGATTTAAATGTTTTCTTGTCTGATTCTTCCTGGATCACTCTCCATCTCTCTTTCAGATGTTTGCAGGGCTGTTTGGTTATTCTGAGTTCTTTTTTCATGAGGTGCCAGGGTGCTGGAGCAGATGGGGATCCAGTTATTGATGTTGCTTCATAGGTGGCCTGGGATTCTGGTTGGTTTATGTGCAGAGTGGAGGCCCGGTCTCCCTCTGACAGGTTATTCCAGTATTGGTGGTCATGGCAATTTGTGAAGGTTCTTCTGTGGTGGGGGATGTTGACTGAGAAGCTGACAATGGCATGTTCAGTCCAGGTGGCGGAAGCAGGCGTGTTAATAGTGATGCAATTGAATGAGGTGAAAACTGGGCACCAGATGTGTCTGACGGCATGGGTAGGGGCAATTAGGTGTTGGGTGAGTGCGAGGTTTCTGAGGCATTTGATGAGTGCAGCTGAGTTGGGGTTTGTCTGATTTACTAGGTGAAAGTTAAGGTCTCCTAAGAGATATAGGCACTGGAGTCCATAGGGCAACAAAGGCATTGAAGTTGCTGGTGAAGTTGGCTTGAGGTCCCGGGGAATGGTAGATCAAGGTTCTGCTTAGAGTGAAATTAACTGTGGCTTTTAGTTTGAAGTTGAGGTGTTCCATGTAGTTGGTGTTAGTTTCTGAGTTAGTGCTGTATCTTATGGTATCCTTTTAAATTATAGCTATTATTCCTCCAGGTCTGTATTGGCAGTCCAGTCAATGATCTTGTAGATGGCAGGGATAGCTTAAGCTGTGTCTAGTTTTGATGTTGTGGTCATTCATGTTAAAGTGAAAAAAGGTGTCCGGGGCATCATCACCCAGTAGGACCCAAATCTCTGAGGCATTATTGCTGATAGAGTGGGTATTAAGGAGCATGTATGATAGTGAGGACTTTAGTGCGGGTGAGTGTGGTTTCTCAGCGGGTGTTGGGTGCTGTTGGTGGGGTTGCAGGGGGTAATGGACTAGTGGGTGTTGTGGTGAAGGTGAAGCAGAGTGCAGGTGAAGGATCCTTTCATGTGTGTGGAGAGGGGAGGCTAGGGCTGAGGGCATGGAGGGCTCCTGCTTCTCATATATTATTCTTTTATATATCGTTTTTATGGGTGCCTTTGTGTCCTACTGGAGCACCCATATCATGGGCATCATTGGAAGGGTACTGGCGAGCCCCAACACCCCAGTGAGACATGACACGATCCCCAGCCAGCATCCATAGTGGGTTCCGACGAGAGTCAGCAATGACTTTTTACATTTAGTGCTCTGGGGCACTCATTGCATGGGTATCACTAGAGCAAAAGACCCAAGGCAATCCAAGGCCCCGGCCAGCTCCCCAGCCAACACCCATCCTGGGAGTGGTGGGAGCCAAGTTCATTTCTATGCTCCCACCCTGCAATGCTACCCTGAGCAATTGCCAGTAGTTAGGCCTATTGCAAGCATCCTTCCATCACCTTTTGTGTGTTTGATGTACCATCCTAAGTGGCCATGAGCATGCCCAGAAGTAAGTACCTTGCTACCTTGCTAACTGTATCACTGGAACAGAGCTACTCCTGACTGAAGAGTCCCAGTCAGGATGTAACCAGTCTTGGGTTGCTTGGTTTCCCATTCAGAGATGAACTGACATGGCAGTTTGGGCTGGACTACTCCCACTGGAACAGGGTCAAGATTAATTTGCATAAGGCTGGTTCTAATCTGAGGTGCATGGGGTGCAACATAATGTATGGTTAGAATGCTACTCTGAGCGATTGCCAGTGTTTAAACCTATTGCAAGCACCCTTCCATCAGCTTCTGTGTGTTTGATCTCCCGCCCCGGTGGGACAGCTTATTTCTGTTCTGTTGCCATGGCGATTGTGGGCAGGGAAAACTTGCATTTTCTGTCGCACTCACCCGGGAAAGGAACACCAGTCTCCTGGTTAATGGAGTTCCCAGGACTTTGCACAAATCGGGCCACGGGGGAGAAAGTTCCAAGGGCTGATGTATGACTCGGGATGGGGAGGCACGAGTTCCTCTCACCAAAAATTTCAAACTCGGGCCCGGGGACTGGAGTCCCAGAGTCTCTATGAGGATCTGGAAGGGAGGCTGCAATACCCCATCTCCTAAAAAATGATTTGCCCTGGGGGATGGGGCCTCCATGGCCTCTCTGAGGGTTGGGGAGGGGGACTACAGGCCCCTTCCCCTAAAATTACAACTTTGCTCTGGGAGATGGGTTCCCTTCAGCCTTCTTAAGGCTCAGGGAGGGGGAGTACACACCTCCTCCCCATTACATATACGGAGCTGACTTCTTGGTCCCTGGTCCCCCCATTAGGGCTTATTTTAAAAAGAGAGGGGCCAGACTTTTTATTTTAAACTGGACCATGAATGCACAGATACTCTGCAGATCCTTGGTCCCTTTACAAAAAAGAAATACTTTTTGGCTCTGTGGAAGGTCCTTCATGAATAGTAACCAGGCCTACCCCAAATATGTGTTTTAAAATAAATTACATTCCGGATAGGGGACTGAGTCCCCGAGTCCCAAAGGGACTGCTGCCACATCTTTGTTTCTGTAGTGGTAGCCAATCAGATCCTTTGCGGCATAATATATGCATAAATTCAAAACCTTAATTTCTCAACAACTACTGAACAGATTTACAAGGTATCACAAAAAGCGTGCTTTGAGTAAAGATCTAGCTTTCTGCCAATTTTTTTGTAATTCCGTTTAACCATTTTTGCAATATTGCTGTTAAATTTTCCTACAGGATATTGAACGAAAAAAACACATTTCAAGGAAGGAGCTGAGGTGGATGGATTGTTCTGGAAAGTTTTGTGAAAGTTCATGAAATGGTGCCAAAGTGTATTAGCAAACCAACAAATCCATTTCCTATGGAAACATGGCCCTTACTAGAACAATATTTTGTCACTTAGAATTGACCTGCTGAAAGTATGAACTATTCTGAAGTGTATAATGTGCGAATACGCTGAACACAATATTACATCGGAACATGTTTGAAACCTGTAGCTCTTGTTGGTCTATCTAGGGCTTTATTGGGCTTCCAAAAACAATGGTGACTTTGAAGATGCATATTTCAAAAACTTGAATAAATAAGCCTTCCTGTCAGTTTTCCCAGACTTCCAATGTTGAATTTTTGTACTCCTTTAGGATTACTACCGCAGGTGGAGAAGACAAAGTGTAGAAGTAGAATAGGGCACAATTTCAGATAATGGTGAGTCTCTTTTATCCTCAGCCTGAATGTAAACCTTGTGTTGGACGGCTTTAAGTGTGTGAATTCAGGGTTCATTCAGATTTGGAAAAAGTGCAAAACTAAGCAGTGAATAATCAATTCCTATATGAGGCCTGACTCGCTGACATCTGATATGCTGCTTTCTCGCACCCATTTGACGTGCCAAAAATTAAGAAGAGGCTCCTATAAGCAGAAGGTTGCCTTAGTCATATTGAGAACAACAACTTCTTTTAAAACATTCCCAAGATTCAACCTGACCCACTGTGTTCAAAACGTGTCCCCCATACTACTGACAGAAACAAATTAAACACTTGGAGAAAGTGGTCACTTTATAGCCTATGACAAATGTAACTTCATTACTTTAATCAGATAAAGGTATAAGGCACTTGCACGCTCCATTTAAATGATCGTTGAGAAAAGTGTTTCGGATTGTCGGATCTAAAGGCACGAATGCCATGCAATTTCCCCAGCAAGCAGGAAACCCTGACTTGAAACATTTACACCAGTTTAATTCTATTCATTTCTACTCTACACTTCCCAATATAGGTAATCATGTTCATTTAATACCATGCTTTAAATCCTACATTGAACCTATGTCATAACTCTCCCACCAGAGTAATCATCTAACTTGGGCAAACATTATTCTAATAGAACAATGTAGAGTTTTTATAGTAAAATCAGGCATCTGGACCCTCTGCATAACGATGGTTAATCTTCAAAATTGTAATTTCCAAAGCTAAAACAGGTAGCTGGTCAACCTGAGTATCCATCTCAGTGGATACATAGGTGGAAAGACCACCCATCCTTCATCAATGGGATTTAAGGTAGAGACCTCAGATCCGGTAGAGCTTATGGTCCCCAACAGGGTGGGCTCGTCAAGACCTGTTAATTGCAAACACATTATATTACATGTCCATCCCAATCCACGCCAGTCTCTTTGTTGCCGCTATGTTACATGAGACTTGGGCGCTGAAGGCCAAACGCCAAGTGCTTCAGCATGATATTATCATTAGGAGCACTGATGGATACCGGTCCAGGAAAAGTGCATCCATGGCCCTTGGCGAGTCTCCTCTTATCCTAGTACCCTAGAATCTGTCCGTGCTCATAGGATCAATACAAGCTCGGACGATCCTTTTTGCCAATTACATTTTTATTTTTGAAACAGTAGTTACCGCTGACGTCTAGGAGTTTATTTAATGGCTGAAATATATATAACATCAAGGCAACTTAAGACATGAGAGATCTGATTTTATGCATTCTATGGGTGTTACATTTCATGTGAGGAGAAGGCTCAGTTGTGGTTTACTGAATAGTCATAGCCCAGGAAGCTGGAAGCAAATACACCCAACTCCTTTAAAATAGTGTCAACCAGCTGTGGCCTAGCCCACGTGACTTTCATTGTTCCGTGACGAAAGTGTACACATAAAAAGTAAACTTTACAGCCATGATATAAACCAACATATTATAAACAGCATGCTCCTGCCAAAGAAACGATCTTGATACCCCCTCTCCCCACCACCGTTTAGAATATCATGGATACCCTGGTAGCTATATTTAGGTAAACATAAGGTGACCGTACCGTTATTTCCCTAAGAGATACGTACATGTGTTGAGATGCATGACATCACAACACATGTGATTAAGCATTTCCAAACAATAATGATCAAATGGATCAAAGGTCATCACATCAATCATGCAATGACCGTACACTGATATAGAGATCCCTCCTTCAAAATCAGGAATCTCTGTATTAGAACCAGTAACCACAAGAGAAAGACTCTGTGGCTATAAAGTGAATGGCCTGGTGAACCAATGAGATGAAAATGACTTACATTTTAGATGTTTCAGAAAGGGCGAATGACCCATTCTTGCAAAGATTAAGTTCAGTGATGACCCTTATAGTCATCTAGCACAGATTTCAAAGTAGGTGTAAGTGCTGAAACGTTTTCTACTATGGGAGGTCTCCATATAGTGGAAGGTTTTATAACTGCGAATGGTTTTATAACTGTGGCTTACTGATTCAACACTCTCCAAATAATTGGCAAATAACTGAAACTTCCTATTGATTGCTGCTATTGATCCTGCTAAAGACTGCAGTATAGGCACCTGCTCTTTAAGTTTGCTTGGTGGCTAAGTTAGCTCATCGTGTATACTGGAGATAGTCTGCATAATTGTACAAACGGTGGTGCAGGCGGAGAGGCTGTCAGCTTACTATCAGCTAAAGAAGTCAACCCCATGTGAATCCATGTAAAAAGTGTCCAAAATCTATTTCTAGATGGCCTTGAAGGAAGATAACTTAAAAGCAACAAAATCTTCAACACTAGAGAAAAATTACGATCTACCCACCTTAACATGACAAGCATCTATGCCATGATAAGCAGCATGTGTTAGGCCAAAAGGAAAAATCGAGAAGGATGGCTGTGTCCCATTAGGGCAATTACTAGAGCGGGGAGGATTAGTATAGGGCCAATGGAGCACTCTATGTCTGGTAAACAATCCTAAAGTTAGCAAGAGGTACACAGGTGGCTGAGACTGTTCTGTGTTCACTGCTCAACCATTGAACAATCGCCTATTAGTAATTCGTACAGAACCTAGGACCAGATGTATCAAAGGGTTTTACACATTCTGTGTCTATGGGAAAATGTGTTCATACATATGGCCCCTAATCCATAGATTTTTCGCAAGTTGCTAAAAACTCAACTTAACCTGATATGAGTAGTCCACCTCTCTCCTATTAGCAACAGTACACCCTTCCTGGTAATTGTGTACTTTATAAATTCAAAATCAATCAATCTTTTGATACTGCTGCGGCAAAGGTTGGGTGGTCTTTAAGGAGCAATGCAGGATGTAGCTGAGTGGCCTTGGTTCTTATTTACCACAGTGGAAGACAAACGCAGAGAACTAATAGGGAAATCAAAATGTGTTAATAAGTCGCCTGTTTGCGAATGATTGTGAACAGCAGTTTTTATTGTTCAGTAGTAGAAAAGATGCCTACCATTGGAAACTCGAGGTGCGAGTTTGCTTTTAGAACTGGAACTCCTCATTATACTTTAAATCACAAAGGGCACAATGAGTCTCATATTAAAATAACACTTTTGGACCTGATTTACAGAGAGGTAAACGTACACTTTTTTTTAATACATTTATGATTTTTTTGCTGTTCACAAAAGTATTTTATGAGTAGGATCTTTATGAATGTGTACTCTTCTGACATAAAAAGATAGAACTGTCCTATCTTTTTTGTATGTAGACTCCACCATCGTAACAATACTACTCGAAAAATACCTTCAAACCTACACTAACGTGTAAGTTTCTCTTTGTGAATAACGCCAATAAACTGCACTCCAGATCTCGACCACCCCGCCAAATCCCCAAGTTGCTGTGTCTGTTTGTCATGGTTTGTCTACCTATGTGACACTGTGTAGGCCTTAGTGCCACCCCACGTAAACAAACAACTGAAGGGGAGCTAGTGGAAAGGAGGCACTCCCAAAGCTGATCCAGGACAAAAAGTACTCTAGACTGCTGCTTTCTCCCCCACCACAAGAGTGATAATTAAAGTGCATTGTGCAGTAGTTTAAAAATATAGCAGCAGCGCCCCAGGAACAGCTCTCAATTTTTGCATCTGTTCCAGGCAGCTCGACTACTCGCCGCTGCTTCCATACTGTTTCTAATGAATGCGCTTGTAAAACACAAACTAAAAACCCAAGGGCATATGTACAAGCCCCCATCACTACCACAATGTCACTTTTACCAATGTTGTTGTGGCGATAGGGGGTGCTTATGTACAAGGCAGCGTTAAGCCACTTAACATGGCTTTACGCTGCCTTGTACATAAGACCCCCTTTACTCTATAGTTAGCGTGAAAGGACTGGGCAGTGGGTGTTCCATCGCAACAACCATTCATTTTGACGCTGCCCTCTATGTACAAGGATGGTGTACATAGGAGGCAGCGCCAAAATTAGGACAAGGTAAACCCTGGTCTTAAGTTGGCGAAACAAGGAGAAATGCATTATTTATCCTCGTTTTTGCTATTTCCATGTGCGCTGCCTTGTGTAGCAGACATGGAAAAAGCAAAATACCATGATTTGTTTATGTACAGGAAGGTGTCCCTTCCTGTACATAAACAAACGTTAAATGCTATTTTGTCAATTTCATTTGTGCAGAATGAAGCAGCACATATGAAAGTGACAAAATGTCATTTTAGGATTGTTTATGTGAAGGAAGGGGCACCTTCCTACTCATAGACAATCCTACCCTGCACGCAGATACCCTTGCACTATGGTGCAAGGGTGCCTGCTTTGGTGCTGAGTTGTTAAACTTAGCGCAATCTCAGGGGGAAATGCAAGGCTGCACCACATTCTTGTAAATATGGTGCAGCCCTGCGTTTCAGAAGTGGCGGAGAGAGACGTTAAGCCAGGCAGGCTAACGCTTCTCTCCGCCACTTCATTATACATATGGCCCCCAATGTTACTTATGACATGAAATCTTAATGTTCTTAAGAAAATCATTGTGAGCTACATTAAAATTATCATCAACTTTATTACATTCTTCTGTCCATTGTCAAATGTCTCTCATAGACTTTAATACAGTAGTGTTTACCTAGGGCGACCACCAGCTGGTTTGGGTGAAATCTTTCCATACTAGATTAGGTGTATAGTAAAAAACAAACTTTTACTCCAATATGACAGATACTTATCAAACCAATATCCGTTGGTTCTCCTAAAAGTGGCAGCACCTGGAGAAATAGTTATACCTAATTCTTCCTTCTTTCTGCCTTCATCTCAGCGTCCAGATGTACATCTATCTATTAGGAAAATCCTGTACCAAAGGTCTGACTGCAAACACTGTCTTCCCCATCCCCACAGTCATTTTTCTAAATTCCCTTGCATTTGAGTTCATTGGCTTAGCGAGGTATCTTTCCAGTTATGTACTCTTGAAAATAAGCCCGTCCTGCAAGGTCATCCCAAAACTTTGTTTCCTTTTTACGGAACCCTATTTATGTTGGCTGTAGAACTCTGTTTACTTTATCTCTGCTAACCAGTGGTAAAATGATGTGCCCTTCCTTTCAAACCTCCTAAAGTTGATATCCCCCTGATTGGCACATTTAAATTACTTATACATATCTGGTATATGGTGAAACATATACCTAGGGACTGTAATTTAATGCTACTGGTGGGCTTCAGCACTCATTGTGTCACCCACCACAGCAGCACAAGAACACATCTCCAGGCCTGTCACTGCATTTAAACTGCCATTCCAACATGACAAAACAAACCTTCTGCATGAACTAATCCTTCCTTTTTAAGAGCTATAAATCACTCCTCAGGTAGGCCTTAAATGCTCAGAGGGAGTTTGCATGGCATTTAAATAGAAGGGCATGTGTATTTAACAGTAGCGGATGGCATCTACTGAATGTAGGGGGGTCGGCAAACAAAATAAAAGAAAAATGAAAAGCACTTACCGGATCCTGACGGCGACATCCTCCCACCTCTGACTTTGTCTGCTGGGACTGCAGTGCGGGTCCTAGGAAACGTACTTGACCAATCCAGGCCTGCTCACGTGCTGTTAACCATTATGTGAGCAGTGCCCTGATTGGTGGAAGTTGCCTCTCTCGGCACTCCAGTGACCAGTGGATGCCTGAACTTGCTCTCAACCTAGCTCTCTTAACACAGCTGGGTTGAGAGGTTTAAAGTGCGCATGTTTAGCTGGCCTTCTCAAGACAGCCAACCAAAGACACATGTGCCTTTAAAAAAAGGGGAAAGGCAGCCCTAAGCCCACCCCGCTCACTCAGCAGGCCACGCCCCGTTGTGACGCTCAGTTCAGAATGGGAAGATAAAAAATCAAATGGTAATCAATTACCATTTTATTTTTTATTTCTGGGGATTTGGGAGGCATCTAAGTCGTGCAACTCTCTACCTCCAATGGAAGAGCTGCCCTTGGTATTTAATGGTTTACATGCCCTGGCAGTGAAAAACAGTTTCTAAGTCGTTTTTCACTGTGGCTTGACTGGCTCTCCCATAAGTTACCATTGCTTTACACTAGTACACTTAATAATTGCTCAATCCAGTTTGGGAGTAGCTAGAATAATGGTTCAGTGACTCATTTTAGTGGTAATTTGAAATCCAACTTAATGTCATTTTCCTACTTAAAACTAAAATACTTTCCGGCTTGTGTTCAACTATCACCTGACCCCTGCAGTGAGATATGTATTCTTTCCTGACAGTGGCCAAAGGGTACCAGGTTTGGGGTGGGTCTGGGTGGAGGTGCCCAGACCCTTCATGAGCTTCAAAGGATGCCTACCTTGTCACTGGTAGATAAAGCACACACCTGGGCGTATCTCCCTTTCGTCTCTCTCGTTGGGTGGCACCAAACCCAGTGGGATGGGAGAAACTGACCAGAACTGGTTTAGGGGGCATACAATGGCTTGCCCTCCACCCACAGACTGGCACTGGGCATAAAAGTGGACTCCATAAACCTCTCTTCAGAACACCCTTGGACCTGAGAAGAATCAGAAGGACTGCCATGCTGCCTGATGAACCTGAAGGAAGTCTGAACCTGCTTGTATAGACCCCAGGATCCCAGAAGTGACTCCAAGGGTCAATTGGTTGGCTTCCTTTTTTGAGCTACATGGATGCATCAAGCTTCCAAGCTGCCAGAGGTCTTTTCCTGCTTTCCAGCTGACCAGTCCAGTGTGAACTGGACATGACCTGGTCCCCTGTGTTGGCATCTCTGAGAATGAGTCCAGACCCCAAAGTACGGTCCCCAGGATCCTGGACCTTTGGTTGTGACCAGAGTGAATTCCTCTCTGCATAACTGCAAACTTCACAAGATTCAACACCGAGCATCAGCATCTAACAGCAGCCGAATAATGGTTTAGCCAAGTATTGAGGCTGAATAGCACCTGATCCACAGATTCACCGGTGACACTGAGCAGCACCTACGAACTTTGACAACCTTCCTCAATGGTTTCACTCATATCGAGGGGAAGCAGCATCTGATCCACTGTGTCATTTATTTCTTTACAATATTCTTTATTTTTCAAAATTGGTTTGGGATGTTCCTTGAGCTGTGTTTTCACTTTATTACTTTTTGAGTGTTATATAAATACTATACACATTGCCTGCAAGTAAATCTGACTGCTTTGAGCCATGGTACCCAAGGGTGAAGCACAGGTTTATTTAGTAATTTTAGCGGTTCACTCTGACAAGGATTGTGATTATTATTTAAGGTGGGTTCTCACCCTCTCAATCAATACTTCAATTTCATACATGTACCATGCTTTCTAACTTTCTGTCAAGATGATTTCTTGCATTCTGAGTTCCAAATCTTCTGCTCTTACTTTCCTTTTGGCTACCCTGCTTTCTCCTTACCTTCTGAACAGTCACCAAATCCACCACACGCCCTCCTCGCTGTTACCAATTTTCTGTAAAATCATGCCTCCCCTCCCCTTTCCTTTCTTTGCTTTCTCATGTTCCATCTTTCTTCCCTTTTCTCCATTCCTGCTCGGTGATTTGAGGTGACTGTATGGTGGCAAGCATTGCTATACAAAATGTCTGATACGGCATAATTAAGAGAGTAATAACAATTCAGGATAAAGAGGAGCACAGGATAAACACATAAAGAAAAAGTAAGTAAGGGTATTTAAGTGGAATGGTTTCCTTCAGCATAAAGCAATTCCACATCCACCTACCCGATAATGGGATGCAGGACCGTCTGCAGGCTCGTCTGCATTGTCATGTTAAAGGTGCACGAGAAGCCGATCTGCAGGGTGCTGCTGATTACAAGGCCACTTGGAGTGTCCGAAGGAACGAAGAGGACGTTTGAGAAGACCAGTTTCTTATCAACTGTATTTATCTGTAACAGAAATTATAGTCACGGTTAAAAACAGAGAAATTAAAAATGAATGTTGTGAAAAGATCTACTCCTCATTCTATTTGCATAGCACAAAAATCGCAGTGCGTCATACAAAAATACATTTATAGAAATCACCTCAATGAACGACCTTTACGAAAATACACAACAGCAGCTAGTAGGGAAGAGTACGCGAGCCGGGAGCGTCAGGCAAGAAAATCCAGGCTTTAAGAATATTAGAGTAGATTAAATTCACAGCCATGAATATTTACCTTAACAGTGTAATTTAAAAAATGCCAAATCCTCACATTTTACCAAGTGTCAAAGGAGGGCAAGAGTTCCTGTTTTGCTTTTAGGGAGAATGCAGTGTTCCTCTGCTGGTAGGGCTCTTAGCGGCTATTAATTATTTATAGCTTTGCCACAAGAACCAGGTAAATGTCCTTCTATTTGAAACCCTTGTTATGCTGCAGCATGTATGGCAGTCCTGTTGTCTGCAATAACAGGCCCTCGTTCTGGGTATTTGTAATGTGTAATGTAATGTAATGTAATGTAATGTGTTGGACTTGTAAAGCGCACAGCTGCCCGTAAGCGTCCCGGCGCTGGAGACAGCTGGGGAACCCGTCCTGGCTTTCCCTGTGAGATGGTCCCTTCTGGGTATCTCCAAGGTGAAACCAGGCATCCCCGGCGTCTGTGGGGGGCCGTTGTAGAGATCAGGCAAGCTTAATACCCAGAGTTGCCGAGTGTGATCCCTGGTTAGAGTAGGCACCGAGGCGAGAATTGTCGAGTCCGCTGACCCTGGTCCACGACCCTGCCGCGTCGGGAATTGAACCCTGGTCCCGGGCCGTTCTCTGCTGCCGGGTCTGCCGCCTCTAACTAGTGAACCACTCCACATTTTAAAGGTGTAAACCATTCTTCATTGATTGGTGACTTTTTGTATGTAATGGTGGGGATCAGTTAGTGGGTGATTGGGGTAATGAGAGGGAGCATGGACCAAAAGTGAGTGACTGGCTGCATGGATAATGCTGGGTGAGTGAGTTTCTAGATAGATTAATGGCATAATTGGTGAGTGCATAGATTGACACAAACATGTTCCAGCAATTTTACTGGCTGTGGCCTCAAAAAGCAGTTGTAACAGTTTAAACACAATGACAATTATCAATATGTCAATACGATCATTACACTAGGGCTGACGCAGTTGTGCTCATAATGTAACGATACACCAACATCATATTGATACATTCTGTCATTAGATAGATAGATAGATAGATAGATAGATAGATAGATAGATAGATAGATAGATAGATAGATAGATAGATAGATAGATAGATAGATAGATAGATAGATAGATAGATAGATAGATAGATAGTAAGTAAACCATTACATACCATCACATAGACATCAGCAAACAGCTCCAGGCACTCATGATGTTTACAAAAAAGAAGATTTGGAAAGTGGGATTTGTGGATGTATTTAAATAACTGCATAGGATATTTGGGCCAAAGGAGGAGTCCAAGTAGAAGGAACTGGTATTGGCATGGAAAATGAAGGAACTGGTTACCATCAATAACTGGACATCAGTTTAGGCATGATGCAAACACTTTCAGCAGGCCCTGTTACAGAAACCCCTGTTAATGACCAACATGCACCCTAATTTGGGCCTTTCCCATGCACCGGTGGAATGCCTAGGAAAAGGCTGATATTGACCCAGCAACCCACACACTGTGTGTAACGCTGGCACTATTGTGCTTTAAGCCATTGGTAGCTGGATGGCAGTGACAGCTGGGAAGTGAAAAAGGGCCATAAGGCAGCGTGAGAAAGGGCTGCTAGGCAAGTAAAAAGTGACTGATTAGGGGTTGTGTTAGCAAGTGATCATGTTCATAGGTCTTTGAGATTTTGGAGAAGGGTTTCAGGAATTACAGATGAAATTACAGTAGTGCCAGGGAAGGAAGTTGGGCAGTGAATTCAAAATCCACAAACAATAAAACTTAGGAGTTCAGAGACAAACTGTCAAGCACATTAAGAAGGGCAGATGATTGGCCTATTTTGATTATTAACTATTAGACACCTCTATTATTTTCCTTTTGGGTGTGCTCCCTCTGAAAGCTTCAGCTCTGTTTTGGTTGACACGCTAATTACCTTCAGAGGAATCATGTTGAGTTAAAGATGTCATCCCTAACACATTGATGATGAGTTAAGGGTAATGGAGTTGCATAGTCAGGAGACAGAATTCGCAAATACAAAAAAAAGTCATTATTTCATTTCTGCTGGTTCACCCATATTTTAATTTTAAAACTAAATTTGTGGGTTTAAACCTCAACAGTTGGTTGTAGATAAAGCACTTACTAGGCTGCTGGCAAAATAGCAAAAAGTATTTACTGTTTGGCTGGTGGCCTTGCTATAAGAATAAAAATGTCATCACTCACCTGGTGGGTAGCTAAATAGCACACTTGTTCATTAGTCATGGAAATAGCTTATATTTTGTGTTATTATGCCATATGCAGATTTCAACAGGCACTTATTACCAGAGAGAACGGCAAATCAGAAATGAAGACAATGGGCATCCATCATCTTTTGCAAGTTACTGTCCTGGTGTATTATTATTTCATTCGCAAAAAGTCTTTGCACACTACACACAGACGATTGCAAATGGAATAGCATTTTGCAAACTATTAGGTCAGTTCACAAAATACAGAACTGCACTTGGGCTGCAGAATGACCTGCATATCTATATTCATTAGATATGTGGCAATTTGCAATCGTCTACAATTGCCTGTAATCACAGGATGCTGGTCTGCAAAAGACAGCACACAACCAAAGGTGCGGCAAGTTCAGAGCAATCACTCGAATGGTGTATTTGCTTAAAATATGCGACCCAGTAATCAACACCAATGTTATCCCATATGTGATTAGTGTCTGTATTAGCCCGCATTATGTGATTGACTATCTCCCCCAAAAGAACGGAATTGCCTGTGCTACATGCCAAAATCAATGTGCCCCAAACCTCCTCCTTGAGTTCAGCTTTCCTGCTATGAATAGCTGACTTATATGTCCTCCTACATGCAGTGATCTCTACTGGGCCTTAGAGTTAGGCTTTCACAGCCCACATTACATGTGTGCTAGCTTCCCTACTATTCTTTCTGAATAAGGGAGAAGCTGAATGTTTAGAGGGTGAACAGGCTTCATCAAGGTAGCCTTGATGAGGGACCTCAGGAGGTTAAAATCATGGTTACTACAGACAGAAGAGTAGGATAGTTGCAAACAGTTAAACATATTTCCCAGGTGTGCTACACAAAGCCAACACATAATATCACACATATCAGCATACTCACAGGCTAGTCTTAACCCATCATGGCTTGGCAGAAGATGGGACCCCGCTAGGGCAAAATCACGCACTCCAGGTTTAGGGCAGAACAATGTGACAACAAAAGTATTATGACAGCTGAAAGGCTGGAAATAACATTGCGATCACCCCCTCGGTAATGTATACACCTGCTGACAAAATATAATCAATAACAGAGGATCCAATACAGCCTACAAAGGTGGAAGCAGATAAACAGTGAGGAGCAGCCCAGTCAAATACATTGCACGGATCAGACCTGGCCAGAAAAAGTAGGAGCTGCTGGCCACTGTTGTCACAGGGTTGGGTTACAATGTTCAGGGAAGTTATGTTCAGGAGAGTGGGGTCAAGGTCAAACCCTTCACCGACCCTGCATCCACTTTAGCATAAAAGTCCCCGGTCAAAATATTAGGAACACCACCATCTTGGGAGACGTGACTTGATTCCAGATCACTAATGAAATCGAAAAGAGCAGTAACATTTGGATTATGCCAAGCAGAGAAATTATCATTATAAAAGTGAACTAGCACAAATTTAAAAAACTTTGACCACTCAACCAAAAAAGCTTGAAAGAGCATACTGTGCATAAATATTGGGACAATATTACACTCAAAGAAGACTTTGAACCATACAGCGAGCCCCGCCTGCGCCCTGCCCTGTCCATCCCCAATGAGGCAGCAGGAACTGAATAATGTTGTATCTTGATATGGTGCCTTAGCAACATGCTCTGCATTCTTTCCTTGGCAACCAGGATGTAGGAGTTCTGGAGCATGCCAGGGGAAAGGAGAGCTGGCAGTTGCTGAGAGAGGATGTGTCTTCCTACAAATAACCTGTCTGTACCTCTTAAAAGTGGCGACGAGGATGGGATGCAATTCTTATTGAGGACAGGCTGAGCAGCAGATGTGCAAGTTATCACCCCTAGACAAGTGATAGATGATTAAACTGTCGGATAAAGTCTTTCCCTACTGTGTCGTTGTTAATGTGGTGATGGGGTCAGGGCCTTGGCACTTGGGGCATTGGGATAAAATGACTGGACAGACACTCTGGGATCGGGTTGCCGGGAAGACCACGAGCGATCTTCCCCGGGGTTTATTATACCCTCGGGGCGTGCCCGCCCTGAGGGGTGGAGTGGATGCATGGATGTTGATACATTGTAGGGTAGAGCCCGCCTGGCTCTCTACATCCCTCCTTCATTTCAGTCTGCTTCATCACCAGTTCTTGGTCTTCAGGGGGAGGTACACACAAAGTCCCGTAACTTGTGGCTTGGGCCAGGGTTTGGCCGAAGGTTGTATCTTTGGCTTCGGCCCTTTGGTGATTGAGTGTCCCCAGCCGGGGACACCTCTTCTTGCGCTCCGCAGGTCGGGGAAATGTCGGCCAATGCGCCCGGCAACGGCAATGGATCTTGGTTTCTCCTCTGGTCTTCGACCGACATTGGATCATCAGATCCTCTCACCGATGACGAGGCTGTTGGAGACAGACCGGCTTGTCGTGGCCCGACCTCTTCTTCCTCGCCCTGGTCATCTGTTCCTCCCCTTGCTGGTTTAAAGCATGACACATTTCGCGTGACTCTTTGTTCGCCTTTCTTGACGGTCACCATGGTTCCTTTGATCCTTTCAACGGTCCACAAGTCTGGTTCATAGGGGGTCCTATACTTCCATCCGGGGTGTCGGTCATGGACCACTACGGTGTCACCTTCCTGTAGATTTGATGTCTTCGCACGTCTGGCCGCACTGGCCTTCTGGTTAGTTACATCTCTTCTGGACTGAATGGCATCCCCATCTCGCTCAGGTGGTGTCCAAGTGCTTGCGGACGGGATGATGTCCCTGGGGGCCCTTTTGAACAGTAAATGGGCCGGGGCACACTTGGTTGTGCTGTGGGGCGTTTGTCGGTAGGCTCCCAGGAACCGGTCTAGAGCTGATTCCGGATCTTCTCCTTGACTTACGGCAATCCTCAGGGCTCTATTAATAGTCCTCATAAGTCTCTCCACCTCTCCATTGGCCTGCGGCCACGAGGGGGTGATTTTCCGATGCTTGATTTGGAGGGCGTCCAAGTAGGCTTGGAAGTCTCGGCCTTGAAAGGGAGGACCGTTGTCCGTTTTAATTTCCACCGGCAATCCCATGGTCGCGAAGATCTTGTCTAGATTCCGTTTAACATGGGGAAAAGCCGTGGAGGGGATCACCTCCACCACCGGGAACTTGGAGAAAGAGTCCACTAGAACCAGGGTATGGCGACCATCCGGGAAACTCCCGAAGTCCAGGCTTAGGTTGGTCCAGGGCAGCGTCGGGGAGGGCTCCGTTATAACGGGGGCCGGGGCGGGATCTCCTCCGGTGATTAGACACGCGTGGCAGGCCCTCACCATCTCTTCTACTTTGAGGTCCATCGCCGGGAACCAGACTCGGCATCGCAGCCTGGCCTTTGTTTTGGCCATTCCCTGATGCCCAACGTGAGCGAGGGACAGAATCCTGGGATGGAGGTTTTCCGGTATCACTATTAGATGCCCTCGTAGAACCACATCTTCATCCCCGATGCTCAGTTCATTCTTGATCTGCCATATCTGCTGGCGGGCATGACTGACTTCCGGCCTGAGCCCATGTATTCCATCCAGGAAATGTGCCCATTGGTTTCCCCTGAGCGCGTGCTTGACTCGGCATAGTGTTTCGTCTCTTTCCGTTGCTTCCCCAATTTCTTTCAGAGTCATTGTCTCTGGACACGCGTTTTCTGAGATCAAGCGCACAAAAGCGTCTGCTTCTTGACTTTCCTCAAGTCTAGTGGCTGGTTTGGTGCAGTCCGGGTGTCTTGACAGATAGTCCGCCGGGTTGTTGACCCCCGGGCGGAAGATGACTTTGAAGTTATAGCCCTGTAGCTGGACGGCCCACCTCTCGATCCTTGGAGGGGCCAGCCTCGCTGATCCTGCAAAGAGGGGCACAAGGGGCTTGTGGTCCGTTATCACCCGGAATTCCTGGCCGCATAGGTACAAGTGAAAATGTTGACACGCCCATTTGATGGCCAGGGCTTCTCTTTCGATCTGTGCATAGCGGGTCTCGGTGTCCGATAGAGCCTTGCTGGCGTACGCCACCGGTTTCCAGACATCAGCTCCGTATTCTTGAAGGAGCACCGCTCCCAGGCCCACCGGGCTCGCGTCGACCACTAGTTCAGTCTTCCTCTTTGGCTGGAAATACGCCATCACAGTGGTGTCCAGGAGGCTGTTCTTGATAGCTTGGAATGCCACGTTCGCCGCCACGGTCCAGTCCCACTTTTGATCATGGCGGGTGAGTAGCCTCAGTGGCTCGGCCAGGTCTGCAAGGTTGGGGATGAACCTCCCGCAATACGTTGCCATCCCGAGGAAACTCCTGACTTCTGTGGGGTTTTGCGGGGTGCTGGCAGCCCGGATGGCTTCGGCCTTCCTGGGGTCAACCTTCAGGCCTTCTCGGGTGAAGATGTAGCCGAAGAAGTCCACCGAGTCCTGGTAGAAAGCACATTTGGATTTGTGGAGTGTCAGGCCTTGTTCTGATAGCCTTTTGAGGGTCGCTCTCAGGTGTACGTGGTGTTCTTCAAGCGATCCAGAGTACACCAGGATGTCGTCACTCAAGTTGATGACCCCACTCAGTCCGGATAGCACCTCTCTGATCGCATTCTGAAATACTTCGGCTGCCGAGGACACTCCGAAGCTTAGTCGTTTATACCTCCTTAGCCCGACGTGTGTGGAGAAGGTCGTAATGTAGCGGCTGTCTGGCTCAAGCTCCAGCTGGTGGTAACCTGCGTTTAAATCGAGTTTGGAGAACCATTTGGCACCGTTGAGGTCCGCTATGATGTCATCCATGGTAGGGGTGATATGCCTTTCCCTCCTCACCGCTACATTTGGCAGACGCATGTCCACACACAGCCGTATCGCTCCAGGTTGCTTGGGCTTGGGCGCCACGACGAGTGGAGAGACCCACGGTGTGGGCCCGGTCACCTTCTCGATTACACCGAGTTCTTCAAGCTTCCTCAGCTCCTCCTCCACCTGCGGCCGCAGGTTGAACGGGACACGCCGGTGCCTTAGAGCTGTCGGTCGCACAGACTTGTCTATGTGTAGTTTGAACTTCTTGTTCTTGAGTTTCCCTAGTCCTCGGAACAGTTCTGGAAACTCCTCCATCAAGAACTCTGCATGTGATTGGTGCACCTGATTAGCGAAAAAAACTAATCCGAGGTCCTCGGCGGTGTGGCAGCTTAGTAGCGTGCCTTTCTTTCCTTCCGTGACGTGGAACTTAGCTACCGTGGAGTATTCCCCTTGTCTGATTGTTGTCGTGATCACTCCGCGCAGCGGCATGGGCTCCGTTCCTCCATAAGTGTATATTCTCGCTTGGGACGGTACCAGTTCGGGCCTCGGCATCATTTGGTTGTACTGCTCCGAGTCCATAACATTTACGGATGCCCCCGTGTCTATGAGTGCTTGTACTGTCGTGCCATCCACCTTGACTGAACACATCGGTGGGGGTCTTCTCCTCGTGGACGCTGCGGATGCTCTGCCCACGTATGAGACGACGTAGACTTCGTCGTCTTCATCATCCTCGTACCACTGAGGCCGTTCTTGAGCATGGCTGTCTGGTGGCGGGTTGGCATCTTCTTCAAGTGACATATGATGCACTCTCCTCTGTATGTTTCTCGGCCTTGACCCTGCTGGCCTGTATTTTCCGCCTCGGCATACCTTCGCGAAGTGGTTCATCCTGCCGCATTTGGAGCACGTGCGCCCTTTTGCTGCACACGCTGCGGTGGCGGAGTGGACCTCCCCACAGTACCCGCACAGATTCCTTGTCGTAGGCACCTGATGCGGCCGACTCGCCGCAGGTTTCCGGTGGATTGCTTCCACTCTCTCCGTTTTGATCTGCACTGGTTTGGTTTGTGCGGGGGTAGCTACCGGGGTGTATAGCGCCGCCTCCATCTCTTCAGCCCTCACGTCTGACAGCTCATGCGACCTTGCGAGGATCAGGATCTCATCGAGCGAAATCCCTGGTTGGCGCAGGATTAGTTTCCTGAGCAGCTTAGAACGGCACCCCACAATGATTTGATCCCGAATTTCCTCACGCGGGTCTGTGAACGGGCAGGTGTTCGCCAGCCGGCGTAGCCGTGCGTAGAACATGTCTACCGACTCGGAGCCCGTTTGCCACGCCCGTTTGAATTTAAACTTTTCGAAATCATTGTTTAGCTGGGGGTCAAAGTGTTTGTTTAGCGCGGCCACCGCGGCCTCGTAGTCGCCGTCACCTCCTGTGTTGGGGAGCGTCTCAAAAAGCTCGTCTATCTCTGCTCCACCATATAGGATCAAAAGGGACCTCTTGACCTCGCCATCTGTCTCCCTGGTGCCCTTGAAATAATGATTCAGCCTGCGAACCCACGCCTTCCATCTCACCGCCGCAGTGGCCGGGTCAGACGCTTCACTGAACGGCGGCAACGGCGCCGCTCCTGCATGGGTATGATGGCCAGTCTGCGGGCCTGGTGTTGCGGCTGGGGCCTGTGCTGGGATGGGTCCTGCTTGGACAGGTGGTGGAGGCTGTGCAGCCTGTGCTGGTGCCTCATCCTGCAACACTGGGGCTCCCTCGTTCTGGGACATGGTGCGTCCTTTATTTATTTCCAATTATGTAATTACTTATTTATTTATTTATTTTTTTCTTTTAATACCAGTATGCTGATAGGAGCTTTATTTGTAAATTGCGACACCCATTGGGGCTCAGTGTACACCTTGTGAGGGAGTTGACAAGCACGGTCGCGCTCCTCGCGCCTTTCCTCAGACAAAGTCACGTGTAGATGGTGGCGCGTGCAGTACCACTGGCAGCCACTGGGGGCCGCCACGCGCACGATCTCGCTCTTCGCGCTCTCCGCGCTGGGCCCAGGGCAGCTGACAGGAAGAGAGACTCCAGAGGAGAGCGTTGCCTGAGGGAGAGGCTCAGGAGTCTGTTGAGCGTCGCCTGACGCACTTAACACAGCATGAAGCACATGAGGCGGGAGAGCGTCGCCTGAGGGAGAGACTCCTGAGGGAGCTTGGCGAGCGTCGTCTGACGCACTCACTGGAGCGAGGTGCGCATGAGGCGGGAGAGCGTCGCCTGACGCACTCACAGGTGCGAGGTGTCCAAGAGGCGGGTCGGAGGCGTGACGCGGAGCCTCACCGACCTCAGCAGCCGGATTCTCGGTCCGGCGTATGCCTCGACACAGGCAGCCGTCGCCCGGACAACCAACAAGGTAACCAAGAGGCGCTCGCAGGGGGGGCAATGATCGCGCACTCACCCTGGGCGCTCCGCGGTCCCGGCCCTGCCAGCTGAAAGCGCTTCCGACGGGAAGGCGCGTGGGCAGGCCGCGGACCGGAGCAGAGCGGGAGCGGGCTCCGTGATGAGACGCCACTCCTAGTCGTATCCAGCACGCGCAGGGCAGTCCGGCCTCGTCGCCAATGTGGTGATGGGGTCAGGGCCTTGGCACTTGGGGCATTGGGATAAAATGACTGGACAGACACTCTGGGATCGGGTTGCCGGGAAGACCACGAGCGATCTTCCCCGGGGTTTATTATACCCTCGGGGCGTGCCCGCCCTGAGGGGTGGAGTGGATGCATGGATGTTGATACATTGTAGGGTAGAGCCCGCCTGGCTCTCTACAGTTACTACGTTGTTGAAGACATCCTGCTTGGAAAAACAAGAGAGGAGACTGGAAGTATACTGTTATTAAAATCTTCTCAGTGTTGTTACCTGTTCCATAAATCTCAGGTAAGAATCATATTGTGTGTGAAGCTTAGAGCTGTTTGGCTTAACCGCTCTGTGTATTCAGGGACTGGATTCTGTGTGAAACCTAGCACTGTCTGCATTGCGCTGTGAGTTCATAGACAGGATAGCATTGCACGGTGTGTCATAATTGCTGAAGTCGCTTTGGAGGGCCTGGGGACTGAGTGGAAGGTCACGTTTAATATTCGGGTCAGATTCGATCTTTGATGCTGTGGGACTGCTCGATAACGGACTGTTACGAGCGGGAGCTCTATTTCCGGATTCAAGTCATGTTTGATCTTTGGCGTTGTGTGAGAGCTGACTGGCCGACCGTTAAGAACGGGAGCTCTATTCCTGGACACTAGTACCAACATTGTTATTAGATTGCCTTACGGGTTGCTGCTCGTGGTGTTCTGTTCTTCATCCTTGCTTCACGCATCATCAAGGTGTTCTACAAAGGAACTCTGAGAATTGCTGCACGTCACAAGAGCGCAGTGCAGTGTGGAACTGCATCGTTTTGTGACGTGGAACGTAATTGACCCTGACAAGGAACGACGTTTGGTTGTCATAACAACCGGACAAGACTACAACGTAATCACAAGAAAGATATCAACAAATTAAGAGAGATATTGCAGTTAAGAATGAACTGTCGGCCGGCACATATGAAATTATATTAAAGGAGCAACATAAGATTATTACTGATCCCTCTCTCTGGAATACGTTGACTATGTTAATTTTGTTAGCTTCTTGTTTTTAGTAATATATTTTTTCAGATACCTCAAGCCCAGTAACTGAATGTCCTACTATAGTTATTGTCAATATTAACCATTTCACTGGTTATTTTATGAGTGGAACACTACCTTGAAATATAATTATTTCTACAGATCAGTAACACCGTTAATATAGATTAATATTACAAATAATAATTTTCCCGAGAAGCATCCCTTAAGTTTGCAGTCAAGTAGCACTGTCAGCATAGACATGTCACCTATCACTGCTCCGCCCAAGTTTTTGCAAAATCCTGGGGGACCCACCTTACCTTGGGAAGACTTGATAGAGTCATTCGAAATAGATTTAGAGGCCATTAGTGGAGAGGATTTTGTAGCTTCCCGGAAGGTGGCATTACTTAAACATAATTTAGGAATAGAAGGTAGGAAGGTATTGATAAGAAACAGATAATTATTAAAGAGAATACCAGCAAAAATGAGAATAAGGAAAAAGGTGAAGAAGGGAGTAAAAAAGAAGATGTATGTCTACAGTATGGTGAGGTCATTTACAGTGATGAATATGTTGAGGTAATTAAAGCACTAGAAGAGAACTACGGTAAATAAGTTAGTATCATTGTAGAAAGATATAAGTTTTTCTCGAGATCCCAATTACCTGGGAATCTGTCGAGCAATACATTTCTATTTTGAGAACCCTTGCTTCCACTTGCAAATTTAGAGAGCTACACGAGGAGATTATAAGAGACCAATTCATAAATAGAACGAACAATACTAACATTCAAGAAGGATTACTAGAGATGAAAGACCCTTCCTTGCAGAAAACCATTCAAGTGGCAAGACGGATAGAGAACACTTCTAAGTATGACAACGAACTAAGCTTGGAAATGACCAGTGCTACTAAAGTGTGAGCCTTAGAGAAAACTCCTCTAAAAAAAAAAGAAAGTAATATCAAAACCACTATCCCCAAAAACAACAGAGTATGTTACAGATGTGGTAGTACTAAACACACTGCTGATTCAGACAAATGTTTTGCAGTTAGGGAGAAATGTCATAAATGTAAAAAGATTCATCACTTAGTACACATGTGTAAGGCTGGATCATTACCCATCCCAAAATGGAAACGCTCTGGGAATGTTATTAGAGAGAATTCTGAAGATGATAATTCTGACAATGATGGGGAGGTTGAAGTCATGGTTATTTGTGACAATGTTATCAATTATGTATCAGAATGCTACAACCCACCCAAATGTGACTTTAGTATCAATGGAACCAAAATAATGGTTTCGGCAGACTCTTGCTCCCCCTACACCATAATAGATAAAACACGTTGGAAAAGGTAGGATGTCATCAGTTGAATGTGCCAGATGTTGAACCTGTGTGATATTGTGGTATTAAACTTCCACTATTAGGTTTTTTCAAATGCACGTTGTCTCACAAGGGTAAAGCAGCTACGAGCAAAGTATATGTAGTGGAAAAAGGGAGAGCATTGTTGGGTTGGTGTGAACAAAAAATGTTGGGCATTACATTGGACCCTAATCATCCTCAACAAGTCTTGGTCACTGAAGATATTGAGAAAAGCAAATGGAGCATCAAATTTCCAAAACTGAAGAAAAATTGGGTTGTTTAGTAAAATTTGAACACCGCATTGTGTTAAAGCCCATTACCTCACATTACCGAAATGGTGTTCTCTGTAACTGATGCTACCTACTTTTCACTGATTGACCTGTTCAGTGCTTACCATCAAATCAAACTGTTTCCCTTTTTAAGGCACCTCACCTCATTTATCACACCCGAAGGAGCCTTCCAGTTTATTAGAATGCCTTTTGGTTTGGCATCCGCCTCGGTGGTTTTCCAAAGAGTAATGTGTAAGCTATTAGCGGGATTTCCGAAAGTGTTCGTTTTTCAAGTCGATGTGCTAGTGTTGGGAACCAATCGTGCTGAACACAATTCTTTACTGACACAAACACTAGATAAACTGCAAAATGCAGGTCATAGGGGTCCGTAGGGGTCAAAAAATTTACATTTGGTGTCAAGCAAATTGATTATTTAGGGCACACCTTATCTAGGGATGGAGTAAAACCCCCCCAAAAATTATTAGATGCTATCACTAATGCACCATCACCTTGTGACAAGGAGCAGTTGAGCGCATTCCTGGGTCTTGCGGAATTTTATTCCAAGTTTGTTCAGCATTTTGCTGACAAAGTCCATATTCTCAGAAAATTAATGAAAAAGGGGGTCAAGTTCGAGTGGACGGATGAATGCCAAAAAGTCTTTATTTCCATTAAAAAACAAATAGTCAAAGCAGTAGCCTTGAAGCTTTTAAATCCATCACTTCACAGCATAATTGTAGTGGATGCCAGTGCTTATGGTCTAGGAGCAGTGCTCATGCAAAAACATCTGGGACATGAATGTGTAGTAGCATTTTGCATCTTGCACCCTCTAGGGTGCAGAGGCCACTTATTCGGTCATTGAGAAAGAGGCACTTGCATGCTGGTGGGGAGTGAACTACTTCAAAACTTACATCTGGGGAACCCATTTTGAAATTAGGTCTGACCATAAACCACTCATAGAATTATTCACCACTAAGGGAGCAGCTAAAGCAACCCCCAGAATCGCCAAATGGTTATACAGGCTCCAAGGGTATGACTTCTCACTACAGTATGTTCCAGGCATTCACAATGTCAATGCTGATTGTCTATCCCGCTTACCATTTGAATGCAACGATGATGATGTCGACTCCAATGATGATTGTGTGGTAGCAAGTGTGACTGAGTCGCGTGAGGGTGCCATTTCCATTGAGGAATGGAAAAATGCCATAACGAATGATTCCACCATTAAAGAGATTATGATTGAACTGTCCAATCCTTCGGGCCCCAGTTTTGTTCTCCCGAAAAAACTTGGAGAGTTTTGGACAGTCTGGACAGAACTTTCTGTAGTGGATGGTGTGATGCGCTGGAGTGGTAGACTAGTAGTTCCGGTCAGCTTGCAGCCCAGGTTACTTAAATTACTTCATGAAGGGCACAGTGGCATGTTAGGAATTAAGAGAAAGGCCAGAAAAACATTTTGGTGGCCAGGGATGGACATGAACATAGAGGAACATGTATGTGGATGTGTGGAGTGCATGGGCAGTGATAAAAATCATTAAGTAGAGGCATCACCTATCTCATCCACCGATTGTCCAAGCAGACCATGGGAGAAAGTGGTCATGGATATTTGCGGTCCATTTTCGACCAAGGGTATTGTCAATAAGTATGCCTTGGTACTGATTGACTACCATTCCAAAAGGCCAGAGGTGGCATTTACTGGTAACATTAAAGAATCTAATGTTATTGAATTTTGTGACAACATTTTTTCCTAGGGAGGGGTGTCCTGATATGTTAGTCACAGATAATGGACCCCAGTTCATTGTGGATGAATTCAAAACATACCTGTCCTAAATGGTCATTATTCACCACACTACCGTGGTCTACAGTCTCAGGGAAAATGTTTTAGCTGAGAGGTTCAATAGAGTCTCGAAAGAGTGTATCCAATTACCTGAAGAATGTGGTGGGGACTGCAAAGAAGCAGTGAAGGAAATGTTGTGGAGTTATCGTACCACACCCCATTCGGTCCCCAAAGAATCTCCATTTAGACTCCTCAAAGGCAGACAACCGGGAACTAGGGTTGTCCCGGGGTGGATGCTAAAGGGTCATACACGAACTGTATGCAACAGGAGTTTAGAGTATAGAGTCAAGGAAGACCAGGGAAAATATGTGAGCAGCCACAATGACAATCTGAAAAGGAACAAACGTATATTTAGTGTTAGAGATTGGGTGAGGACGTACTTTGTATGAGTACAAAGAAGAGGTTTATCAAAATGGTTAGCACCAAAACAAATATCTAAGGTTGTTGGTATCAGTGTTTGGCTAAGTGATGGTAAAAGGTGGAATATACAAAGTGTCACTTTGTGCAATGATACAGAATTAGATGCTTGGAAAATAAAAACTGGTGTTAATCATTCCGTGAAAAGCAGAAATGATGGAAGAGATATCAAACGTGTTAGGAGGGTTCCAAAATGGCACAGTCACTATATAACCCATTGAGTCCAGGTGTTATTATATTGACAAACCTAATGCATGCCGTATTTTAAAGTGATGTTAATTTACTGATGTCATTCTTCACCATTCTGATGTCTATTTCTTTTATTTATTTTCAGTTATTGTGGTAACATGTACAACTTCAAATTTTTCCATTTTTGCATTGTATTAAGGAAGGGAGATGTCTTGTATCTTGATATGGTGGCTTAGCAACATGCTCTGCATTCTTTCCTTGGCAACCAGGATGTGGGAGTTCTGGAGCATGCCAGGGGAAAAGAGAGCTGGCAGTTGCTGAGAGAGGACGTGTTTAGGGGTTGTTCCAGTGAACTCAATAAAGTTCTTCCTACAAATAACCTGTCTGTGCCTCTTAAAAAATAACAAATAAAGCCATCACAAAAAATGGCCCTTGTGGCCAAAGTCTCCTGCAAGATCACAAGAAGCAGGCAACGCATCATTGTCCCTTCTTTGGAGCTGGACTGGCATGGGGGCAAAGCAATGCCCTGACAGAATACCACCGGAATGGGGCCATTGGTGGGGCTATCCATTCCCTCGATACAGTCCAGTCGTGAGGGTAAGTGACGACCCAGACAGTCACTATTACAGAGGAAAGCCAGGGCTGAAAATCGGTTAATAACAGGAACAGCAGAAGGGTCACTGAGCATCAGATTTACAAGAGGAAGCACCCCAGGTGGCCCAGCTACATGACCCATGGTAATAAAAAACCCAACCCCAAATGGTGTTTACGTAAGTCTTGCTAGAGTGCAATGAAATCAACGTTTGACATCCCTCACTCTGGGAAAATGTTCTTCTCCCTAAGCTACTGGCTAAATGCTCTCAGGTGTCCTGGTGTTTTCTTTTGGGTGTATGCGGTATTGAACCACAGACACCCTTCTCCACCCAGCACTTTTGACATCTCATGGCAGGGTTGAACCATGAGAATGGTATTTTAACTCAGATTACATACATATATTGAACCTGAGCATTTGCCTAGTAGGCCCATACTCAGCCATATCTTGCTCTTCTCTTGAGAGTATGAAACCTACCCTAAGGGCCAGTTCCTAGGAGATCGATCAAGGAGCACCCTTGTTGCTCATGCTCTGATTACCTCCCCACCTATCATAACTCATTGCCTAGGATACAGTCTACAGGCAACAATTGACATTTAGTTACACTCCTCCAGGAAACTACCCACTCCAATCTAATGTTTCTATAGGGTGGTATGATTCCCACCATGAAAATTCCTTACTCTGCCGATCTGTACCTCCAGTTACTGCTATGGAGACACTAACCATTACAATGTGTCTGGTACAATTATCAATCAGTGCCATTGTTGAGGCCACATAAAGAGAGATTTCCTGAAATGATTTTTTAGAACACTCGGGAACCACTAGCTTACCTTCCCACTCTACCTCCTAACTAATTGATAGAGCAAGCTTCGCATTGCGACTTGCTCGAGTCATGAACCTCGCCCGTGTGTAACCAATTAATAAGATTTGTTCGTCTTACTAATATATTTTTCATATCCGACCGAAGTAGATGAAGCTTGCTTATGTGTATTTCTAATACAACTAATCCGTGTCCCTAAACATGGCCGCCGCTTTGAAATGGCTTCTGCGCATGCGTCAGTCACACTCACGTGACCTGACGTAGTTATAAGTTTGGTGGGAAAAGGTGCGCATGCGTAATACACAGCTTTCGTGAATAACGTGGTGAATGCTCTTGTGTTCGTGTATATGTTGCTAACGTTTAAACTGCATAGTATATTTTTATAATGATAAGTTTAAAGTACAAAACCAATGATGTGTTTTTCATACCTTCACTTCTATGTTTTAATTTGTTTTCGCTTACTTTTCATGTATCCTCGACTCGGAGGGGTGCTGGGCTGGGGAGTCCATCTTGGAGGGTATTTCTGCGCAGAATCACTAGAGGCTGCCATGACATTGAACTCAGGCCAAAGAAGGTTGATGCCAGAGCCACCCTGGGAAAGTGCACCTTCGCCCAGCAAAAGCATCATGATTATGTTCTATTGTATCGAAATGTATTCTTTCCATTGTATTCTCTGCGACTTCCCATGGGAACCCCAATCTTGCTAGGCGGTACCCAGAGATGCAAATTAGGCTTCCAAATAGTCTGTTCTGATTGGTGTGTTACCCAAATCCTACCTTAGGACCAATCCAAATTGAGGGATTCTGACACTTTGCAACATTGGGGGGTGGTACACCGTCCCAAAACAGTATATCTACCCTGGGTTCACCTAGGGAATTTGTCCGACTTGTCTGATTTAGCTGACCTGTCACTGACCCAACGCACTCAATAGGTGACTGAAGATACAGAGCGCTGCGGAGCACTCTGTCCGAAATTTGACCATAGACTAAGGTTTTACTAAACCTTAAAGTGCTGGCGGAGCACTTTGCTGGGAGTTCGCTGACCCAATCGGGGTCTTGATCGATAGCTGCAGAGAGGGTGGAGCGCAGGCGTTGCTTCCGAACTGCGGGTGCCGGTCCTGTCCTGAGGGTCCTGTCCTGAGGGTCTCCTGTCCTGATCCTAATCTGGTCTTCCTGTCCTGTCCTGGGTGTCCATTCTGCACCTGCTGTCCATCGAGGGGTATCCTTCCTTGAGGGTTTCCTGTCCTTAACTGACCCGTGGCCAGGGTTTGGTTTCCACACCAGTCTAGGTAAATATTGCTCTGAAAACTCTGAATCTTACACCTTTCTGAATTTCTGTCTTTTGCTTTAAATAAAGACATACCTTTGCATATGTTAATTTTCCATGCTTTTCCGCAACCATTGAATCATAAAGTCAATTGCATTTAACTCATTAACGGGTTCCTATGTTACCCTACCTGCTAGAATTATATTTTGCATTGCATTTTGTTATTTCCTGATATGGTCTAGAACATCCTTACTTAAACTGTCTAAAGAACTTTTGCCTTGATGCATAGCGTGTTTCTCTTCATAGTCTCTCCTATAGATATATATATGTCCCGAAATCCTGTCTCATTTCCTTGAGATAATTCTAGAATACTAGTCATAATCAAAGCCTACCCCATTTCTAGTGATTCATCCTAGATGTTCTATTTTCTGACCCTTCAACTATAGAATGTGCCCTGATTCCTTAGTAGTATAAATGGTTGTACTGACCTATTTGCTCTTTAGCTGTGTACTGTATGTTATCCTGTTTATTGATTGCTAATTACTGTGAATTTGATACTCTCTGAATATTTCTAAGTTAGATAAAGACTTTAAAACTTCCAGTTGTCCGTGGTCATTTTACAAAGAGTTTGAATGTTATTTGTTGGGTTTGTATTTTGCTGCCTTTCCTTTTACAGCTAGCTCCCTGATCCATTGTGGTCATAGGTACCCGCATCGGTGGATGGTAAGTTGGGTACTCTAAAGAATAACGTAAGGGACTCACACAATTATTGGTAGTAGACCGTGAGGTCATCCGATCAATGTATATGGTGATTTGAAATATATGGGCCCGAAGCCGGAAGTGGCGAAATTATTGGTCGGGTGACCCGCGCGCTCTATCAGTAATTTTCTGGTAGCAGAGTTATGGTTAGGGAATAGTTAAAGGTTAGGTAGGACTAGTTAGGCTAAGCCAAGTCGGTAGCTGCTGACATTATTGCTGCTACAAGAGCGGCCGTTTCGAGGAATTGATCACTCTCGTGAAATGTGTTGCTTTTAAATTTATGAATTGTTTTAAAATTGTTATTCTTGTTCTTATATTGTTATATGTATTAATCCATGCGTATGTAAAACGGTTTGTTAAGTGTTGTCGGAAATCCCCGGGGAATTGAATGGCAATTGGTGAATAGAATCCACTTGCCTTGAGGTCGCAGGCTCAAGGAAGGTTAGGTGCAGGTTAGGCAGAACCGGAAGCACTAACTAGGGTTTTTTCTGAATATATGTGTGAATAAATGTTAGTAACGAAGTCCATTGGCAAAATTCCAATAGTGGCGTAACCTAATAAGGGTCACATCGGAAGAGTAGCAGGTTCATCGGAGCTTGGGTAAAAGCAAAGGGGTCCGCTGGGAAACCTTAGACTCGGATATATCCCGGAAAGAGTGGATGGGTCTGGGGAAGTAACAGGTTCACTGATGCTAGAGTGAAGGGTAGGCGGAAGAGATCTACCCGCAGTGTGTGAAAAGTAAATGGAAGTAGTTTACTTGCAGTAAAATAACTCTTTCCTGTCTAGACACTTGAGCACTGTGGCGAATGTGTATTCGTTGTAAAATAACCAAACATTGAGCACTTTAGAAAGAAAGTTTCCGTTACCTTGTGAAGGAGGGAGTCAGTCGCGAAGCGTCTCTGACGTCACTCCGTGCCGCGCTGGGATTGGTAGAAGCAGCGGGCGGGTAGCGGGCCTGGAATTGTGAAGGAGGGGTGAGCGCCGGAGCGTGAGGACTGTCTCGCGAAAGGGCCGCGCACCCATTGGCCGAAAATATTTGAACTCGTGCACCTAATTGGTCGCACGGAACTACAAGACGCATTTTGATTGGGAGTAATTTTGTAAACAAAGCTAAGCGTAGGAATCGTATGTGGCACTCGTATACTCCAGAGACTAGACCTGATCCAAGACACCTAGGGTTCGAAAGAGATCAGTGGAAAGCTAATAGATACAACATTATGTACGGAAATAAGAGAAAAATGTCCCTTGTAAATAAGGTAAAGAATTACTTCAAAAAGGACAAGCCGATTAAAACTAGAGAGGGCATTGTTATTCCGCCACCAAATACTCCCGCCTCTTTCATGATGTTTGACAGAGGGTACAATACATGTGTGTGGTTAGAAAATTGGGTGAAATACACAAAATATGACGGAATCATGGCTTTTCCGTTAGAAGGTACCTTTAATGGTAGAATCCTATTCAATTTAAGAACACGAATGAATGAATTACATCCCAGACCGAGACTAACGCAGTATGAGGCATTAGAGGAATGGGAGATTGAGGCTTTCCAAAGAGAAAAGCCCCGAATGGACAAAGGGCTGACAAAGTATTACCCAAAACTGAAACAGGAAACACGAGACAAAAAGATGAAAGAATGGAGACAGAGCATGATTGTTGAGGGACTGTTTCCCATGATGCCAGCAGAAGATCCTCCTGGGGGGGGAAAAAGGACAGAGAAATCCAAACACTGGGGGCCCCCCGGAGAATCAGATGACGAATTGTTAGATGACTTATGCATGAGAAGTCCGCCTCCTTATAATGAAGGACACCGACCTGCAAGTGCAGGAGATATTCCCCGGAGACCTCTACAAAGGGAAGAGGTCAGGTCCGTAAGTGTAGGAGGGAATTATCTAATTCCTCCTTATACTGAAAATCTAGGACCCGTAGAAACCAGAAACATTTACCCCAGGAGACCTGTAGGTGGGGAGACGGGATATTCACGGGAAGGAGATTTCTGCTCTCGTCCCCCTTACGGAGGTGAGGTGAGGTCCTTAGGTTCAGAAATGCCGTTATTACAGTCCCAGAGTGAGGAGGATCCAAGAATCCTGGGCACAGGAAGTTTGTTTCAGAAGCCTAACTATGGCGGAGGGCCGAGTGAGACTCATCCCACTGCCCCGAGTTATGCTCCCATTCTAACACCGCAGGTGTTACACGGAAACTCGTTGGATAGGCTATTAGAAGAGAAAGAGCGGGAAGTGCTAGAAAATCAGAGAGCTGAGATAATACGGAAAATGTCACAACTAAATGCAAGTCCTGAAGCCTTGACGATCCCAGTAACTATCGGACCAGTGGTTCCGTTATATGGGGACCGTCAAGGGAGTCCGAAACCTCCAGTAATTACTCCTGTCATTGCACCGACCAGACCAGAACCATTAATTATAGATGACCAGACAAGTGAGTGTGAGTCGGAGGTTTCGCTGCTAGATCTGCCCGTTAGAAAGACCGGAAAAATGATACCGAAGCCGCACACGTTTAGTACGAGGGAAATTCAGATGGAATCGACCTCGGGTACTAAGAGTGTCACATTGGTGACTCCTGAAGAAATCGAAAGATGGAGTCAAGAATTGGAAAAACAAACGTCCTCAACGAAACCTTTAGATCTCTACAAACTGAAAATAGAAATAGAGGAATTGATGGCAGGAAACGTAGGATTAGACAGACTAAATACCTACTCTGAAGACGAAATTCTGTTTATTTGCAAAAGTCTCACCCGAAATACCCGAGTACTTCATGAAAAACTGACAGACACTGCTGCTAGCATGGGAATAGATATTTCAAGATCAAAACCGCTGCAGAAACCATATAGGGCAGATTTCTCAGACAAAGATTTGGAAAACTTGAATGTTTCAGGGAAGAAAGCACAGGTCAAAGAACTATTGACAGTATTGCAGAAATGGGGAGATGTGGAAAGATGGAAAGCCAGATGGGTCAAGAAAAAGGATGAGGCCTGGTCTAGACAGGCAACTCCCAAATTTGTTCTATGGGAAGCTGAGAAACCAGAACAGTTATGCCCTATGCGCGAAGTACCAGGTGGAAAATATGTGCACGTTCCATGGTCCAGACAGGATATTGTGTCCTTTACTAACGATTTCCCGAAATTGCGCGAAAAGCCAGTTGACTGGTACAGGCAGGTGGAAAGGTTCGTAAAGGTGCAAAAATGCCTGTGGAAAGACCTGGATGGGTTTTTCGACATTGTGGTCCCGGTAGATCTGTGGACCGAGTGTAAAATTGCCATAGCATGGCCGAGTGAAGAATACCAGAGAGACGAAAAAACAGGGGAACCATCGAAAGAGGTGATGAGAAAATATGAACAAGTAATTCAGCATCTGAAGGTAAAAGTGCCCGCAAAGGAAACTGATTGGACCAAAATAGATAGAACCACGCAGGAAAGAGACGAGACTGTGCACTCTTTTTATGAAAGGCTGTTGCAGGTGTTCAAAACATACAGTGGTATAGATAACATCGAGATGAAGGATATGACACATTTTATTTACAGGTTTGTAAATGGTTTAAGACCCGAAATTTGTCAATGGATAAAAGATAACAAAATCTGTTGGCATACTAAAAAGATGGATGAGGTCCTACGGTACGCAAAGTACTGTGAGGACGAGATGGCAGAGAAGAAAAAGGCTCTCAAGGAGAAGGTTATGTGGGCTCAAGTGAAGCTCGCAGAACAGCAGGAAAAGCAATTGAATAAAATGGCCAAAACTACTCAGAATCCAGGTCCTGGGGGTGGGGGTGGAGGAAAGCCCCGGCCCAAAATGAGCAGGGAGGAGGCAAAGAAGAAATTTCCCTGCCACCAGTGCGGAGAAATTGGACACTGGCGAGACGAGTGTCCCTATTTGCAGGATGATAACTCCCAAACACCTGATTTAACTCCACAGACGCAGAATGAAAGACCAAGAAAGACCCAACAACAGATAAAAACGATTCAGTTGCCCCGAGCACCAAAGCCAGTATTTAAGGGAAAATCCACGCAGGGTGATGACGTAGAAGTCTGGGGGAGCAATGAGAACAGAAATGCAGCAACTTCGCAGTATTTACTAAGTGATACCTTCTTTTGTGATGACCAGTACTGACGGGGCCTGAGAGGGGAGGACGAGGAGTGCGTACTTGGCGCCTCCTTGCCGGTAGACCAGTCAGGGCCATACATTGAAGGAAAGGTTGACGGAAATGATGTCACCTTTCTGTTGGACACTGGCGCTACCCGCTCTACTGTAAGAACAGTGGACGTTCCAAACCTACCCCTCTCGGGAGAAGCAATCCAAGTAGTGGGGGTATCTAATCAATTGATTAGTACTCCTGTTACCGAGCCCATGGAGATCTCAATTGGAAACTTTAAAGAAATGCATAGATTTGTCGTTTGTGACACCAGTCCAGTGAACTTACTGGGACGGGATTTGCTGTGCAAAATGAACTGTACCATCTTTTGCACACCAAAGGGTGTTGAAATTCAGACCCCAGATGAAGATGGCATTTATAAATTAATGTTAATCAGACCCGACTCAGAAATTAAACGAATGAATATGCAGGATTTGCACAAAGAACTCCAAGAAACAGTGAAGCCAGAGGTATGGGACTTTACTGGAAAAGATGTAGGATTAATGAAAAACGTAGACCCCATACAGATAGCCATCAAGGACAATGCAGTGTACCCTAATACTAAACCCTACAGAATGAATGCAGAAGTGAGAGCAGGTGTTGCCCTGGAAATACAGAAATTGCTAGAAGGAAACATCATACAGGAAGTAATGAGTAGCCCATGCAACTCACCCATTATGGGCATCAAAAAGCCTAGTGGCAAGTACAGAGTAGTGCAGGACCTAAGAAAGGTCAACAAAATAGTGGTTCCTTGCTGTCCTATTGTACCGAACCCAGCAGTGATTCTGTACCAGATTCCCTGGGATGCTGAGTGGTTCACTGTGATAGACCTATGTCATGCATTCTTTTCCATTCCCTTGCATCCAGACAGCAAATTTCTTTTCTCATTTGCTTTCAACAGTCACGTGTATGTCTGGAATAGGGTCCCCCAGGGGTACACAGAGAGCCCCTCTATCTTTAATCAGATCTTGAAAAAATGTTTGGAAACTCTGGTCTTACCTGGAAATTCTGTTTTGGTGCAATACATTGACGACCTCTTGGTGGCGTCCAAAAGTCATAAGGATTGTGTGATTGACACCATTGCCCTACTGAATCACTTGAGTGAGAAGGGACATAAAGTGGCCCCTGAAAAATTACAGTTCTGTGCAAAATCAGTGAAATATCTGGGACACCAGATAGAGAAAGGCATCAGGAAAGTAACGTCAGAGAGAGTCAGAATAATTCAAAAGATGCAGTTGCCCCGTACTCAGAAAGAAGTCAGAATGTTCCTTGGAGTGATAGGATACTGCAGGCAATGGATTCTGGGATTTGCAGTCCTAGCTAGGCCCTTGATAAAAATGACCAAGAGAGGAACACTGGATATCGTAGAATGGGATGATGAAAGCTTAACAGCCTTCACAAAACTGCGAGATTGTCTGTGTACAGCCCCTGCGTTGGGAATGCCAGACTATTCCAAGGAATTTGCCCTGTTCTGTGACACTCGCGATAATTGCGCGTTGTCAGTCCTAACACAAGAGCATGGCACAACCAGAAGGCCAGTGGCATATTTCTCTGCCACCCTGGATCCAGTGGCTGCTGGATTACCAGTATGTCTGAAAGCAGTAGCTGCTACGTGCACAAGTTTAGAGCAGAGTGAATCCATCATCATGGGACATCCTGTAACTGTGTATGTTCCACATGGAGTAGTGATTTTACTAACAAGAACGAAAACTCAGTATCTCACCCCTAGTCGGCTGACTAAATACGAGAGGATTCTCGTGGGTGCTGCAAATATAACAATTGTCCGGTGCAACATTCTGAACCCCGCCACTCTGCTTCCTAACTCAATGGATATGGAAGATGGGGAGGAAGATGAGCATAACTGCATTGATTTAACAGAATTTAGCACAAAACCACGCCCAGACATTAAAGAAACACCTTTGCCTATACATGACAAGGAATTGTTTGTGGATGGTTCGTGCCTAAGACATGAACAAGGAGGCCTGAATGCTGCCTATGCTGTAGTCTCCTTAACAAGAATTGAAGAAGCAGGTTATTTATTTGGAGTAAAGTCTGCACAAGTAGCCGAATTGATCGCCATGATAAAAGCTTGCAAATTGGGAAAAAACGAACGCATAACAGTGTATACTGACAGTCAGTACTGTTATGGAGTTGTGCATGACTTTGGCCAATTATGGCTACAGAGGGAGTTCCTGACTTCATCAGGTACCCCTATTCGAAATGGAAAAGTTGTTCAAGACCTTTTAGAGGCAATCCAGTTACCAAAGGAACTGGCAGTGGTCAAATGTGTTGCTCATAAGAAGGGCCTTGACCCTGTATCTTTGGGAAATGATTTCGCTGATCGAGTGGCAAAATTTTGCGCCACAGATCGACTGATAATCAATCCGAAACGGGGGCGGGGGCCGGAAACAGCTGCCAACTTCGAGTGTTTGAAGAAGTGCCTACATGGGATGAAGTGAGAGAATGGCAGCAGGCAACACCCTGGCAAGAGAGAGAGAAGTGGAAGGAAGAAGGGTGTAGACCAAGACGTGAGGATGGTGTCATCTTGGGCCCAACTGGTATGCCTGTGTTACCCAGACACTTGCTTGGCACAATGGCTAGATTGATACATGAGGGATCACACATTGGTAGGGACGCCATGATTTTGGTATTCCAACAGACTTGGTACAGCAAAAAGTTCAGGAAAGTAGCAGAGTCCCTCTGCCAGAGGTGCTTGTCATGTCAACAGTTCAATGCAGGCAAGAGAACAATGGTGGAACTAGGGAGAATTGGGAGGTCAGGGGGTCCCTTTGTGAGAATACAGGTTGATTTCATCACCATGCCACGTTGTGAGGGGAAGCGATATGTCCTTGTCATTGTCTGCCTATTTTCAAAATGGGTGGAAGCTTACCCTACTCCCCAAAATGACGCACTGACAGTAGCCAAGTGTTTACTGAAAGAACTGATACCTAGGTTCGGGGTTCCAGTCACTATTGAATCAGATAGAGGCCGACATTTTCAGAATGATGTGATTGATCAACTCTGTAAGGCCTTTGGGATCTCGCAAAAACTCCACTGTGCATATCATCCAGAGGCTTCTGGAGTGGTGGAACAAATAAACGGGACTATCAAAACAAGACTAGCGAAATTGTGTGATGCATCTGGCATGACCTGGGTAAAGGCCCTGCCTCTGGTTCTGATGGGACTCCGAAGTATTCCAGACCGGAAGACAGGCCTGAGCCCCCATGAAATCCTATTGGGAAGAGTGATGAGACAAGCGTGGGTACCAGGAAGCAAACTGTTGAGTATTACTGATGATTTGGTGCTTGAATACTGCAAGAGATTAGGTGACCAAGTGCGTTATATCTCTCGCCAGATCGGAGAAGACGCCGTCGCCAATCCAACGACTCCTCTTCACAAACTGGTTCCAGGGGACTGGGTCAAAATAAAGAAGCATACTCGGTCGAGCTGCCTGGCACCAAGGTGGGGACAGAAGCGCCAAGTAATCCTGGTAACAACCACAGCAGTAAAGTGTGCAGGTGTTCCCCATTGGATCCACGCCAGCCACACCCAGAAGGTACTACCAGACAAGGAGCCTGGAGAAGAAGACCGTCCAGCAGAGGGGCCTGCAGAAGCAAGACCAGAAGTAGCTGACAACGTACAGCCCAGTACCAGTCAAGCTGAAGGGTCCGCAGACGTTGGTCCAGGGGTGGTTGATAACGAGCTACCGAGAGTCGAGCCTGCTGAGTGGTTCCCAGAAGTTGGTCCAGAAGTAGCTGATGACGAGCTGCCAAGCATATGGCCAGATGAGTGGATACCCTTGATTGACCTCACCGAAGACCCCATCAGAACAAGAGAGCGAATTTGGGAAGGTAGAGAGTGGAATAGAGAGGAAAAGCAAGGCACAGGCGAAGAACCTCAGGCTATTGAGATTCACATCAAAACTGAGGAAGGAGAAGGTCAGACAGGGACTGAGCAAATAATTGATACACCTCCACTGACTCCTGATGTCGAAAAGGGACAGACTAGACATAGTGTAATAGTTCGAGCAGAAGAAAATCAAGGGATCGAAGTGCTCGAACAGGATCAGATAGGGATAGAAGAACGCGTTCGGGAAACAGAAACAGAGACATTTGAAAAGCAAAAACAAAACTCTCCTGAACAAGGCCAGTTTAGCAACCAGGCAGAAGAAACAGATACGAGCCCTGGAACTAGTCAGATAGGAAGGGAAGAAAAGGAAGCAGAATTGCCACAAACAAATGAAAATAAAAGGGCAATAAAAGAAAACGAAATCCGAGTGCCAACTAAAAGACTTAAGAAAAGAAAGCACCTTGAGCCTGGATTCATAAAGAAATTGAGGCTGAGGATAAAAACGGTGGAAGAAAAACGTGCAGAAGAAAGGAGAAGTGCTCGCATAGCAGAGCAACCAGAAGACACTTCCAAAAGAAGGAGCGATCGAATAAAGAGACAAAACAAAAAGTACAAGTCTCCTGAATGGACGCTCGTTTTGGAAGAATTTGAAGATCTTGATATAACTGACGAAAGCGACGGAGAACCAGTTGCTGAGTACTCTGCCGAAGAAGAAGACGAGCCACCGTGAATTTGCACAAAGTAAGCTACTCGTGCAGAGACACAAAGAGGGGTCGAGAAACTTCTTCTGAGCCAAAATGTCTGATTCAAACGTGAGTGGTAGACCTAGTCGCAGCTGTTGCAAAACATGCTGCAAGGTATGTGTATGTAGTATAATTATAGTGATATTAGTTTGGATAGGACTAACAGTTTTCATTCCTTTTGCGGTGAGCAAAAGTACTGATATTGACCCTACTGAGATTGTAAATATTGACATTGAAGAACTGACAACACAAAGTGTAGCAAGACATGAGAAAGCACTCAAACAAACAAAACGAGACCTAGAAGCATCAGATGAGGGAGGACTACATTATCATGAAGTTAAGAATAAGACACATTTAAATGTTTTCGCAAACTTGTTAGTACACTATGTAGAGACTATGGAAATTGAGGATTGCTATGTCTGCATGAAGCTACCTACCTCTGTGGCTGAAGGCGTGACATACCATCACCTGCCCCTGACATACGGAATATCCTGTAGCATTTTAGCAAGCTTATTTTACATAAGAGGACCGTTACAGTACTATTACTCTAACAATGACGTGATCTTTTCTGAACTTCCTATACGTGGGAACCTGAATACTGTACATACCAAAAGTGACGTTACTCGCTATATGGGCGAATACTTTCTGACTATAGGTAATATAGACATAGGTGACGCACACAGAGATAACTTGACCTGTTCTTTGCGTGAGCAGGAAAAGATGTTCCTGAACATGGCAGAGAAGAGAAGAATAAAAATACAAAGAAAGGCAGATGACGAAAGACAGAAAACGCCAAAATGGGCTGAGGACATGGAGGGCACCTCAAATGGTGGGGCGGGACCTGCTCTGTTGCTGGATTTTGAAAGGAAGGGAAAGCTATGTCTTCACCGCGAGAAGACTAGCTATTATAATAACATTTTCATTGGTTCCAGTGAATGTGAACATATTTACAAGGTAATTGGAGGATGGGGTTTCAAAAATGGGTCAGAGCCTGTGTTTCCTGGAATCTATTATATATGTGGAGACAAGGCTTTTTTCAAATTGCCGGATCACTGGTATGGAAGCTGCTATTTTGGCATTGTCTTCCCGAAAATATACCATGTGAATGAAGTTGCTGGAAGCAGTGAAAATACTAATGGCTTAGTGCGTAGTAAAAGAGAAAGCGTAGGTGAAATAATGGGTAGTATTTTCAGTGCACTGATACCTGGAGTGGGAGTGGTTCTGAACACTCACAGAATTTGCAAATTGTCCACAATAGTAGATGTATTGTCTACGGACACAGCTCATGGATTTCTGCTGGTCAATACCGAAATGGTTGCGATCAGATCAATGGTTTTGCAGAACAGACTTGCTCTTGACACCTTATTAGCAAAAAAGGGCGGAGTCTGCCGGATGTTGAAGGCGCAACATTGTTGCACTTATATTCCGGACAAAAGCGTGCAGCTCAAAAGATACGTGAAAAATATTACTAATTTGGAAAAAGAACTCAAACCACTCGAGGTTGATAGTGCCTGGAAGAGACTGGTAGATGGCCTCTCAAATGTAGGTCATTGGCTTGCTAGCTTAGGTAAAAGCTTATTGTTTAAGGTACTGATGCCAATTGGAATTATAGGTCTTATCCTATTTTTCATATTTGTCTGTTGCAAATGCCGAAAGCACACCAGAAAGCATCAAGTGAATGCAAGAGGAGTAAAACGAAGTGTGGATGAGCTTGAATTAGAGGAAATGAATAATCAGATATACAAAAAGGTGAAAAATTCTCACCCTACCAAAAATGAGAAAGAGAAACTGAATCGTTTGCTGGAAGAGATAGAGTTGTATAAAGTGTGAGAAGTTGGCATCTGGTTCCATTATTTTGTGATGATAGTAAATATCATCAAAGAGGGGATTGATAGAGCAAGCTTTGCATTGCGACTTGCTCGAGTCATGAACCTCGCCCGTGTGTTCGTCTTACTAATATATTTTTCATATCCGACCGAAGTAGATGAAGCTTGCTTATGTGTATTTCTAATACAACTAATCCGTGTCCCTAAACATGGCCGCCGCTTTGAAATGGCTTCTGCGCATGCGTCAGTCACACTCACGTGACCTGACGTAGTTATAGGTTTGGTGGGAAAAGGTGCGCATGCGTAATACACAGCTTTCGTGAATAACGTGGTGAATGCTCTTGTGTTCGTGTATATGTTGCTAACGTTTAAACTGCATAGCATATTTTTATAATGATAAGTTTAAAGTACAAAACCAATTATGTGTTTTTCATACCTTCACTTCTATGTTTTAATTTGTTTTCGCTTACTTTTCATGTATCCTCGACTCGGAGGGGTGCTGGGCTGGGGAGTCCATCTTGGAGGGTATTTCTGCGCAGAATCACTAGAGGCTGCCATGACATTGAACTCAGGCCAAAGAAGGTTGATGCCAGAGCCACCCTGGGAAAGTGCACCTTCGCCCAGCAAAAGCATCATGATTATGTTCTATTGTATCGAAATGTATTCTTTCCATTGTATTCTCTGCGACTTCCCATGGGAACCCCAATCTTGCTAGGCGGTACCCAGAGATGCAAATTAGGCTTCCAAATAGTCTGTTCTGATTGGTGTGTTACCCAAATCCTACCTTAGGACCAATCCAGATTGAGGGATTCTGACACTTTGCAACATTGGGGGGTGGTACACCGTCCCAAAACAGTATATCTACCCTGGGTTCACCTAGGGAATTTGTCCGACTTGTCTGATTTAGCTGACCTGTCACTGACCCAACGCACTCAATAGGTGACTGAAGATACAGAGCGCTTCGGAGCACTCTGTCCGAAATTTGACCATAGACTAAGGTTTTACTAAACCTTAAAGTGCTGGCGGAGCACTTTGCTGGGAGTTCGCTGACCCAATCGGGGTCTTGATCGATAGCTGCAAAGAGGGTGGAGCGCAGGCGTTGCTTCCGAACTGCGGGTGCCGGTCCTGTCCTGAGGGTCTCCTGTCCTGATCCTAATCTGGTCTTCCTGTCCTGTCCTGGGTGTCCATTCTGCACCTGCTGTCCATCGAGGGGTATCCTTCCTTGAGGGTTTCCTGTCCTTAACTGACCCGTGGCCAGGGTTTGGTTTCCACACCAGTCTAGGTAAATATTGCTCTGAAAACTCTGAATCTTGCACCTTTCTGAATTTCTGTCTTTTGCTTTAAATAAAGACATACCTTTGCATATGTTAATTTTCCATGCTTTTCCGCAACCATTGAATCATAAAGTCAATTGCATTTAACTCATTAACGGGTTCCTATGTTACCCTACCTGCTAGAATTATATTTTGCATTGCATTTTGTTATTTCCTGATATGGTCTAGAACATCCTTACTTAAACTGTCTAAAGAACTTTTGCCTTGATGCATAGCGTGTTTCTCTTCATAGTCTCTCCTATAGATATATATATGTCCCGAAATCCTGTCTCATTTCCTTGAGATAATTCTAGAATACTAGTCATAATCAAAGCCTACCCCATTTCTAGTGATTCATCCTAGATGTTCTATTTTCTGACCCTTCAACTATAGAATGTGCCCTGATTCCTTAGTAGTATAAATGGTTGTACTGACCTATTTGCTCTTTAGCTGTGTACTGTATGTTATCCTGTTTATTGATTGCTTAATTACTGTGAATTTGATACTCTCTGAATATTTCTAAGTTAGATAAAGACTTTAAAACTTCCAGTTGTCCGTGGTCATTTTACAAAGAGTTTGAATGTTATTTGTTGGGTTTGTATTTTGCTGCCTTTCCTTTTACAGCTAGCTCCCTGATCCATTGTGGTCATAGGTACCCGCATCGGTGGATGGTAAGTCGGGTACTCTAAAGAATAACGTAAGGGACTCACACAATTATTGGTAGTAGACCGTGAGGTCATCCGATCAATGTATATGGTGATTTGAAATATATGGGCCCGAAGCCGGAAGTGGCGAAATTATTGGTCGGGTGACCCGCGCGCTCTTACTCTTCCAGACTCTACTGGAAAATGCCTTCCTCAGCCCAGACTGGACAGTATTGAGGGCATTCATGTGTTATAAGAAATTTCTCCTCTAGTGCCCCATTGGATGACAGGCTAGGAACCATCCCTTTTTATTCAGCCTCTTCCACTCTGAAGCCTAAAAACACTCAAGACGACCGGAAGTGCTGTGCTTCTCCCTACCCTGATCTACATTTGGGGTCTTCTAGGATAATCAATTTCATTTTTTTGCTGGAAGGCTGACCAAATCTTTTTGATATTGGCCCTTGTCCCTTGCGTTTTCTCAGATACCCTGATGCTGGTCATCATGTCAATCTCCTTTCTAAGCTGTTTGGGGTGATTGAGCTTGGTGTCTTCTAAACAGTGGCACAACTCAGTAAAACTGTTATTCTAGAGGTGCTCCATCATTATCAAATTATAGAGTTCAACATAAATTGATGCTTTCTGCCTTTAATCCAGCCCTCCACTTACTGTAATGAGGTATCCACAAAATCCTCCCGTTTAGATTCTTTAATGCTATCCATTGAATTCTTGAGATTTATGAGATGCCAGAACCTCCTGTTGAGAACTCCATTCAGTTAAGAGCTCTGTTTTTGTTGTCTCATCTAAGGTAAGACATCCATCCGTCCTCTGGGTATATAACATTAAAAACAATATGAACCTCTAAAGCCTCTTTTTCTTTGCATCTCTAATGGCAACTTAAAAGAAAGAAAACAATTCTCTATGTCATCACTCACCACAAAGCCAGGTACAGCATAGGCTTGCAAGTGGGAATTTGAAAGACCCCACTGCTGGTGCTTCATAGACCACTTTGTTGCTGCCTCCACGCACCTTGGGCTTTGAGACCCAATATGCCCATCTTCCTCTGCCCTTTTTATCTCAAGAACATTGCACTTAGTTTCGCTCTTTAGCTGGAAGGACTGCATTTCACTCCTTAGCAACAATTTTCTTATCCCTAAAGACCAAGGTAGATAGCTTCAAATTCAGTATCCACTGAGGTTTTGTCTCGTTTTCCAATTGGCAACTATCCTGCTTCAAAGGGAGCACATTCTGGGCTCAGAAATGCGGCTCCCATTCTTGGGTAGACCAGATGAAAGAGCTGTTTCCCTGCATAACCTTTCAACCTGCCCCTCTTGCTCCTGCATTTTTTCAGGCTCGCTTGTTTTCTCAGTCGCCTCAGATGTGATCTTTGCTTGTCGGTCCTCTTATTAGGCTCTTAGGGCCTCATTTATGAAGGCCTTGCACCACTAGTACGTCACTTTTCCCCATTTTAAAAGTGACGCACCGGCGGCGCAAGACCTTCATAATTAAGGCCCTTAGGACTCACGATTGGTCCATTTTGTTTACTTTACTACTCAGCTTAAACAATGTTTTTTCTGGCGCAATCTGTTCATTCTTTAATTGCCAGGTCATGCAAAACCGACAGATTTGCATTTGATTTCGATGAAAATAAGAGGAACGCTATTATAAAAATGAGTTTGATCCACAACCAAAAATAATCCAATCACAAATAAACAATGCCAGTTACAAAACGAAAAAAAGCATTTTGCTCTGTCATCTGATTTGCGACTTTTAGTTCCACATTGGTAAATTTGTACAATACTGCTTCCTGGTCATGTGCAGTGCACTATGAAACGAGTGATTACTTACTCAGCTGACCGCAGCCGGCTGGTTTATGTGTTTTTTATTTTATTTTTAACAGTGATTTTTTTCAGTGAATTTATTTATATTTTATGTAAATGACTTATGGACAAAATAAATCATACTTTTCTTTTAAAATATTTTCCAGTGATCTTTTTTGTTTAATGATATACTACATCAAACTCAGCATAATACCTCCTGTGTAGCCAAAACCCCTACATATATCATCATTTGACTGAGTGCAGCAGGGATTGACCAGAAGGCCTTGTCGAACTAGTCATGGACCTTCCCTCATTTCCACCACGTTGAACAACCACTGCCAATGGTCTTTGGCAGTGTACGGAAAGTGCCTGACTACAGCATATGCGGTCCGTCGCAAGCCCCTACAGGGCATGGACTTTGACTGCACATATACGGTGTTGCCATAGCACCTGTAACTCTGTAAGTGGTCAGACTCAGTCAGTGACAGTGAATGAGTCTTCATGACTAAGTGCCAGTTTCCAGTGAAAATCATTTTTTGATCAGATTATAACTTTGACACAGGTTTGACAAGTCTGCATGGAACTTCACACTTGCTTGGTGCATTTGGCTAAATTTTGGCATACTGTTTTTCATGCAGATCTGGCAAGGAAAGATACGTTGTGTTTCCAATCAACATTCCTTAGAAACGTTTGCTTAACAATGTTTGCAAGAATGTAGACATTTATCCGTAATCGGGCCATTTTGAGGTTTGATATAAATCCAGGCGGTAGGTTTTGTGATTTCTGTGTTACAATAACATGTCAGGAGTGCTACAAAGGATTTATCAATTGTATAGTTTTCTTAAAGTTGCAGATGCCCTCCAGATTTGCATTCACAGATTGAAAATCAGGAAAAAAACAATCCTATTAGACGAAGGAACATTTAAAACCCTCATTCATGGCAGGATGGCGAAGGTTTCACTGGTGGTACCTTCTGTGGTTGGGTTTCACGCCTCAATCGACCTTGGCATGGCGTTCAATGGAGGAGGGGGGGTCTCAGTCCTCTTAACAAAGTGCCGGCATGCCGTCGTATACCAAGGTCAGTTGTGGCGTGATACTCGACCACAGTGGGTACTGCCAGTCAAACCTTCGATCTCCGGTGCTCCATGGGATCACTGAAAGGTTTTGTATTCAGTCAATATGATTTATGCTTTTCTGTTTTGACCACATTGAGCAGCAGCACTACTAGGTCCTGAAAAACGCCTGACACTGTCTGTGTCCTAGACTAAAACATGTCGACCTTTGTGACACATGAGCATGTTTAATCATTCCTGCAGTACTACGTTGTTTTTAATCCTTACCAGGGGTGCCCAAATAAAGTTTTTTTGTGAACCCTGTAGTCAGTTTTATTAACTTTTTTCACTTGCTCTGCTTACCTCACCACCCCTAGCCCCACAATTAGATAATTATCATATTCCCCTCTTAGTACAAAAAACCCTCAGCTCCTCCCTCTCAATTAGGGGATTGTAGCCGGAATCGTGACTAGACATCACAATATGTGTTAGGGGGCACGGCGGAACGGATCGCTCAGGCCGAAGCTGAGACGGGAAAAGAACTACAATTCCTGTGAGCTCGGGCACGCAGCACACGCAGGACGCTGCGTCAGGACTCTGCGACCCACGTGATGTGGAAGTCCTGAAATGGCGAGAGAAGGGGAAGAACGCTGCCGATTATTCTGAAGTGATTATCCTCCGATGGTCGTTCTTTGATTATTTGGTCTGGTAAGGGAGCCTTAGCCAGTAGCTTAGGGACACCGCTTATTTCTCTTCCATTCTACCTGGATTGCTGGTCCTTTGTCCGTTCTTTGCTGTTGCCCGTGGATCCCTCGTTGGAAGTACTTTGTGTTTAAAGATGTACCCTGGGCTGGGAGCACTTCTATAACTCTCCGGACGCTCTCACTATTTGCATCATTATTCCTAGGTTTTCCTGAATCCCCATACCTCTTCCTCTACTTGTATGTAGATGGGAAGCATTCTTTATTACAACTTATTAGTCATCTTTCCCTGCGTTGGCGAGCTCTTCCCTGATTGCTTAAAGAGTTCATGCGACGGAAAGTTTCTTTAATCTAGGATACTAGGGGTTTCCCTAGCAAACTTTGATCATTTGCATTGGAAAACGCTTGTAGGAGTGACGTAACTCTACAGGCTGTGTGCTGAATTCCCATTGGAGTACATTCGTGAATTGTTCTTTTGAATCAAAGTATTCTTCAGTGAACCATTGGATATTACTGCTCTTCATTTATTCAGTTTGCTTATTTCTTTATCCTCCACAGGGGTGTTACAGATATAGTATCTTATTGGGCATTGGCGTGTTCCTCGCATTCTCAGGTATATACATGGAGAATGGTATAATGTCTTATGAGGACCTTATTTTGAACAGGATTGTTTTTAATGCATCATTATGTTATTCCAGCATTGTGAATGAGTAGAGGATACACGCTCAACGCCCCTGTTAGCAGGACATCGTTATTTTCCTTTACAGGTTAGTGAAGTATGGGTACTGTTAGAACTGGCTATTTCTGGTAGGCTGAGGCTGACGCCAAAGCCAGGCAGAAACCACCATTCTAGTCAGGGCAAGGAAGTCACACGCCAAGATAACCCCTGCTCACCCTCTAGGTAGCTTGGCACGAGCAGTCTAGGCTAAACTCGGAGGCAATGTGTAAAGCATTTGCGCCAGCACACAACAGCAACAACATACTAGGCACACCACAAAAGGAACTACACACAAGGTTATATTAAAATAACTTTTGTATTGTCAAAGCATATCAGATAGAAATCACACATGTACATGGTGCCAACTGGCACGGCAATATTCACAAGGGATTATTTACAAGACAGGGCCACATGGGCCACTGTCATAATCAGCACTTTTAGAAATAGAAATAGTACTTATAGAACTTTGAATAAAAGTGTATAAAATTACTGTAACACAAAGTAACAGTTATAGATCACATCCAGTAACTACTGGGAACCGGTAAGTACCTCCTACGCAACCCTAAACACCTTAGGAGAATGTCACGCCGGGGACCAGGACCTCACTAGGACCACCTGTACTAAAAAGAACAACCACCTACGTATCACACAGCATTTAGGGGTCTAAGAAAGAACACATTACCCATGATGCATAAAACATATTCAGAGGAGTAGTAACGGGAAACCACCTAAGTATCACACAGCGTTTAGGGGTCTAAGAAAGAACACATTACCCATGATGCATAAATATACATTCAGAGGAGTAGTAAAGAGAAACACATAATGTATAAACCTACACATTCAGCGGTGTTAGGAATAAAGCACATGATGCAATAAAAATACATTCAGAGGTATCATAACCATAGAGTAGCGCAAAAGTCACATGATGTCTAAAAACATTCAGAGGTGCAGGAATAAAAACCATACAATTGCGCACAGCCTTATATAAGTCGCCACCTGTGGCAGTCCCTAGGCCAACTGGCCTTGTAGGGACAAAGATGCCCTGAGTCTCAATGTCAGGGCGCCTAAACGATGCAGGTGCCCACTACTTGCTGGGCACATGGGAACACTCACAAGGGCCTAAACGCTGCAGCTGGCACTAAGTGCTGCGCAGCTGTGACTGGCCGGGCACCTCTGTGCCATCTCTATCCCTCTCAGGGACTCACTCTCCATCTTGCGCCTAAACGGTGCAGCTGCCCACTAATTGCTGGGCAGCTGGAGAATCCTGACAAACTGTGGCCGGGCCTTCAGTAGCCCCTCTGGCGAATTGCGCCACAGCGGGGGGAGCCACACAGGCTCGGCATCAAGTCCTCTCTCTGGAGCACTCTGGCTCCTCAACAAAATACCCCCCCTGAACCTAGCAGGCTCTTAACACAATTGAGGGGTCGTTGGAGCCCTCCCTCGGGGGCTCGACATCAAGAACCTCGCCCCCATACCTCTCTGGGCTCAAAACACACAACTGCGGGCGGGGAGTCCCTCTCGGGGGACCCAGGACAGAATGCCCCACGATGCGGCCGCTGCCCACTACTCAACGGGGCAGCGGGAAGGGAGAAGGAGGCCCGGCCACGGGGGTGAGCACCGAAAGCGCGCTCCGACACACCCCCCAACCGCCTCCCACCGAGCTGCACTCACCGGGGCTTCTGTGCGGCGTCTCATGCGGCTCCTCTCTCTCGCCGGGGCTCGGCAGGGCTCTCCGCCTCTCCTCCTCATCTGGGCAGCTTCACTGGCTGCGGGGGCGGTCGAGCTTCTCTCTCTCCCCGGGGCTCCCCCTTCACTCAGGAGCCCCGGGGCAGACACGGCAGGCGGCTTCCTTCCGGTGGCAGTGCGGGGCTCTCCCAGCCTCACGGGAGCCCCGCGCCATCTCCCGCCGTACTTCTTCTCTTGCTGCAGGGCTCCCTCGGCACACGGGAGCCCTGTTAACCGGCCGCCACGTTTCCTCCTTGTCGCCTTGTCTCCCGCAGGTCACGGGCGATGGGCCAATCCCATCGCGGCTCTTTCGGCGAGCCTCCCCACGACGTTATGCAGCATCCAGGAGCCAGCCAACCACAGCGCGGCTCCTGGACCAGGCCCCCTTCAAAGGACCAATCAGAGCACGGCTCTCCTCGGGTCTCGGCCAATCCGGTCGCGGCCCCTTCGTGGTTGTTTTCTCCGCGGCAAATCGAGGTGGGCACTCGTAAATAATTAAATAAAGACGGGCCAGAAACCTCAGCGCGTCCAGCGCTATAAGCAAACATAAAGCGCTCCTAAGCACTAAAAAAGTCCAGATAAAGCGCTCTCAAGCGCTCAGGGGAAATGAAGCGCTCCAAAGCGCTAGAAAACAGGCAGAGCGCTCCCAGGCGCTCAGGGGGAAGCTCAGCGCCTCCAGGCGCTAGAAATACAGTTCCAGCACTCTCCACAGGAAAATGCAGCTCCTCCATGCTGCAAAGGCCCCAGAGCTTCCGAGGGGGCAAAGCCAAGTCGCCCCATCAGCCCAGGCAGGGCAGAGGGGTCCCCCAGGAGTCCAGGGATCCAGGAGAGTCCCTCCGGAGTCCTCCAGGCATCCAGGGGCTGGGCAGCGCCCGCCCCTGGTAGATTCAAGTCAGAAACAAGAACAAGAACAAGAACATTTTGGAAGGGGACACAGCCCCTTCTTATACACAGAAAAGTCTTTGAAGTCCTTTGAAGTCTTTGTGCAAGCGGGCCCTGAGCCCTGGGTGGTTTCTGGTTTCCCTCTCCTGTCAGCATCAGGGTCAGAGGTGACAGTTGGCCGGCAGGAGGGGGAGCCAGCATGGTGGTCAGGCAGGCACAGCCCGGCACCATCAGATGCTATCTCCTCCCGCTTCCCCGGGCAGCAGATGTGGCCTTTCATCCTTGGGCTGACTCCGACCCCCTCCGGGGGCCCTGCAGCCCCTGTCCCACTCAAACCAGACAGTAAATCCACAAGCAGGCCCAGGCACTCCTGGGCCAGGCTCATCACCCAATCACGTACCAGCAGACTCACTACACAAATATGCCAACTTCTAAAAGTGGCGCTTCTAGACTAGACACAGCCATGCCGCATATACCATTACGCAGCATTCATTCTCACAAGTTCGCACATATCAAACTCGACCCTGCACTCCCCACACATCAGGAACTACCATGGGCATACATATTCCCCATTCATTCCTATGGGAGGGCAGGTCACTCACCACACATACACAGAGAGCACACGCACTTTACACTGCACCACAGTGAAAAAGTGCGCAGAGGCCTAAAATCACCAACCCAGGTTCCAGAAACAGGCTAGGAAAAAGCAAAAAAGTCTCGGGGTGAACCTGCCCAAAGGACCGGGTCCAACACAACCCCCTTCCAGCCAAAACACAGGGTAGACCAATCACTCCACTGATGGGCTTCACTGCTTTGGGCGACAAAACACGGACACGGGCCCGCACGGCAGGGACACCTTCCAGTTTTTCGCCACTCTGAACCCCCATAGATTTCCCTCAACAAAAGTTCTCTGGCACAACTAGGATACCCCACTGGTACACACTAGTCATCCACAGCCAGGACCAGGCCCTAGGCCATCCAAATATCACAGGTCCTAACCAATCCACAGAGCGGGGGGCAGTAGCCCCTGGCACACAATAGCCATTCTCCACTCTCTCTCTCAGTGTAGCTGCAACTTCCACTGATCCAACAACCTAGGGTCTATACCCTCAGGCTGACCAGAGGTCACGGGCAAGAATGCCCCACCCTACCTCTACTTCTGGGTTTTCACACCCTCACAGGGAAGCACTCACCAGAACACAATTCTCCTACCAGATCAGGACCTCACTCCATCACTGGTCTGGAAACTATTTCACTTCTGAGGTACAAAGCACACAGCACAGTTCCTCTTCAAACAGGTGGGGGGACACAGCACACAGCAATGCCCCCTTTCCTCTACCTTAGTGGAAACAACAAACTGCAGGTGGGCCCCAGGACACACAGTAAGGGCAGCCCCCTCAATCTCTTCAGCTGATCCAATTTGGTAGAGATTCCTCTTGACCTAGAAGTTTCCTAATCTCCCAACCTAGGATCTAAACCCTCAGGTTGCACCGGGGTTAGAAGTACACCGTACTTCTGCACCCCCTACCAGTTCCATGATTACAGACCCAGTATGTCCCAGGCTAGACAGAGCACACGCCAGCGGCGTATCAGCAACACACTTTCCTCCAGTACTCCCTATCACAGTGGGATTCTCAGTATGTTTCAGGCTAGACAGAGCACACGCCAGTAGCGTATCAGCAACACACTTTCCTCCCACCGGGGTCAGAAGTAAGGACACGTCCCTCTGCACCCCCTTCCAGAGTTCTGCACCCTCCCACCTTGGAGCGTTACCCCTGGAAGCCAACAACCGGTCAGGACACTGATTACAGATGCCCTTCCCTCCAGGTCAGGCTGAACCTGAACCTGGCCTCCCCCCTCCTCAGGGAACAAACTCCAGAGGCCCCACAAATGGTCAAGCACTCTAGACAGTCAAATGCCCAGCGAACCAGGACTTCTGCACCCTCCACTTAGGAGCGGTACAGCCCAACACCAGGGCCGCCGGAGTTCTGGTTACAGACACTCCCCGTCCTCTAGACACAGGAAGATCCTCCTCATATGACCTGTAAGTACAGCCTAGGCCCCTGACCTGGCGCTCCCTTAGGGAACCCTCCAGGCCCAGAGACAGGGTTTCGGGCCAACGTGGGACACACCGTCACACCCTCACTCCGCCTCCACTGAGACAGGATGTGAGCCCCTACACCCCTACCATCCTAATGGGACCTAGCTGGGCTACACATGAACCTCTTCACCTACACAGGATCATCAGATACACAAGCCACTACTTTTAGAATCACTTCCCTAATGCCTCTGCAAGACATCCAGCACACCGCCAGACATCCACCTTCTTGTCCAATGCCTCTGCAGGACCTCCTGCACACCACCAGAGGAACACCTCACGTGCAAGCTCCTTAAAAAAAACTCACACAAACTCCTCCAGTTTAAGACACCACTCATCCACACACTCCCCCTCCAGACTGGTGAGACAGTTCCTCACTGCCTCTGACTCTCAACCTGTCACCCTCTTACTGAGCACCAGGCACCATACTCCGGGAACTGGGAATGGGACTTCACGCACTGGACACATTTAAGCTGCCACCACTGGATCCTACCATACTGGGGAATCCAGACACACACACTACACTCAGGGAATAACCACCCTCCAGAGCAAGCAATTTCTCCTCTACACTCCCTCTCTTCCATCTACCCACACAGGGACAGGAACAGGAATTGGACACTGGACCCAGCAAAGGATTCCTAATCTATGGGAACCTCCCCTCTCTACTGGCGTCCCGCCCTGTCATTTTCTCTCATCTGCCACTAAACATAAAGCGCAGGAACACCGTCTGAAAATGACACTCTTGAGGAAAAACAAAATCAAAAACAATAATCCCAAACATGTGACTATCTGAAAAATGCAGAGTTTTGTAATGTAGCCAGTTGTTGCTATGGCACTGCGCAAACACAAGTCCACATCCGCACCGCTGACCAACAATGTTAGAACTGGCTATTTCTGGTAGGCTAAGGCTGACGCCAAAGCCAGGCAGAAACCACCATTCTAGTCAGGGCAAGGAAGTCACACGCCAAGATAACCCCTGCTCACCCTCTAGGTAGCTTGGCACGAGCAGTCTAGGCTAAACTCGGAGGCAATGTGTAAAGCATTTGCGCCAGCACACAACAGCAACAACATACTAGGCACACCACAAAAGGAACTCCACACAAGGTTATATTAAAATAACTTTTGTATTGTCAAAACATATCAGATAGAAATCACACATGTACATGGTGCCAACTGGCACGGCAATATTCACAAGGGATTATTTACAAGACAGGGCCACATGGGCCACTGTCATAATCAGCACTTTTTGAAATAGAAATAGTACTTATAGAACTTAGAATAAAAGTGTATAAAATTACTGTAACACAAAGTAACAGTTATAGATCACATCCAGTAACTACTGGGAACAGGTAAGTACCTCCTACGCAACCCTAAACACCTTAGGAGAATGTCACGCTGGGGACCAGGACCTCACTAGGACCACCTGTACTAAAAAGAACAACCACCTACGTATCACACAGCATTTAGGGGTCTAAGAAAGAACACATTACCCATGATGCATAAAACACATTCAGAGGAGTAGTAACGGGAAACCACCTAAGTATCACACAGCGTTTAGGGGTCTAAGAAAGAACACATTACCCATGATGCATAAATATACATTCAGAGGAGTAGTAAAGAGAAACACATAATGTATAAACCTACACATTCAGCGGTGTTAAGAATAAAGCACATGATGCAATAAAAATACATTCAGAGGTATCATAACCATAGAGTAGCGCAAAAGTCACATGATGTCTAAAAACATTCAGAGGTGCAGGAATAAAAACCATACAATTGCGCACAGCCTTACATAAGCCACCACCTGTGGCAGTCCCTAGGCCAACTGGCCTTGTAGGGGCAAAGATGCCCTGAGTCTCAATGTCAGGGCCCTAAACGATGCAGGTGCCCACTACTTGCTGGGCACCTGGGAACACTCACAAGGGCCTAAACGCTGCAGCTGGCACTAAGTGCTGCGCAGCTGTGACTGGCCGGGCACCTCTGTGCCATCTCTATCCCTCTCAGGGACTCACTCTCCATCTTGCGCCTTAACGGTGCAGCTGCCCACTAATTGCTGGGTAGCTGGAGAATCCCGACAAACTGTGGCAGGGCCTTCAGTAGCCCCTCTGGCGAATTGCGCCACAGCGGGGGGAGCCACACAGGCTCGGCATCAAGCCCTCTCTCTGGAGCCCTCTGGCTCCTCAACAAAATACCCCCCCTGAACCTAGCAGGCTCTTAACACAATTGAGGGGTCGTTGGAGCCCTCCCTCGGGGGCTCGACATCAAGAACCTCGCACCCGAGTCTCTCTGGGCTCAAAACACACAACTGCGGGCGGGGAGTCCCTCTCGGGGGACCCAGGACAGAATGCCCCATGATGCGGCCGCTGCCCACTGCTCAACGGGGCAGCGGGAAGGGAGAAGGAGGCCCAGGCCATGGGGCCGAGCACCGAAAGCGTGCTCCGACACACCCCCCAACCGCCTCCCACCGAGCTGCACTCACCGGGGCTTCTGTGCGGTGTCTCATGCGGCTCCTCTCTCTCGCCGGGGCTCGGCAGGGCTCTCCGCCTCTCCTCCTCATCTGGGCAGCTTCACTGGCTGCGGGGGCGGTCGAGCTTCTCTCTCTCCCCGGGGCTCCCCCTTCACTCAGGAGCCCCGGGGCAGACACGGCAGGCGGCTTCCTTCCGGTGGCAGTGCGGAGCTCTCCCAGCCTCACGGGAGCCCCGCGCCATCTCCCGCCGTACTTCTTCTCTCGCTGCAGGGCTCCCTCGGCACACGGGAGCCCTGTTAACCGGCCGCCACGTTTCTTCCTCGTCGCCTCGTCTCACGCAGGTCACGGGCGATGGGCCAATCCCATCGCGACTCTTTCGGCGAGCCTCCCCACGACATCATGCAGCATCCAGGAGCCAGCCAACCACAGCGCGGCTCCTGGACCAGGCCCCCTTCAAAGGACCAATCAGAGCACGGCTCTCCTCGGGTCTCAGCCAATCCGGTCGCGGCCCCTTTGTGGTTGTTTTCTCCACGGCAAATCGAGGTGAGCACTCGTAAATAATTAAATAAAGACGGGCCAGAAACCTCAGCGCGTCCAGCGCTATAAGCGAACATAAAGCGCTCCTAAGCGCTAGAAAAGTCCAGATAAAGCGCTCTCAAGCGCTCGGGGGAAATGAAGTGCTCCAAAGCGCTAGAAAACAGGCAGAGCGCTCCCAAGCGCTCAGGGGGAAGCTCAGCGCCTCTAGGCGCTAGAAATACAGTTCCAGCGCTCTCCACAGGAAAATGCAGCTCCTCCATGCTGCAAAGGCCCCAGAGCTTCCCAGGGGGCAAAGCCAAGTCCCCCCATCAGCCCAGGCAGTGGCAGAGGGGTCCCCCAGGAGTCCAGGGATCCAGGAGAGTCCCTCCGGAGTCCTCCAGGCATCTAGGGGCTGGGCAGCGCCCGCCCCTGGTACATTCAAGCCAGAAACAAGAACAAGAACAAGAACATTTTGGAAGGGGACACAGACCCTTCTTATACACAGAAAAGTCTTTGAAGTCCTTTGAAGTCTTTGTGCAAGCGGGCCCTGAGCCCTGGGTGGTTTCTGGTTTCCCTCTCCTGTCAGCATCAGGGTCAGAGGTGACAGTTGGCCGGCAGGAGGGGGAGCCAGCATGGTGGTCAGGCAGGCACAGCCCGGACCATCAGACGCTATCTCCTCCCGCTTCCCCGGGCAGCAGATGTGGCCTTTCATCCTTGGGCTGACTCCGACCCCCTCCGGGGGCCCTGCAGCCCCTGTCCCACTCAAACCAGACAGTAAATCCACAAGCAGGCCCAGGCACTCCTGGGCCAGGCTCATCACCCAATCACATGCCAGCAGACTCACTACACAAATATGCCAACTTCTAAAAGTGGCGCTTCTAGACTAGACACAGCCATGCCGCATATACCATTACGCAGCATTCATTCTCATGAGTTCGCACATATCAAACTCGACCCTGCACTCCCCACACATCAGGAACTACCATGGGCATACATATTCCCCATTCATTCCTATGGGAGGTCAGGTAACTCACCACACATACACAGAGAGCACACGCACTTTACACTGCACCTCAGTGAAAAAGTGCGCAGATGCCTAAAATCACCAACCCAGGTTCCAGAAACAGGCTAGGAAAAAGCAAAAAAGTCTCGGGGTGAACCTGCCCAAAGGACCGGGTCCAAAGGTACTAAGGTTCAGTAAGATAGAGGAAAAGAGGCAGAGGAGTTTCTAAATAATTCTTCTTCTGTATGTATTAACACAGGTCTCCCTCCCTGCTATCCCCATCCTTCCCTTCCCCCGCTTAACCACCCTTTAGTCTGTGTATGGTTATGATCCAACCTCGAGGCTGTTGAGAGGTGAACCCCTAGAGCATCGATTCGAACCTGAGGATACGTTCAGGCCTGGGAAATATGAGGAGGTTCCCCAATGATGAAGCATGCCGCCAACAGTGGGTGAGGGAAACCTTCTATTAAAGGGATGCCCATCTAGGTGAAATAATAAACATAAAACCACAGATTTGAATATTCTAAAACTCGCAGGATGCAGTGGTAGGACAGGGCCGTGGACTTACCCCAAGCCGTGACACCAGAACATACTGTAAATGTTTTCCAGCCAGGCCCAACATTCAAAGCCAAGTGTATACCGCAAAGAGCCATGCTTTATTGCTTTGGGGTGGGAAAGAGATTGTGCTATAAAAGGCCAAAGGCTTAATGCAGTATGGATTGGCTGCAGGTAGACTAGTGCAGGGCTCTGATCGTGCACAGAAGAAGTTAGCTGTGAAATGATTTAGACTCAGGGCTGACCAAATGCCAAGGATAGCTACCAAGCCCTCCTGTGCATTTGGCTGCACTGTAGGATGGGCGCAGGGCTTCATCTATGCACAGCAAAGGCTGAAAATAGTCCCTAACCAGGGCTGCAAACATCAGCTGCTCATGGCTTCTGTCATGCTCGGTTGGTGTTGACCCTTTGGTGGGTTGTGCATGGCAATCGCCTGCTGGGCATATCCAAAGGCCAATTTCTTTGTTGCCAGGGTTTGGAAAAAATGATTTCTTATGTATTGGCAGACCAAAGGTGGACTTTCAAATACTTCATTTCGATTAAGTAAGGGCTCAAAAAACCCTACTCACAAATAGACACGGTCGGACAAATAAAGACCCATCCAACTTTGTATATGCTCGTGGAACTTTGTTTCACATGCACTTGGCTAAGGCAAAGAGAGCAATAACCTGCACCCCTTGGGCAGAGTGGAAGGACTTAAGGATCCTACTGCACCCACTCTGCCACTGGGCATGGCAATTACCAATACACTCCCACACGCAGTATGGCAGAGGAGAGTAAAGCCCCTGATGCCCTCATGCCCACTACTGTACAAGGCAGGGGTAGTCATTTATATCCATCTGCTCTTGGCAAGGGACGCAAAGGCTAAGCAACTATCTCTAGTCCAAGTCCTTACTCATCCACAAAAATATGAGGCTCCAGGGGGTCAGGACACCTGTCAGCTAATTTGGCACCTTGTTCACAATAATGCTAAAAATCACAAACATTCTATGAGGAAAACCTTGTTAAAGGGAAATGAAAGTTGATGAGGGTGTAATAGTGGCTAAAACATTAAAGCTGAAAAGGCGGTAAAATCACAAGCTAAGGTGTTGCCTCAATATTTGCTTCAAAGCCATCCTATTTTCCATTCCTGCCATCTACTCTTTCCAACACCAAATATTTTTTCACACATATAATACCACATTACATAATTTGTAATATCGTGAATGGTATCTACAGTTAAAAGGCATGGACACCCGTATTTACAATAATGGCAAAAGCTTTACAACACAATCCAACACAAATTGTGCTATCACACACAACCCTATAATGACCATCTCATACTTACTATTCCCTATAATGACTATAACAAGAAAGTGAACATACATATCCTTATTCACAGATACTTTTATAAAATATCATCACACACAATATAAAAAAATTGAGGAACAGAATTTAATTTCTGTGCTAATTTGCACCATCACACATATTTTGACAAATAAATTCACATATTCAGTCTCTCATTTACATCTTATTTACACCTTCCACAAGTGATGGTCTGGAAGGGGTAGGAGCAGGAGGTACTCTTAGTGTTGCAGAGAAAAATATTAAATAACACTAAGTGTAAAAGTAGGTGAATACAGATTCCACTCAAGTTTGCCTCTGATGTAGAAAGAGAGAGTTTCCGAGTTTGAGATAACCAGGCATTTGGGGAAGAACAAGAGGGAGACATGAAAGTCCGATTGGGTTAATGATGAAATAGATAGTGTAGATCGCAAGAAAGATTGTGATAGTAGCTGGGTAGAGACAATAAGAAACTAAGGGAGAGAATATTAAATGGGTGTTCGAACATGTGATACTGAATGAGTAGGTGCAACTGTTTGTAGCTGTTGAGAAACTGTATTGTTAACTGAGTCAGGTACAAGGAATGAACTTCAACAAATCGAGTAACAAGTGCCCTGTCAGATGAAGAGGGCTTCATTAAGGGTTCCTGAGCTTACCACGGGAGCTGTGACTTAAAGAAACAAGACTTCCACAGAGAAAATGTATATAAAAGGGACCAGTTACAAACTGCAATTTGTAGTACCCTTGCTAGTTCTGCAATAGTAGTACTAACATACTTTACTTTAAAATGCTATGACAAACCTCTGTTCGGAGTCTAAGGCCCCCATTAGGATGGCGGACGGACTTTGTCCGCCCGCCATCCTCACGGTGAAAGGGACAGCCCACCATAAGGGCTAGGGTCCCGTGGACGCAATTAGGATGCACCTGTCACAGTGGCGGGCGTATCCCGTATTTTTAACATTGCGGCGGGCGGTGCAAAAAGCACCGCCCGCTGCAATGCTAAAATACATTTTGTGCATTTCATTTTGTGCATTTTTTCTTTGAAAGCCAGGGGGGTACCATAGGTACCGCTCATGTGCACCCCCCAACCCACCGGAGCCCATGGGGGCCAGCAGGGGGCCCCCAAAGCAGACTCCGCATGCCTTTCCGGCGTGGTAATGCCACGGAAAGGCATTCACAATACCACATTCTAATATGGCTGCTGGTGTCTGAAAGACCGCCACAATTTCCTAGAGTGAACGGCCTGGGACCATGTACCAGTATGATCAAATAAAACCCCCAGAGATAAAAGAAGGTATTAGAGCATTCTAAAAGGTTTTCCTCTAGGAAGAACGAGCAAGAGCTCTTACTCCCTACTCCACATTTTAAAATAAAGTTTTTGGAGGTGTTGACTGAAAGAACAAAGTTTGACATAAAATTAGCTAAACTAGATATAACTTTCTGTAGGCTAATCGGGGAGCGGGTCATAGGGACAGCGTCATCTGCATATATAAGCGCAGGGAGAGGGTGCTTCCCTACCTTTGGAAGGTCCTGGCATTCATCCATCAAAACCCTTCCTAAGTTGTTAATGTACAATGTAAATAAGAAGGGTGCCGGGACACAACCTTGTCTCACCCCTCTTCCAATGGTAAAGGGATCAGTGAGCTCACCTCCTACCCCGTATCGAACTCTGGTCCTGGCCCTGGTATAAAATTGTCTCATAAAGTAAATGAGACTAGGGTCCACTCCCATGCTTTCCAAGATCACCCAAAGTTTATCGTGGATGACGCAGTCGAAAGCCGGGGTTAAATCCACAATCGCAAAATACAGGTTACCCCCCTTGGCCTTAATATATTTTCCGATTGTAAGATCCAAATTTAAACATTGATCAATGGTCCCCAGACCTTTACAGAAGCCATATTGGATGTTGCTGATTATTTGATGGTCATCTGCCCAATCCTTTCCACGGGCTAAAAGAACTCTCCCAATTATTTTAACTGTAGAGTTCAATAGTGAAATTGGCCTGTAACAGCCCGGGTTATGCTTGTCCCCTTTTTTAAAAATGGGCACCAGAATTGATTTGCTCCAGGTTGAGGGAAAACCAAAGGAACTAAATGCGTTGATTACCTGCGTTAGAGTGGGTCCCTAGAACTCAGTATTATACTTAAAAAGGTCCACGGGTATTCCGTCTGGCCTGGGTGCCTTCCCCCCTTACTCAATGATATGGACTCCATGATTTCACTCAGTTCACATTGGGGGTATAAATCGGTACTTATAATCTGTGGTTCTTCCCTATACCCTACCAGATCATGACTTAGTAAATCAGAATGAGAATTATTATTATTATATAATTTGGAAAAATGCTCAACCCATTCGCCCCTCATTATTGCATTTTCTATAGTTGTCCTCTCTGAATTGACTAAAAAGTGGTCGTTGACTGCGTTCCAAGAAGCTGAGGAATGTCTCTGTTCGGAAGCTTCACGCAAGGCTTTCCACGCTTTAAGAGTTTTTCCTAGATGCCTGTGCAAGATGGTATTCCCTTCTAGCCTCTTTTGTCTCTTGCTGGATTTTAACATTTCTGTGGAGGGCTAGTTTAAGAGCACAATGAGCTTTCGTGTATCAATCCAGCCCCTCTTTTGTGGGAGCTTACTTCTTGAATTTATATGGAGAGCATTATTCACAAACTCAGCTATTTTAGAGTATCCCTCCACAATATCTTCCAGGGGGTTGACACATCTTGATAGGATCCCTACAAGTAGTGATGACCTTGGTCATAAACGCATCTGGGTCAAGATTCTTCCAGCTCAGGGAATAACCATTTTGTCTGGCCAGGGTAATGTCTGCACCGAGAGGAGTGGTAGTTACAGGCCTACTGACCACCTTGTGGTTGACCTTACTGTTTATACTCTGTGGAAAATGGTCACTGACGGAAATATCTTGGATATGAAATTCTATTAGTCTGGATGCCTGTCTGACAGATATTAAAATAAAATCTATTAGAGAGAACAGCCCTTGGCCACAAAAGGTCGGCTTAAAAGGGATCGACGGACTACAGAGGTTATTAGCAAATCCCAGATAATCTGTAGACATTATTTCATTAATCATGTCTCCCTGTGTAGAGTGGGTAAGATGGGAAATACTTGAATGTCCTGCTCAAGGCCACAAACCCTGTTATCCTCCTGGTGACAAAGCGTGATGTTAAAATTCCCCCCCCTCTCCCCCAGATGATAAACAGATACTTTGAGGTGGCTGACATCAATCTGTTAATGTGCAAATTTATAACACTCAGCAAACCAGCAAGAGCCTCACGTGGCCCGTTATTATAAAGATTAACTATAACAAAACCTGTTAATTTATCCACGCTGGCCACTAGAATTTGGACATAACGATTCATCACCAGGGTTGCAGTTATGCTAAAGTTAAAAAGATTTGAATACACAACCCTCTCATGGCTCTTCCATGGATTGATGCAACCGCAGCCGTATGGAATGTTTTAAAGCCGTTAATGTCGATGGGGTCAATCAACCATGTCTCTTGTAGGCACAACATTTCCAATCCCAAAACAAACTCTGACCACAGAGGGATCACAATCTTAGCCTTAAGACCAGCAATATTCCAAAACATGATGTGACGGCCAATGTCCCTCTTAGCTCTATTTGCAACATGGGAACAAATTCCAAGGGAAAGAACAGTAGGGGCCACCGGAGGGATTATTGAACTAGCGGCTGTAAGGTGGACAGGGGGAGTAGATGGAGGCAAGTGTTAAGCTCAATCATGGAGCCTGCTATCACTGATGAACAAAAGTTGTTGTGCCCCTGGTACCCCAATAGACCAGAGTCTAAAGCTGGTGCAATGCTCGCGGAAGTCTTAACCCGCCCTTCTCTCTAGTTCCTAAAAAGGAGGTGCCTAAGTTTGAAGTGGTTCCACAGTTTGCCATGACCCCTCCTCGGGGGTAATAGGGAGTCAATCCACCTGATCTAAACGGGAAACAGGGTCAAAACCATTGTAAACTGGGACGTTGTACAAAGGAGAAGGATTTGGGTAGTAGTGTCCCCCAATAGAAGAATTTAAACAATTGGGGCGGGATAGTTGGTAGAAAAACCCCAGAGGGATCACATTCATTTTGTGGTTTGAAATGTAGTGGGTACCTGCCCATGTCCAAATTTGATGTACCAGAGAAGGAGATTTAAAGGTCAGTATCACACAATCCCCTGGTAAGGACTCCTGGCCATTCCCTAGCCAACTAACACACCTGGCCATTTTCAAATTTGAAAACAGACTCTGTGATAACCCAATTTTAGTACCCAACCAAGAAAGTGTTTTGTTCCTGAGTTCCTCCCAAGATTCTGCTGTCCCAGCTGGTAAAACAGGGACATTAGCTAGGATGACCGTGTATGGGGTCACAGCTGGAGGTAAGTCCAGCTCTACTGAGGACGAATTAACTCCCTGCTTATACCTCAGAATTTGTGTAGGAGTAAGCACTTTAAAGGATCCCTGAGGCATGGGAGCTTGATAGCCTAGCTTAGGGTCATTACTTCTAATCTTTGGTGGAGGTAATGGAACCTTAGTCAAGGTGTCTGAGATACTCGAGGCTAGTCCACCTAGTAAAGGCGCCGGAGGGGGGAATGAAAAAAAGGGCATGGATCTAGGCAAGCCCTGCTCTCATTTCTACCCAATAGCGCCAGCTGGTTACTAGAGATAGTCGCCCTACTCTGCGGCCGATTGTTATCACCAGAAACCATATGCCTGCTCCTACAACTAGCTGAATCAATTATTTCAAAGTCAGAGGACTGTCGAGTACTGGGGCGTTTTGTTAGGATTGCTTCAATAGCACTTACTTCGCTGGATAGTTTAGTCAATGTTTCTCTCAGGTAGAGGTCTAATGAGTCAAGTTTATGATTTAACAGCACCAAGTTGTTGGCGGGATTGAGTCTAGGGCCTAAGGTCATATTACCTTTACTTCCTTGTTTCGCAGCTGGTAATGGCTTACCCTTAGCTGCCGTTTTTCTGCACGTTAAACACGGGGTTGAGCTATTCTAATTAACTGCTGACTCTGGGGGTAAGGGAAAACTATTGATCATATTTTTTAGACGTTTAGTTGGAGGCTGTGAGTCGCTATCTAAATCGCGAACAAATATTTGGTCCGATAGGTTCAGGACACAGCCATTGGTGATTACACCATTCCTTAGTATTAATGGTGTCCGTAGTAAGGGTGGGGGTGCCTGATTCATAGTTACCTGAAGGGGAAGCTAGGACCACACCTGATCTTTTAATGTTTATGGCCTCCTCTACTGAAGTAATCTGTTGGTCTATTGCCCCCATAGCGCCAGTAAGATAAGTTAAGAGGGAGTGGTTCCCCCCTGCTTAAGGGCTTTTTTAGGGCCACACGTAGTTTTCCTTTTCCCTATTACAAGGCGGCGCTGCAGGTAAAAACAGTACAAACAGTGTCAAAGATGAAAGACAAAAATGTAGAAAACAGCACAACCAAACAGTTTTACTATCTCAGCGGGATCTTTTACATATGCTCCTTGATAATGTGAGCAAGGGAGTCCAGAGGGAAAAAATCAGCACTCTTTCCATAGAGCAGCGAAGAGACGTGGCCCAGCCCAGCCTCTGCTGGCCTATGACGGGCTAAGATGGGCACGTCTTGGCCCGGTCTATGCCCGGGCTGAGCCCGGGCACGCCCCGCACGCGTCCCGCGCTGCAGGACCACCTTCGTCGATTTCAAGCCCCTCCAGGGACCTGAGCAAAGTGCTTTGTGCGTTCTCACCCAGGGGCGCTGGCAAAAGTGCTGTGTGCCTGTTTTGCAGTCTCCCCTAGGTGTAGTAATTAATATACATGTGAGCAAATGTACATGCATGACTATTAACCTTTGTGACCAGGCCCTTATATTTGTGACAGTGTCTGTTCCTATGCCATTGAAGCTTAGGCAGGAGAAACGCTGGGAAAGTAGTTTTTTCAATAGGGTAAAAAGTAAAGGAGACAGTAGGCAATCGTTTCTTGGGCCTCTTGTTGTATCAAATGTTGAGTAAGCTGTAGTTGGACCTGGCCTTCTTTAACACCATACCCCAGATAGGGCCAGTGAGAGAAGTATCCCAGGATAAATAAATTCCTAATCTACAAAGTAAGTGCTTGCTCTGTGCCTTTATTATAATGTTGACCACACATAAATAGTGTAGGTTGGTAGAAGTGGAGTGAGCTAAAATCTAAATTTGCAGCTCCATATAAACTGGCAGAATCTGGCACCTAGGTGGTTGTGGTCCGGAACCGAGTCCACATTAAGAAACGTTGTTGCGCAAATCATATTATTTATGTCAATGGATTTTTCTAGGGTGGCATATTGATCGGTAGTGTGTGTAATGGGGAGGCTTCATCCTGTAGATTTTTCAAAACAAAGGCAGATATTGGCAGGCCCTTTAAATAATGGGACTTCAATAATAAGAAAAATACATTGTTAATCTCAGGTTGGTATGAAATGGTCAATACTGACCCCATGCTGCCCCCATTGTTTCAGCAAATCCATTAATTTTAGAATCATAACAGGTCAAATGACTTTCTGAGTGCACCGCCTTCTCATATTCAACACTATTTCCTGTAAGTGCCACTTCAACTGTGGTATGAATTCTCATTTCTAGTTTGGACAGCAGGGTCAATAGGGATTTATGGATGCTGCATCCACCAGAGGTGCAAAGAGCATAGATACAACACTTAAAAGCCTCCCACTCAATCGCTCTGTAGGAGGTGGTGGAGATGAATGTGAAGTACTCCTGTGGCAGTTTGTGGATGCTTTCTCTCTGTGCAGGAGTTCTAATCAAGAGTGTATAAAATGATTCAAGTAATTCATCTTTAGCCAACTGTGGCGCTCTTAATATAAATGACAGTCGAAGTTGTCTGAAGTGTGATGGTATAGGTTTTAAGCTGTAGGTGTATAAATTGTTAAAAGTTGTTGACAACTCTTTCTACATGCAAGACAAGGGTGGGGTATACTTCCTGCTCTTAACTTCTCTGTGGCTTTTAATATGGTAGATCATGATGGTAGGATTTGTACCACTGCTGCACCATTCGACTTAATATGGAAAGGAGAAGACAGGCCGTTTTATGCAGTCTATCTAGAAGAGCACTGGCAGATTACAAGTTCAATTACACCTTTTCTCACTACTGAGGAAGAATCTTCTATTAACAGACACTCGGGGAATCTTTGAGCACTAACCAAATGCTGCAGCAAGACTTTCACCTTGTCTCACCTTCTCTCAGTTTTCCCCCTTAAAATCTGGAACAATATACCTCTTAATATAAGAGAAGGCACCCACCTTTGCCTTTTTCAAAGTCAGACTGAAGAGTCACCTGGTGCTCACCAAAGTATGGACACTTAAAACACATCTCACTATTCTCCCACTTTCTCTGCATGTAGGATCTACGTGGTAAAATTTGTTGAATACATTGTACATATAACATTATAATACTTACATACTGAGTGACAAAACAATCTAGTTTCCTGATTCTTTATTGGTAGTTAAATTGCATACTTGAGGTGCATGTCTACTCTTCGGCATTAAGTTCTCTGCTGCAAGGATTGATCATGGTGGCCTGGTCAGAGTTTGAGGAATTAATGGGTTTTGTGGCAGGGCCCTTAACTTAATTGTTTTTTCATTTTCCCCCACAATTTATACCCAAATTGTGACCGTGGACAATTCTGAACAAAGCAAACACAAGGAGATAATGGATGGAGCGCTGAAACTTTTCAGACACTCACACCCAGTCACAGATCTGGGTTAAATCCATCATCCTTCTTTAGCTCACTCATTGTGTTTGCTTTGTTCGCCCTAAGTTGGCAGGGTATTCCCAGACCTGGGTCCCTTGCTCACTTTGCCACTGGATTCAAGCTAGCCTGGCTGATGAGGGGTTTTACCCCAAAACTGGTCCCTGGATGCATGTTCTGGTTCAGGGAAGACCTGGCTTGGCCGTTTGGGCTGGACTGTTACCATGTGGCACAGGGTCAAGACTGATTTGCATATTGCTGTGTCTGAACTGAGCTGGCGAAGTGAGCCAAAGAACGATTATGGATTCAACCCAGATCTGTGACTGGGGATAATTGTAGCACCACTTGCAGATGTTTAATGAACTGGGTGGGGTGGTTTTACCACATAACACCTTTAGCTATGGACCCCACATTGGTATTTTTCAGTAAACTTAAAATTTAAATACAGACTCGGAGTGCCAGAAGTGGTGCCAATTTGCAGGCTGGAGAGTTCAATATGTAAATTGCATACAACAATGAAACATTTTTGATCAGTTTGGCAACAATGGTGTGGAGTTGTCTGACAACCTGACAACATTATTGACAACCAATATTGTTATTTATTTGATTTATTTCAGGGAGTGTGTACATTACAGTCTATGCTCCACATGATTAGTGCCCCGGAAAATAGGCTGGTATGTCTTACATTTGAAGTTTGCGATACCAGTGAATCCAGGAATGGGGAATATCCAACCCCTTTTGAGTTGTTCCCTGAGAGTTACTAAAAAAAGTGTATCCTCATTTTCCCCTTAAGTTTTCACTTGGAGATTTCATAATGTTAGTTCTCTGTGCAGTTTTTGGTGAAAGGTTTTCAGAGTCCTAGGTTTTTGGAGATGTACAACGAATACCAATACCAAGGGTCCAGATCCTGGGGGAGGACGGCACCATTTGGGTAGTTAGTACTCACTTAGGGTACAAGGCTCAAGAGTTTGTTATATCCCTATAGCTCACACAGGAAGCCAGCCAACTATTCCCTGCAGTCACTTTTGGTGGTCATGTGCTAAAAGAGATGGTCTAGTACTCATTCAAGTGGATAACTGACAGAATATCGACCAACAAAATATCAAGTAGGCAAAATATTGACGCCAGAATATCGACATCAAGAATATCGACTTCCCATCTACAACATTGTAAGTACAAAAATATCTGAAATAAGATATCGACTTCAAAAATATTGTTGTAATAAATATCGTTATTTTTAAATGTTTAAAAGTTATTGTAAAAGATAGTAAATATATATAACTAAAGTAAACATAGTTAAAAATATTAAAAAGTATTTAAAAATAATAACTAACACATATACTGTAAAAATAAATTAAACATATATATTTAAAATATAATGTATATAATTAGTCCATAAAAAGCAACTCTAGGGAAAGCATTGGATAGCGTAGGGGTTAAAATTACTATTCCCACTACAGTGAGTGCAACAGTAGGGAATGCGTTGGATAGCGTAGGGGTAAAAATTACTATTACCACTCCAGTGAAGGCAACAGTAGGGAAAGCGTTGGACAGCATAGGTGTAAAAATTACTATTCCCACTCCAGTGAATGCAACAGTCGGGAAAACGTTGGATAGCGTAGGAGTTAAAATTACTATTCTCACTCCATTGAGTGCAACAGTAGGGAAAGCGTTGTATAGATTAGGAGTTAAAATTACTATTCCCACTCCAGAGAGTGCAACAGTAGGGAAAGCGTTGGATAGCGTAGGGGTAAGAATTAATATTCCCACTCCAGAGAGTGCAACAGTAGGGAAAGCGTTGGACAGCGTAAGGGTTAAAATTACTATTCCCACTCCAAAGAGTGCAATAGTAGGGAAAGCGTTGGATAGTGTCGGGGTAAAAATTACTATTCCCACTCCGGAGAGTGCAACAGTAGGGAAAGCGTTGGATAGCGTAGAGGTAAAAATTACTATTCCCACTCCAAAGAGTGCAAAAGTAAGGAAAGCGTTGGATTGTGTAACTGTTAAAATTACTATTCCCACTCCAATTAAAATAATAATTGATTAATTATCAAGAAATTAACCGCATGCGTGCGGGCGGAATTCCGCCGGTACGCTGAGTTTTTTTAAATCGCACTTTACGTGACGAGCTGTGCTCGTCATGAGCGTGCGAGGAGGCTACCTCATGACGAGCCCAGCTCGTCATGAGCGTGGAAGGGGTTAATTAAAAATACCAATACATTTTAAATATAAATTACCTTAACAGCATTAAATTACTTCCCACCCTACACCCACAACTCACTCCACATACAATTTTAAACAATTAAAATATTTATCAATTAATACATTATTAAAAATTAATAAACACTTAATAATGAACAAACAATAAATAAATTAACGACACCAATAAATTATAATTAACAATTACAAATAAATTACTACCCACCTTATTTCACTATACACCCACATGCCGCTCCAAAAATGTATTAATATAATCAACATAATTATCAATTAATTAAAATTGACAAGCAATTACTAATTAAATAATAATAAATTAATTATCAATACCAATAAACAAAAAATAATAATTACTAAAGTACAATTAAATTACTTCCCACCCTATTCCCCTATAAACTAATAAACAGCTACGGAACTAAAACGCAAACGTTTATTACAAATAATGATTCATTCCAAAAAAATATTATTTAATTGACTATAATGAAATTACTCCCCACCCTATTCCCCTATAAACCCACACCCGCTCCAATAATTAACACAATTAACATAATTAGCAATTCATAATAATTAAATCACCAATTATTGATTAATTAACAATAAATTAATTATCAATATCAATAAACAAAACATAATAAATACTTAATTACAATTAAATTACTTCCCAACCTATTCCCCTATAAACCCACAACCAGCTACAGAACTAAAACGCTAAATGTAATTAAAAATAAATAATAATTCATAAAAAATAATATTTAATTCACTATAATTAAATTACTTCCCACTCTATTCCCCATTAAACCCACAACCCGCTACGGTACTAAAACGTATAATTTACTTTAAAAAAAAATACTAACTTCTAAAAAATGTATACATATATGTTAAAAAAAACAATATTTAACAAAAAACATAATACATACATATAAAATACATAGCAATATAAACATCGATATTATTAACATAGATATTTTTGTATCAATATTAATAACTTCGATATGTCTTACCTTACCCCTTTACTGCGCCGAACGGTCCGCGCTAGTGTGGAACGTCCTATTGCGCGGGCGGGGCCGCGACGGCCAACGCACGTGCGCAACACTACCGAGGTAGTGCACGCGACGGCCGTTGGCCGTCGCCAGCAGCAATGAGGTTACATTCGATATTCCATTTGATATTCTGTCGACAATATTCTTGACATCGATATTCCGTCCCCACGATATTAAAAACTCAATATTTATGTATATCAATAAAAAGAACTTGGGTGTATATCTGTCACCCCTTCAAGCATCAAGAAAGATCATCAAGCAGCAGGGCCGTCTTCTGTGGGGCCATGCAATCCTTCTGAAATTTTCCACAGGCCTAGGAGTGTACTGAAGAGGTGTTCTGAGGGTCCAATATGTATACCTGATGCCACCCTCTGAAGTGGGAGGACGTCCTGTGCTACCCCCACATCTGGTTCTGAAAAGTTCTTGGCTTCTCCTGCCACGGTTCCAAGAAGTCTGTGGTGACAACGGCTGGTATCAAGTTCCATTGTGTGTGCTGGAGAGAAGTGTAAGTGGGCACCACCTAGAGCAATTTTGGCAGGATGGCCCATCCTGCCTAATCCCAGTCCCCTTTGTCTCACAGGAATATACAAAGCCCACCAGCAGAACCAGTCACAGTCAAGAGACTCAGGACACTGGCAACTGACACCAAATTCCTAGGGAAAGAAAATTCCAACTTTCTAAAAGTGGCCTTTTTAGAAGCAGAACTTAAATTTCGACTTTACCCTTAAAGAGGATTTTAAATTGCAATTTGAATCCAAACACAATAGTTCTATTTGCTTGTGAACCAAAGTTAGTACTTATTAAATGTAATAAGGTAACCCAATGTCATTCAATGGGAGAGATAGGCCTCACAGTCGTGAAAAAAGAATGTAGGAGATTTTCACGACAAGAACATGTAAAACTTAAACCTATGTGTCCTACCTCTAAAATACAATGCACTCTCTTATATGGGCCTTTAAGACCTACCAAAGGGATAACTTGTAGCCATTAAAAAGGAAGGTTTGGGCCTAGTAAAAGTTATACTTTGCCAGACCAAAACGGATGTTTATAACTGCACAACAGGCTGCAATTGCAGGGCTGGAACATATTTTAAATGACTGCTTTAGTGGGTTGCACAATGAGTGTTGTAGGCCCTCCGTTGCATTTAATTTACAGGCCCTGGATATATGTAGGAACAATTTATTAGGGACTTACTAGTAGAATAAGAGTGTCAATGAGGTTTATGCCAGTTTTACCATATTTAAGGGAGAAAGTACAAGCACTTTAACACTGGTTAGCAGTGGTAAGGTGCAGAGAATCCTAATGTTAGCAAAATCGTATTTAGAAAACAGGAGGGGTGTAGGCAAAACATATGGAAGTGAGGGCCAGGTCAAATACAGTTGAAGCAGTGGAAGGATACAAGCCATCCATTCAAAAGAAAGGTAAAGAAGTTATGCTCTAAGACATCAAACCAGTATTTTCATCTTTTACACTAGGTAGGTATATACCGCATTATGTAAAGTATTAAACTGAGGATTTTCTAAGATGTATTACTTTACCTCCGGCAGATATATATGAAAGAGGTCTGAAATGTTCATCACCCCCGAAGTATGGTCGGTTTGATGTCTTGGGCTCAAGTGTCACCTCCGTAATCCTGTCCATATTTTCTGAGACCCAGCCGCGGTCGGTAGGGGAGTACCTGCCGGGGCAGTGATGTGGATAGGGGGAGGGGCATGGTGGGGGTTAGTAATGTATGGATAATGGAGGTTTGCAGGTAAGTAAACATTTAAATAAATCAAACTAATTTTGTTGCGCGCACTGCATTGCATTTGGGGATGCAGTGCACACAACGAAATTCGTTTGATTTATTTATATGTTTACTTACCTGCAAACCTCTATTATCCATACATTACTAACCCCCACCCTGCCCCTCCCTCTCCCCACGTCACCGCCCCGGCAGGTACTCCCCTACCGACCGCGGCTGCTGAGACCGGTATAATTACTCTTCATGTGAATTTCTGTTATTCAGTTCTCGAACTAACTTCTTAGAGTTCACTCTTTCACACCATTTGTAAAAGATGGTTATATTTATATTCTCTAGATTCTTTTTTGAAATTCTCATCATTGAACATTTTCAGTCAAACCATATATTCTGCGGATCCAGGGCTCTCGACCTGGGTGTTTAGTAATTTCTTTTCATTACGACTTTTTTTATAGTTCCTTTTTGTTGGTCTCCTTTACAGAATTACTCATCCTCTAAAGATTTACTATTAGTACCTAGTTGCTACTTGGTCCTTGGGTAAGTTGTACCTATACTACAAGGTCCTCTGATAGTATTCACTATTCTTCCCTCCTTTACTTTTTTTCATACAAAAAGTTTTGCCTTTGCATCACTCTACTGGGTGTAGAATCTTTGGGTATCCCTTTCTTTCTCTTTTTTATATACTTGATGCACTGGATGTTCTTTGGTTTTTTTAGGTTTACCTTAAGTTATACATGGAGTTCACTGCATGTATGTATAGTATACAGCTTTAACAGACTCACTGTACTTCATTGCCATATGTTTTATGTCATGTTATATGATTTTTTTATACAGATATTTATGTGGCTGCTCCTGAAAAAGGCGTGTGTCATGTCAAAACGCGCATAGAGAATACTATCTACATCTACAAAGACTAGCCACCTGTGGTTTATACCACTCTAATATGAATGTTTGTCTTATAAGTTGTTGAGCTATTCGCTCCATAAGTGTATGTGAATTCATTATTTTTATTACATGTGTTGGTATATTGTCTGTGATGTTATTGTTATGTCATTATGGATGTTTATGTCTGAATTTTAAAATTTGTATGATTAAAATGAACTGTTTTTAACTTCTTAATGGTAGTACACTGAGCCTGTGTATAAACACAAGCTCAGTGTACTACCATTAAGCAGTTAAAAACTGTTCATTTTATTCATACAAATTTTAAAGTTCTGACATAAACATCCATAATCCTTTATGTATAGGACCTGATTATCGCCTGCTCTAGGAGAGGGCCTTGGCATCGCTGAAGCTTTTCTTCAAGCTCGTGCGTGTGGTGGTCACATGCTATTGGGTTTTGAGTGCGTTTTTATAAAAAGACAGCACGCAATTGGACAAAGCGGGTGCATGTCCCACCTTTGTATCCGCCCACGGCCTTAGGCTTGTGAGAGCGAGCAGCAGCACCATCTGTTTCTAATTATCGTGCCCACGTCTCGCGCTTGCTTTAATTGTAAACAGATGGCGGTCTGGCTGGCCCTGGCTTTTTTTTCTATTTAACCATCAACCGGACTGTCGCCCCCTGGTAGGATTGAAAGTCAACCAAAGTTTCCAGTTTCAATGCTCCGAAACGGGGAAGAAATAGAGCGACCCTAACCTAGCCCGGGGACAGCAAGGATGACTCTGAGCAAGGGAATGGTGGCTACACTCATCACCATCATGCAGTTTCTCGAGAATGACCTTGTTTTCATCAATAGCTCCTCGAGTCCCCTTTGGCGGTCATGACAGTAACATCCGTGAATACATGCATCCCTTAGCCGAGTCAGTATCATATGCTAATGACCCGATGCCATGTCTACGCTATGACAGCCCTTTAATCTGTTCCAGGAAACTTCCCATCACTCTTTCTATCTTCTGGCATGAAAGAGAATCAGTCTCCTGATGCGCTCACCCGGACTGCCGCCCACTAGCAGGATTGAAAGTCAACCAAAATTTCCCATTTCAATGTTCCAAAATGGGGAAGGAATCATGCGACCCTAGCCTAGCCGGGGACAGCAGGGATGACTCAGCGCAAGGGAATGATGGCTACATGCATCGCCATTGCACAATTTCTGGAGAATTACCTTGTTTACCTCAATAGCTCCTCGATTCCCCGTTGGCGGCCATGACAGTTACATTCTGGAATACATACATTCCTTAGCCAAGTCAGTATCATATGCTAATGACCCTATGCCATGTCTACGCTATGACAGCCCTTTACTCTGTTTCAGCAGACTCCCCAATCCTCTTTCTATCATTCCGGGATGAAAGATGAGCAGTCTCCTGATGCTCAATGGCAACAAGACTGTGCTCCCACTTTGTGGCCTACTGGAAGTGGCTACTTGAGATAGGCTGTCATGTTCCGAGGTTGTTTCTGGGAGCCGTGGGTTTTATGTTAGGTGGATGGCAGTAGCTCTTTGTTTTTGCCACATTGGTTTATTACCATGTACTTTAATTCAATCTGTGGTCAATTTGAATAATTTTAACAGTTACATCCGGGAATTGTACTGCCTTCAGCGAATCGGCAGCAATGTTGGTAACAGCCACCAGGCAGAGGGATACGCGCAATAACTGGACACGCTGTTCTTCTACGCTTGCTTGCTTGTAGTGGAGCGCATGTAAGAGGGGGGGGGTGAGGGCAGGAAGGAAGGGCCAGAAATCTTGAGAATAGCACACCCTAAACATCCATGAGCATCTAAATAAATATGCATCTAAAGTTTTGTTTGTATGGCATGAAGCAATAGTCGCCCCTTTATGCAGTCGAGCGGAGTCGTGTTTTTGATTTTGCCTTCCTTTGTGGAGTTGAAGCAACAGGTATGCATCCATGTTTGTTGAGCATGAGCCTTGGATACAGAGTAATCCAACCTCATGTGGTTAATAGTTGTACATCACAACCAAATAGTTTCTAAAATGTTTGTGTTGTTCACTTGTTGCAATGAATTGAGTCACTACTAGTGGCATTTTGAAGAAAGCCTTAAAATATCTAATAGGGTGTGTGGACATTAATGGCGGCTTGTTGCAGGAGGTCTGTTATTTAAAGTACGTGGGGTCACATTGAATTTTAGCACACTCACATATTATACAGTTTTTTTGCACTGGGCACTTTATCAGCGACAGATGGACATAGATAGACTATTGTGCACAGGGATATGTAATATATGTAATATACAAATGATGTGGATGTAATCAATTCCCCAGTATTATTAATTTACCTTGGATGGTCAGAAATTGGGGGTATCAGACCGTTATGAATTTAACTAAAGCTTTTGCACTAATTGTAGCAATTGTATTAATGAGACTAACAGACATTGGGCTACATTTAAACTTCTATGTCTATGACTGTGAAACGTTACGTAAAGTTTTTTTATGCACTTGTCACTTTAAAAATGTCCGGAGAATAGTAACCTGTGTCATGTGATCAAGCCTTCGTTGGGAGCAGAAACGTTATGGCGGCTAAGCGAATAAAGGATTAACTACCTGGAAATTTGGGTTCATGTCCGTGCCTTTGGATACAGAAAATACAGAGTGTGTTACTATAATTTGATTGATTGTTTCGCACGACCACACACAGAGCCCCTTTCTCGAGGAGTGTCAGCACGCAAGTGGAGCAACAACGCTGAGTCTGCTCGTCAGGAAACTTCCATCCCGAAAATATACGCAGCGCTTGACCCCCCACCCCCTGAGCTCTTGTACTTCCGGATACCATCATAGCTGCCAAGGTTTCAGATTGCTATGAGTGACATTTTCATAATTCATAGCTGCCAAGGTTTCAAATTGCTATGTGTGACATTTTCATAATTTCATTGTAATTATGAGTGACATTTCAACAACTATGAGTGACACTTCATCGCAAGCAACAATCAAGCAATGAAACATATGGAGAAACATATAAATATCAGAAATGAGACTCATTGGAGCAACAACAAACTCTAAGAAGTGCGCTAACAGCGGGCCTGCCTGCGTAGAGCGCCAGCGAGCTGCACTGCCAATCAATACTGCCCGTGCTGAGTGGCGGCCTGAGTAAAAGCAACCACGAAAACTAAAAACAAAATAAGCAAAGTCTCACGGTATGTGTAGAGACGAGATCCAGTGTGGAAACCAGCATATTTACACCATGTGCCAATGTTGGCAACTGAGCGCCCCCTTATAACATCCCTAAAACAAATAAAGTTATCCTCCAAGCGAACTGATATCAAACTAGTCATAAACAATACAGGTGGAAACAATCCTTTTAAACATGCGGCAGAGTTAATTTACACACACGTGTCAAGGAATATAAGAAATTTGTGACCCTCCCTCTGCAGTGAATCATAACGTGCTCACCATGCCTACAATGTGAAAATGATACCGATCACTCAACTCCTTAGTCAATGAACATGAATAGTGATAATCACAATTGAAAAACGCACAAATGTAGTGATTGCTGCCTAGATTAACAATATATTAACTATGACCTTTATCCCGATGGTACAGTTCAGACACAAAAGTTTATATGCACCCTTGTCATTGAAAACAAGAACGAAAAGAAAAATGATTCAGTGCTCCATGAGCAATTATTCGTTGTTTGTTTATGTATAAAGATGAGCAACAGCATTTCACCGCGTGTGGCACTAATGTCCTCTTACTGAAAAATGCAGCACATTCTTGTTACATGTTGACTTACGTATTCGTCTCCTCCCAGAACCCCTTGAAGCACACCTCCTTGAAGCCCGCCGGCACAATCCACTGTGTGTGTTCTGTTCTTCTTCTGCAGCCCCCAGGCTGAGGCAGCGTGACTCTCAGTGACGACGGGCCCTCTCATAGCGGTCGCATGAGATCAAGCAGTACTCTCCATCACCATGGCCTCGAGTCAGTCGGCCGGCCCGGACTGCTCTGAAGTAATTCGCCGGCGGGTGGCGTGGCCGCTAATAATTCATCTCCTGGCCGGTCAGTCCTGCTCCAGTGTGGGCAGACCTGCAGGGCAGGACAGGGTCTGAGGTCACGGCGAAAAGCAGCGTGGTTGGTGCGAGCCAGCCACTGAGCACCTACCTTCGGGGCGAGTTAGCGCTTGTAAACTGCTCAACATGCAGTTGGACAACACTGCGCATCAGGACATTAACCGGACAACTAAAGGTGCCACTGCTGCCACAAGACCAAACTGCCTGCCGGTCCGGAGCTGTGAAAATGACCTTAAGGTACACTCCCTCAGAGGCAGGTTCGGCTTGATGTGTGCGATAATTAGGCATTGAGGGCATGTATATGTGACCTTTAAACCGTAAGTTCCAATCAAGACAGACTTTACTTTCTCAGCTGAATTCAACCTGTTTGTGCAGACTACATGCAGAGCTGCTGTATGTAACTGTACGCAGGCTGAATTACGTATTACTAAAAGTAAATTAGAGTAGGAAGAAACAGTGCGTGACTTACTCTGTGTCGCCGCAGAGCCCCATTGGCCGTACGTGGACATAACGGCGGCCGGCCTGCCATCATTAGAGAGGCTCTGTGAGCAGCAGGCAAGGCAGCCTGCCTGCACTCGCAGATTGATTCGCCCGCCGTTTTAACTTCCTGTTCCTGGTCCGGACGTGACGGCACTCACCGCCGCACATCCGGATTAAAATCCCGGCCCCCTGGTGACATCACGGTCAGTGATTGGCTCTCTAATTACGGACTGAGAGGGCAGGCAGCCCGCCCCCCGCTGTTTCATGAGCAGTGCTGGCGCCACAGCTGCACCGGCATTGCCGCTTTCTGGTTAACTATTTAGGGACACAGCACGGAACTTAGTAGGCGCACCTCGGAGCAGCAGAGAGAGCCACGAGCATAGTGACAGAGGCGCCGCTGGTGGCTCGCCTGGAGCAGGTTAAAAATGCGTGACATTGCATTTCAGTGCGGTGATGCGGATCACCGCACTGAAATGCGTGAGCGTCACGCCTGTTGCGTGACGCTTGGCAGGACTGATAATTTCAGTCTAATTATGAGTGACATTTCAACAAGTACGAGTGAAACTTTCGAGAAACTCAAAGAATATCTTAAATCTCTTGCCAAACACCAGATTCGGAAGGGCACTAACCTAGAGCCCAGTTTACTTATGCTCATGAGCATGACGTGCTGAAAGCAAATTAAATAAGGATTGGTGAAGGTACTAGTGACACTTATTTCTCTGCAGCAAGCAGCACGTGGCTGGATAGACAATAAACCAACGAAACACTGCAGTAAGTGTGTTTAATTCTTATATCACCTTGACCAGCATAGCTGCCAAATGTGTTACATTTGGGTAGTTTCAATGTGCGTATAATAAGTGGCATTCACTACCTAACGAGTGACAATTTCTAGCAAGTAAATCTAAGCAGTAACTAGTATTTTTGTGCCTTTCTATGAATTTTCGATTATTATGCATGGTAAAAACCCAGCTTCTGTAGTTAACAGTCAAGGCCAGACAAGTGGAAACCTTGCAATACAAACTACTCATCAACGTGTCCCAGATGACAAGTACATGAAGATGTAACAAAGATAAGCACCTGCCCCTACATTTGCTGTACCTGAAATAGCCTTCTTGTACAATGCCCTAAATTACATAATTTCATCACTAGAAAAACCCAGAAGTTCCTCCGACTTTTAAATAACTAAAGGGTTCTGCAGAACACAAAACTGCCCACCCGACCTACGAGCTGAGAGGCACAAGAGCGGATCTCAGCTGCTACTATTATTTAATAAAGATTAAAAACCATCTGAAGTTTGGTAAAGCTCCTCAATCTATCCTAATGGCACATACAAAGTACCACTACCAACACCCTATCAACCATGCACCCAGAGCGCGCAGAGAAACCTCGCTGTGAGTATAAGCGCTATATGATAGACAAACATGAAGGGGCACCAAAGTACTCCACAATTCAAAAGTGGCTCAGGTCTATCATATAGAACATGCTACATAAATACTAACACAGTACTTTAAAAAAAATCCCTATTAACATCTGCTCCACGTGTTACCTCTTTAGTAGGCCGACCAGCCTGTGACCATGTGCAGATGTTTGAAATCCTGCCGGATCTTTCAGTGACAAGCTGCCCTCCTCTGCTTTAATTTTCCCACCTTTACTGCCCCTCCTCGGACCCCACTTTCTCAATTATATGATGCTGCTTAGAACATCACTTCAGAGCCTCTCTGTCCCAGGTGGAGCCCGGCCAATTCCAAACAGGATGTGAGGCCCCAACAACACTCTTCATTCTCACTGGTGCCTAGTGTTGGCAGATGGGCAGCAGAAAAACAAATTAAAAGAGATGGCCAGCCTTTGCCTACTTACTGAGCAGGGCCCCTCCCTGTCGGAATCAATCGGGGGAGCATCATTCTAGGGCCTCTATCTGTCAAGGTGGGACCGGGTCCAACAGGAAGGATGTGCTAGGCCCCAACATGAAGAAGTTACAGACAGATGCAGGCATCTCGGCTGCGGAAGTGTCAGAGTCTCAGCTGACTCGTACCATTTATTATTCTCACAAGCTGACTGAGGTCAGAGCAGTATTCTCACATACAACAACGCCTTTTGCTAGTACTGTCAGAAACTAGCTTTTGAATTATCAGCGGATCTTTTGCGAAATAAACCGGAAAGATATTAAGGGGGCCAGAAAAACACAGTTGTTCGGAGCCTGGCAGACATTGTAAGTGAGCTACAGCAAGTTCTGTCACACACAGGGCCGGACTGGGAACAACAACCGGCCCTGGCAAAGTGCTCGGCCGGCCCCCCCGCCCCACTCGGGGGGGTGGGGATAGCCAGCAGGACTAAAAGATACATTGTAGCACTAAGTGGACAGTAGTGCACACGATCATTAACCGTTTACTGAGCCTGCTGGCAAGTCTGGGGGAGCAGCAGAGCCAGTGCAAGTGTGTCACAGGCGCCGGCGCAGGTGTTAGCAGCCTGGCATAGCCAGTTCAATCAGCGCTGGTATGGCAGAGTGAGAATGGGATTAAAATGGGTGACAATGCATTTCAGTGCGGTGATGCGAAACACCACACTGAAATGCGTTAGTGTCACACCCCATGCGTGACACTTGGCAGGCATGGGTTACCATCGGCACAGCACGGAGGAACCGAGTAGGAGGACGTGGCAACTCACTGTGAGAGCCAAGGTAGGAACAAGGGAGCATATCTGGGGGTGAGAAAGTACCAGAGAGCGGGTGTATAGGTATAGGATTTCCTAGTTTTATACCAAACACCACGCTACCACAAGGAACATTATTGCGAGATGTCAGTCGACACGGTTAGGGACAGGGAGGCTGCAGCTAATGATATGTTTTCTGACAGCCCCTCATCGACGTCAGGCACTAATCAACAAGAGGCCAGCAGCAGAAATATTAAGGATTTAAACTCCACAAAAGAAATATTTAAAAAGTTGGAATAAAAGATGAAGAATGAGCAGAGCAACTGATGGGAGTCGAAGTCACTCCAAAAGTACATTGACGTGGGCAGAATCCAGAGGGGCTTAAGAATTTTAAATGCCCCCGAGCGGATGTACGGCATTACGATGCGTACTTTTACAACGCGTTTTTTTCAACGCAAGTCGTTACTACGACTTGCGTTGGAGGGGGTGCGGACTTAGGAATTTTTTAATTTACTATTCCAACACCAGCCTACGTACAGTAGGGAAGGTGTTGGATAGTAAATTAAAAAAGTCCTTGTCCTGCAGCTCCCTCCAGCGCAAGTCGTGGTAACGACTTGCGTTAAAAAGACCGCGTTGTAACGGCACGGCGGTGTAACAGCCGCGTCGTAAAGGCTGTTCACCCCCCGAGCTATGAAGACCCAAACCCTGATCTAATGAGAGAGTGGGCAGAGAGTAATTTAGACTCGTCTAGAAGGCTGGTGTTAATACTAATTAAGTATGCTGATATAGATAGAGCACAGCTTCTAAAAGATATAGATGACATCAATGAGGAGCTGGGGCAAATGAAACAGACAGAGGAAATGGAGAAACTAAGGAAAGAGATGATGACATGCCTGAAAAAAGAGGAAGATAAAATAAAAGAAAGGAAGGCCTATAAATTTCAAAGAGACCGAACTGATTTTGAACTGGATCAAATGTTTACCTTTTCAAAGAAATATGGTAGGTACAGGGTTGTTAAGAACAAGCCAACAATCAAGACACGTGATACTAACAGATGCACTGAGGCACGATCTGAAATATCACAGCCTGATTTAAGTTCTGGAATCGGCAGTGAGTCAGAAACAGAAATGAGGAATCCAGACCTCACAGGCAATCCAAAAAAAACACTACCAAGTGAAGAACTGTTTTTTTAATCCGAGCAACGGTGACAAACACTCCGCCCAAGAATACCCAGACAAAACTACGAAAAATCATCAACTTCAGGCGCAGGCAGAGGTGAAAAGCAAATAAATGGAGCACAAAACTATCCCAAAAAGAGAGGAAGGGGACACTGGAAAAAGAACTAAATGAGAATATGATGGCAAGCAGGCAAAACAACACTGTAAGGAACCTCTCAAAAATAGCCTTAACATCTGAGGAAGAAAACATTTTGAGTTTAGGACTGTCTTTTGCACCTGGAGCAAACTTTGATTATGCGTCAATAAGAATAGATGTGTACAAAACAGTGAGAAAACTGAAACTCAAAAAATACAATGTTTTGAAGCACGCCCAAGAGGGGGAACGTGATGAAGCACATACATTATTGCAAGATTTCCCCAACTTATCACAATTGGATGTACCATTGTTTAATGAAATTGAAAGCCTATGGGTTAATACAGAACAAACAGAGGCACCAATAAGTCAGGAGGCCTCCCTGCTTGAAGTTAGAAATCAAAATCCAATGAGAATGCCAAAAGAAAAATTACAACCAACTCCTTTCAAACAAGCGTCTACATTTAATCCTATAATGCCCCGGGATGCAATTGATGTCTTCCATGAGACTCTAACAGCACAATTAAAGAAGCTCAATAAATATATGGGAAAAACCAAAATTAAATACAACAATCAACAACGATGATTCTACAATCTTGTGACCAAGCTGAAAAAGGACAAGAATTTGATTATTAGAAAGAGTGACAAAGGAGGCAATGTGGTCATCTGGCCAGTGGCGTCACTAGGGTTGGTGTCACCCGGTGCGGGTAACTCATGGTGTCACCCCCTCACCACTTACCGCATGGACCTCATGTGCCATCAGCGGGTTTGCCTTCCAGTCTGCACCCTTTCCACTGTTTACCTAGGGGTAACCCTGCGCGAGTTTCAGGACGCTCATCTGCGTGTCCAGCGTTGTCCCTTGTATTTTGCGAGCATTTGTGCCTGTATTTGCTCAATATAAACTCACTCAACTGCAGTTTGGTTCACTCTGCGTCTGGGCGTTATACTTAGTTCACTGGTTTCCACCGTATTGAATTATTCTCTGGTTCAGGCCTTTCCTAAAGCCACTTTTAATAACCACTAACTCTGTGTTGATACAACCATTGCCAGGCAGTTTTCTGTGTCTCAACCCACTGCCCACTAAGCAAACTAAAATGATCGCCTTATTGTAAATGGTTCCATTTACTCAGTAGCGCCGAGGGGCCTGCATAGTTAATGTGTGCCATCTGACATACATTGATAGTGAAATGAATGTCACAGCGCCCAAGTAAAGACCGGAATCATTCTTACAGGTTTGAAGCGGCCACGGGGCCATGTGTATCCGTTCTCTCTTTATTATACATATTCCTTGCTTTACTTTTTGCTCTCTCGCCTGCCCACCGACCTCTCAATTCTCACTGTAGCCTATCCTTCCATGTCCACTCCTTCCTTTCACCCTCCTTTGCCATTATGTGTTCTCCTTTCCCTCCCTAACCCATATATACAATCTGGAATGTTTCTGAGTTGCATGTATGAACTTTAGATGCCTTAGACGCAAAAATGCAGCAACTCGGCTGCGCGCTGAGCCAGTGCACCTGATCGAGTATGGGCCCAGATGTCTACATAACATAAAAGCATAAGAACTACAGCCCCAGGCTGTCATGGTATTTCTTAAGAACAACACTAATGTGTAGAGTCCTGCTGAAAAAGATTTGGCTTTCTCTGACAACACACCAAAAGCAACAGTATGTTCGTCAATCTGTGATGTTTTGACATCCCCGCCTTCTAGTTTGCTGTACTGTCACTTTTGTAAAGTTTATTTATCTTTTTGTTTAAAATGATGAGAATGAAAGGAAATAAAGCACCATAACACGTGGTAAAGAAGACACGAATATCCGACACAACAGCATTGATCTCATTAACTAAAGTCTGGTACAGCCATATCGTGTTATCAATGCCATAAAGACTAACGTAGAATGAGACCAAAACAATGACGGTTTTTGTCACTTTTATCTCTGCACTGTTGCCCTGATCCAGGGTCCTGACAGCATCCATTTTCTTTTTATGTTTGTGCAAGATGAGCAAAATGCGATAGCTTGCCAGGGCCAAAAATCATAGGGTGAAACAGAACATTTAATGTTGTCTTTCTCAAACATGCTGGCCTTGGTTCTTCTGAGGATACCTGGCGAGCACTGGAACTTAAGTGTGCCCTGTCATACTGATTTATGTCAGTTGGGTCGAAGCGCTCACTGACACAATCCTCAGCACACCAAGGACTCTTTCAGAGCAGAAAACGAGCCCACGAAGTCACCATGCCCTGCTCCTCCCCCACTCTCTGCTGAATACACTCTGACTCTCCCTACTGTACACACATGTCTGGGTTAAAAAAAAAAGTCTGATGTCGGATACTTCCCAGAGCGACATAGCGGCATGTCAGACTCAAAAGACAGAGAACAGCACACATTATTAATGGGGGGAGGGATACCTCCAGCTCCAATGATAGGATACTGCCACTAAGCCATTAATTAAGGAGCCACCACGCCAGTACACACAAACACGGCTGAAATAACTGCATGTTAGGACTATTTCCTCACAACTTAAATGAGAAAGTGGCCTCAAAACACTTTGCATCATTATCTTGGCATTGAACCACGCACCTTAAAACAGCCGTTACTTAACTAACTTGTAACTACCATAAGCATTTATTTTAAGGATTTACTTTTCCAGCATTCGGTTTATTCTTGAGAACACAATTTACATCTACAAGTCCCAACATTTTAGCCACTATCCATGGGTGCTGACGGGTTCCTAATTCCTTTATAGGTAGTAGCTACCAGAAGGCCTTATTACCAACCAAGAAATGGGTTCCAGATGCAACAGCTGTTATTTATATAGTGGGTTTGAAAGTTAAAGAATACAGTTGCACAGATTACTATAAAGGTTCTTATGCTAAATCCATCTCAGAATGTTTGCATTTGGAGGGTGTGCAACTCACGGGGAAGCGTTTGTATTTAGAAGATGTGGAACACACTGGAAAGTCACACTGATCTTGCTTAATATTGTGAAATAAAGCCGGCATCCAGCCAGGACAAATACTATATGAAATAGCACAATAAGAGAAATGATAAAAGGAATTTAGACGTGTGACGTAAAAATGCAAAAAAGGAAAACCCGAGCACTGGTTTAATATACACATGCCAACGACAACGAAGTCAATGAGGGAGGAATGATAATTACAAACACCTTGAATGGGAGGAAGAGAAAGCGACGCTCGTCACCTGTCAGACAGCAAGGGTTTACAAGTGAGTTTCTGAAATGTGTAATTGCGGGAGTGACAGCACGCAAAGCAGAGGGGCGCAGCTCAGGCGGGCTTTCCCTCCCACCCCAATGTGATGCTGCACAACTCGGGTCAGACTGCCTGGGGCTGGAGAGTGGGAGTACGTAAGAGCCTGCTCTCCGGCGGGTCCTTCTACACCTGCCATCGACCGCCACAGCTTTATATAAGGAGAGCACGCTCGCCGGCAGACTCCGCCATGGCGCAACCGGCAGCCGGAGAGAAAAGGGGGGAAACCAGCCTTAGGGGGCTGTGAGCACAGGCGCGTTCCTTACCTCAGTCTGCACACGAGGTCCCGCGAGCCCCGGCCGGTCTCGGAGGCCCTCGCCTGTGAGCTATGGTGTGGGGGCACAATCAGGAAACTATGGGGTAAAAGAAAACCCCGAGCCCCGGGAGCTAAACCCTTCGGCGGGGCCAGGTGGGGATCGGCCGCACGGTACTCCTGGGTTCAGTGGATCATGCAAAAGCATTCTGCCGCTGCTTGCGTGAGTGATGTTTGGAAGTTGAACGTCATTGACGTCCGACGCTGACGTCGTACAGCGGCCTAATAATAATCTTGGCCTGCGTCCGGGTAATGGGTTGGGTGATACCTTCACATGGGGTGACACCGTGTGCCTCTGCTTTAAAGCAGAGTCTCACACTGTCACCCCATGTGATGGTGTCACCCGGTGCGGTCCGCACCCTCCTAGTGACGCCACTGCATCTGGCCACAAGAAGAATACCTTAAGGAAGCCTTTTCACAGCTCGATGATAGGGACTTCTACATTAGGAACACAGCACCAAATTTAAAAATTGTGTACGCAACTTATTATAATAAATTAACAACATGGAAGATCAAAGGCTTGATTACGGACAATGAATACAAGTATCTAAAGAGGGATAATCCAGTAACACCTACGCTATACTTTATTCCTAAAGTACATAAGAATGCCATTCAACCGCTAGGGCGACCAATCATATGAGCCATAGGAAGTCTCCTAGAGCATACAACTGTATATGTGGACTTTTTTTTGCAGGAGTTTGTAAAGAGCTTACCATGCTACATTCGCGACACAGCGGATTTTTTTAGACCAATTGAGAGGTTGGAATGGAAAGAAAATTACTTTTTAATGACAATGGACGTGACATCCCTATACACCAGTATCAATCATGCGGATGTACTGAAAGCCACCAAACATTACTTGTCTCAACGAGCGTCTGGTCACAAAGAACATAATAAGATGTTGTTGGATATGTTGGAATTTTGTCTAACTAACAATAATTTTAAGTTTAATAATCTTCTCTTTCAGCAGACCAGAGGAGTTGCCATGGGGCCCAGGTTTTCTCCCAGTTATGCCTTTCTCCATATGGGCTACGGAGAGGAGGTGGCCCTCATGGGCACTCATAGTCAAAGTATGCACAATCATGTTCGTAAGTGGCTTAGATTTATAGATGATCTGTTTGTAGTTTGGCAAGGCACTGAGCAAGAAGCTAGGTCATTTGTGGAAGCACTCAATGAAAATAATATCAATCTTCACTTCACAATGACCAATAGCGCCAATTCAGGTATTTTTTGGGATACTGAAATCTTTATTTGTAACAACAAAGTGGAAAGCAAAATATACAGAAAAGAGACAGCAGGTAACACTACTCTCCACGCATCCAGTGCTCATCCCAGACATCTAATTGAGAGCATACCCTATGGGGAAATGCTGGGGTTACGCAGAATATGCAGCAATGAACAAGTCTTGAAAACCGCACAAGCCGAGAGTACAAAAAGATTCAGTGGAAGAGGGTATAGACAGCAAACCATCGAGAGAGCCATAATCAAATCAATGGTTCCAACGAGAGAATCTTTACTAAATGTAGAACATAACACTGAACAAAGAAACAGTAGAAGGAATTGGATTCCACATTTAGGATGATAACTAGATTCAGTAACCAACACAAACAGATAAGAAATATTATCCAAGAAAACTGGCCATTAGTACTGAGTGAAAATGTGATAGGACCCCTGCGCCGCAGAGGGTGTCCATCACACATAGCAAATCACCCTCCATGAGGGATACTTTAGTCAACACCAATCCAGAAGTAATAGAAAAAAACAGTTGGCTACAGACTAATAAGGGATTTTTCAAATGCTGTACATGTAAAGCTTGTGTTCGCGGTGTAAATAAAAAAGCTTACACAACTCCATTCAGTGACAGGCCCTCTAAAATACAGATATTCCTCATGTGTAAAACCGATTATGCTGTCTATGTGCTGGAGTGCCCCTGTGACGCGGGTTCGATTCCCGACACGGCAGGGTCGTGGACCAGGGTCAGTGGACTCGATAATTCTCGCCTCGGTGCCTACTCTAACCAGGGGTCCCACTCAGCAACTCTGGGCATTAGCTTGCCTAATCTCCACAACGGCCCCATCAACGCCGGGGATGCTTGGCTCCACCTTGGGGATTCCCAGCAGGGACCATTCCACAGGGAAAGCCAGGACGGGTTCCCCAGCGGTATACAGCGTCAGGACGCCGACTGGCAACAGTGTGCTTTACAAGTATACACATTACATTACTTATCCGGTGGCACGCCACTTCAGGGAGGCACACAATTCCAATAACTCAGGCCTCAATACTTGTTATTTACAACATTCCAGCGAGTAGAGGAGGAGGTGATAGGGAAAGTAAGCTGCGTAGAATGGAAACGAGATTCATACTGCAATTAGATTCAAAGGCACCAGAAGCCCTAAATTCCACGGAGGATCTGTACACATGCTTAGGGGAATAAGTAGACTGCAGGATAATCTTTGAGGAAAAATAATGTGTTTTTAGCTTTTTAAATGCAATTATATACTACTTACTTTCATTTAATGATTTTTATATAAATAAATATTTATTTATGTGAAAATAGTTGCACACAGTACAATATAGTAAATATATATTAGCAATACTACAACTGATTTTCATGACCAAGTAGAGATCTAGTGCCACAATGAATTTATGCATGAAGGCATATGGAGTATACCAAAAGATAGTAATGAGCAGATATGTCTAGGCAGTATTGTACATACTGCCTATATAATGCCTATAATTTGTACATATTATAAAACAATACCATAATCTAAAATTGTATTTAATTTTATAGGGTTTTATACTTATGTCTTATCATATTTATAGATGTTTTATATTGTGATATTTATTTATTTATTGATAAAGAACAAATTCTTAATGTTTTTACACGAATATTTATTACGCCTGATATTTGCACTATGATTATGTACAGTCAGAATTAACATCCAGGAATAATCAATTGACATTGCTTTATTTTGCACTATTATAACCAATACATGAACACATTTGCGAACAGATGATTCGGCTTGATAGTTTACCTGTCAATGAATGGGAATCTTAAATGCCCTTGCTCTGAAAGTATTTTACAATGAAGAATATACGTGATTACGAGACAGGAGTTCTGTTATTTAAAGTACGTGGAGTCACATTGAATTTTAGCACACTCACATATTATACCGTTTTTTTGCACTGGGAACTTTATCAGAGACAGATGGACATAGATAGACTATTGTGCACAGGGATATGTAATATACAAATGATGTGGATGTAATCAATGCCCCAGTATTATTCATTTACCTTGGATGGTCAGAAATTGGGGGTATCAGACCGTTATGAATTTAACTAAAGCTATTGCACTAATTATAGCAATTGTATTAATGAGACTAACAGACATTGGGCTACATTTAAAGTTCTATGTCTATGACTCTGTGCACTTGTCACGTGATCAAGGCTCCTTTGGGAGCAGAAACGTTATGGCGGCACAGCGAATAAAGGATTAGGGGATAGATGTATCAAGCTTTTTTCTTGTCGCAAACGCTGCGATTCGCAAAATAGCAGCGTTTGCGACAAGAAAAACGGGAAATAAGATGTATCATGCAAAAAGTGTGCAATATTAAGGAATCGCAAATTTTGCGTTTCCTCAACATTGCGCAAGCATTTAAGAAATCGCAAATTGCCATTTCTTAAATGCTATGTATGAAACATTTCATTTTAGCGAATTTTGGCTAAGAAATTACCACCAACTTGTAGTTGGTGGTAATTTGCGAAATCTTTTACAAGTGCACTTTATGCAATTTGTAAAGGTGCCATGTGCCGCTCATACATGCCCTTAGGGCATGTATGTGCGCCATATGCGCACACATGTTGTTTTCAGGTGTGCAGCAGGGTGTCCTTGAGACATCCCTGCACCCTTGAAATTATTCTCAATTTGCGATTAGCAAATTGCGAATCGCAAATTGAGAATAATTTCACATTCATTCCTATGGGCCTCCTGGCCCATAGAAATGAATGGGAAATTATTCCTTATTTGCGATTAGCAATTTGCTAATCGCAAATAAGGAATTTTAAGAAATCGCAAAAAAATAGCGAATTTCTACATACATGCCATTTTGTAATTCCCAAATAGTGATTCCTTAAAAATCGCTATTTGGAAATCGCAAAAGGGTATGTTGATACATCTAGCCCTAACTACCTGGAAATTTGGGTCAGTGTCCGTGCCTTTGGATACAGGAAATGCGAAGTGTGTTAATATATATATATATATATATATATATATATATATATATATACCGTTAGAAACAGGGTGATTAGGAGGTGTCAAGTTCACTTGCATGAGTTCACATCTCGCTGTTGTTCACTGAACCGGAAAATCAGCTCTCACACATTATCTTGCATCTCTTGGCGACGGATAAACAGTGGCAACATTACCTCTCACCCCAGGTATGAGACTTCTTGTACAGCGGCTACAATCATCACTTTGAGTTCCGCTTGGTGGTGTCAACTTTTCTTGAAGTACCTGCATCACTGTGGAGAAGGGTTGCTTTTAAACATGCCAAGTGCTGTGTGATGGCACCTTCTGAGCTTTGTCTGACCCAACATTTGGGCATTATAAGATTACCTTTCATCTGGTTCTGTTTCCCAGGATAAGGTTTTTTGTTCTGCCACTGAAGTGTAGTTTCAGCATTCAATGTGCGACCATTGCTTTCCCATACCTGAGCCTCCCTATGAATTAGAGAAACTGATTTTTATGGAGGGCGTTGTGGAGCTGTTATATTTCATATGGTTGTGTAGTAGTAGTATTTACTCACGGAAGATCTCAGTACTATTAATGTCTGAATCATTTCCTGGGTCAGCATTCCTTGTCTAAAATCTCTCGACTTAAACAACATAAAATAAATACCATGACGTTTACAGAACAACCGCTTTTACTGGCAGGGACAGGTGAAATGCAGACCGTGCGTTCTTTCTTACCATCATCTCATTTCCGCAGAATCCTGCCTGGGGTACGGCTTGAGCTTTGACCCAGCGCTCACCTCCCACCAGCTCCTCAAAAGAAGGGCCGGTGCAGAACACGTCCGAGGTATTCGTAAAATGCATGTCTGGGATGCTGTACTTGAACCTCTCTAGCAGGCACTTCTTAAGAGACACGGTCATTTGTGAACTTTCACATTGAACAGTGGGGACGATCTCACTGCGATCTGAAACGAAACAGGATCAGGTGATTACTAATCGAATGCAGGTATTTAGCACTGCGGCTGGGCAACACTACATGTGAAAACACAATAATCGTAAAACGCACATTGGTTTTCCTGGTTCCCCATGTCAGCATATTTGCAGTAAGTACAGTTTTTAACTGGGAGGCTGGCATATATCCATGCTGTACATTACAAGTTCTGCCCCTAAGTAAATGTATCAGTGAAATCAGTGGTCGAAGACAGTGGGAACCATTGCGAGCCGAGCTCCACTACTTTTATTCTAGCTGTTGCAATATCTCTTTTTATCTTACAGTTGGCGTCTTTTGTAACCCCCAGAATTAGATGAAGAAATTGAGGGGACACATTCTCCACCTTCCTATGACTTAGACCCTCCATCTACTACACTTCATCCTCTGACCAGGTTCATGCAGCGAGGAGAGCGCTTCTGTTCTTGGCAGTGACTGAGGGTTCAATAACGGTCTGGGGTAGGTAAGTCAAGTGTTGCATCAACTCCTTAAAACAGAGGAGAATATAGTGACTAGTAAAAAGAATGGCAGTGGAGTAATGAGAGGGGGAGGGTAAAAGGTGGAGGAAGTCAAAGACAGGTGGCAATTTTAGGAGGAAGGAAGAGAAAACAGGACAAAGGTGGGAAGTGAGAATTACAAAAGGAAGAAGGATGGAGGATTGGTGGGACAGAAGGAGGAGACCTAGACAAGGTATGGAAAAAAGATTGAGGAGAGGGAATGGATGAAGAAAGAGGGGAATAGTAGAGAATGAGGAGAAAGATAGATAGACCGGTGGATGGGGATGTATGGGGATACATATGTCAGGTTGAGGTGGAGTTGAAGGGGCAATTGCATGACAATATTAAAGGTAAGTAAAGAAACTGGGCAACTTACGACTGCAGCCATGAAGCGTGGCCACGCAACGTTTGACAGACAGACAGGAAACTAAAGGCAGCATCAAGAAGCTAAGACCAAAAACCACTTAGGCTCAGAAAGGGTGAGGACTGAGATGCTATGTGCTCAAGTCTAGCTGTCAGCAGAATCCGTAAGACCAATTAAAATGTTAGATGTGTCCTCCTATATGAACACATCCCAGAGAGGTGGCCTGCAGCATTATTCGTACCAGTCATCAGGCAAGAGGTGGCCACCAGCCTCTTCCTTTAAGTTTTGCATACGAAGTGTACTGGAAATTCTGCAACATTTCTCGTAGGTCGGTACAATCTCTGGAGTATAAAAGGAGAGGTTTTAACTGTGAAACATTCATTTTAATCCAGTGTTTCAATGGCAAGTTACTGTCATTTTTCACACATCAATGAAACACTAAAAGTAGGGACTTAAAAACTATTACAAGACTTTCTGCCTGGTGAGTGTTAGACCTGACAGCCTTAGTGTGGTCTTCGCTTCAACGTTTGACTACCTACCCGGATGTATGACGTTACAATGCATGCTTTTACCACGCATGCTGTTACAACGCAGTTTTAACAACACAAACCTTTACAACGCATAGCACTTTGGGGTGCTGGATAGTGAATAGTTTAATTTACTATTCCAACTCCAGTCCCCGTGGACACTAGGGAAGGTGTTGGATAGTAAATTAAATCTATTCCCTATCCTAGAGCGCCCCCCAGCGCAATGCGTTGTAATGGTTTTCGTTGTAAATCCTGCGTTGTAAAAGCACTGCGTTGTAAAAGTTTCGTTGTAAAGGATGTTTCCCACCTACCCCACAGTTATGACGTCGTTTTGCTGGCTTTAGGACTCTGTGCACTTTATCACTGCTAACCAGTGATAAAGTGCTAGTGTTCTCTCCCCAAAACATGGTAACATTGATTCATCCCCAGTTGGCATTAAGTCTGTAGTAAAGTGGCACCCTCTGTACCCAGGGCCTGTAAGTTGAATGCTACCAATGGGCCAACGGCACTGAGTGTGTCACCCACTGGAGTAACCCTCTCAGGCCTGCCACTGAGGCTGTGGGCTGGTCTCCCTTTTGTGGTGCAGGCTGTGGTTCGACTTTGCACCAGGTCAGAGAAGGTGTTATTTTCCTGCTGCTAACGCGCCTTATCGCCTGTTTTGTGTTCTTATCACAGTTCTTGCTGGTCATTTTGAATGTTGTGGAGTGGTGTTGTCGCGGCTTTGGGCACAGGAACGCCTACTCTGCATCTTATTAGCGATAGTTGCGGGGGTCTTCTGTGGCAATGTTTTTGCAACTGCTATCACGGGTAAACTGGTGCTGTGGGCTGATAACACCAGCTTGTGAATGGGGCGATCGATTTATCGCAACTTTGGTTGCGATAAAGTGCCGTTAACTCGGCTAGAGCTCCTTGTGAATATGGCCCTGAGTCTTGTCTGGGAGGTGGTCACTACTCCCTGTGACAGGAAACCTATTGTTCTACCTGTTCTAGCCTAGCTCAGCAGCAGGAGGGTAGTATTGTGTCTGTGGTCAGCAGCAGCACTAGCTTGCTGTTAGACCCTGAAAGGCTGGTACCTGGAATACAGGGGGGCACCCTAGGGGAGCCCCAGGTACATGGGATCCTACATCAATCACTGGAATCGGTGTTGGGGTAGGATTGCAACATGTTTGATACCCAACATGACTGGTTTTGGTGCAGCCAATATATAGTTTGACATTTTGCAATAAACTTGATGTCCACTGTATGTATAATATGGCTGGCCACATTTACAAAGGCTGGAGATTAGATTCCTGGGTTTGTGGGGGATGTCCTGCTCATGCGGGGCACCCTCAAACTTAAAACCAACCACCCTGCCTTTAGGATTGAAAGGCCTACCTTAGGAGTGACTTATAGGTTTTAAGTGCAGAGACCTCCGATATAAGGAAACTTATATCTGTGGTGAGTGGTGCTAGCACCAGCTCACACGGGCTGCGATGGCAGGCCTGTAGTCACAGTTTGAGAGGTCTTCAATAAGCGTGGGCGCAAAATCTGTTCCGTACGCGGAATTTGCGGACTTTTGGTAATTTCGAGGTCCGCGAATCCCGCGAATTTGCCCAAAAATCCGTAAATTCGCAAGCTGGCGGATTTTTTTGCTTGGTCGCGCTTAAAAAATACAATATCGCGCACGCGGCGTTGACTTACCGTGATTCTGTGTTCGCCGTGCAATTTTGGATCTTGAGTTTTTCGACCGCGATTACGTCATCGCGGCCCGCCATCTTGCACAGCGAGAGTTTGACAGCGCAAGTACGTCATAAGGGCCCGCGATCACACATCGCGGGAGTAAACAATGCCGAACACGTAGATGCGGCGCGCAGCTGATTTGAACAGCTCGCTTTCCCGAACTTTCAAAAATTGCAATTCTGCACAAGAAATCCACCGCAGGCAGCATAAACCTTCTGAAAATGATGATTTTGATCAGAATAACTCCTCAGATTGACATTTGGTTGCTCTTTTTGGTGCTAGGAGTCCATTTTTGGGGGGGGTGGGAGGAAGGAAGTGCCCCAGAGTCTCCAACCTCCTGTTCCTGTCCAGCAGGCTCCTCCCAGTGCTTTGTCCATGTCCTGGTCACTTTTGATTTGGATCTGGAGCTGGAAGGATTACTTTTTGTGGCTGCTGCTGGATATTTTTATTTGAGGACTTTTTGGACTTTGGAGTTTGGATCACTTTTGGATATGAGATTTTACAAGTAAGTTGGTGTTGTTTGTTTGGGGCATTGCAGTTGCTGCAACTACAATTTTAAAACTTTTTTCACAACTTTAACCCCTCGGCTGCGCCGCCGATTTTGCGGAAGTGCGGCGCGTCCCCAAAACGGGCGGGGCCGCGCCGGCCATTGGCCGACGGCAGCACCAGCGAGGTAGACGGCAGCATGGAAGGGGTTAAAAAATTATATATTGTGGGTAGCCACAGTATCCAGTAGCCCCAGAGTTAGTCATGGGTGCATGATACAACTGTTTCTGTGATTTTTTTTTAAAACTTAAATCTCATTTATATCATGGATTTTTAGCTCACTGTTACATGTTGATTTTTTCTTTTTATTTTGGGGTGCCTGTAAAGCCTCACTAGCCAGTAGGCCCAGGGGTAGTGAGTGGTGCATGGACCAAGTCTTTCTGTGGGGTGTCTTGAATTTAAACATCATTGAGGGCATGGATGGCATTGGATTGTGGTGATTTTTGTGTGTTTTTCGACTTTTTGGGGTGTTGTTGGTGCTTGGCCATGTGGGTGGGGGTCATTTTGAGGCCTGGTCCAGGCAGGGCCTGGCCATGTAGAGGGGGTCAAGGGGCCATTTTGAAGCCAGGCAGTGTGCTCAGGCCTGCACCCAGTTTGCCTTGCTTTCAACCATTATGCCCAGGGGTACTCAGTGGTCCATGGACCTAGTCTTTCTGTGGGGTGTCTGGAATTTAAACATCATTGAGGGCATGGATGGCATTGGATTGTAGTGATTTTTGTGTGTTTTTTGACTTTTTGTGGTGTTATTGGGGCCTGGCCATTTTGAGGCCTGGTCCAGGCAGGGCCTGTACATGTGGTGGAGGTCAAGGGGCCATTTTGAAGCCATGCAGTGTGCTCATGCCTGCACCCAGTTGGCCTTGCTTTCAACCATTACGCCCAGGGGTACTCAGTGGTCCATGGACCTAGTCTTTCTGTGGGGTGTCTTGAATTTAAACATCATTGAGGGCATGGATGGCATTGGATTGTGGTGATTTTTGTGTGTTTTTCGACTTTTTGGGTGCTGTTGGGGCCTGACCATGTGGGTGGGGGCCATTTTGAGGCCTGGTCCAGGCAGGACCTGGTCATGTGGTGGGGGTCAAGGGGCCAATTTGAAGCCAGGCAGTGTGCTCGGGCCTGCACCCAGTATGCCTTGCTTTCAACCATTATGCCCAGGGGTACTCAGTAGTCCATGGACCTAGTCTTTCTGTGGGGTGTCTTGAATTTAAACATCATTGAGGGCATGGATGGCATTGGCTTGTGGTAATTTTTGTGTGTTTTTCGACTTTTTGGGTGCTGTAGGGGCCTGACCATGTGGGTGGGGGCCATTTTGAGGCCTGGTCCAGGCAGGACCTGGTCATGTGGTGGGGGTCAAGGGGCCATTTTGAAGCCAGGCAGTGTGCTCGGGCCTGCACCCAGTATGCCTTGCTTTCAACCATTATGCCCAGGGGTACTCAGTAGTCCATGGACCTAGTCTTTCTGTGGGGTGTCTTGAATTTAATCATCATTGAGGGCATGGATGGCATTGGATTGTGGTGATTTTTGTGTGTTTTGTTTGACTTTTTGGGTGCTGTTGGCGCCTGACCATGTGGGTGGGGGCCATTTTGAGGCCTGCTCCAGACAGGGCCTGGCCATGTGGTGGGGGTCAAGGGACCATTTTGAAGCAAGGCAGTGTTCTCAGGCTGCACCCAGTTTGCCTTGCTCTCAACCATTATGCCCAGGGGTACTCAGTGGTCCATGGACCTAGTCTTTCTGTGGGGTGTCTTGAATTTAAACATCATTGAGGGCATGGATGGCATTGGCTTGTGGTGATTTTTGTGTGTTTTCGACTTTTTGGGTGCTGTTGGGGCCTGACCATGTGGGTGGGGGCCATTTTGAGGCCTGGTCTAGGCAGGGCCTGGCCATGTCGTGGGGGTCAAGGGGCCATTTTGAAGCCAGGCAGTGTGCTCAGGCCTGCACCCAGTTTGCCTTGCTTTCAACCATTATGCCCAGGGGTACTCAGTGGTCCATGGACCTAATCTTTCTGTGGGGTGTCTTGAATTTAAACATCATTGAGGGCATGGATGGCATTGGATTGTGGTGATTTTTGTGTTTTTTGACTTTTTAGGTGCTGTTGGGGCCTGACCATGTGGATGGGGACCATTTTGAGGCCTGGTCCAGGCAGGACCTGGCCATGTGGTGGGGGTCAAGGGGCTATTTTGAAGCCAGGCAGTGTGCTCAGGCTGCACCCAGTTTGCCTTGCTTTCAACCATTATTCCCAGGGGTACTCAGTGGTCCATGTACCTAGTCTTTCTGTGGGGTGTCTTGAATTTAAACATCATTGAGGGCATGGATGGCATTGAATTGTGGTGATTTTTGTGTGTTTTTCGACTTTGTGGGTGCTGTTGGGGCCTGACCATGTGGGTGGGGGCCATTTTGAGGCCTGGTCCAGGCAGGGCCTGACCATGTGGTGGAGGTCAAGGGGCCATTTCGAAGCCAGGCAGTGTGCTCAGGCCTGCACCCAGTTTGCCTTTCTTTCAACCATTATGCCCAGGGGTACTCAGTGGTCCATGGACCTAGTCTTTCTGTGGGGTGTCTTGAATTTAAACATCATTGAGGGCATGGATGGCATTCAATTTGCGGTGATTTTTGTGTCTTTTTCGACTTTTTGGGGTGTTTAACTGATGTTCCTCTGGCTTCCTTTCCTTTTAGGTGCACAAGAGAACCACCAGTTCCAGGAAGAAGTCCTGCAGCGGTGTGTGCAGCACAGCGTCACGTGACGTCACGTGTGGCCACAGACAACCCTGCAACTCGTGCAACTGCGACCTGCTGTTCTGACATCTGAAGAAGATGGGCCCAAAGAAAGGTGGCCGTAGCTCCTCTACAAAGACATTTTCCAGTGCCACTGCCGGTAAGAAGGAGCAGAAGAAGCAAGTGGCGCCACTTACCAAGGAGACTGGTGTGCCCACAGACAATTTTTTGGGGAAAAAAAACCAACGCCTGCAGCAGCGGGGTCCGCAGGGGACCAAGCTGGGAGCAGCACCTCCGCTTCATTAGGCTCAGTGCCACCACGCAAGGTTAGGTCCAAGCCCATGAGTGCTGCAGAGGCAGCCATTGTCATTGCTCAATCACCATCGACCAGGGATGTAGGCTCATCGCAAGAAAGTAGCACCCAATCAACGCAGGGTGTAACTCAGCTGAGGAGTGTTCAACAACCACAGCCGCAACGACAACCACAGGTGCAACTAGTACAAGCGCAAGTAGAGGCGCAAGTAGAGGCGCAAGGAGAGGCGCAAGGAGAGGCGCAAGGAGAGGCGCATGGTAAGGCGCATGGAGAGGCGCAGCTAGAGGTGCATGGAGCGGCACAACTGCCCACAATGCTTGTTCCTCCAGAAATAGGGGCACATCAGGAAATCGAGATTGAAGCAGAGGTATCATCCGAGGAAGCCACTCCTCCTGATGATGATCCATTGTCTTCCAGATCCCCATCAAAAAAAAGGTCAAGGAGGGCTACTACTACAAGTTCTTCCTCAAGCCCCCTTCCTTCTGATGACCTTGATGTTGATTGTAACCCACCAATGCAGTCTGAGAGTGAGGCACGCCATGAGCCGACAAAGGTAGCTAAGCCTAAAAGGAAGGTCCCTGCAAGGCTTTCACTCTACGATTCAGTCCAAAGACATATTCAATATCGTAAATGAGCTTTCTGACGACAACCGGACTGCCCCTTCTATAGCACCCACGCAGGAACTATGTGACTCTATGAACGACTTCTTCCTTGAGAAAATAGCGACCATAAAACAGAGCATCACTATCCCTCCTAATGCACCATCCATGGAAGACACATTCTATAATAAATCCACTCTTGACGCCTTTCCTCCTATTGACACCAAAACATTGTCCGAATTGATGGTCAGGGTCAAATCAGGGTCTCCAGACGACATTTGTCCGCCCTATATCATGAAGGCGGTAGCACAGGCTATTCCTCATAGCATCCTTCCGCTTTTAAATAAATCTCTGGAACAAGGGGCGGTGCCAAGTAACTTTAAGAAAGCGCTCCTAATCCCCTTGATTAAGAAACCCGGACTGGACCTCTTCGACCCCTCCAGCTACAGACCTATTTCTCTGCTGCCTTTTTTGTCAAAAATACTGGAGGCATATGTCTCGAGCTGCTTATCAAAGTTCATTGAGGGTACAGACTATCTAGAACCCAATCAGGCAGGGTTTCGTCCCTGCCATTCCACAGAGACGGTGATTCTAGCAGTCCAGAACACCTTGTACTCCAACGCAGACAGGGACATTCACCAGGCACTCGTACTGCTGGACTTGTCGGCCGCGTTCGACACAGTGGACCATGTCATCTTGGTCAACCGTGTCGAGCAGGCCGGCCTTAGGCGGCCCGCCCTTGGCTGGTTGAGGTCCTTCATCTCAAACCGTACCCAAGCAGTAAGACTGGGAACTTACACAGCCCCCAAGAGAATCTCTACGTGTGGTGTGCCTCAGGGCTCGTCCCTATCCCCGCTTCTTTTTAATTTGTATTTGCGCCCCCTGTTTTACTCATTAAGAGATTACAAGGTCAAAATTTTTAACTACGCCGATGACCTGCAATTGGTGTTCCCTCTGAACTCCCCTGAGGCAGTATCAGAATTCCAACAGGTCATGTACCATATCCAGAGATGGATGAACCTAAATCACCTGAAGCTTAACCCAGGCAAGACAGAGTTGGTCCTGCCTGGGAAAAGCAAAATCAGCTGGGGCCCACACTTCTGGCCTTCTGACCTGGGAGTCCCCCCGACCAAATCCAATACTGTTAAGAGCCTCGGGGTCACGCTCTGTAGCGATTTATCCCTTAAAGCTCAGATTGGAACGGTCGTATCTTCCAGCTTCTTCCAGCTACGGAAGATTAAGAAAATCTCCCATGTGCTGACTCATTCTGCCCTTATTCTAGCAGTGACTGCCCTAGTCTTATCTCGTCTCGACTATTCCAACAGTCTTTATCTTGGGCTTCCTGTAGGCCAATTGAAGAGGCTTCAATACGTTCAAAACCAGGCTGCTAGACTCATCCTTAATTTACCTAAATGGCACTCTATCAGATCTGGAATGGCCGAACTCCATTGGCTACCTATAGATCAAAGGGCCATATTTAAAACGGGCTGCATTATATTTAAGGCCTTACAAGGGAAAGGCCCGAAATTCATCATCAACATGTTGTGTAGACACAATCCGTCACGTAATCTCAGATCTGCACACAAAAATCTGCTGACTATCTCCTCTGTCAAGAGGAAACGCCAAGGGGGCAGCTCCTTCCAGTATTTGGCTGCATCCTTATGGAACTCCTTGCCTTCTTCTCTGAGACACAGTGACAATTTGCTTACATTCAGACATGCCTTTAAGACCCTGCTATTTAGACAGGCATACCCATAGACTGGCTTTCTCTCTTTGGTCATTCTGTGTTGTGTTATGGTTTCCAAAAGTTCTAGTAGCGCCAAGAAGCCCATGGGCGTACGTGCGCTGTATGAATAAAAATTTAACATAATAATAATAATAACACTTATGGCTGATGATGACGACAAGCAAGAAGTGGTGTATGCTGCTGATGAACAGTCTGACGACGACCCAGTCATCACAGACGTCACTCCAACCCCAGCGGGCATGCAGCAGTCAGACATTTTTACCCTATCCCGAATTGCTGCTGAGCGGGATGTGGGCGGCGTGGCACTGGTACCACCAGCGCCAACGCCACCACGACCTACAACTTCCATATTTTCTCTTCAGAAGGGCCGGCAGGGACCTCCATCCAGCTCGATCTCCATTACCTCAAGTAGTGGTGCTGTAAGTGCACAACAGAGTTGAATTCAGCCACGCCCATCCTCCACTTCATCTGGCATTGAAACTGAAAGTAGCACCTCCACCACCAGCAGACATTTCCAGTCCCCAGTTTAGGACTTCTTTAGTGTTAGCTAAAAGGCGGAAAACATGGCCATTTGTTCAATTTGTAAAACTGTAGTTAGTCGGGTTAAGCTTGGTACCAACTATGGTACCGGAGGCCAGAGAGGTCATCTCCAAAAACACCACACTATCATTTGGGAGGGGCACCTAAGGAAGATCCAGGGAGCCAAAGTACAACAAATCCAAATGTATCCATTCATATTGCATCTGATGATGACGAAGGGCTGATCATGCAGGGGGGAAGCGAAGAAGCGACAGACATTTTTTCTGGTACACCCAGTACCACTGGCAGCAGCACTGCAGTGGTAGCGCCCACACCCTCTACCCCTGCAACATGTATCAGGCACACTAAGAGTCTGGAAGAGACACCAATGTGAAAAAGTACATCAATGAGCCTAACTGGTTTGAAGAAGTTTGCATCATCATCATCACGTAAAACGGTCCAGCACACCATTAGAAGCATGTTTTGGTCAAATGCGCCATTTGAACGCAACCACCCAATGGCACGTCTGTATAACGCAAAGCTGGCTAAAATGCTAGCGCTGGACCTTCTCCCTTTTTCTTTCGTGGAAGGGGTGGGTTTTCTAGAATTTGTGGCACCAGTCTGCCCTAAATGGAAGGTTCCTAGCTGGACCTATTTTGCCAGAGTTGCTGTTCCAGCACTACATCAAGATGTGCTGGAGGTGATAGGCGCAGCTATTCAGAAGAGTGCTGTTCACACTATCTACCTGACAACAGACATGTGGACCAGTTGCCAAGCCCTTGATTACATGTGCATCACTGCACACTGGGTCTCTTTTGCAGGGGTTAAAGACAAGTTAAAAGCAGGTGTTGACACTGACACAGTTTTTCAAGCTACTCAGAAACATGCAACAGTAGCCATGTTTGCCATGGAGAAATCTCATACTGCACCTAACCTTTTGGAGGAGTTTGACAGGAAGGTCTATGAATGGCTGCATCCAAGAAATCGCATGATTGGTTATGTTTCCACGGATAATGGCAGTAATATAGTTAAGGCCATGCATCAAGGTGGCTATTTCAGAGTGCCGTGTTTGGCGCACAGTATTAACATTGTTGTGCAGGATTTCTTGAAAAACGAAATCACAGTCAGCAAGTCACTGACCACCTGCCGAAGAATCTGCACACATTTCAGCCATTCTTTTAAGGCCCGGAAGAAGCTGAGGAGCATGCAACATGAACGTAGACTGCCAGTCAAAGGACTCATCCAAGAGGTGGCAACACGTTGGAACTCAACCTTCTACATGCTTGAGCGTCTGTCTGAGCAGTGGGGGGTAATCAATGAGTATGTCTATGAACTGGGTTCTACTATGAAAGACATGAGGCTAGAGTTGGAGCAATGGAAGCTAGTTGCAAGCCTGACAGACATGCTTCGTCCTTTTGCGGTCTTCACGCGTGAAGTCAGCAGGGAGGATTGTTCTTTGGGCAAAGCTATCCCATTGTTGCGCATGCTAGAGCACCAACTGAAGGCGGTGTCTTCAACGTTCCGAGATGATGCTGAAAAGCAAGACGCATATCAGAGGTTATTAAGCCGCCTAGTTGCCAATGAAATGCTTAAAAACATACATACAGAACAACATTACATTTGTGCCACTATTCTGGATCCACGGTACAAAAAGACAGTGGCCAGCAAAGCATTCATTCCTTTTGATGAAGCAGATGTTTCAAAGTACAAACATTGGCTAGCTCTGTCAGACACTCGGTTCGAAAAAGAGCGGCAGAAAATTGAAGGAGCCGGCAGAAGTACTACTGAATCAGCAGGCCATCCGGCGTCAAGTTCCACTTCTGAATTTGTGGCCGAAGGCAGTCACTTTCCCTCACAGCCGTTAATGACACCAGAAACCGTATCATCATCCTCCCCTGCACCAGGCCCAGCCATAATATTGTCGGAAGCGGATTGGCTAACTCATCAAGGGTTTGCTCGTTCCAGTGATGCAAGGGCCACAGATGGTACGCAAACTGGAGCAACCCTGGAGAACCTTGAGTCAATGGTGCAGGCCTATCTGGATGACCCAACAGAGGTCTTTGTTAATCAGAACCCATTGCTGTATTGATATGGGAAAAGGCCTGTATGGCGACTGTCACCAACCTGGTTCTAAATTATTTGTCTTGCTCACTCGCAAGCGTGTCTTCTGAACGTGTTTTCAGTGCTGCTGGTGCCATTGTAACTTCAAAAAGAACCCGCCTCTCACCGAAAAATGTTGATCGGTTAACACTGATCAATATGAATCAGCACTTCTTACCACCAGATTACAAAATACGTGAATGCACGCAGGAAGAAGAGGACACCGACTTAGGTGACGGAAGTTCTTCTCTGTTAGCTGACCTAGTCCCGTCTCAATTCATAGAGTTTGAGGATGAGCTTTACTTCCCTGACACCGAGGCCTGAAAATGACTTCCTTTTTTTCGTCCTTATTCACTTTTATTCCTGTGTGTCTTTCTTTGTTTTGCAACTTTTACCACAACAAAACTCTAATCACCTAATCACAACAAGTCCATTAGCAGCACTGTCTTCATCTTATTTCCTTATTGATTTGAAGGTGCCGCAGTCTGCATTCCTGAGGTTCACAAGTTCACCACTCAATCATGCTCCTCTATCCTCCTCCTCCAGACTGCCCCTATCCATTTCCCTCAAGGCAGATGGCTGGATTACGCAGAATAAAGAAACTTTGTCTTCGTAGACGAGTCCCCTCAAGTGGGACTGGAATTCCTGACTACATGCTTGCTGATTGCTGACAGTTACTTCTGAAATTGACATGAGAGGCTGCCCTGTGGGCCCTCACTTTCAGAAGAAGATGCGGACAAAAAGTGGAACATGTAATGAATAATGAGAAGAAGATGGCATGCAGTGGACAGCAATGGCTATCTGGCTCTGATGAAAGCAATTGCTGTTTGTTTGTTGTGCATGAAATGAATCATATGTCTTCTGTTGTTATTTAATCTTTTACACAATAAATGTAACTCAAGTCTACTCTGCTGTTTTCTTACCTTGTTTAATTCAAATTGTACTTCAACTGCAGGGGCCACTACGTTGCATTTTCCAATATGTAAAATGTCCTTGGACTTACTGTTTGCTAATATACCATGATGATTGTCTTGATTAAATAATATATCTTTTTTCTTTACAGTCACTCACTGGGATGGATGGATCATCAGCGTTGGTTTACGGAAGAACTATGGCCAATTCGTGAGTGGCAAACAGGTAAACCAGTCTACAACAACTACCACAGCAGAACTACATGTCTGTCTAGTCGTGGTATGGAGTGGTCGAGGCAGTGTAGTGTTGTTATGCCAGGCAAAGTCCGGACAGCAGTCCATGTGAAATTGGGGCTATGTGGCTTGCTGGATACAATTAGATATGCTTTGTCTGTCTGTGACAAGGAGCCTAGGTATGCTACATCAGGTTGCTTCACTCAGAGGTGCTTGCCTTGACCGTCTGCATGGCCCTGCCACAAGCATGATATTTCAACAATCCAGGATTCGAGTCAACACCCAACCTTAATTGCCATTTGCCATGCAGCCAGCCCTGTGCCTAGCCCTATTCTCAAACATGAATCACAGGTAAGATAAGCATTTTGGGGAGGTAGAATAATGGGCTAGGACTTGGAGGAGAGGAGAGACTGACAGTGTCACAGTAGTACTAGTAAAGTACTAGTAGGGCAATTGAGTTCACTAACTCTGTTAGTGGCACTTTTGTGCATGTTTGGACGTTTAGATAATTCATGCTGGTAAGTTTGAAGAAAGCAACGTACAGTAACCCCCGCCCACCACCACACAAAATAATATGAACGTGTATACTATGTTTAAGTATGTAAAATAAATTAATATATTTGCCCTAACAAAATTAAACTAACCCAACCTGTTGGAAATGGGATCCCCGGCTGGCCAGGGCTTTCGCCAAAGTCAGTCAGAGACCACCACCCCCAAGTCAGGGCAAGGGAGTTACACGCCAAGATAACCCCTACTCACCCTCTAGGTAACGTGGCGCGAGCAGCAAGGCTAAACTTGGAGGCGATGTAGGCTAAGTATTTGCGCACGCACCCCAGCAACAACAACCAAAGGCCCACCACAAAGGAAACTCCACACAAGGTTATATAAAAATAGCCTTTGTATTACACCAAAACACATTAGATAAAACACACACTTTACAATGTGCCAGAGGCACGGGCAGAATTTACAAGGGATTATGTACAAGACAGGGTCACCTGGACCACTGTCAGGAATCAGAAGTAACACTTTCAGAAATAATACTTTTGCATGTAAAATCACTGTAGCACACAATAAAAATAGAGCACACAACCAGTCACTACTGGTAACAGGACCTCACTAGCACCACCTGTACTAGGGAGAAAACAACCACCTATGTATTACAATACCTGTAGGGGTGTAAGAGGAAAACACATGATGCAATGCATAACATTCATTCAGAGGTGTAACAATAAAACACAGTTGCGCAAAAACTCACCAGTCACCACCTGTGACTGTCCCTGTGTCCCAATGTCAGGGCCTAAACGTGGCAGTTGCCCACAAAGTGCTGGGCAACTGGTGCAGGGAAAGTTAGGGCACTGAGGAGCCTCTCAGGCTCTGGTCAAAACAATGTGGGCAAGGAGGGAGCCTCTCAGGGCTCTGAAATGAAGATGTGCCCCTTGAGCCTCGCTGGGCTCTTAAGCACGAACGTGGCACCTTTGAGCCTCTCTCAGGGCTCTAGAACCAACAATGCCCTTGGGTGCTGTGGAGCCTCGCAGGCTCTGTAGACAAATGCCCCAAGAGCCCCTTGGACTCTGTAAAAATGCGGCCACTGGTGGAGCCTTCAGGGCTCAAAACAAACTATGCCCCCTTCTGGAGCCCTCGTGGCTCAAAGAAAGACTGCCCCTCTTTGTTGGAGTCCCACTCGGGGGACTCGAAGCAATTATGGCCCTCCCAGAGCCTCTCAGGGCTCTGCAGCAAGACTTGCCCCCACGACGTTGGAGCCTCTCAGGGCTCGTGACAAAAGGGGCCCGTGGAGCCTCTCTGGCTCAAAGAACAGAATGCCCCCTCAGAGCCTCATGGCTCTCAAAATGAATAATGACTGCCCACGTTGGAGTCCCTCACGGGGGACTCGGGAATCACGCAATGCCCCCTGAAGCCCTCGGGCTTCACACAGTAGTGCGCGCAAGATCGCGCTACGGGGGAGGGGCGGACACCGACAATGTGTCCCGACGCCCCTCTCCCTTTGTAGACACTCACCGGGTCTCTGGGTGGCAGGGCGGCTCCTCGGCGGCTCGGCTGGGACCGCGGGCGGGCTCCCCTTCACTCTGGAGCCTCGAGGACGGAGCCGGCTGCTCCTCTCGCCTCCCGCCTGGCTTTGTCTCGCTCTCCCCTCCGCCTGACTTCCGCCGGGGCCGCCAATGGCAGCGCGGCCCTGGGGGTCAGGAGGCGGGACTTCCGGGTCGCTCTAGGCAGCGGCCCGGCAACAGCTTTCAGGGCTCCCGGGCTGCGGCGGTGAACACGGGGCAATGCCGGGTAGGCACCGGCTGGAAATAAAATCCGCACAATGGGGCAATGCCGGGTGGCACCGGCCTTCAAATTAAAAATAAAGCGAGGTGGGCACTCGCTTGCTCCAAAAATCGGCAAATCGGCGCCAATGCCGGGTAGGCACCGGCAATATCGACAGAGCGCTCCCAAGCGCTCTGGGAGCACAGGATCAGCGCGCTCAGCGCTAGAAAGACAAGCAAAGCGCTATTGAGCGCTGGGGCACCAGGAAAGCGCTCCTAGCGCTATAAATCCAATAAAAGCGCTTCCAGGCACAGCAAAAGCTCCAGCAAGGTCTGGAGGCAGGCAGAGGGGCAAGGCAGGGCCAGAGCCAGCACACTGGGTCTCCAGGCAGGGAGACAGTCCAAGTGGCGGTTCTCCTGGCCCCAGCAGCAGCAGCAGCCCCCTCTGGCAAGGATCCTAGAAGAGAACAACTTCAGTGGGGACACAGCCCCATTTTTATACAGTATTTCCCTTTGTCTGAAGGTGCAGAGTGGGGGCGGAACCAGTCGCAGCTGGTTCTTGAGTACTCTGTTTACCTCAACCACCCTCTCTATTCACTGGCAGGGCCTGGGTCATTAGACACACCACAGGGGGGCGGAGCCAGCATTGTGTGGGGGAAAACCCAGCCCATCCAGGACACAGGTACACTCCTCCCACACATTACTCATGCAGATCTCCCACTCACCACCGGGCAGACCCATCCAGACTTCCTGGAGCCTGGCATGCCAGCCAGCTCCAGCCAATCACACACCAGCACCCTCACAGCACACGTACAGCCATGTCTAGAAATGGCGCTTCTCTACTAGACACATACATGCTGCATACACCGTTGCGCAGCATTCACTCTCACGAGTTCACACATACCAGACTCAAGCCTGTACACCCCACGCATCAGGAACTACCAGGGACACATACATTCCCCATGCATTCCTATGGGCGGGCAGGCCTAGCTCAGCACATGCACTCAGAGTGCGCACGCACTTTCCACTGGGACACAGTGAAAGTGCGCAGAATCCCAAAAATCACCATTGCCAGGTCACCATTTCACGCAAAAAGTCTAGGGGTGAACCTGCCCTAAGGGCCAAAGTCCAACATAACCCCCTTCCAGCCAAAACGCAGGGGAGACCAATCACCACCGTGATGGACTTCCCTGCTTGGGGCGATAGAACACGGACGCAGGCCCGCAACTGCAGGGACACCCTCCTGTTCTACGCCACGGTGAACCCATGGGATTCCTTCTAGAACCACTATCCGGACCAACTGGGCTACCCCACTGGTACTCCCGAGCTGTCCGCGGCCAGGACCAGGCCCTGGGCCACCCAGGTGCCACTGGTCCATGCCAATTCGCAGAGCGGGGGGTAGTAACCCCTGGCACATAGGAGCCATTCTCCACTTTTCCTGTCTGCAAGACAGGACTAGACTGCCACTGGTTCTCCAGCCTAAGGCCTACAACCTCAGGCGGACCAGGAGTCTCAGGGAAGGCTCTCCTCCCCTTACCTCTTCTTCTAGGGTTCCTCCTCCTCCGGCGAGGGGTACACCTAGAACGCCATTCCAACCCAGGACTTATCCACTCAGGTTGCACCGGGGTCAGAGGTGGGCTCTCCCACCCTCTGCACCCCCTTCCAGAGGTCTGCCCTCTCCCACCTGGAGAGGTTCCTCTGGAAGAAGAACCGGTCAGGACACTGGTTACAGTCGTCCTACCCTTCAGGTCAGGCTGATCCTGAACCTGGCCTTCCAACCTCTGGTCTAAAACCTTCGGTGAAACAATTGCCTGGCACTCCAGGACTTCTGGGGACTTACACTCCATCCCCCTGAGGCTAACAAATGAGACATATGTTGTGTGACTGTCTGTCTGGCGCAGATCTCCCGCCCTCTGTCCACCTGACAGTGCGTGACGATCCCCCAGACCAGAAGTGGCGCCACCCGGGTCCCCCCAAGAAGATCTAGCCCAACTGGCTAGTCCCTGGTCCACTGGTGCATCCACTGGGAAACTCATCCCCCAATCACTCCTCACGCTGGACTCCTGTACCCTCCCTACCGGAGCGGTACTGCCAGCCTCTAGAACCACAGGAGCTCTGGTTACAGACGCTCCAGGTCCTCTACTCACTAAGAGATCTTCCTCAAGTGGACTAACAGGACAGCCTAGGTCCCCAACCTGGTGTTCCCTACAGAAACCATCCAAGTCCTGAGGCAGGGCTTCGGGCGTCCGGGGAACCTCGGTCTCCCCCTCACTCCTGCTCCACTGAGCCAGGCAGTGAGCCCCTACACCCTCCTCGCTATCCTGGGACCTAGCTGGGCTACACTGAGCCTCTTCCACCACGCTGGGCTGGAAGATACCTGAATCACTACTTTTGGAGTCACTCCCTAATGACCCTAGAGAACCTTTATCACTCTCCCAGCGCTCTGCTTCCTCAGCAAGCGCCCAAGGACTAAGGGATTCAGACTTCAACAGGTGCTGGCGCAACTCTGGACAAACAACACTGAGCAACTGCTCCTTGAGAAACATATTCAGTACTCCGTCTTTCTCATCATCCGAGCTAGCCGCCAGCCAATCCCACATTGCATCAGAACAGTCATCCATAAAAAAAACCCACTTCTGTTGAGGCGGTTTCCTACTGCCCCTGAACTTTAACCTTAACTCCTCCTCTTGGGAACAAGGGACCATACGTTGGGCACGGGGTAGGGGACTGTCTGCACTGAAGTCTAAATAGCTGCCACCACTGGACTCAGCCCTCCCTGGGGAATCCAGAAAATTAAAACTGCGCGCAGGGGATAGTCTATCCTCCAGAGCTACTTTGCCTCTGGTGGAGGCCCTCTCAGCCTCCTCTATCCTTTCCTGCGCTAAGACCATCTCGGTCTCTAGCTGTTGCTTCCTAAGCTCCAGCTGCGCCATAGCCTGGGCATGCTCCAACCTGAGCTTTTCTAAAGCCAGCTGGTGCTCCCTTTCTCTCCTCCTATCTTCCAGCTCCTCTGGGGACAGGGAAAGGGATGAGGCGCTGCCTCCTACACTGGACCCAGCAAGGGACTCCCTATCTATGGGGTCTCTACTCTCTACTGGCGTCCAGGTGCTGTCATCTTCTTCCTCCTCTTCTGAATCTTCAGGGCTCCCCACAGACCCACCACCCTCCTGGTGTGAAGCCCGGGCCCTTTCCTCACTGCGCTCAAGATCCCATTGATCCTCTTGCCATTTGACCATGCATCTCCTAAGTGCATACCAGCCTGACTGATCCGCCCCTATGCCTCTCTCTTCACAGAACTTTCTCAGCTCCCACATACCGTATGTGGCTAGATCATTGAAATCAAAAACCAGCTCCATTCTGGCGGACGTTCTAGAGAAGAGATCACACAGGGAACCTAGGGGTCTGAGCTAACACAGGAGTACACAATTCACAAAAGGTATCAGCAAGCTCTCTACCCCAGAGAACTCACACTCACTTGCCTAGTGCCACACACCATTCATCCACACACAACCCTCCCCTCGGACTGGTAAGGCAGTTTCTACCACCCCTGATTCCTCAACCTGACCACAAGTGACACAGGTACCGACTCTGGGCGCAGGGAGGGGGACAAATGTACTGACACAATTACACAATGGATACCTTCAGGAGAAGAAAATATGAAACTTCCAAAAAAACAATCCCCTAAAATGTGGTCATCTAAGATGCAGAGTTTTGTGGTGCAGCCAGCTGCTACCAAGGTACAACGCAAACACAAATCCTTATCCCGCCGCTTGCCGCCAATGTTGGAAATGGGATCCCCGGCTGGCCAGGGCTTTCGCCAAAGTCAGTCAGAGACCACCACCCCCAAGTCAGGGCAAGGGAGTTACACGCCAAGATAACCCCTACTCACCCTCTAGGTAACGTGGCGCGAGCAGCAAGGCTAAACTTGGAGGCGATGTAGGCTAAGTATTTGCGCACGCACCCCAGCAACAACAACCAAAGGCCCACCACAAAGGAAACTCCACACAAGGTTATATAAAAATAGCCTTTGTATTACACCAAAACACATTAGATAAAACACACACTTTACAATGTGCCAGAGGCACGGGCAGAATTTACAAGGGATTATGTACAAGACAGGGTCACCTGGACCACTGTCAGGAATCAGAAGTAACACTTTCAGAAATAATACTTTTGCATGTAAAATCACAGTAGCACACAATAAAAATAGAGCACACAACCAGTCACTACTGGTAACAGGACCTCACTAGCACCACCTGTACTAGGGAGAAAACAACCACCTATGTATTACAATACCTGTAGGGGTGTAAGAGGAAAACACATGATGCAATGCATAACATTCATTCAGAGGTGTAACAATAAAACACAGTTGCGCAAAAACTCACCAGTCACCACCTGTGACTGTCCCTGTGTCCCAATGTCAGGGCCTAAACGTGGCAGTTGCCCACAAAGTGCTGGGCAACTGGTGCAGGGAAAGTTAGGGCACTGAGGAGCCTCTCAGGCTCTGGTCAAAACAATGTGGGCAAGGAGGGAGCCTCTCAGGGCTCTGAAATGAAGATGTGCCCCTTGAGCCTCGCTGGGCTCTTAAGCACGAACGTGGCACCTTTGAGCCTCTCTCAGGGCTCTAGAACCAACAATGCCCTTGGGTGCTGTGGAGCCTCGCAGGCTCTGTAGACAAATGCCCCAAGAGCCCCTTGGACTCTGTAAAAATGCGGCCACTGGTGGAGCCTTCAGGGCTCAAAACAAACTATGCCCCCTTCTGGAGCCCTCGTGGCTCAAAGAAAGACTGCCCCTCTTTGTTGGAGTCCCACTCGGGGGACTCGAAGCAATTATGGCCCTCCCAGAGCCTCTCAGGGCTCTGCAGCAAGACTTGCCCCCACGACGTTGGAGCCTCTCAGGGCTCGTGACAAAAGGGGCCCGTGGAGCCTCTCTGGCTCAAAGAACAGAATGCCCCCTCAGAGCCTCATGGCTCTCAAAATGAATAATGACTGCCCACGTTGGAGTCCCTCACGGGGGACTCGGGAATCACGCAATGCCCCCTGAAGCCCTCGGGCTTCACACAGTAGTGCGCGCAAGATCGCGCTACGGGGGAGGGGCGGACACCGACAATGTGTCCCGACGCCCCTCTCCCTTTGTAGACACTCACCGGGTCTCTGGGTGGCAGGGCGGCTCCTCGGCGGCTCGGCTGGGACCGCGGGCGGGCTCCCCTTCACTCTGGAGCCTCGAGGACGGAGCCGGCTGCTCCTCTCGCCTCCCGCCTGGCTTTGTCTCGCTCTCCCCTCCGCCTGACTTCCGCCGGGGCCGCCAATGGCAGCGCGGCCCTGGGGGTCAGGAAGCGGGACTTCCGGGTCGCTCTAGGCAGCGGCCCGGCAACAGCTTTCAGGGCTCCCGGGCTGCGGCGGTGAACACGGGGCAATGCCGGGTAGGCACCGGCTGGAAATAAAATCCGCACAATGGGGCAATGCCGGGTGGCACCGGCCTTCAAATTAAAAATAAAGCGAGGTGGGCACTCGCTTGCTCCAAAAATCGGCAAATCGGCGCCAATGCCGGGTAGGCACCGGCAATATCGACAGAGCGCTCCCAAGCGCTCTGGGAGCACAGGATCAGCGCGCTCAGCGCTAGAAAGACAAGCAAAGCGCTATTGAGCGCTGGGGCACCAGGAAAGCGCTCCTAGCGCTATAAATCCAATAAAAGCGCTTCCAGGCACAGCAAAAGCTCCAGCAAGGTCTGGAGGCAGGCAGAGGGGCAAGGCAGGGCCAGAGCCAGCACACTGGGTCTCCAGGCAGGGAGACAGTCCAAGTGGCGGTTCTCCTGGCCCCAGCAGCAGCAGCAGCCCCCTCTGGCAAGGATCCTAGAAGAGAACAACTTCAGTGGGGACACAGCCCCATTTTTATACAGTATTTCCCTTTGTCTGAAGGTGCAGAGTGGGGGCGGAACCAGTCGCAGCTGGTTCTTGAGTACTCTGTTTACCTCAACCACCCTCTCTATTCACTGGCAGGGCCTGGGTCATTAGACACACCACAGGGGGGCGGAGCCAGCATTGTGTGGGGAAAACCCAGCCCATCCAGGACACAGGTACACTCCTCCCACACATTACTCATGCAGATCTCCCACTCACCACCGGGCAGACCCATCCAGACTTCCTGGAGCCTGGCATGCCAGCCAGCTCCAGCCAATCACACGCCAGCACCCTCACAGCACACGTACAGCCATGTCTAGAAATGGCGCTTCTCTACTAGACACATACATGCTGCATACACCGTTGCGCAGCATTCACTCTCACGAGTTCACACATACCAGACTCAAGCCTGTACACCCCACGCATCAGGAACTACCAGGGACACATACATTCCCCATGCATTCCTATGGGCGGGCAGGCCTAGCTCAGCACATGCACTCAGAGTGCGCACGCACTTTCCACTGGGACACAGTGAAAGTGCGCAGAATCCCAAAAATCACCATTGCCAGGTCACCATTTCACGCAAAAAGTCTAGGGGTGAACCTGCCCTAAGGGCCAAAGTCCAACACAACCCACCTACGTAACCCCAACCAATGTCCAAATGTCCTTCAAGTCCCTTTCTCCAAGGCCCATTTCCCACCACCCCAACAGTCTTTAAAAAAGGGGCAAGGGAAAGTCACTTCCTCCGGCGGTGTCCTCTGAGTCCTGTGGACAGGTGCCGCACCTCTCTGCGGAGGTCCCGGAGCTGGCGCTGTTGCTTCTCTGCCAATCGCTCCAGGTAGTCCACTCGCTTTCGGAGGCGGCACAGACGTGCCATCCAGGCGCTGGGGGGGCAGCTGATGTTTTTGCTGCTGTGCGGCGGCGGCGGGAGGCTGTTGGGCCACGGCGCGTTTAGCTGGAGACTGCTGGCTGTTGGACCCGGGGGCACTGGAGGAGAATGCAGTAGTTGCCGTCTCCTTCTGCTCCCGAGCACACAGCCGCCGATATTCAGCGCAAATGGCCTCCAACTTACGTGCCCTGACCCGGACAGCCATCTCCTTGTGGGTGAGCTTTTTTGGAGCATCTATGAAGAAAGAAAGAAAAATACTGTAGCCAATAGTCTTTAACATTAAGTCAAAATAATTCAACAGAAAGTTGTCTCACAGTAAAACTAGCAACTTGCAAGCACAGTATAACATTTTGGCATGTATCTTTCCGCAGTCTTTGTAGGCCTGTGACATTAGTGGGAGTTTCAGGAATTCTACTAGCAGCACTATGGACTCACTACTACATTGTCGGAGAGTCGGAGACTACACCAGTCTTCTTCTTTTTTTATCTTGTTTTGCAAAAGAATTACTTGTACGTGAACTTGTGGTAGCCGGCATAATGCCAGCTCATTCAGCTTGCACCCAAGAAAAACAGACACAAGCCATGATGACACAGACTAGCATTACTTTAAGCAGTATATGCAGGTGGGGAAAGGAAGCTCTTACTTTTCTATAGGGGTGGCACTGGCCATACTTGGTTACATCAAGGGCTACTGCTCAATGTAATTTATATTTCGCACTGCCACCCCGGGCCTTTACTACTACAAAAGGAAAATGAAGAATATTGATTTCTGATCACATATCCTGCCGATCACATGATCTTTGCTTATATGATGGATGACTTTAGATGCTTTGTTTTGATAGATTAAGTGAACAACAGCAATAGTCCACCCATGACACAGCTGAAAGAAAATTATTAACATAGGGAGTGAGTGTGATACCCATAATTGCCAGAGGAAGGGACTTGACTTGATATAATGTCAACTATACAATACATACACAATATATGCTGTGCTTGCAAAGTAAACTACTGTACTGTTCGTCAAGGGAGTATTTACATTTTATGAACAATCACAACTTCTAGTATTTGGATTTCCTCAGCTTTGCTACTCTGGCACGGACATGCTGTTCAAAGTAACACTGTTCATCCGCTGAGCGTCTGCTCTAATACATACACCTCTGCTATCTATGAGGAAGAAGAAGATACCACCAGGCTTCCAAAGTAAACGTCTATCATTCTTCTTAATGTCTCAACTTGTACCAAGTTTTCTTTATCTCAACAACCAACTAACACCCTTTTCATTTTATTTGGTAAACCACCGTCTTGACTTGCATTTGAGTTTGACCCAAATGATATATTGCAATGCACACCACACATGCATTTTCTGATTCACCCACACAGGCAGTCATCTTTTCTTTCTCCTCTAACCATCCTTGCTTCAAGCAGCCATGCATCGGATTCCTTCCTATCAGCCACCTGTGCCTGCACTCAAAAACACATATCATTCTTTACAGTCATAAATGTTACGATTAGCTCATCCTTCCTTTCACCCTTCTTTCCCTTTTCGTTCTTCACATCCCTCAAGATCATCTGATATGACTTGCCTTCACGAAAAAAGTTTCCCAGCTGAGTTGAAGTCAAATAGAGGGGGCCATTGCTTACCCGAGAACTACTGCCGCTAATGCTATTACTAAGTCAAGGTTGACTGTTTTCTCCGTGATTGGCAAAAATGTAGTTCTAAATTAGTAACTGTTCTTAACAGTACAGTGTACTTGCACTAGTGTTCTGTCTACTATACAGTACATCATACACTCCTTTGCGAGCCTAGGTGGCACTTGTGGCGCCGCCGCATCCGCCCCTGGAGTGGACCCCTCAGCGCTGCTTGCCCCGGCACTGGTGGTGGGTAGTGCCGCATCCGATGTTGTGACACCTAGAAAAAAAAGTCCTATTTTTAGATGCCACACACCACTCCCTATTTCGTCTCGTAATGGAAGAGAAAATGTTAAGTTATAACACTTAAACAATTTTTAATTATTGGGACTGGAAAAAAGTCACGGTTTTGGGGAGGGTGTTAACTTATATGCTTAGCCATAACATGCAACACTTTTTGGCAGAACTGATGAATGATTGCTTTTTAACGTGCAACATTTTTCTAATTACAGACAGATACAACTACTCCTCATCACCACCAGGAGGACTTGAAGTTCCAACAAGGTGAGGGCTCCCGTGTCCCGCACAGTTACTTCTGACTGAGGTATGTGGAAAGTCGAGCTGCACCTATCATCAACAATGACCTATTTCTCTTGTCCATACTTCTGTATGTGCAGAAGAGTCCCTGAAACACTAGCGGTATTATATGTGCTACTATCAAATCAAAAAGCCAACTACTAGCTTATTCTTGGTTGACATTGACATTTTGTTGTTGGAAATTGTCAAAGCATTAACATTAAGAAGACTGGAATACACAGCAAGGGCAACCCAGAGGACTGCACTCAGTGCCTCTAGAGCAATTGCTGGATCAGAGTTTTGTTTAACACTGTTTGCCGACTGGGCAAGCTTAGCTACCTACTCAGACCGACTCATAATAATAGTAAATAGTAGTAGCACAGAGAGTGATGGTAGAGAGGCAGGATAAGAATTTAGAAACAGTCTACCAGAAGATCAAAGACTATTTTGTAAAAAATAGAATAAGGAAACAGTTTGGAATGAATAGGAGCTGTAAAAGTTAGGGAAGTATAATTATATTAACAACAGAACAACATATTGGGGCCAGCAGAAGAGGCTGCAGAGGACCGTTCCTGCCCACTTTCTTCCGCCGGAGTCTGGGGTGTACTCTTCTTGCTCCTGGGAGGTGCTGAATGTGAACATGAAATAAACACAAACATGGATGATTGTTTTTTTTTTAAATATTTGATTTCCTTGACCACAATCTAAAATTATCTTGGGGAAACAAATTACCAACAATTGCACTACATGTATTGACCTATCTGATCTGGTCAACTAGGAGGATACTAGTACAGTATTGCTGGATTCGAAGACCGTCTACTTGGAAAGTTATGTAAATCACTAACTAAACCAACAACAAAAAGGTTCTACTACGACTGCCAGCACTCAGCAGCACGCGACGTGACAGACACAGTCCGTCATCATGATTGCAGACCACTAAAAAATTTCCTACTACTAATATTAAGTCATAATATACTCAACCTATCAATCCACCACTATCTCTTCTTCTTAGTGGCAGCAGGAGTACAAAGGAAGGACTAGACTTGAGTCTCTAGTCTCTCTAGCATTACGCAGTTCTGTAAAGTACTGCACTCATACATATTCAGGCCAAATGAGAAATTAGCACAAAGTTGCAAACAAGTAAGCATAGTAGCAACGCCAAAGAGGAGGCGAGCACCTGCAATCGCAGAAGCTATTTAAACATTATTTTACCTGCAATGTAATCGAATCAGCAGCATTCTTGCTCTTCTGGAAAAAATATATTAGCAATATAACACAGAGCAGAAGAAAATAAAGTAGTTATTAAATAGCTACTCACCAAGGCCAGGGATTTCCACACCTAGCAGGTCGAGCAGGTCCTGCTCCCTGTCGAGGAGGTCAACCCACCGGTGCCTCGCTTGGTCATAGGTGCGCCGGACCCCCGACTCCCTACGCACGCCCTGGCACACCTTATTCCACAGCTGGTGACGCATCCGGAGGCCATACCCTTGACCGGGCCTGCCCCCTGCTGCCACGGTCTTCGGGAGGTGGCGCAGAAGATAAAATATAAGTGCGGCCACCTCCACCGCGCTGAAAAAGTCCCAGGCCACTACATCATCCCCCCTCAATTGCCCGCAAGGGAGCCGGGTACGGGGTGCGGGACCCCTCCCCTTGCTCTTCCCGGCTCCCTTTGCCATGGTCCTGGACAGCTGAAAAAAAAAATAGGAAAGAATAGGGAAAAACTAAAGAAAAGAAAAGAGTTTAAAAAAGTAGCTTTAAAGTAACCAAAAGTAGAAAAACCCCACAAAATATAGATGTAGAAAAAAAGAGGGATAGATAATGAGTAAAAAAGATCCCAAAAAAGTTCAAAGAAACAAAGGATTGCAAAGATTAGGGGAGGATTGAAGAAGCATGCCCAGGACCATAGCAATGAATGAAAAACAAGATGGCCACACCCATTGAGGACCGCGTGGGTAAGTTTGCGCGATATTTCCCCTGCGAGCACGCAAAAACGCACGCGAACACGTAATAGCGCCCCGCGGACAATGCGAGCTTGTAAATAGCGCTCGGAAATGGAAATACGCAATGCGCACAAGATGGCCACGCCCATGTACGGCCGCAGGGTAACTTCGCGGTCGGTGCGGTGCAAGCGGCCCGCAAATACGCAAAAAACCCCGCAAACACGCAAAAAAAAATCCGCAAATTCGCACGAATTCGCGGATTATGCGGAATGCGAATTCGCTTTTTCGTGAATTCGCGTACCGTACATGCTGCAGTCCAAGGGAGACCCCTGGTGTACCTATGCCCTGGGTACCTTAGTACCATATACTGGGAACTTAGAAGGGGACACCAGTAGCCAATTAGGAAAGTACAAACGTACTTACAATAGTCAAACTTAGGGAGGAAGCACAGTGGCTGGGGTCCTGTTTAGCACCAGGTAAAGAGTGGGGGTAACCATGCTATAAGAATCCTACCTTCCTATAGCAGGGCAGTGGTAGAACGCCAGACAATGGAAGGCAAGAGGGAAGGGACAGGAGCATGCACAACAGGGGGCAGGGTCAGGGGCAGCAAAGCTAACTAAGCAGGGCAGGTGGGTGGAATTTGTGGCAGCACACAGATCACAGAGAGCAGGAGGGAGAGGCCAGAACATGCACACAGATAATGGAGGGCTGGGGGAGGGAGGCAAGGGCAGAATGGGAGCAGTGGCAGCACAACGGGGGTAGGAAGGGGGGCATGCCAATGGACCATGGAGTGCAGGAGGAAAGGGATTGGGACACAGACCTGGACAATGGAGAGGAAGCCGGGGGGGGCAGGGGCGTGAAGCTGACAAAGCAGGCCAATTGGGAGTGGCAACAGCAGCACAATGGACCATGCAGGGAAAGTGCAAGTGGAAGAGGGAGTGGCAGTGCATTGGACCATGAAGGGCAGGAGGGAGGGGCAGTGGCAACACAACAGGCCATGGAGGGCAGGTGGGAGATGGAAAGACCATGGACTCAGACAATGGAGGGCAAGGAGGAAGGAACAGGTGCAACAAGCTGATCACACAGAACAGCCAGAAGTAGAAGCAGAACAGACCACTCAGGATAGGCAAGAGGCGCAGTGGCAGCTCTATGGACCATGGGGAGTAGGTGAGATGGGGCAGAGGCACACAGATAGACAGAGAGAAGGTGGAAGGTGGTCAGAGGCAGGGACGGCAAACTTACCATGTAGGGCAATTCAGAGTGGCAGCACAATGGAGCATGTATAGCAGGCAGGAGGATTATGACAGAACAACAAACCACAGTGCTCAAGATGAGGGGGCAGGGGTATGCACTAAAGACCATGGTGGGCAGAAGGGAGGGCATAGAGGCTGAACACAGACAACTGAGGGGAGGGGAAATGGGATAGGCTGCAATCTGATCATGCAGGGTGGGCAGTGGAAACACCACAGACCATGCAGGTCAGGCAGCGGGGGCAGTGGTTGCATGGTGGACCATGGAAGACAGGAGTGAAGGGATAGGGACATGAATTGAACAGTGCAAAGCAGGGATGAGGCAGGGACAGGGGCATTAAGGTGACCATGCTGGGTAGGTGGGAGGAACAGAAGGAGCACAACAGACTCTGCAAGGCAGCCAGGTGGGATACTGGCAACTAAAATGGACCAAGGAGGGCAGGAGGGTGGGGGCACGGCTACGCACACAGACAAGAGGGGACAGGGTGGAGCAGGGCAGGGGCAGCAAGCTGGCCACAGAGAAAAAGCGGGAGGGGCAGTGGCAGCACATTGCCCATGCAGGAGGGAGGGCAAGGGGCATGGACTCAGATAGCAGAGGAAAGCGAGCAGGAGGGTAAGAACAGTAAGCTAAGAATGGAAGACAAGTGAGAAGGGCAGTGGAAGCACAAAAGGCTGCATGGTGCAAGAGGGAAGGCCAAGGGACACAACTTGGACAATGGAGGGCAGGGAGTATGAGGCAGGCGCAGCAAACAGATCATGGAGGAAAGGTCTGCAGGGGCAGCACAACATACCATGAAAGGAAGGAGGGGGCAGGGGCACACAGACTGAAGGGCAGGGGCAGTAACCTGCTCACAATTGGTAAGCTGGCGTGGGCTGGGTTAGTTGTCCACAGAGGGCTGATGGGAGGGTGTAGGGGCACACAGATGCTGAATGGAGGACAGGTATAAGGGGGCAGCAGTCTGACTATGGCAAGCAGGCCTGAATGGGCAGGGTCAGCACATTGGACCTTGGAGGGGAGGAGAGGGCATGAACATGGAGAATAGAATGCAGGGGGTTGGGGTCAGGAGTAATGATAGCAAGCTGACCACAGAGGGCATGCTGGCAAGGGCTGGAGCAGCACAATGGATGACAGAGGGCAGGCACGCCCTCTGTGATCCATTAAAACACAGACAAAGGGAAACAAGTTTGGTGTTGAGTTTCAATGACAGAGTACGACTGGCCAGTACTAGTATGTCACGTTTCAGTGTGTGCCTTAATCTTAAGGCCGGCTATGAGGTTGAGTTCCAATATGCTGCTTGGTAATCTGAGCTGCAAATAGGTCAACTGGGTTGGAGGTGGTGACATAGGGGCGAGAGAGAAGTAAGGATGGAGAAAGGTAAATACGAGGTGTGCTAAGGCATTGGCAAGGAGGAGGCAGGGCCAAGCAATGAAGCGCACAAAAGAGAACATCATTAGGGAAAAACCAGGGATACTGCAAGAGTGCAGGCAAAAAGGAGAGTAAAGAGATTAGACATGACACATAAGATATTGCCTTATTTGGGGTTTTCAAACCTTAAGGGGTGCATTTAATGACCATTATTAGGGAATAAATCTGGAAAGGAGAATATGTGGAGGTGTTTAAATTGCTACATAGGGCAGTGAGTATGAAAAAAGTGTTGAATGAAGAGGGATTTGAGATGCCTAGATGCTCTAGGGTGCCTGCAGCTAGAGAAAATTGGATGGTGGAATTTGTAATCAATGCCAGTATCAACTGTGAAACATATCTGGAGCAATGCGAGGCATTGTTTAAACACATTGACATAATTTGCAAAGCTCAGACTACTTTTTTGGACATGGTTTTGGATGTGGTATGATGAGGAATTTAGAGGTAGGCTTGCAGAAGACTAGGACAAGCAATCATGGTAATTTGTGGGCCTTTTGGGCAGGTGGTTCGATCCAGGGACAACTATGGGGTCGACTAGTTGGGAGGGGTAGGGGGCGAGACCAGCAGGGGGAAAAGCCATAGACCAGTAGGTGTCATCCTCTTTGAGCCATAAAATAGGGCATGCGGTCTACCCCAGTGACAGATAGTTTTTTTCCTCCACCCTTATAAAGGAGTTTGGAGAGTGCTTTGGTGTAGGTATGGCGTGTAGTACACAGGTGAGTAGTTCAATTTGGGGGTACAGTAGGGTTTATTGCTGATGGAGAGCTGCATTATTTAAATATGCAGTTTTGGAGAGTAAGCAGCACATAATTAAGTTTGGTTAAACTCATGGTCTGGAGAAGCATTCTGAGGGGAGAAAGGAGGGGGAAAGTTGAGTTACTGAGAGTTAAGAACTGAGAAAGCTGAATTATATCTTAGCATGTTGCCTAATGCCCGATGGAAAGGTTGGAGAGGAGTGATGGGGTGTTTAAACACATAATTGTTGAGGGGTTGGTGTTAGGGGAGGGGTCTGTTCTTGTTAGGTTTGGTTAATGTCTAGTGAGGTATTGGTGGTAGCATGTATGGCATGGGCAAAAGTTTGATTACCCATGATGCGCACATGTTCATTAAAAGAGTCCTTTTTCACAAACAGAATTGGTGTAAGTGTAGTTTCTGGGTTGGGCTATCCAGACCATAACCCTATCTGCACTTCACTTTCACGATATTATAGTGCAGTGGGAGGGGGTGTAGACTTTTTTTATTTTTTAAAGAAGAGGGTGAAGAGGGGTGCGTTGTTGTATAATACCACTAAAGGAGAACAATAAATTATAGGGAGGCTATGGGGAACTCCACATAAAAACACAATAGGCGGATACGGACCTTAAATGCTGCTTTACTTCCAGATTAGGGACCACATCCGCAAACTTCAAATAGATGCCTCCCTTTGTGAATTGATTTTTAAGAAACCATTGCAGAGAAGGGCATTGCAAAGACAAAAAAGGTATAATGCATAGGGAAGGAGATGGTCCAATGGAGCCGAGTACTCACCACAGGAAACTCACCTGCGGTGAGATGTCCTATAACCAAACCGATCACATACTTACATATGCCCAGTGAAAACTTTCCCCAGCAAAAGGTTGCCGTTAACCAAGAATGTACATGTTCGCCATACAACGCATACCAGAAAGGCAATAGATAGCAAAGGCACAATAAGATTGATTGCGACACGAAAATATTCCGACAGAATTGATGAGAAATTGGATATTTAAAGTAAAAATGTCACAACAGATGAGCCGAAAACTCTACTCTCAGCTTGTCTGCTAAGCCCTAATACACGCTCTGACACGAAAAACTCAATTAAGTGAAAGAAAACTCTACACAGGGTCGTATCAGCATAATCCACCCCAATGTTAGGGATAGGTAAGTCTGCATTTTAACAGATGTTAGTTTTTAGAGAAAACAGTGGTTTTCTCCAAAAGCTAACGTGTGCTAAAATGCTGAGGCAGCCTTGTAAATATCGCGATGTGAACATCAGCGATATTTGCAAAGTAGTCCATCCGGGGTACGCCCAGTGACACCCACTTTGCATCTCATTAGAGATGCAAAGGGAGGCGTTGGGAAAAAGGGTGCTAACATGCACTTAAGCATGTTAGTACCCTCTTGTAAATGGGGCGATAGTTTTATCTCTGATTTTTGGGCTTTTTAAGCCAAAAAAGCGGAGATAAAGCTCTTGTAAATATTCCCCTGCCTTGTGTAAATAAACATCCGCGCTATGCCTGGGCTGGTCCCAAAAGGCGATGCACAGGACAGCCAGTAACCAAGGCTTGATTGAGTTCGTCCAAACGAACGGTTGAAGAGGGCTGATCCAGAGACGTTTTAATGCATGGGCAAAGTGGGCTCTGGCCAAGGGCCCCAGCCTTTCAGGGGGCCCCAGACAGAGTCAGCTTAATTCTCCAGAGTTTTGCCCTAATGACCTTGATTATTTCTTAAACAGATTGTTTTAAATACTGTTTTCCTTTAATTGATTTTTTATGTACCTAATGTGTGAGAGTCTAGTGCAGCCATTTTGCAGAGCAATGTTGTGTTTATGTTTCATACAATATAAATAAAAAAAGTTTCTTTTAGATCAAACAAGGCCTAACATATAAGAAATGGGAGGGTGTCACAGAGATTATTTGCCGTAAAATTGGTGAGCTGCTGCTGTGTTACAATATTGAAAACACACATAACTATCCCTGAATTTTAGATGTATACACATTTAGGGCCTTACTTATGAGAATTGATGCATCGCTGTGTGAAAACAGGGATGCATCACTTCTTAGTGCGCCCTCCTTGCAACATGATGGATGCGTCATATTTACTGAATGACGCATCATGTCGCAAGGAGTTACATATACGTCAGTATTTCTGACTTATCTGTAGGCGCAAATGTGATGCATTGCTGGGGTGTCTGAAAATAGACGCAACTCCAGCGACCCATGTGAAAGGGCCTACATCAGTCTTATGCCTGCTGTGAGGCAGGTGTAAGATATTGACGCAATGGCATCCTAGAAGTGGCGCACTGAGTTCTCATAGATTTCAATGCGCCACTTCTACGAGGCTTTTTGCGGGGAACACCCACCCTGCATACATTATATCTGGCGCAGGTATAATGTGGTGCAGGAGTTTACAAAGTGACGCATCTGTCTAGATGTGTCACTTTGTAAATAGGGCGCACATAGCACATTGTTTACGCTGCTGGTGCGTCACAAAAAGTGACACACCGGTGGAATAAAAGTGAAGCAAGGCCTCATAAATAAGGCCTTTAGAAGTTGGGCGAGTGTTCCTTTGCACTGTCAGGGACCTAATGAAATGAAATAGTGTATTTAATAAAGCGCGCAGTGTCCTGGCGCGTGACACCGGGAGGAAATTATATCTAAATAAAGATTATTATTATTATTATTACGTATAAGACTCATCAGTTATTACAAAGCCAGGTTTTTAAGTTCTTCCTGAAAGAGAGTAGGTCTGTGGTTAGTCTCTGAGACTCAGGGAGTCTATTCCACAATTTTGCACCTAGAAAGCCGAGGGATCTGCCTCCAGTTTTAGGCACGATGGCCAGGTTGGCATTGGAAGATCTTAGGGGTATAGATGTTGTGTAGTGATTAACTTGCTTATTTAGGTAGCTGGCTCCTAAGTCGTGGAAAGCTTTAACCCCTTCGGCGCTGATGACAAAGCCAGCTCGTCATGGGCGTTACCCGCGCTACGCGGATGACGAGCTGGCTTTGTCATAAACAAGCCTTTTTTTTTCAGGGCACAGCGGGAAAACGCAGTAGCGCGGTAGGGGTTAAAGAAGATGGTCATCGCTTTGAAATCGATCTGTTATTTCATGCAGAGCCAGTGTAGAGACTTAAGAATAGGGGTCATACTAGATCTTGGTATAGGTCTCAGGATGGCTCTGGCCGCTGCGCTTTGTACCACTTGTAGGCGCTGGATAAGGGATTTGGAAAGACCGAGGTACAAGCTGTTAAAAAAGTAATGCTTTTATGTCACCAGAGCCAGCACCACGATCTTTCTGCTCTCAAGCGGTAACAGTGGCAGAAATGTCTTTAGCATCCGGAGTATGCCAAAGCAAGCAGCAGTTACATTTTGGATTTGAAAGCGCATGGAGAGTGTCTTGTTTATGACAATTCCTATGTTTTTTACTTACTCCTTTTCTGCGGGTGGGGGTGTCAGATCTTTTGGCCACCAGGAGCTCTAGTCTGGCGTTTATGGATTAGCAAAGAAAACAATTTCAGTTTTGTCAGGATTGCACTTCAGCTGATTGATCTTAAGCCAGTTAAAAAACCTTTGTGAGGCAAGACCTAATCAATGCCCTGTCTTTTTCACATGTAAAAATAAGCTGAGTGTCAGCAGCATGGGAAACAATTTAGGCTCCCTCTTCCTCTACCAGAAATTCAAGGGAGGATTGATATGTATTAAAAAGGGTAGGACTGAGACTGGAGCCCTGAGGGACACCTACATTCATGGCCGGAACCGGGGATGAGAAAGGGGGGAGCCAGATGTCCTGAGATCTATTTGCCAAGAAGGATGACATCCATGTTAAGGCGGCCATCCCCCCCAGTCCGTTGTTAGGAAGTCTCTTCAAGAGCCTCTCATGTGGGACCGTAGCGAAGGCCGCCTACAGATCGAGCAGTATCAGAACCGCCTTGCCTCCCTGGTCCTGCTTACCCTTGAGAAATTCAGTCACTTCCAGCAGAGCGGATGCCGTACTGTAGTTAGCCCTAAAACCGGATTGGGACTCAAGAAGGAGCTTCCCATCTTCAATCTGTTTTTGGAGGGCCTTGTTTACATGCTTTTCTAATACTTTGGAGATTGGCCTGTAGTTGGCAGGGTCTGTCGGTTTGGTGTTAGCCTTTTTTATCAGTGGGTGACTCTTAGCATTCTTCCATAATTTTGGCATGTTGCCTGAGGAGAGGGAAGCATTAAAGAGCTGGTTTACTGTGGGGTTTATGGTGGGAGCTTAATAGGTTCAGGATATTCCCTGGACATGGGTCGGTAGGAGAGCCATACTTAATGCTTTGGAGAAGGGTCAGTGACTCTTCAAACAGAAACTCAGGGAAAGCTAGTAAAAATGGAGGCCATGAGGTGAAATTTGCTGTTAGAACTAAGGTAGAAGGTCATGTTCTTCCTCTGAGATGTTAGTGAAGGCTTGTTGGATCACAGAGATCTTTTAGTGGACGAATGTAGCTATTTGCTTAGAGCATTCATTCGTGCATGGTCCTTCCTTTGTGCCAGCTTTCAGGGCGATTAAGGATTTAAACATACTAAAGATTTCCTTACTCTTATTTTGGGCATTTTCTATCTTGGTTTGAAAGACTTTTTTCTTGGCTGCCTTCACAAGAATGTAATGAGTTTTTAAAGTGTCTTTATACACCTTCCTCTCCTCAGGTAGATAGGATGTACGCCATTTCCGTTCCATTTTTCTACAATTTCTTTTGCTAGATCTGAGGGAATCGTTAAACCATGGAGCTGGTGGGGCCAACCTCTTTGATGAGCGGGAAACAACCAGTACCGCTGCACCAATGTTCGTTCGGAGCCATGAATCTATTGAGAGGGCATATGAGACGGGAGATCCAGAAAGCTCCCGTGAGGAACGACTGAGGGCGTCTTCTAACATCGGGATGGATATTTTGTAGAATGCTCTGTAATTAGGTACTTTTGCCCTGCGTTAGCCCAAGGGGCTGTGGTAGAGTTGGGAATTACAAATTTTAATAGGAGGTAGTCAGACCAGGTAATGGGAAGAGGTAGGCTTACTGATATGTCAAAGCTCTGAAAGATTTGGTCTAGGGTACGGCCTTTCTCATGGGTGGCCGAGGAAATGGATGGCAGCATCTTCAACAAGAAAATTGTTGGAGGGTCTTTGTCATTGTCCATATGTATTTTGAAATCTCCCAGAATAAGGCAGTTGTTGAATTTTAAGGCCAGGGAGGTGGTGGCTGTATTAGGCATAGTAATACAATTTCCAATTGCACCGGGAGGTCTGTAAATCAGAAAAACAGCTATGCTATTCGGTCCCTCCTAAGGATTTTATAAGCCGTAGGGATGGCCGAGATGATAGTAGGGTTGGGGGCTGCAAACAGCCAGGTCTCAGTGAGAAATTTAAGATCAGACTGTTTGTCTAAAAGTAGGTAATACATGTGTGGTTCATGCTTTTGCATAGAGTGACAATTTAAAAGGGTGGCCTTTATGTCCTCTGTTTTCGGATTGTTTTTACACCTATTGTTGCGTGGGAGGATCTTGGGTGCAAGTTTCCTGGGCTGGAGGAGAGACCAGTTGCACTTATTGCATCGAAAGTCTACCTCCAAGCTCGGATCAGCCGCTGTACACTGACATAATGGTAGCCGCCTAAGGCTAAGCAGTTTTTCCCTATTTTAATATAGTGGAATAAACTCACCGGAGGGAAACTGGGCAACATGGCGTGCGCCCAGCACCTCCAGGACCTGACAGGCGCAGACAGGCTTGCCAGTGGCATGCTGCTGCGCACATCCGTTTGCATCGAGAATATATAGCCTAATACCTATGATTCAAACTGGATCTCTAATGCAGCTGAGAAAGCAGAAACTGTGTGGGCGGAAGTGAGGGGCCCAATAGTAGCCCCAGCCCTCTGCACAATCGGCATATAAGCCTCGGCAGACAAGGACTGGAGGAAAAGCGAGAAGCGAATCAAAGCAGCTAAGGAGGTGAAGACAAGCAGAAGCAAGTAAAGTGCAAGTGCGCGTAGGTAAGAGAAATTGTTAAAAAGCACAGAGTAATTCAGCCACACATATACAATTTTAAAAGTATTTAAAACCTAGTAGCAGGATACACAAAATCCTACTGCTGTCAGCTGCGCGCGTCTGTTTGCATCAGGAATATAATATATAGGATAATGCCTATGATGCAAACTGGATTGCTAAGGCAGCTGGAGAAGCGGAAACTGCATGGGAAACAGGGGCTCGAATTGAATCATAAATTCAAAGCTGTTTTGAACAGGGGCCCCCAAAATATGCTTGGCCCAGGGCCCCCCAAATCCTTAAGATGTCCCTGGGCTGACGAAAATTCACTTACTGTAAGCATATGTGCATGTTATGAGCTGTGTAGTGGTGAGAATTGTTGCGTCGACAGAGAGCTAAAGCTGTCTCTCGTCAGGCCTTTAAGTGTCTTCAGATGTAATTTGAATGCACATTGGGAAAATGTTTCTGGTTTGAACAGTTTTGGACATCGTAGAGTTATAGTGTTAGAATGCCTTATTCAGTTTTGACATTGCAAACAAACTATCATTTTAAAATGATTTTATTAAAACACTATACTCAAAGAAGAAATGCAGAGTGAGAGAAAATGAAACTTACTCGCATGTAGATATGTGGTTTCATTGCATGTGCACACCGCAATCCCTGCATTGCTAGTGCACACCTCATCATCAGCACACGCAGGTTCACAGTTCAGCTCCTCTGGAATAAAAGAAAACAATAGATGTGAAAACTGGGCACACTCCGGAATTATTAAGGAATTTTAATGTCAGCACTAAAAAAGCACCAAAACAGCTTTTAAGTGTTATTTTGCGCATTTCCCCACCCTCACTTGTATTATACAAACTTGTAAGGAATTCTCTTTTAGTCTTCGCGCCAACACATGGCTTGATAAGACAGCCTCGCGTTTGTGTAATGAAATACTGTCATCTCACTTTACGGCCTTCTAGTCAATTAACCATTAAGCAACACGTTAAGAAGCCTCAACAAATATTCACAAGATAATCTTTAATTACTTCTAACCTTCTCTTATAGGCATGTTCTAATAAAGCAATGGGCAAGGCGCGTCCATAAAGTAGCGCTTTTGTTATCAGTGTGAATTTTTTTTCGGTTTGTAGTTTTATTTTGTCACTGGCATTCGCAGATGAATTTATCGACATTAACAAGTTGTAGTGCCTGAAATAGGACATCAATTAAATTCTTCGTGCCTGCACACAGACATATGTCGCTGGGAGATGCCACGTGTAATTGGAGGGGGTTGTGCTAAAAACCTTCCACAATGAAGCACACAATGTCCAAAAGGAAACATTAGAAACAATATTGACCATAATTCGGAAGTAGGTTTGAGGCCCCCTATAGTTTGAGCTCATTAAACACAAAACAAAACACCCCAATCCACGCACAAAATATATTATATGAAACAGCGCACTAAAACACCAACCCAACTTTGCTTAGTTAAATGTAAACTGTTGACTCCTAAAAGACCCTACAGTTTACATTAACTCACAGACATACTGCAAGCCAGACCCAAACCCACACCATTTTGCCCCAAATGGCATGTACCCAAATAGGGCTAGTCTGCGAGCTCCACTTACCAAACACAAGCAACCACTATAATACATGGGATTCTGCAATCCCTGTATAAACACGTCTCGAATTGCTTTATAATCGGCGACTTGTGACGCCCCTGTAGTATACTGAAAAAAGTGGAGTCCAAGTAATTTTCCATGAAGATTTATTGATTAGCAGATTACATGGAAAAGAAGAATAAAAGCCCCCCAGGAGCCCATACACCAACTGACTCAGGCACTCCTACATTCCACATCCCAACATTCTCTCACGCAATCATTATGGCTCAGCAGCAGGGTACCACATATCTCCTTCCTTTACAAAGGAAAAGAAGGAAGTATTAAATACATCAGAAAATATGCAAGAAAATAGAGAAGAAAATACAATAGAAGAAAGCATGGAAATGAAAGGTGGAAAAGTAGGAAACACAAACAAGAAAAGATTAAAGAAAACAATGACTAATGCACCAACACCCATTCTCACAGAAAGACAAACCCACATCCTTCCTCACAATAATAACAAAACAAACCCAAGTACAAAGATATGAAAGCTGGCCAGGCAAACACAAATATATACAAGGGCATAAGCAAAAAGGTGAAGGAGAGAACACAAATTAGAAGCAAAAGATCAGTAAAAAGGTGGAAGACAACTATAGATAGAACAAGCAAAAGGATAGTTGATTTTAACTCTAGCAAGAGTATGGAGAAAAGTCCCCAGAAAGACAGCAAATCCTAGGTATGGCAGAAAATGCCACACGGTACATTGCAATATGTAAATGCAAAAACAAAAATAGGTGTTGGAAAAACCACACAGTACAATGCCATACAGAAACGTAAAACTAGTGTGACGTAAAATATCACAGTAACACAAGGTATGATGTAAAATATCATACAGTAAAAACACAAGGTATGATGTAAAATTCCACTTGAAATAATGTAAAATGCAGGAAATGTAAAACTAAGTGTGGAGCACGCCACACAGCACAACGTACAGCAAAACTTTGCAAGTGGAGGTGTGAAAATAACCGCACAGTACTAATGGGAACTGGAAAGCTACTCCAAACACAGGAAATGTGTGGGCAGGCACCACACAGTACAATACAATAAGAAGCAAAGGCAGAGGGTAGAAACTACCAGAGCAATAATATTACGTAAAGAAAGGTTCCCCAGGAAAACAACAGCATGTAAGTGAAACTTGCAGTCATGTGAACATAGATTGCGCAGGACATTGCAAGAAAAATAAATAGAGAGCTAAATAAATGAATAAATAAACAATGAAGGAGAATAAATGTCCAAGCAAATTGCAGGTTGTCAGCAGGTTGAATAATCCTTGTGGCGCAACAGGGTGAATACTTGTAGCGCAGCAGGAAAAGTTAAAGAACTAGATGGCACAGTAAAAAAAAGCAAATACATTGAGTGTGCTAATAGTGAAACTATTAGACATGCTTCACATCTAGAGTTATTCCCAGAAAAGAAGGCTTGAATAAAAGCTCAAATATCAAAAAGAAGGGAGGTCTCCTAATTAATGCAATCGGGGACAAGGAGGATTGATTGACAGAAGCTTCAGAACGTCCCAATATTCAGTTTTTGAAAACACTTATTGTATAACCCCCTCATAACTCAAAAAAACTAAAGTGATAACAACCTCACAATACAATACAATATTAAAAATGAAGCATAAATTCGAAAAAAATAGGTTTTGTAAAAAGTTGCACAATTTTATTACATGTAATTCCATTGAATAATTATTCATAATATAGTGCCTGTTGGACAGGCCCCATGAAGGGCTCGCTCCCTCCCCGCATGGCAGGGCCCTGGTATCGGCCCTCCAGGTGCTACCCGCAGAAGCAACCCGCAACCCGTCCCCCATGGGACGTCTACCCCCGGTATCCCCTGTGTCCCTGGCCTGGGCCACCGTCAGCACCCTTGCCCGGGCCAACCGCCATCTTGGACACTGCGCCACGAGGCCGCGTGGCCTCAGCTCGGCCCCAACCCCGGGCCTGGCCGGGCCCCGACATCCCGGCACCACCATCCACCCAGGAGGTGAACGGACCACTTGGCAGGTCAATGGGAGTAAGAAGTGTCGATGGCTCTCTCCCGCCAGGTGCCGATCACCCCCGGCCTCCCCGGGTGCCGGCTCCACCCCCCTGCTGGGTGTCTGGACTCCCTCATCCCGGACCTCCCGACCTCCAAGAGCGAGGGTCCGGACATCAAAGAGCGCCAGACCTATAACTGAGGCAGCCCCAGAACAGGAAGGCAGTTGTATCCTGGAGTCGAGAGACCCCGCGACGAACTCATCCTTGACGGACTGCTGGCGCTGCCGCAGCCCTGCCTTGTGAACTATTGTCCTGCCTGCTGGCGCTGCCGCGGCCTTCTGCAACCTTCATCTTCGTGGGACCTGCTGGCGCTGCCGCGGCCCGTTGTAACCTCCATCTTCGTGGGACCTGCTGGCGCTGCCGCGGCCCGTTGTACCTTCCATCTTCGTGGGACCTGCTGGCGCTGCCGCGGCCCGTTGTAACATTCATCCTCGTTGGGACCTGCTGGCGCTGCCGCGGCCCGTTGCCACCTATGACCTCTTCGGGACCTGCTGGCGCTGCCGCGGTCCGACCCGTCCGAACACCGAGCTCGAGGATTGTGAGCTATCACCGTTCCACCGCCGTACCTACGGGTACCAAGACTGTCCCGCTACCCCCTTTTTCCTACTAGAGACTAGAGCTGAGAGGACCACAGTGTCCTGATCTCCTTGTATCATACTGCCTCATTTCAAGAACTGCCTATAAAAGGTATTAATCTGATCTTCGTGTGGTGTCCATCTGTGGGGGGGGAAGTTACCTGTCTGTGCGATCGCTGGAGACGGTCCTCACTGGAGGCCTCTCCCCTTGTGCTCGGCCGACCCTCCAGGTCCCCGTCTAACATTGGTGGCCAGCGGCGGGATCCGAACCAACGTGTACCGTACAGACAGTAACTCACCCTACGACTAAAACCACAATGACGACCAAAGAGAACGGATCTGCAGAAAAGTTCCAGATGGAAAAGCTGGAAGAATACAACCACCGAGAGCTCAAACAATTTTGCATGGACTTAGGCATTGCTACCACCGGGCTAAGCACGAAAGAAGACTTCAAAAACGCCCTAGAAGCCTGGACAGAGACGAATACCGCCACCCCCCGGGACCCCGAAGCCCCGGAAGTCAACACCACCCTGACGGAAGAACGGAGAACAGGCCCCTCCCGAGAAGAGATCCAGGGGCGGGAAAAAAATAGACTACACGAGTTAGACTTGGCACGGCTCAAATTAGACGGAGAATTGAAACTGGCGGAACAAAAAATAAACTTAGAACACTTACGGCTCAGAGAAGAGCGAGAGGAAAAACAGAGACAGAGGGATCTCGAGGAAAAAAGACTGGCCTACGAACACGAGTGCAAACTAGCAGAGATAGAAATACGCAAACTGAACAAGAACCTAGGGGTGCCCGAGTCACCGCGCTCCCCGGGTACTACCGAGCAGAAGGTCCACATCCCCAAGGATGTGGTCCGAGAATACCACCGAAACGACGACATACAGCAGTGGTTCAAGGCCTATGAGATCGCCATGACTGCCCACCGGGTCGCTCGAAGTGACTGGGGAGCCGGGTTATGGGGGAGATTCGTCAATGAGGGCCGTGATGCCCTGCTGCAGCTTCCGGACCATCAAATGACGTCCTATGACCACATGAAGGCCGCCCTCCTCAGTCGATATGGGCTTACGCCCGAAATGTACCGCCAGAGGTTCCGCAACTGCACCCGGATCCCAGGCACAACTTGGTTGGAATACGTGAAATATTTCAGCCGGGCCTTCGAGGGATGGATCAAGGGTAACAACGTAACCACTTACGAACAACTCTTCAATCTCATTGTGTGGGAGCACCTCTCCAACAACTGTTTCGTCGAGCTCAGGCAGCACCTCCTCGACAGTAAATTGACTGAACCACGGCAGCTCGCCACCGAGGCGGATCGGTGGGAGAGCACCCGAGTGGCCCGGAGTGGGCCGAATGAGCAGAACAGAACCAACCAAGGTCATCACCGTCCCCGGGGAGGAGGAGGAGGACAGGGCCGGGGCAGAGACGCTGCCCCAGTCGCTCCCGCTAACACCACCCCGCCCCCAGCAGGCCGGGGAAACCCCCCGATGCGCCCGGGGTTCCGAGCCAACGTTACGTGTCATCGATGCCAGCGAGTCGGCCACTATGCCAGTGACCCGACCTGCCCGAAGAACCAGGTTCCCGGGCCCCGCCAGGTGGCGGCCGCCGCCCTAGGAGAAGAACAGGTCTCCGAAGACTCTGAAGCATACGAGTCGGGGCAGTTCGAGTGGGAACCCGCCGCCATGACCCTGGCCTGCCTAGGAGGAAGAGACATGGTCCCGCGGACTCCCCTGCCCGCCAACACTCGGAAGTACAGCCAATGGGTGAGCATAAATGGGCGCAAGGCCGAGGCACTGCGTGACACCGGGGCCAGTGTGACGGCCGTCCGTTGTCACCTGGTGACCCCAGAACAAATCCTGCCAAACGTGCTTTGCCCCGTCCGATCGGCAGACAACTCGGAGAGCCTGTGTCGGATGGCCTGCGTCCCCTTCGAATGGGGAGGAGTGTCCGGCATGCTGAAAGTAACTGTCCGCGACGATGCCCCCGTGGACTGCCTCCTGGGGAACGATCTCGAGAGCTCCCCGTGGGCAGCTGTTGAAAGAAGAGAGCATCTGGGGATGTTGGGTCTCCCGGACTGGGCGTGCGTGACCACCCGGTCCATGGCCACCCGCACCATCCCGAGACCAGAAGAACCGGAATGGTCAGCACCTCCGCCCTCGATCGCTCCAGAAGAAGACTTCATCCATACCGACCACCCGGAACCCACCACAGAGGGGTCCGCACAGCCCCCCGAACTTCCCGACCTGGCTCAGTGGCGTCAAGAAGGGGGGCCCACCCAAGAACAATTCCGGCAGGAGCAAAAGACCTGTCCCTCCCTCGAGGGACTGCGACAGCAAGCGCTCGCCCAGGGCCAAGGCGACACCCCCGGGGCCCACTGGGTTTATTGGGACAATGATCTCTTGTACAGCGAGCAGAGAATCGCAAAGCTAGGGGCCGGTCGAGTGCTGGTGGTGCCCCTCCACTTCAGAGACTTCCTGTTGAACTTGGCCCATGATGTCCCCCTGGCTGGGCACCTGGGGCAAGACAAGACCTACCACCGCCTGGTGACTCACTTTTTTTGGCCCAAAATGAGAAATGACGTCTCCAACCACTGCCGGTCCTGCCCGACCTGCCAGGCCAGCGGGAAGAGCGGCCGCAAACTCAAGGCACCCCTACAACCATTCCCCGTGGTGACCACCCCGTTCGAGAGGGTGGGAATAGACATTGTGGGGCCCCTGGACCCCCGAACAGCACAAGGGCATCGCTTCATCCTGGTCCTGGTGGACCACGCCACCCGCTATCCTGAGGCGGTCCCCCTTCGTACTATAACAGCCCCAGTAGTGGGTCGAGCCTTAATGGGGATCTTCTCTCGAGTGGGCTTCCCCCGGGAAGTCGTCAGCGACAGGGGTACGAACTTTATTTCAAAGTATATGAAATCCCTCTGGCAGCAGTGCGGGGTCACTTACCGATTCACAACGCCCTATCACCCCCAGGGAAACGGACTGGTCGAGCGGTTCAACCGCACTCTCAAGGGGATGATCTTGGGGCTAGAAGAACCCCTACGCCGCCAGTGGGACGTGCTACTACCGTGCCTCCTCTTCGCCTACCGAGAAGTCCCCCAGAAGTCCCTCGGCTTCAGCCCCTTCGAACTCCTGTACGGACACCCCGTTCGCGGGCCTCTCAGCCTAGTGAAGGAAGAATGGGAAATGGCCCCCCTAAAAACCCCTCCAGACGTCTACAAGTACCTCCTGACCCTCCGCAATCAGACCCGGCGATTCAGGGAGATCGCCAAGGCCAATCTGGAGGCCAGTCAAGCGGACATGAAGAAATGGTACGATCAACATGCCTCCTCCATCGAGTTTGAACCGGGTCAGCAGGTATGGGTGATGTCCCCCATCGAACCGTGTGCCCTGCAGGACAAATGGACGGGGCCCTTCAAGGTGATCGAGCGCAAGAGCCCCGTCACCTATCTCATCGACCTGGAGTCTCCCCGGAACCCCCTCCGGGTTCTCCACGCCAACAGACTCAAACCACACTTCGCGCGCTCAGAGCTCAGCCTGCTGATGGCTACCGACAGTGGCACAGAAGGAGACTCCGAGACCCTCCCTGACCTACTGAGGACCCGTGAAAGAGATGGTTCGGTGGACGGGGTCCGACTCTCCGAGGCCCTGACCCCGGAGCAGCGTCAAGATTGTCGGGCCCTCCTGCTGCCGTTCGCAGACCTGTTTTCTCTCACACCCGGAGTCACCTCCTGGTGCCTGCACGACGTGGACACTGGGGACAGTCCTCCTGTCCGACACCGGGCGTACCGAGTACCGGATCGGGTACGCACCTGCATCCAAGAAGAAGTCTCCAAGATGCTCGCCCTCGGAGTCATCGAACCTTCGGACAGTCCCTGGGCCAGCCCGGTCGTACTGGTCCCCAAGGCCGCGGCCCCGGGCACCCCACCTGAGCTCCGATTCTGCATCGACTATCGGGGTCTGAACGCGGTCACCCGAACCGACGCTCACCCTATCCCCCGAGCAGATGAACTAGTCGACCGCATGGGGGCAGCCCGCTACCTAAGCATCTTCGACCTGACAGCGGGCTACTGGCAGATCGGCCTCACCCCCCGGGCCCAAGAACGTTCCGCTTTCTCCACCCCGGATGGGCACTACCATTTCAGAGTGATGCCATTCGGCATGAAAAATGCTCCAGCCACTTTTCAAAGACTGGTGAACCAGGTATTGGCGGGCCTCGAAGAATTCAGCGCCGCCTACCTGGACGACATCGCGGTATACAGCCGCCACTGGACAGACCACCTCCACCACCTCCGAGAGGTCCTGCAGGCCCTCCAACAGGCCGGCCTAACAATCAAGGCCAGCAAGTGCCAAATCGGCCAGGGGTCCGTGACCTACCTCGGACACCAAGTGGGGAGCGGTCTGGTGGCCCCCCTTCAACTCAAGGTAGCTGCCATTCAGTCCTGGCAACCCCCCGAAACACAAACCGAGGTCCGAGCCTTTCTGGGGCTCACCGGATACTACCGGCGGTTCGTGAAGGACTATGGCAGCATTGTGGGGCCCCTCACGGAACTCACGTCGAAGAACCACCCAAAAAGAGTCAACTGGACTTCCGACTGTCAAGCGGCCTTCGAGAAGCTGAAGGCCGCCATGTGCACCGCTCCTGTGCTCCAGGCCCCCGACTACAGCCGCGAGTTCATTGTTCAGACCGATGCCTCCGACCATGGTATTGGGGCCGTCCTCTCCCAACTGAACCCCGAGGGAGTCGACCAACCAGTGGCCTTCATCAGCAGACGCCTACTGCCCCGCGAGCAGCGCTGGAGCACTATTGAGCGGGAGGCCTTCGCCGTAGTGTGGGCCCTCAAGAAGCTCCGACCTTACCTCTTCGGAACCCACTTCCGGGTACAAACAGATCATCGGCCCCTGCAATGGCTAATGCAAATGCGGGGGGAGAATCCCAAACTATTGCGGTGGTCCATCTCCCTGCAGGGGATGGACTTCACTGTAGAGCATCTCCCTGGTCAAGACCACGCCAACGCGGACGGCCTGTCCCGCTTTTTCCGCCTCGACGAGGAAAGTCCCCAAGAGGATGGGTGACTCTCCCCGCCTTCAGCTGGGGGGGACACATGTTGGACAGGCCCCATGAAGGGCTCGCTCCCTCCCCGCATGGCAGGGCCCTGGTACCGGCCCTCCAGGTGCTACCCGCAGAAGCAACCCGCAACCCGTCCCCCATGGGACGTCTACCCCCGGTATCCCCTGTGTCCCTGGCCTGGGCCACCGTCAGCACCCTTGCCCGGGCCAACCGCCATCTTGGACACTGCGCCACGAGGCCGCGTGGCCTCAGCTCGGCCCCAACCCCGGGCCTGGCCGGGCCCCGACATCCCGGCACCACCATCCACCCAGGAGGTGAACGGACCACTTGGCAGGTCAATGGGAGTAAGAAGTGTCGATGGCTCTCTCCCGCCAGGTGCCGATCACCCCCGGCCTCCCCGGGTGCCGGCTCCACCCCCCTGCTGGGTGTCTGGACTCCCTCATCCCGGACCTCCCGACCTCCAAGAGCGAGGGTCCGGACATCAAAGAGCGCCAGACCTATAACTGAGGCAGCCCCAGAACAGGAAGGCAGTTGTATCCTGGAGTCGAGAGACCCCGCGACGAACTCATCCTTGACGGACTGCTGGCGCTGCCGCAGCCCTGCCTTGTGAACTATTGTCCTGCCTGCTGGCGCTGCCGCAGCCTTCTGCAACCTTCATCTTCGTGGGACCTGCTGGCGCTGCCGCGGCCCGTTGTAACCTCCATCTTCGTGGGACCTGCTGGCGCTGCCACGGCCCGTTGTACCTTCCATCTTCGTGGGACCTGCTGGCGCTGCCGCGGCCCGTTGTAACATTCATCCTCGTTGGGACCTGCTGGCGCTGCCGCGGCCCGTTGCCACCTACGACCTCTTCTGGACCTGCTGGCGCTGCCGCGGTCCGACCCGTCCGAACACCGAGCTCGAGGATTGTGAGCTATCACCGTTCCACCGCCGTACCTACGGGTACCAAGACTGTCCCGCTACCCCCTTTTTCCTACTAGAGACTAGAGCTGAGAGGACCACCGTGTCCTGATCTCCTTGTATCATACTGCCTCATTTCAAGAACTGCCTATAAAAGGTATTAATCTGATCTTCGTGTGGTGTCCATCTGTGGGGGGGGAAGTTACCTGTCTGTGCGATCGCTGGAGACGGTCCTCACTGGAGGCCTCTCCCCTTGTGCTCGGCCGACCCTCCAGGTCCCCGTCTAACAGTGCCATTAAAAAACATTTTATAAAAATGTGTCCATACACATGAAGAACAATAAAATTACAAAATTCAGATGTTGTCGACGCAGCGTTTCGGTTTTTACGATAGTACCTTCATCAGGACAAGGTTCTATTGTTTAAAGAATACATACAATTAGGGAACAAGCATGAATAATTCCCAAAACTTTTCTTTTTTTTCTTACATTCTATGGCACGGAAATATGCTAACATTTTTTCGGTTGTTATACATAGTATTTTTTACACATATATGTAATCCTGTTTTAGTTCTTGAGTTATGGAAGGTTATACTTGGGCTCGAATCAGGGTGACCTATGTCACTCTACGGTAGTTCGTTAAGCCTCTCGTATCAATTGGAGGGTTTTGTAAATAATGTGGTGCCTCGAAGGATAAGGGCTCTGTTCTGTAAAGTGTGCCACAGTATTCTTACTGGAGGAGAAGAAACAGATTGATACAACGGATCTGTTAATAAAATGACTGCACTTATCAATTGCGGCATTTTTGCCTCACTTTGAGGACGTCTCGTATTTTAAAAAAAAACGTATGCCCATTAATTCGATATTACCTTTGGGATTGTCTGTGGTGAGGGTGAGTTCGGAGGGGGGCCACCGTGTTGTTTTTAGTAAATATCTATAGAAAAACATATATATAAATATGCAATAATTCAGCACGCTTACTGCTATTTGTCCTTAAGGCATTCTGGATTATAGGAACGTACTGACCTATTATCTTGTATGTTTGTTCTTAAAGTGCTAGTAATCCACAGCTAATATTTCACAGTGATCTGAAACATTAAATTAATTAAAAATTTAATATTTGTTATTGACTCCCCTCTATAGTCTATTGAGTACAAGGGAACTAATACTTACCCTGAAAACAGGGATGTTGAATACTCTAGGTAGCGTGACTGGATTCCTTTTAATTCACCCAGCACATAATCGGCAACTGTGGTTGCGGAGACCATCAAATGAGCTCTTGTTTTAAATCATAATGAATGCCCACGAAATAATGGATGACAAATACGGTGTGTTACTGTAATAAACCAACAGCTCGTTTACGGGTTTGATGTTGGATGATTCCCTAGTTACGATCCATTAAAATTGGTTAACCACGTTATCGAATTCAAAAATAAAAAAGAGGGAGACACCTAAAATAGTGACGACTCTGACAAGAAATGTAGAATATAGCAACATACCGTGTAATATAACATCGAGAATACGCGGTAATAATCTATAATGCTAATTTATCAATTGATATTTAATACAAATGAGTAAGAGATACATATTTTTCAAATTCAGGTCAATTGAACAAAAGACCGCATCTCAAAGGATAGTGCTGGGTGAATTAAAAGGAATCCAGTCACGCTACCTGGAGAATTCAACATCCCTGTTTTCAGGGTAAGTATTAGTTCCCTTGTACTCAATAGACTATAGAGGGGAGTCAATAACAAATATTAAATTGGTTTTTTAATTTAATGTTTCAGATCACTGTGAAATCTTAGCTGTGGATTACTAGCACTTTAAGAACAAACATACAAGATAATAGGTCAGTAAGTTCCTATAATCCAGAATGCCTTAAGGACAAATAGCAGTAAGCGTGCTGAATTATTCCATATTTATATATATGTTTTTCTATAGATATATACTAAAAACAACACGGTGGCCCCCCTCCGAACTCACCCTCACCACAGACAAACCCAAAGGTAATATTGAATTAATGGGCATAAGTTTTTTTAAAATACGAGACGTCCTCAAAGTGAGGCAAAAATGCCGCAATTGATAAATGCAGTCATCTTATTAACAGATCCGTTGTATCAATCTGTTTCTTCTCCTCCAGTAAGAATACTGTGGCACACTTTACAGAACAGAGCCCTTATCCTTCGAGGCACCACATTATTTACAAAACCCTCCAATTGATACGAGAGGCTTAACGAACTACCGTAGGTATGCATACTTACATTTATATGCTACCCTATAGTGAAATAGGTCACCCTGATTCGAGCCCAAGTATAACCTTCCATAACTCAAGAACTAAAACAGGATTACATATATGTGCAAAAAATACTATGTATAACAACCAAAAAAATGTTAGCATATTTCCGTGCCGTAGAATATAAGAAAAAAAGAAAAGTTTTGTGAATTATTCATGCTTGTTCCCTAATTGTATGTTTTCTTTAAACAATAGAACCTTGTCCTGATGAAGGTACTATCGTAAAAACCGAAACGCTGCGTCGACAACATCTGAATTTTGTAATTTTATTGTTCTTCATGTGTATGGACACATTTTTATAAAATGTTTTTTAATGGCACTATATTATGATTAATTATTCAATGGAATTACATGTAACAAAATTGTGCAACTTTTTACAAAACTGTTTTTTCGAATTTATGCTTCATTTTTAATATTGTATTGTATTGTGAGGTTGTTATCACTTTAGTTTTTTTGAGTTATGAGGGGGTTATACAATAAGTGTTTTCAAAAACTGAATATTGGGACATTTCTGAAGCTTCTGTCATTGAATAAAAGCTCAGCACAGGTGGGGTAGCAAGTTTAAAACAGTACCTGCAGTTAAATACAACCATGCTATGGCGATCCGATGTCTTCATAACCAAAGCACACCTCGGAAGAAGAAGAAAGCTGTAACAGGTGGAGGGGCAAAAAGACTTCTACAGCCTCACAATACGATAGCTTTATTGTGGCGTAAAAACGTGGTTGGCAAAGGCAAACTGGTTGGCAAAGATGTTGAGTCAAGTTCAAAATGGCGGCACGCACAGTGACGCAGCGCCGGATGGCTCCCGGCATCACGGTGTTCCAAAACATTGTAGCTGGCAGGAAAACAATGTCATAGAGACAATGAAGATAGCTGAGAACAGGTAAGACTGCATGCTCTGTATGTGCTCGTGGCAGCTTTTAAAATAGAAGGAGCGGTTAAACTGTCATTAGTGTAAATCGAAGGCAAAATGGGCAAGAAAACTCGAAGATGAGAAATTGTCCAGTCAACCCCAAAATATAAATGATGCCTCCACTGTGAGAGATTAGGCAGTCTCACTCCTCACATCACATAAATATAGCCCCTGGGTCGTGCACGAATGACGCATGTAAATGACGGTAACTGGCTAGGACTCAAAATGTGCTTGTGGAAATGTTTTCCTTAAAGAATGAAAATGCAGGCAAATAAAAATTAAACTGACCTCCAGTAGATGACAGCAGATATCCATACAGTTCCGTTTTTGAAACTAGCAAAATTAGAGCGCCATTTAAATTGTAGAAGCGTGAACTTGCTCTTGAGCTTCTCAAATTGCCTCTTGTTCTTTAAAATCTCCGATTAAGGGTCTCTTTCTCAGGTCTCAGATTGCTTTCGCTGGTATTGAAAGTACCGGTTCAGATTTTCTGCAGATTTACTTCCCCCGTTCTAAGCTCTGTGTAACCTGCTCTGTAACCTGAGCAAGAAACAGCAAAGTGAGGGCGACGGATGTCACAAGAACTGCAGACAGCATGTTAGCAGGCAGGAGGAGCTTGTAAAATAAAGTTGTCTCAAGCTTAGCAGGATGAAAAAATACTGACTGATCTCGTCCTCATGCCCCGGTTCTTGGTCTCTTTGTCCCGTTAAAGCTCAACAGGTCATGGAGACAGCAGGAAATGGCAGGCAGCAGGAACTGCAGGCAGGTAGTATGCAGGAGGAGCAGGTAGACATGCATTGTAACTGGCACGGTTGAGTTGTGAACGACCGATGACAGGTCACTGGTGGGGATCGCTGGTGCCAGTTAAATTGAAGTGCTCATCATAAGTTTAAAAGAGAATCCTTTTGCTTGATTGTGGGTTCTTGTTTCTTCAGCCTTTTCTTTTCAGACTGTAGATATCCCACTCCTGGTACCAAATGCAGTATACTGAAAGAAGTCGAGTCCATGTAATTTTCCATGAAGATTTATTGATTAGCAGGTTACATGGAAAAAAAAATAAGAGCCCGACCAGGGAAACATCCTTTACAACGCAACTTTTACAATGCACTACCATTACGACGCAACTTTTACAACGCAAGTCATTACAACGAATTGCGCTGGAGGGCTCTCTAGGATAGGGAATTAATTACTATCCAACACCTTCCCTACTATCCATGGTGACTGGAGTTGGAATAGTAAATTAAACTATTCACTATCCAGCGCCCCCCAACGCAAGTCGTTGTAACGACTTGCGTTGTAAAACCTGCGTCGTAATGGCATGCGTTGTAAAAGCATGCGTTATAATGACATACATCCCACCAGGAGCAGCTTCCCTGCTACTCAGCCCATACACCAACTGACTCAGGCAATCCAACATTCCACATCTCAACATTATCTCACGCAATCGTTCTGGATTAGAAGCAGGATACCACAGCCCCCAGTCGCCTATTATAAAGAAAAGACGTGAGAACTCAACTATCATAAGTTATGACAGTCGAGTTCTTATGTCACAATGCCGGCAGGCAGATCAGGTCAGCTGCTTAAAGCAACAAAATGAAATGTTGCTTTTCTTTCAATTGCTTTAGTTTCTAGTTTAAAGTGATTAGGAGAAAGAACATGATTGTTTTTTGCATGTTATAGATAATTATAGAAAAGTTACAATCATTCTGCATGATTGTACACATTCTTAACTAATGCAGGTTTTTTTTCAAAGGAATTGTTTTGAATATTTTTTTTGCAATAAATATCTAACAGGATTTAGATGTGTGTACTTTTGCGCTATCGGTTCTATTTTTATTCTTAATGTTTGCAAACATGCTGTCTCTTTCATATGAAAGAGCTACGCATCAAGGTTTTAAGTGGTTTGAGGGTAAGGTGATGGTGTGACCATGTTATCATATGGGATAAAGTACCCCCTGAAGTATATGATGAGGATATTGCAAGTCATCTTGGAGTTCCCTAACCTTATAAAGAATTCAGCATTTGATCTCATTCTTCTCTATGGTTATAGAATTCCTCAGTGATTTGCAATGTATTTATAATTTAAAGCAGGGGGTACTTTATCCCTTATATAATACACTAGTGACCAACATACAAACGAAAGCAGTAAATAAACCACATTCATGTCACTGATTACTCAACTAACAATAAACCAGACTCCTGTCTGTGATAGAATCCTCAACACCAGATCTTAAAGAGGCTAAAAGTCCAGCAGCGCTGCAAGGCTATACTAGTTGCCATACCAGCAGCAGAATACTTAATGTATATATCTTAATAACAAAACATATGCATTAAAGAAACCCTGAAATCTGTCAACAACCACTGGATATTTGTCTAGCCATTGCAGGCAGGGAAGTGTTTTGCCCCATGACTCAAGTACTTGCAAAGCTAAAAGGTTTCAACTTTAGCAAGCACTATAGGCTATGCCAATGTGTTTTAAGCATGTGCCTGTCTGCTATTCAGCATGGCTAAAAGTTAGTCGCTCAGAGGGAAGTGCCATGGAGTGGAGTGTCGTACAGTGAATTAGCGTAAAGTGCCACAAAGTGGTGTAGAGTGTCATGTAGTGGTATAGAGTGGAGTAGAGTAGAGAAGAGTAGAGTATAGTGGAGTAGACTGGAGTGCCATGGAGTGGTGTAGACTCTTGTGGAGTGTCGTAAAGGGAGTGGAGTGGAATGGAGAAGAGTAGATTGGAAGGGCATAGAGTGGAGTAGAATGTCTTAGAGTAGAGCGGCATAGAGTGGCATATCTGGAGCATCTGTAATCTTTGTTACAGGAATGACTGGATCATTTTACCCCTGTTTTTGTCAGACCTGGACGTTTGCACCTCAAGGGAAAAACCGTTAGAGTGATATACAATTGGACTTTATAGCTGGATGTTCTTCAGGGCATTTTCCAGATATCCTTTTTTTATATGGTCATTGTATAAGGAACCTTGACTTCAAAGTGGCATGCGGCCTATTTTGAAAATAGAGCTGAACACATGAGAGTTCATTTCCTTTTAATATTTTTGCAGCATGTTTCAATGCCACTCAACAAAAAACCCTTGTTCAGCCCACCTATATCTCTGTTGCTAAAGTTTCCACCTTGCACAATGTTGTTTGAACTTTAGTCTCATTACATTGGGATGTAACGAATGCCATGCATGGGCACTCTGTAATTATAGCGTTGTTGTCTCTATACAGTACACAAATAGAGGCTGGACCAGAGATTCCTTTCCTTACCCTTTAAGCCCTACGTAGGAAGTTGCCATCACTGCTCCTCTGGTGTTACCTGGAAGATGTTGTTGGCAAATGAGGAAGGGCCAGGGGCTGGGTTGAAAGGAACAGAGTTGCAGTGAGGGCTTTATCAAAGTATTTTCTGTTGGGATAGAGTGAGTGTGTCACTGCCAAGGAAGTGGACAAACTTTGAACTGGTGACTTGCACAGTGCAACTTAGGTTGCATGCTTGGCTGGCTTTAGTGCTGGTGGTGCCTCTGCAACAATCTTTTTTGATGCCCCGCCCCCTTGACCTTCTCCTTGAATCACCTCACTACCACCCTCCAACAGTGCCGCTCATATCTCCATAGCCACGCTTTCACATGCATTTCATTTGTTTTGTAGCAGTATTCATACCAGTGTGGGGTGTAGGAGCACTTTACATCACACACACATTGTAAAAAGACAATTAATCATACATGTGGAAATAAGTTAATAGGAAATGTTAGATCACTTCGGATTACAAGGCGTAGAAATCACGTCATCACACTAGTAGGCAAATATACTAACACTGTTTCCAGGAACCCCAATTCAATTACCTACACATGACATATCTCAACCCACATCAACTAAATATGATGATGCATACCACTGATGTTGAATGCCCTAGATGGCACGTGGTAGACGCAGACTTTGCTCAATGGCAAGAAGTAATAGACAACATCCTAACTGAGGAGCCATAGAGGCCGTTAGTGAAGTGTGCAGACGGGCAGTGCGCACTGAGGCTCCCACCCAGGTGGAAATGACCGGGAGGCCACACGAGAGAGTTGACCCATATAAACCCGACTGAATATTGGAATGACCCTAACCCCCATGCTGGGTTCAATATAACTAAATACATCATAAGAGAACAGTGAAAAAACCACAAAATGTGAATAGTATCCAAAAGTGTCTTTGACAATACCTAATAATAGCAATTCTTAAAAAGCACTATCAAGCCTTGACATTCCTCAGTGCACAGTATCCCAGGTCAACATTAAATGATTAACTTAGATTTGAAAGGAGGTAAAGGAGAGCAAAAATTTCAACTAACGGTCCGCTTTGCACTCCTAGCTACCTAATTATCACCTCTGAGAGATCTAAAGTAAACTTTGGGGGAGCACGAAGAGACCAGCACACAGCATGTGTTAAGTCCACAAGAAGTAGGTACCTGCCTTGATCAAAGTTAAATCCCGCGGTAGCAATCAAATCAAGACCACATCTCCGATTACCAGAATCTTTGTTCTCACACCTCAAGTGAGGAAGAGATACAAGGGACTTCAGCCCTGTGATGTTTTGAGGGGCAGGACGGACAATGAGGGGACTCTAACTAAAGAGTTGGCGGTGCACTACAATAAATAACAGTCAGTATAAACAGTCAACTAATTTGGGGTTCAAGTCTATAGAAAATTAATAATATTATAATGTGCACAATTTAGGTAGGACTCTCTCAGTGTGGAAATTCTTCCCACAGGCATTGTGACATCAGCAAAACAGAACTTGGGGAGGATCCCTGAAGTAAACCAACAAGGAACTACAATATCACAATGTCCAAGGATGTTGGTCAATGCAGGGCCCGGGGATAGCGTCCCCGGTACTGCCCTGGGACCTCCTGATCTTTTGACGAATCTTTGATGGGTATAAAAAGTAATGATGGTTGGGGGGCGTGGCCAGCACTATGATGGGCTAAGTCGTGCTTCTCCGGAGCTCCTGCTGGATGCCTCGTAATCCGACATACTGATTGACCCACGCAACACCAAATTGTGATCGGAGGTACCCCAGGCTGACCTGACCTAGGCGATCACGCTGATTAACGGAATTGACCACAGAAGACGGAGCAGCGCCGGCTGGAAAGCGAACCCCCTAGCGACTCGGCGATCCTTAAGATGGCGGCGTGACCTAGGATCAGCGATCTGAGCTGCCCGAGACCCCCCCCCCAGACACGAGAACATCCCACGGACTCGTAGCACGGATCCCCGGTCCGCCCGAGGGTGTCCGCGCACAGATCCGACCTTGCTGGAAGCCGGGCTGGGGTGTCAGGGAGCCCCGCCGGGTCTAGTGCCACCTTACCATCATGGCGGCGGTTCCGGAGTCGGGGAGTTGAAATCATCCTGGAGCTCGCGGGGAGCGCAAACCCTGTGGTAATCCGGAGGCGAGGACAGGGGAAGGCTAGGTGGCACCCGGAGGCCGCAGGTACTATGGAGGTACACCCCCTGATCGCCCTAGCACTCCACCGCCTTAACCAACATGGCGGCCACTAACACCAGGTAGTGCGAGGCGCATCGGGCTCTTCTGACCGGTCACAGTGCCCACCACAACGAAGGGGCGCCTACTATTAATACCTGAGGCGGGACCGGAGCGAGGGAGAGCCCAGCAAGTACAAGTGGACGCACAGCGAGAGTCCAGGAAGCGGGCGAAGGCCGCGCTGAGGGTCACGTAGGGAGAGCGCCCGGCAACACCGAACGGATCTGTTAAGACCTGCGGGGCGCCCCACTGTCCCTCGTGAGTGAGAGCCCCCGGATTGCGAAGTGGCGCTCCAGCGGGTGACCGCCTGCCCTTCCTAGTGATCTGTCCGGCTCCTGTGCCTTGTCGTGGGGCCACCGACTGACGACACTGAGGACGGCCAGTCCTTCAGGCCGTGACTAGCCGGAGACAGCTGACCCAGAAGACCCTGTGTGAAGCGAGCTGAGACTCCCCCGCCTGATACCCTTGGGGGGGACGAGGAACCGAATATACATCCTCCAGGATTCCAAGTGGGACCCGAGGCTGGTGGGGCCGCGTGAGCCGCCCGAGATATTCGATCGGACCCAGCGAAACATGGGGAAAAGAGACATCCCGCCTAAAGTGCCCAAGCAGGGAACAATGGACAACTTCACAGCTCCGCGTACGGCCACAGTGGGCCCCAACGACACGTCCGGTGCGCGCTCGGACACTGCACTACTGATGGAAGCCATCCAGGCGTCCCGAACAGACATTTAGGAATCCAGGGCTGCCTTGGAAGTGAAAATAGGGGAGGTATGTTCGGAGGTGACACTTCTCCGACAGGACTTTCGGAACCTTTCTGACAGGGTTAACTCTGCTGAAACACGAATAGGTGAAGCAGAAGACTCGATCACCACCCTACGCAAGGACATGGCAGAACTAAAGGCGTCGCACTGCCAACTACTATGGAAGGTTGACGATGCTGAAAATAGAGCACGACGGAACAACCTCCGCTTTGTCGGCTTTAGGGAGGGAATCGAGAAAATGGATATGGTGTCCTTCCCACGCACTTGGCTCCTGGAGACTTTCCCGACTGTGCAATTTTCCCCCTGCCTCATCATTGAGAGGGCGCATAGGGCTCTCCTGGCGAAACCTCCGGAGGGAGCTAGACCACGACCAGTCATTGCACGCTTTCCTAATTTCGCCGACAGGGACCTTATCCTCAGGGAGGCAAAGAAGTTGGGCGAGATACGGCTGGAAAATGCACATATTATGGTCTTTCCGGACTATAGCCAGGAGGTGCAAAAATAACGCCGCGCCTTCGACTCCGTTAAAGCGAAGCTCAGAGACCTAAAGATCACGTATATGCTCCTTTTCCCAGCTAAGCTCAAGGTGATCTATAAAGACCAGTCACTTTTCTTGACCCACCCAGAAGACGCTTGGCAATGGTTGGAGGAACGCCCGATCCTGAACAGCAGGGAAAGAGTCAGTAGAGACACATCAGAGAGATCCCTACATGGCGCAGACCACTGGGACCTTCCTAAGGCACAAAGGCAGAGACTTGCGAGGAAGTCGAGGAGACAATTCCAGGCGACACCTTACCACGGCTGTGATATGGGACCCGCGAGGAAAGGAAGCTCGGAATCGCCGACAGGGACAGCTGGAACAGGCTCCCGATCTGCCAGGCTACGATTGCATGCCCGCTCGGAGGACGGCGAGGAGGATGACCTGACAGGACGCACGTCTGGAGAAGAGGACCTAGGGGCAGGAAGCCAATCCGCACATCCGCTGGTGGAGGAGATTTGTGTGATGGAGCAGGACCTCTCTGGACAACTGAGTGCGCCGGAATCGGAGACGCAAGACTCTAAATCGTAAACCGCAGGGACACGGAACATTGAATGTCATTAGTGAGGCGCAGATGTCCCCTCTCTGACACGCTCTTTGAACGATGGTGTACACGGGCCATGGGAATGGCATCCAGACAGAGGAGTGGAGAGCACGAAAGTTGACATGCTTCCTTGTTTCACAAGTTTGATTGTTATTTGACTTTTTGTTCCCTGGGTGTTTGACAGGGAGGGTGTTTGAGGGTGGGCGACAGGCCTACTCCTGCGGAAAGTTATGTCCTGTATAAGGATAACACCGGACGGGGAGAGAGGTGGGGAGGGGGGGGGAGAGGGAGTTCTCTTGTTTGTTCGGACGACGGTCCGGTGAGGGAAAGTTGGGGGAAACACGATTTCATTGAACACAGACAGCAGCGCGCACTGAACTCACGCTTCACCTACACATGCTGGGGCCAGGACAAAGGCAGATACCATGCTTTCCAATGGCAAGTACTGTAGTCACTCCACAAGGGGGAGATAGGAGGTTGAGCATCCTGATGTGGAACGTCAATGGGTTGGGCTCTAAAATCAAAAGAGGCCTGGTAAATGCCTACATTAAGAGGGTGGACCCAGACTTTACTTTCTTGCAAGAAACGCACCTCAAGGGTACTCTGTGCGCCTTTATCGCTCGGGGGAGGCACAGGGTTTTAGCGCATGCAGGTTACACCTCAGACTCTAGAGGGGTGGCAGTCATTGTTAAAAAAACATCCCCATTCTGCATCACACGCACTTGGCTAGACCCCCAAGGAACGTACGCCGGAGTGCAGGGCACCTGGAACAGACGCACCTACACGCTTATCTCAGTATATGCACCGCTCAAACTACAACCCCGTACACTCACAGCGCTTACCCATATACTCCTAGAGACCTCTGATACGATACAAATAGTGGGAGGGGACTTTAACGATGTCATGCACACCGGCCACGACAGATCTGGTGACGTGGCTAGGAGCGGACACCAGACCACACTCTGCACAGACATCTGGCGGTGGCTTCACCCAACACAACAGGCGTACTCATACTACTCTGGGGCACATGGGGTGTTTTCGAGACTCGACTACATTTTTATGTCCCGTCAATACTTGAAGGCAGACGATATTGCAGAATACAAAGCCAGGGGTATATCAGACCACTCACCACTGTATGTCAGGGTAGGACAGACTCAGGGTAGGCACCCTGGATCGTGGCGCCTGGCGACATGGGACTTACAAAACACGACCATACTCATACGGGCTGACATTAAGGTGTACCTGGCCGAAAATGTGGGTACGGTAGACTCAAGCGTTACTCTATGGAAGCCATGAAACCGTTACTTAGGGACAGGATAAACTCCAGGTTAGGTGAGGAAAGACGGAAACTCCGGGCTGACGTGGCTGCATTGGAACAGGATATCCTAGAGAGGGAAAGGGACCATTTGGCCCGGGCAAACACCGAGACCCTTAGGAGGCTTCTAGATTTACAGAAACAATACAGGGAACTAGTGACTGACGAAGTGAAGACCCAATCCCTGGCCACACTACACAGGCTATATGACGTGGGGGATAAGTCAGGGAAGCTACTGGCGTGGCTCAGCTGGAAAGAACGGGCGGCGAGGTGGATTGACAGTGTCAAAGCCAATGGAGGCGACACGGTCAACACCGATGCGGAGATAGCCGACACTTTCGCTACGCATTTTGAGGCATTCTATGCAGCCCGCGACCTTGCCACTCCAGAAGAGGCGCTCCAGTACTTAGATGCAACCCTCCTACCGACCCTGCCACCCGAATCCATGGATGCCCTAGAGGCGGACATATCGATAGATGACATCACTGAGGCCATTGCTAGATTGAGACCAGGCAAAACCCTGGGTCCTAACGGCTTCCCGGCGGAGCTCTTTAAGCGAACAGCGGACCTACTATCGCAGCACCTTAAGGGCCTCTTTATTGGTGCCCTTGGCGAAGGAGGGCTACCCCCAGACTTGACTAGGGCCACTATTGTCCCGATATACAAGGAGGGCAGACCTCGAGATGATTGCGCCTCATACCGACCCATCTCCCTACTGAACACGGAAGTGAAAGTGCTAGCCACCATCTTGGCAGCCCGTCTGAGAACAGTTATTACGGGTCTGGTCCATCTGGACCAGTCGGGTTTCCTACCAGACAGAGCCAGTAAGCTGAATCTTAGGCGAACCCATAATTGGCTCCAAGAAGTCAGGGGCCGCAGTGACCCCCCATTGGTTCCTTTCCCTGGACGCTGAAAAGGCGTTCGATGCAGTACACTGGCCCTTTCTCTTTGCAGTTCTACGTAAGTTCGGTTTTGGGCCGAATTTCATCCAGTGGGTGCAGCTCCTCTGCACTGTCCCGAAAGCCAGGGTACGGGTGAACGGGACTCTATCACGCGAATTCCAGATTCAGAGAGGTACTCGACAAGGGTGCCCCTTGTCCCCCTCTTGTTTACGCTTACGATAGAGGTGCTCGCCGCCAGGGTCCGACAGAACGTGGCAATTCACGGCTTTATGAGCAGTGCCACGGACCCGCTGTCTGAAAAAATCTCGCTATATGCAGACGATGTCCTGCTTTATGTCACCGAGCCGGACACCTCGATCCCAGAGCTCTTCTGAGAAATGGAACGATATGGTAAGATGGCGGGACACAAAATAAATTGGCACAAGTCGGTACTCTACGACCCTAGGGGTCGGAATCAATGGGGTATTATACCAGAAGATCTCCAGACAACCTCAGAGGGTTTCCAATATCTCGGGATCTATATTACCGCGAATGAGACTCTTTCCTTCGGTAAGAATTTAGAACGGATCATACTTGACGCGGTGACAGATATGAATCGGTGGAGGCAGCTCCCGCTGACGCTCCTGGGCAGGGCGGCCATGTTTAAAATGGTCACACTACCGAAATACCTATATGCTCTACAAAATGAGTGCTACCCGATACCAGCATTGGCCTTCCATAGGATCCATGCGGACCTGCGATCCTTCCTCTGGCTGGGCATGCATGCCAGGGTGGTCCTGTCAATGCTCCAGAGGCATCAATACAGTGGGGGGATCTCACTTCCTAACCTAGAGGCTTACTATTGGGCTGAGCATCTCATACCAATCAATGATTGGTTCCATGCCCCGGCGGATCACCCGACGTACGCTTTAGAAAGAGCGAAAATATCATCCAAAAACTTGCTATCCTACCTTTATGGACCCTCTCGAAGGACTTCACTCCTCCCGGCGACAGCCTTAACCATTGCTGCGTGGACGAAGGCCAACCGTCGTATGGGATGGGATAAAAGGCCTACACGACAGATGCCATTGTGGCACTGCCAGTGGCTGGTGGAACTCCACAAATTGCGAGGCTTTCAGAGGTGGGACGACATAGGCATCTCCACGATAGGGGATGTAATTGCCAAGGGAGAACTCAAATCGTTCCAGGCACTTCAGTCGGAATTCGCGCTCCATAACACACAACACTTTAAATATATACAACTACGCCACGCGTGGAAGGCCCAACACATTACACTCATGGATATCCCCAAGTATGCTCCTCTGGAGGGGCGGCTCCTTCAGGAGCAGATGGCGGAAAAGGCTGTCTCCCTGACATATAAAACGTTAACTAACCATATGCTGGGTGACCTGGCAAAGCTAAGGGCCACGTGGGAGGCAGATATGGGTGTGATGGAGGATCTGGACTGGGACACGGTATTGATGCATCCCCGGAGGTGGCGGTTAAGTCCCGACTACGGCTGATTCAGTTCAATGTACTCCATAGAACCTACTATGACAGGCAGCGGCTTTGTAGAATGGGGAAAATAGAGGACCAGGTTGTCTTAGGTGTCATCGAGGGGCGGGCGATTTTTTTCACATGATATGGTCCTGTAGCGTCATACAAGCATATTGGACCCAGATATTCAAAGAATTGGAGGAGGTCCTAGAGGCCTCCATCCTACAAGACCCCAAGCTAGCGTTATTGGGTATGACTAATGAGGTAGATCTGACACGTCCCCTTCTCATATTTCTGGTCCTAGCGCTGGTAGTGGCGAAAAGGGACATTGCAAAGCACTGAGGGGCGCCGGACCCACCGGACCTGGAGGAATGGAGGAGAGGGCTGGACCTCTACATGGCAGCTGAAAGGGTGACTTATAAGGCCAGGGGATGTCCCAAAAAATTCCGCAGAGTTTGGTCCAAATGGAGACAATACGATGGGCTGGATGGGGGGTTGTGAAGGTGGGATTCCTTAGCCGGGCGCGGGATGGACTGCTGGAGTGAATAGGACACTGATATTGACAGGATGTAAATCCCTATGGTGCTAATGGGCTGGCGTGGGGCAAATGCGATTTGTGAATCGGAACTATGTAGTGCACCCTTGGCGCGGGTGAAAGGGGGAGTGGGTGGGAAGGTGTGGCTGCTGCAGTGTTTTTTGTAGATGATCTAATGGAAGAAAATAACCTGTTTCTTTACTGTTTAGGGGGGGAGTTCAGTTATCACAAAACGCAGAGGCTTGTAATACTCTTTGATTGCTCAGAAATGTATGCTGGACATGTCAATGACACCCTATCAAACCTTGCTGCCCAACCTCCAGGATGTGGGCTGAATGGCCGTGTGTCCCCCTGCTGTTGGGAGAGGTGCTATGTGTGTCTCTCGTCGGAAGTATCTGAGTGTTGCCACTGATTTACAGTGAATCTGCAATAAAAACAAATAAAAAAAAAAAAAAGTAATTATGGTTTTATTGGAAACAGTGCTGAAGAAATAAAGTGCCTGTGTGGAATGTCTTAAAGAGAGTTAGTTCGAGCGGGCTTTGATGGTACAAAATCTAGGTTTAGAGTCAATTCTACCTAAAACATACTGTGTAGAGTGCTTTGTAGTGAGATTGAATCACAGGTGCATGGTGACACTCCCAGTTACTGCTATGAGGGAATGTCCCAAACGGGTAGAATAAGTTTAGTCTGAACCTTGATAAAAGAAAATGTTGATGTTGCTCAGCATTAAGCAGCAAATATGACTGAACCCCCTAAGAGGGGGCTAGTGAAATATAAGATATAATGGGGGGCATAATTCTAACTCTGTTCCACCTTGCTATCCCATACTTAGCGTAGGACAAGCCCCTCAATGACATTTTTCTGAAGGAATAGAGGGATAAGGGATTTTCAAACAACTCTGGTTTAGAAAAGTCAGGAGTTGAGGACTTGATCTCCCTCTCTCTTGTTGGTATGTTAAAATATGTATAAAGTGCATGGCTGCCGCAGCAATGGGGCATCCCAGCGCTAAGGTCTGCAGGGTGGAGCATGCCAAGTGGGCAACTAATGATCATAGAATAGCCAGGTCTTCTAAAGGCCTGATGGTCAGAAATGCACCGGGTGGAAAGAGGCAGGAATTCCAGAGGGCGGGCGATAACCCTAAAAAAGCATCCGCCAGGTCTGGACCTGCGTGCCCGGAACACACGGGCAAGGTGGAGATCATCTGAGTGCGAGGCAAGGGCAGGCACATAAGGAAGACACAGATAACTCTGAATCCCATGGCCCGTGAAGATTTTGTGGGTAATACAAAGAACCTTAAAGTGAATTTTTTGCTTTATATGCAGACAGTGTAGCCGAAGGAGGAGGCCAGAGACAGGGCAATACTTAGGAATCACAAACAGTACATGGGCCGTGACATTCTGGGTTTGCTGGTGCCTTTTAATCACTGACTTGTTGGAACCGAGGAGCAGCATGTTACAGTAGTCCAACATAGCAAGAACGGTAGACTGGACTATCATCAGACAAGTGTAGGAGTAAAAAAAAAGTCCCAAGATAGGTCTTAGGCCCCGTAAGAGTCCAAAACAGGTGCCTGCTTTTGATTTAGCCTGGGCATCAAAGGATAAGGTGCAGTCCAAACAAGACACCTAGGTTCTTAACCTCTGGTTTTGGCAAGGGGGATGGGCCAAGCACAGGAGGTCTCTGATGATTGCCCCACAGATGGGTATCCCTACCTACAAGAAGGGTTTCTGATTTAGTGGAGTTCAATTGAAAACAGTTAGCAGCCATCCATTCGGAGATGGCGATCAGGTCCTCCTGAAATTTCATGGAGTCCTGACTAGGATCATTAGGAAAGGAAAGCACCAGCTGCGTGTCATCGGCATATGACAGCAGAGAAATGATGCAAGCTTTTGCTACCAAAATCAATGGCCGAATGAAAATATTGAACAAAGTGGGGATCAGTGCTGAGCCCTGGGGGACACCACAGCATAGTGGATGGGTGTAGGAGTGGAAGGGCGGAGAGATGACTTGAAAAGTCCTACCAGCCAAGTAAGATGTAAACAAGGAGGGGGCATTGCCACCAATGCTGATCTCCCGTAGACGATGCAGCAGGGTCATGTGGGACACTGAGTCAAATGCAGCACTCAGATCGAGCAGAATCAGTGCTGAGGTTCTGCCTTTATCCAGAGAGGCCCGCAGTTGCTCAGTAACAGCAAGCAGAGCAGACTCCGTGCTGTGCCAAAGCCTAAAACCATTTTGGGAGGGGTACAAGATTGAATTGAATTCCAGGAAATGAGTTACAATAGTGTTTACATAAGATTCTGTTGTTTTAGCACAGAACAGGAGCAAGGAGATCGGACAAATATTTTCAGGCCTAGAAGCATCCAATGTCGTGTTTTTTCAGCAGAGGTACAACTTTGCGTGTTTCCATGAGCTTGGGACCGACACAGAAAATAAAAGCAGGTTGGTCAGTTCCAGACACCCGGTGGGAGACACTCCTAGAACTTTATGAAAAGGTCGGGATTAAGAGGATCATCCAGAGACTCCGACTTTACCCTGATAAACAGAGCTAGGAGCGCTTCAGAATAGAAAAGGGGAAAGAAAAGGAGAGAGTGGGACGCAAAGCCGGAAGGAGAACCCATATGGGGGTCCGAATCTTAACTGTCATAGATGTGCTCGACCTTGCCTTGTTCATCCAAGGAATATTGAGGCATAGGTCCAGGATCAGGCAATCCTCAATAATTGCTCTGTTTAATGCCAAAGCCTCAATGGTCCAAACTTGCTGCAACAACACAAAAGAGAGCAACCATATTTTGTCTTCCAAGGGGGTTAACCCAAACTCATTTAGACAAATAAAAATGGCAGTGCTTTGGGGAAGGAAGAGCAAGTGGCAGGCAAACCGGTTTTAAGTTATCTGTAACCCAGATACTTTGTTGAAGCCTTAAATTTCGGGCCCATAAGTAACCACGCTAAGTCATTTTGCCAGGTAGATCACAAGCATGTGGTGAATTGGTCTCCTTCCCAAGATAATGGCAAATCGAAATAGGGCATTAATGCTCCACTCAAACCCATTGTTTCTGATTTCCTACTGCTGTTGCCAATCCCCAGAATTATTAAACAGCAGACCCAGGTACCTGAGATTGTACGTGGTTTGGAATGCACAAAGAAAATATTTAGAACTGCAAGACATAACATAGGTTTTGCTGATTTTAACCTTAAGGTCAAACCTGTCCATAAAGGCTGAAAAGTGGTTTAAAAGAAGCTAAAGCACCAGGAAGGTAAAGACAGTGTCATCTCCATACCGCAGCGCTGTAAAACAATGTTGTACTATCTGTGGCAAGTCCCTGCACATCTGGACTAATTTACTTTTCAGGTGGTTGATGTATAATGTGAAGAGGAAAGGTGCAAGAACGCAACCTTGCCTAATCCTCCTACGAATCCAAAAAGGCTCCGAGCATTCCCCTCCAAGACCAAACCTCACTGAGGTGCTCGAGTCATTCTTAATCTCTCTGATGGGATTGATTAAGGACTGGTCCACACCAAGATCTTCCATTATATTCCATAATTTACTATGTGAAATGCAATCAAAGGCACTGGGCAGGTTCATAAACCCCAGAAATAAGGAACCCATTCTTATTCACACTTAACACTGCTTGATACACATCAAAACACGGTTCCAAGCAGTAATGCACTTCATATAGACCGGCTTGGATCACTTATAGATGTTGACTGACAGTTTATTGTCTTAATAGTTCAGGCTGAGTCGGATGGGTCCTGACCCTAATGCATATTTGTAATGTACACCTGATATGTGCAGAAATGTTCAATAAAAACATGTTAGAAAAAATAGGTGGAAAGAGGGCTTGAACATATGCTTGGAACCAGAAAAGGTGGTATTTAAAAGCAGGAGTGCCCTAAGAAGTTCAAAAGGGTGTGGGGACCATGGAGAACCTATTGTGGCTTGATGTCCTGCAGGGGATGTATGACGTTACAACGCGAGATATTACAACGCATTCCGTTACAACGCATTTTTTACAACGCAGGATCCATTACATCGCCTGCCTTACAACGCATGACATTACATAGCAGATGCTATTACAACGCATGCCATTACAATGTAAGTATAGGTAAGTATATATATTTTTTTTAAATGTAAGTAATTTAAATTTAATTTAATAAATAAATTTAAAAAAAAATTAAATAATTATTTAGTACATATATTACTTTAAGTTTATTTTTAAAAGAACTTTTAATAATAAAGAACTATTTTTAATAAATAATAAAATTATTAAAATTAATTTTTTTAATTAAAATAAAAGATTGTATTTTAAAACTAAACCCTAAAAAAACCCTGTACCCCAAAACCCAAACCCAGCCCTGAACCCTAAAAATACCCCTGTACCCCAAAACCCAAACCCAGCCCTGAACCCTAAAAATACCCCTGTACCCCAAAACCCAAACCCAACCCTGAAACCTAAAAATACCCCTGTACCCCAAAACCCAAACCCAACCCTGAAACCTAAAAATACCCCTGTACCCCAAAACCCAAACCCATTATAAAAAACATAAATTAATATATTTCTTTATTTTTAATATTAATTAAATTAATTAAATAATGTTAAATAAAATATAAAATAAAATTATATACTTACCTATACTTACGTTGTAATGGCATGCGTTGTAATAGCATCTGCTATGTAATGTCATGCGTTGTAAAGGCATGCGATGTAATGGATCCAGCGTTGTAAAAGTTGCATTGTAATAGAAGTGCGTTGTAAAAGTTGCGATGTAACGGCTGTTTCCCTCTGCAGGGATCCATGGAACAAATGCATTCCTGGCTAAATCCATGCTGCCCCACAACCCCTCGAGAAACAAAGTGGGGGAGAGCCGCAGAGATGAACTGGAGGTCAATATCCCTGACATTGAGAGAAGAGGTTAAAGAGGGGTGAAGGAAGTCCCCACTGTATAAAAGCACCATTTTGACATACAGCTGTACTGTACCCTTCAATCTGTGCATTTAAAACACATTTAAAAAAATGATAAAACATTCTAACTCGTCGGCAGTATGCTTTAAGACTGTTTGGCCAGGATTTAAAAGGTATCACAATGGCTGGCTTCACTAATACGAATTTCTACCAAAACAAACTCTTTTGTTAGCAATATTAGGATAATAAAAGATTAGGGGGGGAACAAAGTTCTAACCTATTCAATGCAATTTGCATGCAGTTCTTTGATGACAGTTCATAGGTAACTGTGCTATATTAGGGATGTAAGTTATGAGGTGAAAGTAATAAAAGGACCTCTGTGGCAAAAGCAGTAACCCATTGGCTATAGACATACAGTTTGGTTCTGTGCGCTGCATTGCACACATCATTTGCAGCAGGAATATTAACCCTCTGTGGTACTTCACGAGGAGTCAAAACAACTACTAGACAAACCTCACATCTCTCTCCAGCAGGAACATTAATCATCAGATATATCTTCACATTTTTATCATTATCTGAAAACATTTCGAAACAAAAGGAACTCTACAGCAGGTGATTTTAAACCCACAAGTTATTTATCGACACAGCAGCCCCTGAGCTCAGCGGCGGGTGTGGCTGAACGAGTCGCATGACCCCAAAGTTGGTTCTGGTTGTATGTGTTCTGTGATGCATTGACACCAGCCCATCACAGCCTCTGAATAAAATGTGGTGTGTTTATTGTAATTTTCAACCTGGAACTGCTCTCTCAACATTTAAAATGTTGATATTGTACTTTAGATGATTTACAAAGCATTTCATAACCCTACCAAGGATCCCAAGAGCCTTTTCAAATGGGCAGTCACTACTCATGGGAATGCTAGTGATGAAAGAATGTCTGTCTCGAGGATGTGCCCAAGTGCCAGACATATGCTTGTATTGTGGTTTGTTGCTGTACTTTTGCATTTTGAAGGAATTTGAAGCAAAATGAGTGGTAAGATACTTAAGCATTAGATTCTATTGTATGGATCTAAAGAGTGTGAGTGCAATGTGTCGTATGCATGAAGCTCTAGTGTTGTGGTCAAACTCCGTTGTAGGAAATGCATAGCTCAGATTATGAATGAGTGTAAGAGAAAAGTGTGAACATTGCACTATCATGCAATAGGGTTCCTACCATTGTAAAAGTGGTCTATATCATAAGGGCTTAAACCACATTGAAGTGCCAGAGTTGAAGAGTGGTACACTATGTTTAAGGCAGGCTGGAATCAAATAGAGTGTATATTGCAGAGTCCACCAAGGAGCATCAGACGAACAACCCATGTGAATTGTCATTACACAACCAGCCGTAGCATGTGACGTGATTGGTTTAAAATGGAATGAGTAGCAATCTCAATGCTACCAACTTCAATATATGCTAGAGGAGTTTACTCAGGTGTAGTCATGAATGAATCAAAGAAATCTGCATTATACAATCAGTGATTATTATATAACCTCTTTGCAGTCCAATCAGGTGTGACAGGTACCAACCCATAGTATTTTGCAAAATGCAACCAGCCACAGCATATACCGTGAGGGCCACCGAGGGAGGGTTTTTGTAACCCATAATTAACGTGCACTTTTAATAAATATTAATGCATGTTGTTGTTGTTGTGTAAGCTTTATTTTGGCAACTCGTGTCATAAACGCTATAATAAAAGACCAATTACAATGCAATAAAAATAAAAATATAAAGTAACAATTCATGCAGCATATGTTACAATAAGCATACAAAATTCATTCTTCAAGCGCAGTATGGTTTGGCAGCCTGCACCCTACACCATGATGTCATTTTGGGAAGGACCTATGGTAAAAGATTTGGAACACGCAATGCTAATACGTCTGACAACTCTTACAGAGAACAGATCAGATTGTACAAATGTGTAGGGACACCATGTCCATGCCACACAATCCAATTAGAGTCAGATAGCGACGCAAAATCATTAATACCAAAAGACATGAGAAACTGTTGGTTTAAAACTACCGTGAATAAAAAAGACAATTCTTTTTTTAAATCAGTTATAAAAAAAAATTACATTTCATTTCCGAGTTAAAAGATGTGCTTAAGGCAATGACAATAGAAGAAAATCGCCATCTCAAAGTTATAGCACTTAAAACTATGCCCAACAAGCTCCTTGTCTCTTTCAGACATCTGGGATGGACATCTCACCTTACGAAGCACGGCAAGATGAGATGAATCTTAAGCCTCTATTATCTTGCACTAGAGAAAGTTAACCATCCCCTCACAAGGAACGTGATTCCAAACAAAGTATATCTCAAAAGCAGCAATGTATGCGCACGTTCATCAGACACTACAACCTGAATAGAGTGGTTGACTCTTTTATGGGCCCAGCAGTTCTGCCCAATCTATTTTAGTAGAAAGAGCCAGCTTTCTTCACTTTTCATGTAAGTGCATGCTGATCTTATTCAAGCATGTGAATCTATCAAACGTCCGATGCTGTAAAAGAACGATGTTACTTGTAGCTACTGCTTTCTAGCATTGGTATATTCCCTGGATTTACTAGTGACTCTCCTTTTTTCTACTAAGAAGCTCACTCTATCACGTTATGCGCTATGAAATTTAAGACACTGCCCTTTAAAGCACCATTTCTCAATCTGTGACTTGCAACCCACTGGTGAGTCGCCACTCAATTGATGGTGGGTCTAAAAAGAACAATAAATAAAGATGCCTTTCCATTTTGTATTTCTTTTTACATTTACCGTGCTTTACAAGATCAGGATGATTAGGAAATTCATCACCTATCTCCCCAGTGACACCAGGAAAACCATAGTCCAGGCATTGATTACATCTCACCTGGACTATGCGAACGGCCTGTATTTAGGGTTGCCCGCGGGCCTCCTACATTGGCTCCTGACAGTCCAGAATGCGGCGGTTCGGCTGGTCTGTGGGGTTTCCCTACGCACCCATATTTCGCCACATCGCAGAGCATTACATTGGCTACCAATCCATCAAAGAGCTGCATTCAAAGCCATGACCTTAGCCCTTGAGCAACTAGGGGTAGGGGATCGGCCTACCTCTCTGTTAGCATCCGTCCTTACTGTAACTTTCGGAACCTCCGTTCCAACTCCCAACATCTGCTTTCCATACCAAGATTCAGGAAGGCACGTTCTGGAGGTAAAACCTTCCAGGTTTGTGCCACAACTCTCTGGAACAAACTCCAGATCGCAATTAGGATGATCCAGGAAGAATTACCCTTCCGTAAGGCACTAAAAACTTTCCTCTTTTGTTAACCCCCCCAGGATTATCACTCTGCTTTCACTCAGAAGCGCCGGGACACCCCGTTGGGGTAGCTGCGCGCTATATAAAAAATACACAATAAAGTGGAGGTGTAATGTCATGCTATGTCTTCGGTCAAATTGCAGTTTTTGTTCTTTTATTAAGGTGATTGGTGTTTACTTTTCTTTGACTGCAAAGTGAGAGACGTTTTTACAGTGAACTATGTGCCAATCTTGCTGGGGTTCAGGAATATGAAAGAAAAGGCTGTAGGATATCATTTCTTTGTAATATGTAATACAATTTAAATACCTTAAAATGAACTATAAACATATTTCCGAATATATAAGCAGTTAGGAAAGCAAACATGAATCACATTTTTTGCAATTCTGAAGTGTTATAGGAACAAATATTTTAATAGTATCAAACTAATTCAAGACAATTTACTTGGTGATGAGCAAATGATACATATTCACTAAAAAGCAGATTTTCACACATTATCATTTCTGTGCTATATGGTTTTATAAGTAAAGCTGTATCCCTGTACAAATGTACTGCTCATTTCAATGGACAATATGCTGATAGTAAATTATAGTGTGCTACCGTACTATGCTTTAGTAATATATTTGTGAATGTGTGTTACAAAATGCACCATCAACCACATACTCCACCCATACCACTCTCCTGCTGAATACAATTTTTACATTTTATGTGAAGCTAGGATTTTTCACAATCCCTATTTACTTTAGTAATATAACATTAATGGCAGCACCCCTACTCTGAATATGTGTTCCATCACCACTAGTGCAAAGGTGCTGAACCCTGTCACTTGCAAGTATTCCCAAGCAAGGCTCCGGGTGAACCTTCCAGTATTTCTGCTGCAGTTTCTTTACTTTATAAAGCCATTTCAACAAGGAATGTGCTCATTATAGATAATCATACACAATCATTCCACTTGTGTATGACTTTTGCAAACATATTAAGGAATATGGTTGTGGCCTAAAGGCCAGAGCTTTCAACTAGGTATCTGAGGAACTAGATTTAAGTCCCGGCGTTGGCGCTTGGCAAATCACTTAATCTCTGGTGCTCAAAATAATATGTATTAAATGGTGTTGTTAAAGGTAAGTGTACACCGGTGTAGACACAAGTTAGGAAAACTATGGTATAACAAGTATAGAGGTACAAGTTTAGAGGGAGGTGCGTTGTTACTAAAATATAAGCCGGAGTAGGGTTCAGAAAAAAGTAAAAAAGCATAGTTGTAGGAGGAGGGTTGACTGGCCAAGGGGTGCCCAGAAAAATACCTTGAACTGCAATGAGTAGATGAGTGAGGTGAGCCTGGCATTCATTTGGGAGATATGTCCTTAAAGGTAAATCTGAAAACAAAATTGCTGAGTGGTGCATTTTACTCTGCAATTCTCAAAGAATGTGATCAAAAAAGTAGATTTTTACAAACATTCAGTATGGAAAGCCATGAATTAATCAGACTCATCATGGGCCACCCACTGTAATGGACCATCCTCAAAAATTTTGAAAGTGTCTTTTCTTCCAATGAAAAATATGAAAACATTGAGCCATATTGTGCTTTTTATAAAACGATGTTCAAATAAATTGGATAAAACTCTACAGCTTTCATTTGCAGTTGTGGAGGGACAATTATCAAATACTCTGCTACATTTATTGTGCGTAAGAAAAGGTGTATCTATCCCAGGGATATTAGGGATGTGGGAGGGAGTCCCCATTTCACACTTCCTTCTTTTCATCTTTCTCTCATCCTTCCTTGCTTTTCTTTAAGCCTATCATTCCTTCTTACCATATGATTTGCTTTTTTCATCCTTTTCTCAACTTGTATATGTCCATCTTTATTTCCTTCTTTCCATGTTTCTTTTTAATAGATTTTAGTCCATCTTTCTTTCCTTTTTTTCTTTATTATATATTTGTATAATTCTGTGCTTGATTGCATTTTTCAGGTTTTTTTATTTTCATCTAAACTTCTCTCCCTATATTTTCATTATTTCATACTTCCTTTCTATCTTGCCTTATTTTTTGTTTGTCTTTTTCAATCTCTGTTTCTTTCAATTTTGCTTTATATCTGTCGTCTCTGTTCTTTTGCTGCTTCCTTTTTCTGGTTTCCATATTACTCTAATCAGTCTTGCCTTTTATATCTTTATTTATATCATATTAGCTTTCCTTCCCTCTTTCCTCCTTTTCTTCACCTCTCTGTTCTCCTTTATTTTTTCACTTTTTACCCATCCATCCATTGTTTGCTAATCCTTACTTCTGTACTTTTGCCCACACATCTATCCTGTATCCGCTCATAGTTCATTTTCTTCAGCCTTTTTTCTGCCTCCCATCATTTTTTCCATCCACCTATCCTTCTGGTAGTTTTCTTCTTTTCTTTTTTCTAGCCATTCACCATTCCATCCATTCATCGACCCATCTCTATATTTCTCCTTCAATCCATTATTCTCTACGTCCTTACTTTCATCCACTCTTCTCCCATCCATCCATTTTTCTCGCACTTCTTCTCTCAATCCCTCCCTCCTTTCCTTAGGTGCTCTCACACACAGTTCCTTCACACTATTCTCTCGCAATGGGATTTATTCGTAAGCTTCTCATTGGACACTATTATGCATTATGCACAACTGCCCAAGGACTCCCCACCCCCATTCATATTGCCAAAGTAACGTTCATGATGCCCCAGGGCTTACATGTAAGAAGAATGTTGGAGAGAGGTCTCTATTGTGATCATTTTTTTGTTTAAACACATACTGCAGGCAATTTTTTGAGATGAAAGCCATTCACCAAGAAAGATTCTGCTTCGTGGGAATATATATATATATTTTTTTTTAACGACATAAGCAGTTTTGAAGAAAACAAATTACAAGAGCAGGTTTTAGATGCATTCTCGCATAAAACCATCTATTACTTGCAAGGAACTAGAGCACTAAAGTAACTTCAGATTTCATTGGGTGGATTTTTTAAGCTGCTCCAGCTCTGGCCCTTCTTCCGGGTTAATTATGTCTTACCCAATTTCACTCTAGGAAAGTGAGGTACTCAAGGGAGTAGCCAGAAAATTAAATTATCCCCCACTTTGAACCAAAGCTCTTTCGGGACCAAGAAAGCGAAGAAAGTCATTGCAACCCTCTCCAGCAGAGCTCTCTTGTCTCTTCCATCCATCATCTATCCATTCATCCTTGCATCCACCTGCTGATTTTCACTTTTCAGCTTTAATTTATGTCATTTGTTCAGTCATTCTTTCATTCATCCATCATTCAGACTTTCATCATTCTGTCCATCTGCCCACCCATATCCAAACCTATCAATCCATCTCCAAATCTATCTATCCATCTATCCATCATCCTTTCACCAATCCCTACATACACCCTTTCAATCATTCATCTATCCTTTGTCATCCATCCTTTGAGTCATCCATACACCCTTTCATTCAGCCCATCCACCCTTCTACTTCATCCATCCACCCATCCATTCAACTATCCATCCTTCCTTCCACTCATCAATCCATCCTTTCTCTCAGCCATCTATCCATTCACTCCTCTATCCACCCTCGCAACTATCAATCTACTTATACATCAATCCATTCACCCTTTCACTCAGCCATCCACCTTTTGATTAATCCATTGTCCTTTCCATCCACGTATCCATCTATTCACCCTTTCACTCATCCATCCGTCATTTCACTCACTTATCCATCCTCCGTTTCACTCATCCATCCATTCTTTCACTCATCCATCTATCCCTTCGCTTATTCATCCATCCATCATCCTTCCACTCACCCATCCATCCACCCTGTCACTCACACATCAGTTTGTCCGTCTGAGCATCCGTCCATTCATCCATCTATCCTTCCACTTACTCACAGACCCTTTCATGTCAATTAAGAGCCTTTTTTGTGACGAGCTGCAGGCAGAAGAGCCCCCTAAAGAACTCCACCCCACTCTAGCTTCAAAAGCAGAAAGGGGAGTGGGGGTAGGGGGACATGACACCACTGGTCGGTCTCATGGAAAAGAATCGCTATGTTCATAGAGTGTATACTTATTTGTGCCTTGTTATGTATTTTTGTTACAGTACAAATTGTAGAAATGGCATTCCTCTCTTCCAGCTGCAGTTCAGTAGGGCTCCCAGAAGTGAAAAGGTTAGGAATCACTGAAGTACCACACTGCTTTTGGGCTAGGTTCGCTCCACTGACCCTGGATGCAGGAACATTCTAAGGATTTTGGGGGCCGGTCGAATGTATTTTGGGGGTCCATGTTCGGAACAGTTTTACATTTATGATCCAATTTCAGCTCTTCATGCCCTCTTTGGCCTAACCACTGAGAGTGCACAGACACAGTGGTCCAAATATTAAAGTTGCTTCACCTAATATTCAGGGATAGTGATGTATTTTCAATATTGTACTACAGCAGCAGCTCACCTAATATGACTGCAAGCAAGTCAACGCCGTCTTGGCATCCTGCTTCAACACCCTGCGCATGCCCTGAAAGATCTTCCGATGGATACCCACCGAAACCAGGAGGACGGTCACCCAGGCCCTCGTCACCAGCCGTCTGGACTACGGGAACACCCTCTACGCTGGAACCACAGCCAAACTCCAGAAAAGACTCCAGCGCATTCAGAACGCCTCAGCACGACTCATCCTGGACATCCCTCGCCACAGCCACATCTCTGCCCACCTGAAAGACCTGCACTGGCTCCCTGTCAACAAGAGGATCACATTCAGACTCCTCACCCGCGCACACAAGGCTCTCCACGACACGGGCCCGAAGTACCTCAACAGCCGCCTCACGTTCTACACATCCACCCGCCAGCTCCGATCCACCAGCCTCGCCCTCGCCTCCATCCCACGAATCCGCAAATCCACCGTCGGCAGAAGATCCTTCTCCTACCTGGCAGCCAAGACATGGAACTCTCTCTCCACTCACCTACGGCTGACCCTGGACCATCTCGCCTTCAGGAAACAACTCAAGACCTGGCTGTTCGAGCAGTAGCGACCCCCCCCCCACTCCCCTCAGAGCCTTGAGACCCTTACGGGTGAGTAGCGCGCTATACAAATTCTATTGATTGATTGATTGAGTCTGTGACTCCCCTCTCACCCGCCATCCCGCCCCACCATTTCTCATCTGTGAGGTCATGTTTTGATCTAAAAGCAACTTTTTTTATGGATTTTGCATGAACGATAAGCACAACATTTCTCTTCTGTAATAAACTCACACATCACTTAGATTAAAAATACATTAAAGAGACACAGGATTTAAAACAATCTGCTTAAGAATTATTCAAGGTCATCAGGACAAGCCCCTGCGAACAGAGTTGCCACCACCAGGTCCCCCTGAAACGTCTCTGCCTGGATGTGACGTTGCTATTAGTCTAAAGTAAGTAAACATTAGAACTTAATAATAATAATATACAAAGCCCGAATACTGGAATTTTCAGTACTTGTATTTGTTGAATTGTTTATCACACCGCAACAAGTCGACAGCTTGATTCCCTTCTTCCCATTTCCAACACTCTAATAACCTCACACACCAAAGGAGACTCACCCGAGCAGCAGGAGAGGTCCGAGTACCAGAAGAGTCCCACGGGGCAGCACTGGGTATGAACTGGGTCACACGCAGACCTTGTAAGGCAGGCGGTACCATCACCGCAGTAACACCCGGCTCCAAAAGTACACCCCCCATTACAACCGGTGGCTGCGCACAAGGGCACTGAGCTGTTTCCGGCTGCAAGAAGAAGAAAGAAGGAAAAAAGTTGTTAAACAAGTGTTTATAAACACACTGCAATAGCTTTCAGGGGCAACCATAAGCTCTACAGGTGCGAGAGCTGTAAACACACACGCACGCTTGCGCCACCCTCTGCTTTTCGACCTATTGTTCATAAGTGCTGGCGACAGGATCAATAAGAGAAATTCGCCAATATTTCTACAGAAAGACCTTAAGACACCACTGATGGTGTTACAAAAAAAATCACAATATAGGCATAATAAAATACTCTATTGATGTGTTACTAATATTATAATTTCAGATGTCATTAATATTTTTAAAAAAATAATCAAAACCCCTCAACAGCAGTTACCGGCCCCCATCGGAATTATGGGATCTGCAAATCTGTTTACTTTTACCCAGGAGATTTCGGCAGGTAAAAAAGGTTTCCGTGTGAAATTCTGGCTCAAAATAAGGAATAACAGGGGAACAGGGGAATTCCTCCTTTCATAGAGGACCCTCAGGGTTCAACTCACCCCTGGAGTTACCGGTACCCCCGTGTCTCGGTATCGGTAACTCCGAGGTGGGGAAACTCTGGTTCCTTTTCTGGGCCACACATAAATAATGAGGTCCATAGTGGTGAAAAAGAAGCTCACATTATCAGCCTCATCCTGAGTGGTGCAGTCGCTGCAGCTACTGAAATTGCCTTGGGGGTAAACTGTTTCTCCACGTAATGGTTTTTACATCAGCTTCATTTTACCTCCTTATTCTGAGTAGTGCATGCCCAAATGGTTAATAAGGTGTGGTTTTTACAGTACCTTTTAACTGCCTGTTTTCCCATTACGGGCACATACATTTGGAATGAGGAACACATTTACACCTGGGGGAATTTCACAGACTAATATAATTAGTGCAGGTACAATTTGAGTTCAGGTAGGAATCAAAAATTATGTTGAAAGCCCGCCCTCATCTGATCTTTGAATTTTAGAATAAGGGCCTCAAAATAATAATGATGGAAATTCATAATGAGGGCACTGTTGGCATAAACTCGCACTTAGAACAATGCTGGGAGAAGAAGAAACCGAGGGCGCTGTAGAAGAAAGCCGATGGTGGGTGAACGGTTGAAGTATGCCCACCTTAAGTACAAGGCCTAAGAAACCGTGGCCCTGGCTGCAGGCACTGCTGCTGTAAGAAGTGCACAGAGAGGCCTCTCCTGACTCCTGGTGAAAGCGAGCTCACGTGACAGTATACATGTAGGAAGCTCACACTATGAGCACTACCAGAGGAAACTTACTTAAGGGCAACCCAGAGAAGCCTTCTACAGCACTCCCGGTGAAAGATCAGAATGGCGGTATACATGTAGGAACTTCACATTATGAGGACTACTCCAAGAGCAATCCTGGGGGAATGATAGACTGAAAGCACTGCAAGAGAATATTTACACTGCGGAGCTAAAAAAGGACGCTCACAACTGAGAGCACTGCTGGTTGTAGGTCAGTACAGCACTCCTTGTAGAAGATCTCAATGAAGGGATTGGTGGTATAAGCATAAACACACGTCTTTAATGTAGACGCTCAAACTGAGAGCACTGCTGGAGAAATGTCATCCTAAATGCACTGCTAAAGGAAGCTCACATTGACACTGCTCATGAAGGAAGCTGGAACTCAGAGCACCGCTTGGGAAAGCTCACGTTGAGGACACTGATGGAGTAAACTTATACCAAGGGCACAAGAGGCTCACAAGAGGCTGGTTTTGTACTGCAAGGATTAGAAAGAAGAAACTACCCACCGGTGACGCTGCAACACTTATTGTGATGGTAACCGTACCAGCAACTGCTTTGCTAAAATGGCAGACACAAGAAAGCCTTTAGTTTTCGCAAACTACAAAAACTGGGAGTGTCTCTTGCACGAGGTTTGGTTCTCTTTACAACATATCTTAGGTTTGAGATTCGATTATAGATTTCCATGTTTCATTACTCCCAAAGTTGCACTTTAGTTACATTTTCTGTGCTGGTTTGGACTTATGGTGAGTTTCTGTATTATTTCTTAATGCTCATGGCATCAGTTAAAAATAACTAGGGGTCCATTAGGATGGCGGACGGACAAAGTCCGTCAGCCATCCTGTCGGGGGCAGGTACCGTCCGCCACAAGGGCGGAGGAACCGTGCCCCCAATTAGGATGCACCCGCCTCAGTGGCGGGTACATCCCGCATTTTGAACATTGCGACGGAAGATGCTTAAAGTACCGGCCCCCGCAATGTGAAAAAAGCATGTTGTGCATTTCACAGCACAACATGACAGGCACCGCGCGGTGCCTGCCATGTTGTGCTGTTTAACGCAGGGGGGTACCATAGGTACCCCTCATGTGCACCCCCACCCCCTTCACCCTGGGGGCCCCAACAGTCCCCCAAAGCAGGAACCGTATGCCTTTTCGTGGCGGCATTGCCAGCACGGAAAGGCATTCCCCTCAGGCCATTCTAATATGACTGGCGGTGTCTGATAGACACCACCACCATATCAGGAAAAGCGGCGGATGGTCTTCCCGTCCGCCACGGTCCCCCCCGCCATTGTAATATGGCGGGGGGAAAAAAGGTGGCGGACGGGAAAGGATGGCGGACGGATCGCCGATCCGTACTCCATCCTAATGGACCCCTTGATTTCTGGCTCATTATGGAGGTTGTGCTAAAAACCAAATTATTTTGGCGAGCTGGTGGGGCTGTAGTTTTTGCGAGGGAATTAGGAATATGTTTCACATCTAATTGGACAGTAAATCATTGAACTGTGAAACATAGATCAGCCATCTGAATACTGCTTGTGTTGCTGCACAGAGGGGACCTGGCCTAGCAGTCCAGTCCGGATTGTTCCTATGGGAGGAGGATCAAGACTGCTTTGCTTATGGCTGGTTCCTGTCTGAGGGTGCACCGTGGACAGAAGAACAATTGACTGGAATGCTGCCCAGTGTAATCACTAGTGGGTGAAGTTAACTCAGGCTACCACCCATCACCTTTTTGTGTACTTCAGTGAGATGCCCTAAGGTCAATGAGTATGCATCAAAAGTGGGCCCCACGCTCACTCTGCCGTAAGACTCAAGCTACACTCTACTGAAGAAGTCAAAAGTGGCCAGAGTCGTACCGAGTTGCTTGTGTTCCTATTCAGAGGGAAACTGACCTGGCAGTTCAGGCTGGACTGTTCCTATTTTTGGCCTTTTGGCAAGACTGGGAGGCCAAACCGACAGAGTAGTTGTCAAAAAAATATATCATCTTTGCCATTGAGCAAGTGGGGGAGAAGCAATATTAGTTATTAGTCCTTCTGGGGCCTTAGGCGCTATCAGGAAGGGAAAATGGAAGAACATCCTGCACTGTGATAAAATGTGAAGCACAGGCTATCCATGCCACTTTTGGGCAAGGCCGGAAAGAAAACATATGCACCCCTCTTTGAGCAAAGATGACCTCAAAATACCCCACTCCCTTTGGCCCAGCAGAATGGGCATCAAATATCGCTTCACTTATTTTTGGGCATGGTTTGGAGATTAGGAATAAATCACTTTCCCCATTGTCCCCACTCGGGCTTAAGGGCTTGGTGGAGCTAAAAAAATACCCTTTTACACCTTTAATGAAGCTGAAAGCCATGACACCTTCCTGGACCACTCCCTATAAGATTGGTAGGATGAACCAACACTAAGGAAGCAGTGCTGCTCTGGGGTAAATCCCGCTGTTGACCAATGGAGTAATCTGAGCTAAGCCACTTTAAACCTACGCAAGGCCAGGGTGGGAAGAGTAAAGAACTCCTCACCTGAGGAGCAGGGAGTGGTTGGAAGTGCAATCAACTCCCCAACATACCTTGCAGAGTGGTCTGAGCGTGAATATTAGTTTTACAATTTTAATTTCAGTTTAGTTTACATACAATACAAAATTCTTCCTTATACATTGCTGTAAAAATTCTTATAGCAAACATACTGAGAGGAGTGCAAATAGTGCTATAAATACATAAGGCAATCAAATAACCGACCAATAAAATTCTTATATCGACATATTGAGAGATGTGCAAATAGTGCTATAAATACATGAAGCAATCAAATGACCAGCCAATCAATATTATGTCACGACAATAGAATTACTGTTAAAAAAAGAGAGAGAAAATAATATTAATAATTTCCTAATAAATAGGCACAAATGTTTTAAAAATTGATATATCTTAAAACAAACCATTTCATTCGGAGGGGACAAAACCAAAGATTGTGCCTCCTGGGCAGAGTGAATATTAAATTTACAAATGGGGGTGGGGTCGCACACTACTCACACACCGGCGGTGTCGCCCCTAAGGACTCTGGTCAATATATGCTCTCTACTGACGATGGGCTAAACCCTGAAACACTAGTGTCTAGAGATATCTGCACTGCCAGAACCGACAATGGTTAAAAACTACAGCAACTTGAAAGTGCGAACTAACTGCATTTACCAGGATGCAACGGGATCAAACAGTGCTGAGATGACAAGCAGGGTGCTCCCGCCCCCATTTCCTGTTTCTTCGGCCTCGAGCTGACGAGCTGACGAGCTGACGAGCTCTCCGGTGTAGCACCTGTGTGCCTTGGAAGGGTACTGTAACCTGCGATGACCTGGGCTCCTTCTCAGCAACCCCCAAAGAATTTTTTCATGTTCTAAAACAACTATATGCTCTCTACTGACGATGGGCTAAACCCTGAAACACTAGTGTCTAGAGATATCTGCACTGCCAGAACCGACAATGGTTAAAAACTACAGCAACTTGAAAGTGCAAACTAACTGCATTTACCAGGATGCAACGGGGTCAAACAGCGCTGAGATGACAAGCAGGGTGCTCCCGCCCCCATTTCCTGTTTCTTCCGCCTCGAGCTGACGAGCTGACGAGCTCTCTGGTGTAGCACCTGTGTGCCTTGGAAGGGTACTGTAACCTGCGATGACCTGGGCTCCTTCTCAGCAACCCCCAAATAATTTTTTCATGTTCTAAAACAACTATATGCTCTCTACTGATGATGGGCTAAACCCTGAAACACTAGTGTCTAGAGATATCTGCACTGCCAGAACCGACAATGGTTAAAAACTACAGCAACTTGAAAGTGCAAACTAACTGCATTTACCAGTATGCAACGGGGTCAAACAGCGCTGAGATGACAAGCAGGGTGCTCCCGCCCCCATTTCGTGAATATTAAATTTGATAAAAACTGGCTTTAAAAACACTCGCCTGGAACTTTGCAGCTTTGAGCATACAAATAAAACATGATCTAGATCTTGGATTTGCAGCTGGCACAATTCACAAATTCTCTTCTCTATAGGTGTTTTATCCCAGATACCAGAGACAGCAGACTGAATCTCAGTAGGAGTATCAGCCTTCTAATCCCATAAGGGATATTCCAAGTTAAATAAGGCTGTGGTTTATTCCCCAAAGCACTCCCTCTGACCGCCTCATTACTGGACCTGGACTGGCTTGAGGCCGCCTCTCTTGCCAAACTGATAGGGGATCTAGACTTCTTTAAAAGTTGTTTCAGTACAGATTTCGAGATAGGAGAAGCAGAATTCAAACTAAAACCGAATGTATCATTTGCACATACAAAAGACTGATTGTTTTTTAGCGTATCAAAAATTTATTATTCTCAGGGCAGCCCCAAGTGTACCCTTCTCCCCCAAAAAGAGGGAGTTACCCCACCTAAGCACTGCTGGCAGGGATAAGGTGAAGGACGAAACTAATCCAAATGCAAGGCACAGTACATGTGGGGCTGCCAAAGAGTTTAAATTGCAAATTTGAGGCAGGATTCGCCCTTCCGCCTTATAGAAAGAAAGAAATCCAATTATTCATGTCCAACACCTCGCAGCATATATTAACAAGCCTTTACCCCTGAACAGCTGTAAGGTGCCACAGTGGCTTGAGACGGTCGAAATCTTGCCTAAGACCTAAAAGAGATTGCTATTACAACCCGTTTCCCTACTTCTCCCAGTGGCAGAACTGTTTTTGCTCGAGGCATCCTCGCCTCACCTTGGCTAAGAGTAGTGGCTTGTTTATTATTTTTAATCTCTGAGTTTTGACTGCTGTCACCATTGTTCCTGGTGGAACCCCAAAGCAAATGGAGATTTCGGCTTCTGTTTAAACAAATAGATAAAACCCTAGCCACACAGGTAGCTGACAGCTACCCTGGGATCTATTTGCATTTTTGCAAACACTGCAGTGCAGCACGAGTCTGCAGTCCTGGACCTCCTTCACCCACATGAAAAAAACATCAAGCCAAAAGTCAGCCAATTCATGAACGATGGGAATAAATAATTCTACGCCATCCCTGGGCATGGTGGGGGGTGGCACTAAATGCTTGCACCCAATATCTGGGCAATGTGCTGTTGGTGGGGACTGCAAAAACACCCAACACCCTTAAGCAGGGGAGCACTGCATACCCCCATCCCGCTATTGAGCACAGTGGGGTGGTGGGAGCAAAATACATCGCCATGTTTGGGCGAAAGAAGGGAAAAACTCTCTAACATGGGCAATGCACCCAACATCATACACCCTAATGCCACTGTTTGAGAGCATCATAAGATTCTAAAACATTTTCATGCAGAAAATGTTGCCTAAGTACACTTATATTAGAAACATCAAACTTTTCCCATCATTTCATCAAGCTCTTTCAGTGTTCGTGAAAACTGGGAGACAAAAAATGGAAAACGTTTTTTTTTTGCATTTTTCATTGGCGGCAGCACTCAGGTATCATGGTGATCAGTAAATCTCAAATATTTGAATGTGAAGGAGACCTTGGACAGCTGATATCTGCACCAGCGCATTGGGAACGAATAGTGGTTCATCAAAAAGCCAGGGGTAGACAACAGAAGTAATCACACACACTCTTGTTGACCTCAAGAACCTCACTGGAAGTGACATTATAGGACCTTTGAGCCTGAATCCCAGGAAATGATGTGATAAGACCTAGATCCAGATGACATCCTAATAATTGAAGTCACTGAAACCTAGTGTATATCTCAAAGAGAGGAATTATTGCAAAATTACAGGGAGCACAAATAGAGCTATAAAAACCAATAGTGGTTCGGGCCACTAGTGCTAATTTGTAGGGACAATAATTTGCATCTCAATATTGCTGTTGGCTGTATTTGCTCATTTTCATTGTGAATACGTTTTGCCTCATCAATGCTTGTAAGGAACTTGTGGAATCACACAAGTGACTGTTCTGTTCAAAAACATATTTTTCACATATTGACAAAAATGGACTATTGCAACAATTTGACAAAAGGTGGGTTTTCTCACATTTGTTCAATTTTATTTTAGATTATAAAGAGTGCACATTCTACTTCTGGATTTATTTCAATTGTAGCTAAACAAGTGATCTCCCAGTGGGATCTGCAGAAAGGAAGAAGTGTTCAGTAGAATACCGTTTATCTTCTGTGCTTCCTACTGCTTTTGCCATCTCTGAGGCCAGGGGTCGCAAATGCAGGTACAGGGGTCGAAGGGACAAGTCAGGGGCTGCAGACTTAACCCCTAACAACCTATAAATGACGTGTATGACCCCGGGACAGGTGCTATTTGACTCAGTCCACCATGGCTCACACCAGTTTGTGGCCGTGGTCGTCCCCGGACATATGACAACTGTAATCCAGTTATGTTTGTAACTGTGAATAGGGCACCGGTCCTGCTGCCCAGGCCTTATTTCACTTTCCAAATCATGGGGATGAGCATTCAAATACAGCTCTGTGCCAGCTTTCCATGGTGGCTCCATGCTTTTTTAGGTCGAGCCCTGCGTTGCAGCGCATGTGCTGTGCGCTTTGCGAGGCATTGGCTAGCGTCATCGTCCATGGTAAATGCTGGCTTCCGTCTGATAATGAGGCTTCTTAGTCCCTCCTTGTTACCGCCCTGTCTCCTTTTGGATCAGGACTGGATCTTTTACTTGCGGCGTTACGCTATCTCCTTCATTAGTCGGTAAGCACTATGTTTATTTTTCACAATGGCGACAGCTTGTCTGGTATTTGTCTTCAGGGTTTTAGTGTGCGGCTGGAGAGACTGACAACCAAGTCAGCAGAGCCATAGTAGAGCCAAAAAAACAGGTCAACAGAGTCGCTCTAGAGCCAGAGAACCAGGTCATCAGAGCTGCTCTAGAGCCAAAGAACAAGGTCAGCAGAGCTCCTCTAGAGCCAGAATACCATGTCAACAGAGCTACTGTAGAGCCAGAGAACCAGGTCAGCAGACCTGCTTTAGAGTCAGAGAACCAGGCCAGAAGAGCTGCTGTAGAGCCAGAGAACCAGGTCAGCAGAGCTGCTGTAGATCCAGAGAACCAGGTCAGCAGTGCTGCTGTATGGCCAGAGAACTGGGCCAGAGAACCAGGTCAGCGAACCTGGTCAGCAGAGGTGTTGTAGAGCCAGAGAACCAGGTCATCAATCTGGTGTAGAGACAGAGAACTAGGTCAGCAGAGTTGTTGTAGAGCCTTAGAACCAGGTCAGCAATCTGCTATAGAGCCAGAAAACCTGGTCAGCAGAGCCATTGTAAGCTAGAGAACCAGGTCAGCAGAGCCGTTGTAGAGCCTTAGACACAGGTCAGCAGAGCTGCTGTAGAGCCAGAGAACCAGGTCAGCAGAGCCGCTCTATATCCTGAGAACCAGGTCAGTCTGTTGCTGTAGAGCCAGAGAACCAGGTCAGCAGAGCTGCTGTAGAGACAGAGAACCAGGTCGGCAGAGCCGCTGTAGAGCCAGAGAACCAGGCCAGCAGAGCCCTTGTAGAGCTAGAGAACCAGGTCAGCAGATCTGTTGTAGAGCCTGAGACCCAGGTCAGCAGAGCCGCTCTAGAGCCAGAGAACTAGGTCAGCAGAGCAGCTCTAGTGCTATAGAACAAGGTCAGCAGCGCTGCTTTAGAGCCATAGATCCAGGTCAGCAGATCTGCTCTAGAGCCAATAAACCGGGTTAGCAAAGCCGCTCTAGAGCTAGGGAACAAGGTCAGAAGATCTGCTCTAGAGCCAGAGAACCACATCAGCAGAGCTACTCTAGAGCCAGAGAACCAGGCCAGCAGAGCCGCTTTAGAGCCTAAGAACTAGGTGAGCAAACTGCTGTAGAGCCAGAGAACCAGGTCAGCAGAGCCGTTGTAGAGCCAGTGAACCAGATCAGAAGAGCTTCTGTAGAGCCAAAGAACCAGGTGAATAGATCTGCTTTATAGCCAGAAAACCAGGTCAGCAGAGCTGCTGTAGAGCCCGAGAACCAGGTTAGGAGAGCCGCTCTAGAGCCTGATACCCAGGTCAGCAGAGCTGCTGTAGCGCCAGTGAACCAGGTCAGCAGAGCCACTCTAGACTCTGAGAACCAGGTCAGCAAGCTGCTTTAGAGCCAGAGAACCAGGTCAGCAGAGCTACTGTAGAGCGAGAGACCCAGGTCAGCAGAGCCGCTCTAGAGCCTGAGAACGAGGTAAGCAGAGCTTTTGTAGTGCAAGAGATCCAGGTCATCAGAGCAGCTGTAGGGCCAGAGAACCAGGTCAGCAGAGCTGTAGTAGAGCCTGAGACCCAGGTCAGCAGAGCTGCTGTAGAGCCAGAGAGCCACGTCAGCAGAGCTGCTGTAGAGCCAGAGAACCAGGTCTGCAGAGGTGCTCTAGAGCATGAGATTCAGGTCAGCCAGCTGCTGTAGAGCCAGAGAACCAGGTCAGCAAGCTGCTGCAGAGCCAGAGAACCTGGTCAGCAGAGCTGCTGTAGACCCAGAGAACCAGGTCAGCAGAGCTGCTCTATGGCCAGAGAACTGGGCCTAGGAACCAAGTCAGCGAACCTGGTCAGCAGAGGTGTTGTAGAGACAGAGAACCAGGTCATCAATCTGATGTAGAGCCAGAGAACCAGCTCAGCAGAGCTGCAGTAGAGCCAGTGAATCATGTCAGCAAGCTCCTGTAGACCTTGAGAACCAGGTCAGCAGAGCCATTGTAGAGCCATGGAACTAGGCCAGAAGATCTGCTTTAGAGCCTGAGAACCAGGTCAGCAGCCCTGCTGTAGAGTCAGAGAACCAAGTCAGAGGAGCTGCTGTAGAGCCAGAGAACCAAGTCAGCAGAGCTGCTGTAGACCCAGAGAACCAGGTCAGCAGAGCTGCTCTATGGCCAGAGAACTGGGCCAGAGAACCAGGTCAGTGAACCTGGTCAACAGAGGTGTTGTAGAGCCAGAGAACCAGGTCATCAATCTGATGTAAAGCCAGAGAACCAAGTCAGCAGAGCTGCTGTAGAGCCTTAGAACCAGGTCAGCAATCTGCTATAGAGCCATAAAACCTGGTCAGCAGAGCCATTGTACGCCACCGAAACAGGTCAGCAGAGCCGCTGTAGAGCTTTACACACAGGTCGGCAGAGCTGCTGTAGAGCCAGAGAACCAGGTCAGCAGAGCCGCTCTACAGCCTGAGACCCAGGTCAGCAGAGCTGCTGTAGAGCCAGAGAACCAGGTCAGCAGAGCCGCTCTAGAGCCTGAGACCCAGGTCAGCCTGCTGCTGTAGAGCCAGAGAACCAGGTCAGCAAAGCCGCTGTAGAGCCAGAGAACCAGGTCAGCAGTCCTGCTGTAGAGCCATAGAACCAGGTCAGCAAAGCTGTTGTAGAGTTTGAGACCCAGGTCAGCAGACCTGCTCTAGAGCCAGAGAACCAGGTCAGCAGAGCAGCTCTAGAGCCAGAGACCAGGTCAGCAGTGCTGCTGTAGAGCCAGAGAACCAGGTCAGCCTGCTGCTGTAGAGCCAGAGAACCAGGTCAGCAAAGCCGCTGCAGAGCCAGAGAACCAGGTCAGCAGTCCTGCTGTAGAGCCATAGAACCAGGTCAGCAAAGTTGTTGTAGAGTTTGAGACCCAGGTCAGCAGACCTGCTCTAGAGCCAGAGAACCAGGTCAGCAGAGCTGCTGTAGAGCCATAGAACCAGGCCCGCAGATCTGGTCTAAAGCCAGAGAACAGGGTCAGCAGATCTGCTCTAGAGCTAGAGAACCACCTCAGCAGAGCTGTAGAGCCTGAGAGACAGGTCAGCAGAGCCGTTGTAGAGCCAGTGAACCAGGTCAGAAGAGCTGCTGTAGAGCCAAAGAACCGGGTCAGAGGAGCTGCTGTAGAGTCAGAAAACCAGGTCAGCAGGAGCTGCTGTAGAGCCCGAGAACCAGGTCAGCAGAGCCGCTCTAGAGCTTAAGACCCAGGTCAGCAGAGCTGCTGTAGAGCCAGAGAACCAGGTCAGCAGAGCCGCTCTAGACTCTGAGATCCAGGTCAGCAGAGCCGCTCTAGAACCTGAGACCCAGGTCAGCCTGCTTCTGTAGAGCCAGAGAACCTGGTCAGCAGAGCTGCTGTAGAGACAGAGAACCAGGTCAGCAGAGCCACTGTAGAGCCAGAGAACCAGGTCAGCAGTCCTGCTGTAGAGACAGAGAACCAGGTCAGCAGAGCTATTCTAGAGCCATTGAACCAGTTCAGCAGAGCCATTGTGGAGCCATGGAACTAGTTCAGCAGAGCTATTCTAGAGCCATTGAACCAGTTCAGCAGAGCCATTGTAGAGCCTGAGACACATTTCAGCAGAGTTGAGCCAGAGAACCAGGTCAGCAGAGCTGCTGTAGAGCCAGAGAACAAGTTCAGCAGAGCCGCTCTAGAGCCAGAGAACCAGGACAGCAGAGCTGCTGTAAGGCCATAGAACCAGGTCAGTATGGCTGAGGGATAGCTTGGGAACCAGGTCAGCAGAGCCGTTGTAGAGCCATGGAACTAGTTCAGCAGAGCTATTCTAGAGCCATTGAACCAGTTCAGCAGAGCCATTGTAGAGCCTGAGACACATTTCAGCAGAGTTGAGCCAGAGAACCAGGTCAGCAGAGCTGCTGTAGAGCCAGAGAACAAGTTCAGCAGAGCCGCTCTAGAGCCAGAGAACCAGGACAGCAGAGCTGCTGTAAGGCCATAGAACCAGGTCAGCAGAGCTGGTGTAGAGCTTGAGACCCAGGTCATCGGAGCTGCTCTAGAGCCAGAGAACCAACACAACAGAGCTGCTGTAAAGCCATAGAACCAGGTCAGCAAAGCTGGTGTAGAGCCTGAGACCCAGGTCATCAGAGCTGCTGTAGAGCCAGAGAACCAGGTCAATATGGCTGAGAGAGAGCAGCCAGAGAACCAGGTCAGCAGAGCTGCTGTAGAGCCATAGAACCAGGTCAGCAGAGCTGCTGTAGACCCAGAGAACCAGGTCAGCAGAGCTGCTCAATGGCCAGAGAACTGGGCCTAGGAACCAAGTCAGCGAACCTGGTCAGCAGAGGTGTTGTAGAGACAGAGAACCAGGTCATCAATCTGATGTAGAGCCAGAGAACCAGCTCAGCAGAGCTGCAGTAGAGCCAGCGAATCATGTCAGCAAGCTCCTGTAGACCTTGAGAACCAGGTCAGCAGAGCCATTGTAGAGCCATGGAACTAGGCCAGAAGATCTGCTTTAGAGCCTGAGAACCAGGTCAGCAGCCCTGCTGTAGAGTCAGAGAACCAAGTCAGAGGAGCTGCTGTAGAGCCAGAGAACCAAGTCAGCAGAGCTGCTGTAGACCCAGAGAACCAGGTCAGCAGAGCTGCTCTATGGCCAGAGAACTGGGCCAGAGAACCAGGTCAGTGAACCTGGTCAACAGAGGTGTTGTAGAGCCAGAGAACCAGGTCATCAATCTGATGTAAAGCCAGAGAACCAAGTCAGCAGAGCTGCTGTAGAGCCTTAGAACCAGGTCAGCAATCTGCTATAGAGCCATAAAACCTGGTCAGCAGAGCCATTGTACGCCACCGAAACAGGTCAGCAGAGCCGCTGTAGAGCTTTACACACAGGTCGGCAGAGCTGCTGTAGAGCCAGAGAACCAGGTCAGCAGAGCCGCTCTACAGCCTGAGACCCAGGTCAGCAGAGCTGCTGTAGAGCCAGAGAACCAGGTCAGCAGAGCCGCTCTAGAGCCTGAGACCCAGGTCAGCCTGCTGCTGTAGAGCCAGAGAACCAGGTCAGCCAAGCCGCTGTAGAGCCAGAGAACCAGGTCAGCAGTCCTGCTGTAGAGCCATAGAACCAGGTCAGCAAAGCTGTTGTAGAGTTTGAGACCCAGGTCAGCAGACCTGCTCTAGAGCCAGAGAACCAGGTCAGCAGAGCAGCTCTAGAGCCAGAGAACCAGGTCAGCAGTGCTGCTGTAGAGCCAGAGAACCAGGTCAGCCTGCTGCTGTAGAGCCAGAGAACCAGGTCAGCAAAGCCGCTGCAGAGCCAGAGAACCAGGTCAGCAGTCCTGCTGTAGAGCCATAGAACCAGGTCAGCAAAGCTGTTGTAGAGTTTGAGACCCAGGTCAGCAGACCTGCTCTAGAGCCAGAGAACCAGGTCAGCAGAGCAGCTCTAGAGCCAGAGAACCAGGTCAGCAGTGCTGCTGTAGAGCCATAGAACCAGGCCCGCAGATCTGGTCTAAAGCCAGAGAACAGGGTCAGCAGATCTGCTCTAGAGCTAGAGAACCACCTCAGCAGAGCTGTAGAGCCTGAGAGACAGGTCAGCAGAGCCGTTTTAGAGCCAGTGAACCAGGTCAGAAGAGCTGCTGTAGAGCCAAAGAACCGGATCAGAGGAGCTGCTGTAGAGTCAGAAAACCAGGTCAGCAGGAGCTGCTGTAGAGCCCGAGAACCAGGTCAGCAGAGCCGCTCTAGAGCTTAAGACCCAGGTCAGCAGAGCTGCTGTAGAGCCAGAGAACCAGGTCAGCAGAGCCGCTCTAGACTCTGAGATCCAGGTCAGCAGAGCCGCTCTAGAACCTGAGACCCAGGTCAGCCTGCTTCTGTAGAGCCAGAGAACCTGGTCAGCAGAGCTGCTGTAGAGACAGAGAACCAGGTCAGCAGAGCCACTGTAGAACCAGAGAACCAGGTCAGCAGTCCTGCTGTAGAGACAGAGAACCAGGTCAGCAGAGCTATTCTAGAGCCATTGAACCAGTTCAGCAGAGCCATTGTGGAGCCATGGAACTAGTTCAGCAGAGCCGCTCCAGAGCCAGAGAACCAGGACAGCAGAGCTGCTGTAAGGCCATAGAACCAGGTCAGCAGAGCTGGTGTAGAGCTTGAGACCCAGGTCATCGGAGCTGCTCTAGAGCCAGAGAACCAACACAACAGAGCTGCTGTAAAGCCATAGAACCAGGTCAGCAAAGCTGGTGTAGAGCCTGAGACCCAGGTCATCAGAGCTGCTGTAGAGCCAGAGAACCAGGTCAATATGGCTGAGAGAGAGCAGCCAGAGAACCAGGTCAGCAGAGCTGCTGTAGAGCCATAGAACCAGGTCAGCAGAGCTGCTGTAGACCCAGAGAACCAGGTCAGCAGAGCTGCTCAATGGCCAGAGAACTGGGCCTAGGAACCAAGTCAGCGAACCTGGTCAGCAGAGGTGTTGTAGAGACAGAGAACCAGGTCATCAATCTGATGTAGAGCCAGAGAACCAGCTCAGCAGAGCTGCAGTAGAGCCAGCGAATCATGTCAGCAAGCTCCTGTAGACCTTGAGAACCAGGTCAGCAGAGCCATTGTAGAGCCATGGAACTAGGCCAGAAGATCTGCTTTTGAGCCTGAGAACCAGGTCAGCAGCCCTGCTGTAGAGTCAGAGAACCAAGTCAGAGGAGCTGCTGTAGAGCCAGAGAACCAAGTCAGCAGAGCTGCTGTAGACCCAGAGAACCAGGTCAGCAGAGCTGCTCTATGGCCAGAGAACTGGGCCAGAGAACCAGGTCAGTGAACCTGGTCAACAGAGGTGTTGTAGAGCCAGAGAACCAGGTCATCAATCTGATGTAAAGCCAGAGAACCAAGTCAGCAGATCTGCTGTAGAGCCTTAGAACCAGGTCAGCAATCTGCTATAGAGCCATAAAACCTGGTCAGCAGAGCCATTGTACGCCACCGAAACAGGTCAGCAGAGCCGCTGTAGAGCTTTACACACAGGTCGGCAGAGCTGCTGTAGAGCCAGAGAACCAGGTCAGCAGAGCCGCTCTACAGCCTGAGACCCAGGTCAGCAGAGCTGCTGTAGAGCCAGAGAACCAGGTCAGCAGAGCCGCTCTAGAGCCTGAGACCCAGGTCAGCCTGCTGCTGTAGAGCCAGAGAACCAGGTCAGCAAAGCCGCTGTAGAGCCAGAGAACCAGGTCAGCAGTCCTGCTGTAGAGCCATAGAACCAGGTCAGCAAAGCTGTTGTAGAGTTTGAGACCCAGGTCAGCAGACCTGCTCTAGAGCCAGAGAACCAGGTCAGCAGAGCAGCTCTAGAGCCAGAGAACCAGGTCAGCAGTGCTGCTGTAGAGCCAGAGAACCAGGTCAGCCTGCTGCTGTAGAGCCAGAGAACCAGGTCAGCAAAGCCGCTGCAGAGCCAGAGAACCAGGTCAGCAGTCCTGCTGTAGAGCCATAGAACCAGGTCAGCAAAGCTGTTGTAGAGTTTGAGACCCAGGTCAGCAGACCTGCTCTAGAGCCAGAGAACCAGGTCAGCAGAGCAGCTCTAGAGCCAGAGAACCAGGTCAGCAGTGCTGCTGTAGAGCCATAGAACCAGGCCCGCAGATCTGGTCTAAAGCCAGAGAACAGGGTCAGCAGATCTGCTCTAGAGCTAGAGAACCACCTCAGCAGAGCTGTAGAGCCTGAGAGACAGGTCAGCAGAGCCGTTGTAGAGCCAGTGAACCAGGTCAGAAGAGCTGCTGTAGAGCCAAAGAACCGGGTCAGAGGAGCTGCTGTAGAGTCAGAAAACCAGGTCAGCAGGAGCTGCTGTAGAGCCCGAGAACCAGGTCAGCAGAGCCGCTCTAGAGCTTAAGACCCAGGTCAGAAGAGCTGCTGTAGAGCCAGAGAACCAGGTCAGCAGAGCCGCTCTAGACTCTGAGATCCAGGTCAGCAGAGCCGCTCTAGAACCTGAGACCCAGGTCAGCCTGCTTCTGTAGAGCCAGAGAACCTGGTCAGCAGAGCTGCTGTAGAGACAGAGAACCAGGTCAGCAGAGCCACTGTAGAACCAGAGAACCAGGTCAGCAGTCCTGCTGTAGAGACAGAGAACCAGGTCAGCAGAGCTATTCTAGAGCCATTGAACCAGTTCAGCAGAGCCATTGTGGAGCCATGGAACTAGTTCAGCAGAGCTATTCTAGAGCCATTGAACCAGTTCAGCAGAGCCATTGTAGAGCCTGAGACACATTTCAGCAGAGTTGAGCCAGAGAACCAGGTCAGCAGAGCTGCTGTAGAGCCAGAGAACAAGTTCAGCAGAGCCGCTCTAGAGCCAGAGAACCAGGACAGCAGAGCTGCTGTAAGGCCATAGAACCAGGTCAGTATGGCTGAGGGATAGCTTGGGAACCAGGTCAGCAGAGCCGTTGTAGAGCCATGGAACTAGTTCAGCAGAGCTATTCTAGAGCCATTGAACCAGTTCAGCAGAGCCATTGTAGAGCCTGAGACACATTTCAGCAGAGTTGAGCCAGAGAACCAGGTCAGCAGAGCTGCTGTAGAGCCAGAGAACAAGTTCAGCAGAACCGCTCTAGAGCCAGAGAACCAGGACAGCAGAGCTGCTGTAAGGCCATAGAACCAGGTCAGCAGAGCTGGTGTAAAGCCTGAGACCCAGGTCATCGGAGCTGCTCTAGAGCCAGAGAACCAACACAACAGAGCTGCTGTAAAGCCATAGAACCAGGTCAGCAAAGCTGGTGTAGAGCCTGAGACCCAGGTCATCAGAGCTGCTGTAGAGCCAGAGAACCAGGTCAATATGGCTGAGAGAGAGCAGCCAGAGAACCAGGTCAGCAGAGCTGCTGTAGAGCCATAGAACCAGGTCAGCAGAGCTGCTGTAGACCCAGAGAACCAGGTCAGCAGAGCTGCTCAATGGCCGAAGAACTGGGCCAGAGAACCAGGTCAGCGAACCTGGTCAGCAGAGGTGTTGTAGAGCCAGAGAACCAGGTCATCAATCTGATGAAGAGTCAGAGAACCAGGTCAGCAGAGCTGCTGTAGAGCCTTAGAACCAGGTCAGCAATCTGCTATAGAGCCATAAAACCTGGTCAGCAGAGCCATTGTACGCCAGAGAACCAGGTCAGCAGAGCCGTTGTAGAGTCTTAGACACAGGTCAGCAGAGCTGCAGTAGAGCCAGAGAACCAGGGCAGCAGTCCTGCTGTAGAGCCAGAAAACCAGGTCAGAAAAGCTGTTGTAGAGCCTGCGACCCAGGTCAGCAGAGCTGCTCTAGAGCCAGAGAACCAGGTCAGCAGAGCAGCTCTAGAGCCAGAGAACCAGGTCAACAGTGCTGCTGTAGAGCTTTAGAACCTGGTCCGCAGATCTGCTCTAGAGCCAGAGAACAGGGTCAGCAGAGCCACTCTAGAGCCAGGGAACAAGGTCAACAGATCTGCTCTAGAGCTAGAGAACCACCTCAGCAGAGCTGCTCTAGAGCCAGAGAACCATGCCAGCAGAGCCGCAAGAGAGCCCAAGAACCAGGTCAGCAAACTGCTGTAGAGCCTGAGAGACAGGTCAACAGAGCCGTTGTAGAGCCAATTGAACCAGGTCAGAAGAGCTGCTGTAGAGCCAAAGAACCGGGTCAGAAGAGCTGCTGTAGAGCCAGAAAACCAGGTCAGCAGGAGCTGCAGTAGAGCCCGAGAACCAGGTCAGCAGAGCCGCTCTAGAGCCTGAGACCCAGGTCAGCAGAGCTGCTGTAGAGCCAGAGAACCAGGTCAGCAGAGCCGCTCTAGACTCTGAGACCCAGGTCAGCAGAGCCGCTCTAGAACCTGAGACCCAGGTCAGCCTGCTGCTGTAGAGCCAGAGAACCAGGTCAGCAGAGCTGCTGTAGAGACAGAGAACCAGGTCAGCAGAGCCGCTGTAGAACCAGAGAACCAGGTCACCAGTCCTGCTGTAGAGACAGAGAACCAGGTCAGCAGAGCTATTCTAGAGCCATTGAACCAGTTCAGCAGAGCCATTGTGGAGCCTGAGACATATTTCAGCAGAGTTCCTGTTGAGCCAGAGAACCAGGTCAGCAGAGCTGCTGTAGAGCCAGAGAACCAGGTCAGCAGAGCCACTCTAGAGCCAGAGAACCAGGTCGGCAGAGCTGCTCTAGAGCCAGAGAACCAGGACAGCAGAGCTGCTGTAAAGCCATAGAACCCGGTCAGCAGAGCTGGTGTAGAGCCTGAGACCCAGGTCATCAGAGCTGCTGTAGAGCCAGAGAACCAGGTCAGTATGGCTGAGGGATAGCTTGAGAACCAGGTCAGCAGAGCCACTGTAGAGACAGAGAACCAGCGTTGCTGTAGAGCCATAGAACCAGGCCAGCAGAGGCGCTCTAGAGCCGAAGAACCAGGTCAGCAAACTGCTGTAGAGCCATAGAACCAGGTCAGCAGATCTGCTGTAGACCCAGAGAACGAGGTCAGCAGAGCTGCTCTATGGCCAGAGAACTTGGCCATAGAACCAGGTCAGCAAACCTGGTCAGCAGAGGTGTTGTAGAGCCAGAGAACCAGGTAATCAATCTGGTGTAGAGCAACAGAACCAGGTCAGCAGAGCTGCTGTAGAGCCTTAGAACTAGGTCAGCAATCTGCTTTAGTGCCAGAAAACCAGGTCAGCAGAGCCATTGTAAGCCAGAGAACCAGGTCAGCAGAGCCGTTGTAGAGTCTTAGACACAGGTCAGCAGAACTGCTGTAGAGCCAGAGAACCAGGTCAGCAGAGCCGCTCTAGAGCCAGAGAACCAGGCCAGCAGAGCCGCTTTAGAGCCTAAGAACTAGGTCAGCAAACTGCTGTAGAGCCAGATAACCAGATCAGAAGAGCTGCTGTAGAGCCGAAGAACCAGGTGAAGAGATCTGCTTTAGAGCCAGAAAACCAGGTCATCAGAGCTGCTGTAGAGCCAGAGAACCAAGTCAGTATTGCTGAGGGATAGCTTGAGAACCAGGTCAGCAGAGCCACTGCAGAGACAGAGAACCAGGTCAGCAGAGCTATTCTAGAGCCATTGAACCAGTTCAGCAGAGCCATTGTGGAGCCTGAGACATATTTCAGCAGAGTTGCTGTTGAGCCAGAGAACCAGGTCAGCAGAGCTGCAGTAGAGCCAGAGAACCAGGTCAGCAGAGCCGCTCTAGAGCCAGAGAACAAGGTCGGCAGAGCCGCTCTAGAGCCAGAGAACCAGGACAGCAGAGCTGCTGTAAAGCCATAGAACCCGGTCATCAGAGCTGCTGTAGAGCCAGAGAACCAGGTCAGTATGGCTGAGGGATAGCTTGAGAACCAGGTCAGCAGAGCCGTTGTAGAGCCATGGAACTAGTTCAGCAGAGCTATTCTAGAGCCATCGAACCAGTTCAGGAGAGCCATTGTAGAGCCTGAGACATATTTCAGCAGAGTTGCTGTTGAGCCAGAGAGCCAGGTCAGCAGAGCTGCTGTAGAGCCAGAGAACCAGGTCAGCAGAGCCGCTCTAGAGCCAGAGAACCAGGACAGCAGAGCTGCTGTAGAGCCAGAGAACCATGTCAGCAGAGAAGCTCTAGAGCTAGAGAACGAGGTCAGCAGCGTTGCTGTAGAGCCATAGAACCAGGCCAGCAGAGGCGCTCTAGAGCCGAAGAACCAGGTCAGCAAACTGCTGTAGAGCCATAGAACCAGGTCAGCAGATCTGCTGTAGACCCAGAGAACGAGGTCAGCAGAGCTGCTCTATGGCCAGAGAACTTGGCCATAGAACCAGGTCAGCGAACCTGGTCAGCAGAGGTGTTGTAGAGCCAGAGAACCAGGTAATCAATCTGGTGTAGAGCCACAGAACCAGGTCAGCAGAGCTGCTGTAGAGCCTTAGAACTAGGTCAGCAATCTGCTTTAGTGCCAGAAAACCAGGTCAGCAGAGCCATTGTAAGCCAGAGAACCAGGTCAGCAGAGCCGTTGTAGAGTCTTAGACACAGGTCAGCAGAACTGCTGAAGAGCCAGAGAACCAGGTCAGCAGAGCCGCTCTAGAGCCAGAGAACCAGGCCAGCAGAGCCGCTTTAGAGCCTAAGAACTAGGTCAGCAAACTGCTGTAGAGCCAGAGAACCAGATCAGAAGAGCTGCTGTAGAGCCGAAGAACCAGGTGAAGAGATCTGCTTTAGAGCCAGAAAACCAGGTCATCAGAGCTGCTGTAGAGCCAGAGAACCAGGTCAGTATGGCTGAGGGATAGCTTGAGAACCAGGTCAGCAGAGCCACTGTAGAGACAGAGAACCAGGTCAGCAGAGCTATTCTAGAGCCATTGAACCAGTTCAGCAGAGCCATTGTGGAGCCTGAGACATATTTCAGCAGAGTTGCTGTTGAGCCAGAGAACCAGGTCAGCAGAGCTGCAGTAGAGCCAGAGAACCAGGTCCGCAGAGCCGCTCTAGAGCCAGAGAACAAGGTCGGCAGAGCCGCTCTAGAGCCAGAGAACCAGGACAGCAGAGCTGCTGTAAAGCCATAGAACCCGGTCAGCAGAGCTGGTGTAGAGCCTGAGACCCAGGTCATCAGAGCTGCTGTAGAGCCAGAGAACCAGGTCAGTATGGCTGAGGGATAGCTTGAGAACCAGGTCAGCAGAGCCGTTGTAGAGCCATGGAACTAGTTCAGCAGAGCTATTCTAGAGCCATCGAACCAGTTCAGGAGAGCCATTGTAGAGCCTGAGACATATTTCAGCAGAGTTGCTGTTGAGCCAGAGAGCCAGGTCAGCAGAGCTGCTGTAGAGCCAGAGAACCAGGTCAGCAGAGCCGCTCTAGAGCCAGAGAACCAGGACAGCAGAGCTGCTGTAGAGCCAGAGAACCATGTCAGCAGAGAAGCTCTAGAGCTAGAGAACGAGGTCAGCAGCGTTGCTGTAGAGCCATAGAACCAGGCCAGCAGAGGCGCTCTAGAGCCGAAGAACCAGGTCAGCAAACTGCTGTAGAGCCATAGAACCAGGTCAGCAGATCTGCTGTAGACCCAGAGAACGAGGTCAGCAGAGCTGCTCTATGGCCAGAGAACTTTGGCCATAGAACCAGGTCAGCGAACCTGGTCAGCAGAGGTGTTGTAGAGCCAGAGAACCAGGTAATCAATCTGGTGTAGAGCCACAGAACCAGGTCAGCAGAGCTGCTGTAGAGCCTTAGAACTAGGTCAGCAATCTGCTTTAGTGCCAGAAAACCAGGTCAGCAGAGCCATTGTAAGCCAGAGAACCAGGTCAGCAGAGCCGTTGTAGAGTCTTAGACACAGGTCAGCAGAACTGCTGTAGAGCCAGAGAACCAGGTCAGCAGAGCCGCTCTAGAGCCAGAGAACCAGGCCAGCAGAGCCGCTTTAGAGCCTAAGAACTAGGTCAGCAAACTGCTGTAGAGCCAGAGAACCAGATCAGAAGAGCTGCTGTAGAGCCGAAGAACCAGGTGAAGAGATCTGCTTTAGAGCCAGAAAACCAGTCAGCAGAGCTGCTGTAGAGCCCGAGAACCAGGTTAGCAGAGCTGCTCTAGAGCCTGATACCCAGGTCAGCAGAGCTGCTGTAGAGCCAGTGAACCAGGTCAGCAGAGCCACTCTAGACTCTGAGAACCAGGTCAGCAAGCTGCTTTAGAGCCAGAGAACCAGGTCAGCAGAGCTACTGTAGAGCGAGAGACCCAGGTCAGCAGAGCCGCTCTAGAGCCTGAGAACGAGGTAAGCAGAGCTTTTGTAGTGCAAGAGATCCAGGTCATCAGAGCTGCTGTAGGGCCAGAGAACCAGGTCAGCAGAGCTGTTGTAGAGCCTGAGACCCAGCTCCACAGAGCTGCTGTAGAGCCAGAGAACCTGGTCAGAGGAGCCGCTCTAAAGCCTGAGACCCAGGTCAGCAGAGCTGCTGTAGAGCCAGAGAACTAGGTCATCAGCGCTGCTAAAGATCCTGAGACCCAGGTCAGCAAGCTGCTGTAGAGCCAGAGAGCCACGTCAGCAGAGCTGCTGTAGAGCCAGAGAACCAGGTCTGCAGAGCTGCTCTAGAGCATGAGACTCAGGTCAGCCAGCTGCTGTAGAGCCAGAGAACCAGGTCATCAGAGCTGCTCTATGGCCAGAGAACTGGGCCTAGGAACCAAGTCAGCGAACCTGGTCAGCAGAGGTGTTGTAGAGCCAGAGAACCAGGTCATCAATCTGATGTAGAGCCAGAGAACCAGCTCAGCCGAGCTGCGGTAGAGCCAACGAATCATGTCAGCAAGCTCCTGTAGACCTTGAGAACCAGGTCAGCAGAGCCATTGTAGAGCCATGGAACTAGGCCAGTAGATCTGCTTTAGAGCCTGAGAACCAGGTCAGCAGCCCTGCTGTAAAGTTAGAGAACCAGGTCAGCAGAGCTGCTGTAGAGCCAGAGAACCAAGTCAGCAGAGCTGCTGTAGACCCAGAGAACCAGGTCAGCAGAGCTGCTCTATGGCCAGAGAACTGGGCCAGAGAACCAAGTCAGTGAACCTGGTCAACAGAGGTGTTGTAGAGCCAGAGAACCAGGTCATCAATCTGATGTAAAGCCAGAGAACCAGGTCAGCAGAGCTGCTGTAGAGCCTTAGAACCAGGTCAGCAATCTGCTATAGAGCCATAAAACCTGGTCAGCAGAGCCATTGTACGCCACCGAAACAGGTCAGCAGAGCCACTGTAGAGCTTTACACACAGGTCAGAAGAGCTGCTGTAGAGCCAGAGAACCAGGTCAGCAGAGCCGCTCTACAGCCTGAGACCCAGGTCAGCCGAGCTGCTGTGGAGCCAGAGCACCAGGTCAGCAGAGCCGCTCTAGAGCCTGAGACCCAGGTCAGCCTGCTGCTGTATAGCCAGAGAACCAGGTCAGCAAAGCCGCTGTAGAGCCAGAGAACCAGGTCAGCAGTCCTGCTGTAGAGCCATAGAACCAGGTCAGCAAAGCTGTTGTAGAGTTTGAGACCCAGGTCAGCAGACCTGCTCTAGAGCCAGAGAACCAGGTCAGCAGAGCAGCTCTAGAGCCAGAGAACCAGGTCAGCAGTGCTGCTGTAGAGCCATAGAACCAGGCCCGCAGATCTGCTCTAAAGCCAGAGAACAGGGTCAGCAGATCTGCTCTAGAGCTAGAGAACCACCTCAGCAGAGCTGTAGAGCCTGAGAGACAGGTCAGCAGAGCCGTTGTAGAGCCAGTGAACCAGGTCAGAAGAGCTCCTGTAGACCCAAAGAACCGGGTCAGAAGAGCTGCTGTAGAGCCAGAAAACCAGGTCATCAGGACCTGCTGTAGAGCCCGAGAACCAGGTCAGCAGAGCCGCTCTAGAGCTTGAGACCCAGGTCAGCAGAGCCGCTCTAGAACCTGAGACCCAGGTCAGCCTGCTGCTGTAGAGCCAGAGAACCAGGTCAGCAGAGCTGCTGTAGAGACAGAGAACCAGGTCAGCAGAGCCACTGTAAAACCAGAGAACCAGGTCAGCAGTCCTGCTGTAGAGACAGAGAACCAGGTCAGCAGAGCCATTGTCGAGCCTGAGACATATGTCAGCAGAGTTGAGCCAGAGAACCAGGTCAGCAGAGCTGCTGTAGAGCCAGAGAACCAGGTCAGCAGAGCCGCTCTAGACTCTGAGACCCAGGTCAGCAGAGCCGCTCTAGAACCTGAGACCCAGGTCAGCCTGCTGCTGTAGAGCCAGAGAGCCACGTCAGCAGAGCTGCTGTAGAGCCAGAGAACCAGGTCTGCAGAGCTGCTCTAGAGCATGAGACTCAGGTCAGCCAGCTGCTGTAGAGCCAGAGAACCAGGTCATCAGAGCTGCTCTATGGCCAGAGAACTGGGCCTAGGAACCAAGTCAGCGAACCTGGTCAGCAGAGGTGTTGTAGAGCCAGAGAACCAGGTCATCAATCTGATGTAGAGCCAGAGAACCAGCTCAGCCGAGCTGCGGTAGAGCCAACGAATCATGTCAGCAAGCTCCTGTAGACCTTGAGAACCAGGTCAGCAGAGCCATTGTAGAGCCATGGAACTAGGCCAGTAGATCTGCTTTAGAGCCTGAGAACCAGGTCAGCAGCCCTGCTGTAAAGTTAGAGAACCAGGTCAGCAGAGCTGCTGTAGAGCCAGAGAACCAAGTCAGCAGAGCTGCTGTAGACCCAGAGAACCAGGTCAGCAGAGCTGCTCTATGGCCAGAGAACTGGGCCAGAGAACCAAGTCAGTGAACCTGGTCAACAGAGGTGTTGTAGAGCCAGAGAACCAGGTCATCAATCTGATGTAAAGCCAGAGAACCAGGTCAGCAGAGCTGCTGTAGAGCCTTAGAACCAGGTCAGCAATCTGCTATAGAGCCATAAAACCTGGTCAGCAGAGCCATTGTACGCCACCGAAACAGGTCAGCAGAGCCACTGTAGAGCTTTACACACAGGTCAGAAGAGCTGCTGTAGAGCCAGAGAACCAGGTCAGCAGAGCCGCTCTACAGCCTGAGACCCAGGTCAGCCGAGCTGCTGTGGAGCCAGAGCACCAGGTCAGCAGAGCCGCTCTAGAGCCTGAGACCCAGGTCAGCCTGCTGCTGTATAGCCAGAGAACCAGGTCAGCAAAGCCGCTGTAGAGCCAGAGAACCAGGTCAGCAGTCCTGCTGTAGAGCCATAGAACCAGGTCAGCAAAGCTGTTGTAGAGTTTGAGACCCAGGTCAGCAGACCTGCTCTAGAGCCAGAGAACCAGGTCAGCAGAGCAGCTCTAGAGCCAGAGAACCAGGTCAGCAGTGCTGCTGTAGAGCCATAGAACCAGGCCCGCAGATCTGCTCTAAAGCCAGAGAACAGGGTCAGCAGATCTGCTCTAGAGCTAGAGAACCACCTCAGCAGAGCTGTAGAGCCTGAGAGACAGGTCAGCAGAGCCGTTGTAGAGCCAGTGAACCAGGTCAGAAGAGCTCCTGTAGACCCAAAGAACCGGGTCAGAAGAGCTGCTGTAGAGCCAGAAAACCAGGTCATCAGGACCTGCTGTAGAGCCCGAGAACCAGGTCAGCAGAGCCGCTCTAGAGCTTGAGACCCAGGTCAGCAGAGCCGCTCTAGAACCTGAGACCCAGGTCAGCCTGCTGCTGTAGAGCCAGAGAACCAGGTCAGCAGAGCTGCTGTAGAGACAGAGAACCAGGTCAGCAGAGCCACTGTAAAACCAGAGAACCAGGTCAGCAGTCCTGCTGTAGAGACAGAGAACCAGGTCAGCAGAGCCATTGTCGAGCCTGAGACATATGTCAGCAGAGTTGAGCCAGAGAACCAGGTCAGCAGAGCTGCTGTAGAGCCAGAGAACCAGGTCAGCAGAGCCGCTCTAGACTCTGAGACCCAGGTCAGCAGAGCCGCTCTAGAACCTGAGACCCAGGTCAGCCTGCTGCTGTAGAGCCAGAGAACCAGGTCATCGGAGCTGCTCTAGAGCCAGAGAACCAGGACAACAGAGCTGCTGTAAAGCCATGGAACCAGGTCAGCAAAGCTGGTGTAGAGCCTGAGACCCAGGTCATCAGAGCTGCTGTAGAGCCAGAGAACCAGGTCAATATGGCTGAGAGAGCAGCCAGAGAACCAGGTCAGCAGAGCTGCTGTAGAGCCATAGAACCAGGTCAGCAGAGCTGCTGTAGACCCAGAGAACCAGGTCAGCAGAGCTGCTCCATGGCCAGAGAACTGGGCCAGAGAACCAGGTCAGCGAACCTGGTCAGCAGAGGTGTTGTAGAGCCAGAGAACCAGGTCATCAATCTGATGTAGAGTCAGAGAACCAGGTCAGCAGAGCTGCTGTAGAGCCTTAGAACCAGGTCAGCAATCTGCTATAGAGCCATAAAACATGGTCAGCAGAGCCATTGTACGCCAGAGAACCAGGTCAGCAGAGCCGTTGTAGAGTTTTAGACACAGGTCAGCAGGGCTGCAGTAGAGCCAGAGAACCAGGGCAGCAGTCCTGCTGTAGAGCCAGAAAACCAGGTCAGCAAAGCTGTTGTAGAGCCTGAGACCCAGGTCAGCAGAGCTGCTCTAGAGACAGAGAACCAGGTCAGCAGAGCAGCTCTAGATCCAGAGAACCAGGTCAACAGTGCTGCTGTAGAGCTATAGAACCTGGTCTGCAGATCTGTTCTAGAGCCAGAGAACAGGGTCAGCAGAGCCACTCTAGAGCCAGGGAACAAGGTCAACAGATCTGCTCTAGAGCTAGAGAACCACCTCAGCAGAGCTGCTCTAGAGCCAGAGAACCAGCCCAGCAGAGCCGCTCTAGAGCCTAAGAACCAGGTCAGCAAACTGCTGTAGAGCCTGAGAGACAGGTCAGCAGAACCGTTGTAGAGCCAGTGAACCAGGTCAGAAGAGCTGCTGTAGAGCCAAAGAACCGGGTCAGAAGAGCTGCTGTAGAGCCAGAAAACCAGGTCAGCAGGAGCTGCTGTAGAGCCCGAGAACCAGGTCAGTAGAGCCGCTCTAGAGCCTGAGACCCAGGTCAGCAGAGCTGCTGTAGAGCCAGAGAACCAGGTCAGCAAAGTCGCTCTAGACTCTGAGACCCAGGTCAGCAGAGCCGCTCTAGAACCTGAGACCTAGGTCAGCCTGCTGCTGTAGAGCCAGAGAACCAGGTCAGCAGAGCTGCTGTAGAGACAGAGAACCAGGTCAGCAGAGCCGCTGTAGAACCAGAGAACCAGGTAAGCAGTCCTGCTGTAGAGACAGAGAACCAGGTCAGCAGAGCTATTCTAGAGCCATTGAACCAGTTCAGCAGAGCCATTGTGGAGCCAGAGACATATTTCAGCAGAGTTGCTGTTGAGCCAGAGAACCAGGTCAGCAGAGCTGCTGTAGAGCCAGAGAACCAGGTCAGCAGAGCCGCTCTAGAGCCAGAGAACCAGGTCAGCAGAGCCGTTCTAGAGCCAGAGAACCAGGACAGCAGAGCTGCTGTAAAGCCATAGAACCCGGTCAGCAGAGCCGCTCTAGAGCCTGAGACCCAGGTCATCAGAGCTGCTGTAGAGCCAGAGAACCAGGTCAGTATGGCTGAGGGATAGCTTGAGAACCAGGTCAGCAGAGCCACTGTAGAGCCAGAGAACCAGGTCAGCAGTCCTGCTGTAGAGACAGAGAACCAGGTCAGCAGAGCTATTCTAGAGCCAATGAACCAGTTTAGCAGAGCCATTGTGGAGCCTCAGGCATATTTCAGCAGAGTTGCTGTTGCGCCAGAGAACCAGGTCAGCAGAGCTGCAGTAGAGCCAGAGAACCAGGTCAGCAGAGCCGCTCTAAAGCCAGAGAAGCAGGACAGCAGAGCTGCTGTAAAGCCATAGAACCCGGTCAGCAGAGCTGGTGTAGAGCCTGAGACCCAGGTCATCAGAGCTGCTGTAGAGCCAGAGAACCAGGTCAGTATGGCTGAGGGATAGCTTGAGAACCAGATCAGCAGAGCCGTTGTAGAGCCATGGAACTAGTTCAGCAGAGCTATTCTAGAGCCATCGAACCAGTTCAGGAGAGCCATTGTAGAGCCTGAGACATATTTCAGGGATCACTGAAATTATATCGACTACCAAAATATCGAGTAACTAAAATATCGAGGAAAAAATATCGAGGGACATAATATCGAGTTCCTATCTTTACAAAGGTAAGTACAAAAATATCGAGTTTAAAATATCGAGTATTAAAAATATAGACTGTCAAAATATCGTTTTTTTATGTCTTTAAAATAATTTGAAAAGTATTATAATAATAAATATATTTAATATAAACATTATTAAAATTATTAAAGAAATGTAACATTATTAAATATTTAATGTAACTTAAAAAAATATAAAAAATATAATACATATATATATATATAAATACATATTTATATGCCTTTAAATTAAATTACAACTAATATATTAATAAATATATTTAATATAAACATTATTAACATTATTAAATACATGTAACATTATTAAATAATTAATGTAACTTTAAAAAATATATATAAAAAAATTAATACATATATATATAAATACATATTAATTAATATAACATATATAATAAATTTACTGTAGCATAGAAAAAGGTTTAAATTTAATGTAACCACTCCAGTGGGTGCTAAATTAGGGAGATCGTTGGATAGCGTAGGGGTAAAAATTACTATTCCCACTCCAGTGGGTGAAAGAGTAGGGAAAGCGTTGGATAGCGTAGGGGTAAAAATTACTATTCCCACTCCAGTGGGTGCAACAGTAGGGAAAGCGTTGGACAGCGTAGGGGTAAAAATTACTATTCCCACTCCAGTGGGTGCAAGAGTAGGGAAAGCGTTGGATAGCGTAGGGGTAAAAATTACTATTCCCACTCCAGTGGGTGCAACAGTAGGGAAAGCGTTGGATAGCGTAGGGGTAAAAACTTACTATTCCCACTCCAGTGGGTGCAACAGTAGGGAAAGCGCTGGATAGCGTAGGGGTAAAAATTACTATTCCCACTCCAGTGGGTGCAACAGTAGGGAAAGCGCTGGATAGCGTAGGGGTTAAAATTACTATTCCCACTCCAAAGAGTGCAACAGTAGGGAAAGCACTGGATAGCGTAGAGGTAAAAATTACCATTCCCACTCCAGTGGGTGCAACAGTAGGGAAAGCGCTGGATAGCGTAGGGGTAAAAATTACTATTCCCACTCCAGTGGTGCAACAGTAGGGAAAGCGCTGGATAGCGTAGGGGTTAAAATTACTATTCCCACTCCAAAGAGTGCAACAGTAGGGAAAGCACTGGATAGCGTAGGGGTAAAAATTTACTATTCCCACTCCAGTGGGTGCAACAGTAGGGAAAGCGCTGGATAGCGTAGGGGTTACAATTACTATTCCCACTCCGAAGAGTGCAACAGTAGGGAAAGCACTGGATAGCGTAGGGGTAAAAATTACTATTCCCACTCCAGTGGGTGCAACAGTAGGGAAAGCGCTGGATAGCGTAGGGGTAAAAATTACTATTCCCACTCCAGTGAGTGCAACAGTAGGGAAAGTAAATACTTTATATATATATATATATATAATTAATATAAATATAAATAGCAATTAAAATTAATTACCAATACCAATTAATTTGTATTACCAATTATATTTTATTTAATTAACAATTAATAATTAATTAACAGTTATAATTAATGTACATATTTAATTAATTATAATTAAATTACTTCCCACCCTATTCCCCTAAAAACCCACAACCCACTAAAGAAAATTATTTACTAAAAATTAATTTTTTATCAATTATTCAATTATAATTAATTACCAATTATATTTTATTTAATTAGCAATTATCAATTATTTAACAATTATAATTAATTTACATAATTAATTAATTATAATTAAATTACCTCCCACCCTATTCCCCTATAAACCCACAACCCGCTATATAAAACAATGTACTAAAAAACTTTTTTTATCAATTAATCAATTAAAATTAATGACCAATTATTTTACAATTATTTACAAATTAATACTTAATTAACAATAATTATTATTGTACATATTTAATTAATTATAATTAAATTACTTCCCACCCTATTCCCCTATAAACCCACAACCCGCTATAGAAAATAATGCACTAAAAATTATTTATTTATCAATTATTCTATTATAATTAATTACCAATTAGATTTTAATTAATTAACATTTATTAATTAATTAACAATTACAATTACATTACATGATTAATTAATTATAATTAAATTACTTCCCACCCTATTCCCCTATAAACCCACAACCCGCTACAGATTTATATTACACAATTATTAAAAAATATTAAAAACGTACCTTATTTTCTGTCTAGTCGATATTATGTCTAGTCTATATTTTTGATTCGATATTTTGGCTATTATTATCGATATTATTCGATATTTTTGTAGTCTATATTATGTCTGGTCGATATTTTGGCTAGTCTATATTTTTTACTCGATATTTTGTCCAAACGATATTTTGGAATCGATATTATGTCTGTTTACCATATTTCAGCAGAGTTGCTGTTGAGCCAGAGAACCAGGTCAGCAGAGCTGCTGTAGAGCCAGAGAACCAGGTCAGCAGAGCCGCTCTAGAGCAGAGAACCAGGACAGCAGAGCTGCTGTAGAGCCAGAGAACCATGTCAGCAGAGAAGCTCTAGAGCTAGAGAACGAGGTCAGCAGCGTTGCTGTAGAGCCATAGAACCAGGCCAGCAGAGCCGCTCTAGAGCCCAAGAACCAGGTCAGCAAACTGCTGTAGAGCAATAGAACCAGGTCAGCAGAGCTGCTGTAGACCCAGAGAACGAGGTCAGCAGAGCTGCTCTATGGCCAGAGAACTTGGCCATAGAACCAGGCCAGCGAACCTGGTCAGCAGAGGTGTTGTAGAGCCAGAGAACCAGGTAATCAATCTGGTGTAGAACCACAGAACCAGGTCAGCAGAGCTGCTGTATAGCCTTAGAACCAGGTCAGCAATCTGATTTAGTGCCAGAAAACCAGGTCAGCAGAGCCATTGTAAGCCAGAGAACCAGGTCAGCAGAGCCGTTGTAGAGTCTTAGACACAGGTCAGCAGAGCTGCTGTAGAGCCAGAGAACCAGGTCAGCAGAGCCGCTCTAGAGCCTGAGATCCAGGTCAGCAGAGCTGCTTTATAGCCAGAGAACCAGGTCAGCAGAACTGCTTTAGAGGGAGAGAACAAGGTCAGCAGAGCCGCTGTGGAACCAGAGAACCAGGTCAGCAGTCCTGCTGTAGAGCCAGAGAACCATGTCAGCAGAGCAGCTCTAGAGCCAGAGAACCAGGTCAGCAGCGTTGCTGTAGAGCCATAGAACCATGCCAGCAGAGCCGCTCTAGAGCCCAAGAACCAGGTCAGCAAACTGCCGTAGAGCCAGAGAACCAGGTAAGCAGAGCCGTTGTAGAGCCAGTGAACCAGGTCAGGAGAGCTGCTGTAGAGCCAAAGAACCAGGTCAGAAGATCTGTTGTACAGCCAGAAAACCAGGTCAGCAGAGCTGCTGTAGAGCCCGAGAACCAAGTTAGCAGAACCACTCTAGAGCCTGAGAACCTGTCAGCAGAGCAGTTGTAGAGCCTGAGCTGTTGTAGAGCGAGTGAACCAGGTCAGAAGAGCTGCTGTAGAGCCAGAAAAACAGGTCAGCGGAGCTGCTGTAGAGCCAGTGAACCAGGTCAAAAGAGCTGCTGTAGAGCCAAAGAACCAGGTCAGCAGAGCAGCTCTAGAGCCTGAGAACCAGGTCAGCAGACCTGCTGTAGAGTCAGAGAACCAGGTCAGCAGAGCTGCTGTAGAGCAAGAGAAGCAGGTCAGCAGAGCTGCCGTAGAGCCAAAGAAACCAGGTCAGCAGAGCCGCTCTAGAACCAGAGAACAACGTCAGCAGAGCTGCTGTAGAGTCAGAGAAGCAGGTCAGCAGAGCTGTTGTAGAGCCTGAGACCCAGGTCAGAACAGGTTATGCAGGGACTAGAGAGCGTAATTAGACACAGAAGAGGTGCAATTATGCAGCTTAATAGTGCACATTCTGTCGCAATATTTTGCTATTTTGTCATTTTACAACACAGTGGTACTGTCTGGGCAAACGTTTGTCCTCATTAGCAGCACTCTAACACCCGAATGCAGCCGTCAGCAACGACATTGTGTCAGTTAATCTTTGCAAAGCGTTTGCCCCACGGGGGACCAAGGCAGATGCTTTTTAAAGCTTCTTTTGATCTATCTGAGCTACAATCAATGTTTGCAATTGATACAGAGGATCTGAATCATGCAGCAAGTGTGGAAAATATGTAAATACTCCATGAATGTGGCGGCCACAATATTGAGTTATTCTAGGTGTCCTACCTATGAGCAAAGACCTGTAGTGTAATGCCCTCGATTTACTGACTGTGTTGTAAATCCATGTGTTATAAATCCATGGAACAGTACTCCAGAAGAATATTTGGGCAAAAAATAACCTTGAGGTATACTGATTCTGTGGTATTGATAAAGTAAGGGTAAAAGTGGAGGCCTTACAAGGTCACTGAAGTCAGGAAGGAATGGGAAATTGTAATGTAATGTAACTTGTACTTGTAAAGCACACTAATACCCCAACTGGGGTGTCCTGGCGCTGTAACGCATACCACTGTGGAACCCTTCCTGGCTTTTCCCTGTGAGATGTCCACTCCTGGACACCCCTAAGGTGAAGCCAGGCATCCCAGCGCTGTTGGGGCCGTTGTGGAGATTAAGCAAGCTATTGCCCAGAGTTGCAGAGTGGGACCCATGATTAGAATAGGCACCGAGGCGAGAATTATCAGGTCTGAGGAAATTGAGCCCAAGACCCGCCGAGGCGAGAATTGAACCCTGGTCCCAGGCCAGAGCTCTGTATCAGGGTCTGCCGCTCTAACCATTGAGCCACACTTCTCCTGTTCTGGACAGCATTGTCATTCTCCAGGTAGGAATTTCCATGCAGGGCAGTGCCAAGTAGCTGGATGAAACAAGCATTTGCAATGCAATAGGTCTCTAATTTACGCGAGTTGAAGCTATTGGCATTGTAAATGACAATGTCTTTAATTTATGTTTTAAAAACCAAAACATTAAAAAAAGTGCATTGTCATTTACAATGCCAATAGCTCAAACTTGCGTAAATGCGAGACCTATTGCATTGCAAATGCTTGTTTAAACACCAACCAAGTGCTCATGGGTAGAAGCATTCTCTATTTTACTTATACCAATCAGCAAGCGCTCCCTAAAACAATGTGTAAAAGTTGGTGTTGTAAATGTTGATCCTTGGTTGCAACTAACTACGGATGGATAGGTATAGCTGCAACATTTTTACTATCTCATTCGTAGCTGCAGTAGTACTACTGTGGTTAAAGCTTGCTTCTGACTATGATTCGGTGTCTGTGTGATGGAGAGGTGATTTATCACACCTTCTTTTCCAGGCCACCACACCCCTCTTTATCAACCAATCTCCCGGTTGACCTGGGGTAGTGTCCGGGTGCAGGTCCTTGTCTTGCTCATCCATCTCCAATAACACTACACCTCGCACATCCACCACCTTGACCTCTACATGCCCAACAAGCCATCCTTTCACACCGGCAGCAGAAGGGTTAATGATCATTGCAAAGTATACATTATCAGTGCAGACCTACTCTCATTGCCCAGTCCCAGCACAACATGCATATGATAAAAAGAGGCACTTACCAAAGCATGTCACCGCTCCTGTAGATAGAGAGAGAAAATAAATATTATTTATATCTCAAAGAAGTTAATAAGCAAACTTCAAATACTGAGCACTTGCAATAGTGGTAAAACTCAACAATATCTATCAAACCACATCTTGGCCCGGATTTCAGAGGTTGACTTAAGGGTTTTGTAGGGCCGTCCTGGCAGAGATTAGAACGCAAATCACAGTAATACATGCACTAAAGAGCCGTCCGTTTCTGCTATGATGCTGCGGTACGCAATGTTATAACTTTTTTGTAACATTGACGTGCGCAACCCTTGCTACCACTCTCAACCCACAGGGTGGAGTTTATTCACTACTGCATCGGACACGCCGCAATTTACACAATGGGAAAACACACTGTCACATTGAGTTTCTATATGGTGTGCAGGCGTGTGTCTAGCGAGTGCCCTCCCGCTGATAGAGTGGATGTGGATAGAGCTTACAACTTTTGAAGGGTGCATGAAATGAGCCCCCCTAAACCCTCTGGAGCAGGCAGGCCAAGGACTAAAACGGCGATTCTCTTCTGGAGGCAAGTGTGTTACAGTCACAACGATACGTTACAGTCACAGTGAGGCTGAGACCCAAGCTCATCAAGCCAGAAGTACTACTGATGGCAAAGAAGCAGAGGCCCTTCTAAAGAGCCTCTCCATATGTTCCAATACATGGAAGGGTGGATGACTTAATTCTGTTATGTTTTTTTGTTAGAGAATACACACACTGCAGGAAACCTACACCACTTCACGTAGATATTTGCAGAAGTTAACATAAGGTCTTTGCAATCAGACTGGAGAGATGGCGAATATTATGTGTGATAGAATTATATATTTTCCAGCGGAGGTACTAGAGGATATCAGTAGTAAGGCAGCAGCAAAATATTTAGCTAAGAAAGAGCAATCTTTTGAGCTAAGCGAGAGAGTCGGCCATATTCTGGCTATCCGGACTAGAAAGCAATTAGCTTCAGGGGAAATAAAGGAGATTATGGACAATCAAGAATTATATATTTTCCGGGCATGAGCAGAAACTCGTCTGTAGTTTTGCCGCATAACTAGAGACAAGCGTTTTTGGAAGGTCTGCACCACTGTGTGTATTATTCTGCAGGGGGCGAAGAGTCCATATCTGGAGGCTGATTTGGCAGGACAGTCCATGTTTGGAAATGTTGTGCGCTTTGAGCCTTGACAAATGGCGTCTGACAGCGAATAGCGTGAAAACTTGAGGAGCACTGAGCCATGTTGCCTACTACCGTTTGCACTGCATACATGCTCTGCACCTTGAAAGAGCCATTGACCTCCTCTGAGTGATCTAAGGGAAAGAAGTATCCAGAGAGTCTCTGTAGCTGATGTTGAAAGAATCCTTATATTAATTAATGATCAGCAGAATGAGCATATCAATAAGACATTTTGTGCAAAGGAACAATATTCTGGATGAATAGGTCAGAAGAAGTTTTGGTGGGTATAAATATAAATTGTGTAGTGACTGGTTGCTGGTAATTGCACAACACAAAACATTACACACATCAACATTAAGGGGCTTATTTACAAGCCCCTTGCGCCACCGAAGCATCACTGTTAATGTGGGTAACAGTGACGCAAGGATATTGTAAATAAGCCGCTACATATCTATTGAGAGGATACTGCAGTAGCATCAGTGTGGTGGAGTGATCCTTCAGGGGCATTTTGGATGCGTTTAGTGCTGAGAATGAGCTAGAGTCACTGGGAAGGGAGTTCCAGCAGAGGTCCTAGTAGGCAGAAAGGAGCAGCATTTGAATGCTGCATACAGAGGTCTTGCCATGATATGGAGACTTTGAATGTAGATAGGTCGTTCAGCCGGTACCATCTGCGGCTTTGAAAATAAGGTTTATGTGGTTGTAAATAGCTACAGTTATCCCTAATAACATGTCGGCTTGGTGACATAATGTGATGTAGGTATATGTATGAGAAGACTGTAAAAAGTTCTAGCAGCAATGTTTATCAGTGGTTTCAAAGGGGTTTGTCAACTAACAGACTTTGCAAAAGTCCAGCTTGAAGAGGACTAATGAGAAGATAAGGGTCTGTGATATCGTGAAAACAATGCCTGAACGGATTTGACCTGTGTTCAGTGGCTGGAATCTTGTGGCTGAGACTATGTTGGTCATGAATGTGCACACGGTCATTTTAGAATCAAAGTGTGAAATAGGGTTCCTGGATGATGATTCTGTGGCCATGTTGTTTGGCAGAAAATTACCAGGAAGGTGAGAAGCAGGAGGTGCTGAAGTTGGAGGAAAATAGATTATTTTGGTTTTGAATGAATTCAACATGAGTGACCATATGGCCATCCAGTGATAGTTTTCTGTGAGGCAGTTAGAGACGCATAAGCTGAAAACATACGGCAAAAAAGTTCAAGAGGGGATCGCTTAAGAGAACTGAACACCGAAACCACCATGCTGCCTAAGAGATCTAGTTGACGGGGCAGCGGCAGAACTCCACTTTTCCCACCTGCATGTGACCACTGGAGACATTGGAGAAAAATCCCATCTAGCCCTAGAATACAGTAAGACTGCCCCAGCAGATTGCATGGGAGTGTGAAGCTATAATAATTTTACTTTTCAAAGGGAAGAAGTAAATGACTAATATTCTCTTCAGCTGACAATCTGTGCCCAGACCTGTCTGAGACGACTAATTTCACATCATATAGATGCACCCACCCACGATGCTGCCAGGATGACCTACTGAAGCAACTAACGAGGAAGTCAACCTTCTCAGAGGACATGCTGTGACCATTTCTGCAGGGTAGTGCCAAATGATCAAGTGACCTAACTTCTGGCTGGAGGCCACCTGCAGAAGATAAGTTGTGATAGCATCTTCAAGCAGAGACACCAAGAAGGAAGGAATCTTATTCAATGAGTCGCTAGTGCTCCTTATCCACCAGCCACAATGAATTGTGACTATACCAATCTCCAACCTCAAGCAACAACATGTCACTCTGCCTGACAGGTGTGCATGTAGCAGCCATAGCACAGAACGCCGTTTCTGCGTGAAAGGAGCTATAGTTTGTCAGGAATCTTTTGCACTTTGATATAAAATAGGCCCAAGAGGTGGAATACAAAATCTGCCTTTAGGCGCATTCCACTCTCAGAGGAAGGTTGAGGTACCATGAAGCCACTGCTATTGAAGGCGAGAGGAGGCAGAGGTAGAAGCATGAATAATCCAGGAGTCTTGAAATCTGTAAATTGCACCAATCTTAGTAGCCTGGAAGAAGACGAATGAAGACCATGTGTGCCGTGTCCATTGAACCCCCAACAACCACACATGCTCCTTTGTCAGCAATGGTTCAAGTGCGTAAATACCCTTGGTCGACTGATCTGAATTCATTGGTTCTCGTTTCTGAATTTCAGACATGGGTAATGCTGGACACCAATGAATAAAAAAACTGACAAAATGCATAAATCGTCCAGCTTTCTACTTTGCTTCTGCAGGTTTAGGGGGCCCCAGAGAGTATTCAGAGAACTCCCCTTCATCCCCCAATCTTTCAGCAGCTCATGGAATGCACGGTGAGAGTCCTGAAGATCGTAGAAGTTGTAGTCTGCTTGAATGAAATCATTGTCTTCAGAAACACACTGAAGAAGTGCTAGCAAGGATTCTAGTATGTACCGGATTGCCTGCATGAACTGAGCTCAGGAGTGGTCTCTTAACAAATGGTGCTTTTGTCACTGCTGTGTCAAGCCGGTGGGCCTCTTTTTCCCCAGCGAAAGGCATTGAGTGGGACCTAGTGAAAGTGGAGGCCCTGAGGACATTGCTTCACCTCAACATGGGGAAAGACTAGCAAACTTTTCCGGGTGTGTGATGATCACACGATTTGTGACTTGGGTACCCAAAATCCCCCATGCACCGACTGAGCAGATAATGTCATTTCCTCGGAATACTAAAGAGGAACAGAACACTGGTGCTCTTGAGCCGCTTCATCACAAGGTCCAGGAGCTCTTTAGATTCAGGTGCGCCCAGCTATGACCGTGCTTGCTTCATGTACATGACAGCCATGAGGGTTTAGGTTTTGTGACAGGGAAGGGTTAGGTCCACACAGATACTCCAACCTCACTGTGTCAGGGTCAGTAAAGAACTATGAAATTCGCAATCTTGAGTGCAACACTTTAGAAGGGAACATAGCTGAGAAATTATTTCAAGCTTTGTGTGGCCAGGTTCCTCATGAGAACCGACAACAACTCTCTCACTTTCATAAAGACACAGGCAAAGTTGGATGCCACTGACATTATACGTATCGGGCCAAATACATACAAATTCCAGTTCTATTGCAGGTCAGGTAAGAAGACCATCAATGCAGATGTCCTGGCCAGACACCGGCATCTCAAAGAGACCAAATCCAAACAGAAAAACTTCCTGCTGTTCAGATTGCCTTGCACAGAAGAGGGGGAACACAGCCTATACATGTACTGGATTTATGACTTGGATATCAGGTAGTGGTATTTAACATCCTATGCCGTTATGCCAGACTGCACCACTGGGGTTTGGTGTTGGAGGTGGTGGCACATTATGCCAAACCGACTCTGTGTACTCCAAAAAGTAGTAACAGAAAGTAACCGTCTCATCATGTGCTCCGATAGCCGGCCGTGAACTCTCTAAAGGTTGCACATTAAACATTTAGAATACAAAGCATGATCGTCTCTGGAACAATAAGGAGAGAATCTTTCCAACAAACAGAGATGGATTAATTGGCTATAACGTGGTACAATACTGGTAGACCTTTTTGGTTCATCAGGATTAATAAAGTAGTCAGGAAATTTGAACCCCCTCCAAGACAGAAAGCCTCAACTTCCTTACATTAAGGAGAGTTAATGAAAACTATCTTTTGTGGGGACCAGAAAGAACAGATACAGCTACTTCCATCATAAGTAATATTCTTAATAAAAACAGATGAGGAGCTGATCTGGCTGATATATTGCCTGGCTCCTCATCAGGGCAACATTTCTCTACTTGAGGCGCGCCAGAGGGGAAGACGAGCATAAATGATAGCTTGGCATTCCCTGAGACAACCCCAGGGCAATTCTAGATATAGGACATTGTCACATGCGCCAGAAAATCTGTTTAGGAAAATATTGGTTACAATGTACTGTGGGAAAAGTGAGGTTAATGAGAGGTGCTGGAGGAGTAAACCCGAGAAAGGGAACCAGTTCCTTAATTATGATGACTGCAACTGCTGAAGAACTTTGGCCTGGAATCCTTTTGAACTTTCAGAGGGTTATAGGAGGGAATCTCCCCGAAGACAAACTGTTTGGTGCTCTTCAATTACCTGAACGTAAGCAACAGTTTTCCATATGAGACCAAACTCTGGATTAAACAAACATTTGCAATGCAATCGGTCTCTCCTTTGGGACCTTATGTGTATTTAGCTATGCAGCACATTAGCCTGGGTGCTGAAACATCTACTGCTCTTTAACATGGACGGAAAGTAAGCACTAAACTGCATGACATGCCAGGTATGAGATTACAGGGAGAGAAATATTTCCTTTCAGCTGGAAATGGTAAATTTCAAAGCGCTGTGTTTAATATAAAATCAGGGCCTTCAGTGGTCATATCACTGGAAAATACAACATTTGAAAAAAATATTATTGTCTACGGGTGCTCGTGTAAGACAATTTCTATGGACTGCAATCTAGAGAATTCTAAAGGGATATTTTACTGACCTCTGCTGGTCGTTTTCTATCAAGAAAGTTACATAGAGGCATTAGTCAGAAAAAAAAAGCCCCTCAGCAGACAGCAATTCTGGTATTTTACTGACCTCTACTGGTCGTTTTCTGTCAAGACACTTAAATAGAGGCAATTGAACAGAAAAAAAGTCCCTAAGGGAAAGCAGACAATTCCTAGGGCTGATCTCCTGAGCCCACAAAGTACATTCACATATAAGTATATACTAAAGTCAAGACAAGACAAGAGGTCTTGAATGCTCGACCTTAAAAGGGGTTCCAACTGACAAAATGACTACTGCCGAGAAAATAAATATTAACTAAAGGACCCAAAGTTAACAATTGCTTAAAAACATTTAAACCCTATGTGGTTTAGGGGACCGAGAGGACTTCTTCAAGGCTATTTAAGTGGATTGGATTTTAATTTATCTTTTCACTCATTCTTAATGTTCTTTAGTTTCAAATGTTATATTTCTGTATATTGTGTAGTAAAGAGTTCACAGAGTTGTAAAAACTATTAGTGAATGATTTTTAAATTTACAAGTGACAGATAAACTGAGGGAAAATTACAGAAAAATCCTTTGATCAAATTGAGTTTGTTTAAACGTAATTATATTCCCCGTTAAGCGTGTCCTCCGGTGATTACATTTCATTTACCCCTAACTTTTTCGAGGAACAGAAACTGATCAAGGGTTTTCCAAAAGTTCAAAAGTAGCTTTTCAAAGAAGCCTTCTGGATTACTCACTTTGGCAGTACTTCAAAATAGTATGGATGTCAAATTTATTAATTCTCTTTTACTATTACATTGTATGTGTTGGTAAAAAAGTCATGCGAGGCAGCAGCCTAATACTCCTCTGGGAATAACTAAAAAATAACCCATGTCCTGAAACAGTCTTTTGAAAGATGCCCCCAGTTTGAAAAGCCCAGGAGGCAGTGCAGTACATGACTCATCCTTCAAAATAGACATTTGACGCACATCGGCACTTCATTTGTCATCATTGCTGTGAATTTTTAATTTGCACGAATTTAAAATCAAATGCAACTTTTCAGTGTTGCCATTTGCTATCAGCTTTTCGTGCCTCTTCCCCATGTTCCCAACTTTATAGTCCACTTATGTCATCACTAACCATAACACCAGAGTCTGTCTTATTGTCCCTCTTGTTGGTGATGCATATGTTTCTGGCTCCTTGGAGATTCAGTCCTGGTCACTCATTGACTTGCCCTCAATTCTTAAATCTGGCCCATCTCAGAATGAAGGTTTTAATTTAGAGTCAGTTATAATTCAGGAAGCACTCATTACAGGGACCTGATATATCTTCACTGGTTTTCTAGCATGTTCAGAAGCAGAAATATGGACTTTTCTTTGTGGGAAAATATTTCACTGGATTCTCTTTGGGCATCAGTTGTCAACATTTAAAGGGGTGCTGCAGTACTGTTCATCATACAGCTCTGGACCTGTGTTAGCATGATACCCCACACGCAAACGCACTGCATATGGTTGATTGATAGTCTAGCATAGATATTGGTAAATATGAAACAAGTATAAATAATAGAAACATTTTCATCCAAAAATCAGTTCATAGGAAAATAATTTAAGGCCTATTTCCATAAATGACTAAAATATCATGGGTTAGAGACTAGAAGAACACTTGGGGTTTGTTTACTGTAGAATTGTGAATTTTTCAGCGAAGAGCAATTTGCCATGAAATATGTATCAATGTAATGAACCAGACCATCGGGAGCTCAAAGACTGAAAAGATTGAGAGTTGCTTCAAAGAAGCCGTGTGGGGTGAGTCTGGACAGAGAATATAAAATAAAGGGGAGCAAACTGAGAGGAGGCGAAAATTGATGCTCGACAGACAAACAGGTGTAAAGAGAAGTCCAGACCTTTTTGATAGTTAAGTAAAGGGACGTGTAGTATATAATGAAATGGAGAAAGACATTTCATGTACCGTGGACAGCTACGTTTAGTTTGAAACAAAAATATACAGGGAAGGTAGTGGGTTATATCCAGGTCACAACAAGAGGAAAAAAGAGTCATTGTTGGAGTCAAGGAGGTAAACCCACTCTCTTATTTTAATAACAATGTGACCAACAGATTTATGTTACTCTGCTCGAGATAGTGTAGAGCTGACAATCACGACCCAGGTGGGGCTCGGGCAAGACGTGCCCTGGAATGGACAAATGAAAGACCCTGGATGGATTTCACTGGAGTACTGAGGCCTTCGAGTGTGTTCATGATCATCCTGAGGCCTTTAGATGGTTACCAGTGTCAAAGAATGAAGAGTTTGACCCCTCAGTTATCCTAGTACCGATGAAGACCAGAGTACTTGATTATTCGGATATGAGTCGGAGTCCTTCCCTCACCCATTCTCTCCCAAGTGAGTAGTAAGCATCGCATTAGTATGGAGCTTCTACTCATTGCATGTCTGTGTGTTGGTCAACAAGATGCCTATAATTACATTGGCAAAGAGCCTGGGTCATAATCAAGATGACGGCGAAAAAGATCAGATGAAAGATCTTTTGTGAACTTGGAACAGGTTGGTTCTGCACCGAAGAAGAACACATGACAATTTTGGATTTTAGGTACTGGAGGAAGAGAAACTGTGATCTAATGTGCAGCACCTTAGGGAGAAGGTTGATTAATAGTTCACCTGTTGATATACAATTTGTAATCATAGAGGGAATGGCAAGCTTGCTTTCGAGACAGGATAGAACGTTGATATAAAGCTGTTTGCAATCATGCACATACAATAAACATATTCCTATGTATTATGTTACAGCAGTGAACAGTATTCTGTTGAGACCATCAGAATACCAACATTCTGGACAGTTTGACATTTCTTACAATTACAAGTAGAGAATAATATTCTAGCCTTGGTGGAAAGGACTTTATCTTTAAGAATTTGACTTAGAGCACCTGGAATAAGATGGATAAGCAGACCACATTCTTAGACGAATGATGACCTTCTTGTAAAAGAAAATGGCCATCTGGATGTCATTCTATACATCCTGCCTCCTAGATTAAATTAAAATTTTCTACGCATAGGGGAATCAAGCCCTTCCAAGGAATAGCATTCAACTGAGATGTACATTTCTTTTAGCTCATTGTTTATGGTTCCATTTAGAATGAGTCAGTTTTGCATCCAGTGTTCAGTATTTAAAATGCTCCTATGTATGTTACGAAATTCTTTGGTGCTCCATTTGGATTGGTTGGGTCTCGTGTGTGGTCGGCAGGCATATGACTGGAACTGGAGGCTAACCAAGTGCTTGAGTAACAAACTAGAGGATGTGGCCAAGTCAAATCCCTGTGTCTGTATACAATAATTCCAGGCCCTAGCTGGACCGCCTTTGCATATTGAAGACATTGTCTGCCATGGTCATCCAACTTTATAAAACTGAAACATGCAGCGCTGGTCTCCTCAGCTGCTTCTCCTGCAGGTGTAGGTGAGGGCTGAAGGCTTACTTCCCCATAGCTTTCTCCCTACCGCTCAGTGCTCTAATGCTTTTGTGGGACAAAATGCAACAATCTGCTTTTGATTCAATCAGGGAGGAGATTGTTCAAGCGGGTGTGTTGACCCCTTTTCAGAGTGGTTTGGGGAATATACTTACCGTGGATGCCAGTGCGGTAGGTATTGGATCCGTTTTGGCACAAGTACGTGGTGGAGTGGAAAGGACTGTGGCCTTTGCCTCACGTTCATTGTCAGAGTCTGAGCGCAACTATTCAGTTATAGAGAGGGAGGCTTTGGCTGCGGCGTGGGTGACACGCCATTTTAGAATATTCTTGTGGGGAAGTCACTTTCGGTTGCGCACTGATCACAAACCATTATTGAAGGTTTTAGGGCCAGGAGGAATAAGTAATTGTTCTGGTAGGTTGGCTAGACTGGCGGTAAAAATGCAAGATTGTGATTGTAGAGTGGAGTATGTTCCTGGTTGGCGCAACAGGGTTGCTGACTGCTTGTCAAGACTGCCAGATAAAGAAGCAATGGTTTCAGATTTTTCAACAGAAGAGGTCGTGGCAAGTGTTGACGATGCTTTAGAGAGTTTGGATGGTGCCATTCAAAGGAAAGAATGGATTAAAGAGATGGAAGGAGATGCGACACTCATGGGTGTTTGTAGAATCATGAAGGGTGACATTATAAGGGAAAGTTCAGTTCCACTGGGTGTGCGTCCATTTTTAAAGATTGTGGATCAGTTGTCTGTAACCGAGGATGGAGTGATCATGCGTAAGCATAAATTTGTACCGCCGCAAGGTTTGCATGCAAAACTTATAAGTTTAGCGCATGAGGGTCATATAGGGCAAACAATGACCATAAGGAGGTTGGGAGAGTTTTATTGGTGGCCATCTATGGATCAGCAGGTGAAGGATTGGGTGGAAAGGTGTGTGGCCTGCAAGGAATCAGAGAAAAGTTTGAGGGTAGGAATTGGGTCTTCTGATGAGCAACAGCATGTTTCCTTGGCGGATAGGGTTTGGGAAAAGGTTTGCGTGGATTTTATTGGCCCATTTTCATTCTTGAATGAGAATGAGAGGTATGCAGTTGTATTGGTTGATGCTAAATCGAAATGGGTGGAAGTTGCTTTTATGAACAATATCACAACTAAAGCCACCATTGCTGTTTTGAGAGAAATTTTCAAAAGGGAAGGTTTTCCAGATATCTTACTAACTGACAAATGGTATGCAGCTAACATCAATAGAAATGAAGGAATTTTTAGATTCAGTTGGTATAAAACATACATGTTGTGCGTTGTACAACCCACAAGGAAACGGACTTGTGGAGCGCATCAACCGCATGGTTAAAGGTACAATGCTGTTAGCTCATGGAGCTGATTTATCTGTGATTGAGTCTGTGAGTAACATGCTTTGGGCGTATCGCACAACTGTAAATAACGAAATGGGAAAAAGTCCTTTTGTGATGATGCGGGGAAGAGAGGCTGGCTCAAAACTGCTTCCTTCATGGATGCGTAAGCAATCAGTAAAGGGTGATTCACGGTGTGAGAAACAGTCTGTGAAGGTGAAGTGTTTTTATCAAATTGGAGATTGGGTGAAAGTAAAGCCTGGAGGGTATTGTAATTTTGTAAATAATAATTATAATAATAATAATAATAATAATAATAATAATAATAATAATAACTCTGGGCAATAGCTTGCTTAGTCTCCACACCGGCCCTAATCGCTAAGGATGCCTGGCTTCACCAGGGGGGTGCCCAGGAGTTGGGCGCCTCACAGGAACAGGCCAGGACGGGTTCCTCAGCGGTTTATTCAGCGCGGGGACACACTGGTAAGTGTAACCATGCGCTTTATAAGCTTCACAATTATTATTATTAATTTTGTAAATAAGTTCAGAGGACCGTTTAAAGTGAAAGCTGTTGGTTGGGTTCTGATTTCCAATGACTGAGTAATATCATGTGTTACTGCTCTTACCACTATGCTAATAAAAAGATTTAAAAAAAAAAAAAAAAAAAAAGTGAAAGCTGTTGGTTGTAATTGGGTTAGATTGACTAATGGGCAAGTGTGGAATTTAATGAGGGTGGCGTTGTACCAAAGGAGAGAAAACAAGAATGGAGAAAAGCTGGAGAGTAGGTAAGATAATGAACAATGTTCACCTTGGATGTTGATGAAGGATGTTGAATTTTTCAATCAACAAGGTGGTGAGTCTTCACTCTGTGATGAGGATAATGCATCTGATGTGGATGCTATGCCTGCAAGAGAGGGAGATGGGTCTGGTGCTTCGCGTATTTTGAGGGACGCTAGTGAGAGAAGGTTACCTGCTTATTTGAATGATTATGTTTCTTGACTTTCTGTGTTATCAGCTTCAATTATTTTTTTTTTTCATATTTGTTGTATTGATAAAGGGGGGAGATGTGTTATATTTTATATTATGTTCTTTATCACTTTACCTTTGTTCATATGTCACACTGCTTAGAATGTTGCATTCTTATGGTGCCTTGAGAGGTTCTATGCTGATGTCATGCTAGTGGCATCAGTCAGCAGTTAGTCCAGCTGTGTCTGGCAAGAAGATGTTCAGGTCTTTCTCTGAAGAATAAATCTACCTGAAGATATCACTTGGTGTATTTTGCCTTCATATTATAACAGCTTGTCTCCCCATTGACACTCCCAAAGGTGACAGTTGGGGTGTTCGCCTTCTCTGCTGTACCCCTACAGGTTAAGTCTGGAATATGGAGGGGCATTCTAGCAGTCAGCTTTTCATTCGAATGATTATTTGTAAGTCTTCTGGAATGCAAAGGAGAAGATTATGACACCAGCAGTGGCACTGCTTCGATGAACAGTGGTAGCAAGTCAAACTTCAAGGTGTATCGCCTTCCACCCCAGGATCTCCTCCAGGTAAGACTGGGCTAGGAGCAAGCAGGCTTTGTTCGAAGATCAGAGATTCTATTTGTCATCTGAATTGATTGGCTATCATTACCTTCAGACAGTGTTTTGGATGGGCTGTACTCACGGGTACTGAATGACTGCACTTCTGTAATTTGGAAGGAAGAGTACAGCATTTCTAGGAAGGGATGCCATACTTTTAGTAGAAATCCGTGATTTTTCAGCAGAAAACTTCCTCTGGGATAATGAGTACCTTTAGAATTCCATTTCAAGCACTGCCGTCAAGTATCGGACAGGGTTAGGCCTCGTCAAAGGCAGTCTGGAGCTTGAATCTCATGCATGAAGCAAGGTCAAGGTAATCAAGCATTTGGCCAGCATCTATAAATGATTGTATTAAGTATGCATTTGCTTCCTCTTCACAGTATGGCTGTTGTCTTTCTTTGGCGGGTTCAGTGCTGGATTTAGGTTAGGTCTTTTGCTGAGCCACTGGAATAATGCAATTTTGTGGCTATGGTGTAAGCATAATTATGTATTTGGCACATTTGCCGCATAAGCCATCATCAGCTACATAGCCTGATTATGATGTGGTTGGAGTATTTTGGCCTGATTATGATGTGGTTGGAGTATTTTGACCAGTGTGTAAACCATTGTTTATTTACGGTTTGGAATTACAAGTTTAAGTATATACCAATGCTCGTTAAATTTCGGCAACCTGCCAAAATTTAACAGAGGAGAAGAATACGATCTTTACACTATCATGTGGATTTTGGTACGTTAAACACCAAAATCTGCATGTTATTCCCCATAAACTTGTAATATTGCAAGCAATAAATTAGGTACCCCGTGGCAACGATATTTATCAGGTGCGATAAATAACACCTACACTCATAATCTGCAGATTTTAACAAGACAAATGTTTGGGGGCGCATACAGGACCTTTTTTCCCCTTGGCCCTCCTTTATGGGCCTTGGGGGGGGCACCTATTGTGCCCCCTAAGCATACCTGAACCATGTGGCAGGCACTCCATGGTGCCTGGGGGTGCATGCAACATAGTGCAGAGATGTTTACAAACATGCCTCATGGCAGTGAGGCTTGGGCAGCAGCCCTTTTTCGGGCCGCAGCACAAGCCTCAATGCTGCGAGGCATATTTCCAACCGCCTCCACGGTGGTTGAATCGTAATTTGATGGCGGGACCAAGGACTACCTGTCGGCCCTCCCATTCCCAAACAGGATGGCGGTCGGAAGCTCATCCAACCGCCATCATAATCAGGCCCTAAGTCACATAATATGTCTTTTTTTGCTGCATAATTTAGTCAACTCTGCGCATTAGCTGGTCCTCCTCTTCCGCATAATTCTAGTGGCCCTGATCAAGTGTGTGCAAATGAAATAAGTGAATGTGTGGTGGCGATTTAGAAGGTTCAACTGTGCCAGTGCTAGAAGAGAGAGACTACTCAGCCTAAGTCATTGCGACCACATGAAACCAGCCCACTAAGGTCTTCACTATCTACCTATACAGGAGTAGTATACATTCAGAAAAATCTACTTCATCTTCAAGCCTGATGTCTCGAACACCCATTCCCAGCTTCGAGCACCAACTACTGTGACGTCTCACTCCTACACTTCCCCTGCACGGAAGCATCCCCAGCGTTCCGAGGCAGTCTGATAATTGGCAAATGGAGCGATGGACAAAAAACATTAAAATAATTGAAAAGATCCAGAACAAATCAGACTCCGCATTTCTGAACCTGCTCCCAGATCCTTGTATTTTTAAAGTGTGTCTGGTGACCCCTGCAGCAGACTGTAAGTCACGGCCCCCCGTCTTTCCCCCGAGGTTCGACGGCGCTGTCACCTTATCGTAGCTGAGGTGTGGCTGTGCTCAGAGAGGCCGCTCCTCATCCTCAGATCCCCCACTATCATCACAGTAGTCCTAATAAAGCGAGCGGGTACCTGCTTCTCCGAGGAGGGCGGCCAGGAGGACCCCCAGCAGCAGACTCATCTCTGGGCGCCTCATCCTCACGGGCAGCTTCTCCCCTCGGGGTCTTGTATTCGGGACGAGCAGCGACTGAGAGCGAGGAACGACTGTGAGTTTCTTCTGAGTGACTGCAGTGCCGGGTTCCCTCAGTTTATATAGCAGAGGGCAGGGCACAGGAGGTGGGCAGGTGAGAAGGGAGGGGAGTGAGAGCGAGTGGGCAGATCAGCAAGGAGATGAGTGTCAGTGCGAGGGACGAGAGCGGTTGATGACGAGAGAAAGAGACTTAGGGAAGAGATACCATGAGAGGGGAGAAAGACAAACACGAAGAGAGAGATACGTAGGGGACAAATGATAGAGAGATACAGTGAGGGGTAAAGGGACTGGCAGAGAGATGAAGTCTGAGACAAAACCTAAGGGAGCGAGACTGCAAGAGAGAGAGGGAAACACTGAAGGGAGAGAGGGGGTGCCGAGGGTGAGAGAAACGTTCTGATTGGTAGAAACACAACGAAAAGAAGAGAGAGAGATGGGAGAGACATACACCCTGGAGAGCTCGGGGATGATACAGAGGAACACCGAGGGAGTAGAGAGAGCGACAGGCAGAGAAACATTTATGGGGGGGAGACTGCCTGACAAGCAGAGAGGGAGGAAGACGCAAACTAAGGCCGTAGAGACTAGAGAGCCTCTCAGAGATAGAGACATACATAGAGGAAGCTAGACCAAGAGAGAGAGACAGCTCTTACAGCAGAACCTGAAGAGAGACGCACTGAAAGGAGAAATAGACTAAAAGGAAGAGAGAAAAGTTGAGGGAGAGGTAGTGACAGGACTAGAGAGGTACTGTCGGGGAAGAAGATGACAGGGAGAGATGAGCTGATGGGGTAGGAAGGCCCAGAAATAAAGACACTCATGGAAGAGAGGGAGATTGGAGGAGAGGTAGACATCCTCAGGGGAAGAGAGTCATGAAGGGATAGAGACGCGCACCAAGCGGGGATAGACAACTGGGAATGACATGCATTGCCTGAAGAAAGATTGATAGGGACAGCCAACCGTGTATATGCGGAAGAGAGACGGACAATGAGACACACTGTGTGGAAATAGAGGGACGGGGAGAAAAACACAGGGGTGTGGAGGAGCTGACAGGAAGAGATCCACATCCAGCGGAGGAGGGTGGGGTTGTAGGTGTAGGGTTGTAGGTGATTCGCATGTCATGGTCATCTCCAAGCTTTCTCCAGATCTGTTTTACGGACACGGCCCTTGCGTCTGCCTGTCTCCGAACTATTATTATTATTATATTATGAAATTTGTTAAGCGCGTGGCTACCCCCACCGGGGGTGTCCCGGCGCTGTGGACAGCAGCAGTAGTGACCATGGAGGTTAGTAACTGGAGAACAGCCATGTTTTCAATTTGGACATAAACTGAGATTCTGATTCAATCAGTCTGAGGTTTAGCGGGAGGGAATTCCATAGCTTAGCAGTGACCACCGCAAAGGCTCTGCCTCCTCTTCTCGAGCGATGGAAACGGGGGGGGGGGAGTAAGAGACGGAGGTGGTTAGATCTAAGTGCAGGAGCTGAATGGACCTGCTTCAATCTGTTTCTGAGATAGCCTGGTCCCTTCCCATTCAGTGCCCTGAAAGTCAGAACCAGGGCTTTGAACTGGATATGGTGGGATATCTGAAGCCAGTACAGGTTCTTTAAGTATGGGGAGATAGAATGACGATAGGGGATGTGGCATATTAATCTTTCCGCTGCGTTCTGGACAATCTGCAATCGATGGCGTAGGTATGCAGGACCCCCCACATAGAGACTATTAGGATAGTCCAAGTGGGACGTGATGAGGGCGTGCACGACAGTCCTCATCGAATCCCTGGACAGATAGGGGGAGATCTTTTTAATCATATGTAATTTGCCAAAACAGGCAGAGGTAACTTTTTGGATTTGGGCTTTGCATGACAGTTCGTTGTCAATTTGAAAGCCCAGGTTCCGGGCAGATTTGACGGGGAACTAATGACACCACCGGACCTGAAGATGGCCAGGGGCCCAGTGAGGGTCACCTCCAGGTGCTTTGTGTCTCTCGGCTGACCTGCAGTGCACGGTCACTGAATGACTAGACGTCACTTCCCCTCGTGTATGCTTCTGGGGTAGCTTCCAGACAAGGGGCAGATGTACCTTTCCACGCAGGACTCTTCTGGGGTTTCGAGAAATGCCCAGGTCTAACACAGGTGCAATTTAACCAGCTCGCACAAACTTCCTGCTTCACAGAAGTGATTCATTTAAATAAATAAATGTAGGCCCCGATTTTTTTTTTCAGACGTCTGCTGTCTGCACTGTCCAAGTCTTCAGTTCCAGAATACCCAGACTACTTAGTTTTGATTTCCTTTCTTGCCTCTTACTTTCACAATCCTACACAATTACACGTTGTTTTCCGGCCATGGCTTTTCACCTTGTCACTGTTTTCCTCACTGTTTTCCTATCTTTTTGATGTAGTTGACAATGAAAAATAAGTCACAGGGACCAAAATATGTGCCCACTACCTGCAGCCTTCAGCACAAATTAATTGCTTCTTTGCAGGTACTTTACAGTACACCCTGAGTTACATGTCCGACCACTTCAATGTGCCATAAAAACGAGGTTAGTCACACCGGAAATGCAGTTAGTGATTTCATGGGAACATGACTTCAGAGAATTCCTTTACAGAGAAAACCTTTCACCTAACTATTTAATGAACATTTTAAAAATGAATGGCATTGATCATTTGATCGAAACCATTAACGGAATTACTTTTTGCCTGAAATTGGCGTTCGCATGTCTATTTTTAAGGTGAAAAGGGTTGCAGGTCTTACTATCAGAAACATTTTGGTCCAAAGGGATTTGTTTTAGTGCTTTTCTCAAGGGGAGATTTTTTAAGATTTATGTATTTTACAATGTGAAATAGTTACTTTGGATGCTTTTAATTCACTGATCCCCATCACCCCTAAACATCATCTATCCCTGATCACTCAAAAATACTAAACACCCTAAATCCATGCCCTCCTAAAAACCCCTCATCACTCCTAAAGTACATCCATCCCTGAACCTTAAAAGCCCTTTCTACCCTTAAACTCCACCTACCCCAGAATCCCAAAACTCCCTTAATACACCTAAACTACACCCACTCCTCATCCCTAACCTGCACCCATCCCTGACCTCTAAAGCCCTTTCTAACTCACACTCAACCCATCCATGACAAATTCTACTCACTATCTGAACATACGGGCTCTGCAGTTGATGAGGAGGATGGTGGCGAGTGGACCGATGATGACAGTGATATAGGGGACTGGCGGCTACATGAAGCTTTCAACGATGAGATCTCACCCAGTGGACCGCGTACAGCTCACAAAATTAATGGTCCAAAAATACAGGGGGATCTGAGAGAGTTTCCTGGGCTACCTGGTCTATCTCTTGAGGACAGTCCTTTTTTAAGGCAACCTGGTTTAGTAGGATCTGCATCAGGAAAAAGTTCTCTCCCATTAACGAGTCAGATTGAGTTGCCACCAGGCGAGATAACTCTTGCAGTTATTTATCAAACCATGATGGCGCATCGTGAGGAATTTCATCAGGAGAATGTCCGTACACAGGGGGCTTGTCGCAGAGTACAGAATCCAATTCGCAGAGTTGCTAAAACCTGCTCTGACATTGCAGGTAGAATTGGGGAGGCTGAGGAGCGGATCTCTAATCTGGAGGACGCTTTAGCTACACAGAAGTTTACAACAGATACCATTAGTGCACAAAAGGAGGACATAGTATGGAAGCTGACTGATTTAGAAAATAGAGCGAGGAGAAACAATCTCAGAATCTTAGGGATACCGGAAGGTCCTGAAGGAGGAGATGCTAGGAAATTTGTTGTTGAACTCTTTACTGAAGCATTCCCTGATGTTGAACAGTGGGACTGGGAGCTTGATGTGCAACGCACGCACATATTCTCCTTCAAGCAGAGACAGAATGTGGGCAATTCAGGGGTCAAACCCAGAGCAATTCTGATATGTCTTAACAAGTTTCTAGCAAGGGAGAAGATTTACGACTTAGCTAGACCCGATAGGAAAAGGTCGGGGAAGGAGTTTGAGTTCTTTGTTCGCCCTGACTTTTGTCCAGCCACAGTTGAGCGGAGGTGGCAGCCCCGCCAACTCATTATACCATTTCAGTCTAAGGGGCGCTCAAGCTTTCTTACTCTTTCCTTCTAAATTTAAGATTATCCATCAGTGTCAGACACAGTTTTTCTTTTCTGAAATCCAGGCAAAGGAATTCCTCGCTGGTATCTAGTTAAGAAGCTGTTAGGTTTCTTATGGCACTACATGCTATCTTCTCTCTCTTTCTTTCTTTCTTTCTACTAATTGCTTTTCTTTCTGGGAGGGTTTCCTGGAGTAGAGGGGGGCAGGGCAATTGCTTGGGGTAGTTACCCCTAATTATCCCCTTATGCTTTTACTTCAAATCTCTTTTTGTTTTAGGGAAAGCAATCGTCTCTATCCCTTAGGTGTTGCTTTGAGGGGTTGAGGGGATCCAGGCGAGAAAATCGGTCATTGGCTCATCTCCTCACAAGGACCAAGGTCCTGTTGTCACGTAAGGGGTGTGTAGGAGGGGGGTGGGTGAGGGTAGGGGGGTCACGAGTGGAGAGGGTTTGGGGGTGGGGGGGGCACGTTTATGGTGGGTTTGGTTAATGATTGCAGTTGTGGTTATAAAATGGTCTAATGGTTGTATTAAGCAGCTGGTAGTGCAAATATGTTTGGGAAGGAATAAGCGGGTTCTAAGCTTTTTTTTCTGATGGGGCAGGGTAAACTTATTCTAAGCTCATGGAACATCTGTGGTCTCAATGATGTGAAAAATCGTGCACTTTTTTCTAAGATTGTTCATGTCAAGAAGTTGGATGTATTATGTTTACAGGAGACCCATCTGCTTTGGGGGAGACATGAGTGTTTGATGGTGCCTTGATATGATTTAATTGCATGTTCCAAGCAGACCTCTATGATTAGGGGAGTTGCTATTTTGTTGAAGTGTGGATTCGGGGTCTGTACCAGGGTCCGGGAGGATAGAATGGGCAGATGGATTATCGCTGAAATTTTCGTCGATAATAGACCTCTAACTTTGTGTACCATTTATGGTCCAAATTTGGACGATCCGGAATTGTTTGAATATTTAAAAGTAGAATTAGCTACCTGGCCGTTTCCTCTATTTGTTTGTGGTGATACGAATATCAATCTGTCTACTAATTTTAATCTTTCGGGTGTTGATAGTTATATCGGCAGGAAACCTAGAGTGTTTAAGGCCCGACAGCCTTTAGTCCAAGAACATGAGGTGTCTGAACTTTGGAATCGACACAATAGTATTTATGATGGGTACACATATTATTCCGCCCCACCCACAATAAAATGGTCAGAATCGATTATTTTTTTGTGTTTGACCAATTGGCAGAAATAGCTTCTATTTCTATTCCTCCCAGAAATCTATCGGACCATAATCCGCTGTTTGTGGAATGCCCTTAGTCTCGTTTGCGTAGAAACCCCCGGGTCTGGACATTTGAAAGAAACCTTTTGATGGATGAGGCTTATCAGGCCCACATGAGAAAATGGTTAGCTGAATTTCTCAATATTAATAGAGGAACGGCATCTGAGCCTGCGGTCTGGGATGCATTAAAGGCTGCAATGCGCGACGAGACTAAGAGTTTTTCTTTCCTCCAGTGGAGGGCGGGACAATAGCTGGTTAAGAGTTGCATTGAGGAGCTTAGGCTCGCAGAGCTAGTGTTAATATCGAAAATTAAGAACGGTCTCCCTATAGAAGAAAGCCAGCTGGAGGTCGCTATATTAAAATCTAAACGGAGTCTTTTGGGCAAGACCTTGCTACCAAGTATCTCCAATATCGCACAAAGATGTTCGAGTTTGGGGAGAATTCTGGGAGGGTACTTGCTAAGAGGCTGCAACAGAAAGGTCTCCAGAACCGTATTAACAGAATCCATGATGAAAATGGGGTGGTACAGGATACTCAAGAGGGAGTGACTGATGTCTTCCAAAAAATGTTATGCGGAGCTTTATACAGAGGATATTGGGAGTATGCGGGTGGAGTCAGAGACTGAGGACTTTCTCTCTGGGTTGAACACCCTTAAGATCTCCTCTGAACAGAACGAAATATTTTCGGCCCCTATCTCACTCGAGGAGGTCGAGTTAGCAATTAAAACCTTAGCTGCTGGGAAAGCCTCTGGCCCGGACACTCTCCCTCTCGAGTTCTATAGGATTTTCATCAAGGAGATTCAACAGGTCTTGCTGATGATTTTTAGATTAGCACAGGGAGATATTGTTCCCGAATCAGGGCGCCAGACTACAATAGTTCTGTTTAAAAAAAGAGGAAGCCTGAGCTGAATCCCTCATCCTTCCGACCCATTTCACTCATAAACAGTGATAGCAAAATGTATTCTAAAATTTTAGCATCTAGATTGGCTGAGGTAATAACTCCATTGGTCTCTCAGCGCTAACACGGGTGTATCCCAGGCAGGGACACCGCAGATCATGTCCGTCGTGTCATCGCTATATTGGACTGGGCCCAGGTCACGGCCTCTCCCCTCGGGTTGATCCTGTTGGACGCCGAGAAGGCATTTCAACACGGTCTCCTGGGGGTTCTTGTGGGCCATGCTCCGGTGGAAGGGCTTTTCGAGTGAATTTATCCAGTCAATACAGACTCTCTATATCTCTTTTAAAGCTGCACTGCAAATTTCTGGTCAGGAGCTGGGGTATTTCAATATTAGTAGAGGTGCAAGGCAAGGGTGTCCTTGTTCACCCTTGCTCTTTGTCTTATATATTGATCCATACCTCGGTATGATCGAAGGTCATTTAGATATATCACCCATAAGGAACAAAGGCACAGAGTATCGTGTCTTCGCTTATGCGGATGATATTGTGGTATTAACCTCAGATGTATCTTCCGCATTCGTGGCTCTCAAGGCATCCTCTAAACTGTTTGGCTCAGTTTCAGGATATAAATTAAACGTGGCAAAATCTCAGGTTGTCCAAACATCTAATATGCCCCCCTCTGAACCCCCTGTGGTTAGAGCAGCAACCTATCTAGGAGTTAAGATCTCGGCTGCAGTAGAAACTATTTCAGATTTGAACATTCTGCCGGTGGTAGACGCTGTAAATACTAAGCTTGAACGATTGGATCATCTACACCTTTCTTTCTATGGTCGCTGCAGTGTCCTCAAAATGTTGGTACTTCCAAAGTTTTTATATCTCTTTAGGACAATTCCTTTAGAAATCTCTCAGAAAAGCCTGTTGAAGGGCGATAGGATTTGTTGAAGGTTTCTTTGGGGGAACCGCCGTGCTCATAGAGCCGCTAAATGGCTGTGTTTCCCCTGTGATCGGGGTGGCTGGGCTGTACCTAATTTGTTAATATATTATTGGGCCACCTTTGTTCAATCTCTGGGTGTTCCACTTTTGGGGTCAAGTGCTGAGGTTCACGTATGTAATATACCTACTATCTTTGAGATCGGTCTTGGCACGGCGGCCAAGGGTATATTAACTCAAGTGTTGGAGCCCAGCTATTTCAAGAAGACCAGGTTTAAGGTTATCATAGCCATGTTCCATATCTGGCAGAAAATACGGCAAAGATTGGGCATCCCTAATGTTAATATTTATTCCCCATTTAAAGCTGCACGTCTCCTCCCTTCTATTTTTCAGCATCAAACAATTTTTAGATGGCAGATCTGGGGTATTCAGATTATTGGGGATTTAGTGTGCTCTGGGGAAATACTTTCTTTTTGGTTTCTTAAGGATACGTTTAAATTGAATATTTATGATTTTATTAAATACTTGCAGATCAGGAGCTTTATCCATACACGTCTCAATGAAACTCCTTCAATGTTAGATGAGTTTGATATTTTTCAATTAATACAAGGAAAAGCTAGGATTGGGACGTTGTACCAACACTTACTGACTAGTCTCCCGGATGATCTAGAGGTGCAGAATTTGAAGTGAGAGGTTAGATTAGGTAAAACGGGGATTGACCTGAGCCCCAATATGGAGCAAGCTAGCGAGGTCTTGGTCTCCGGTAGTTTACTGACCCAAAGCTATATGGCTGCTTTCGATCTATAATATACACCTGCAAAGATAGCGAAATGGGGTGGAAGGAAGGGGGATCATTGTGCTAGGTGTGGGTTATATGCAGCTGACTCTATGCATATGTTCTACCTGTGTCCAATCCTTCATGTTTTTATGCTCGATGTCGAGCGATTTATTAATGGCACACTTAATATTCCCTGCACCTTGTCCCCAGAGATGGTTATAATGGGCTCTGAAGCCTCATCACGGGCAAGCAATTCGGGGTATGACACTGCTTTCTTGTTTATAGCTATGTCCGTGATCCGTCTCTGTATCACCTCACAATGGTTATCTCCTGATGCATCTGTATTTAGTAACTGGAGAGCTAGGTTGCTTGCTATTCACAATCTGGAGTTCTCGGTGTTTACACAAAAGGTTAGGAGGAGGAAGCGGAAGATCTGGGCCTCTGTGATGGAATGGTTAAAGTAGGAAATTTGGGTCCATTATGTATATCTAAGGCTTTTATTGCTGAAACGCTCTCTTTCCATGAATTTCATTTTTTTTTCAATATGTCGAACACCCCAGCTGTCCATACCAAATTTTGACTTATGTATGTATGGATTTGTTTTGTAAAACTCACAACCCTTAAACTCCACTCTTTCCTGATCCTTAAATACCCTTTCCGCACCTTAACCTCACCAATCCCTGACTCCTTAAGGCCCCTCACCACAGCCAAACTCCGCCCATCCCTGAACCAGATAAAAACCCTCACTGTCCTTAAACACATCCATTCATGACCCCTAAAAATCCTCACCACTCCTAAACTCTACCCATCCCTGAGCCTCACAAATGTCTTCTATATCTAAACTCCTTCCTTAAAATTGCTCACTATCCTAAACTCCACCAAATCGTGACCTTTAAAAACTCTTCATGACCCCCAACCCTCATACACAACTAATTCTTTATAACCCTCACCAGCTGTAAGCTCCACTCATCCATGAACCCTAAATCCCATCAACACCCTTACACTCCACCCATCCCCAGAGCCCACAAACACCTCATGCCACTAAACTCCACTCATCTGTCAAACATAAAAAACTCTCATCACCCCTAAATTCACCCATTCCTGATGCCAAATAAACCCTCACTGCCTGCTAAACTGCACCCATTCCTTAACTCAAAAAAATCCTTTCTCTGTCTGAACCTCCCCCGTTCTTGACCCCTAAAAACTACTGATCACCACTAAACATTACCCATCCATGAACCCAAAAACCCCTGACTAGCACTAAACTCCACCCAAAATTAATGTAATTTTGGATTTTCCTTAAAATGATCTTTCTTTTAAAATGTTTACTTTCGTTTTTGATTTATTTATCTTTTTTTAATTGCCTTTCCTTCAATAGATTTTCCATTATTTGGCTTCTCCCAATGTATTTTCTCACTGTTTGTTTTCCCATTAATTCACACACATCAGGAAGTAATGCCTCAGTGCCTCTACTGTATTGATCTGCTTAGAAATCTTAGGAGACTGAGGGTGCAGTAGCTGCTGTTTTCTGTGACATGTCCCTTCTACCAATTTGTGATTCAGAAGGACATTGTACAAGGTGGTGATCAATCATTCATTGATCTACACAGAACTCATTTATGGATCAGTAATCTACTATTCCAGGATCCAGACATGTCTTTTTATTGTTTGGTAATCTACCATTCCAGGATCCAGACAGTACTACTTGACTACTTATGATTTGGTAATCTACCATTCCAGAACTAGTTATGGGTTGGTAATCTACTATCCTGTGATGCACTTCCTGGGACCCTTGCCCAAATGTACCTACGTAAAGATAGGGAGAGAGAATCTTCAACCTCTTTGGTGGACCACAGTATAGATTAGCAATCTACTTTTGGCCTTTATGACACATCCAAGTTATACTCATGAGTCCTTGTTTGGCTTGATGAATATACAACCATTTATATAAGAGAACACATGTGTGGCCTGAGTTTAACTCTTAAATGTGCATCTCACTTACACTGCAGACTACCAGATACATTCTCAAGACAATTGATGGACCGCATTTACACTCTCATGATCATATATGGCTACACAACAGTTCATTGATTATACTCTTGACACAATGTATCTGCTCTGCAACACCACAGCCTATACTCTCAAATCCTTTTCTGACCAAACAAACACAGTAATGCTGGTAATGCCATTGTTGCTGTGTATCTTACCAGTACCAGTGTATTCCTTCTCATCTCTCGTTGCATGAGCTATGTGGCTCCTGTCCCAACATGTTAAAAAATATGAGCAATAGAACAGCAGTCTCTGGGTCAGCAATAAATGTTCCCAGTAGAGCAGATGCATTCCCCCAATAAAAGGTGTATGATGTTTCAAATCGCGCGTCAGCACTAGTGTGTAACTAGGTGTGCAGCGCTATCGCATTTTTAATTAATCCCGTTTTTGGCATCCTTGTTATATTTACGTTTGTTAGCCCCTGATTTTAACATTTACCATCGCGCCCTCATACTTGCATTTTAATTGTGCCCCCCACCGCTTGTAGAGCGGATTACTTCCCTATCCTACAGCCACTCGAGGCGCCTCGCCGCCATCTTGGGGGTGATTGAGATTTTGATCCTGTTACTTGCCTGAGCGCTCTAGTGCTCGGTTTCCACAATAGGTGAGCCTCTATTTAAGGCGAGCACCTTGAGCTGCTCGTTCTTGGGGAAAGGTGTATGATGTTTTAAATCGTGCGTCAGCACTAGTGTGTAACTAGGTGTGCAGCGCTATCGCATTTTTAATTAATCCCGTTTTTGGCATCTCTGTTATATTTACGTTTGTTAGCCCCTGATTTTAACATTTACCATCGTGCCCTCATACTTGCATCTTAATTGTGCCCCCCACCACTTGTAGAGCGGATTACTTCCCTATCTTACAGCCACTCGAGGCGTCTCGCCGCCATCTTGGGGGTGATTGAGATTTTGATCCTGTTACTTGCCTGAGCGCTCTAGTGCTCGGTTTCCACATCAGGTGAGCCTCTATTTAAGGCGAGCACCTTGTGCTGCTCGTTCTTGGGGAAAGGTGTATGATGTTTTAAATCGCGCGTCAGCACTAGTGTGTAACTAGGTGTGCAGCGCTATCTCATTTTTAATTAATCCCGTTTTTGGCATCTCTGTTATATTTACGTTTGTTAGCCCCTGATTTTAACATTTACCATCGCGCCCTCATACTTGCATTTTAATTGTGCCCCCCACCGCTTGTAGAGCAGATTACTTCCCTATCTTACAGTCACTCGAGGCGCCTCGCCGCCATCTAGGGGGCGATTGAGATTTTGATCCTGTTACTTGCGTGAGCACTCTAGTGCTCGGTTTCCACATCAGGTGAGCCTCTATTTATAGCTCACAATACCCGCGCAGCGGTTGACGCGCAGCGGAAGCGCCTGACTCGCGCCTGAGTCGAGCCATAGTCTGCCCGTCTGCTCCCGTCAGTGTTCCGGAGGCGCCGGGGCGGCGGTAGACTACGGTCCGGTCAGGCGTGGGTGAGGATGATTTGTTACACCTCGGCGACGCTGCGCGCAATGCAGACCTATTCCTGCTCCTGTCGCGTGGTCTTTCCGGGGCGCTTCAAGGGTAAACGGCGCTGCCCGGGCTGCGGCTGGTCTCCTATTTGGACACCAGCCAACGCCCATAGGCTAGTTGAGACTCGTGTTAAACATCTATGCCTGCTGCTCAATACGAGGTCAGTAGGTAGCCATGCCCTGCACATACATGATCTCCTTGTTAGGGAAAATCCCTTATGTCTTCTTCTGACCGAAACCTGGTTGGGAGAGGCGTCCAATCCGGACATTTTCTCTGCCATTCCACCGGCGTATAACATTTTCCGGCAGGACAGAGCTAAGGGAAGGGGTGGCGGAGTAGCTGTGGTGGTGAAGAAGAACGTCTCCTGCTCGGTTCTCCCCTTGAATCCCATCGGGGGCTCTGAGTCTCTTGCCTTTACACTTAGATTATCCTCGGGCCAAACGTTTAAGGGGCTGCTGGTTTACAGGCCACCAGGCCCCATGGGCTCTTTCTTGGAGGACTTGCAGATAGCTATCTCCGTGTTGGTGCTATCTACACAGCATTGTGTGGTAGCAGGCGACTTCAATGTCCACCTTGACGTGATAGATGACCCGGATGCTATTAAACTGCTGTACATTACATCCCCGTTGGGCCTCGCACCGTTTGTGTCGGGTCCTACACATGAGAAAGGGCACACCCTCGATCAAGTGTTTTCGTCAGTCCCGATTGCTGATATCGAAACCCTGCCGGTGCTCTGGACGGACCATAGGCTGATTAGGTTCTCCGTGCTGGAGAATGGGCGGCCGGACAACAGCGCCCCCACGCTGCCTAGACCAGCCTCGAGAGCGTTGCACAGAGTGACGCCTGATATGTTGGAGCAGGCGCTCACGGAACATCCCTGCCACCTCTCGGGGGATCTGGAAAGAGACACTGAGGCTCTGCAGCTGTGGTTGACTGAAAGGTTGGAGGATCTTGCCCCTAAGGCAGCCCCCCGCTCCACGGTAATACGGCAATCTGCGCCGTGGTTCACGGAGGCGCTGCGTGTGGCTCGCAGCCAATGTAAGGTTGCTGAGCGGGCCTGGCGCCTTCAGTACGACGGGGAGGCTAAAATTGCCTATAGGGCGGTTGTGAAGGCATATCACCGGGATATCCTAGGTGCTAAGAAAGAATATCTTGCTAGGAGGATTGAGGCGTCGGCGAACTCCTGTAAGGAGATCTTCACCATTGTGAAGGAGTTCACGACCCCTAGCTCCTACTCACCCCCGCCAGTATCATCGGATGCGTGGGCGTGTGATCTCGCCAGCTTTTTTACCAACAAGATCAAGGCGATTCAGGCCTCCTTCTTGGAGGGCTCGGAGGAGGGTTGCTGCGGCCCCGGGCGGGACATGGGTTACCGTCCATGCCTGTCGCTGTGCTGTCAGACTTTCCAGCCGTTTCCAGCGATGCGTCCCGGGTGCTGTTGGCCAGTCTTAAATCAGGCTCGCCACTAGACCCCTGCCCTGCCAAATTTTTGGCCGGGATGGCGGCGGTGGTGAACCCCCTGGTCAACCCTATCCTCAATGCCTCCTTGAGGGAGGGGAGTGTCCCACGCACCTGGAAAAGGGCGATGGTAATCCCCCTCCTGAAAAAGCCTGGTCTTGATGCCGAGGTTCTGGCCAATTATAGGCCAATTTCACTTCTCCCGGCTCTGGCCAAGATCACAGAGAAACATGTCCATGGCGTCTTGTCGAGCTTTTTGGAAGCCAACAATCTGCTCCATCCATCCAAATCCGGATTCCGTCCTAATTTCAGCACGGAAACGGCGTTGTTGGAGGTCTCGGAGATCATCAGGGAGACCTTGGATGTGGGCGGCAAGGCCATGTTAGTCATGTTGGACCTGTCGGCGGCCTTTGACACCGTCCCCCATGAGGCGCTTCTCGCCAGCCTTTATGACATCGGCATTAGGGGGACGGTGTTCAAATGGTTTACATCTTTTCTTGAAGGCCGCCGCCAGACGATCTGGGTTTCCCAGAGCTCCGCCGAGATGCCGCCATTGGGAGTCGGGGTTCCACAGGGTTCTGTGCTGAGCCCGTCGTTGTTTAACATCTTCATGTCCCCTTTGGCGGCTGCGGTGGAGGCCTATGGGGCCCAGATCGTGTCCTACGCCGAAGACACGCAACTCCTCTTCACATGCGGTAAAGACCAGGCATTTGATGGAGAGAGTATTCGGTGCTGTCTGGGAATGGTCTTCGACTGGTTCCAGCGGAACAGTTTGAAGGCCAACTCCAGTAAGTCGGAGGTCTTATTCTTTGGCTGTGTCACCGACCCTGAATGGCGGCAATGGTGGCCGTCTGACATGTGTCCTCCCGCACAGTCATCACAGGTCGCCAAAAACCTTGGTGTCAAGCTGGACAGCAAGCTTTCATTGAGAGCTCATGTCCTTGGGCTGGCCGGCACCTGTTTCGGCATTCTGAAGATGCTCCGCAAGTTCCTACCACTGCTGTCTGTGGAGCATAGGCGCATTACTGTGCAAGCGCTCATTGGATCCAGGTTGGATTACGCCAACGCCCTTTTCCTTGGCCTTCCTGATTATCTGGTCCAGCGCCTGCAGGTGGCACAAAACTCTGCGGCCCGCGCCATTTTTGACCTGCATAGGCGTGCACGAGCTTCTGGGTTGCTGCATACGCTTCACTGGCTGCCTATCCGGAAGCGGATCATGTTTAAATCCCTGACGCTGATGCACAAAGCATTGTTTGGTTTAGGTGCTGGATACCTGCAGCGAAGATTGGCCTTATATCGCCCAGCCTGCTCACTGCGGTCCGAATCTCTCTTTAATGCCGTGGTCCCGCGTGTGAGGAAGGCCCGCACTGGGGGGCGCTCCTTCAGCTTCAAGGCTCCCCAGTTGTGGAACTCGCTTCCGCTGGCGCTACGCAGCACCTCCAATCTGCTTCAGTTCAGGAAGAGCCTGAAGACCTGGCTTTTTAATCTTTAGGCTTTTTGATCTTTAGGCTTTTTCTGGTAGGTTTTTCTTTTCTTTCTTTGTATCTGTTGTTCCTTGTTGTGTTATTCTACACCGAGCTGCCTGTAGAAAGCGCCGGGACACTCTTTCAGAGTAGCCGTGCGCTATACAAACTCAATTCAACATAACATAACATAAAAGCAATCCATCAAGGATCACAAAAACGAATTGCATTGACTGTGATGTACAGTGCATAGTGCCAATGAAAGATCTCTATCTCATTTTTGGGGCACACCACATCTTAGACTCACAAGCCAATATCCGTTGTATAGGAAAGACCCCAGCATTTGATCGCAAGTCTGCATTTCGTCTATATGGCAGACCACATGTTATCCTATTTTGGTGTATGTAGTTGAACACAGTTTATTTTCAGAAGTTGAAATCAGGCATGTGAGGTGTACTCCAGCTTATGAATATTCACCAGTTTACATCCATGAGTTTATTCAATCATATGTTTTCGACTTTCCCCTTCAAAAATCTTCTTTGACTTAATTCAAGCACATGGGATTGTGACATTTCTCCCTCTTTTCCCACAAAATATTTCACTTTTGACATTTTATATTGTTAGTGGGTTCATTCAACAGTCCATCGTGAGCCATGGTCGAACCTGTGCTGTATTGCGCACAGGCAGTCAGTATGCTTCCTGTAATGTCACCCCTCATTAGCTAGGCTAACTTGACTCCAGTGGCATGGAGAGCACAGGACCCACATCTGTACATATCCATCCCACTCGGTGATAAATGCGAAAAGAACTATTGATGGACAGAATGTTAAACAATGTCAAACATTCACCCCAGTACAGAGATCTGGGCCTTAATCCATCGTTTTTTGCTTTCCATGCCATTCCAGTTTAAAACCAGACATATGCAGATCAGTCTTTACCCTGGTCCACAGGGGAATAGTCCAGCCCCGAACTGCCAGGCCAGGTCCTCCCTGGACCAGTAACAAGCATCCTGGGACCTGTTCTGGTGTTTCACCACTCATCAACCAGGCTAGATTGATTATAGTGGCATGGAGAGCACGAATCCCACATCAGGGCATACCCATCTCACTAGGAACAACAAATACAAAAAGAACAAATTGATGGGCAGAATGTTGAACAATGTCAAACATTGGACCAGACGGCTTAACCTTCAGTGAGGACCTCAGCACGACCTCTTTTGCATGTTCACAGAGAAACAGCCACATTTATTCCTGAGAGAATTCCCTGATCTTAAAGAAGCCAGATGCATGAATTGGAGGTAAAAAATGTAAATTGTAAATTGATACTTGTATAGCGCACTACTCACCCGCAAGGGTCTCAAGGCGCTTGTACGAATACCACTGTGGAACCCATCCTGGCTTTCCCTGTGAGGTGTCCACTCCTGGGCACCCCCAAGGTGGAGGCCAGGCATCCGTAGCATTGTGGGGGCCGTTGTGGAGATTAAGCAAGCTATTGCCCAGAGTTGCAGAGTGGGACTCCATGATTGGAATAGGCACCGAGGCGAGAATTATCAGGTCCGTGGAATTTTTTAGCCCAAGACCCGCCGAGGCAGGGAATTGAACCCTGGTCCCGGGCTAGACTTCTGCATCAGGGTCTGCCGCTCTAACCATTGAGCCACACTTCTCCACAAGGTAAGCAATGTGATGGGAGATGTTGCAGGACAAGGGTGTTTCAGCATTGCAAGATTTAGGGAATATCATGACATTAAATTCCTTTGGGACCATGTGGAGAGATTGTCTGTCTGGGAACCAGACTTCTAGCACTTCCTTTGGAGGAATAATGGCCATAGCAGTCTGAAATGAGTTATTCAGGGGAAGCAGTGATGCTATTCTCCAGGGAAGTACTTGAGAACAATCGAAAACTCAGAGTAACCGGCTTGGCAAATGTTATATTGGCCTCAACTGAATATTCGGAACCAGGACTTAAAAGCCCAGTATGAAAGAGAAACTCCAGGATTCACAATAGGAGAAACAGGAGGGTGGAGATTGGGGTTAATACATACCAAGTCTACACAAACATTGTACTGGGCTCTGGGAACCAGCATGCAATAAAATCCTGGAGCGGCCAATGAATTCTGGAGGTTGTGGTGAAGTTGTCACTTGACACAAGATGGGAAATCGCTGTAGGTTCTCTGTATGAGCGACCACATTTGGAATGTATGTATGTATGTATGTAGGCATACTTATATAGCGCGTCTGTCACCCAGAGGGCATCCTGGCGCTTTGACCACAGACATTTTTACAGATGACAATTACACTGCCTTAGGAAAAAGGTAGGTTTTAAGATCCTTTCTAAAAGATAAAAGATCCTTCTTGCACCTTAGGGCCAGAGGTAGGGAGTTCCAGAGCTTGGCGGCCGCGAAGCTGAATGAACGGCCGCCCATCCTCACCCTTTTTATCTTGGGAACAGTCACCAAGAAGGCCGAGGAGGATCTCAAGAGTCTGGCAGCAGAGTACCAGGAAAAAAGACCTCGCAACATCACTGGGCCCAGCCCATGCAAGGCTCTAAAGACCAAGCAAGCTGATTTAAAACAGATCCGTTTTTGCACCGGAAGCTAGTGTAGGTCCGAAAGGGCAAGAGAGGACGAAGCAGACCATGGCCGCGAGAGCACCAGTTTAGCCGCCATGTTCTGTACCCGCTGTAGCTTCATAATTAGGGTACTGGGAGCTCCCAGAAGCAGTGCGTTACAGTAGTCTAACCTACTGAGAATGACACTACGCACTGCTTCCGTCCTCGCTGAGTGAGGGAGAAGCGGAAGAATCTTCCGCAGCATGCGTAACAGCAGCATGCAGGTCGCCGTGGTTTTATTAACGAAGGCGTCCAGCTGGAGACCAGGCCCGAGCAGGACACCTAGGTTACGGACTGAGTCCGCCGCTGCAACAGTGCCTAAGGTAGAAGAAGGCCAGAGTCCCTCTGGCAGAGGGCGAGGCATACGATCTGCCGAACAGTAGAGAACTTCAGTTTTTGCCCCGTTAAACTGCAACGAGTTCTGACGCAGCCAACCCGCAGCTGCCGACATACATTGGTGGAAGGATTCCAGGGGGACCGCATCCCTGCCCTCGATGGAAAAAATAAGCTGAGTGTCATCGGCATAATTGATGACAGATATGCCGAATGACTTAATCAGACTTATTAGAGGGCGAAGGTATAAGTTGAAAAGGATCGGGCTGATTGCTGAACCCTGCGGCACTCCCTGTTTTACCTCTCTCACCAACGAGCGAAACGGCGGCATAGCCACAGATTGCCGCCTGTTACAGAGATATGATGCCAGCCAGTCCAAGGCTAGGCCCGTTACCCCGGACTCATGGAGCCTACCCAGTAGGACCGCGTGGTCAACCGTGTCGAACGCGGCCGACATGTCAAGCAACACCAGAAACGCTGCTCCTCCCATGTCGGCACGCGAACGCAGGTCATCCAGGACGGCCACCAAGGCAGACTCCGTACCGTGGGCCGGCCTAAAGCCAAATTGGGCCACGTCCAATAGATCGTTAGATTCCAGGAAGCTGGATAGGGCCCTAGTGACCAATTTCTCTAAGATTTTTATTGAGAAAGGCAAGAGTGAAATAGGCCTATAGTTGGTCGGACATAGAGGGTCCAAGGTGACTTTTTTTAGCAGTGGCGTAATCACTGCCAATTTCCAGCTATCCGGGACCATGGCCGTAGTCAGTGACTGGCAGCAGATGGAATGGAGCGGGGGGAAGAGTTCTGCCTGGAACACCTTCCAGAATTTGTGCGGCAGGGGGTCTAACGGGGGACCGGATGACACACCATTCGCCAGCAGACAGAAATCCTCCAGGGAAGTAGCACTCACAGTTCTCTCAGTTATGCCTAATGCCAGTCTTAGAGGGTGCTTCCTGATCTGTCTAGCTGGTTTGAAGGTGCGAGCGAAGTGCACAAAAGATGGTGGGCATTTATGAAAGCAGTTTGGCCGAAGGCTGGAAAGTCAGAATGCAAGGGGTTAATTGTTCACTCCATCTGACCCTCATCCAAACACCTTTTGAGGAGAGAGCCCTCCCTTGTGACAGCAGCAACATCGGTACATTCAATGATAGTAGAGACTATGGATATAAATCACCCAAACTACTGACACTTGTGCAACTTGGGTGAAAGAAGACGAAGAGTACTTTTGACATTTGTCTCTAACATTAAAGGACTCTGGTAATTATGAGAATGCCCATCCTAGAAACTCATGAAATACATCAAACGCTTAAATGTTATTACCTTCTTTCACAGACAAGTAAAGAGTAAGGAGAGACTGAAAGAGGGGTGAGGGTGGCGTATTTGCGTTTCACTTCTGTTTCTGATTCCATATTATAAAGCTGATCGCTAGCCTGACCTGCTATTGGGGCTTACAATGGGTAGAGAATGTTTGGCGCTCGCAGAAGTGGCAATAAAAATTTTAATTACACCAGTCGGGTTGTAAGCACAGGAGATGCCACCAGTACTGGAAAAGGTCACACCACCACCAGTCAGTCAGTTCCAGAGAGGTAAAGAGGTGAACATGGTTTAAGAGTTTTTACAACATTGACAGTTGTGGAGCTGGTGTGAGTTTCTGGGCGATTGCAACTTCTTGAGCGGTTGTGAGTTCTGGAAAGGTCTCAGATTTTCGAAAGTTCCACAAAGGTTCAGAGTTCTAGAAGGGGTTTCTATCCTAAAGCCTTTGCGAATTCTTAATTGATTCCCACTTCCTGAAAGGTTTTAGGCTTCTGATTGGCTGAGTGTAATGGAGATTTTTGTGACATTTGAAGATGTTGGAAGTTTCCACAGAATGTGTGAGTTCCGGAAACGTCGCAGGTATCAGTGAGAGAGGGTGTGAGGTTCGTGGTGTTGGAAGGCACACGTGAGGTTGCTGGTACCAAAGAGGTTACACGTTCCGTCCAGTCTTTGAATTTTCAGGGAGTTTGAAATATCAGAGACAGTGCTATTCAGGGTGGTCGTGAGTTTCGGAGAGGGGCTGTGAGTTTTAGAGAGGCTGAATGTACGAGAGAGGGTGTGGGGTCCGTAGACTTTGAAAGCACAAGATAGGTTATTGGTACTCGAGAGGTTACAAGTTCCGTCGAGAGTTTGACAACACCAGAGACAGTGCAAGAAGATTGCTGTGAGTTGCGGAGAAGTTGTGAGTTCCACGGGGGTGGATGTACTTGAAAGTACGTGAATTCCACATACTGTTTTCACGAGTTCTGCCTTCTTCTCTCACTCTAGGAATGTAGGGTGTGAGAGCGGCAGGTGTCTCTGTGGTACCTTCAGGCCAGAAGGGCAGGGCGGCACATTGTTTGGATGAGAATGTTCAAAAGCGTTTCTAAGAGTTTACTTTTGACAGGTACCGGTCTGAAGTTCACGAATGACGTCATTATCCATTAACGCACTAGTTTCTGGCGAGGCGATGTTTCTTTTCTGCCACAAACTGTGCCACCAAATGACGGATAAGGATAACTAAACATTTCACTCTGGTATTGCCGTAGTATCATGTTCGTTGCCCCTTTACTAACCAGCTTACTTTACCAGTAGCCAAATGCTCAGCCTGATCCTAAACCCTGCAGGTTGTTGTTTCCCAGCTCTGTGGTGTGGGTGTTCAGCCGGATAGAAGATCCCTGACAGATCCTTGTTCCTGGAGTACTCTGCATGCCAGAGTAACACTGGCAAATGCGGGCCTTCCAGTTACTCACAACGGGCCACATCTATCGAAATATAATACTTTTGAGATTACCAAATAGCGATTTTTAAGAAATTGCTATTTGGTAATCGCAAAATGCGATGTAACAAAACAGACAGGAAATAGCGATTCCCTAATTGCGATTAGAGAATCGCTATTTGTAATTGCGACTTCATTCGTTTCTATCGGCCTGATTCATGTACATGCCGTTTTGCGTGTCCCTAATAGCGAATCATAGCGATTCGCTATTGAGGACACGCAAAACGGCATTCATGTAGGAATTGCTACTTAAATAGCGATTCCTACATGTTCTTTATTTGCGAGTAGCAATTTGCTACTCGCAACTAAAATAGCGATTTTAAGGGTGCCAGGGGTGTCCAAAGGACGCCCTGTAGCACCCCTAAAATGCACTTTTGGACAGGTGTTGCGCACACACATGTCCAAAGGACATGTGTGTGTGCTACATGCAACTTTGTAAAATGCTTTTAAAAGCATTTTTCTGAGTTTTTGCTATTTACCGACAGGTCTGACCTGTCGGTAAATAGCGGCCCCAAAAGTCCAAAATCGCTATTTTGTTTTGTGTCATGAATAGCATTTGAGGAATCTCTATTAGAGATTCCTTAAATGCCATTCCACGCAAATATGCGAATTCTTACATAGCGATTTTTGCATTTGGTATCATGAATACCAAATGCAAAAATCGCACTCGCAAAGGGCCAGATTCTCAGACTCTGGCCCTTTGCGAGTGCAATTTACCTACATGAATCAGGCTGTATGTCCCATAGATGAGAATTGTCTTGAATTAAATAAATTGTGGTTGCCAATGAGCTAATCGCAATTCAGGTGATGCAAGATCTAATTGGTAATCGCAAATTAGGTCATGCAAAGGCAAGGATGCGCGGGGGCCTAAGGCCCCCCTGAAGCTCCCCTCTCAAAAAAGATGCACATGTAAGCAAACACATGCCCTAAGGGCATGTGTGCACTACATGGCACTTTGAAAAAAGCCGTTTTGTGCTTTTTTTAAAGGGTGCATATGGTTGCTATCAACATGAATTTGATGGTAATAGCACTTACTGCACAGTTCACATTTCGGAATGGCTTCTTACATGTGCATTAGGGATTTGCTATTGGCGATTCCCAGTTTGAATTCGCAATTTAGGTAATTGCTAAAAATTGCGATTACCTAAATTGCGAATGCCGAATCATTTCATACATAAGAAAAGCCCATTTTGCATTTGCAAACTGTCGAATTTTGTGATTCCCAGCAATTGCGTACACAAAATAGTTTCATACATCTGGCCCAATGTCTCCCATTTAGCGAGTTCGCAGAATCTATCAGCAATGGCCTTCATCTGTAATCTACACGCCTGAGAGTGTCTTACAGCAATAAAACAGTATGTATTAAACTGAATGAGTTTATACTTTCCCTCATTGCTATTTAAAGAAACCATTTTACAATACCTATGAAACATGCACTTTATTATAATTATATTCTTTTAATACATATTATTACACTGTCTCGATCACTCCCTTTGCCCAAGGCCACAGTGGTTAACTGTTATTAACTTGGGAGGATGTCTGATGAGACTTCCTACGTTTAACGGTCAGTTACCTTTTGTTGCATCTGGTGCTTTAAAAGTCAAGTCATCCATTTGTTCGTTAAGTCTTATAACCTTAGGATTGTCCTCATCAAATACGCCGGCCAGTCTGAAAAAGAAACATAAATTGATAGCAATAAAGACACTCGTGTAGTTGAAAAAAGTATAAGATTTATTTAACGAGGAAAGTAATGTTAATATGTAGAAGGTTTTTCAATTTTATTCAACAATATTGAATTTTTAAATATCTAAAACTTAAATATCATTGTATAATACACCTTTTAAGTGTTTTAATGCATTATTTATATGTAAATTCTATATTCATTGTTAAATGTGTTTATGTATTTTTAAATATGATTGTTATAGTATGTATATATATATGGAGGGATGGATACAGCAGAAGAATTTATTAAAATTCTTAACACCAATGACCTCAATTTACGCTTTTCAGGATCGGTTAGTCCGGTGGCAGCGGAGTATCTGGACCTGAGGGTGTACATTGAAGGTAACCATCTACATACCACCTTGTACAGAAAAGAAACTGCTGGCAATTCGACACTCTTTGCCAGCAGTAGCCATCCCACCCAGCTAAAAAACAGCATTCCCTACGGAGAACTACTCAGATCCGTAGGAACTGCTCTAAGGACTCCGATTTCGAGGCGGCTGCCTCGGAATGCCTAGTGAGATTCTCCATGAGGGGCTATGGTAATACCTTATTGAAAAACACTTTGAAGAAGATAAGGAAGATACAGAGAGCTACATTGCTGGCTACAGATGATCCTACTATGGGGAGAAATAGAAAATCCAACAAAGAGAGTGGGAAATTTAGACTAATTACCCCGTATTCTAGGGGAGCTAAAGATCTGAAAGTCATGCTAAATAAGAACTGGCATATACTGAAGACTGACAGTGTACTGAAGAACGACCTACCTGCACATCCTTTAATCACGTTCAGCAGGGCAAGGTCATTAAGTGACATGCTGGTCTCGAGCCATCTAGACAAATTACCTCCGAAAACGAATTCTTTAAAGCATATGGCGGGCTTCTTTCCTTGCGGCCACTGCAAGGCATGTAGTGGTAGCAGACGTGTGCTATCATATGATATACCAGACACCGGTAACAAAGTGCAGATCAAGCACTTTATCACATGTAGCACCCAGTTTGTAGTCTACTGTTTAGTCTGCCCATGTGGCTTGTGCTACATAGGCAGTACTATTAAGGAACTCAAACTGAGGATCCTGGAACACCAACGGGCAATCGAGAAAGTAGACATCTCATATCCGGTTGCCCGGCACTTTGCAGAGGAACATAACAAAGACCGCACAAAACTCCGATTCTTTGGATTGGACATTGTTCCACCCAATGTAAGAGGAGGTGACCGGTTAAGGAGACTCCGCAGACTAGAGTCAAGATACATTGTAGATCTTTCCGCCAAACACCCGGGAGGAATGAATAGCGGAGAGGAATTATCATGTCACCTGGGGAAATAAGACCATAGGAACAAGTAACTCCGATAGGTGGCTCTGCTTGTAAACTGTCAGTCTAAGGACCATCTGTATATTTTGTATATTTTGTGCATAGTGTTAACACTGTATCTTTATAACACTGAATTTCCAAAAATTTTGATTCTTGATGTTGGAATGAATCATATAATGTAAATGCGTTGATGAACACTTTTCTTATCTCTTTTATCCTTCTCTTGGTCTGCTGGCCTTCTCTTATCTTATTTTTTTCTTCACACTTTTTGGATCTTTCTTTTTTCTTTTTCTTTGTCTTTTTCTACTTCTTCTTTCTTTTTTCGTCTACCCCTCTTGCATAAACTGATAGGTCAAAGGAAGGACGTAATTATGTAGATATGTATATAATGAATATGTGTATATATAGAAGTAGAATTGGCCAATATGGAATCTCGACCTGATACAAATTGTGTCTTGCGATTGGCGTTCCTTATTGTGGGCTTTGCAGAATTTAAATGTAATGGAATTTAGAGCAGCCTAAGGATGAATTATGACAGACCTATGAGCTTCTGAGGTAACTTAGTCGAGAGTCTTTGAGGCTCCTCTTGGCCATTCGGGATACACTATCAATGCATGTCAAATTTTTGTTTACGCCTTCTTTTTGAACGTTTTCTTTGAACGCTTACTGTTTTTTGCACTTTTTTGCACTGTTTATTTGTAAATATGACATTGTACATTTTATCATAGGACACTAGCCGATCCACGGCTTTATTTCAACGGGAGTATTCACGGATGAATTAGAATAGACCCCTATATGGATAGAACACCTTTCCAATATGGCGCCCATAGAGGCACAAAGGGGTATAGTCCTATGTTTTTGTCAATGTTCACTGACCTCTATATTTTTATGGGATGTTTGTATTTGACAAGTGACACACTGACGAAGGCTAACGCCGAAACGCGTCTGTGCTTTTTGTTCCCTGAAAATTAAAACACTGGACACCTCTTGGATTGTGAGTGCTGCCTCTTTCTTATGAATTTGAGAAGAGTTTCGAGCGTCATATATATATATATATATATATTTTTTTTTTTACTAACAAAACTAAAGGCTACAGTGCCGTTATAGTTAAGAAACAGAATTTTAAAAAAAAACTAAAAATACACCGAAAAAACCCAAAGGTTTTGGGGACGTTTTAGTTAGGTTCCAATTTCACTCGTACAAAGCCAGTGACATTCAGCAGTTGTAGTTACCTGAGCTAACTATAATTTACACCCCCGTAATGCGCAGCTTATAACCTCACAATTACCTGTATGGTTGAGTGTGTGGCTATGTGAGTGGCTGTATGGGTGAGTGGGTGAGTGGTTATATGAGTGGTTGTATGGGTGAGTGAATAGTTGTGTGAGTGGCTGTACAGGTGATTGAGTGGGTTTGTGAGTTCCTCCATGGAGGAGTGAGTGTGTGTGTGTGTGTGAGTACCGGTATAAGTCTGTGAATGGGTATTTGAGTGTTTGTGTGGGAGTAGGCGTACGAGAGGTTGTATGGGGTGAGAGTGGGTGTATGAATGATTCTGTGGATGATGTCATTTGAGATGTCATCAGGAAGACCCCGTTGATGAAGCATGACACCAAGGGCCCTTTTGGTGTGTGAGGGGTATTTTAACAAAGACTGTGTATGCCTGTAATACCTTGGCTCACAGCTAACCTCTTAGAGGTGGATCTTGTTGTTTAATTATACCATTGACTGGAGGAGGGTGCGTCCACCCAAGTGCTTTCTAGCACTACCTCTTCACTCCCCATTTTTATTTTTATTTACAGCTTATTTATTTAGCCTCATTTACAGCAGATAACTCAATGCAGGGCTCTGGAAATGTACTCGCCCGCTCGCAAATGCGAGTGAATTTTGTGCAGGTCGAGTCAGTTTTAAGGCCTACTTGACCGGCCTGGCGAGTGCCTCTCTGGTAGGTGCAGTAGCTTGTGGAAGGCTCTAGGTGGCGGGGTGCGGTGCGCGATGAAAGGCTTAGGGGGCAGCATAGCGCATGTATCATGCACGCGGGTGCGGTGCGCCGTGAAAGGCTTTAGGGGGAATCATGCACGCACTGCCTATTGTTTGTTTGGGTGCCAGGGCCGCCAATCTTGTAGCGCGCGAAAGCGCTACCAATGACGGCCCTGGCCTGCCCCGCGCTGTGCTGCTTAAAAGTGCAGCAGTGACGTAGCACGCCACCACGCGCTCTCCTCGGTGGAGTCGGGACGATTTAGGCCGACCGCAAAACTTAATTGTGAGTATTGTATTTTTGATTTCGCTGAGCTAGTGCCAGTTATTGCTCTTTGCGCGCCGCTGCCTGTGTTGTGTGCGAGTCACATGCTGGAGTAAGTCATAACACTGCTGGTGGGGGCATCATTCCGTCTGTGTGTGCATGTGATCTTTATTCTACAACTTTCAAGTCACAAGGTGTTGGCTCTGGTGGAGTCCAGGAATGTGGGGGGCTGTTGAGTGGGAAACGAATCCTAGGACGGCAGTTGCTGCCTAGACCTGGGGACTGACGGCCTGGAAATAAAGTACTTTTCCACTTGCCCGACGGAGTTGCCTCATTTTACAAGGCGGGACTAATGACAGCCTTGAAAACAGGAAGCATCAAAGTTATTAGTACTATGATTTAACCAGTCGCTAGTAGGCTTGAAAACAGGGAGTATGATTGCGAACTCTACTAACCACTGGGTGGGCATGCAATGTTGTGTAAGCCAGGGAAACAAGGAAGGCTTGGGTCTATACACTATCTGGCCTAGACCACTCAAACTGAAACAACAATAAACAATTGGCCAGGTAGATTATTTATCGCGACAAAATCTAGTACCACTTACCCAGGGTAAGTGGTACTAGATTTTGTCGCAATAAATAATCTACCTGGCCAATTGTTTATTGTTGTTTCATGTTGTGTAAGCCATCAGGGAGCAAAATTACGATGCAGCAAATTATATGTACGTCGTTACACCCTCAAACTGCAGTCCAAAAATCTCTTCTAGAAATTAACAAATATGCCCTACGGGGCCCAAGAGACACCGCAACACAATCGAAGGTGAAATGGCCAAAACACTTGGCGCGTTTCTTTTGCAAAATCTGGGCAAATGCAGCACCATGAGGAAGGACTGCTGAGGGTAGGGGTGTACGAAACACTGACAGAAGTGAGAAGTGGTGCTTCGCTGCTACATTTAGGCGGCCTGTGTTGACAAGGCAGCGAGGGCCCCTCCTGAGCCAAGGTTCTGTCTCCGGAAGGTTTATCTGCTCTCCCTGGAGTACCGTCCTGATTAATGGGAGTGGTCCTCGCCTCAGCCGAGCTCAGCTGATGTCCGTGAGTGCCAGTGCAGGAGCCGCATTTACCACAGGGCAGGGCTCAGAGGCTTTCACTCTTCTCGTGTTCCGGGGGGTAATTATTTTCAGATTTGAGGCACTAGTGCACTGCTGCTATTTTCCTAGAGGCCTGCCAAACCCAAGACAGTGCGTTTAAATAAAGGTGGAGTGGAGGGAATTATTGGCTTTGACCCCCGTGTGAGAGAAACAGTAATGCACCCTCAAAGGTACAATCCGTGATAATTTACCGTCCCCAAGCGTGTGCGCGATCATGTCCCTAGCTAGCAGTCCCAAGTATGCTTGTCAGACTTCAAGGCATCACTCCCGCGTCTCTCATGCTCTTGGGGGGCAGTTGAAAGGGTGTCATCTCTCTCCCCCCCTGCTTCTCCAGCAAGTAAGATGAGCCAAGACACCGGAGACTTATCATCATCTTCGTGGGGATCACTGTGAGTTACTGGATGCTTGATGGTACTGTGCCCTTCCATTTCTAGTGCTGTGCAGTTTCATGATCTTAGGTCATAGTGGGGTAAATTTACGATATGTTTCCCTCATCTTCATTGCTTGATTTGGTAATTAGCTGCCTAGGTACGCTGCACTGATTGAATTTTTTCCTTTGGTCTTAAATAAGATTCAATATATTATTTGTGCAACTGTGAGTTGAAAATGAATGTTTTAATGAATCTGTAAAGTTATGTGCAAATTGGCAGATTATGCTGCATATATAGAATGACAATGCTGTAGTAGAACAGTAGTTGCACTGACACTCTGTGTAGAGCAAAAAAACACTTTTTGGTGCAGGCACATTGTCTGAAAACATCATGCAATTATTGGCTCCTAACATGTGGGCAGGGACAAACTCTGATGCTCACTCTAATTGCCTGGTGACAGCCCTACGTTGTCAAGCCTGAGAGACCATTGTGAAAATATTTGTTTACAGGTCGGACTGTCTGTGCTGTGCCCGCTCTCACTGTTTAAAAAAGGTTTGCTTGCCTTGGCCGGATGAAGCGCAATGACGTGGAGAGTTTGATTTGGCTGTGTTGCACCGTAGGGTTACTTGCACTCTTTTATAAACGTCCGAACTTCTGTCAGTTATTATGTGAAGTTGGAAATTAAATGTCTCTTCCCAGAGTTTATACTGCTATGCAAGTTGCATTACTAGAACAGGTTTACTATGCTGGTGTAGTTTATGTTTCCTCACCTTCATTGCTTGATTTTGCACGCAAGACAGTGTCACCATCACCTAGGCTAAGGTGCGGATTGTGCAGATTGTGTGACCACTAATTACCACCCAGTTTCCCCCCAAAAAGTAAGTTTAGGCCCAGAGTTAGGCTTTGGGAGGGGGAAGCGTCAGGCAGACCTAAAGTTTAGTTTTACTGAACAGGTATTATAACCCTCCGTCCCCCATTAGAACCCGCAATACTCAAGAGCAGACTAGTGAGTCTCAATAGTGAGTCAGTTATTTCATAAGCTGCACTGGTGTTGCACATCGTTCAGTTCCATTGATTAGAGGCTGAGCGCATTTCAAATTGGGGTGCCTTAGTGCGAGCCTGAGAGTGCCACACAGTGAGAGTTACAGATCTGATGCAGTTAAAAATGTATATTGGAACCATCATTGTTTTATTGAAAGCAAATGTATATTAACCCAGTATTGTAGTTTGTACAAACAAGTTATATTTTTAAATTAGTTACAGTGAGTTATTGTTTTTGATTCTAGCTCAAAGCGGACAGAAGCAGTGAGTCAGTGCTGGCTAAATAACTAGTGAGGACAAGGCAGACAACAGGCAGAGAGTGCAATGGCAGACATCAGGTTCTGGTTCGCCGGAAAAACCACTGGAGCTAAAACTCCAATGAATAATGCAGGAGAGAGTTCAGTAGTTGGGAAAAGGAAGTCATTAGAAGAAATCCACCAAAAGCAAAGGGAGTATGATAAAAAAAAAGACAGAGAGTTGTACAACAGAAATGGCTTGAAGATTTCAAGTGGGCAGTGATTGAAGAACAGGAAAGTAACGGAGCTGCTGCTGACCTAGTTGAGACCAGTTTTAAAAAATCTCAAGTTTTGTATTGTGGAGTTTGCAGGAAATTTCCTCATCTCGCAGATACTAAGTCTTCCCTATATGTTGGTGTGACAGATAAATTCAAAAGGGAGACGTTGGAATGGCACCACAAGAGCAAATTGCATGAAAAATGCATATTACATGAAGCTGCAATTCAAAAGCCACAGGAGACCTGCATAGCCAAATCAATCAAAAAAATGCATGAAAAAAATATCCGGCACTTAAACATTTTATTTAATACAGCCTATTATATTGCAAAACAAGGTGAGGCTTTTATTAAGTTTCCAAAACTCTGCTCACTGCAGAAAAAGAACAATCCTGAGTGGAATTTCGAAAATTATATGACTGATAATGCATGCTGTAACTTTGTAATAGCAATTTCCGAGACCCTAAAAATGTTCGATCCCAAATAGAAAATACTAGGTTCATCAGTGTTCTGTCAGATGGGTCAACTGACAAAGGAATTCAGGAACAGGAACTTATTTATATACGATTCGTTTGTGAAGGCACCCTTGTTACCCATCTGTGTGACATTGTCAGCATGAAAAACTCCACTGCGTCCGGAGTGAAAAATGCTATTATGGTTGGTCTGGAAAGCATGGGCATATCTCTGGATATTCTGAGCCAGAAATGCATTGGTCTGAATACAGATGGAGCTGCTGTGAACCTCGGTACTAAATCTGGTGCTTTGAAGCAGCTACTGGACGAAGTCTCCAAGCATCAAGGATGGGACAATTGCAATCACATTGCAGTTGTGCACTGTGTAGCTCACCATCTAGAGCTTGCTGTGTGTGATGTTAAAAAAAGAGTTCATACATATCCAAATTTGAAGAGGTGCTCAAAGGATGTTTCAAACTATATTATTATTCACCTAAGCGGAGAAGGGAACTTAAAGAGATAGCTGATAATCTGGAAGAGCAGTTACAACATTTTGGTGGCTTGCAGCAAATCAGATGGGTAGCAAGTCAGCACAGGGCAGTAACAGCGCTTAAGACAAACTGGGAAGCTACAGTACTTCATCTTGAGCACCTTGCTACTGGTACTGATGAATATTCAAACAAAGCCAAAGGATTGCTTCATGACATGAAATCGGAAAAGTTTCTTTATTTCTTGCACTTCATGATAGACTTCACAGAGCTGCTTCAGCAAGTGTCTAAGGCATTTCAACAAGAAGACACTCTTATTTCTGAAGTTGCAAGAAGAATCGAGGTGCTTCAACAGAAGCTAATACTGCTGAAAACAAAGCCAGGAAAAGCACTAACACAATTTCAATTGGTTTTTAAAGATGGAAATTTCGCAGGGATCCCGTTACTAACACAGGCAAAGCCTGCTAGAAAAGGCAGCTCTAATGAAACTAGTGTCAAGGAAGACACTATTGAGGTAATAGAGAATGCTCTTTCTTTTATGAGTGACCGCTTTCTGAAGCACATCTCAGGCAAGCCGCATTCTTTGTTTAACATTTTTTATTTTAGTTTGTGGCCAGACTCTGTTGAAAAGATTAGAGTTTTTGGGGATCAAGAATTTGAGGAACTTGTTATGTACTACAAAAAGGTACTTACTGATGAAGAAATTCAGTCTGCCCCTGGAGAGTGGCTAGATTTTAAACTGTACGTCTTTCATCAGAGGATGTCGCATAAGCCTGTATCCCTCTTCACTCAGCTATTGAAAAAACGCCCAGAAGAAGTTAAAAATGTCCTTTCAATTTTAGAAATCATGCTTTCCATCAGTCCAACAACAGCAATATGTGAACGGGGGTTTAGCAGCATGAACCGAATAAAAAATGAGCTCCGTACGTCCCTTAAAAGTGACACCATGTCTGCTTTAATGCGAATCCAAGTAGATGGTCCGGAGTTAGACACTTTTGATCCAAACCCAGCCGTTTTGCATTGGCTTTCAGCAAATCCAGGAACAAGACATATTATGGGCCACAAACATCCTTGTCAAAACAACACTGTTGTTACTGACTCAGAAGATAGCGACTCAGTTTAATGCTACTCTCTTGTTCAAATCAGTACCATTTCCTTAACAAGTGTGCATTTTTGTGTTTTACCATTCACTGTGGTGTCTTCTGACAATTTGCCATGGTGGCAGCTGTTTTTCTCCTTTCGAGACACTGACTCCCAGTCACTGCCCTGGGTTGAATCCATCATCGTTCTTTAGTTCACTGTTCATCACCCCAGTTCAGGACTGGCTATGCAAATCAGTCTTGACCAATTTATTAAATACTTTCTGACAATTTGCCATGGAGCTGTTTGTCTCCTTTCGAGACACTGACTCCCAGTCACAGACCTGGGTTGAATCCATCATCGTTCTTTAGTTCACTGTTCGCCACCCCAGTTCAGGACTGGCTATGCAAATCAGTCTTGACCAATTTATTAAATAGTTCTGACAATTGACAGCTGTTTGTCTCCTTTCAAGACACTCCCAGTCACAGACCTGGGTTGAATCCATCATCGTTCTTTAGCTCACTGTTCCCCACCCCAGTTCAGGACTGGCTATATGGAAATTGGTCTTGAATGACCCCTGTGCCTCATGAGAACAGTCCAGCCCGAACTGCCAAGCCATGGACTCCTGACACGGCCCTTGGCACTTTTTTTCATACAAATTAAGCACTGCCACAGCTACAGCAAGGTAAATGAAAGTTTGAGGACTTGGCAGCATAAACGGATTACAAAATGAGCTACATTCATCTGCCTCAAAGCTGACGGAGCGCTAATGCAATACAAGACTTGACAGCAGCTCGAAAGTTGACACTTTTATCCAACCCCAACAGTAGTGCTTTGGCTCAGAGGAAACACTGGACAATGACAATCTTGACACAGCCTTCCCGGTCCATGAATATGCAACTGTCCCTATTTTGAAAGAACAAGCACTTGACTCTGGCCATAAAGTTATTTCAAAGGGAAGGATAGAAGGCAGCAATCTGAAGAACCGCAAACCTTAGCTCAGTCTGAGCATCAGCTTCCTCACTACAAGTAAGTGCCAGCCTGATATGTTGTATTAAAGTTTAAAAGTAAGGTATTTTTTTGCCATGTATGTTCGCAGAAACCTTCCCCACAGCACTTTGATACACACATAGGGAGGTGAATGGGTGAAATTTGCCGTTTATTTGGGTGGCCAACGTTTTCCTAGGTTGTTGACGCTGCAAATGTTTTGAAAAAAGTCCATTATGCAATCAATTGTGGGTCGAGTGCATTGCTGTTAGGTCGAGTAGAAAAGTCTACTCACTCGACCTGCAGGTCAAGTGAGATTTTTTAGATTTGTAGAGCCCTGCAATGTGTATGCCATCTGTGTAGGAGGTAAGTGAAAGGCTGAAGGATCGAATCAGCGGGGCAAGTTCAGCTACGTATAAGTTCATAAAAAGGGTGGGGCAGAGCGAGACCCCCTTTACGAACCTGCATGATAGTGTGAAAGGGTTGGAGCTAAAGTTGTCTAGCATTACAATATTTTCCCTGTCTTTTATAAATTATCTGAGTAGCTCTAAGGCTATACCCTTTATGAAAAAAAGTCTCTAAACGACTGCATAGTATTGAGTGATCTATGGTCTCAAAGGCCGCGGATAGGTCCTGCAAGATCAAAGCTGCATTGCCTCCTTCATCAAGGATGGTTTAAGTTCAAACGCAGGATTGATGAGTGCTGTCTCTGTGCTGTGTTCTGATCTGAGGCCAAACTGAGTTGGGTCTAACAATTTGTGCTCTTTAATAAACTGTGTAAGTTGAGTAGTCATGATCTTTTCTATGAACTTAGCTGGGAAAGGGAGTCTAGAAATAGGCCAGTAGCCAGAGGGGGCATCTGAATCAAGGTCGGGTTTTTTTCAAAGAGGAAGAATAGAAGCTTTCTTCCGTAAAGAAGGAAAAATACCTGAATAAAACATAGACTTAAAAATGTTCATCAGAACCTTTGCTATTAGTTTAGGGATTTGTTTGAGCACCGCAGGGGGACAAGGATCATTTGGAGAGCATGATTCCGAGGTCTGAATAAGATGATCAACCTGTGTTGTAAAGACTGGACTGAAACTGGCCTTATCGAACAAGAAAACATTGTTTTGACTCCTATTATTATCGGTGCTGTCCTCTGGTTGCGGCATAGGGTTTGGTTCCCAGAGGCACTGCAAGGATTATGGCTTTCGTCAACCTTATTCCTGAAATATTGAGCGATGTTGTCACAGAAGGCTTAGACTACTGGCAATTTGGTAAGATTATTAATACCTTCAAAAAGCTCCCGGACTGAGTGTTTTGAGGATACTGTTCGAGACATTAAGTACACTGTTTTTTCTTTAGTAAGGAGAGTGTTATATTTGGACAGAGAAAGTCTGTACAGTTCCTTCTCATGGGCTTCATAGTTGAGTCACCATTTTCTCTCTTGTCGTCTACATTTTCATTTTTCTAGGCGAAGGGTCTCTGAATACCAAGGCACAGAGGGATTGCTCCTATTTTGTTTGATAACTTTAATCGGGGCTAGTTGGGGAAAGGCAGTATCCAGCCAATTTGAATAATTCTGAGCAGCCTTTTCTGGGTAATGTGAGGGGGGAGGCATATCTTCTGTAAGCTGAAGCTGTAGTTGACTATAATCTATATTCTTCCATGCTCGATGGGAGAACAAGCCAGTGTGCTTGTCAGTGTCTAGAGTATCTTTGGGTTCTCTTAGTTTGAAAAGAATGGCAGAATGGTTGAACGATGAGAGGGGTAGGACATCTAGCCCCATAAGCGATTGGTATTGGTAAAAATGGCATCCAGTGTATGGCCTGCTATAAGTAGAATTTTGTATCAGCTGAGTAAATGCCAGAAGTCATTCATGGTTTCCAAAAGGGCCAGATGGAGTTGAGAAACCTACTTTTGGGGCCGGGTTGGCGATAAATAAGCAGCCCTTTAAAGGATTTGTTTTTGGTCAGTTCAACCCAAAAAGATAAGGCTTCAGAGACTTTATTTGGCATGGCTGCAAACCTAGCTCTAATCTGGCCCTTATGGATAATTCTGAGCCCACCTCTTCTTTTCAGGGATCAATCTAATCTGGAAATGATGTATCCTGGGGGAACTGCAGTGAAAAGATCCGGGGAGGAGGAACAGTTGGCCCATGTTTCTGTAATAAACTTGATGTCAAGTCGATGTGTTTTGATTAGGATAGCCGTTTCCGTGGCGTGTTTAACCAGGAACTGGGCATTGACAAGTGCACAGCGATACAAGGAAGGGGGAAGGCGTGACGTAGGGTCAGAATGAAATGTAGCGAAGCCTAGCAGTGGGGAGGGAGCAGCGGGAGATAGTCCACATAACTTAGATCTAGCGGTGTTTCCTGACCAGAGGGAGAGCATAATAAAACAGGGACATTTGTTAGAGCACCCTTAAGGGGAAGTAACTCCTTACCTGTGTATCTGATATACGTATTTGGATCTGGGTAGAAACCGTTTCGGGGTTCCTGTACTGGGTGCGGATGGGCGCACATGGGCTTGCCTTTGGCGTGTCTTGAGCGCTCTGGCAGCATGTTGGCTATGTGCCCGCTGCGCGTCCGCACTACTGCATGATTTAAGTATCCGTCCATAGGAGGGTAGCTTGTCTACATGCCAGGGCCGAAGCACAAGTGTGAATTTCCTAAAAAATGATGGTTAAAATAACAGGGTGCAAATCAAGGGCCCAGCAACCCTTTCCCTATGCAGGCTCCCCTGAGAGGGAAAGTTGCTGGGAAATTAATATAAGCAAAAATGAAGCAGTTAAAGAAAATATAAAATCTTTAAAAAACAGAGGGCACTGACCCTTCAAAGATGGCACCCAGCGAATTGAGAGGGAGCCACGCAACTCCAGGTAACTGTTACAGAGTGTCTATCACATCCAAAGCCTGCGAGGAAAATAAAAAGCGTGAGGTAGCTCACACAGTCTGACAAATGCTCTGCTATGGTGAAGAAAGGGGCTGCGTGCCCCCCTCCCTTCTTTAATTTTGCCCCTAGGGAGGTGGTGGTCCCTGGGTCTGCGGGGGGGTCAAGGCCCCCTGCATTACATTGCAGGTGGCAGTCCCCAGGGCTAGGGGTGATCGAGAGGCCCCCTGTTTAAAAAATAAATAAGTCCCAGGGAGGTGGTGGTCCCCAGGCAGCAGGGGAGGCCGTATCTAAATTTCCTATTTAAAAAATGAATGTGGAAAACGAGTTCTGGGTTCCCCCTTTCTTCTCGACCCCCACTTGCCAGATTCCCACAAATCATTACGTTCACAAACTAGTCAAAAAACTTAGCAGTATATATATATATATATATATATATATATATATATATTACCTACTGGCGGTCGCCAGTAGGTATATATAGTTAGGATTTTTTCTCTATGGGATTTTTGAAAATTCTATGTCTAATAACTTTGGCGTTTGTGGACGGAATTGGCTGAAATTTTCAGGAAAATGGCACATTTTGTTTCTGAGCAGCCCTTGAAAATTTGGGGGGGGTTCGTCCAGTGGGGGCCGAGAAAAAAGGGGGGTCCCAAAACGTGTTTTTAACATTGAGTTTTCCATAGGGCGGTTGGCCTCACTTTTAGCCCGAACGGCTGAATGGATTTGCACGAAACTTGGCAAAATTGTAGGGACTGGTAGCCCGATGTGCCTTTTGTAGGTCTCAATATATGTGCTCCAGTGGATTTTGAGAAATTAACGTTTAAAAAAAGATATATATCTGTAACAGCGGACTGGGCAGCGGCCCAGGACGCGTACTTTTCGCGCAACGGAGCTTTGTGAAGCGAAGCTGATTGGTTCTCCGGCGTCTGTCAACATTCCAAACAGTCCGTAGCGGCCGCCATCTTGTCTCTCGGTAGGATCGAGAGACAAGAGGAGGTCAAAACAAAGGGGGAAATAACTATAAGGGGGCATAGTAGATCCTCGCTGACCCCCTAGGTTTGATGTGGAGGTTTTAAAAGGGCCCCGCGGGGCAAAAAAAAATAATAAAAATAATAATTGAACGGCTGAATGGATTTGCACGAAACTTGGCAAAATATTAGGGACTGGTAGCCCGATGTGCCTTTGCTAGGTCTCAATATATGTGCTCCAGTGGATTTTGAGAAATTAACGTTCAAAAAAAGATATATATCTGTAACAGCGCTCCGCTTCGCGTAACGGAGGTTTGCGAAGCTGATTGGTCATTCTGTCACTGGGCTATAGTTGGGCTACATCTGGCTGATATTTGGGCTACATTTGTTTTTTTGTGTGTCTGGCGGCCATCTTTGGGCTACATTGGGCTACATTGGGCTTCATTGGGCTACATTCGGCTAATTAGCAAATAGCTCATCGCAAACTAGGAATGGTAAAGAATCGCTATTTATTCCTTAAAGTTCGCTATTTAGGAAATGCAAATAACTTTGATGATACATATGGCGGTTCATCTCTAACAAGATAAGAAGCATAGGGATAGATTTATGATGACTGGCGCATCACCAGGGATGTGTTAGTCATTCTGTGCCGCTGTTCCGTCACCTATGGTGTGCTGCATTTACAATGCGGCGCATCACGGGGCAAAAACAGCACAGATGCGTGATGTATCTGTGCCGTAAAGGTGGCGCATTGCTGGAGTTGTATCGCAAGTGTGATGAAGCTCCAGCAAGGGTCGGGGGTGCCCCTGTCGCAGGGTTTCTGTTCTCACACAGAACTGTGGACAGAGGATTGGAACCTCGGCGAATTAGGGTGTCCCAAAACTCACGTTAGTAATCAAAAACTATTTAGCAAGCTAGGTACAGTGTCACATTGGATATAACAAACTCTCAATGTTTAGACAATCCAGAATATGAACTTATAGTACCTCAGGATACGTGGAACTCATGAACAGTCGGTCGTTATATATTTCTTAGAAACCAGAACATGGAGTTAAGAAGAACACATGTGTATTTGAAATGTTTATTTACTAATGCCGTCTTCTCAGGCGTAGTACCTTAGATAATAAAAGTACACATATTATCAGTAGCAAAATTACCAGCATAGTTACTAGTACATAAAAAGTGAATGGTGATAGTATGTTAACATGCTGTAAATGAATAAGAGTTAGCAACACTTATAAGCAGCCGCGGGCCGTGGAGGGAGTTACGGTGAGGCAGGGAGGCGGGGAGGGGGAGAAGCAGGGTGGAGAATACAAGTACACATATTATCAGTAGCAAAATTACCAGCATAGTTACTAGTACATAAAAAGCGAATGGTGACAGTATGTTAACATGCTGTAAATGAATAAGAGTTAGCAACACTTATAAGCAGCCGCGGGCCGTGGAGGGAGTTACGGTGGGGCAGGGAGGCGGGGAGGGGGAGGGGCAAGGTAGAGAGGGCTCCACCCTGCTTCTCCCCCTCCCCGCCTCCCTGCCTCACCGTAACTCCCTCCACGGCCCGCGGCTGCTTATATCTCACCCTCCCTAATACACATATTATATTATTTGCTAAGAAGGTCTCTTTGTGTTGGTTTAGGGCGTGCCCATACTTTAGTGTCTTAGATTTGAAGGAATCACATCAGCATACACCAGCTCTCTCTTCATGTGAACCGCATCAACTGTTGTGTATGTGTGTTCGGCAAAGCAATATAAAACCCGCCTCATGCCCAGAATTGGCAGAAGTTGCACTTATGTTATGAGTATGAAGTCGTGGAGATCAGACCTCATAACAATTCTGTACCGTGTTGTTCTTGAAACTTTAGCACTCGCTGTACAGATATAGTTTAACAAGTAAAGCAGATAGTAGACCAATAACATATTATTCTCATGTAAACCACGATGAACTACTAGGTGGAAAGCTAAAGCAACAACTAAATGTCGTGTGCAGAAGTTGCAAAAAAGGAAAAATGGCGTTTAAACCGGTAATGAGCCCATGCTAACTTAACACGGTGTAAAGATATCCAGGACCTAGATGACACCTCCTCATGATCCGGAAACGAACTGAATAAGATAATAGAAGTGCCATCTCATGAGAGCAGATTGCAAGTTTATATGTGGACGGTCCGCAAGGTAAAGCATTAAAAACTAGGAAAATTCAATGCTAAAGAAAAATAAAACAGCCAAGTACTTTATCGAGTCTTAAGCCAATAGGCAAGGTAAATAATAAAAACTTGACAATTAAGTCAATGAATTGTCAATGAAATGCTAGTACTCAGCATATGAAACATGAAAAAGGTCTATGACATAACTGTGTATGCAAAATAAGCTGCAACAGCCTCCAACAGGAAGTCACCGTCTTCATCCGAAAACAGTTCAGCCATCCAATTTAAAAGCGGAAAAGAACATACGTGCTCTCCCAGCACCGGATCCTCTATCACCATCAGAGGACAGCTCGGTGGGTTTTCAAGAAAGCTGTGTTCCAAGAAAGACTGTGCTGCCGCCAGTAAATTCCAGGGACCAAGTAGTCCATGCATCAATGCCACAGCCATAATCCTTTCGCCAGGACAAATCAACTCGTGAGTAATGATAGGAGTCATCAGCTGATTAAAGTCGACGTCAGGAGAAACCGGTCCGCAGAGACACAAATCAATGGCCCAATCGAAATCACAGGTCAGGCAGTGAAATACAGGCTGGACACAGGTGAAGTAGGAGAACCGAAAAGATAATCCATATGCCGTGCTTAATATCGCCAACGGCATTGTGCCATAATATTCTAGCATGCGATTGCGGAACAGTGTCAGCAGCTGCAGGGTCGGAGGTTGCATAGGAGGGACATCCATATTTAAAAATGTAAAAAAGCACAAGAGCGTCCGCTGGTAATGCAAGTAAAAATGCAATCCACGAACCAGAGTGGAGAAAATGGAATGAAAGGGAGCAGGGATGACTCCAAAGATTTTCTCAAATGAAGTCACGAGACCACTGGTAACAACTTTAAAAAAGTGTGCCAGGGATTTTGTGGAGGATGCGTTAAAGATAGTCGGAAACATGTTGCTGAAATTGAAAGGCAAACCTGTGTACGGGTGTTCGCTATGTGAAGTACGAAAGTTTCACGGGCCGAACTCAAGGCCACCTCTCTCTGAGACAAAAGAGCTCTTATTCTTGTCATGCCGTTGAAACGTGTCCCAAGGTTGGTATTTGTGGCCAGATTGAAAACTCCCTATGTTCATGTGTGGGAGGAAATAGAACATTTCTGCAGCAAATAACCCGTTCACTTACTGTTACGATAAAAGGAATACTTTTAATTAACTCAGAACAATCTTCATTATTGAGCATCAAATAACTACCATTTTCCAACAACTTGAACGTGGGGATGATAGCAGGAACTGGCGTGCCTTGCATCACGCAAGCCATATTTGGTCGGTGTTTGTTGCATGAATCGTGTAACTGTATGTGCCTACACATTAGTGAATGATCTGGCGTCTCAGTGCATTCCTCTCCATTCAGATAAACTTCTTGATCATCTTTGAAACATCTGTATGTGTATGGAAGCGACCAGACCTCATGAACAAAAGCACTACCTAAAGGTTCATAAAGACCTATTGGTATATATTTCATACAATTTGAAAACTTATATAAAGCAAAAGGCAGCGTTATTAAACCGTCGATAAGGCATGTTGCCAAAAAACCCGCAATCCTCTGCTGATGATGTCACTGAGCATGTCATGAATGATGTAATATGTGACATCATCAGTAGTGGATTATGGGTAATAGTATCTCTAGTTTACTCCCCTATAGCTGTCTTTCTTTTAACATAAGTGTGTGTTTCCTTCCCTTATACTTACTGTTTTTGGTTCGCTTCCAGTTCGCGTACCAGCGAGCGAACTAGGAAGCGAACTAAGAGAAATAGAGGTTGGCACAGTTCCAAATATTGTACCAATTTTTTAATAACGGGGAGGTAGTTCTGAAAAGAACTTTTTTTTTTATTTTTCTGAACATTTTTTTACTGTAAGGTTCCCGATTCGCGAAGCGGGAACGAAGAAAAAAAAATATTTAAAAAAATAATTATTCATAAACATATAAAATATATTTTTGGATTTAAAGAAGAATAAATTTTACAGCTACAGATATTAGCTGTTAAAAAACCAATGAAATTCACTGAAAAAACCATAGGTTATAGACCATATATAGTTAGGAATTAGCATTTACAAAACCTTGAAAATTCACTGAAAAAACCATAGGTTATAGACCATATATAGTTAGGAATTAGCATTTACTAAACCTTATTTTACTCACACAAAACCATTGAAATTCCATATATAGTTAGTTGCACTAACTATATATCGCGCACCCGCAATCCACTGCTGATGATGTCACATATTACATCATTCATGACATGGTCAGTGACATCACTGATGACATCACTGATGACATCTCAAATGACATCACTGATGACATCACTGATGACATCTCATTTGACATCAATGACCACATCACTGATGATATCATTCATGTGACAATACAATGCATCTCCTCACATTTTAATATAACCTCTGTTTCACCCAGTGTTAAAAAGAGAGTATAATTTTTGAAACCATTGACACACCAATACTAGTTACTATATACGCACTCACTGATTGCTACGTCTACACACACCTTCACTCATTCACCCATACAATCATTCATACATACAATCACTCATCTTTACAACACTATCATATGCACTCATACACCTATACAGACACTCACAGTCTGCCACGCATCCATGGAGTTACTCACACACCTAGTCAGTCCTGTAAAGAATCAATGACACTTCCATTTTCTTGTCTATACAGTTAAACATAGAGCACCTTACATTTTCAAACATATACTAACACATACTTACCTTCTTATACAATCATTGATACAAGTACAGATTGATCTGCACAGAGTCACACACCTCCCAGCCAGCCACACACACACTCAGTCTCCCATACAAATACTTGGGCAATCAATCAATAACCCATATAGTTACTCATATAGCTACTGATCAACACATGCAGCAGTTTACAGAACAACAGACATAATGATGCACAAATTAAGACAGTTTAGTCACTAACCCATGCAGTCAGTGAGACACATTTAATCACTCACTCATACAGTCAGTCATGCACCTACTAAATCCTTCGTCCAGACACTTACACATCCACTCATTCTTCAATATGTAAGACATATTTAAACTTTATAGAAACAAAAAATCACTGGATGTTGTTATCAGTGATGTCATCAGTGATGTCATTTGAGATGTCATCAGTGATGTCATCAGTGATGTCACTGACCATGTCATGAATGATGTAATATGTGACATCATCAGCAGTGGATTGCGGGTGCGCGATATATAGTTAGTGCAACTAACTATATATGGAATTTCAATGGTTTTGTGTGAGTAAAATAAGGTTTAGTAAATGCTAATTCCTAACTATATATGGTCTATAACCTATGGTTTTTTCAGTGAATTTTCAAGGTTTTGTAAATGCTAATTCCTAACTATATATGGTCTATAACCTATGGTTTTTTCAGTGAATATATATATATATATATATATATATCTGTCTGTCTGTTTGTCTATCTATCTATCCGAGATATATTAAAGGAATAGGCACTGAGCGATTGAAATACAAGTTCCTACTCTATGCAGAAATTAAGACAAGTGACTTGTATTTCACTCGCCAAGTGTTGTGTCAGTTACTTTACTGGAAAGAGATGTTACTTTATGGAAATATGTGGTTTGTTGCTTTCTGTATTTCTCGGCACCCACTGTGCTTTGGCGCCTAACAGAAATAGCAACATTTTCTGAGTTGATATCTATCTAGCTGTTTTTCCTTCTATTTCATTGATTAGTCAACCATCCACAATGATGTTCCCCTACTAAATATATGTACAGCTTGTGAAAAATGCATTAGTTATTTTTTATAATTGTTGTATAGTTTTAAATAATTAAATTTTCCTTTCACTTCAAGCAAAATTGTGGCTATATTTCTTAATATATAAATATGTTTAATTTCTTTTAAATATTGTATGCAATATATTTTTCTGTATTCATAAAAAATGTTTTTAATGTATTAATATTTTATATAATAATTATGTAATTTGGGCCTGATTCACAGAACTAACTTAACAGGTGTATTTGTAAAGGGCACGTTCACCTGGCTGTATCTTGGCACTGAATAGCAGATGTTTATTGTTACCCAACTCAATGGTACCCATTTTATCGACCTCAGGTGGATGAAAGGCTGAGTGAACCTGCCGCGGTTTGAACCTGTGACCATGAGGTTGAACACAGGCCCCTGCAATGGTTGCATTAGTCCACTGAGCCACCAGACCCGGCTAAGACAAGATCCTAAACTTATGACCATTTTGGTATTCACAGAAGGCACTTACTAGTTTTGGTATTTACAGAAGGCACTTACTCATTTTGGTATTCACAAAAGGCACTTACTCATTGATGAGTAAGTGCCTTCTGTGAATACCAAAATGAGTAACTTACTCATTTTGAGTAACTTACTCATTTTGAGTAACTTACTCATTTTGAATAACTTACTAATTTTGGTATTCACAGAAGGCATTTCCTCATTGATGAGAAAGTGCCTTCTGTGAATACCAAAATGAGTAACTTACTCATTTTGAGCAACTTATTGATTTTGGTATTCACAGAAAGCACTTACTCATTGATCAGTAAGTGCCTTCTGTGAATACCAAAATGAGTAAGTACCATCTGTGAATACCAAAATGTAAGTACCTTCTGTGAATACCAAAGTGCCAGTAAGTTCAGGATTTTGTCTTACGTTAGTTCAGTGAATGGGGCCCATCATTTTGTATTAATACATGTTATTAATAAGTTATTGAAATGTAAAAGTAACAAAATTATTGTAATGAAATATATCAATTATTTTAAACAAATATCTTTTTTGAAGTGTACATTTTGGTTTCGATATTTTGGTAATACAATACCAGAGTCGGTGTGTGCTGTCAAATGCCTTGAGGGTGCCTGTAGGTTCCCCTTCAGTAACGACGGTGGGAAACTGCATACCCTGACAGAGTGGCAATGACAGAGTGGCATTTAACCCATTGTCTGCGGAATTACACTGTGATCTTCCACCCGACTGCATTACAGAAGAGTGTGCAGCTATAAGAATGCCATGGCTGTTGTCTTTAATGATATGCATGGCAACAGTTGAACACAGCATTCTAGAGCGACATATGCTCAAATTAGTGCCAAACATCTCTTTACGTTAGATGATTCTTCTCAATACTTTATCATAAAAGAAACAGAATACCTAATATACTCTTTATTTTTCCATGTTTATCCTTTCCTTCTAGTGTTATGGATGAACTCAGCATATTTATCTGGTTATTCATGCTTACCAGTGTTGACGGTTTAAATTTTTGTTGACCGGGGGATGTATTGATGGGGCACACTGTCTTGCACTGCTCTGCAGCACACCTTTCACTGGGTGCACGAGCACAGAAGGGTCAGTGAGCTCAAGCACAATTTATTTGTAGTCCTTGGCGCAGCCACGAACTGTGAAAGGCAGACCAGTGGTTTGAAGGCTTTTATCACCAGTCTTTCCGTGTGAAGGCAGGGGCGGGAGGCACAGAGCCCCCTGCAGAGCTTCTTCCTATTAACACAATCAAATGCTAATGACAAATCCATGAAGGCAAGTCGAATGGTTCCCGAGCGTGCAACCGTATACTTGCTCAAATCTGAAATAAATTAAGACATTGAGCTACAGTAAACCGTCTCCGTTGAAAACCATACTGGACTTCCGACAAAATCATTTTGTCCTCTGCCCAGGATGATAATCTCTGAAGAAGGACCCTACCTACTACCTTTACCACTGAGTCTATTAATGAGATGGGTCTATAACACTGAGTGCTATTTCTGGCGCCTTTTTTAAAAACAGGAACTATAGTAGATGTTGCCCATGACTGAGGACAACCATACTGTGCTGCTGCATTAAATACAGACTCCAGTATCTGCGCCCAAAAGGAGGAATCAGACTTAAAGAGATCTGGAGGGATCCCGTCTGGACCAGGTGCTTTTCCAGCAGTTATACCTGTTATACCTTCCAGTATTTTGCCCCTCTCAAAGTTTAATACTACCTCCTGAGTGTCATAAGAATCCCTTTCACTATGCCCAGGCCCACAATTAAACATGGTTTCAAAATGTAGTACCCACTCCTCCTCAGTTATGTGGGATTGAAGCCCCCCCCCTCCTAAGTAAACAGGGGTCTATTTACGATGCTCCAGAACTTCGAGCTGTTTCTGAGGGTGTTGGATTCCAGCCGCTCCCTCCATGCTTCATCTTTTAGTGTTCCCTTTGGAATAGTGAGGGCCGTTTTATATTCCCTGCGACAATATATAACGTCAGATTAAATTCTGGGTTTATTTGTCAAAGCTTCCCTCAACCTCTTCGCAGCTTTAGAACGTCGAACCATCTGGGACCAGACCTAACATGTCCTCTTGCTGGGGCAGATAAAAGCACAGACACCTTGAGAGAAATATACTTCTAGGCAGAGGGACAGTTAATTGGCACATGCTGTTTTAACCTTATCATAAATTATTTCTGGAGTTACTTCTGACCATTTTAATCTACGCCCCGTCAGTTGACCGCATTACGCCCTGATTTGGTGCCTCCCCACCCTTTTCTGCCAGTGGACCTGTCAGACAGAGCGTTAGGGGAGTATGGTCGCTAAATTCACTCCCTAGAATTTTGAAGGTATTCACAGATGACTGTAAAGAGGACGAAATTAAGATAAAGTCAATAAAGGACCCCTTACCGTGACCCTTAAATGTGGGCACAGGAAAGTTAGTACACGGGGCAGTTAAAGACATCGTGGCCACCAGATCTAATTCATTAATCATAGTGTTAACAGCTCTCTTGGAACAGAATGTTCAAAGTGGATACCGTGTATACGCGGGCAGCCTAATTCAGACATACAAGCCGTAAGTGGCTCACCGCATGGGTGTATATTGAAGTCACCGGCTACCAGGAGACTGTGTAAGCTTTCGCTCAGAGATTGTTTTATAGCATCTCCAAGGGCAACTAAGTTACTGGACTCTGACGAAGACGAAAATGAATTATAGAAATTAACAATTTCCCAGCTCGAGCCCCCTTTACATGCTATTATCGCTAGGATACCTGGGAGTAAAATGATCATTACCTGCAGTTTGCAGTTAATAGCCTCGGAAATTTACGTAACTAATCCACCCTTGGGTCTCCCGCTCGTAGATGATCTAGACGGGACAAAGAAAGCCTTATAGCCTTCCAGGAAAAGGTCGCATTCTATCGACCACGTTTCCTGTAGGCTTATTACCAAAAACTGTTTAACATAAGCTACCCATCTAGAGTCCTGTAGCTTAACTACCAACCCCCCTATGTTCCAGGATAAGAAGTTATTAGGAGACAGCCTTGGAGACAGTACTACTACATCCCCGAGATCCTGGGACAAAGCGGCCTGCTCAGGCCCTGCTAAATCAGGACCCCGCAGTCAATCACATTCTTCTATACCAGTCAGGGTGTCAAATCTGTTGTTTCGCGCCAATCTATAGTCAGTGCCAAACTGCCTATCTACAGTTAACAATGGATGAACCGGGGGAATAGAGTGGTGGCTTTGATATGGCCTTAAATGGCCACCCCCAACTAAAGGTTCACCCATGCCAACTGCTGTCCTGTCCCTACTATTAAACTGCCTATAAAAATAGCCCAAGGGTAAAATCTTAATGGCAGAGCCCACTAATGGGGTAAGACTGTAGTCCCTAGAAAGTATCCGACCAGCAGTGTAGGGATTATCAAAATTTATGATAATACAGTCACCAGTTGTTTACATGAGACCCCAATCCAATTAACCCTACATGCCATAAGTATGTTATTAAGTATGCAAGGGCCAACAGTAGTGTTGTGTGTGAACCAGTGATTGTTTTTATTGAGGAGCTGATCATATTCTTTGCTCTTCCCTGGTGGAAGAGCAGGAACACTCCCCAAGATCACTACGTACGGGGTAGAGTCTGCTGGAAGGTTAATAGTAGGGAGAGTTGACGCCTGCAGAGTCTTATCTACTTGTCTCTTATCTCTCTGCAAGATAGGGGGCCCTGTTGTTATAGAAGACAGCTGTCTGGGAACTGCAGGATCTATAGTAGCAGTCTTCGAACTAGTGGAACAGTTCTTATCAGGCGCCCTACTGATGGAAGATTGCCTGATACTGGGGGTTTCTCCTTCTCTGTTTTATCCCACTCTTCCCCCTTCTGTGGTTACTGGGATTTTAAGCTCATTAGAGATTACCATTGATTTCTCTGGGGGGCATGCACCATCAATTTCTCTAATTTAGACAGCCTATTTTCAACAGAACTTATGTTCTGTATAATAGGGTCTATTAGGGTAGTCATCATAGTTTCTAGCCTACCCCAAAAATCTCCCTCTAATCTGCTACCGGGTGATGACCCTGCCTTGTTCCGATACAAAATAAAAGAGTTGGCCTCGCTGCTAACACCCTCAGAGGGAACAGCATCCTTAGTTCTCCTAGTTGTGTTTGTTACTGTTTTTTTGGCTTGAAGACACCCATAGTCTTCCTCACTACAGCAGGTGAGTTGATCGGGCGGTTTGTTTACAATTTAGCTTTCTGCCCTCTAGTTCTTGATTTAGGTTTAGCTGGGTTGGGTTCCTGCTCCATAGACATGGAGGAAACTGAAATGTTGGGTGTTACAGGAACTCCAACTAAGGATTCACTCAACCGATCTTGCGGTGTAACCTGATTTAAGGTCAATGGAGCTTCGGGAAAGGCAGGAGTGAGAGAGCCTACCATGTGACGTTAGGGCCTCCAGGGATAGCCTGCGTTCTGTTAGTAAAATTTCATTATTAAGAACCGATTCAGCCCTTGTTAAGAAGGCGTCTAGGGTTCCTACTACGCTTTTCCCTGAAATTACTTTCCGCCTACTCAGTTTTAGCAGAATGTCCAACTTTCGGTGTAAATTTAAGCAGCTCACTTCTATTGTGCAAAACCGCTAATGAAAATAGGTGACTGTTACAATATAATAAACATATACGATAAAGGATAAAAGGAGATACATGAAGCTAAACAAGCCACAATGATAAAATATTGCTCAGTACTAAAATACAAACTTATGCTGTACACAATTAATATTTCAGCTAATACTTCTGAACAATCAAGCACATCAAAACACTAAAGTGCACGTATCTTAAAAAAGTAGATTCTTGCTACACCAATGATATCATTCTTACGTGTAGGAGTTAATTTAATTGCTATGGGCAGCAAGTCAGGAGTATCCAGGTAATCAAACACACCTGAGTCCTATCGCTGACACAAGGATAATGTCAAATGGACTCCAGGACTAACAATACCTGCACTAAAGTATGAGCTCTCAGGTACTATCTTCTATCGTGCTGCTCTTTATCGAGGCAGCGCAAATCAGCTGCTACTGGGACTAAAACCCCAACCTCAAGATGCCATTCCCCTCGCAGCTCAGGCAGATCCAGGCAACTCTGAGATGGGTGTAGTCCTCACCCGTTAGGTTCAGAATAAAGGGCATGTCCCTTGTTGAATAAGCAGATTCAGAGGGGTGACCCGGCCTGGCCTCGTCGGGTCTCCGACGAGCTCAGATGGGCCTGCCCTTGGCCCACGTGCGTCCCGTGCGCAGGTCTTATACGCCTCCCGGCGTGCGTGGGCGGCATTCGCGCCGCTAGGGATGCTGGGATTTTGAGTCCCGGACGGCGTCCTCCGCTTACGGCCAGAACCGGGACTAAATGCTACCCAATTGACTCCTCTGACGGTGACGGCAAAGATCCAAGGTGCAGCAGGTAAGTGGCGAGAGTAGCGGCAACACAAGAACGGCACTCATTTGTGTCCTCTCTAATAGCGTTTCAGTTTTTAAATATTATAACAATGAACATCGTCGTTTCCTATTTTTAAAAAGTTATTTCTTCTCTACATTCCTCATTTCAATTTTATCAAATAAATGAAGATCGCGGCCAAGCATTAGCTTGTCCTTTTCAAAACTGCTGTTTGTTCACCTATCTCATCTTGAAGTCTCAGCAAGTACACTAATGTTGGCCTCAAATATCTGCTTTCTCAAAATATTCTGATTTGTAGACCACCATCAGCTAAGGTCCATTCTATTTCTAAGCTTCAGTTTATTCGTTTGCAAAAATACCCTTTGAACTCCAAAGTCCGCCATTACTTTAATGAAAAAACACAATTTAATGTCAAATAACTATTTGCAGTTTTCTCTACAAATACACATTTAGTTCAATGATAACAGCTTTACATGTTTAGTAAATGAACATTTCCAGTCTTTGAATTTTAGCTTGTAATTTTATGAAAATATGGTTGTTCTAAATGACCAGTCATTATCATTAAATACTTTCCTATTGTTCTTATATCTACATATGTTGCTTTTAGATAATGAACTTGTTTGCCCAACAAATCAACCAGTCATTTTCGTTACATACGTCATATGGTAATCTACCACTCAATTTATCTGGAAAAGTTTAATATAGTAAGATTCATCATGCCCATTATTCCTAGGAGCCTCACTGTATGCCATGAATTTTCATGTTTTTCCACTTAGGCTATATAGACTATGGCATGCCCATTTGTCGTCACATTGTAAGTCATCCAGGGCACATCTACTGTGAGTTATAATTATCCCAATAATGTTAACTCAGCCTTCCATACTCTGAGGCAATAGTGACATGTTTTATGTACCATTCTTGGAAGCAGAAGGACTGTGATATCGTACATTGCTGTCACAGCCATATGCTTAAGGTTAGACGCTCATGACCTACATACTGTGTAATATGAGAATTAGTTCAAATGAACCTTTTTTAACCATTCATGCCAATGCACAGATGTACAGAACGATATGTCCAGGAAACAGCCCCATATGTCTTGGCTCATCCTCCCATACCAATGAAAATTGCCATTGTAATTTACCACCATCATATGCCAGAAATAACTAATTGTGTTCAGGTTAAGACACCAATGCACTGCCTCTCTTCCTCATGTACTGACTCACATGCCCACTACTCCAATATTATACTATTAACAAGCCTACAAGACTATACCAATGGCAGATAGAATGCGATAGAATGCTCATTAATCAACTTTATATATGCAAAGAACTGAATTTTTTCATGTTTAGCTTTTCAACTCCAAGTGCTGCGTAGATATCTCATAGGGCTGGTTGAATGAAAAAATATCGGAGGCAAAAATAACACGCTACACTATAATTGGAAGAATTGGGATAACACAGGTGAGTGTCCTGAGTCCATTCAAACCAACCTCAAGATTCTATCCACAGACAGCTGTAGATGCCATTGATATCTTCATGATAGTGTCAACAACAACTTATTAGGTTTGAGGTCACAAGGGATAAAATTGAAGAAATGGAATCTCACATACAACCAAAGACAAGCAATACAAACTTTGATGGAAGATAAGACAATGATAGTGAAACCATCAGACAAGGGTGGCAATATTGTTTTGCAAAGAGGCCCCGAGACAACTGGAAGATAAAGACAACTATATTCTCGCAACTGAGAAGGAATACATGTTAAGCGTAAAGACATTTGAGAAGATGATTCAGAAATGGTTCTGCAAGGGCATTCTAACAAAAGAAGAGTTTCACTTCCTACAGATTAAGCATCCGAGGATGCCCTCATTCTACCACCTACCGAAAATCCATAAGAACTCCGCTAGAACACCAAGTCGACCGATAGTCTCCTCAATAGGGGGCCTGACTGAAAACCTGTCCAGATATGTGGACTATTTTTTATTTCCCCTTGTGTTACAACTTTCGTCATATACGTGGGACACAAAGGACTTTTTGAGATAAATCCAGGGAATAGAGTGGGAACCATACTTTGTGATGATTAGGCCTGAGGTATCAAGCCTCTACACGAGTATCAGGCCCACTGATGGCAGTCAAATATGTTTTGAAAGGACAACCTCTGAAGTTTCTGGAATATAACAATATGTCGGTGGAATTTATTGCATTCTGCTTGAATAACAATATCTTTCTTTTCCAGGAACAGAGGTATAAACAGATACAAGGTGCGGCGATGGGCAGCTGCTTCGCCCTTAGCTACGCAAACCTATTTGTGGGCTGGTGGGAGAAGCAGGTGGCCTGGGCCGATACAATGGATGAGTGGGTGACAAACTTGTTTGTTGGAGTAGATATATTGATGACCTCTTCATAATTTGGAGAGGGTCAATAGAATCAGCTACTCAATATATCTCCGCCCTTAACAACAATACCCTGAACTTGAGTTTCACAGGGGAATTAAGCACCACACAGGTAACCTTTCTGGATTTGAGGGTATTTGTGAGCTCAAATAGAATTCATACATCCCTGTATAGGAAAACAACTGCTGGGAACTCTGTCCTGCACGGGTGGAGTAGTCACCCAGCAAACTTGATTCAGAGTATCCCCTATGGGGAATACCTGCGAATCAAAAGGAACAGTTCAAAACAGGAGGATTACATGCAGGCGGCAGAGGAGAGCATACTTTAGAGCGAGCGGATATCCACATGAAACATTAAAAGCGGCACAGAGAACGGCTGAAGGAAAGGAGAGGGGAGAATTCCTGCAGAGTGAGAGTAGACAGAAAGAAGAGGAAACAACAAAAATGTCAGAATGATCATGCGCTACTCAAATGCGGTGAAAGAAATCAGAGCCATTCTGCAAAAGAACTGGAAGATTATGAAGACAGAAGCAGTGCTAGGGAGAGATTTGTCACCAGAAGCAGGAATAACATTCAGAAGATCACGGTCTATAAGAGATCAGCTAGTGAAGAGCCACTTAATGGCAATAAAACAAGAATCAAGCTTACATCCTCTCAGCGGCTCCTTTCCATGTTGAAAATGTAGGGCCTGCGAGAACAGCAAGAGAGTCACCACATACAGTATAAAGGGCATTATCAAAGAGTGGAAGATAACAAAATTCATGACCTGTAGCACTACGCATGTGGTATACTGCCTGGTCTGCCCGTGTAACCTACGTACCTGAGTACAAAAAAACATGGGCAGTACAATAAATCAAGTTAAGATGAGAATTCTGGAACATCAAAGAGCTATTGCAGTGTGGATGCTAACTACCCAGTTGCGCGTCATTTTGCCAGTCACCACAACAGCAATAGGCACTCTTGCAGTATTCCTGCCTTCACCATGTGCTCAAATCAGGGGGGTGACCGAGAGAAACGATTAAGGTGATTAGAATCAAGTTTCATAATAGACTTGCAATCGAAGTCTCCAGGAGGCCTCACAGTGGAGATGAGCTAGCAGTTCACCTATGAAGTCTAACTGTGAGGAGGAAGGATCCTTTGCCTAAGTATAGGAAGGACAGCGCATGGCAACAGCAATGCTAACATGAAGTAATATGCAGCCACACGATGAATGCCCATCAAGGGCTTAATTAAATAACATCTGAAATATTATCATAGTATTATAGTTATAAGTGTGTATTATCAGAATAATTAGAGCTAGATGGCTAAATATGGGATAGTCCAAATAAGGTGTTATGTGGCTATAAGGTGATTGACACAAACATCTCCACAATTAGGTTATTTCATCTGATGAGTGAAAGCCCATACAGGGCGGAATTATGGGTAATCTATGTGCGTATCACCATAATCAGGTTATTGTAACCTTAATAATGTAAATAACATGTGACATGGAATTAGTCCACAGGCACACAGGGTAACACTGAAGGAATTAGAGTTCAAGTTTAATTTGTAAAAATTGTAACTATTGTAAATATTGAAGTCCATGATGGCTATGATGTAATTTTTTGCATATATTAGTGACAGTTGAAACCTGAGCATGATTATGATGAATTAATCGGCTGCTTTATGAACTGAATTCAGTTTCAACTTGTTTTAAGATGGTGCCCAAAATTGAGACGGTGTGATTGTATGTCCTCTCTGTGAAATGAATTGATCACATGAAAAATGTTGCCTTGTTGAGTGAAAGCTCATACAGGGCCAAATTATGGTTAATCAATATGTGCATTGCTACAATCAGGTTATCACAACCTTAATAATGTAAATAACATGTGCTAGAGAATTCAGTTCCAACATGTTTTGAGATGGCGCCTGAAATCAAGCCAGTGTGATTGTCCGTCCTCTCTGTGTAATGAATTGATCACATGATAAATGTTGCCATAGTAACGGCGCCCGTCGACATTGACAAAGGCTAATGCCAAAACGCGTATGTTTAGAAACCCTAATTGTGGATTTACCTAACATGAGTGCTGGTCCCTTTACATTTTGGAGTGAGTAGCGGAATATATATATATATGACATTGACAAAGGCTAATGCCAAAACGCGTATGTTTAGAAACCCTAATTGTGGATTTACCTAACACGAGTGCTGGTCCCTTTACTTTTTGGAGTGAATAGCGGAATATATATATATATGTATATGTATATGTATATGTGTATATATATATATATATATCCCAGATGGTTCCGTTCTCCTCTCACTTTAGGCGCTGCTGGCAAGTGCGTTGCTTCGCGCGGTAGAACCAAACCGCAACATGTTCAATCTCTGCTTGAGCCCAGGACCTCCCGCGCTCCAGCCAAAAGAAGCCGCAACTCCAGTCCAAGTTTTTTAAAGAAACTGATAGATTTATTGCTTAAATCAATACAGCATATTCCACAGCGTAAAACCAACGCGTTTCGTGAGCTCCCTACTCACTTGATCACGGTTGTTACAAACACTGTTTGCTGAGAACAATTTAAAATGGGAGACCCTCCTACCATCGGTCACATGATTCCAGCCTTAGGTTTTCTTTCACACTATGGCCTTCTGGGACTTGTAGTATTTACATTAGCAAAAGTTGTTTCGTGTTATTTTCACAAAAAAACAAATTGTGCATCACTTTTTTCACTATTGGTTGACAATTTTAAAACATTGATTTTATGACATTTACCAAAAGAATTTCTCATGTACCGGAAAAACTTAATTATAATTTTAGGCAATTAAAATTAGAAACAATTTTTCCAAAAACTTCTAAAGGCCCTCAGGTGGGCTGACTTAGTTATGTGATATCTTTGAGACTCACATGTGGTTAATTATGCCTTGCAAATGGAAAGATGGTTAGTGTCTCCAGTACTTTGTATTAAAAAATTATTTCAACATATAATTTTTCATGGTATTCAAACAATCACTTATTTTTTTTGGTCTAAATACATTTGACCTATTTGAGGCCCTCGAGTGGGCTGATATATGTGAGAGTGTTGGATAGTGACACAAAATTCGGTACATTAAGGATTTGGCCCAGAATTCGGTTTACATGTATGTTATGCCGTGGTTACAAGGAGGGAAAAATCCATTATGGAGCATGTCAAAGGAGGCTTTCATTATTATTAAATATGTACATAAAGTTCTTCGGACTGGTTCAAACCATACGGGGTCATCGTTCGAAAGTTCAAGATGTGGCGTGATTCTTTTTGGCGTAGCAATTTTTCTCGGTGTCCCCCCCTTTCCGTTGGGGCCAATGTTTCCAATCCCAGAAATTTTAGAAGTCGCCAATTGCCATTGTGATTTGTCTCCATGTGTTTGGCCACAGCATTGCCTCTGTCCTTGTTGGTTGTGGCCCTAGTATGTTCCAAGATGCGCTTCTTTAGCTCACAAATTGTGCTTCCTATATAGCGCAGCTTACACGGACATTCAATTAGGTAGACTGTATACTGGGTTTTACAAGTAATTAGTTCTTTGATCATCCAGATTTTTCCATTCGTCATCTCAATTTGTTTCGTTGGTTTTGCTATCTCACAAACTTTGCAGTTATAGCATTTGTTGAATCCAACAGTTTTGAGCCAAATTGTTTTTTCCGGTTTCATGAAGTGACTATGGATCAGTTGGTCCTTCAGATTTTTTGTTCTGCGGTATGTAACCACTGGGTGGTCTCCCATTTTCTGACCAATTGTTGGATCTAATTTCAACAATTTCCAGTTTTTTCTGAGAATCTGGACAACTTCTTTTGCTTCTTTGCTATAATCCAGTATCAGTCTTATGGGTTCTTCTGTTTCTTTTGCTTTGATTTGTGGTTTCAAACATTCTGTTCTTGGTTTCTCGTTAGCTCTTTCCCAACATTTTTTTGTCAGATTCTTTCCATATTTCCTCTTCCGGAATCTCTCCATTGTAATTGCACTGTGCTTCTCCCATTCTGTTTTTTCGCTACAGATGCGTTTCACACGGAGGAATTCACCATATGGTATGCTTGATATTAAAGCAGGCTGATGGAAGCTGGTAGCTTCCAATGTTGAGTTTGTGGCTGTTTTCTTCCTGTGTAAGGTAGTCTCTAGTTTGTTATTTTGGATATATACTTCTGTGTCCAGGAAGGATATCGATTGCCTGCTTTTTGTGTAGGTGAATTTTAAACCTCTTGTACTGTTGTTCAGAAGCTCAAAGTATTCTTCAAATTCACTCTCACTTCCCCCCCACACTATAAACAGATCGTCAATAAATCTCTTCCATTGTACGATGTGTTGGGTGTGTTTCACATTTTGCTGGTTCCAGGCTATCTCCTCCTCCCACCAACCCATTGCTATGCAGGCATAGCTTGGGCTGAATGAGAAACCCATTGCCGCGCCATTTCGCTGACGATAGAGTTGTTCTCCAAAGAAGAAGATGTTGTTTGAGAGTAATAATTTGATCATTTCATACAACATATCGTTATGTTCCTTATAATGTATGTTTCGTTTTTCCAGAAAATATTTGCAAGCCATCAATCCTAAGTTATTGTCAATATTTGTATATAATCCGATAACATCCATGGATATTAGCCAATAATTATCCTGCCAAACCAACTCAGATATGGTACACAAGAAGTCTGTCGTGTCTTTAAGGTAAGATTTTAAGTTTTCCACATAAGGTCTTAAAAAGAAATCAACAAAATTCCCCATTGGTTCCATCAATGAACCATTTGCAGACACAATCGGTCTCCCTGGTGGTTTCGTGGGGTTTTTGTGGACTTTAGGCAGAAAGTACATAGTTGCCATCCGTGGAAAGTCGACTGTTAGGTATTTTCTTTCTTCATAATCGATTAGGTTACTGTTTTCCCATGTCAATAGTTTTTGATCTAACTCTCTCTTTAGTTGATCTGTTGGGTTCTTCATTAATTGTTCATAATACTCCGGATTTGATAGTTGGTTTAATGCTTCCTCCGTGTATAAATCCTTATCCCAGATTACGACATTTCCACCCTTATCTGCCATTTTTATTTCCACATGTTTGTCATTGATGAGGGTTGTCAGTGCCAATCGTTCTTCTGGAGTTAGGTTGTCTTTGAATTGCATTTTCGGGATATTATATAGTTCCTGTATGACCGTCTCCTGGAAGATGTCAATTTTATTACCAGGAGAGAGTTGCGGATAGAATTTAGACTTAGCCTTCATTTTGCTTGTCCCCGCTCCCATTTGTGGTATTGCTGTTGCCAAATTTATTTCATTTTCCTCTTCAGCATTCAAATTCAGAAGGTTTAGATACCCATCAGCGTCTTTTACAGTTAAGTCTGAGAATGGTTTCATGGGAATTCTGTTGATTTGAGGTTTGTTTTGTCTATCTAGAAAATGTTTAGCTAGTTTAATCTTTCGAATATATAGATACAAATCTATCCTAGTTTGTGCTAAATCCATTTTTCTTGTGGGACAAAAATTGATGCCCCTTTTAAGTAGAGTCGTTTCCGCTGGTGTCATTACCCTTTTGGATAAGTTGACTACTTGCAGTTCTTCCATTATTTGCCCCTCTTCTGTTTCATGCCCCTTGTTTCCGGGCCGCTTTGTGGGTTTTGTACATTTTCTCCTCTTGCCTCTTCTGGTTTTTTTTGATATTGTTGTTGTGGTTGGCTTTTTTGTCTTGATTGCCAAAATCTGCCGCGGCCTCTTCCTCTTCCTTGCATTTGTCTGGGCGCCCCCTGCTCCTGTTCCCACTGCCGCTGTTGGAGTACGAGGCGCATATCCCCTAAAAAACGTTTCTGTTCTTCATCCAAATTTGAATCTTCATCTATCAATTCCGTTGATGTAATTGAAGATAGGCTAGAGGATGAGATGGTTTTAGTTTGTAAAGGTTTCTTGTAAAGATCAAATTTTCGGGCAAATGTGAAGATTCTCCCTTCTGCGTAATCATTGGCATCACGTACAAATTTATTATGTTTTCTCAGTCTTACAGTTTCCTCGTGTTTCTCTATTTGTTGTTCTAAATCTTCTTTAAATTTGGTCATTTCTTGATTTAATTTTAATGCCTCCAATTCTTTTTCCACTTCCTTTAGTTGTTCCTTTATTTTCTCCAGGGCAATTTCAATATGCTTAACCAATATCTTTATTAGACCCAGTGATGAATTTAGAATATATGCCCCCCATTCCTGTAGCAACTCGTTAGTTACATCCTGCTGGCTGGGCATCAACATTATTCTTAGGCCTCTTGGGACCCTTTCTGCTTCCAGATATTTACGTAATGCTATGACCTCCCAGGATTTATTGATTTCTTTTCTGGTTAGCTTTTCCCAGGCTCTGATTTTACCTTTTACATCATCCTTCGGTGTATCACTCTGTTTGGCTTGAACCTTCTCCATGTTCCCCTTGTCGAACATACTAGTAACAAATTCCTTTCTTTTAGCCTCTCTTTTCTCCATCTCTATAATGCTGTGAATTGCTGTTTTTATTTGATTGCTATGTTTGTTATTTTCGTTCTGTTTCTTTTGAAGACTGCCGGCTTTTCTAAAACAATTAGGCTGGTTCTGATTTCCACGTTGGATATAAATGTTATTGGAAGAATGCGCGTGTTCCACAATGTGTCAAGCGCTCTTTCCAAATGTTTTTTAGCATTACAGAAACAAATGCCCTTTGTTAAGCCGTTGCGTAATCGCTAGAATGCTTTCAGGTTGTTTGCCGCTAGGAAAAATTCAGACTGCACGTTTGTTTATCCGTTTGTATGGAGAAGGAGAGAGGGGGATCCCTTCTTACCTCGGATGTATTCTCCGGGCAGCGTGGGTTCCCGTCCTCCACAGGCACCTCCCAAGTCTGCTTCCTTTTAGCTCTGGATTTCGATGCGATGAGCACCGCGAGAGGAATTCAAAATATATCCCAGATGGTTCCGTTCTCCTCTCACTTTAGGCGCTGCTGGCAAGTGCGTTGCTTCGCGCGGTAGAACCAAACCGCAACATGTTCAATCTCTGCTTGAGCCCAGGACCTCCCGCGCTCCAGCCAAAAGAAGCCGCAACTCCAGTCCAAGTTTTTTAAAGAAACTGATAGATTTATTGCTTAAATCAATACAGCATATTCCACAGCGTAAAACCAACGCGTTTCGTGAGCTCCCTACTCACTTGATCACGGTTGTTACAAACACTGTTTGCTGAGAACAATTTAAAATGGGAGACCCTCCTACCATCGGTCACATGATTCCAGCCTTAGGTTTTCTTTCACACTATGGCCTTCTGGGACTTGTAGTATTTACATTAGCAAAAGTTGTTTCGTGTTATTTTCACAAAAAAACAAATTGTGCATCACTTTTTTCACTATTGGTTGACAATTTTAAAACATTGATTTTATGACATTTACCAAAAGAATTTCTCATGTACCGGAAAAACTTAATTATAATTTTAGGCAATTAAAATTAGAAACAATTTTTCCAAAAACTTCTAAAGGCCCTCAGGTGGGCTGACTTAGTTATGTGATATCTTTGAGACTCACATGTGGTTAATTATGCCTTGCAAATGGAAAGATGGTTAGTGTCTCCAGTACTTTGTATTAAAAAATTATTTCAACATATAATTTTTCATGGTATTCAAACAATCACTTATTTTTTTTGGTCTAAATACATTTGACCTATTTGAGGCCGCAACTCTCTCCTGGTAATAAAATTGACATCTTCCAGGAGACGGTCATACAGGAACTATATAATATCCCGAAAATGCAATTCAAAGACAACCTAACTCCAGAAGAACGATTGGCACTGACAACCCTCATCAATGACAAACATGTGGAAATAAAAATGGCAGATAAGGGTGGAAATGTCGTAATCTGGGATAAAGATTTATACACGGAGGAAGCATTAAACCAACTATCAAATCCGGAGTATTATGAACAATTAATGAAGAACCCAACAGATCAACTAAAGAGAGAGTTAGATCAAAAACTATTGACATGGGAAAACAGTAACCTAATCGATTATGAAGAAAGAAAATACCTAACAGTCGACTTTCCACGGATGGCAACTATGTACTTTCTGCCTAAAGTCCACAAAAACCCCACGAAACCACCAGGGAGACCGATTGTGTCTGCAAATGGTTCATTGATGGAACCAATGGGGAATTTTGTTGATTTCTTTTTAAGACCTTATGTGGAAAACTTAAAATCTTACCTTAAAGACACAACAGACTTCTTGTGTACCATATCTGAGTTGGTTTGGCAGGATAATTATTGGCTAATATCCATGGATGTTATCGGATTATATACAAATATTGACAATAACTTAGGATTGATGGCTTGCAAATATTTTCTGGAAAAACGAAACATACATTATAAGGAACATAACGATATGTTGTATGAAATGATCAAATTATTACTCTCAAACAACATCTTCTTCTTTGGAGAACAACTCTATCGTCAGCGAAATGGCGCGGCAATGGGTTTCTCATTCAGCCCAAGCTATGCCTGCATAGCAATGGGTTGGTGGGAGGAGGAGATAGCCTGGAACCAGCAAAATGTGAAACACACCCAACACATCGTACAATGGAAGAGATTTATTGACGATCTGTTTATAGTGTGGGGGGGAAGTGAGAGTGAATTTGAAGAATACTTTGAGCTTCTGAACAACAGTACAAGAGGTTTAAAATTCACCTACACAAAAAGCAGGCAATCGATATCCTTCCTGGACACAGAAGTATATATCCAAAATAACAAACTAGAGACTACCTTACACAGGAAGAAAACAGCCACAAACTCAACATTGGAAGCTACCAGCTTCCATCAGCCTGCTTTAATATCAAGCATACCATATGGTGAATTCCTCCGTGTGAAACGCATCTGTAGCGAAAAAACAGAATGGGAGAAGCACAGTGCAATTACAATGGAGAGATTCCGGAAGAGGAAATATGGAAAGAATCTGACAAAAAAATGTTGGGAAAGAGCTAACGAGAAACCAAGAACAGAATGTTTGAAACCACAAATCAAAGCAAAAGAAACAGAAGAACCCATAAGACTGATACTGGATTATAGCAAAGAAGCAAAAGAAGTTGTCCAGATTCTCAGAAAAAACTGGAAATTGTTGAAATTAGATCCAACAATTGGTCAGAAAATGGGAGACCACCCAGTGGTTACATACCGCAGAACAAAAAATCTGAAGGACCAACTGATCCATAGTCACTTCATGAAACCGGAAAAAACAATTTGGCTCAAAACTGTTGGATTCAACAAATGCTATAACTGCAAAGTTTGTGAGATAGCAAAACCAACGAAACAAATTGAGATGACGAATGGAAAAATCTGGATGATCAAAGAACTAATTACTTGTAAAACCCAGTATACAGTCTACCTAATTGAATGTCCGTGTAAGCTGCGCTATATAGGAAGCACAATTTGTGAGCTAAAGAAGCGCATCTTGGAACATACTAGGGCCACAACCAACAAGGACAGAGGCAATGCTGTGGCCAAACACATGGAGACAAATCACAATGGCAATTGGCGACTTCTAAAATTTCTGGGATTGGAAACATTGGCCCCAACGGAAAGGGGGGGACACCGAGAAAAATTGCTACGCCAAAAAGAATCACGCCACATCTTGAACTTTCGAACGATGACCCCGTATGGTTTGAACCAGTCCGAAGAACTTTATGTACATATTTAATAATAATGAAAGCCTCCTTTGACATGCTCCATAATGGATTTTTCCCTCCTTGTAACCACGGCATAACATACATGTAAACCGAATTCTGGGCCAAATCCTTAATGTACCGAATTTTGTGTCACTATCCAACACTCTCACATATATCAGCCCACTCGAGGGCCTCAAATAGGTCAAATGTATTTAGACCAAAAAAAATAAGTGATTGTTTGAATACCATGAAAAATTATATGTTGAAATAATTTTTTAATACAAAGTACTGGAGACACTAACCATCTTTCCATTTGCAAGGCATAATTAACCACATGTGAGTCTCAAAGATATCACATAACTAAGTCAGCCCACCTGAGGGCCTTTAGAAGTTTTTGGAAAAATTGTTTCTAATTTTAATTGCCTAAAATTATAATTAAGTTTTTCCGGTACATGAGAAATTCTTTTGGTAAATGTCATAAAATCAATGTTTTAAAATTGTCAACCAATAGTGAAAAAAGTGATGCACAATTTGTTTTTTTGTGAAAATAACACGAAACAACTTTTGCTAATGTAAATACTACAAGTCCCAGAAGGCCATAGTGTGAAAGAAAACCTAAGGCTGGAATCATGTGACCGATGGTAGGAGGGTCTCCCATTTTAAATTGTTCTCAGCAAACAGTGTTTGTAACAACCGTGATCAAGTGAGTAGGGAGCTCACGAAACGCGTTGGTTTTACGCTGTGGAATATGCTGTATTGATTTAAGCAATAAATCTATCAGTTTCTTTAAAAAACTTGGACTGGAGTTGCGGCTTCTTTTGGCTGGAGCGCGGGAGGTCCTGGGCTCAAGCAGAGATTGAATATATATATATATATATATATATATATATATATATTACCAACAGAGTTCCCAAAGGATTTGGAACGCACTCCACAAAAGCCTGTTCAACATGAACTTTATTTAGGAGGACCCTTCGCTTCGTGGGCACAGTTCTTTCTCAGCCGACCGGTTTCGGAGCCTCCTGCTCCTTCTTCATGGGCGTGTCTCTAGAACTCCGCAGCAGATGTTAGTCAGCAGGCATGTGAATCCTTCCGCTATATGAGGCATTCAGATCTGGGCGTGGCTTGGACGCCGACCGTGATGGCGGCGTGAGCGATCGGCTCCGCGCCAGGTCCCACAATTACTCCTGAAATCATCAAGGTTATTACCCCCTGAGTGGTATTTTCGCTGTTCTGGGCGAGGCGAGACCGAGGGAGTTTGATTGCGACCCTGTGGATGCCCGGACACTGCATTCCTGGCAGATCCCGAGCCCCGACGGAGCCGCGCACCAACGAAGTAAGATGGCGGCGCCGGGAATCTGAAGAGGCTCAGATCGGATGTACGGAGGCTCCGGACGGAGGCGGGCTGGAGTACGGAGTGCGGGGCGAGGGACGGGGCGGAGGTCGGCCAGCGGACTGATTTGGCACTGGTTCCGTCGGCCGAGTGGTCGCTGCCGTCCAGGAGCCGGCGGGCACGGCGCCCATCCCCCCACCTTCCGGCACTGCTGGACGGGCGAAGTGCGGAGACCCCGGAGCCCAGAGGGATTGACGGAGGTGGTGGCGGACACAGCAGAGACCCGTTTTCGGGGCCCCGCAGCGGACCCCCCGTGGCCAGTGAATGGAAGAGGCGGTCCTGCGGCCCGACGGTGAGCACAGAGCGGTTTTGCGGGAGGGCCGGTATCACGCTCCCCTTGGAACACTGATGGTTCTTGGTGAGGCGGAGGGGCGGCAGTAGCCTGCTGAGTGACACTGGCGATGACCATGGAGTGCTGAGGTCAGGGGATATCCCTTGCAGCGTTGCAGTGCTGCCCGCTGTGGGACAGCGCCGGGCGCGCCTGCAGAATACGAAGATTGGGAGAGGAGGGGGGTCCGGCCTGGGGCGACTCATCACCTGCATATTTGGGCCCCTCTGCTACTGGCCCGCGTGTGCCCTGTACGTCCCCCTGGTAATTGGAGTTCCTCTGTTGAGGCCTTGAACAGAGGGCAGCACCCTGCCGAGTGTTCTAGTGGTGCATTGGATTAGTGGGCCCCTAAGGAACTTTGACCTCAGGAGCTGGGCGACACTGGTGACCGGCTCCCCGCACGACGGGGGTGGGCGATCGATTTTGTGGCGACTTCGGAGTGGAGCTGTGGGAGCCAAGATGGCCGCTACTGGTGAAACGCCCGAAGTGCTTCACAACCCCAAGATGGCAGAGCACCCGCTCCATTGGACGCAACGACTCCGGAACAGCGGTTGCATAAACGACTAGACAGTATATTGGACGCGATCGCTGCAACGAAAGAATCCCTTCATCAGGATATTGCGCAGGTTACCACGGGGCTGGGGCTCCTCAAAGCAGATCATGCGAAGCTCGCTGACAAGGTGAAAAGCAATGAACAACTACTGCAGAAACTGAAACCGGCGGTGGTTACGGCTGAGCACAAACTGGTTGATATAATGAACCGCTTGGGGACCCTGGAAAGACGCGCGGAAGATGCCGAAAGTCGCAATAGGAGAAATAATGTGAGGGTTGTAGGCCTTCCGGAGAAAATTGAGGGGGAGGATGCTGTGGCCTACATGGAGAACTGGTTTACCACGGTGGTGGCGCCGGAGGGCCTCTCTCCCTTCTTTTCCCTTGAGCGAGCACACAGGGTCCCGGCCCGACCACCTCAGCTGGGTAGACCTCCCAGGCCAATGGTGATAAAGTTGTTACACTATAAGGATCGGGACCTACTAATACAAAGAGCACGCTCGCAGGGCCCATTTCAAGTGGAAAACAGCAAGGTTACGATCTTCCCGGACTACACTCAGGAAGTCCAGAGAAGCAGGGCGTCCTTCCTGCCTGTGAAGAAGGAACTGAGGGATGAAGGGATCCAGTACTCGCTGCTTTTCCCGGCCAAGCTGAGAGTGATCCTGGATGGCACGACTCACTTCTTTCTTACTCCGGACGAAGCGTGGTCGTGGCTTGAGCTTTACCGTGCTGGGACTGACCGCGCTGGCAAAAGCGATAGGACCGCGCAACAGCCCCTCCGGATCAGAAAATCTCAGCGCATTCGAAAACGGAATAGACTTAAGATCGCGATGCAGAAAGCCCAAATGGAGGCGGACAGGAGGGGAGCACTGTCGGCGACCGCGATCATCACGGGGTCACAACAGGAGAAGACATTGGAGGGAACTGACTCCGATGAGGATGGAGTGAAAACGGGAGAAGATGAGTCGGAAGTGGAGAGCACGAGGGGTCCGGAGGCCACTCCACAGACAGCAGATGGACTATTTAACGAGTGAGGTACCTGGGCATAGCCCTACCGTGACTCTTATATAGACATGGCCTCTCTGATCGCTAAGTGAACACTCAGGGGTGGGACTGAGATCACAATGTGGGACTAAGGGCGTGGGGTGGGGGCTCTGCTGCTTCTGGGTCAGGCGCTGAACCACCCTCTAGTGGCCCATAAGGCCTTCTGTGGTAGAGTCCACAGAGTAGCGTGATGTGTGTTGTGTTACTAGTTTGGAACAGGGCTGAAGCTGGGTTATTAAGTCCTGTCCTGGGGAGAGGGGTTTGGGGTGTTTTGTTGGGTGTTGGGGTTAGGGGATCCGGCTGCTGCTGTGTGAGGGGTGTTGGGCTGGTGCTGATTCTGTACAGAAATGACTACTCTGGGGACGTTACCTGATTTAAAATGCATTTCATGGAATGTCCGTGGTCTCAGGACGATGGAGAGGCGTCACAAGGTGCATGCCCACTTAGTGCGGCATGGAGTTCAGATTGCGATGCTGCAGGAAACCCACTTGACTGAAAAAGAATGTGTTGCACTACAGAGGAGGTGGCGGGGACAAGTGTTTGGGACCACATACTCAGCGTTTGCCAGGGGTGTGTTGATTTGGGTCAGAGCTGGGATACCGTTCCAGGTCGTGTCCAGGCGGGTGGACCCGGAGGGTAGATATGTGGTGGTGGAGGGGAGGCTCTATGGTCGGGAAGTGACACTGTGTAGCATATACGCCCCTAATACGGATCAGGCCTTATTTTTTGATAGATTAACGACCTCATTGGCGCATTACCTGGCGGGCCCCATCATTTTGGGAGGGGACTTTAATTCAATAACTAATGTAGACCTGGATAGATCCCATCCGCCATTGACCGATTCAACGGTGCGCAGGTTAGCTACTCAGAGGAGGGAGTGGCAGGAAAGCTGGGGGTTACTGGATGTGTGGAGAGAACAACACCCTGCAATGAGAGATTATTCCTTTTTCTCAGCATTACATGCATTACATGTGAGGATAGACTCGATACTCTGCAGTGATCGCCTGGCTGCCATGGTTAGACACACGGAATACCTAACTAGAACGATATCGGATCATAATCCCTTACTGATATCAATGCAATGGCAACAGGTGAGATCGGCGATTCCCACGTGGAGGCTACAGCCCCACACACTGGAGGATCCGGTGTTTAGCGACACTGTCCACCAGGGCATAGAACACTATTTCAGGGAGAATGAGGGCACAGCGGCGACAAGACTAGTGGAGTGGGACGCGATGAAAGTGGTGGTGAGGGGAGTGTGCATGGGCAGGTTTGCTAATGTGCGGACTTCGCTTTTGACCGACCTGGTGAAGGCTGAGAGTGTGCTACGGGGATTGGAGCAGCGTAGACCAGAACGACCGGAATTGCAGGCGCAATTGCTTGAGGCCAAGGAATTGGTGGCGAAAGAAACTGAGCGGCTGCGGTGCTATGATTATAAGCTATATATTGTCAAGGTGCATGCGGAGAGGGACAAGGTGGGAACGCTCCTTGCCAGGCTCGCTAATCCGGAGCCTCGGGGGTGCCCGGTTATGAGCATAAGAACGGAGACGGGGGATATAGCTTATTCGCAGTCAGTGGTCCTATCGCGCTTCGCGTCATACTACACTGATCTTTATGAGTGCCAACTAACGGTGGACACGTCTGAAATACGTGCGTATCTGGAATCTATTGTTTTACCGGTACTAGATGTTGAGGACGCAGAGGGTATAGGGGGACCCATAACGCTGGCAGAGATTAAACTGGCCATTAAACAGATGGCCAAAAACAAAACACCGGGCGTCGACGGGTTGCCCATAGAATTCTATGTGAAATTTGTTGACATATTGGCGCCTAGACTGTTGGTGGTGTACTCGGAAGCGGGACAGCAGGGACATCTACCCGAAACGATGAGGGAGGCGCTGGTGGTTCCGTTGCTGAAGCCTGGTAGGGAGGCGCTGGATGTAACGTCCTATCGACCCCTATCCATGCTGACGGTGGACTATAAGATCCTAAGTCGTATCTTGGCCACCAGACTCCTACCGCTCATGACCGGACTGGTCCATACCGACCAGGCAGGGTTTATCCCTACCAGGAACACATCTATGAATGTACGCCGCCTACTACAGATATTGGATGATGCTAGGAGCTCGCCACATGATCCAGTGGTGTTATCTGTTGACATTGAAAAGGCTTTTGATAGCCTTGAGTGGCAGTACCTAGATGAGGTACTGGCGAAATTCGGCCTAGGTGAGGGATTCCAGCGATGGACGAGGGTGCTATACTCCTCGGCCACGGCAAGGGTGCGACTGGGGCCTTCAATTTCTCCAGCTTACCCGGTGCGTAGGGGGACGAGGCAGGGATGCTCGCTCTCACCACTGCTGTTTGCGCTGGCTATGGAACCATTGGCAGCGCTGGCAAGAACGGGCGAGCTGTTTCAAGGTGTGACGCAAAGGGCGAAATCGCACTATATCTCACTGTACGCAGACGATTTACTACTGTACTTGGCCGACTCCGGACGAGCACTAGAGGGAGCTGTAGCCATGCTATCGAGATTTGGCGAAGTGTCGGGTCTTAAAGTGAACTGGACCAAGACCTGCGTCTTTCCGCTACGAGAGGGCACACGCAGCCCCCCCCTTGGGCTGGAAGTGGTCTGGGAACCTTCCTGCTTCACATACCTGGGTGTCCGCATTTATCATGAGGCCGCGAACCTATTGGAAGGAAACGTAGGGCGATGCGTGCGCGCGCTGAGGGGTTGTGTAAACTTCTGGGCCTCTCTCCCCTTGTCTGTGCTGGGCCGTGTGGCGCTTTTGAAAATGGTGGCGCTTCCGAGGCTACTTTATTACTTTAGGACCTTACCGGTGTGGATACCGCAGCGCGTGTTTAAGGACCTACAGATGTTGGTGACCGGCTTCCTGTGGGGTCAGAAAAGGCGCAGAGTGGCGTTGACGACCCTGACTAGGCCCAAGCTAGAGGGGGGGATGGCTGTCCCTGATTTTGAATTGTACTATCTGGCAGCTCAACTGCAGGTATTGACGCAACATGTGGCCAGGGAATTCAGAGGTCCGGACATTACTAGGGGGCTGGGTATCCAACGACATGTTTTATCATACATAATCATGCAACAGAAACTGGAGGTGAGGGACCTAACGCTGGAAGAAAGGACGCTCAGACTCTGCTGGAACAGGAGTTTGAAGAGAGCGGCCAACTCCCGAGCGTACGCACCCGAGATTCCGTTAGGGATGCTGACCGCGCTACCGCATGGAGGCGACTGGTCTCCGCTATCGGACTGGGAGGAACTGGGGCTGCAGGTGGTTGGAGATCTGTACGTTGAGGGGATACTGGCCCCCTTCCGGGAGGTGCAGGACCGATTTGGTCTGCCGGACGGGGATTTCCTGCTGCATGCGGCAGTGATCGCAGCGATGCAAAAGCACTGGAAAGGGGGGCTGGTAGAACCGGAGACAACTATGGCATGTCAGTACGTAGTTATGGCTGCGGGCACTACCAAGGCGTGACCTGCCTACATAATAGACTGCAGCGCGAGGGATTGAAACCGCAGGTGACACTAAAAGCGACATGGGAAGATAGTATTGGTAGGCCCATTCCGGATGTAGTCTGGGGCCATATTTTAGGACGTACCTGGAAGGGAACGAGGAATGCCCGATTCCAACAGGTACATTTCTTCGTTATTCATAGAGCTTACCTGACCCCGGAGAGGATAGCGAGATATTTTCGGGTACGGGACGCTGTGTGCCCGAGATGTTTGACACCTGAGGCGGACTTGGATCATTTGCTATGGGGGTGCCCGAGATTAGGGTCGTACTGGCATGATGTGGGAGACCTCCTGAACGCAGTTACGGACAGGGAGGTGGATTTTGACATGGCTACATGCTTGCTACTATGGTTCCCTCACACAAAGAGGACGAAAATTACTAGCAAATTTATCGATCTGGGCCTTATGCTGGCTCAGAGGGAGATTACCTGGCACTGGAAGTCTAGGGAAGGGCCATCGGTGAAGCGGTGGAGGAATGAGCTGTTGAAATGGGCGGGCTGTGAGAGTGTTGTCAGAATGCGGCAAGCTACCAGGAGTGATAAGGATAAATGCATGGATATGGCGAGAGCGTGGGAAATGATAGTGCAGGCGCTACGCGACTATATGGTAGGAGGTGAGGCCGATGATGGCGAGCAATAACTGGCGAGGACTACATGGAGCATTACAATACAGTGGATTTTCCTGAGTGATGTCGTGATCTGGTTTTACTGTACTTTATATACACTCGCACTAGCAGCAGTTGGGTAGGGGAGGGAGGGTAGGGGACACCCACTTCGAGGTAGTTAGGCCTAACACACGGGCCAGGGAGTATTCGGGTACTGAGATCTAGTAGGAGATTTCAGCCTAAGGATATTAGACGACAATACCTAGAGGACGGGGAGGCACACGAACTGTATCCTACAGCTGGTCATCCTTCACACATATGATAGGTCACCACTACAATAGATCTAGCATTAGGACTGGCCCCGGAATTATCTCGTTGTGAATGGGTTGCGAGGGGAGTTGTTGTTAGGGGGGTTAAAAGCGGAAACTGTATATCATAGATAACTGTCCGACTATGCAGGGCGGGCACATTGGCGTTTTCCTATATGTGAGACATACCACGCCGCCTGACCTCCGGGTTGTGGGCTAGATGGCTGTGTATAATATCCTACTCAGACTGTATATTCAATGATGCTCCAAGTGTAATGCCTGTCCTGATTTGAGATTTGTTATCTGAATCCGCAATAAAAACTTATTTAAAAAAAAAATGAGGCATTCAGATAGGTATTCATCTCCTCCCCCTGGTGGGTTGGCCCTTGGTGGGTTGCTTGCTGGGATTTGTAGTATGAACCCTCTGGTGGGTGCTGCATTGTTCGAATAATTAATAGATTTTAAAACCCAAGGTTGGGCTCCGTGTCCGAAACCGGTTCCTCCTAAATAAAGTTCATGTTGAACTGGCTTTTGTGGAGTGCATTCCAAATCCTTTGGGAACTCTGTTGGTAATATAATTCGCGGTCCCCAAAACCGTGAGGAACTGCACCACCGCCAAATGAAATGACGTAACTGGTTGGTTGTTCATGATCGGCCCGCAAGCAAAGCAAGAGCCTTTTTAAATCACTTTAGCATCGCGGACACTGAAAAAACATAGGTTTCAGGCACGTTATAGCATTTAATTAGCATTTAAAAAAACCTTAGAAATTCACTGAAAAAACATAGGTTTCAGGGACATTATAGTTAGTAGGACATTTCACTTGTACAAAACCATAGAAATGCCCCCGTTTTAGTTAGTTCAACCCCCGCAATGCACTGCTGATGATGTCACATATTACATCATTCATGACATAGTCAGTGACATCACTGATGACCTCTCAAATGACATCACTGATGACATCATCCACATCAAAATCTGATGCAGCTCTTCACACTCTAATATAACCTTTGATACACCCACTGTAAAATACAGACTACCATTTTCAAAACCATCGACATACAAATGCCAGTTACAACATATGCACTCACTGATTCCTAGGTCTACACACACATCCACTAATTCACCCATACAATCACTCATACATACAGTCACTCATCAATACAACACTATCATATGCACTCATACACCTATACAAACACTCACACACTGCCACTCATCCATGGAGTTACTCACACACCTAGTCAGTCATGCAAAGAATCAATCACACTCCCATTTCCTCACCTATACAGTTATACACACACCACCTCACTTATTCAAACATATACTAACACATACCTACTCTCTTATACAATCATTGATACAAGTACACACTCATCCATACAGCCACTCTTACAATCACTATCTCTCACGTACAGATATTTATATACTCCAACTGTCACATACACTGCCTTTTGCATATGTAGTTACTTGGACATGTACCACTGAGACATCCAATCCCTCACCAACACACCCATACACACACTCACCCGCCCATACAGCTGTTTCCACATGCACTCTTAAACTCATACACCCAGTGAATCCCACACACACTCAGTCTCTCATAAAAATACTCAGGCAAACAATCAATAACCCATATAGACACTCATGTAGCTACTGACCAACACATGCGGCAGCTTACACAAAAACAGACATACTGATACACACATTCAGACAGCTTAGTCACTAACCCATGCATTCAGTAAGGCACATTTGATCACTCACTTATACAGTCAGTCACGCACCTACTAAATCCTTCATCCAGACACTTATACACCCACTCATTCTTCAATACACCTTGCATATATATAAAACATATTTAAACTTTACAGAAACATACAGTCACTGGATGGTGTCATCAGTGATGTCATCAGTGATATCATTTGAGATGTCATCAGTGATATCATCTGAGATGTCATCAGTGATCAGGGCTCGATAAATCCACTCGACGCTCGCATTTGCGAGGTACATTTTATGAGGTCGAGCTATTTTTAGGTCCTACTCGCCCTTTCTGGCGAGTAGGAAAACATACTAACTTTTGTCCTCCGTCTTTGAAAACGGAGCAAATGTGACAAGATAACAAGATTTAAAGGCCTTTTTATTGCTCACAATGCAAATGAGCAATAAAGAGGCCTTTAAATCTAGTTATCTTGTCACATTTGCTCCGCTTTCAGAGACGGAGGTCAAGTAGGTTACTGTTAGGTCGAGGAGTTTTTTTAAAGTACTAGACCTGCAGGACTAGTACAATTTTCAGATTTGTCAAGCCCTGGTGATGTCATCAGTGATGTCACTGACCATGTCATGAATAATGTAATATGTGACATCATCAGCAGTGCACTGTGGGGGCGCGAGTTATAGTTAGCTGAACTAACTATAACAGGGAATTTCTATGACTTTGTACGCGTGAAATGTCCATCTAACGAAACCTATGGTATTTTCAGTGAATTTCTAAGGTTTTTTTAAATGCTAATTTCTAACTGTACTGTGCCTAAAACCTATGTTTTTTTCAGAGAATTTTAATGTTTTTTTTAAATGCTAATTTCTAACCATGCCTACAAAGGTAGGACATGTGAAGAAAGAGGAAGAAAAGTGCAGAAAGAAGCAAGACAAATGCAGAAAGAAGCAACAAAAGTTCAGAATAAAAGTGCAGGAAGATGCAAGAGATGTGCAGAAAGAACCAACAGAGGAGCAGAAAGTCCTCCTGTGCCCCCAACGTTTTACTTTTTAATAACGGGTACTTGTGGTAACTGATTCTGACTAACTAGGACCAGAGTCAGTGCTATGCTAAAAGACACTTAGAATACAGTGAAAACACCTACATACACTAGGGAACACTATGCGTTGGGGTACTCCTGTGATTAGCATGACCTCCTCTTGGGTTTTGGTGGAGTGATTGAATAATTACATGGTGCTGGCTGGGTGATTGGAGGAGTGCATGAGTAATGACAAGGAGATGGCTGGACTGCATCAGTAGTGCTCAGGGAATTGTAGCAGTGCATGTGTTAGTTCCTGGGTCATTGCATGAGTACATGGGTAGTGACTAGATGATTAGAGTGCTGCAAGGACAGTGCATGGTGATTTTATAACTGCTTGGGTTTTGACGGATTGATTGGATAAGTACATGATGCTGGATATGTGATTTTAGTAGTGCAGAGGTATTGACGGGGCGATGGCTGGACTGCATTTGGTGCTGCTCAGGGTATTGTAGCAGTGCATGAGTTAGTGCCTGGGTCATTGCTTGAGTGCATGGGTAGTGACTGGATTATTAGAGCGATGCAAGGAGAGTGCATGGTGAATTTATAAGTGCTTGGGTTTTGGCGGAGTGATTGCATAAGTACACACATGTCACATCAGGGCCGCCCCCTCCCTTCACCACTGTGCAAACATGCCCCCTGGCCGGTTTTAAGTTGGGGGATTAATTCCCCTTGAATCCTGAGGGTCCCTGGGGGCTAACTAGCCCACCAGGTACCTCCAGTAAGCGCCACAGAGCTGCGTTGCAAAGAGGTAGTCAGAGGCCATGCCCTTTTTTACACCTCTCTACAACGCAACTCTGTGGTGCTTACTGGACGTACCAGGTGGGCTAGTTGGACCCCAGGGACCCTCAGGATTCAAAGCAACCTAATTCCCCAACTTACAACGTGCCACAGGTCGCTTTTGCACACTTGTCACATCAGGCCACGACCCTCCCTGCACCACTGTGCAAACGCATCCCTGGTGCGGTGCAAATTGGGGGATTAAGTCCCCTTGAGTCCTGAGGGTCCCTGGGGGCCAACTAGCCCACCAGCTAACTCCAGTAAGTGCCACAGAGCTGCGTTGCAGAGTGGTGTAAAAAGGGGGTATGGCCTTGGACCACCTCTCTGCAACGCAGCTCCCTGGCGCACATTGGAGGTACCCGAGGGCTAGTGTGCCCCCAGGGACACTCAGGATTGAAGGGTACTTAATCCCCCAATTTACAATGTGCATTTTAAGTGTGGATTCTGCTCGATGTGCAGATGGGCGAGACATGGAACGAACAATTTCAGAAGCAACAATGGGGAGAACTTCACCATCAACGAGAATATAAACTGCACATCGAAATTTGTGGTTTATATAATTGAATGCTCATGTGGCAAGTACCACGTGGGTAGCACCATAAGAGCACTGAAAGAAAGAATAGTGGAACACATGAGGGCCATACAAAAACAGGATCCAAAATATCCTGTAGCATTACATGTAGCGACATGTCATATACATGAGGATGACATCAAGGTTTAGTTCTTTGGTATAGAGACAGTCGCCAACAGCATCAGAGGAGGCAATTGAGAACTCAACCTGAGACGCAAGGAAGCAATGTGGATCATGCGTTTGCGAACTGTAGAATCGGGTCTCAATTATGGTCATGAGTTGCAATATTTCTTGGGTTAATAATACTGAACCAAGCACCATTACAGCAAAGTACTAGACCTCGGTTCCCGTCGATTTTGTGATTATTTTCCTATGTTCCACCACTGCATGCATATATTTACAGCTGCCCGTGTACTAATGCTCTCATCCACTGTACTGTATATCCACTGAACTGTATATCTGGCTCTCTTGACATAAGCATTTCTGTAACAAATCCTATTGCCCTTGAGATTCCAGTGTCCGATTGTTTTCCTTTGAAATTCTATTGTCAGCCTCACTTGATATGAACTCGAAACTACAAATGTGTGATCTCTTACCCCAAATCTGTGGTGCTCCATTAGGGATATACCTGACTTACAAAATTATGTGTTCTCCTTTTATGACGTATGGGATAACTAACCACGACGGACATCCTCTGTCCGAAATGTTCTCATGTTAATTAACATTTTGAATGATGTGAATATTCCCACTCAAATCTTAACAGAAATGTTGCTTTATAATGATTGTCGTAGTGGCTGTATTTAGTCACGGGAAACACGAACCACCACGAAGTAGAAATGCAATTACTTTTCAGAAGGCTCCTTTACTTCTGGGACACTTGTTGCACCATTTTGGGATGCTGCATGCTGGCACCTTTTATAATGTTTTTTCGTGTGAATGGTGCACCTCGACTGTCAACTGTACTTATTTGTATTCGTCTCATAACTTTTTTCTTCGAAAGGTCTCTCTTTGAATAATGGTAGAAATAGAGGAATCACTACGCCTCGCACACTTAGGTTAGCGTTCCACTCCACCTGTGAGGGGCGTTCCCACTGGTACTCCACATAGTACTTTAACACTTCCTGGTTCCGGGTCACGTGTCCACACACTGGAACACGGTGACCCGGGCGATTCAGGGCGTAAAAACTTCTTGATGAAGTGAGTACCAGGGGCTTGTTGCTTTTTTCGGGTTATGATTTTTCACCCAAAATTCTAGCTCAAACGTCACTTAGTGAACCCGACTTTTACGAGAGGTGTCTTACTTACAGAACCCACACTGCGAGTTATCCGCTCCAGCCTGAATCTATCTACTCTACGCCCCGGGTATTCCACATAGGAACCCGCCTCATGAGGTAACGATCTTTTTGTTCACTATAGCCCACTGTTTTTCATTTGTAGATGAGGTGTTACATTCTCATCCCATTTGACATACATCAGGCTCTCTCGCTTACCGAGTGACAATTTTCTTTACAGTGCGACCACTACGTAGTCGTGCATCCCACCGCTTACCCAAGCGGCAGAAACCCTACGATAACCATTTTGCGGGACCTTTTATATCATTGGTACGTGAAGCATTAACTTTGTTCTCAAGTTAAGCTTAGTGAACACAATGATGGAGAGACCCTTTTTACACGTTCTTTTCTTACCGTTCTTTTTCTTTTTTTCTTGTTTCTCCCTTCATTTACTTTTTTTGTACAGAAAAATCCTTGCTAAGGATTCCCTCTTTTTGGTCACGGGCCCAACTGGGTCAGAAGTATCACCGGTGGAGCGGTGAGCTTACTCCTCTCCTTTTGTTATTACAAACTATGCAGATGTGTAATACACACATACTTGTACTACCTTCTGTTCCAGAGTTCCTCTCATTTCTGACCCTTGTCCCCTTTTTCTTGCTTTATTTCTACCTTTTTCTATAAAAACAGACCTCTATGGTCTTCTACATACACACCACAGGTTTGTTTGGTTTGTATTATAACCTAGAACCTGGTTAATGAGCACAGAGCACCGTTAGGCACCTTTAAAAAGAGATATATTTGTGATATTTATTGATTTTTCCGTCACGCTATTGCACTCCGCTAATCCACAAATTGATGCATCCTTGATGTTGCATGAAATACAACATAGGTTTCTGTGAATGCATCTTCTGTCTCTTCACATCTGTGCATGCAGGAACAGATGGGATGTTACTTTCCTTTATACCTGTTACTGGGCTCAGTAACACACTTGACTGTTGTCTTACAGGGTGGCATTTGTGTTTTGGACTTCGTACCCTATGGATGCTTATTAGGAACGCCAAACTGTACACATCTTGTCAGATGTTATATGATGTATTTTTGTATCCTTCCTAGCCCTGAGGAGTCGCGCACACACTGTTGAACACGCAACGAAACACGTGTCGTCTGGTTGTGGAACCATTAAATTATTCTTGAAACTGAAATTACAACTGCCTTTGAAATTGTATTACTATTATTTTTTGGGAACTATCCTAATCGTCTCTACATGACCTTTACACGACTGCATTTATAATTCTAGTGTGTGCATAGGCTTTTGTCTGTATTATATTGTCGTATGTCAGTCCCTCTTACACACTTTCTGAGTGGTTAAAGGGTTTTTCCACTCGCCAGTTGCACCACATTCGTCACAAAAATCCTAATACCCTATGCGTACACTTTAGGCAGAGCGCCCTTGCAATTACTCTGTGATATCAAACCCTGTGCTTAATCAGTTTTGCACCCTTGCTATGTCAGGCCCCGCCCCCTCCCTGCACCACTGTGCAGGGAGGCGCGTTGTAAATGGTGGGATTAATTCCCCTTGAGTCCTGAGGGTCCCTGGGGACCAACTAGCCCACTAGCCCACCAGGTACCTTCAGTAAGCAAAACAGAGCTGCATTGCAGAGAGGTGTAAAAAGGGTTGTGGCCACTGAACACATCTCAGCAACCCAGCTCCCTGGTGCATAATGGAGGTGCCTGGTGGGCTAGTTGGCCCCCAGGGACCCTCAGTATTCAAGGGGAATTAATTCCCCAACTTACAACACGCCAGGGGTGCGTTTGCAGAGTGCTGCAGGGAGGGGGCGGGGCTTAGCCACGTTTTTTTGTTTTTTTTTACAAGGGGGGCTGTGTGGTCCCCCTTCTTATACATTAATTAGGGACCTGGGGACCCCATCCCCCAGGGCCTGCTCTTTTTTTTACGTTATAAAAAAAAAACGGGAAGGGGGTCACTTGGCCCCCCTCCCGAGGCCTCTATTGACTTCGGGGACCGCATCCCCCAGGGCAGTGCCTCTTTTATTTTTTTATTTGAGGGAGGGGGCCACATTACCCCCCTCCCGGACCACTTCTAGCCCTCGGGACCCCACCCCCCGGGGCCTGGCCACTCCGTTAGGGATTGTGGGGGGAGCCCCAATTCCCCCACGGTCCCGCCGGCACCCCGCCTCCTGCGGGAGCTGGCATTGCTTTTCCACACGGGGAGCTGCTGACATGCAGCTCCCCATGTGGAAAAGCAATCCTGCTTTGGATTTTGGTTGCCAGAGCAGGAAATCTGACCTTGCTTCCAAAATCCAAAGCAGAATTTGCTATGAAAGGGCGGGAGCCAGGCGGCTCCCGCCCTGCCATAGCAAACAGCAGTGTCCCGGGGGGCACCCCAGGACACTACAGGAGCCAACCCTGGTGGTTGCGGGCCCCAGGGCCATCAAGGGCTCCAGGAGGGGGGCCGCGCGGCCCCCACCCTCCATTTTTAAGCCCCGGGGAGGTGGTGGTCCTCGGGGCAGTGTGGGGGGCTTGAGCCCCCAACACTAATTCTTTTTTTAGCCCTGGGGAGGTGGTGGTCCACCTGGGCTCACGGGGGCTGCGAGGCCCCCCTGACAATTTTCATATATGCTCCGGTGAGGTGGCGGTCACCGGAGCAGTGTAGGGGGTGGGACTCCCCACGCATTTCTTTAGGAAGCCCCGGGGAGGTAGCGGTCACCGGGGCTATGGGGGGGCTGCGTGTCCCCCGCATTTGATTTAATAGTCCCCGGGCAGGTGGTGGTCCCCGGGGCTGCAGGGCCCCACGGACCACCGCAACATACTTTATAAGTGCCCACGAGACCTGGCCCACCTGGGGGCTTATGAATTCGAAGCGTGGGAGCACGCGCCTCGTTTTATTTTTATTTTTGGTCCGGATCCGCGCACCCAGTGCAAATTCAGCCAATTGTTTTTTTTTTTTTAAATGATTTTATTGGTTTGGGGGTCCTTGTGGGACCCCCTGAGCAGGCCTAGGGGGTCGGGGTGTTTTTACCCTGCCCCCTTTTCTTGGTTTTCATGCTTAATTCTCTGTTTTCTTATGACTCGGTTTTACTCTGAGGATTCAGAGTCAGAACAAGTCTTTGCAACAGCTTCACCGCAACAGGTCGGCTGTACTGGCCATATCCCCCGATGCCACCACAAATACTTTGAATCAAAATACAGATACAATTTATCTACCTCCCAACACATTAAGGTGGTGAGTACACCATTCTTTCACGTAAGAGTCAATATATACTCCAATCACTTGGTCCTGACGAAAGCCTCTAGAGATACCAGGAAGCTGAAACATGTTGACCGCTTTCACTAGTGCGAAAGGCTAGTAACTAGGCCTTAATACGCACTTCTTTGTTTTTAACTTCCTTTTAACTTCCTATACCAGTGTTCTACACAATAAAAACACTCGAGACTGGATATAAGGAATTTTATACCACACCCACTTGAGCACCAACACGCCCTCTTTTTTTATTCCTGGCCACTACTGTCACTCCAGTTGGGCTTCCTCCATGTGGAGGTTAGCATAACATACAAAGGAAAAGACCCAATGATAATGCTGTTGCGGCACTGAATGGCGGAGAACCAAGATACACCGCCTAACGCTTGTGTTCGCATATGAGGGTTTTTTACTGTTATGACCCCATGCACGTTACCATAGACCCTGGGAACACAGGACAAGTGGTTCATTCCCGCTAATTGATTTTTTGTGCAATGACTGTTTGGTCAGCCTACTCAGGCCGCCCAGATCAGTCATGAGAACTGTCCTGTTAGCAATGCAGGCTGCATTACAGCCTGCATTGAGAACATGCCCACCCCTCCAGCACCTGGCTGAACTGATTGTCCCAGCGCCAATGACCAATCCCAACTCCTCATTGCAGCATTGTGATTGGCTTAGTGGAGGGAGCCTGGCTGCCTACTTCCTATTCCTGGAAGCAGAATCAGGAGAGCAGGAGCAACAAAGACACGGGACCCGGCCTACAGGTAAGATTTCTCTCATTTAAATATTTACAACACCTGCTCACATACACACCCTCGCGCCCACGCCCCAACCAGTGTCCTTTCTGGCTTTTCCCACCTCCCAGCTGTCCAGTCCCCCCCGCAGAACTTCTCGATGCGGCAGCCATGCACAGCGGTCATACCACTGGTGTGCCAAAGGTATATATGAAGTTATGACACCTACCAGTACATCGCATTCCATTACAATGCATACTAACACTAGGCGTATTGCAACGGAAGGGCAGGTGTTGGATAGCAGAGATGTAAATAATACTATTCCCACTTCAGTCAGTGCAACCCTAAAACTAACCCTTGCACCCCAAAGCAAACCCTGAACTCTAAAATGTATCTTTAAGCCCCAAAAATACACCCTAAAAGTCCTATTTGATCCAAATGCACACCCTAATTTTCATAATTTACCCCAAAACACACCCACAAATTCATATTTTACCCCAAAACACACCTCAAATTTCAAATTTTACCCCATAATACACCCCGACACCCAGAACCCACACCAACCCTAAAACGTTAAAATATCCCAATACTGACCTCACAATGCGTTGTAATGGAATGCGATGTAAAGGCACCTGCGTTGTTGGGGTTGCGTTGTAAAGGCAATATGATGTAATGTCTGAGTTGTAATGGATGTCTACCATGCCAAATGCAAGCCGTAGGTAAGCCCATCTGCGTCCGTCTGCCCCTGCAACACGCTCAGCACAAAGTACTCTTCCTCTCGGACACTCCACCACTACGACACCAGCACCCTCCTCGCCATCAGCCCTGGATGCCACATCGCTTGCCAGGAGCAACCTCTATTCTGGACTGGACATTGCCATCTCCATCACTGATGGCTACTAAATCACCCGCAAGAACCACCCACACCCTCAAGTAGGCATTGCCATCACCTACAGACGCACACTCCGACTCACCATGCACTCTAATGACCCAACGGTGACCATGGAACACCTCAATTTCCATATCCGGACCAACCCCAAGCCCATCCTCTGAGGCAGCCTCATCTGCAGCCCCCCGGACCTTGGACGCCCATTCTCTGATACCATTGTAGACCTCATTGCACCCCAGGCTCTCCCATCTACCAACGATATCCTACTCGGTGAACTCAAGTTCCAACTGGACAACCCCAGTGACCAGAACACCACCCCCTCCTGGGAAAGCTCCCCAACATCAGACTGAAGCAGCTAGTCACTGTAGAAAGCCACATAGCAGGACACACAGTCGAGCATGTCTCCTCCGCCAGCAGGAACTTTAACTACAGCCACACCACTGGACTCTCCGGGACCAACCATCAGTGTCTTCATCACTTCTTCACCATGGCCACCGTACACCACTGCCATCATTGCCCCCTCCTTGCAGCTGGATCAAGGCCACCGATGTACGTCGCGTCAACTCCCTCAGGACCACCTCGCCACCAACGCTTACATATGATGACACCGCAGTGCGCAACCGCCACCGATGGATCTCCAACTGCGCCGACACACTCGCACCCCTCAAGAACGGCACTGCATCAGTACCTCAAGGGTGACGCAGTGCCACAGCGATAGGCTGGCCCCATGCATTGCTGGAGTTGCGTCATGCTTGTGACACAACTGCAGAAATGCGTGACTTTAGCGCAGACAGATATGTCAGTATTCCAGACGGATCTGTCATTACTTGCGTCATGGAGTACTGTCCAGTGAATACAGCACATCCATGGTGTCGCAAGTAGGGCGTAGTGAAAAGTGTTGCAACGCTGTTTTGTCGCAATGGTGCAACACATTTCATGACTGAGACCCAGGAATGCACACTATCTCATTGATGGTGCACATTCCTGCCCTGTACTTGTGTCGTAGGGCAGCGCAGCAACATTGCTTGCAGCGTTGTCCAGCACCAAAACCTGCTGGAATGAGCTCCCACGTGTTATCTCCATTTTTAAGACTAGCTATTTTCTGGTCTTTAAAAACTGCCTCTAACTGTAGTTAGAGGCAGTTTTTTGGGTCCTCTTACCTTCAAGAATTCCCTTGTAAATATTGCGGTGGGGTTAGCAGCCGTTTCTGCACAGGAATGCCTTCCTTGCATGTCATTATCACTAACAGAAGTAGCGATCTTTTCTATTGACGTTTTCGCTTGAAGACTGCCACTAACAGAGGTTAGCGACAGCTTGTACATATGGCGATAAAATTATTGTCGCAATACCGTCTGAAAAGTGCCGCTAATGTGGCTTTAACTCCTTGTACATATGCCCCTCGATGTGCTATTTCCTCTCAGGTCAAAGCAACAGGTGTTGGCCTCTGGAAGGGGTAACTTTTATTATTCCCACTCCAAAAATTAGGGAAAGTGTTGGACCATGGTGAGTTTAGATTTGTTATTTTAATTACTAAACTTTGAAACAAAGTTTTTAGATATGGAACTAAATAAACGTATCTAAATATATTTAACATAAAAAATATATTAATTGAAGATAAATAAAATAAATAAATAACAAATAAAGATTTCATTTTACAAAGAAAGTAAACAATATAAAGCTAAAATATTTAAAATAAATACTATTCCTTCCCTAGTAATAAAAAACCCATCAACAAACAATTAAAATGATAAAAAAATAATAAAACAGTATTTAATTAAATTATTAAAGAAAACAATGACAATTAAAACAATAAATAAATAAATATAACATTTGTTTACAATACGTTTTTTTAGTAAATACACTGATCAACCAATTAGCAAATATGTAAAAGCTACAGCCTATTAAAATAACTAGTCATCAGCTAATATATTCTTATAATCAATGATCTATTAATAATTAATGTTACACAAAATATTCTAAAAAAACAGCAATGTATATTTTGAATATCTCCCCACCCTAATCCCCTATAGAGACAGAATTCAAATTAACAAATTCGAATAAAAAAATCATATTAAAAATTGTGAACCTTATTAACAAATATTAGTATAATACTACTTTCCACTGAAATTCGAGAAACAATAGGGAAAGTGTTGGACTTTGAAGGTCTCAACTTTACTATACCAACTCCTAAAGTTAGCAAAAGCAATGAAAATGCTGGATTTTAGATGGAGTCAATTCACTGTTAATACTCCAATAATCTTAGCAATGATATGGAAAGTGTTGGATTTTTCCAGTCAAAGCAATAGTAGACAAAGTGTAGGCCTCGGAAGGGGGTGACATTTATTATTTTCACTCCAAAGTTAGCAAAATTACAGAAAGTGTTGGACCTTGGCAGGTTTAGCTTTGTTATTTTAATACCTAAACTTTAGAAAAAAAATATTTATGAAACAAAATAAATATATTTAATATTAAAAATATAATAATTGAAGATAAATAAAATAAATACATCAAAAATAATAATTTCATTTTACAACAAATGTAAAACATATAGAACTCAATTTTTAAAAATAAGTACAATTCCTTCCCTACTAATAGAAAACCCACCAGCAAACAATTTAAATTAATAAAAAATAGGAACAGTATTTATATTAAATTAATAAAGAAAATTAAAACGGAATAAATATATAATTTGTTTACAATTTGTATAGTGATTATATTGATCAACCAATTAGCGATTATTTAAAAGCAACAACCTATTAAAATAACTACTCATCAATTAAATAATTCTCATATTAAAGATCTATTCATAATTAATTCCACACAAAATATTTATTAAAAAACCACCAATGTATATTTCGAATATCTTCTCACCCTAAAACTCTATGTAGACAGAATTCAAATTAACAAACTCTAATAAATAAAATTCACCTCATATTAAATATTGCAAACCTTAACAAATATTAGTATAATACTATTATCTTATATTAATACAATAACTAATATATATTAAATAATTAAAAAACATATTTTATACAAGTCAAGTTTATGAATTGAATCTATGTTATATACAGCAATACATAAAACAATAACATTATGCATCTCACCAATTCGATATTCTCACTTTCTCTATTTTTTCCTCAATATTTTTTAAGTTGAGGATATTTCTGACATGATATTCTTGAATTACAATATTTTTTCGACACTATTTTTGTAGAATATCCATAGGGCGATATACCTTAATCATATGCCCATGGTCAACCTACCATGCCCAAGTGTAGCCAGGTTTGCCCATGTTCTCATCAATTGTCGTGGTTTCTCACCATATTATGCAAGGCATTTATCCATAGCATTTACATGCTAGGCATATGCAGTCTCTTGCTGCTCCGACATCAGCACAACAAACATTGAGTACATCATTCCAAATCCCGCTCTAAACTGAATCTGGACAAAAGAGGAGTTTACTCTAGATTCAGGAAGAGTATTGTCAGAAAAAACACTCCAAAACATTTTTCCACATTGACATTTTGCGAGGAAAAGTCTGGTGATGTGTATACAGTAACTGCACAGAATTGATGTAAATTGGTGCAAGAACAGCAATATTCATAGTTATCCTTCACTTCCAGCAACATAACTCAAAACTTTATTATGGGTAACTACTGGACGGAAGATTTCCCTGCATGAAACTGAAACAAACATTATGAAGTGCAGAGCAGGAATAAGTGAGTATGAGCACAAATTGGCTTCTACAACCTTCCTTGGTTACCACAAAAATGGCATCTTGAGAGTGAGCATGCATAGTATGTCTACTGCTATGTCTCACCACTGTAGGTTAACTGATCCATCTAGGGACAATTATTCACAGCATATATCTGTGATGTCCAGCCTATGCCAAATACTGCCATCATATGCCAGAGTAAATATAAATGTCAAGGGGTGATCCAATATCTCTAGCAACCTGTGTACAATTCAAACATCAAACACTGTGGTACCTACTGGCTTGTTTTAAGCACTGAGCTAGGAAAAACTTATAGGTGGCAACAACTCAATTATGCCTAGTCTGATTCTTGTCAGTTAAGGTAATGCTAGACCTGTTAGCCTTAGTGTGGTCTTCCCCCCAACTTCCCACCCTTCCTCCTCCACTTTTTCTGACCTTGTTTTTACTGGTATTAGAACTCAGCACACTTTACCACTACTAACCAGAGCTAAAGGGCTTGTCCTCTTGCCTCTAAATGTGGTAATATTGGCTTATCTCCTATTGGTATATTTAATTTACTTACAAGTCCCTGGTAAAGTGGCACCACCTGTGCCTGGGGCCTGCATATTAAATGCTACTGGTGAGTCTGCAACACAGATGTGTCACCCGCTGAAGTAGCCCTTTAAACATGCTTCAGACTTGCCATTACAGTGCCTTTGTGTGCAGTTTTAAATGACCACTTCTACCTGGCAAAATAAACCTTTTCCCAGGCCTAAACCTTCCTTTGTAATACGTATAAGCCACATTAAGGCCCCGGACAGCCCAGAGGACAGGGGATTATATCTTTAATAAATAGGACATGCACTTTTAATCTTAATCTGTTAGTGAAAAAAACTCTTGCATTTGTTTATCACTACAGCAATGCCTATCTGTCCTACAGGATAACATTGGCATTACCTTTCTACAATTTAGTGTAATTTCCAAATGGGAAGAGATAACCAGTTAATGCTTGGTGATTCTGAAATCCAAATTTAAAATCCTAATCTATGATGAAGTCGGATTTTATTATTATTTTTTTTTAAAACCTTTATTTATACAAAAGTGTACACGGCTATTCAGCCGAACATCCCGGAGGCACGGCAGCACATTAAAAGCATAAACTGAGCGGCACACACAGATCACAATATCAGGATACATGAGGTTTAATTTTCATTTTAGAATCAGGATGAAATCAAATAGTACGAAAGAAATTCTCCTATGGAATAGAAAAATAGAGAAGAAGGGGGGGAAGGAATCAGGTGCCAGACTTTAGAACATAATCATCGAACTGAGCGGGCCAAATAAACGAATCCGATACATATACGATATCAATTAGACAAATGACTTAGGATAGGCAAGCATACAAGCACTATGTGCAACAGTCAAGCACTCGCCCATTGCTTTCAATGACACAGAGAATGTTGAGGCACAGGCTACGACATATCCTCGAGATCTCAAAGAGTAACCCAATAAATTGATTCCAAACCCAGAAGAAAGAAGTGAAAGGAAAGCCAGAAAAGCAAGGAAAAAAGGCCATAGAAACAAAAAACTGAAACAATAAAACCCCTCCCCCCAACCCCCCACCCTACACCCCTGCGGATGGCTACAGCCTACCCCCCCTAGCAGCGTGCCTGTCGCCCCGTAACAAAACCCAAAATATAGTAAGATTGTAGAGTTATAAAGAGAAGAAAGAAGAAGAAAAAGAAAAAGAAAAAAGGGTGGAGGAGAAACTACCAGAATAAACGCCCCGGAAACTCCCCATTCCTCCCATCTAACACGTATCGCCCTAAACGTAATCAACAATCATGAAATCGGGTCATACAAGACTATGAAGGGAAGACGTTAAGCAGCATCCAACCACCCGCAAAGCAAAGCGTCAGTGTCCCTCTCCATTCCCAGCACCCCAGCTTTCGTCTCTGACCAACCGTATCATCCCTGTCCCTTCCGAAGCATCGAGCAAACACCGTCCGGTAGTGCCACTGGAGCCCCTGAAGAATCAAAACGGTCGAACAAGACAATAACCGGTGGTGCGCGTCTACTCGGACTACAGTTCACCTCGTAGCCCTCCGTAGCTACCGTGGTCCCCATTACCAAGTCGATGTCTCGGGCCACAACAGTCCACAGTTCCGCACAGTCTACAGGGACCGCAGAGGGGTCATACATCCATCGGTCGCCATCAAACCCCGGGATAGGGAAGACCCACGCCGTGATTCCAAAAGCCAGGGCACCCGGCGGTGGAAGCAAATTTCCTTCCATAGTAGTGAGGGCAATAGCGCTCCGGGACAGAGACAGTGGAGGCAAATCGGTTACACGGCCGTGGTCCCGGTCCTCCAGCTGGCAACCCAGATTATGCCGGTGTTCAGAAGGGGCAGGCGCCAGGCACGATCGCTCGATGCCAGAGTCGTCGGCGACCAGTTCATGAAGCCTCGCCTTCACAATGGAGTGTAGGTCCCCAATGGCGGCCATCACGGTCCGCAAAGACGGTTCATACTGTCCCCGGGCTACCGCCCATCGCTCCGTTCTCAACATCAGTGAGTACCCGATGTCACCTGGCAGGATAACTGGAGTGGGGTCGTCCGGTGATGGGGAGTGCACCTTCGGGTAGCAGATCACGAATGCCGATCTGTGGCCTCACTCTGGCGGCAGCTCAGGCTCCGGGCCAGAAACCCCCCCCGTAGGGCAGTCCGGCGATGACAACAATGCTCCTATGCGTGTATCAGGTTAACCGCTCTCCACATACTCCAGGTCAGGAGGTTATTTTCCGAGGCAAGGGGCCGGTCTCTGTCCAGGTCCCACGGCCGACGTTGTGCAGTTGCGACCCGGCGGGGCCAGTAATCGAGACCCCGGCTCGTAAGGCAGTCGGAGGCCGGAGGTTTCCACACGACGTAACTCAGCAAATCTGAGCGCTGGAAGGCTCGGGACCACACAAATGGACACAACAGTCCTTCATCTGTGCAGGGTTCAGACTGGATATCAGGATGTGAGACAGGATATACGATCGGCGGACAGTGGTCAGCGGAGCCGAGGGCTCAGGCGACCATCTTGCTTCGTTGCGTAGCTCCTCCGCTCCATGAAGTCGGATTTTAAATTACAATTCTGAGAACGCCACTTTTAGAAAGTTGGTATTTTCTTTTCTTAGTCAATTGGTGCCTGCAGACTGTCTCTGGTCACATGACTGGGTGTAGTTGGCAGTTGGGCATTGTGTATTCCTCCTAGACAGCCACACACAGTAGGAGCTTAGGTGTGACTGGATGCCTCAGTACTGGCAGGATGGAAGGGAGGAGCTGGACAAAGCCTTACTTACACCTGAAAAGGCTGGGTCCCATCCCCACACACAAGGCATAACCGCTCTGCATTGTCACTTCAGACAGCTTGGAGCCAGGGCAGGGGAGGGAGAGAATACCTTATACTTTGAAGCACGCTATCTAGAAGCTTCTCCCATCTTGCAGAACCAGGTCTCCAGAGCATAAATTATGTACCTGAGACACCACCACTAAGGTACACTACTGCATCTGTGGATACTCTTCCAGGAACATAGACTTTCACTCTGCTGAACTGCGCACTGCTGGACTCCTGCTTTGCTGTGCTGACCTACTGCCTGCTGCCCTCTTGCCTGGGTAAGAAGGACTGGACCTGCATCTCGTGAACCTAGAACCCAGAGTGACTCCAAGGGGCAGTTGGCTGGCCTTCTGATTTGAAGCGTCAGGGATATAACAGGCTCCCAACAACCTTACATCTGCACCTGAACTCTACCATCTGTGAGCCTACCCTACCAAGTGGTGCTACGCCAGTCCTGGACACTTGGAATTGGCCCTACGGTGCTCTTCCAGCCTCTGTTGATCCAGGGGAACCGACACATTACCTCTGATGTGCATCACAACCCCTAGCAGAACCAGGGCATCTCCACTGCATGGATTGGACCCAAAGTAATACCTCACATTACCGACACAGACCACGGCGCCTTCAGAACTGCTACTGCACAATGCATTTTTGGTGCAAGCTCTAGCATCTCTTGTTAACAACAGCCTCAAAGCCACAGCTGAACTCTGCATTGGTGCCTCACAGCTCTGTGGACCCCCGACTGCACCATGAGTCCCTGACACAGGACATTGCATCGTAAACCCGTCAATAGGATCCTCAACATTGAAGCAACAGTACCTCTCCCGACTGCCTCAGCGCATCTTGGAACCAATGAGTCACCTCTGCTGGATCCCGCTTCTTCAACGCTCCGTAACTCAGGATAGAAGGTACTTTTGCTAGCTGGCCTAACTGTTTTTTTTGTGGCCTGCTCACTCTCCATCGCGGTTGGCTTGACTTTGTGACTTTGTCCCGGTCGGCACAACCAGATATTCACAGCTGGTGCATTACTCCTTTTGGTGCTATTTTCTCAAAAACATTCAAATTTAATATCTCCTGTTCTTCTAATATGAATATTTCCATTTTGGTGTTGTTTTTAATTTATTTAAAACTATTCTATTCTTCTAACTCTGTTGTGGGCTCCTTTTGATGTATGTTTTCACTGTGTTACTGTTTGAAGTGTTGCACGAAGGCTTACACATTGCCCCAAAGTTAAGATACCAAGGGTTTAAGTACAGGTTAATTTGGGGTTTGCTTGTGCCCTACTCTGACAAGGAGTGTGATTGCTGCTTGACAATGGACCATAACTCAGTCAAGCAACAACCGACTTTCTTACACACAAATATACAAAATGGTACAAATAATGCAAGAATAGAGTATGCTGGATCATTACAAACAGTAGACACAGTTTATATTGCCAGGAATATTTATCTTAATATAGACTTATACTAGGTGCTACATATAAGAAAGAAGTGGTGATGTGCTCTTATGTTGCAAACGTGCAAATAAAGTGGAAAAGAAAAGCACAGGTAAAAGAAAAACTTGTGGTAACCTTTCATGGTCAAAGACCTAATAAATGTTTCCTACCTTGGATCCTATAAATTGACCAAAAAGGGAGAAAATAAAAGGGTTTTATAAAGGGTCTTCATCAGGATGTGGTCAAACACTTTTGCAGTTCCAACCTAGTGAATAAAGTAGAGATATGTCAAATGATTCTGGTCAATGTGTGGATGGTAAATAGCAGACAAAAAGCAACATTTGTTAAAGGGAGGCCTTGGGAAAAGCACCATACTATGATGTGTTCACCACAGATCACGGCTGTATACAAGTATTGCTATCATATACCAGGTATCTCGTATGATTTCAGACCTTCCCATCAAATGACCCAGCAACAGGCAGTGGCATTTTCGTTCAATTTGATGGATCAGAAAAGAAATCCACAATGCCATGACACCGGTCACCATAGCAGCACCTTTTTCTAGATCGAAGCTAAGGAACATGCATTGCCAAATGATCCTTTAAACAAAGCTTGGACAAACAAATGGTTGTTTTTTCTCTCTGTCTCCTCTATCATTGACAGTAAATCAAGCTCAGTCCGAATGGGGATGAGATGGAAGCCTGATAACTTAAGTGAACTCCAGCTAGGAAAAAATATTCAGCGCTATCAGTACTGAGAAAACTTATGTGAATTACAGCAAACGTTTACTTTCAAGTGCTCACATTGAACTTGTGAATGTGAGACAAATGTAAATCAACCTCACATTTACTTGAACAGTGTTTATGTGCATTTGTAACTAAGCTGACTGCTCAAACAATTTAAGAAATCCGCTTAGCCAGTGGCAGAGGTGGGTCGCAGCAGAGATCCAACTATCATAGTGAACCAAACAGAAATGTTGAAGTCTCCCCTAAAATCAGTACAGAAAACATGTATGGTATATTCCAATGCACAGGCTGCCTGAATAGGTTAATGTTCATCTGCTGCACTGCACATCAGCCCCTGTTCTCATTCTCATAAAGCTAACTCCTTAACTTCTGCCCTCTCCCTCATCCTAGGAGACAGGATCAAAGGATCAGACGATTCTGTGCAAAGGAGAGAAGAAGCAATAGCAGAGGTCCAGCACAGGGAAAAGGTAACTTTCACCTCCTTCCTCCTGTGGTGACCATGAATGACAGTACATCCTGGGCCATGTAGGAAGGTCTGCCTGGACCCTTGGCAGTACTTACCAATACTAAAGTTTAAAGTTTTGTTGATGGGAATAAAGGATAACCATGGAAATTGCTGTTCTAGCACCAATTGCAAACTGGAACCACTGTGGATGGATGGGGACATCAGTGGAATGCATGGAGCTATATATACGTGTTAGAGCTCACTTGCTTTGTGTATAAAGTTTTATTTGCTTTACATCCGATAGCAGCAGACAAAACTGGACATTGCATGACCCTCCTTCAATATATATCTAATGCATCTATTCTCAACGGTATAGAAATTCAAACTTTCTTGTAGTGTGCAGAGCTAGATTCATAACTTCCATTCCCAATCATTCATTAACGTGAATATTATTTACACCACTTACTTTGAGAAGGAAAATAACATAATTTTGACCTCTCTACAGTAACTGCATTAAAAAACATTAAAAATCTGTGAGAATTGTATAAAGTTAATTGTTTTATTCTGCTTGCTTGTATTTGAAGCATTTGGAGAGTAGGCTTGGGACTTATTTCCAAGTGGAGGGAAAACCGATAAGATTGAGACCTCAGGACACCTCAGATAGTTTATGTATGAAAGTTGAGCCAGCAAATGGACACAATGTGGCACTGTATTAAATATTAACATAATAGCCATCTTGATCGCCCTGACGCTCCAGGCAAAGACCGCCATGTCAATGAAACACAAGCTTTACATCTGTTTCATTGGTTTAAAGTCAGCCTTTGACACCATTCCCAGAAAATTGTTCTGCATAAGTCAACTGCATGGGGTGCACCACCAAAATCTCGGGACCTTCTAATACACTTTTATTCGAATACCTGGGTCCAGATCTAGTTGGGCGATGGAAAGTCTTTTACCCGAAGAATTGAGACAACAAACATTATTTAATCTCTTTATGGCAGACTTTAATCAACATTTGGAAACATCGAATTCTCACCCCTCTAAGCTCTTCAACAGTCCCTCAAAATATCTCAATATGCTGATGATACAGTCTTACTTAGTCAAACACCTATAGGTCTGCAACTTTTAATTCCTTTGATGAATATCTATTAGTTAACTATCTTAAGCTTAACGTAAAAAAAACGAAGATTATACCGACTGAAACATCTCTATTAACATCACGATACTGGTACTGAAGAAGAAAACCACTTATGTTGGCATCTTGTTTGCTAACAAAGTTTCCTTCAGAAGCCATTTTGATTTACTTCTAAAATCTTTGCCTTTTAGGCCCTTTGTGGTAAATTGGCATGTCCTTCTTTTGCCCAACTCCTGAATGTAAATTCATCTAAACTAATTCCAGCCTTAACTTATGGCTCATTTATTTTTCGAGGGAAACATGCCAAATTATTTGACTTGTTACAAGTCAAAGCGGTAAAATTGGTCTTTAAGATTCCGACGTACATTGGCCAGGCACAAATTCGACCAGAGTTAGGCCTTTGAAGGCACAACCTAGCACGCCAATCAGCTTACCTGAAGCGATATTATTCCCTGGCTTTATAGGAAGCTGTAACTCTAGCCAACATGTGCTGGCTAGCAGTTACCAACTCAGCCCATACCGGGCCTATATGCAGCATTCTCTCCAAGCCTTATACCTAAAGAATCAATGGACTGCTCACATTACTGTAGCATGCTATAAGAGCGTTGTGAATCGATTAATTAAATGTGTTTAGTTCCAATTGGAACAAGAAGCTATTACAGTAAAAAAGTATCCATGCTCGGTTATCTTACCTTACCTTACCTCATCTTACCACACCTTACTTGCATTTCCCCTCTTACATGCTAGGGGCCCAATGTAGGTCGCCAAATACCGATCGGTAACGGCCGATTTCGGCCGTTACTGACCGGGATTTGGTATTTGACATGTAGGGAGCTTCAATCTTACAGAATCGGTAAATTTACAGATTCGGTAAATTTACAGATTCGGTACAATACCGAATCTGTAAATTTACCGAATCGGTAAATCAAGATGTAGGTGGCACTGAAAACAGTGCCACAGACCCCTAAGAATTCGTTATTTACCATCAAATACTATTTGATGGTAAAAAACAAATTCCTGTATACATGCACATCTGTGCATGTACACCTGTGCCATGTGGCACACATACATGCCCTAAGGGCATGTATGTGTGTCACATGGAACACAAGCCTGAATCAGGGGTGCAACAGGGTGTCAAAGTGACACCCTGTCCCCCCTGTAAATTCGGTAATTTTACCGAATCGGTATTTACGTAATTACCGAATTTTAAAGAGTCGGTAAATTATTCGGTAAAGTACCTACATAGCATTTACCGATTTGTAAATCCGCTATCCTAATCGGCCCCTAAATACCCTAGATGATAAGCTTAATTTTTAATGTCTGGCAGTCATTTAGTTCATGGCTTTGTAAATTTAGAAAACAGTCATACTTTCTGATGTTGTTTAGGCAGTCACCCAGTCAACACATACTTAAAGCCAGCACTTTCATTATCTCCTGATCCCTTGAAGGCTTAAACACTTTTCAAACATCCTGAAACTGTCTGGATCCACTTAGTAATAACTTTACACATATAATCTAACCCCTGGCGTAGTGGGCGTAGTGGGCGTAGTGGGCGTAGTGGGGCTTCGCGAAGCTACGCGAAGTGGGCAAAAAACTACGCCCACCCACGCACTTCGCGTAGCCCCACTACGCGCCACCCGCCTCCCTCCCGCCCTCCCTAAATGCTTAAATGAATATATAAATGAATTATAAAACCACTTACCTTGCGCATGCGCAGCCATGGGCATTAGGATCTAAGATGGCGGCGCCGGCGGCGCGATGACGAGCGGGAGCCCCGGGGACGCGGCGGACAAGGTAAGTGGTTTTATAATTCATTTATATATTCATTTAAGCATTTAGGGAGGGCGGGAGGGAGGCGGGTGGCGGGCAACTTCGCTACGCCCACAAAGTGGGCGTAGTGTTGCCTGCTTCACCTACTTTTCAAAAGGCGAAGTAGGCAACACTACGCCCACTTCGTGGGCGTAGCGAAGTTGCCCGCCCAGGGTTAATATAATCGCACACTGTGCATCCTATTTTTGTTTCCATTGCATGCAACCTTTTTATAGTTTTAAAAATATATAGTATTTAATGCAAAATACGAAACAATATAAATGAAACCGCATTCATAACAAAACAGTGTTTTCATATATTGTTTAGGACAACAATAACATTTCACAGCGTTTCTGACCCTGCCAATCGATTTATAAAGTAATCTGAAAATTAAGCAATGAAGTGCTGTAAGGAAATGGGGTTTGAGCCTTCAAATTGGCCCAGATGTTTTTTGTTTTTTGACCACCTGGTATGTGACCTTTTTACTGTTGGTGAGCCTCAAAACCTTTGACACACCTACGCTAAACTCAAGGGAGATGGACTGACCATCTTTTTCCACCAGGCTCCACCTTTTAAGAAAAGGCTGCTGTAACGCTGCAATGGTAAGAGGCACTTGGCTGGTTACACGTGAACATGTGTGCACATGCGTGAGAGCTGCACATGGGAGCCTACTGTTGTGCACAGCCACATAACTGTGCACAGGTAGCCTGGCACTGAGGGGACACCCCAGGATTGGATATTGACAGGGGGTAGGCATCATAATGTTAGTGCACACTCAAAGGGACAGTCAGTGTGGGGTACTGTCTTGTCTGCAGTGGCACTACATTATACACCTATTGGGAAGGCAGCCTAAGAGTGCAGCTGTGCTTCTCCTTAGCCTACAAAGACCCAGGACACATCAAATTGTGACATACCCTGTGTGGGAAAAAACATTCTTCAAGTTCTAAAAAGATATCTGTACAGCTTATGAATCATCCTGGATTGTCATAATTCTCTGTCTCAGCTCAGGGTCAGAACCCAGGCCTTTTGTCACCCTGCTGTGCCATGTTAATTACATTTCTCTCCAGTGGCAGGAACAAATGGCTCCCTCCACAAAGGGAGCACTTTACAGTGTTGCACTCAGCTCCTGCTGAGGAAATGGGTGGGGTAGAATTATCTGCACCAGTCAATCATCTGTTAAACTGTACATCGGGTGGGCCTGCCCTATCCCGCTGACCAAAGGAGGGTGCCAACACATTGGATTTCCTTTGATGATTTGGTGGGTAAGGCCCTGGTGGTGGGTCCGCAGGGAGCAGAGCTGAGGCAAGTTACTCCTGTGTGACGCCATTTTGAAATGTCTCAGCAGGCTGTGCAAGAAGGTTTCCACAGAGGGGGAGAGGTGACATGGCACTTCAGGAAAGGGCAAACGTGCCTCACTTCTGCACCCCAACTGAAAAAGCCTTGCACAAGGGAAACAATATTCTCTTTTTTGTGATTTTCTGATGGACACTTGAACAGAAGGTGGAAGCCATGGATAACTGGAAGGAGGAACCCTCTCATCTCAATGAGTACTAATGACTCTAACTTCAGTTGACCCCAAGACTAGTGGGGTTCGCTACAGGACTTTAGAAGACAGTCCTCTTATATCCCCTGAGGGCTAGTTGGGGGAAACACTAGCTTCTGCTTCAAGGAGGAGAGAGTCCCAGAGGAGAACAAGGACAAAGATTGGTGCATTCAACCAGAGAAGCAACTCCGTGGAAAGTGTGTTGCTTCAGAGGACAGGAGGCACAAGGAAAGTGATTCAGGTAGCTAGGGCTCACCACCCTGAGCAAAATGAGCCAAAAGAGTGTAAAATCGCCCAACAGGACCAGAGTTATTAGCAAGAGAAGGATCCGGAACTTTGATCCCCAGCATGTTCCTAGAGCGTGGGACGCTCCCCTGCGCAGCTGTCTTGCACCCTCAGGTTGGGCCAGGGTCCAGGGGTGCGCTGCAAGGAGAAGTACTCATTTTTATATACTGGGAGGTGGCATGCATGGGACCCCCTCCACAGCATTCTAAGGGCCTGTGGGCCCCATCTCCCAGGCCCGTTTATGAATTTGGTTAGCCTTAAATCCTTAACTCTGGGCTGCTGCTGCCCCAAGAATGGGAGAGTGCAGCTGTGTTCTCCCAAAGATGACAAGGATTTCAACTCTGGGCCCGATGGAAGGAAGAAGTATGGCCTAGGTGATTGCATGACCTTTTACCTACATTTGTCCTACCTTGCTCTACATAACGTCTTTGGCGCTGACCTTTTACCTAGTTAGGTGCAGAATAAATCTTGTGTGGTTTTCTTCGAAAACTAGCCTCATTTATCACAGCAGGATTACGATCTTCTGCATAATAACTCTGTACAAAAGTCACCACAATCGCCATCCTTGCCCAACAGGCCCACAGTACCATGACACATCTAGGAAGAACCCCTGAGGGTACATTTCCGGTATATAAGTACTACATCTTCACTGGGAAAACCAGAGGGGAAGCTTCCATGGTGACATGAAACGCTGAGGTCCCTGCACACACAGAAATTCCAGCATGCAGCGGTCTGACTTACCTTGTGGGGTGTCCAACTCGAGACCAAGATGGGGTCCTTAATCTCTCCCATCAGGTAATAGGGTCGGCTCTTTCCTAGGGGGCTTCTTGGCTCTACACGTACATACATACTAGGTACACTTAGGTACATTTAGTTAGGGTTTGCATCTTAGGAGAACTCATGATTACTGCCATGTATCTATATATGTCTGCATACATTCACTGTTTTAGCACCATGTAGAATTCTACCTTTTATTTACTCTGTTTGTGCTTATATTCGTATATATTTGTTTCTCTCTAATGGTTTTTGCACCACACGTATTTCATACTAGAATGAAGCTGGTTCAATAAATGTCTATTGAAAATGTCCCCCCACAGTTTATTCAGGATAGCTCTCTGAGACTGAGTGAGCACGAGTGACTGGAAGAAAAGTACTGTACTGTTTCCACAATCCCGAGGGGTCTGGGTTGTCATGTTCGATAGTTGCCAGAAACTATTCCCTCCTTGGTAAGGTTTTAGGGCTTATAGCGTCACTGTGAGCTAGCTGGTCTACAGACTAACATATAATATGTGGGTGTTTGGAATCAGTCTGGACATCAATCCCTTAGTTTATGTTGTCCAAACACGCAGATCCTACATAGTAGGAACTACATGACATGGCATCACCAACTTTGGTTTGGTTCTTATTTAACAGTCATATCTGAGTAGTTCATTTGTGCTTTTTCAGAGATCCCTACTCACATAAACCTATAGACATCTGGAGTGGGAAGGGAAAATCCGCCACAGCTGAGTATGTATACCCTATATATTGGCTGTAGGTTTATTCAAGCTTGAAGGCTTAAAGTTCACACATTGTGCAAAACCTTATCTCCTTTTTCTATAAACCCGCAACCTCCACCCATAACATCTCAAAGTGCAGATGCTGATGCTAGTGATATTAGTGGTGCTGGTAGGGAGGAAACTGAACAAGAAGAAGCTATAAACATTTCAGAAAATTGCAGAAATGCACTTGTTATAAAATTTGAAAATTGTGGTCTCTCAGCATTAGGAGGGACTGTTACATTGGTGATTGAGGCACACAAGGCATTCAGAACAGAGGTGTGTTATTCTTGGATTAAATTCCCACCTGCAGATACACACACAAAAACATTTAATTTCTACACTCCGGATGGAATACCAGAGAAATACTCTCCATAAGATGACATAGAAGTCCTGTTAACTTACCCACAGCAAATCAATTGGGTTAAAGGCGTCCTCCCACATACCACAGAAAAAGTGAGATTCGATCAGCTAAGCAGTGACACAGCGACTTGGCCAGTTCTAGCTGCTTACCCACTGCATTCAGAGAAAGATACATTACCAGCAGCAGAATTACGCTGACTTCACAAAGAAATAATACAACTTTACAGAAATCTTACACAGTTTATTATGCAAACACTCACACTTCATCAAACAAAGGTCACTTAAACAGGTCAACTACAAGGGGCCACAACAAAAATCATCCCACAGATACTGAACACGATTATGGGAAGTATGCCCACTAAACATCGACAAATGTCATTCTGGATAGCACAGAAAATAGCACAGCTTGTGACAGTGTTTCCACATACAGGCCCGCAAGAAAATCTCAGAATACTGACAATGTGCGTGCCAATAGGGATAGCTTCCTTAATAGAGGATTGTACCACTTAGGGTACAGTTTCTGTTGCCATTTATACCAGAACTCATGGTACCCCCTCAATGTCAGTCATAACAGAAGTATTGAAACAAATACAGAATGAGTACAGGGCAGATCCTGCCTTGGACTTGGGGATGAAATTGATAGGCAATTTTCCCAGGTATCCACAATTATGTAAGCAAACATAAAAGGGAAGGCAGCAGTGGTGCCTATATGCCAACGCCTGAGGGAATGCACTCCTGCTTAACAGGAGCAGGAAGTGCCTAAAATTATCGAAGAGACCTATGATTTGCTGGGTAGAGATAATTTGGGAGCTAGATCTGTGAAACCACAATCAATGGGTAATCCTGTAAAGGATATCTCAAAGCAAGCACCAGATTCTTCTAAAAATAAATGGGATAATAAACAATCAAAAAACAAGAAGAATGCATCAAAATCACAGGGTGGGTCTCCTCAACAGGTGACCTCTGACAGGAAATATAACCTTAGAAGCCGTGACAGTAAAGTAAGTAAGTAAATATTTTATTGTATGTGGTAATTAAAACCTTTAAAAAAAATTGCAAAGAGAATTTTACATAAAATCATTAAAATAAAGAAAAATAAAAACAATTTGACATTTGCTGAAGTCAGAGTCTTTTGTTATCCTCAATCCTTTGGTTTGGTACCATTATTCGCCATTTTTTCAGTTTTCATTAGTAGGAGGCTCGCCTTCTGAAGGAATCTGGTGCCCTACAGGCTGTCTGCAGCTGCTGGCTGTTCAATGCCAGCATAACTGCCGGCCGACATGTTCTGACTTGAAATGAGCGAAATATATGCAAGAGATAGTAACGTCTCAGGTTTGTGAGGGATGGGCAAATGCACAGAAGATGAATCAAGGTTTCTTCTGCATGACCGCAGAGTCTGCAGAGTGATGTTGGCCACGTTTGCTTCCATGCCGGGGTCTGGTCTTTTGAGATGTAAGTTCCCAGCCGTACTCGTAGGGGCATCTGTTGTGTAGATGGTGTTCTGTGGTTAACTAAGTATGGTTGCGGGACACACCTCTCGTATGTTGCAAGTACCATCCAGCCGAGTTTTTTCTTTGCTAGTGCGGCTTTGTCAGCAATCCAAGATTCTAGTTTTGCTGCACCATTGGCTGCTTTTTTGAAGGTCGCAAAGGTGTGACCGGTGTTCCAGGCCTCTTGCATATTGAGATTTGACAGACCTTCTTCAAGTTTTGCTTTCCATGCGTCTTTTCCTTTTGTTTGTTTATTTCGGTCCAGCAGAGACCCATCAGCGTGTCCTCTTGAGCTGCTCTTAATTTCCAGCACATTTTTAGTATTGCCGCTTGTCTGGCTTGGTGCTGATTTAATAGCCCAAATTCCAGGCGCACTTGCGCTTGTGAAGCGAACTTCGGAATTTGAAAGATGTATTTGAACAGCACTGACTGTTGGAGATTCAGAAAGTTTGCGTCTTTGCCTCTGAATAGTTCTGAGCCGTACGTGATCGATGGCAAAAACTTTGCTGCGATCACCTTCAACAGATGCTAATTGGAAGGACATTTCAGTTTTGTTTTTAGTAGATTTAAAGCAAAGCGTAATTTATTGGCCTGAGCTTTTCTGTGCAGTCTTTGATCTTTTAATGTCCATCTTGCGTCGACCAGTACTCCCAGGTACTTGTAAGAGGGGCTTTGTTCTATCATATTTCCCTCAATGTGCCATTTGAATTTTTGCAGCCCTGGCCGTGGTGCAAAGCAGACAATTTTTGTTTTTTTGTAATTAAATTGCAACCCGTGCGTACGGGTAAATTCGTGCAGCCTTGTGATGGAGCGTTGTAATCCCAAGGGGGTCTGGCTGCAAAGAACGATATCATCGGCGTACTGCACACTCCTTATTTTGTGCTGAGCTAACTTGGGGGGGTCGCTTTCAATCTCCGCAATGCTCTTGTCCAGATCCACGGTGAAGATATTGAAGAGGGTAGGGGCCAAGACACATCCCAGCTTGAGGCCGATTCGTGTGGGGATTTTGTCTGTTGTTCTTTCACCATTGCCTATTTTTATCTTGACCCAGGTCGATGTGTATAAATTAATGATGGCCTGTAACAGCTTCGATGGTATGCCCCAGCTATCCATCTTTTTCCACAAGGTCTCCCTTGGGACTGTGTCAAACGCCGCTTTTAAGTCGACAAAGCAGGAATAGAGTTTTATTGATTTGGCCTTTGCACTGTAGACAAGGAGGTTTAGCGCTAACAGGTTGCATGACGTGTTGGTTCCTGGCCTGAACCCCGTCTGGGTAATTGGAAGAATGTTGTTGGATCTGACCCAGTCCTCCAGTGCTTTCAGGAGGTTGGATGCATATGCTTTGGCCTCTACGTCAATGAGCGCTATCAGCCTATAGTTCGCTGGGTCTGTTCGCGCGCCTGCTTTGTAAATTGGATGCAGGATACTCCCTCTCCATGAGGGGGGAATGCTTCCTGTTTGAAAGGCGTTGTTATACAATGGGGTAAGGTATTCAGCCCAAAATGCTTGGGCCTGGTGCAACTTGTGACCTCAATTTTTTTAGGATCAATTGCACTTGTCGTGAAGTGATCCAATTTTTACCAAAGTTTTGATCAGCATCTTGTTTCTCATTTTTCTTATATGTTGGATGGTCTACTTGGGAATTGGTCATTTGTGTTTGCTCTAAATGGTGGATCCAGTCTTCCTGTAGTATGGTTTCATTAAAGACGTGGGCTGCTCCATTTGCTATTTTATTGATTTCTGCCCAAAATTTCCGATTGTTATTGGTTTTGCTGGCTTCTAGTAGTTGTAGCCAAATTACAGTTTGATGTTTTGTCTTTGCTGACCAAATGTCTTTTTTGTATTTTTGCCTTAGATTGTGGATTTGTCGTTTGGTGTCTACACCCTTTGTTGGATTTTTTACTTGTAGTTTTCTGATTTCCTGATTTAAAATCCTTTTTTTGAGCCCTATTGAGCCCAGGAACCCCTGGTGTACTTCGTTAATTTTCCTTTTGTGAATCTGGGGTTGCTGGCCAAATCTGTTAGTTAGATTTGCAATCATGTACCCCCTCAATGTCAGTCATAACAGAAGTATTGAAACAAATACAGAATGAGTACAGGGCAGATCCTGCCTTGGACTTGGGGATGAAATTGATAGGCAATTTTTCCCAGGTATCCACAATTATGTAAGCAAACATTAAAGGGAAGGCAGCAGTGGTGGCTATACGCCAACGCCTGAGGGAATGCACTCCTGCTTAACAGGAGCAGGAAGTGCCTAAAATTATCGAAGAGACCTATGATTTGCTGGGTAGAGATAATTTGGGAGCTAGATCTGTGAAACCACAATCAATGGGTAACCCTGTAAAGGATATCTCAAAGCAAGCACCAGATTCTTCTAAAAATAAATGGGATAATAAACAATCAAAAAACAAGAAGAATGCATCAAAATCACAGGGTGGGTCTCCTCAACAGGTGACCTCTGACAGGAAATATAACCTTAGAAGCCGTGACAGAATTAAAAAACCTGACTGGTATTAGGATACTGATACATGTTCCTCTAGTTCCTTTCATGGTTCATCAAAAATCTCGGCGAGGGAAGGAAGGTCAAACGCAGATCAGAATAGCGAGTCAAGCCAAGAGACACACATAGCACATCAGACTACATTATCAAACAAAAAGATAAACCTAAAAGTAAACCTCAATTTAAAAAGAAAGAAGTAGCTGGCCTTAAAATAAGAAACGCCGAGACTACTGAGGACTCAACTTCTGAACGGGGAATGGGCTCTGATGTTGCTAGACAACACAGCAGAAGGAACAATGGGGCATATTACCAATCAATAGCGATAATTATTGCTATTGCTTGGTTAGAGACAAAAATTTACCGCTGAGCTGCGGTGATTTTTATCGCAAATAAACCTTGGTATTACCAAGGTTTATCGCAAATGCGATAAAAATCGGCCGCAATGCATGAATATCGCTGAAAAGTCCGCGATATTCATGCATTACTGAGCTAATGCTCTTAGCCATGTTTTCCACCTCCCATTGGATAACATGGCTAAGAACTGCTCATGGCAGGTGTTAGCTTTTGGAGATATTCGCGCTTAGCGCGAATATCTCCATAAGTTGGTAATAGGAGATAGCGATGTTAGCGACTGTTTCCAGTCTCTAACATCTTGGCACGCCCACTTTGCATGTCATTAGTGATAAATATCACTGACATGCAAAGTGGGGCCCAAGATTGTCGCTATCTCCTACTAGCTGTCGCTAACTGGTGTTAGCGACAGCTAGGTAATAGGGAGATAATTTTATCTCCGCTTTCTTGGCTTTTAAAGCCAAAAAAGCGGAGATAAACCCCCTTGATAATATGCCCCAATAGCTCACTAGAACATGCTGGAATTTCTGGTGACAGCAGCGTTGAATGAACATATCACGGTGTGAACACTTGATACAAGGGAAAGCGTTCCACATCAGTTACATGAAATAACACTCCAAATGGAGGGGGACATACCAAGGAAAGTGAAAGGTCTCATTTGGGAGTACCAAACTTTTGGATACAATATCCTTTTGACTAAAAAATATTGGCCGCCCGAGTTCGTCATGGACAGCCAAAAGCAGAAAACATAATTTTACCGGCCTTCTACGACCTTGTTCCAGAATCACTAAAACATTCATACGCCCAGGAGTGGGTGGTGGCACTAGCTCCAGTATTATACACAATCATGTAGGGTGGGATGCTGAGTCACCTCACCATGAAATCCTAGTAAAAACTACTCTAACTCCACAGAGGCAGTACCCTATAAAACATGACGTGTAAAAATAAGTCAGGGAGATCTTAGATCAACTTGAATACCAAGGTATGAATGAGAATTGCACCTCTTCCATGAATAATGCTTTTTTCCCATAATGAGAGTAGACAATTCATACCTTCTACTTTTAGACTACAGACATTTGAACAAATGCACGAAAACATTTGCAGTACAAAATGCACACAGTGCTGCATTAATGAATTACATTGTATGGAAGAAATACAAAACAACACTAGATATCTCAAATGGATTCTTTTGCCAAAATATAGCGCCACAAAGCAGATTTTTGACAGCCTTTTTTCAGCCTTGTGCTTTCAATTTCCATTCTGTAGACTTCCCTAAGGGTATCAGAATAGCCCTGTAGTTTTCTCAACAAGAGTATCACAGTTACTTCAAAGTTTTGATGAGGAGGCATTGTCCTATGTAGATGATATTTATCTAACAGACGAACAATTATTGGATCATGTGAACAAGGTGAACAACATAATTCTGGGGTTCGTCTCTGAGGGCTACAAATGTTACTTTAAAAAATCAAAAATTGCCCACCTCAATGTCCTATTTTTAGGATATGAGCACTCACGTGAAGGGAAAATACTGGCAGCTAAAGTTTTAGAAAAATGTGCACTTCTCCAACCTCCAAAGACTCTGAAAAACTCACAATCCATTTTAGGATTCCTAAATATTGCCAGAGCATATATTTTGGATTACGCAGAAATTGTAAAATCTTTCTAAGACTTAATTAGGCCTGATTTTCAGTCTGACATTGGAAACAGAAGCACACAGAAATGCTCAGTTCCTTGCAAGCTGACATGATAGCTTCTAAACACATACACACACGTGCAATTACCACCGATTTGGTGATCCGTGTAATTGCAGGTCAATCCGGGTACACTTACCACACCTTCAATGAAGTTATAACAGTACCCAATGCATACAAATCTCATTTGTACACAGATGCTGAAATGCGTTTGGCATCAACTGAAAAAATACTGACAGCAGCACAGACTGCTGTAGTGAGAGTAGGAGCACTATTTCAGGGGAAATGAATAATCGTCGTGACCCTAGTACCAACCTTAGAGGTGGTTACAAAAGCAAGCATTTCATAACGCCAAAGCACTGCATCTGAGATGGATACAATGGGCTAATTATTTACCTGCAACAAATGCAGAATACACATTATATTTGACAATAAAATACAAACATTTCTGCAGTGCAAACAAGAATATCCTCTCCTAAATGAAATAATGCCTCTAGATAAGTATGAATACATAATTTACACTGACGAATCTGCCCAGTCAGCCATAGGAAGTAAACAGAGATACAGTGCCACATGTGTGATTGTAAAGGAACGTTGTGGGACAGCAAGTTCCGTCCTAGCAATATGCAATATTCAGACGCAGTCTCTAGGAGATTGCACCTCACAGCTGGCAGAACTAAAAGCCCTGATACTGGAGCTAAAAAATATGGATTGAAATTCCCCACACTTATTGTGTGTGATTCATTTTACTGTGTAAAGTCATGCAACGAATATCTTCACTGTTGGGGCCGGGATGAGTCCAGAGTTTCCAAAGGCTGTACAATAAAGCATAGGATGCTTTGGGGACAAGTGACAGAGCTGAAAAAAGGCTTACCACTGGCTCACGTGTTTCATATGTTGAGTCATCAGTGTGTTGGCTTGCACATTGAAGGGAATTCATTGGCTGATTAAACCGCCAAGTGAGAACTGCTGCTGTTGCTGCAATCACTTGTTCCAGGACGAGAATAGACAGACAGATAATGGTAGCTGTCAATGCTCCGTGTTATACCAGCTCAGCCTTACCAAAAGGCTTTCCACTCAAGTACTCCTACAAGTTAGATGCGCAAAACGTACCGTATGCTAAAATCCCCGGAGTGGCAGATAGAGTAATACCAAACATGGATTGCAAATTATGTTTAACAATAGCTGCACACAAGGGTCTGGGTTCAGCACATGCAGATATTACTGCAACAGTTTAATTATTGAAACAACATTATTGGTGGTCAGTTCTTACCAAACAGACCAAGGGCTTTGTCCTTAAGTGCAACATCTGTCAGCAGATGACGTGCTCTACCCTGGCATGTCCACCACAGACGCCATTACTGATATCAGACAGACCTCGTGCATGTGTCTCTTTGGACCGGGAAACAACCTTTACAGCGCAACTTTTACTATGCACTACCATTACAACGAAACTTTTACAACGCAACATCAATTACAACGCATGTCTTTACAACGCAACCATTACAACGCATGACACTACAATGTATACCATTACAACGCATCTCATTACAACACAGTCATTACAACGCATACCATTACAATGCATAACATTACCATCCAACACTTACCCTACTGTTGCACCCCCTGGAGTTAGAATAGTAATTTTTTCCCCTACACTATCCAACACTTACCCTACTGTTGCACTCCCTGGAGTTAGAATAGTAATTTGTACCCCTATACTATCCAACACTTACCAAACATGCAATGTAATGTTATGTGTTGTAATGGTATGCGTTGTAAAGGTAGTATGCGTTGTAATGGAATGCGTTGTAAAGGTAGTTTAAAAATATTCGTTGTAATGGCATGCATTGTAATGGAATGCGTTGTAATGGATGTTGCGTTGTAAAAAATGCGTTGTAAAGGTATGCGTTGTAAAAGTATGCGTTGTAACGTCATACATCCATTTGGACCACTGCGGACTCTTACACTCTGATGGGGCTTACAAGAACATCTTGGTGGTAGTAGATTCATGCTCTAGCTTCATGTCGGTTTGACCGCAGTGCTTGGCTGACGCTCAAATTGTTATAAAGGATTTGCGAGTCTTTATAGGGACATACGCAATTGGCAAATTACATTATTACCATGGTCCTGCGTTCAGCTATCGGGCATACAAAGATGCCATGGAGGTTTGGGTGTGGTCTTGCAGTACTCATCTCCATATCATCCCAAGGGAAATTCAACTGCAGAGAGGAAAATCTGGGACTTAAAACAATCCTTAACAGCGAGGGTATTAGGTTTCGGTTCCAGTTGGGTCTATCACCTATATGGGTTCCAGAGGCCACTTAATAACATTCCCAGACATTCCCTAGGAAGCCGTACTCCATATGAGGACCTGTTTGGGACTAGAATATCAGTACCTGACCACGATTATGGCAGCACAGTGGTGGACGAAGATCTCAATTCGGCCTAATACCAACATCTATGTGAACATGTCTCAACGTGAGTCATCTGCCAGGTCTACAAAATCTGCTGAGCTACCAAAGATAGATCGGACAGCATCTGGCACCTTCATCGATTTTGACACCTTTTCTCTGGATTTGAGTGAACCTGAGTCGCCGCCAGCTTCTGTTTCCCACAAGGAAAAAATATATGATCTCTACCTTTGGCTGAAAAAGACTTACTTTGTTACCCCCTTGCTACAGCTCTGGTTTGCAATTGGTCTACTTTTCCCAGTCCTTTGGATAGTTGTAGTGACTGTCTTTTTCTTTCTCCTGAATGGACTCTATCTCTCCAGAACGCTCCATATTACAACATGTGAACTTGGTCATGAAACCACATACATCATCTCATCCTGAACAAAGAGACCTGTCCTTTGTGAACATTACAGCAATTCTGGTTTCTGAAAGAATAGTATGGGATAGGGTTGCATATGATGTATATTGTCCTTCAGAACTTCTAAAAATAACACATCTGTTTAAAGTTTCTTTGAATGATATCATCACCTCCAGTACTTTCTCTGATGTTTGGGACTTTGATACTGTAAATAATATGCTTTCTGATTTACAAAACTCTGCTGCATTCTCTAGTAGTGAATTGTATGATGATGCATCTGATTTTGACAGCATGTATTGTTACCAACACTATGGTCATCATTTCTTGCACAAAGCAAGTATCCCATGTAATATTTTCACTCATCATCAATGGGAACATTGCCCAACACCACCAAAAGGTAGTTCACAAATGTTTGCACAGAAATGTGCTTATTTTTCTGGGTTTAACTCTTCAGACCATACATCTTATTATTATAAGGTTGTGCCTAAACCTGCAAAGAAAAACAAGAACCCCAACATGAAACAGATATACTCTGCTTCCTTTATCTCCCAGCTGTCTTTACAGGGTTGTGACTTTTGGAGAGACACCATTGACACAAAATCTGACTAAAGATTGGCAAGTTCAGGGAACTGATGCATTATTTAGAGCATGCCTCATACCACAGCAGATTTTCTTCCAACCAACACATTGCAACAGACTTCCTGTCTTGGGCTAGCCAAGATTAAGGACTTGAAAGCATCTTGGATTGCCTCACCTACACACTTTGAAGGATGTCAAAATTACACACAACATAGTGAGGGTGCACTGAATGACATTCTACATCAGGTCATATAATTCATCAGTACCCAATTGGAAGGGATGGTTGGTTTAGCCTATCAACGCAAATAGGTGTCAGTCAAGATTCAGGGTTACCACCGAAGGGTTTAATATTCATAGGCCTGATCAATGCTGTGTACAATGAGAACACTCAGGTGGTGGCATCTTAAAGTGTTGGGATCTTAGGGATTTTTTGTTAGGTCCCCAGGAACAAAGTTAGAAACGCTTCCTATACGCTTTTTTGAATGAAGTATGTAAAATCTTGCAACAGGAGGATGCTGAGAGATTGCATGAGATTGAGAGGATTAATCTAGAAAAGGTGTTGACAGTGGTCGACAATGATATGATCACACTAACATCCAGGTTTTATTTACTGGGCAAAATTGTGTCTTCTGCAATAGATATAATAGAACAGGATTTGTCTATTCTTTAGCATAGGCAATCGCAAATGCGGTCCATTCTATTATTCAGCTGGACACTACATTCATTGCACTCTAGTCACCTGCCCTGGTGGTATACCAACATTATGTTTCTGTTTTCTGCATACAATCAAACAGAAAGACAGACAATAATTACACAAGGAGAGGAAAAATATACAAAGCTGCACATTGAAAAATTGGATCAACTACCTTTTACCATGGCAGATTCACCCTCCACAAAATGATTAATCCATGGCAATATTACACTGCCAGTCAAGATATTCCAATTTCAATATTGTCTACAGTATCACCTGGTATGCATGTATGAAGTTTTGGGTAAGGAAATACATACATGAATCTTGGGAATTACCGAACAGATTTAGATGCAGGAATGGAGACACTGAAGTCTTTTTTAGCGGTTCAGACTGTGAGAATTCTATAATTGAGTCTCTAATTTGTATGTATGTATGTATGTATGTATAGGTATTCTTATATAGCGCGTATCTGTCACCCGACGGGCATCCTGGCGCTTAGACTATCCTGATGCAATACACATACAATACATGGTTACATTACCCTGGGAAACAGGTGAGTTTTCAAAGTTTTTTTAAAAGAAATGAAGTTTTCCAAACCTCTCAATCCCAGGGGAAGAGAGTTCCACAGTTTTGCAGCCACGAATCTAAAGGATCTGCCACCCGTCCGGGACCTCAAAATCCTAGGCACAACCACCAGGTGGGAGGAAGCTGACCGAAGCAGACTAGATGGGGTGTACCAGGAGAAGAGGTCCCGCAAAGGGGGCGGACCCTGCCCATGTAGGGCCCTAAACACCAAGCATAGTGCCTTGAACTCAATGCGCTGCGAGACTGGCAACCAGTGGAGGTCTCTAAGTGCCTTGGTGGAGGAGTCCGCGCGGCGGCGTGAAAGGGCCAATTTAGCAGCATATTTCTGCAACCGCTGTAATTTTCTGACTAAATTGGCCGGAGCTTCCAGGAGTAGTGCGTTGCAGTAGTCAATTCGACTTAAAATTATGCTCCGCACTACCTCTGGTCTTACCTGGGGCGGGAGTAGGGGCAAGATCTTACGCAGGGAGCAGAGCAGTGCCATACAGGTGGACACTGTGCGATTTGTCATGCTTCATGGAGCTTGTAATGCTTCGGTGGCAAACCTATCATGTCACTTGAAAGAATTCCAGCTGCTGTGGTTCATGTGGTGTTCAAACTGCTCTCAAGTGGGAGTTATTTGATGTTGAATGATCAAGGTTGTTGGGAAATGCTGTCAGACATTGCATATCTAGTCATAGTAAGTTCAAGGGTTACTTGTTGTATGCAAGTATTGTTTCTCCTGACCCACACAGTCAGGGATGCTCGCTATGGCCTTCATTGAATGTTTCCCTTATACATTTGATTCTCTGAGCAGACTGAAAGCCATGCTACTAAGCCATACAATATAGCCTTAGATCAGGAAGAGCCAAGCCGCCCTTCTCCAGCTTACGCCTCAGTTTCTTACAGGCTAGCCTGGCTCCTTTAACTACTTTTACCTGTAACTTATCAATCATACCTTTAGGAAACATCAGAGGGATAAAATTAAAAAGATATGTCAATTTAGGCAATATCATCTTTCAATTAAATTCACTCTCCCATACAGGGTCAAGGGGAGATTCTTCCACCTAGCGAGTGATTTGTCATTTTTTTCGCTATCCTCTGCAGATTAGGGGGTCGATTACGATGGCGGACGGAAGGACGACCGCCATTCTGGAGTAGGCGAAAAATGCCTTTTTACAGTCCGCCAGCCGCGGCCAATCCGTTCGCCATATTAGGATGGGAAGCACTGTCAAATGTCCGTACGCCGTGGAAGAACATGCACCGCCTCGTAAATACACCCGACCCCGCGGCGGACGTAACCAATCCAGAGACACCGCCGTACGGAATGACGTCTCCGACCATCCTCTAAATCACGATGGCGGAAAAGACACAGCAAATCGCAGTAGAAAAACAACCAGCCTGAACACGGCGGATTCACCACAGCGGAGAGACAAAACATTGCAGAGATACCCACCACAGGCAGATCGCCGTCATGGACCGAGCTCTACACGCATTTCTGATACTCTTCGTGCTTCACCACCAGCAAGTCATGGACCGTCGCCGCCGACGACGCAGGTAGGCAACAGATCAATTGCTGTCGGAAGGGGAGTATCTGCCGGGGCCGTGCCGTAGGGAGGGGGAAGGGCATGTTGGGAAAACAGCATTTACGATAGCACCAATATATCAACAATGCAAGGAGACAACCAGGAATGACAAAGAGAAACCACTACACACGATTAACTTGCTTTATTGCACATAATAGGGGTTCAATCCTAGAGTAGCCAGGAACATGGGCACTGGATAGAACAGAGCAGGTACATCTGAGGCAGCACATGAGAGGGGCTAAGTGCATCAACAGTCCATGGCAAAGAACTGAACAGGTTCATTTGAGGCAGCACATGAGGGCACAATGCAGCATCCTCACAGCAACAGGGCAGTGTTCACAACAGAGCAGGTACATCTGAGGCAGCACATGAGAGGGGCTAAGTGCATCAACAGTCCATGGCACAGAGCAGGTACATCTGAGGCAGCACATGAGAGGGGCTAAGTGCATCAACAGTCGATGGCAAAGAAGAGAGCAGGTACATCTGAGGCAGCACATAAGGGCACAATGCAGCATCATAACAGCAACAGGGCAGTGTTCACAACAGAGCAGGTACCTCTGAGGCAGCACATGAGTGGGGCTAAGTGCATCAACAGTCCATGGCAAAGAACAGAGCAGGTACATCTGAGGCACCACATGAGGGCACAATGCAGCATCCTAACAACAACAGGGCAGTGTTCACAACAGAGCAGGTACATCTGAGGCAGCACATGAGAGTGGCTAAGTGCATCAACAGTCCATGGCACAGAGCAGGTATATCTGAGGCAGCACATGAGAGGGGCTAAGTGCATCAACAGTCCATGGCAAATAACAGAGCATGTACATCTGAGGCAGCACATGAGGGCACAATGCAGCATCCTATCAGCAACAGGGCAGTGTTCACAACAGAGCAGGTACATCTGAGGCAGCACATGAGAGGGGCTAAGTGCATCAACAGTCCATGGCAGAGAACAGAGAAGGTGCATGTGAGGCAGCACATGAGGGCACAATGCAGCATCCTAACAGCAACAGGGCAGTGTTCACAACAGAGCAGGTACATCTGAGGCAGCACATGAGAGGGGCTAAGTGCATCAACAGTCCATGGCAAAGAACAGAGCAGGTACATCTGAGGCAGCACATGAGGGCACAATGCATCATCCTAACAGCAACAGGGCAGTGTTCACAACAGAGCAGGTACATCTGAGGCAGCACATGAGAGGGGCTAAGTGCATCAACAGTCCATGGCACAGAGCAGGTACATCTGAGGCAGCACATGAGAGGGGCTAAGTGCATCAACAGTCCATGGTAAAGAACAGAGCAGGTACATCTGAGGCAGCACATGAGGGCACAATGAAGCATCCTAACAGCAACAGGGCAGTGTTCACAACAGAGCAGGTACATCTGATAGAAGCACATGAGAGGGGCTAAGTGCATCAACAGTCAATGGCAAAGAACAGAGCAGGTACATCTGAGGCAGCACATGAGGGCACAATGCAGCATCCTAACAGCAACAGGGCAGTGTTCACAACAGAGCAGGTACATCTGAGGCAGCACATGAGAGGGGCTAAGTGCATCAACAGTCCATGGCACAGAGTAGGTACATCTGAGGCACCACATGAGAGGGGCTAAGTGCATCAACAGTCCATGGCAAAGAACAGAGCAGGTACATCTGAGGCAGCACATGAGGGCACAATGAAGCATCCTAACAGCAACAGGGCAGTGTTCACAACAGAGCAGGTACATCTGATGGAAGCACATGAGAGGGGCTAAGTGCATCAACAGTCCATGGCAAAGAACAGAGCAGGTACATCTGAGGCAGCACATGAGGGCACAATGCAGCATCCTAACAGCAACAGGGCAGTGTTCACAACAGAGCAGGTACATCTGAGGCAGCACATGAGAGGGGCTAAGTGCATCAACAGTCCATGGCACAGAGCAGGTACATCTGAGGCAGCACATGAGAGGGGCTAAGTGCATCAACAGTCGATGGCAAAGAAGAGAGCAGGTACATCTGAGGCAGCACATAAGGGCACAATACAGCATCATAACAGCAACAGGGCAGTGTTCACAACAGAGCAGGTACATCTGAGGCAGCACATGAGAGGGGCTAAGTGCATCAACAGTCCATGGCAAAGAACAGAACAGGTACATCTGAGGCAGCACATGAGGGCACAATGCAGCATCCTAACAGCAACAGGGCAGTGTTCACAACAGAGCAGGTACATCTGAGGCAGCACATGAGAGTGGCTAAGTGCATCAACAGTCCATGGCACAGAGCAGGTACATCTGAGGCAGCACATGAGAGGGGCTAAGTTCATCAACAGTCCATGGCAAATAACAGAGCATGTACATCTGAGGCAGCACATGAGGGCACAATGCAGCATCCTAACAGCAACAGGGCAGTGTTCACAACAGAGCAGGTACATCTGAGGCAGCACATGAGAGGGGCTAAGTGCATCAACAGTCCATGGCAGAGAACAGAGAAGGTACATGTGAGGCAGCACATGAGGGCACAATGCAGCATCCTAACAGCAACAGGGCAGTGTTCACAACAGAGCAGGTACATCTGAGGCAGCACATGAGAGGGGCTAAGTGCATCAACAGTCCATGGCACAGAACAGGTACATCTGAGGCAGCACATGAGAGGGGCTAAGTGCATCAACAGTCCATGGCAAAGAACAGAGAAGGTACATCTGAGGCAGCACATGAGGGCACAATGCAGCATCATCACAGCAACAGGACAGTGTTCACAACAGAGCAGGTACATCTGAGGCAGCACATGAGAGGGGCTAAGTGCATCAACAGTCCATGGCACAGAGCAGGTACATCTGAGGCAGCACATGAGAGGGGCTAAGTGCATCAACAGTCCATGGCAAATAACTGAGCGTGTACATCTGAGGCAGCACATAAGGGCACAATACAGCATCATAACAGCAACAGGGCAGTGTTCACAACAGAGCAGGTACATCTGAGGCAGCACATGAGAGGGGCTAAGTGCATCAACAGTCCATAGCAAAGAACAGAGCAGGTACATCTGAGGCAGCACATGAGGGCACAATGCAGCATCCTAACAGCAACAGGGCAGTGTTCACAACAGAGCAGGTACATCTGAGGCAGCACATGAGAGTGGCTAAGTGCATCAACAGTCCATGGCACAGAGCAGGTACATCTGAGGCAGCACATGAGAGGGGCTAAGTGCATCAACAGTCCATGGCAAATAACAGAGCATGTACATCTGAGGCAGCACATGAGGGCACAATGCAGCATCCTAACAGCAACAGGGCAGTGTTCACAACAGAGCAGGTACATCTGAGGCAGCACATGAGAGGGGCTAAGTGCATCAACAGTCCATGGCAGAGAACAGAGAAGGTACATGTGAGGCAGCACATGAGGGCACAATGCAGCATCCTAACAGCAACAGGGCAGTGTTCAGAACAGAGCAGGTACATCTGAGGGAGCACATGAGAGGGGCTAAGTGCATCAACAGTCCATGGCACAGAGCAGGTACATCTGAGGCAGCACATGAGAGGGGCTAAGTGCATCAACAGTCCATGGCAAAGAACAGAGAAGGTACATCTGAGGCAGCACATGAGGGCACAATGCAGCATCCTAACAGCAACAGGGCAGTGTTCACAACAGAGCGGGTACATCTGAGGCAGCACGTGAGAGGGGCTAAGTGCATCAACAGTCCATGGCAAAGAACAGAGAAGGTACATCTGAGGCAGCACATGAGGGCACAATGCAGCATCCTCACAGCAACAGGACAGTGTTCACAACAGAACAGGTACATCTGATGGAAGCACATGAGAGGGGCTAAGTGCATCAACAGTCCATGGCAAAGAACAGAGCAGGTACATCTGAGGCAGCACATGAGGGCACAATGCAGCATCCTAACAGCAACAGGGCAGTGTTCACAACAGAGCAGGTACATCTGAGGCAGCACATGAGAGGGGCTAAGTGCATCAACAGTCCATGGCACAGAGCAGGTACATCTGAGGCAGCACATGAGAGGGGCTAAGTGCATCAACAGTCGATGGCAAAGAAGAGAGCAGGTACATCTGAGGCAGCACATAAGGGCACAATACAGCATCATAACAGCAACAGGGCAGTGTTCACAACAGAGCAGGTACATCTGAGGCAGCACATGAGAGGGGCTAAGTGCATCAACAGTCCATGGCAAAGAACAGAACAGGTACATCTGAGGCAGCACATGAGGGCACAATGCAGCATCCTAACAGCAACAGGGCAGTGTTCACAACAGAGCAGGTACATCTGAGGCAGCACATGAGAGTGGCTAAGTGCATCAACAGTCCATGGCACAGAGCAGGTACATCTGAGGCAGCACATGAGAGGGGCTAAGTGCATCAACAGTCCATGGCAAATAACAGAGCATGTACATCTGAGGCAGCACATGAGGGCACACTGCAGCATCCTAACAGCAACAGGGCAGTGTTCACAACAGAGCAGGTACAGCTGAGGCAGCACATGAGAAGGGCTAAGTGCATCAACAGTCCATGGCACAGAGCAGGTACATCTGAGGCAGCACATGAGAGGGGCTAAGTGCATCAACAGTCGATGGCAAAGAAGAGAGCAGGTACATCTGAGGCAGCACATAAGGGCACAATACAGCATCATAACAGCAACAGGGCAGTGTTCACAACAGAGCAGGTACATCTGAGGCAGCACATGAGAGGGGGTAAGTGCATCAACAGTCCATGGCAAAAAACAGAGCAGGTACATCTGAGGCAGCACATGAGGGCACAATGCAGCATCCTAACAGCAACAGGGCAGTGTTCACAACAGAGCAGGTACATCTGAGGCAGCACATGAGAGTGGCTAAGTGCATCAACAGTCCATGGCACAGAGCAGGTACATCTGAGGCAGCACATGAGAGGGGCTAAGTTCATCAACAGTCCATGGCAAATAACAGAGCATGTACATCTGAGGCAGCACATGAGGGCTCAATGCAGCATCCTAACAGCAACAGGGCAGTGTTCACAACAGAGCAGGTACATCTGAGGCAGCACATGAGAGGGGCTAAGTGCATCAACAGTCCATGGCAGAGAACAGAGAAGGTACATGTGAGGCAGCACATGAGGGCACAATGCAGCATCCTAACAGCAACAGGGCAGTGTTCACAACAGAGCAGGTACATCTGAGACAGCACATGAGAGGGGCTAAGTGCATCAACAGTCCATGGCACAGAACAGGTACATCTGAGGCAGCACATGAGAGGGGCTAAGTGCATCAACAGTCCATGGCAAAGAACAGAGAAGGTACATCTGAGGCAGCACATGAGGGCACAATGCAGCATCATCACAGCAACAGGACAGTGTTCACAACAGAGCAGGTACATCTGAGGCAGCACATGAGAGGGGCTAAGTGCATCAACAGTCCATGGCACAGAGCAGGTACATCTGAGGCAGCACATGAGAGGGGCTAAGTGCATCAACAGTCCATGGCAAATAACAGAGCATGTACATCTGAGGCAGCACATAAGGGCACAATACAGCATCATAACAGCAACAGGGCAGTATTCACAACAGAGCAGGCACATCTGAGGCAGCACATGAGAGGGGCTAAGTGCATCAACAGTCCATAGCAAAGAACAGAGCAGGTACATCTGAGGCAGCACATGAGGGCACAATGCAGCATCCTAACAGCAACAGGGCAGTGTTCACAACAGAGCAGGTACATCTGAGGCAGCACATGAGAGTGGCTAAGTGCATCAACAGTCCATGGCACAGAGCAGGTACATCTGAGGCAGCACATGAGAGGGGCTAAGTGCATCAACAGTCCATGGCAAATAACAGAGCATGTACATCTGAGGCAGCACATGAGGGCACAATGCAGCATCCTAACAGCAACAGGGCAGTGTTCACAACAGAGCAGGTACATCTGAGGCAGCACATGAGAGGGGCTAAGTGCATCAACAGTCCATGGCACAGAGCAGGTACATCCGAGGCAGCACATGGGAGGGGCTAAGTGCATCAACAGTCCATGGCAAAGAACAGAGAAGGTACATCTGAGGCAGCACATGAGGGCACAATGCAGCATCCTAACAGCAACAGGGCAGTGTTCACAACAGAGCGGGTACATCTGAGGCAGCACGTGAGAGGGGCTAAGTGCATCAACAGTCCATGGCAAAGAACAGAGAAGGTACATCTGAGGCAGCACATGAGGGCACAATGCAGCATCCTCACAGCAACAGGACAGTGTTCACAACAGAACAGGTACATCTGAGGCAGCACATGAGAGGGGCTAAGTGCATCAACAGTCCATGGCAAAGAACAGAGAAGGTACATCTGAGGCAGCACATGAGGGCACAATGCAGCATCCTCACAGCAACAGGACAGTGTTGACAACAGAGCAGGTACATCTGAGGCAGCACATGAGAGGGGCTAAGTGCATCAACAGTCCATGGCAAAGAACAGAGCAGGTACATCTGAGGCAGCACATGAGGGCACAATGCATCATCCTAACAGCAACAGGGCAGTGTTCACAACAGAGCAGGTACATCTGAGGCAGCACATGAGAGGGGCTAAGTGCATCAACAGTCCATGGCACAGAGCAGGTACATCTGAGGCAGCACATGAGAGGGGCTAAGTGCATCAACAGTCCATGGTAAAGAACAGAGCAGGTACATCTGAGGCAGCACATGAGGGCACAATGAAGCATCCTAACAGCAACAGGGCAGTGTTCACAACAGAGCAGGTACATCTGATAGAAGCACATGAGAGGGGCTAAGTGCATCAACAGTCAATGGCAAAGAACAGAGCAGGTACATCTGAGGCAGCACATGAGGGCACAATGCAGCATCCTAACAGCAACAGGGCAGTGTTCACAACAGAGCAGGTACATCTGAGGCAGCACATGAGAGGGGCTAAGTGCATCAACAGTCCATGGCAAATAACAGAGCATGTACATCTGAGGCAGCACATGAGGTCACAATGCAGCATCCTAACAGCAACAGGTCAGTGTTCACAACAGAGCAGGTACATCTGAGGCAGCACATGAGAGGGGCTAAGTGCATCAACAGTCCATGGCAGAGAACAGAGAAGGTACATGTGAGGCAGCACATGAGGGCACAATGCAGCATCCTAACAGCAACAAGGCAGTGTTCACAACAGAGCAGGTACATCTGAGGCAGCACATGAGAGGGGCTAAGTGCATCAACAGTCCATGGCACAGAGCAGGTACATCTGAGGCAGCACATGAGGGCACAATGCAGCATCCTAACAGCAACAGGGCAGTGTTCACAACAGAGCAGGTACATCTGAGGCAGCACATGAGAGGGGCTAAGTGCATCAACAGTCCATGGCAGAGAACAGAGAAGGTACATGTGAGGCAGCACATGAGGGCACAATGCAGCATCCTAACAGCAACAAGGCAGTGTTCACAACAGAGCAGGTACATCTGAGGCAGCACATGAGAGGGGCTAAGTGCATCAACAGTCCATGGCACAGAGCAGGTACATCTGAGGCAGCACATGAGAGGGGCTAAGTGCATCAACAGTCCATGGCAGAGAACAGAGAAGGTACATGTGAGGCAGCACATGAGGGCACAATGCAGCATCCTAACAGCAACAGGGCAGTGTTCACAACAGAGCAGGTACATCTGAGGCAGCACATGAGAGGGGCTAAGTGCATCAACAGTCCATGGCACAGAGCAGGTACATCCGAGGCAGCACATGAGAGGGGCTAAGTGCATCAACAGTCCATGGCAGAGAACAGAGAAGGTACATGTGAGGCAGCACATGAGGGCACAATGCAGCATCCTAACAGCAACAGGGCAGTGTTCACAACAGAGCAGGTACATCTGAGGCAGCACATGAGAGGGGCTAAGTGCATCAACAGTCCATGGCACAGAGCAGGTACATCCGAGGCAGCACATGAGAGGGGCTAAGTGCATCAACAGTCCATGGCAAAGAACAGAGAAGGTACATCTGAGGCAGCACATGAGGGCACAATGCAGCATCCTAACAGCAACAGGGCAGTGTTCACAACAGAGCGGGTACATCTGAGGCAGCACGTGAGAGGGGCTAAGTGCATCAACAGTCCATGGCAAAGAACAGAGAAGGTACATCTGAGGCAGCACATGAGGGCACAATGCAGCATCCTCACAGCAACAGGACAGTGTTCACAACAGAACAGGTACATCTGAGGCAGCACATGAGAGGGGCTAAGTGCATCAACAGTCCATGGCAAAGAACAGAGAAGGTACATCTGAGGCAGCACATGAGGGCACAATGCAGCATCCTCACAGCAACAGGACAGTGTTGACAACAGAGCAGGTACATCTGAGGCAGCACATGAGAGGGGCTAAGTGCATCAACAGTCCATGGCAAAGAACAGAGCAGGTACATCTGAGGCAGCACATGAGGGCACAATGCATCATCCTAACAGCAACAGGGCAGTGTTCACAACAGAGCAGGTACATCTGAGGCAGCACATGAGAGGGGCTAAGTGCACCAACAGTCCATGGCACAGAGCAGGTACATCTGAGGCAGCACATGAGAGGGGCTAAGTGCATCAACAGTCCATGGTAAAGAACAGAGCAGGTACATCTGAGGCAGCACATGAGGGCACAATGAAGCATCCTAACAGCAACAGGGCAGTGTTCACAACAGAGCAGGTACATCTGATAGAAGCACATGAGAGGGGCTAAGTGCATCAACAGTCAATGGCAAAGAACAGAGCAGGTACATCTGAGGCAGCACATGAGGGCACAATGCAGCATCCTAACAGCAACAGGGCAGTGTTCACAACAGAGCAGGTACATCTGAGGCAGCACATGAGAGGGGCTAAGTGCATCAACAGTCCATGGCAAATAACAGAGCATGTACATCTGAGGCAGCACATGAGGGCACAATGCAGCATCCTAACAGCAACAGGGCAGTGTTCACAACAGAGCAGGTACATCTGAGGCAGCACATGAGAGGGGCTAAGTGCATCAACAGTCCATGGCAGAGAACAGAGAAGGTACATGTGAGGCAGCACATGAGGGCACAATGCAGCATCCTAACAGCAACAAGGCAGTGTTCACAACAGAGCAGGTACATCTGAGGCAGCACATGAGAGGGGCTAAGTGCATCAACAGTCCATGGCACAGAGCAGGTACATCTGAGGCAGCACATGAGAGGGGCTAAGTGCATCAACAGTCCATGGCAAAGAACAGAGAAGGTACATCTGAGGCAGCACATGAGGGCACAATGCAGCATCCTAACAGCAACAGGGCAGTGTTCACAACAGAGCGGGTACATCTGAGGCAGCATGTGAGAGGGGCTAAGTGCATCAACAGTCCATGGCAAAGAACAGAGAAGGTACATCTGAGGCAGCACATGAGGGCACAATGCAGCATCCTCACAGCAACAGGACAGTGTTCACAACAGAACAGGTACATCTGAGGCAGCACATGAGAGGGGCTAAGTGCATCAACAGTCCATGGCAAAGAACAGAGAAGATACATCTGAGGCAGCACATGAGGGCACAATGCAGCATCCTCACAGCAACAGGACAGTGTTGACAACAGAACAGGTACATCTGAGGCAGCACATGAGAGGGGCTAAGTGCATCAACAGTCCATGGCACAGAGCAGGTACATCTGAGGCAGCACATGAGAGGGGCTAAGTGCATCAACAGTCCATGGCAAAGAACAGAGAAGGTACATCTGAGGCAGCACATGAGGGCACAATGCAGCATCCTAACAGCAACAGGGCAGTGTTCACAACAGAGCAGGTACATCTGAGGCAGCACATGAGGGCACACTGCATCATCCTAACAGCAACAGGTCAGTGTTCACAACAGAGCAGGTACATCTGAGGCAGCACGTGAGAGGGGCTAAGTGCATCAACAGTCCATGGCACAGAGCAGGTACATCTGAGGCAGCACATGAGAGGGGCTAAGTGCATCAACAGTCCATGGCAAAGAACAGAGCAGGTACATCTGAGGCAGCACATGAGGGCACAATGAAGCATCCTAACAGCAACAGGGCAGTGTTCACAACAGAGCAGGTACATCTGATGGAAGCACATGAGAGGGGCTAAGTGCATCAACAGTCCATGGCAAAGAACAGAGCAGGTACATCTGAAGCAGCACATGAGGGCACAATGCAGCATCCTAACAGCAACAGGGCAGTGTTCACAACAAAGCAGGTACATCTGAGGCAGCACATGAGAGGGGCTAAGTGCATCAACAGGCCATGGCACAGAGCAGGTACATCTGAGGCAGCACATGAGAGGGGCTAAGTGCATCAACAGTCCATGGCAAAGAACAGAGCAGGTACATCTGAGGCAGCACATGAGGGCACAATGCAGCATCCTAACAGCAACAGGGCAGTGTTCACAACAGAGCAGGTACATCTGAGGCAGCACATGAGAGGGGCTAAGTGCATCAACAGTCCATGGCACAGAGCAGGTACATCTGAGGCAGCACATGAGAGGGGCTAAGGGCATCAACAATCCATGGCAAAGAACAGAGCAGGTACATCTGAGGCAGCACATGAGGGCACAATGCAGCATCCTATCAGCAACAGGGCAGTGTTCACAACAGAGCAGGTACATCTGAGGCAGCACATGAGAGGGGCTAAGTGCATCAACAGTCCATGGCAGAGAACAGAGAAGGTGCATGTGAGGCAGCACATGAGGGCACAATGCAGCATCCTAACAGCAACAGGGCAGTGTTCACAACAGAGCAGGTACATCTGAGGCAGCACATGAGAGGGGCTAAGTGCATCAACAGTCCATGGCAAAGAACAGAGCAGGTACATCTGAGGCAGCACATGAGGGCACAATGCATCATCCTAACAGCAACAGGGCAGTGTTCACAACAGAGCAGGTACATCTGAGGCAGCACATGAGAGGGGCTAAGTGCATCAACAGTCCATGGCACAGAGCAGGTACATCTGAGGCAGCACATGAGAGGGGCTAAGTGCATCAACAGTCCATGGTAAGGGCACAATGAAGCATCCTAACAGCAACAGGGCAGTGTTCACAACAGAGCAGGTACATCTGATAGAAGCACATGAGAGGGGCTAAGTGCATCAACAGTCAATGGCAAAGAACAGAGCAGGTACATCTGAGGCAGCACATGAGGGCACAATGCAGCATCCTAACAGCAACAGGGCAGTGTTCACAACAGAGCAGGTACATCTGAGGCAGCACATGAGAGGGGCTAAGTGCATCAACAATCCATGGCACAGAGTAGGTACATCTGAGGCACCACATGAGAGGGGCTAAGTGCATCAACAGTCCATGGCAAAGAACAGAGCAGGTACATCTGAGGCAGCACATGAGGGCACAATGAAGCATCCTAACAGCAACAGGGCAGTGTTCACAACAGAGCAGGTACATCTGATGGAAGCACATGAGAGGGGCTAAGTGCATCAACAGTCCATGGCAAAGAACAGAGAAGGTACATCTGAGGCAGCACATGAGGGCACACTGCAGCATCCTAACAGCAACAGGGCAGTGTTCACAACAGAGCAGGTACAGCTGAGGCAGCACATGAGAAGGGCTAAGTGCATCAACAGTCCATGGCACAGAGCAGGTACATCTGAGGCAGCACATGAGAGGGGCTAAGTGCATCAACAGTCGATGGCAAAGAAGTGAGCAGGTACATCTGAGGCAGCACATAAGGGCACAATACAGCATCATAACAGCAACAGGGCAGTGTTCACAACAGAGCAGGTACATCTGAGGCAGCACATGAGAGGGGCTAAGTGCATCAACAGTCCATGGCAAAAAACAGAGCAGGTACATCTGAGGCAGCACATGAGGGCACAATGCAGCATCCTAACAGCAACAGGGCAGTGTTCACAACAGAGCAGGTACATCTGAGGCAGCACATGAGAGTGGCTAAGTGCATCAACAGTCCATGGCACAGAGCAGGTACATCTGAGGCAGCACATGAGAGGGGCTAAGTGCATCAACAGTCCATGGCAAATAACAGAGCATGTACATCTGAGGCAGCACATGAGGGCACAATGCAGCATCCTAACAGCAACAGGGCAGTGTTCACAACAGAGCAGGTACATCTGAGGCAGCACATGAGAGGGGCTAAGTGCATCAACAGTCCATGGCAGAGAACAGAGAAGGTACATGTGAGGCAGCACATGAGGGCACAATGCAGCATCCTAACAGCAACAGGGCAGTGTTCACAACAGAGCAGGTACATCTGAGGCAGCACATGAGAGGGGCTAAGGGCATCAACAGTCCATGGCAAAGAACAGAGCAGGTACATCTGAGGCAGCACATGAGGGCACAATGCAGCATCCTAACAGCAACAGGGCAGTGTTCACAACAGAGCAGGTACATCTGAGGCAGCACATGAGAGGGGCTAAGTGCATCAACAGTCCATGGCACAGAACAGGTACATCTGAGGCAGCACATGAGAGGGGCTAAGGGCATCAACAGTCCATGGCAAAGAACAGAGAAGGTACATCTGAGGCAGCACATGAGGTCACAATGCAGCATCCTCACAGCAACAGGACAGTGTTCACAACAGAGCAGGTACATCTGAGGCAGCACATGAGAGGGGCTAAGTGCATCAACAGTCCATGGCAAAGAACAGAGCAGGTACATCTGAGGCAGCACATGAGGGCACAATGCAGCATCCTAACAGCAACAGGGCAGTGTTCACAACAGAGCAGGTACATCTGAGGCAGCACATGAGAGGGGCTAAGTGCATCAACAGTCCATGGCACAGAGCAGGTACATCTGAGGCAGCACATGAGAGGGGCTAAGGGCATCAACAATCCATGGCAAAGAACAGAGCAGGTACATCTGAGGCAGCACATGAGGGCACAATGCAGTATCCTAACAGCAACAGGGCAGTGTTCACAACAGAGCAGGTACATCTGAGGCTGTTGTAAACGTATCTAGGACCCAATTTAAATATTCCCGATTTATGCCCTAATGTGGTTATAACAAATCATATCCTTATAAAGGCATTAGAATCATATCCATATTAAGTCATAGCCAATGCAGTCCAAATACGGCAAGGCTACTCCCATAGACTCCTGGAAAGCACACCGCGTTCTTAAAGAAACCAAGCCTCCAGCAGCCCGGGAATTCCCCCTGCTTCTGTATTGATTTGTCCTAGAACTCCTGGAGTCCTGAAAGAACTAGTTCTTACTGACGTCTTATTTCCGACCTTACTTCAAACTCGGCACCTTCCAGGTATAAATATACCAGCATCTGCCCTAACAAAACACACGGTGGTTTGGAGCAGATCAGCTATCTACTTGCCCGACGCCCTGCTGTGGCAAGTGCTGAAGGAAGCCGACCCTCCCATTGACCCACTGAGAGAGATGCTGTCTTTTCTCCTGACGAGAAATCCAGCTCCAGTGTTTCCTGGTCACCCTTGTGGGTTGCTGAAAGATCAAGTCCTGAGAGAGAGATACAAGACCTCCTTCATTCTATAAACAAGGTAAGGAGCTGATTAGACCCGTAGAGAATTCTTGATTCAGATTCTTGGCAAAAACTATCTTTACTTAAACTGCAGTTCACTTACTCCTTCCCACATACTAGACTTAGGTTAGGTACACCCGGGTAGGCGTATCTTAGAAGCACCAGTTGAGTACGTTTAGTCATGGTTTTATCTATGTATATATTTTATCTATTTTAAACACAGTTTGGCTTACAAACCATACCATGCTTTTACAGTATTATTTCATAATACTCCTTTTACTGTATGCACTTTACTTTATAACAAGTATTGCATTTGTGGCAACTCACTTCTCTTGCATGAGAAAGAAGACTGTTCAATAAGTAACGTCTTTTATTCAAAACGCCTGTCTCTCTATTTCTCTGCGCTTCTGGTGAAACTAAGCATGCACAATTGACTGAGTAAAATAGTAATCTATGGTTTCCGCGACTCTGGAGATATACTCCGTATTCTGGAGGGAGCAAAGTTGTCATGTTCATGCGGTTGTCAGAAACTAATCCCTTCTTGTCTATTCAGTAAAGTTAACACCGTCTTGTTTACTCGAGAAAGTTTCTAGTGACCTCGGAACTAGCTGGCATTCATAATTAAGTCTAACATATTCAATAGAGACATAGTCTACCTAAGTCCTACGTCTAAACTATTGTTTATGTTATTCCAATGCGCAGAGCCTATTGGGAATATAGGAACTACACTACAAGGCAGCACATGAGAGGGGCTAAGTGCATCAACAGTCCATGGCAAAGAACAGAGCAGGTACATCTGAGGCAGCACATGAGGGCACAATGCAGCATCCTAACAGCAACAGGGCAGTGTTCACAACAGAGCAGGTACATCTGAGGCAGCACATGAGAGGGGCTAAGTGCATCAACAGTCCATGGCACAGAGCAGGTACATCTGAGGCACCATATGAGAGGGGCTAAGTGCATCAACAGTCCATGGCAAAGAACAGAGCAGGTACATCTGAGGCAGCACATAAGGGCACAATACAGCATCATAACAGCAACAGGGCAGTGTTCACAACAGAGCAGGTACATCTGAGGCAGCACATGAGAGGGGCTAAGTGCATCAACAGTCCATGGCACAGAGCAGGTACATCTGAGGCAGCACATGAGAGGGGCTAAGTGCATCAACAGTCCATGGCAAAGAACAGAGCAGGTACATCTGAGGCAGCACATGAGGGCACAATGCAGCATCCTAACAACAACAGGGCAGTGTTCACAACAGAGCAGGTACATCTGAGGCAGCACATGAGAGTGGCTAAGTGCATCAACAGTCCATGGCACAGAGCAGGTACATCTGAGGCAGCACATGAGAGGGGCTAAGTGCATCAACAGTCCATGGCAAATAACAGAGCATGTACATCTGAGGCAGCACATGAGGGCACAATGCAGCATCCTAACAGCAACAGGGCAGTGTTCACAACAGAGCAGGTACATCTGAGGCAGCACATGAGAGGGGCTAAGTGCATCAACAGTCCATGGCAAAGAACAGAGCAGGTACAGCTGAGGCAGCACATGAGGGCACAATGCATCATCCTAACAGCAACAGGGCAGTGTTCACAACAGAGCAGGTACATCTGAGGCAGCACATGAGAGGGGCTAAGTGCATCAACAGTCCATGGCACAGAGCAGGTACATCTGAGGCAGCACATGAGAGGGGCTAAGTGCATCAACAGTCCATGGTAAAGAACAGAGCAGGTACATCTGAGGCAGCACATGAGGGCACAATGAAGCATCCTAACAGCAACAGGGCAGTGTTCACAACAGAGCAGGTACATCTGATAGAAGCACATGAGAGGGGCTAAGTGCATCAACAGTCAATGGCAAAGAAAAGAGCAGGTACATCTGAGGCAGCACATGAGGGCACAATGCAGCATCCTAACAGCAACAGGGCAGTGTTCACAACAGAGCAGGTACATCTGAGGCAGCACATGAGAGGGGCTAAGTGCATCAACAGTCCATGGCACAGAGTAGGTACATCTGAGGCACCACATGAGAGGGGCTAAGTGCATCAACAGTCCATGGCAAAGAACAGAGCAGGTACATCTGAGGCAGCACATGAGGGCACAATGAAGCATCCTAACAGCAACAGGGCAGTGTTCACAACAGAGCAGGTACATCTGATGGAAGCGCATGAGAGGGGCTAAGTGCATCAACAGTCCATGGCAAAGAACAGAGCAGGTACATCTGAGGCAGCACATGAGGGCACAATGCAGCATCCTAACAGCAACAGGGCAGTGTTCACAACAGAGCAGGTACATCTGAGGCAGCACATGAGAGGGGCTAAGTGCATCAACAGTCCATGGCACAGAGCAGGTACATCTGAGGCAGCACATGAGAGGGGCTAAGTGCATCAACAGTCGATGGCAAAGAAGAGAGCAGGTACATCTGAGGCAGCACATAAGGGCACAATACAGCATCATAACAGCAACAGGGCAGTGTTCACAACAGAGCAGGTACATCTGAGGCAGCACATGAGAGTGGCTAAGTGCATCAACAGTCCATGGCACAGAGCAGGTACATCTGAGGCATCACATGAGAGGGGCTAAGTGCATCAACAGTCCATGGCAAATAACAGAGCATGTTAATCTGAGGCAGCACATGAGGGCACAATGCAGCATCCTAACATCAACAGGGCAGTGTTCACAACAGAGCAGGTACAGCTGAGGCAGCACATGAGAAGGGCTAAGTGCATCAACAGTCCATGGCACAGAGCAGGTACATCTGAGGCAGCACATGAGAGGGGCTAAGTGCATCAACAGTCGATGGCAAAGAAGAGAGCAGGTACATCTGAGGCAGCACATAAGGGCACAATACAGCATCATAACAGCAACAGGGCAGTGTTCACAACAGAGCAGGTACATCTGAGGCAGCACATGAGAGGGGCTAAGTGCATCAACAGTCCATGGCAAAAAACAGAGCAGGTACATCTGAGGCAGCACATGAGGGCACAATGCAGCATCCTAACAGCAACAGGGCAGTGTTCACAACAGAGCAGGTACATCTGAGGCAGCACATGAGAGTGGCTAAGTGCATCAACAGTCCATGGCACAGAGCAGGTACATCTGAGGCAGCACATGAGAGGGGCTAAGTTCATCAACAGTCCATGGCAAATAACAGAGCATGTACATCTGAGGCAGCACATGAGGGCACAATGCAGCATCCTAACAGCAACAGGGCAGTGTTCACAAAAGAGCAGGTACATCTGAGGCAGCACATGAGAGGGGCTAAGTGCATCAATAGTCCATGGCAGAGAACAGAGAAGGTACATGTGAGGCAGCACATGAGGGCACAATGCAGCATCCTAACAGCAACAGGGCAGTGTTCACAACAGAGCAGGTACATCTGAGGCAGCACATGAGAGGGGCTAAGTGCATCAACAGTCCATGGCACAGAACAGGTACATCTTAGGCAGCACATGAGAGGGGCTAAATGCATCAACAGTCCATGGCAAAGAACAGAGAAGGTACATCTGAGGCAGCACATGAGGGCACAATGCAGCATCCTCACAGCAACAGGACAGTGTTCACAACAGAGCAGGTACATCTGTGGCAGCACATGTGAGGGGCTAAGTGCATCAACAGTCCATGGCACAGAGCAGGTACATCTGAGGCAGCACATGAGAGGGGCTAAGTGCATCAACTGTCCATGGCAAATAACAGAGCATGTACATCTGAGGCAGCACATAAGGGCACAATACAGCATCATAACAGCAACAGGGCAGTGTTCACAACAGAGCAGGTACATCTGAGGCAGCACATGAGAGGGGCTAAGTGCATCAACAGTCCATGGCAAAGAACAGAGCAGGTACATCTGAGGCAGCACATGAGGGCACAATGCAGCATCCTAACAGCAACAGGGCAGTGTTCACAACAGAGCAGGTACATCTGAGGCAGCACATGAGAGTGGCTAAGTGCATCAACAGTCCATGGCACAGAGCAGGTACATCTGAGGCAGCACATGAGAGGGGCTAAGTGCATCAACAGTTCATGGCAAATAACAGAGCATGTACATCTGAGGCAGCACATGAGGGCACAATGCAGCATCCTAACAGCAACAGGGCAGTGTTCACAACAGAGCAGGTACATCTGAGGCAGCACATGAGAGGGGCTAAGTGCATCAACAGTCCATGGCAAAGAACAGAGAAGGTACATCTGAGGCAGCACATGAGGGCACAATGCAGCATCCTAACAGCAACAGGGCAGTGTTCACAACAGAGCGGGTACATCTGAGGCAGCATATGAGAGGGGCTAAGTGCATCAACAGTCCATGGCAAAGAACAGAGAAGGTACATCTGAGGCAGCACATGAGGGCACAATGCAGCATCCTCACAGCAACAGGACAGTGTTCACAACAGAACAGGTACATCTGAGGCAGCACATGAGAGGGGCTAAGTGCATCAACAGTCCATGGCACAGAGCAGGTACATCTGAGGCAGCACATGAGAGGGGCTAAGTGCATCAACAGTCCATGGCAAAGAACAGAGAAGGTACATCTGAGGCAGCACATGAGGGCACAATGCAGCATCCTAACAGCAACAGGGCAGTGTTCACAACAGAGCGGGTACATCTGAGGCAGCATATGAGAGGGGCTAAGTGCATCAACAGTCCATGGCAAAGAACAGAGAAGGTACATCTGAGGCAGCACATGAGGGCACAATGCAGCATCCTCACAGCAACAGGACAGTGTTCACAACAGAACAGGTACATCTGAGGCAGCACATGAGAGGGGCTAAGTGCATCAACAGTCCATGGCACAGAGCAGGTACATCTGAGGCAGCACATGAGAGGGGCTAAGTGCATCAACAGTCCATGGCAAAGAACAGAGAAGGTACATCTGAGGCAGCACATGAGGGCACAATGCAGCATCCTAACAGCAACAGGGCAGTGTTCACAACAGAGCGGGTACATCTGAGGCAGCATATGAGAGGGGCTAAGTGCATCAACAGTCCATGGCAAAGAACAGAGAAGGTACATCTGAGGCAGCACATGAGGGCACAATGCAGCATCCTCACAGCAACAGGACAGTGTTGACAACAGAGCAGGTACATCTGAGGCAGCACATGAGAGGGGCTAAGTGCATCAACAGTCCATGGCACAGAGCAGGTACATCTGAGGCAGCACATGAGAGGGGCTAAGTGCATCAACAGTCCATGGCAAAGAACAGAGAAGGTACATCTGAGGCAGCACATGAGGGCACAATGCAGCATCCTAACAGCAACAGGGCAGTGTTCACAACAGAGCAGGTACATGAGGCAGCACATGAGGGCACACTGCATCATCCTAACAGCAACAGGGCAGTGTTCACAACAGAGCAGGTACATCTGAGGCAGCACGTGAGAGGGGCTAAGTGCATCAACAGTCCATGGCACAGAGCAGGTACATCTGAGGCAGCACATGAGAGGGGCTAAGTGCATCAACAGTCGATGGCAAAGAAGAGAGCAGGTACATCTGAGGCAGCACATAAGGGCACAATACAGCATCATAACAGCAACAGGGCAGTGTTCACAACAGAGCAGGTACATCTGAGGCAGCACATGAGAGTGGCTAAGTGCATCAACAGTCCATGGCACAGAGCAGGTACATCTGAGGCATCACATGAGAGGGGCTAAGTGCATCAACAGTCCATGGCAAATAACAGAGCATGTTAATCTGAGGCAGCACATGAGGGCACAATGCAGCATCCTAACATCAACAGGGCAGTGTTCACAACAGAGCAGGTACAGCTGAGGCAGCACATGAGAAGGGCTAAGTGCATCAACAGTCCATGGCACAGAGCAGGTACATCTGAGGCAGCACATGAGAGGGGCTAAGTGCATCAACAGTCGATGGCAAAGAAGAGAGCAGGTACATCTGAGGCAGCACATAAGGGCACAATACAGCATCATAACAGCAACAGGGCAGTGTTCACAACAGAGCAGGTACATCTGAGGCAGCACATGAGAGGGGCTAAGTGCATCAACAGTCCATGGCAAAAAACAGAGCAGGTACATCTGAGGCAGCACATGAGGGCACAATGCAGCATCCTAACAGCAACAGGGCAGTGTTCACAACAGAGCAGGTACATCTGAGGCAGCACATGAGAGTGGCTAAGTGCATCAACAGTCCATGGCACAGAGCAGGTACATCTGAGGCAGCACATGAGAGGGGCTAAGTTCATCAACAGTCCATGGCAAATAACAGAGCATGTACATCTGAGGCAGCACATGAGGGCACAATGCAGCATCCTAACAGCAACAGGGCAGTGTTCACAAAAGAGCAGGTACATCTGAGGCAGCACATGAGAGGGGCTAAGTGCATCAATAGTCCATGGCAGAGAACAGAGAAGGTACATGTGAGGCAGCACATGAGGGCACAATGCAGCATCCTAACAGCAACAGGGCAGTGTTCACAACAGAGCAGGTACATCTGAGGCAGCACATGAGAGGGGCTAAGTGCATCAACAGTCCATGGCACAGAACAGGTACATCTTAGGCAGCACATGAGAGGGGCTAAATGCATCAACAGTCCATGGCAAAGAACAGAGAAGGTACATCTGAGGCAGCACATGAGGGCACAATGCAGCATCCTCACAGCAACAGGACAGTGTTCACAACAGAGCAGGTACATCTGTGGCAGCACATGTGAGGGGCTAAGTGCATCAACAGTCCATGGCACAGAGCAGGTACATCTGAGGCAGCACATGAGAGGGGCTAAGTGCATCAACTGTCCATGGCAAATAACAGAGCATGTACATCTGAGGCAGCACATAAGGGCACAATACAGCATCATAACAGCAACAGGGCAGTGTTCACAACAGAGCAGGTACATCTGAGGCAGCACATGAGAGGGGCTAAGTGCATCAACAGTCCATGGCAAAGAACAGAGCAGGTACATCTGAGGCAGCACATGAGGGCACAATGCAGCATCCTAACAGCAACAGGGCAGTGTTCACAACAGAGCAGGTACATCTGAGGCAGCACATGAGAGTGGCTAAGTGCATCAACAGTCCATGGCACAGAGCAGGTACATCTGAGGCAGCACATGAGAGGGGCTAAGTGCATCAACAGTTCATGGCAAATAACAGAGCATGTACATCTGAGGCAGCACATGAGGGCACAATGCAGCATCCTAACAGCAACAGGGCAGTGTTCACAACAGAGCAGGTACATCTGAGGCAGCACATGAGAGGGGCTAAGTGCATCAACAGTCCATGGCAAAGAACAGAGAAGGTACATCTGAGGCAGCACATGAGGGCACAATGCAGCATCCTAACAGCAACAGGGCAGTGTTCACAACAGAGCGGGTACATCTGAGGCAGCATATGAGAGGGGCTAAGTGCATCAACAGTCCATGGCAAAGAACAGAGAAGGTACATCTGAGGCAGCACATGAGGGCACAATGCAGCATCCTCACAGCAACAGGACAGTGTTCACAACAGAACAGGTACATCTGAGGCAGCACATGAGAGGGGCTAAGTGCATCAACAGTCCATGGCACAGAGCAGGTACATCTGAGGCAGCACATGAGAGGGGCTAAGTGCATCAACAGTCCATGGCAAAGAACAGAGAAGGTACATCTGAGGCAGCACATGAGGGCACAATGCAGCATCCTAACAGCAACAGGGCAGTGTTCACAACAGAGCGGGTACATCTGAGGCAGCATATGAGAGGGGCTAAGTGCATCAACAGTCCATGGCAAAGAACAGAGAAGGTACATCTGAGGCAGCACATGAGGGCACAATGCAGCATCCTCACAGCAACAGGACAGTGTTCACAACAGAACAGGTACATCTGAGGCAGCACATGAGAGGGGCTAAGTGCATCAACAGTCCATGGCAAAGAACAGAGAAGGTACATCTGAGGCAGCACATGAGGGCACAATGCAGCATCCTCACAGCAACAGGACAGTGTTGACAACAGAGCAGGTACATCTGAGGCAGCACATGAGAGGGGCTAAGTGCATCAACAGTCCATGGCACAGAGCAGGTACATCTGAGGCAGCACATGAGAGGGGCTAAGTGCATCAACAGTCCATGGCAAAGAACAGAGAAGGTACATCTGAGGCAGCACATGAGGGCACAATGCAGCATCCTAACAGCAACAGGGCAGTGTTCACAACAGAGCAGGTACATGAGGCAGCACATGAGGGCACACTGCATCATCCTAACAGCAACAGGGCAGTGTTCACAACAGAGCAGGTACATCTGAGGCAGCACGTGAGAGGGGCTAAGTGCATCAACAGTCCATGGCACAGAGCAGGTACATCTGAGGCAGCACATGAGAGGGGCTAAGTGCATCAACAGTCCATGGCAAAGAACAGAGCAGGTACATCTGAGGCAGCACATGAGGGCACAATGAAGCATCCTAACAGCAACAGGGCAGTGTTCACAACAGAGCAGGTACATCTGATGGAAGCACATGAGAGGGGCTAAGTGCATCAACAGTCCATGGCAAAGAACAGAGCAGGTACATCTGAGGCAGCACATGAGGGCACAATGCAGCATCCTAACAGCAACAGGGCAGTGTTCACAACAAAGCAGGTACATCTGAGGCAGCACATGAGAGGGGCTAAGTGCATCAACAGTCCATGGCACAGAGCAGGTACATCTGAGGCAGCACATGAGAGGGGCTAAGTGCATCAACAGTCCATGGCAAAGAACAGAGCAGGTACATCTGAGGCAGCACATGAGGGCACAATGCAGCATCCTAACAGCAACAGGGCAGTGTTCACAACAGAGCAGGTACATCTGAGGCAGCACATGAGAGGGGCTAAGTGCATCAACAGTCCATGGCACAGAGCAGGTACATCTGAGGCAGCACATGAGAGGGGCTAAGGGCATCAACAATCCATGGCAAAGAACAGAGCAGGTACATCTGAGGCAGCACATGAGGGCACAATGCAGCATCCTAACAGCAACAGGGCAGTGTTCACAACAGAGCAGGTACATCTGAGGCTGTTGTAAACGTATCTAGGACCCAATTTAAATATTCCCGATTTATGCCCTAATGTTGTTATAACAAATCATATCCTTATAAAGGCATAAGAATCATATCCATATTAAGTCATAGCCAATGCAGTCCAAATACGGCAAGGCTACTCCCATAGACTCCTGGAAAGCACACCGCGTTCTTAAAGAAACCAAGCCTCCAGCAGCCCGGGAATTCCCCCTGCTTCTGTATTGATTTGTCCTAGAACTCCTGGAGTCCTGAAAGAACTAGTTCTTACTGACGTCTTATTTCCGACCTTACTTCAAACTCGGCACCTTCCAGGTATAAATATACCAGCATCTGCCCTAACAAAACACACGGTGGTTTGGAGCAGATCAGCTATCTACTTGCCCGACGCCCTGCTGTGGCAAGTGCTGAAGGAAGCCGACCCTCCCATTGACCCACTGAGAGAGATGCTGTCTTTTCTCCTGACGAGAAATCCAGCTCCAGTATTTCCTGGTCACCCTTGTGGGTTGCTGAAAGATCAAGTCCTGAGAGAGAGATACAAGACCTCCTTCATTCTATAAACAAGGTACGAAGCTGATTAGACCCGTAGAGAATTCTTGATTCAGATTATTGGCAAAAACTATCTTTACTTAAACTGCAGCTCACTTACTCCTTCCCACATACTAGACTTAGGTTAGGTACACCCGGGTAGGCGTATCTTAGAAGCACCAGTTGAGTACGTTTAGTCATGGTTTTATCTATGTATATATTTTATCTATTTTAAACACAGTTTGGCTTAGAAACCATACCATGCTTTTACAGTATTATTTCATAATACTCCTTTTACTGTATGCACTTTACTTTATAACAAGTATTGCAATTGTGGCAACTCACTTCTCTTGCATGAGAAAGAAGACTGTTCAATAAGTAACGTCTTTTATTCAAAACGCCTGTCTCTCTATTTCTCTGCGCTTCTGGTGAAACTAAGCATGCACAATTGACTGAGTAAAATAGTAATCTATGGTTTCCGCGACTCTGGAGATATACTCCGTATTCTGGAGGGAGCAAAGTTGTCATGTTTATGCGGTTGTCAGAAACTAATCCCTTCTTGTCTATTCAGGAAAGTTAACACCGTCTTGTTTACTCGAGAAAGTTTCTAGTGACCTCGGAGCTAGCTGGCATTCATAATTAAGTCTAACATATTCAATAGAGACATAGTCTACCTAAGTCCTACGTCTAAACTATCGTTTATGTTATTCCAATGCGCAGAGCCTATTGGGAATATAGGAACTACACTACAAGGCAGCACATGAGAGGGGCTAAGTGCATCAACAGTCCATGGCAAAGAACAGAGCAGGTACATCTGAGGCAGCACATGAGGGCACAATGCAGCATCCTAACAGCAACAGGGCAGTGTTCACAACAGAGCAGGTACATCTGAGGCTGTTGTAAACGTATCTAGGACCCAATTTAAATATTCCCCATTTATGCCCTAATGTTGTTATAACAAATCATATCCTTATAAAGGCATAAGAATCATATCCATATTAAGTCATAGCCAATGCAGTCCAAATACGGCAAGGCTACTCCCATAGACTCCTGGAAAGCACACCGCGTTCTTAAAGAAACCAAGCCTCCAGCAGCCCGGGAATTCCCCCTGCTTCTGTATTGATTTGTCCTAGAACTCCTGGAGTCCTGAAAGAACTAGTTCTTACTGACGTCTTATTTCCGACCTTACTTCAAACTCGGCACCTTCCAGGTATAAATATACCAGCATCTGCCCTAACAAAACACACGGTGGTTTGGAGCAGATCAGCTATCTACTTGCCCGACGCCCTGCTGTGGCAAGTGCTGAAGGAAGCCGACCCTCCCATTGACCCACTGAGAGAGATGCTGTCTTTTCTCCTGACGAGAAATCCAGCTCCAGTATTTCCTGGTCACCCTTGTGGGTTGCTGAAAGATCAAGTCCTGAGAGAGAGATACAAGACCTCCTTCATTCTATAAACAAGGTACGAAGCTGATTAGACCCGTAGAGAATTCTTGATTCAGATTCTTGGCAAAAACTATCTTTACTTAAACTGCAGCTCACTTACTCCTTCCCACATACTAGACTTAGGTTAGGTACACCCGGGTAGGCGTATCTTAGAAGCACCAGTTGAGTACGTTTAGTCATGGTTTTATCTATGTATATATTTTATCTATTTTAAACACAGTTTGGCTTAGAAACCATACCATGCTTTTACAGTATTATTTCATAATACTCCTTTTACTGTATGCACTTTACTTTATAACAAGTATTGCAATTGTGGCAACTCACTTCTCTTGCATGAGAAAGAAGACTGTTCAATAAGTAACGTCTTTTATTCAAAACGCCTGTCTCTCTATTTCTCTGCGCTTCTGGTGAAACTAAGCATGCACAATTGACTGAGTAAAATAGTAATCTATGGTTTCCGCGACTCTGGAGATATACTCCGTATTCTGGAGGGAGCAAAGTTGTCATGTTTATGCGGTTGTCAGAAACTAATCCCTTCTTGTCTATTCAGGAAAGTTAACACCGTCTTGTTTACTCGAGAAAGTTTCTAGTGACCTCGGAGCTAGCTGGCATTCATAATTAAGTCTAACATATTCAATAGAGACATAGTCTACCTAAGTCCTACGTCTAAACTATCGTTTATGTTATTCCAATGCGCAGAGCCTATTGGGAATATAGGAACTACACTACAAGGCAGCACATGAGAGGGGCTAAGTGCATCAACAGTCCATGGCAAAGAACAGAGCAGGTACATCTGAGGCAGCACATGAGGGCACAATGCAGCATCCTAACAGCAACAGGGCAGTGTTCACAACAGAGCAGGTACATCTGAGGCTGTTGTAAACGTATCTAGGACCCAATTTAAATATTCCCGATTTATGCCCTAATGTTGTTATAACAAATCATATCCTTATAAAGGCATAAGAATCATATCCATATTAAGTCATAGCCAATGCAGTCCAAATACGGCAAGGCTACTCCCATAGACTCCTGGAAAGCACACCGCGTTCTTAAAGAAACCAAGCCTCCAGCAGCCCGGGAATTCCCCCTGCTTCTGTATTGATTTGTCCTAGAACTCCTGGAGTCCTGAAAGAACTAGTTCTTACTGACGTCTTATTTCCGACCTTACTTCAAACTCGGCACCTTCCAGGTATAAATATACCAGCATCTGCCCTAACAAAACACACGGTGGTTTGGAGCAGATCAGCTATCTACTTGCCCGACGCCCTGCTGTGGCAAGTGCTGAAGGAAGCCGACCCTCCCATTGACCCACTGAGAGAGATGCTGTCTTTTCTCCTGACGAGAAATCCAGCTCCAGTATTTCCTGGTCACCCTTGTGGGTTGCTGAAAGATCAAGTCCTGAGAGAGAGATACAAGACCTCCTTCATTCTATAAACAAGGTACGAAGCTGATTAGACCCGTAGAGAATTCTTGATTCAGATTCTTGGCAAAAACTATCTTTACTTAAACTGCAGCTCACTTACTCCTTCCCACATACTAGACTTAGGTTAGGTACACCCGGGTAGGCGTATCTTAGAAGCACCAGTTGAGTACGTTTAGTCATGGTTTTATCTATGTATATATTTTATCTATTTTAAACACAGTTTGGCTTAGAAACCATACCATGCTTTTACAGTATTATTTCATAATACTCCTTTTACTGTATGCACTTTACTTTATAACAAGTATTGCAATTGTGGCAACTCACTTCTCTTGCATGAGAAAGAAGACTGTTCAATAAGTAACGTCTTTTATTCAAAACGCCTGTCTCTCTATTTCTCTGCGCTTCTGGTGAAACTAAGCATGCACAATTGACTGAGTAAAATAGTAATCTATGGTTTCCGCGACTCTGGAGATATACTCCGTATTCTGGAGGGAGCAAAGTTGTCATGTTTATGCGGTTGTCAGAAACTAATCCCTTCTTGTCTATTCAGGAAAGTTAACACCGTCTTGTTTACTCGAGAAAGTTTCTAGTGACCTCGGAGCTAGCTGGCATTCATAATTAAGTCTAACATATTCAATAGAGACATAGTCTACCTAAGTCCTACGTCTAAACTATCGTTTATGTTATTCCAATGCGCAGAGCCTATTGGGAATATAGGAACTACACTACAAGGCAGCACATGAGAGGGGCTAAGTGCATCAACAGTCCATGGCAAAGAACAGAGCAGGTACATCTGAGGCAGCACATGAGGGCACAATGCAGCATCCTAACAGCAACAGGGCAGTGTTCACAACAGAGCAGGTACATCTGAGGCAGCACATGAGAGGGGCTAAGTGCATCAACAGTCCATGGCACAGAGCAGGTACATCTGAGGCACCACATGAGAGGGGCTAAGTGCATCAACAGTCCATGGCAAAGAACAGAGCAGGTACATCTGAGGCAGCACATAAGGGCACAATACAGCATCATAACAGCAACAGGGCAGTGTTCACAACAGAGCAGGTACATCTGAGGCAGCACATGAGAGGGGCTAAGTGCATCAACAGTCCATGGCAAAGAACAGAACAGGTACATCTGAGGCAGCACATGAGGGCACAATGCAGCATCCTAACAGCAACAGGGCAGTGTTCACAACAGAGTAGGTACATCTGAGGCAGCACATGAGAGGGGCTAAGTGCATCAACAGTCCATGGCACAGAGCAGGTACATCTGAGGCAGCACATGAGAGGGGCTAAGTGCATCAACAGTCCAAGGCACAGAGCAGGTACATCTGAGGCAGCACATGAGAGGGTACAATGCAGCATTCTAACAACAACAGGGCAGTGTTCACAACAGAGCAGGTACATCAGAGGCAGCACATGAGAGGGGCTAAGTGCATCAACAGTCCATGGCACAGAGCAGGTACATCTGAGGCAGCACAAGAGAGGGTCTAAGTGCATCAACAGTCCATGGCAAAGAGCAGGTACATCTGAGGCAGCACATGAGAGGGCACAATGCAGCATCCTAACAGCAACAGGGCAGTGTTCACAACAGAGCAGGTACATCAGAGGCAGCACATGAGAGGGGCAACAAGCAACAATAGTCCATGGCACAGAGCAGGTACATCAGAGGCAGCCCATGAGAGGGCCTAAGTGCATCAACAGTCCATGGCACAGAGCAGGTACATCTGAGGCAGCACATGAGAGGGCACAATGCATTATCCTAACAGCAACAGGACAGTGTTCACAACAGAGCAGGTACATCAGAGTCAGCACATGAGAGTGGCAACGAGCATCAATAGTCCACGGCACAGAGCAGGTACATCTGAGGCAGCACATGAGGGCACAATGCAGCATCCTATCAGCAACAGGGCAGTGTTCACAACAGAGCAGGTACATCAGAGGCAGCACAAGGATGTCTGTCATGCGCCCCGTCCCATGGACATCAATAATGCAAGAGTGGTTACAATGGATAATCCAGACACCAAGTACAATGACATGTGAGTGATGGGAATTGCACCTCACAGCACAGAATCAGCTGGACTGACTGACCCAGTAGCTTCGAACACCGTGGCAGGATCTGATACAGGATCGAGAGACACAGCCACAGTACCAGTGAATGGCACATGAGCCATAGACCCAGACACACTGCCAGCACCAGAAACAGGAGCGTGAGACACAGCCACAGCTCTAGTGACTGACACATGAGCCATAGACCCAGACACACTGCCAGCACCAGAAACAGGAGTGTGAGACACAGCCACAGCTCTAGTGACTGACACATGAGCCATAGACCCAGACACACTGCCAGCACCAGATACAGGAGTGTGAGACACAGCCACAGATCTAGTGACAGACACATGAGCCATAGACCCAGACACACTGCCAGGACAAGTCCCTGTACAGTGACCAACAAATACCATGCCAGCATCTGAGACATGAGAGTGGCGGGGACACGCAGTGGCAGTACCCTAAACAGGAGAGGGCCCAACTGACACAGTGCTACTACATGAGGCATGACAGCAAACAATAGACACAGTGCCACTATCTGACACATAAGAGTGAACTGCAGCTGACCCACTAGGACCACTGAAATGATGAGCCACAGGGCTGTATGGGCCAGGAGGCAGGGTGGCTCTGGGAGCTGGGGACAGATGTACTGGAGCGACATTGGGGTGGTCAGGTGTCACTGGTGTGTGTCTCCGTTTCTTAGGGATGTGTAAGGGCACCCTGGACATGCCTGGGCTGGTAAGTGGTGCAGGCTCATCTGAAACATCACCCATCAAAGCTGGATCATGTGCTGGTGGGGGTCTGCTCTCTGGGTACGTGCGGGACCCTGTTTGACGCTTGCTCTGGCCCTGCCTTCTGCCCTCTGTATCATGTGTAATGGGGGATGCAACAACAGTGTACTCCTTCCTCTGCTTCACCAGGGTGTGAATGGGAGTAGAGGTATGGGGGCACTCCACCTCTGACACATGTGGTGTACGTTCCTCCACCAACACCAGCTTTAGGGGACGCAGGGGTGATGTATGCCTGTCCTTGGTGGATGTCCTGTGAATGGGAGAAGCCTTGGCCCTGGGAAGTGTCCTGTCTTTGGAATGTGCCTCATCCGTGGGCGGTGCTTGGTCTCTGGGAGTGTCCCTGTCCTTGGGAGGTGCCCTGTCCTCTGGAGGTGCCCTGTTCTTGGGAGTGTCCCTGGCCTTGGGAGGTGCCCTGTCCTTGGGAGTGTCTCTGTCCTTGGGAGTGTCCCTGTCCTTGGGAGGTGCCCTGTCCTTGGGAGTGTACCTATCCTTGGGAGGTGCCCTGTCCTTTGTCGTGTCCTTGTCCTTGGGAGTGTCCCTGTCCTGGGGAGGTGCCCTGTCCTTTGTAGTGTCCTTGTCCTTGGGAGTGTCCCTGTCCTTGGGAGTGTCCCTGTCCTTGGGAGGTGCCCTGTCCTTTGTAGTGTCCTTGTCCTTGGGAGTGTCCCTGTCCTTGGGAGTGTCCCTGTCCTTGGGAGGTGCCCTGTCCTTTGTAGTGTCCTTGTCCTTGGGAGTGTCCCTGGCCTTGGGAGGTGCCCTGTCCTTTGTAGTGTCTTTGTCCTTGGGAGTGTCCCTGGCCTTGGGAAGTGCCCTGTACTTGGGAGTGTCCCTGTCCTTGGGAGGTGCCCTGTCCTTTGCAGTGTCCCTGTCCTTGGGAGGTGCCCTGTCCTTTGTAGTGTCCTTGTCCTTGGGAGTGTCCCTGGCCTTGGGAGGCGCCCTGTCCTTGGGAGTGTACCTGGCCTTGGGAGGCGCCTTGTCCTTGGGAGTGTCCCTCCCTTGGGAGGTGCCCTGTCCTTTGCAGTGTCCCTGTCCTAGGGAGGTGCCCTGTCCGTTGTAGTGTCCCTGTCCTTGGAAGGTGGCCTTGCCTTGGGAGTACCTTTTGAGGGGGATGCCTGTGTTCCATGTGAATCCCTGTCCCCCAACACCCCTTGAGGATCCTGTGTGTCAACTCCAGGGTAGTGAATTCGTGTACTGTGAAAGATTTCCCTGTCCTAGGGGATGGTGCATCTTGCCTCCGTGCCCTGCTTTGCTGCTTGTGCCTGCTTCTAGTGCAAAACCTTGAAAATGAGGCCTGGTCAGAAATGTCACTCTCCCCTGAGACATCAAGTGGTGTGGATGGGGGAACTAAAGTAGAACCTTGTCCATGCGACTGTTGAATGGCTCCAGACACTGTGTTGGATAATGACTGAACTGTTCTGAGACCAGCAACATCGCCATGCATCCCCTCCATGAATGCTACTACCTGCCCCAACTTTCTATCGTGGTCTAGGAATGCATTGATCATGTTGGTCTGCCCTACACACATCTGTAGCAGCAGATCAACCGCCTCAGCACAAAGGGCACTTTGTGTCACAGGGGCAGGGGCAGCGGTGCCTGCACCGAAGGCCACACTGCTCCCCCTACTCTGGCGAGCACGAGCAGTACTTGTTGCAGTTGGTGGCAGTGTGGGCCCTGTGTACTGTGTACCGACTGAAGGTGTAGATTGCCCACTCCCTGTGTCTAACAACAGTGCTGACTCACCACCACTGTCTGAAGATGAGGACTATGGTGTCTCCACATGTGAGTCCTCAGGGACAGTTCTGTCCCCCTCTCCTGGGCTGCTCTCTTCAGTCTCAGTCTGCATGTGTGTGATCTCTGATCCGGATTCATTGGCACCACTGAGCTCCGTCGTTTGTGGGTCACTGCCCTCGGCCAAAGCTGAAAGAGAGAGAAAAGAGGTATACCTAAGTGCCACACTCACGTACTGCAAATTACAAATTCAACACTTCCTTGACTGCTGACCAACATGTAGCACCCATCCTGCACACGAACCACCCCTACCAGACATCCTCATGTCAAAGAACCGGGGGTGCCTGTGAAACATGTACATCAAACAAACAGGGCAAGTGCATGCAGACCACCACACATGTCCATGGGACCACAGACCTCAACAGCATGTCCTGGGACCCTGCACTACAATGCAACTGGTATGTCCACCTGGCTGACAAGGATGCTAATGCACACTCTGCCAATGGCACCAACATGCAATTGCAGCACAACATACCCACCACGGATGCCACTACTGTGTCTGAGCAGCAATACATGCATACACTCACAAGTCACAAACACATTCAGCCTGCTTACCGCTAGTTTGCTGCTGCTCCCCTCTCAACCGGGCGGACAGGTCAGGATGCGTCACAGCTATGATACGGAGCATTAGAGGGGTCATGGTACGTCGTGCAAGCCGGGATGATCTTGGAATCAGCCCCAGTGTCATCTCCGCCACATTCTTGCTGAGCCTGGAGATGTCGTCCCAGCGCTTGTGGCAGTGTGTGTGTCGCCTATTGCACACCCCCACTGCCCGTACATCACGTGCTATGGTCCTCCACACGGTCTTGTGAAGGTGCACCTGACCTACCATGATGGGAGACAAGAGGGAGCAAGTCAGTGGACAGTTGGCCATTCACACAGAAAGGAGCAACACGTATCTTTCAGCTGCCATGCACAGTACAACACACGTGAAGGTCCCACAGCACACCGCCAAGATTGCAGAAGCCAGGAGTCAGTGACCACCTCATGCACACCAACATGCCCCCCACTGCACTTACCACCTGTCCGGGGGCACCTTAGAGCCGTTCATAGTGGCGGAGCACACCGTCCACAAGGACCTCCAGCTCTGCTGCGGTGAAGGGACGAGACCGGATCTCTTGAACTCTCTGCATGGCAAGGTCCAGGACTGTGGCACAACAGCAGCAGTTGGTGGAGTGCTCAGCAGCAGCATGTAGAGGTGATGGGTGCAGGCAGCAGTTGTTGGAGTGCTCAGCAGCAGCAGGTAGAGGTGATGGGTGCAGACTGCAGTTGTTGGAGTGCTCAGCAGCAGCAGGTAGAGGTGAAGGGTGCAGGCAGCAGTGGCTGGAAGCAGTTGATGTGTGCAGCTGAAATTCACACATTTATAGGGCCCTGAGCTGATATCAGTGGCCCACGTCTGCAGCAATTGGTTTTCCCGGGCTGCCTCATTCAAAATGAGCCAATGACTGGCCCTGCCGTGGCGGTGCAAGGCTTCCGCTATTTTTTAAATCGCTTACGCGCCCCGCGTTACCTGTTTCCATTGGCTACATGTGCAAGGGCCATCATGGTCACACCCCGCCAACCGCATGTGCGCGCTACCGCGATGGTGCATCTTTTGAAACTCGTCAACCACTGGCCTTGCAATGGCGGAGCACGCATTCCGCGGGGGAGGGGCAGGCCAACACATACATTTGAATGTGCAAGTGGAAATGGCAGTTGGTACCCCCCCTTTCAGTCATGTAGCTGCACCCACCGCAGACCGCCGGGTGCGGGCAGTCACCCACCGCCGGCCTTGGCCGGTCACCCACCGCTGGCCATGGCCAGCCACCCACCGCCGGGTGCGGCCGGTGGGTGACTGCCCTGTGTATTGATGTTACCCTGCCATGGATGGCCATGGCTGGTCACCCACCGCCGGCCATGGCCGGTCACCCACTGCCGGCCATGACCGGCCACCCACCGCCGGGTGCGGCCGGTGGGTGACCGACCTGTGTATTGATGTTACCCTGGCATGGATGGCCATGGCCGGTCACCCACTGCCAGGTGCGGGCGGTCACCCACCACCGGGTGCGGGCAGTGGGTGACCGCCCTGTGTAATGATGTTACCCTGGCATGGATGCCATGGCCGGTCACCCACCGCCGGCCTTGGCCGGCCACCCACCACCGGGTGCGGCCGGTGGGTGACCGCCCTGTGTATTGATGTTACCCTGGCATGGATGGCCATGGCCAGTCACCCATCACCGGGTGCGGGCAGTCACCCACTGCCGGGTGTGGGCGGTGGGTGACCGCCCTGTGTATTGATGTTACCCTGGCATGCATGGCCATGGCCGGTCACCCACCGCTGGCCATGGTCGGCCACCCATCGCTGGGTGCGGGTGGTGGGTGACCCCCCTGTTTATTGATGTTACCCTGGCATGGATGGCCATGGCCGGTCACCCACCGCCGGGTGCGGGTGGTCACCCACCGCTGGCCAGGGCCAGTCACCCACTGTCGGCCATGGCCGGTCACCCACCGCTGGCCATGGCCGGCCACCCACCGCCGGGCGCGGGCGGTGGGTGACGGCCCGCACCCGGCGGTGGGTGACCACCCGCATCTGGTGGTGGGTGACTGGCCATGGCCATCCATGCCTGGGTAACATCAATACACAGGGCGGTCACCCACCGGCCGCACCCGGCGGTGGGTGACTGGCCATGGCCGGCGGTGGGTGACCGGCCATGGCCATCCATGCCAGGGTAACATCAATACACAGGGCAGTCACCCACCGGCCGCACCCGGCGGTGGGTGGCTACCATGGCCGGCGGTGGGTGACCGGCCATGGCCATCCATGCCAGGGTAACATCAATACACAGGGCGGTCACCCACCGCCCGCACCCGGCGGTGGGTGACCGCCCGCACCCGGCGGTCTGCGGTGGATGCTGCTATGTGACTGAAAGGGGGGGTACCAACCGCCATTTCCACTTGCACATTCAAATGTATGTGTTAGACTGCCCCGCCCCCGCGGAATGCATGCTCCGCCATTCCGATGCCAGTGAGTGATGATTTTCAAAAGATGCACCATCGCGGTAGTGCGCACATGCGGTTGGCGGTGTGTGATCGTGATGGTCCTTCACCATGCAGAAAATATTACGCACAATTGCAGTATCAAGGATAATCTTCTGTGTTAGCGGAAGGCGTACCCGGATGCCGTGTGTTCACACACTGCATGTCTCCGCACACATGTAATGTTTATAGGTGTACATGTGTGTCAGGCCATGTCCTGAATGCATCAAGAATCATAATGTCATGTCAATGGCCCCTGTCCACGTGTCTCATTTATGTCCATTAGTTGCATGTGTGGTCATACTATTGACCTTGGCAGTGGTTAACAAAGGTCAGTGATGTGAGCCCAAGTTGCGTCAGATGTGCATGACTATGTGGTGACGTCTTGGTTTTGAGCTCACACGTTTCTAATTGTATACATCTACACAGTACATCAAGCCTGTGTACCCACATTTTTAAGCTGTTGTGAGTGTGTGGTTTGTGTGTGCAAGTAGCAATGATGGGGGTATACATGCATTCTGCGTATGCGTCTGTGTGTCGCATGTTGTATGCCAATGCCTGTCATGTGAGGATGCACAGCATTGTAGGTGGGGTCATGGGTGCATGAAGACAAGGAGGGTGTGTTCCATGTTCATGTTGTGTGTGCACGTCCATGTGTGTCTGTGGGGACGCTTGTCCACACATGGGCCCTCAGTCATGTGATGTTGGCTGTTCTTTCAACATGTGTGCACGTACCATTGGACATGTTTGCACACAGGATGTTGTTTGTGGGTGAACATTGTGTGTGTAGTTAGCTGTAGTGCCTTATATTTCGGTCACGTCACCCATACAATCCTTGTCTGCAACATGTATTATTTGTATTGTGTTGGTCAAGATGTGATATTGTGGCACAGCTGTGCGTTGTTGGTCAATTGACATCTGCTCCCATCTACTCCCACACAGGAGGGCTCCAAATCTGCATCGACCATACACTGTGCTGGAGGACATGGTTGAAGAGGAGGTAATCCGCAAATTCCAGCTTGACCGACGGACATTGCAGGACCTTGTAGCCCAATTGGCACCTCATCTGCAGCCACGCAGGCCATATCCAGGAGCCATTACACCCACAGCAAAGGTGATGGCGGCACTTCACTTCTTCGCGACTGGCACTTTCCAGTACACAGTTGGTCATGCCGGGGGGATATCCCAATCCATGTTCAGCATGGTACTGTGGGATGTGCTGCAAGCCATGATGCGTTACAAGGATGATTACATCCATTTCCCACATACGGCAGAGCTGGCTGCAGTGAAAGGTAACTTCTATGCCCTGGCCCAGATTCCACACGTAGTGGGTGCCATTGATGGCACACATATTGGTCTGATTCCACCCCAGGCACGTGAACCCATCTATCGCAATCAGAAGCACTACCATTCTATCAATGTGCAAGTGGTGTGCCTGGCTGACAAAATCATCTCCCATGTGTGTGCCAGATTTCCGGGGTCCGCATATGACTCCCACATCCTGCGGAGCAGCATTGTCCCCCAACTGATGGCTAATGTGCGTCAAGAACGTGCGTGGCTTGTAGGCGAGTGTGCTGTGATGACTACTGTCTTGTATGTGTGCCATGCAGTTCCCACCAATACTCGTAATGATGTATGTGCCTGTCATCCCCCCATCTAGGCGACTCTGCGTACCCAAACCGCCCATGGCTGCTAAGCCCCCTACGGAATCCTACTACCCCAGGTGAAATGCGATATATTGAGGCCCATGAGAAGACACGTCTGGTGGTGGAACGTACATTTCAACTGCTGAAGTCTAGGTTTCGCTGCCTGGATAAAACCGGAGGGGCCCTGCCATACTCACCCGGCAAAGTATGCAAAATAGTGATTGCCTGCTGCATGCTCCACAACCTGGCCTTACGCGAGATCAATAAACTGATCATGTACCCTGCAGACCAACAGTTTGCTCCGCCTCCCATCCCACCCATGTCCAGTGATGAGGATAGTGGGGAGGAAGAAGGTGTGGACCAGAGGCGTCAGCTCATTGCTCGCTACTTTCCTTGAATGTGAGTAACTACCTCTTGTGCTGCTGTTCAATGCGTGATGTATGTTTGCTGGTGATGTGTGGATGTGGTGTGTGAATGCTGCCTGTTCTAGTATGTTCTGTTTGCAAATGGGTGTGTGAGATGGTGTACATGCAATGCTCCCTGATGTGTGTCCTGTGATCCGCTTAATTCGTGATGAGTGTGGTTTGTGGGATGTTGAAGTACGGTGTGGTGTGATGGGTGTGATTCAGTTTCCTGACCTGTGCTTGTTGTTCTCTCATTATCCCTAGGTCACTCCCACAGATCCATGATTCTGAAGAACATTGATCCCTGCACCTGGTAATGACAACTACTGAGACAAACCTGTGTTTAAAACATGGAGGTCTCACAGCCTTGAGTGTTTCCGTGGTGTTTATTTACAGGATGTGGATAACTGTTAATGCATATTTACAAATAGGTGTTGGGGGGAAGTATGAGTTGAAGGTCATGTCAGATGACAACACCGTGGGGACACCACATTGTGGGATGTACACCTAGTCCAACAGACGTGTGCCAATGCTTGGCATTGTGGGGCAAGATAGTTCGCAGAGTAAATGTCAGGCTAAAAGAAGGGTGAAGTGAGTGGCGGCCCCTCTTCGAGCGGGTGGATGGTGCATTGCCACTGCTCTCTGCTGGATCCAGCCTCAGATGGCCCCTCCGTCTTGGAGCCTGAGCGGAGCCAGCTGTGGGGGCAGGTTGTTCAGGGGCCACCTCCCTGTCAGTGGCCTCAGGTGATGGTGGCGGTGGTGTCGGTGCCCTGTCCCGCTGGCCACTTGAGGGAGGGGGAGGTGGTGTGGCGCGGGATAACCACTCCCTCCAAAGAGCTGTTTGCTGCCCCATGAGGTCAACAATTTGTCCCATGCGGGTGTCCATGGACCGCAACAGCTGACAGGTCTGTAGCGAATCTTGGTGTGCCCGATCCGCCTGTGCCTGCGACCGCTCGTAGGAGGCTTCCACTCTGGCAATGGCATCCAGGGTCTCGGTCCCAGGATGGGCTGGCTCTTGTTCCCGACCTCGCCTTGCACCTGCACTCCTGTTAGTGAGCTGTGGCCTCACCTGCGTCCTCCCCCGTCCACTCTCCCTGCTAGCCTGAGAAGTTGATGGCCCATCTTCGGACGATGGGTCAGGAAGGGTGGCACTGGCAGGAGTGGTGGTGGTGGTGGTGGTAGCTGCATAGCTCACAATGGCAGGTGTTGGTGTTGTTACACTGGCCAAGGTGGTGGAGGCAGGGATGTCCTGGGAGCCTGGTGGCCCTGGGAGTGTGCTTGGGCCAGCATCGTCCTCTGCACCCGAGGTGTCCATGGAATCTTCACCGGAGAGTCCTGGCTGTGAAGGGGGCGACTGGTGCTGGCGGTTCCTGGTTTCGCCTGTCAAGTTGCGATCACCTGAGGGACAAGAATTTAAGAATCAATGCTGTGGACATGACAGGCTTGTTGTTGTTACATTTCAAATTTCTAGCGAATCAGGACATGGTTGTTAGTGTCATCATGGTGGTGTGGTAGACAGTACTGGGCATTATGGTGGTGTGGAGGTGGGGAGACAATACTTGTATATGTGTGGTCCAGTCTTGCTTCTGCATGGTGCCCCTGTGAAGATGACTAGCTACCTGTAGGTTTGAAGGAGGAAATGCACTGCTCAGCAAATGGTGTGCAGACTCCATCTTACTCTGTGATGGGACATGTGGGCCTGTTGTGAGTTGTAGTGCTGGACTCTCACCCACCCACCCCCGTCCTCCCTGTGGACATGAGGGCCTGTTGGGAGTTGTAGTGCTGGACTCTCATCCACCCACCCCCACCCTCCATGTGGACATGGGGGCCTGTTGGGAGTTGTAGTGCTGGACCCACCCTCACCCGCCCTGTGGACCTGTGGGCCTGTTGGGAGTTGTAGTGCTGGACTCTCACCCACCTATTCAGTAAAACAAAGGTCCTAAGGACAGTTCAGCAATGGACAAAAGATCAATATAGACCGAAATCAGTGCTATAATCAGTTTTCTTCACCCAGCCGGGTGAGGAAATTTTAATAATCAATGAATTGTCAATTGGCCTAGGAGAGGTCACAAATATACGTTTGAATAGGGCACACTCCTGTACCTAACCCAAAATGAGAAAGCGAGCAGTGAGAAAGATAGAAGAAAGTCAGGAGAAAGTTTTAACAGGCAAAGAACATTGGAGCCAATTGTCGCTTGTACATTATTACATAATCTCAACAAGTTTCAACAAACAGTCTCTACAGAGCAATGTATAAATATGTTAGCTGTAGAACTGTTAACTCGTCGACGTTTCGATCCCCCAGCTCCTAATAGCACAGGATCATCATCAGGACTGTAATAAATAGTGCCTGTTTGAATTGCAGACACCTATCGTATCCTTTTTAGAATTAATTCAGGCGTTTGTTAGGGGATTATATCGCCAGCCACTGAGGAGAGAGACCATTGAGTCTCCCCCACGTCCCTGGCTGCGTAGAATCCTGCGATAGCAACACTGCCGTAATCGCGCGGCGTGAGTACATTTCGGTCATTGTACCTGGCGTCTACCATTAAGGAAAGACTCTGTTGTGGGCCCCCGATTGAAGCTTACAAAGCCACTTAATTAAGGCACCAGAAACACGAAGGAGATATAATCCCCTAACAAACGCCTGAATTAATTCTAAAAAGGATACGATAGGCGTCTGCAATTCAAACAGGCACTATTTATTACAGTCCTGATGATGATCCCGTGCTATTAGGAGCTGGGGGATCGAAACGTCGACGAGTTAACAGTTCTACAGCTAACATATTTATACATTGCTCTGTAGAGACTGTTTGTTGAAACTTGTTGAGATTATGTAATAATGTACAAGCGACAATTGGCTCCAATGTTCTTTGCCTGTTAAAACTTTCTCCTGACTTTCTTCTATCTTTCTCACTGCTCGCTTTCTCATTTTGGGTTAGGTACAGGAGTGTGCCCTATTCAAACGTATATTTGTGACCTCTCCTAGGTCAATTGACAATTCATTGATTATTAAAATTTCCTCACCCGGCTGGGTGAAGAAAACTGATTATAGCACTGATTTCGGTCTATATTGATCTTTTGTCCATTGCTGAACTATCCTTAGGACCTTTGTTTTACTGAATAACTGATTACCCATGGTCCAAAGGTACCATTGGGTTCCCTTGTTTTACGTAAAAGGACTCTCACCCACCCACACCCACCCTCCCTGTGGACATGTGAGCCTGTTGGGAGTTGTAGTGCTGGACTCTCACCCACCGACCTCCACCCTCCCTGTGGACATGGGGACCCGTTGGGAGTTGTAGTGCTGGACCCACCCACCCTCCCCCACCCTCCCTGTGGACATGTGGGCCTGTTGGGAGTTGTAGTGCTGGACCCACCCCCACCCTCCCTGTGGACATGTGGGCCTGTTGGGAGTTGTAGTGCTGGACCCACCCTCCCTGTGGACATGGGGGCCTGTTGGGAGTTGTAGTGCTGGACCCACCCCCACCCTCCCTGTGGACATGGGGGTCTGTTGGGAGTTGTAGTGCTGGACTCTCACCCACCCACACCCACCCTCCCTGTGGACATGTGGGCCTGTTGGGTGTTGTAGTGCTGGACTCTCACCCACCCACACCCACCCTCCCTGTGGACATGCGGGCCTGTTGGGAGTTGTAGTGCTGGACTCTCACCCACCCACACCCACCCTCCCTGTGGACATGTGGGCCTGTTGGGAGTTGTAGTGCTGGACTCTCACCCACCCACCCCCACCCTCCCTGTGAACATGGGGGCCTGTTGGGAGTTGTAGTGCTGGACCCACCCCCACCCTCCCTGTGGACATGTGGGCCTGTTGGGAGTTGTAGTGCTGGACCCACCCCACCCTCCCTGTGGACATGGAGGCCTGTTGGGAGTTGTAGTGCTGGACTCTCACCCACCCACACCCACCCTCCCTGTGGACATGTGGGGCTGTTGGGAGTTGTAGTGCTGGACTCTCACCCACCCTCCCTGTGGACATGGGGCCTGTTGGGAGTTGTAATGCTGGACCCACCCCCACCCTCCCTGTGGACATGTGGGCCTGTTGGGAGTTGTATTGCTGGACCCTCCCCCACCCTCCCTGTGGACATGGGGGTCTATTGGGAGCTGTAGTGCTGGGCTCTCACCCACCCACACCCATCCTCCCTGTGGACATGTGGGCCTGTTGGGAGTAGTAGTGCTGGACCCACCCCCATCCTCCCTGTGGACATGGGGGCCTGTTGGGAGTTATAGTGCTGGACCCACCCCCACCCTCCATGTGGACATGGGTGCCTGTTGGGAGTTGTTGTGTTGGACTCTCACCCACCCACCCCCACCCTCCCTGTGGACATGGGGGCCTGTTGGGAGTTGTTGTGTTGGACTCTCACCCACCCACCCCCACCCTCCAGGTGGACATGGGGGCCTGTTGGGAGTTGTAGTGCTGGACCCACCCCCACCCTCCCTGTGGACATGTGGGCCTGTTGGGACTTGTAGTGCTGGACCCACCCCCACCCTCCATGTGGACATGGGTGCCTGTTGGGAGTTGTAGTGCTGGACCTACCCCCACCCTCCCTGTGGACATGGGGGCCTATTGGGAGTTGTAGTGCTGGACTCTCACCCACCCACACCCACCCTCCCTGTGGACATGTAGTGCTGGACTCTCACCCACTGACCCCCACCCTCCCTGTGGACATGGGGACACGGTTGGGAGTTGTAGTGCTGGACCCCGACCACCCACCCACCCCCACCCTCCCTGTGGACATGGGGGCCTGTTGGGAGTTGTAGTGCTGGACCCACCCCCACCCTCCCTGTGGACATGTGGGCCTGTTGGGAGTTGTAGTGCTGGACCCTCCCCCACCCTCCCTGCGGACATGGGGGCCTGTTGGGAGCTGTAGTGCTGGACCCACCCTCCCTGTGGACATGGGGGCCTGTTGGGAGTTGTAGTGCTGGACTCTCACCCACCCACACCCACCCTCCCTGTGGACATGTGGACCTGTTGGGAGTTGTAGTGCTGGACTCTCACCCACCGACACCCACCCTCCCTGTGGACATGGGGGCCTTTTGGGAGTTGTAGTGCTAGACCCACCCCCACCCTCCCTGTGGACATGTGGGCCTGTTGGGAGTTGTAGTGCTGGACCCACCCCCACCCTCCCTGTGGACATGGGGGCCAGTTGGGAGTTGTGGTGCTGGACTCTCACCCACCCACGCCCACCCTCCCTGTGGACATGTGGGCCTGTTGGGAGTTGTAGTGCTGGACTCTCACCCACCCTCCCTGTGGACATGGGGGCCTGTTGGGAGTTGTAGTGCTGGACCCACCCCCACCCACCCTGTGGACATGTGGGCCTGTTGGGAGTTGTAGTGCTGGACCCACCCCCTCCCTCCCTGTGGACATGGGGGCCTGTTGGGAGTTGTAGTGTTTGACCCTCACCCACCCACCCCCACCCTCCCTGTGGACATGGGGGCCTGTTGGGAGTTGTAGTGCTGGACTCTCAGCCACCCACCCCCACCCTCCCTGTGGACATGGGGGGCCTGTTGGGAGTTGTAGTGCTGGACCCACCCCCACCCTCCCTGTGGACATGTCGGCCTGTTGGGAATTGTAGTACATGACCCACCCCCACCCTTCCTGTGGACATGGGGGCCTGTTGGGAGTTGTAGTGCTGGACTCTCACCCACCCATACCCACCCTCCCTGTGGACATGTGGGCCTGTTGGGAGTAGTAGTGCTGGACCCACCCCCACCCTCCCTGTGGACATGGGGGCCTGTTGGGAGTTGTAGTGCTGGACTCTCACCCACCGCACCCACCCTCCCTGTGGACATGTGGGCCTGTTGGGAGTTGTAGTGCTGGACTCTCACCCACCCACCCCCATCCTATCTGTGGACATGGGGGCCTGTTGAGAGTTGTAGTGCTGGACCCACCCCATCCTCCCTCTGGGCATGTGGGCCTGTTGGGAGTTGTAGTGCTGGACCCACCTCTACCCTCCCTGTAGACAGGGGGGCCTGTTGGGAGTTGTAGTGCTGGACCCACCCCCACCCTCCCTGTGGACATGGGGGCCTGTTGGGAGTTGTGGTGTTGGCTGCTTTGCCAACATGCAAGCCTGTGTACGTAGGAGGCAACATTTGTGGTTGGTCATGGTGGGTGCATTTGAGCCCAGGACTTCACATTTGAGTGACTGTGTGGCCCACATGCATGGATTGGAGCCTGGGAGATATGTTTTGGCAGTTGTGCAAGGCAGACCATGACAGTGTGATAGTGGTCATTGGTTTGTACTTACCAGCCTCAAGTCCCTCTTCGATTCCTTCCAGGCTCTCAGGGTGCAGTATGCCCAGCACCTTCTCCTCCCATTCGGCAAATGGTATAGGCTCCGGGGGAGTGCCGCCGCCAGTGTGTTGTACCCGCAGGTGGTTCTTGGCCTTGATGCCTTTCACCCTTGCCATGAGGTCGTGCCACTGCCTCTGGATCTCGTGTTTGGTGCGTGGCACAGTCCCTGAAGCATTCACTCTGGTCACTATCCTGTCCCACATGGTGGTTTTAGTTGCCACGGTGGTCTGCTAGACTAGGGTACCGAACAGATGTGGTTTGACACGGATGATTTCATCCACCATGACCTTCAACTAACTCTCTGTGAACTTATTGTTTTTCTTGGGTGCCATGGTGTGTGATGTGCAAGGTGTTTGTGGGGTGGGGTGTGCAGGTGTGTGGTATGTAGGGATGGTGTTGTGGGGGTTTGTGTGGTGGGTGTGTTGGTATGCAGGTTGTATGTGTGTTTGTGAGTGTCTGTAGTTTGTGCTATTTTGCCTCTTTGTTCCAGCTGTGCTGTGATGCAAAGGATTGTGGTAATGGGAGGGATTAATTTTATACTCTGTGTGGTGGTTGTGTGCCAATGGTTGTTGCCAGTCAGGTGTTCTGTGGGTGTGGTGACTTGGGTGCTCTTGTTTGTGCTGGGGGGGTGTCATTGGGGCGTGTAGTTGTTGGGGGTGGGTGTTTCATGTGGGTGTGTGTCCTGTTTTAGGTGCTTTCTATGTACTTCCGTCCACCATTTTTTAATCGGTTTGATGGCAGGGGTGATGTTCGTTTGGTCCTTCCGCAGTCATGCTCCGTTTGTCGAGGCTTTTTTCCACGGCGGTCGAGGAAGGTGGTGAGTTCCGTTGGGATGACGGGGTTATCCTAATAGTGCGGCCGGACTCTCCGCAGGTCTGGCGGCGGTTGGGCCTGTTTCCGCGGTCAATTCGTCCGCGGCGGAGGGTGTTTCTGTGTTACCGTCCGCTTATGGCGGTCTTTGGTGTGATCTGTCCGCGGCGGACGGGGTTTATTGACAGAAATATCCTAATCGCAACCGTGGATTATCCGCAGTGCGGTCTGGAGTATTTTTGCCGCGACCATGGTGGACGGAACACGTTTCCGTCCGCCATCCTAATAGGCCTCTAAGTTGGGGAATTTCCTCTTGTGATTTGATGATACTAATTCCAGGGTGTCTAAGCTCGCGCTGATCATTTCCCTTCCAAACTGGGACATTCCAACACATTATCCCTGTTTTCGCCTTGTTTACCAAGCAACTAGATAGTGCCCCAAACTCTTTCACTAAAGCGTCCACCCTGGGAATAGTTAAAACTGTGGCTGCAGTGAAAATTACAAGATTGTCCTCATATAATGCGATTTTATTTTTATAGGTGCCTGAGCTGAAAGCAATAAACTGATCATCCCGACGCAGCATCTGGTTGAATGGTTCGATATAAATATCGAACAACAATGGCGAGATAGGGCAACCCTGCAACGTTCCCCATGAAATCGGGAAACGTTTAGTGAGGGAGCCATTAAGAAGAATCCTGGCTGTTGTACATTTATATAAGACTTTCAGTGTTGTTATAAAGCATGGGCCAAACCCCATAGCTGCCTAGACTTCTCATAAATAGTCCCAGCGCACACAATCAAAAGGCTTGGCTGCATCCAATGTAACTACTGCCAAGGGTATTGACCTTGATGTAGCCAGATCTATACTACCAATTAATTGCTGAATCAGTTCATGGATCTGCCTCCCAGGAATTAATCCTTTTTGATTGAGATGTATGAGTTGGGGAGCCAATTTAGCCAACCTCCCTGCCAAAATGTTGACAGAGATCTTATAGTCAGCATTCAGCAGGGATATCGGGCGATACGACTCTGCCTTCCCAGTATCTGTAGCTGGTTTTAGGATCAGGACCATGGTAGCTTCTTTCCATAATTTCGGGCCTGCACCTTACCCATGTAGACCAAATTAAATAAGTTCTCCCAAACTTGGAGAACTTCCTCTATTAGTAATTTATAGACCCCTGAGGGGATGGCATCAAAGCCAGCAGCCTTCCCATTCTTACTTCTCTTCATGGCCCACCTGATCTCTTCCTGAGTAATTTGTGCTACTATACTCTATTTCCCTTCACTAGTCATTACAGGGAGACCTATTGTCTCCAACCAATATTTAAGCCGTCGGGATTCTGGAATGATATCTTCACTGTAAAGCTGAGAAAAGACTGAGACAACGTGTGTGATTCTGCATTCCTTCCCAATTATTGAACACCTCACCCGAAGGTACCCTCAGCTCACTAATCGTATTCCTGGTTCTTTCAACCCTGACCTTCGAAGCCAATAACGCCCTTCTTTTTCCCCATATTCAAACTGACTCATATTCCCTGCCTGCCACCTTGCCTTACACTTTGATTTTGTAGTTTAATTGTGCCTCTTCCAGTCTTCTTGCCAGCCCCTCCCTATCTTCCCCCTCAATTACAGATTGTAAAGAGACCTCAAGGATACCCACTTCTCTTTCCATACCTGCTAATTGTGCCCTCTTTTCTCTTCCTTTAGAGTATCCAAGACTTTTTTTAAAACCCCTGTGTGTGTGCTTTAAAAGCAACCCACACTACTTCAGGGGTGGTGGGTTCATTATTAATTAAAACATACTCGGATGTGGCCTTTTTAAAGCAAGCACCACCTCCTCATCTAAGTGAAGAAAACGTTTTAGTGTCCACCTAATACTTGGCTTTGTTCCTGAAACCTGTAGTGTCATAGTGACAGCTGAGTTATCCGAAATGTGAGCTGGATGCTGTTCGATCTTTTTAATGTGTGCCACTAAGCATCTTTCAACCAAAAAGTAATCCTATCTAAAATAGTAGTGATATTTTTGGCTATGGTAGGTATAGCCTTTCAACTGTCCTCTCAGATGTCTCCAAACATCCACTAACCCTAGATCCTGCATCAAGTGTTTCAGGGCACGTCTCATTCTAGACATCGGGTCACTATCCCTTTGTGTGGAGCGATCCAGAACAGCATCCAACAGAATATTAAACCCCCCCTCCCCACACGATCACTGGGACCGAAACGTCAACTAATCTTAGCTCCAAATCTACAATGTGCTGTGGGTTGTCCTCATTGTGGCAATAGAAGCCAACACAAATAAATTCACAGTCTGCCCATTTCATACGGCTAAGACCCATCTACTGGAGCTATACGTACTTGAGAACTTAAGCTTGATCCCTGCACCACTCCTTATTAAAATTGCAACGCCCCCTTACAACATTGTGCTTGGTCGGATACAAAAACATTCTGGACCCAGCCATATCTACAAAATAATTCCTTGCTCTTGCTTTCTACTCGATATATCTCCTGTAAAACCATAATACCAGATACCTCAGCACTGCCCCCTGCTAGATCTTGACCTAAGACCATTCAAATTCCATGTCAGATTATCTATGTTGGCCATCATACCTCCTCTCTAAGTCCCACCTCCTGCTTCATCACTGACTCACAAAACATTCCTGACTAAGTGAAACCGAGGACTTTTTTTATGTTTACCCCACTGCTCTCCACCCGTGCAACTTCCCCCTCTCCACCACCCCACCCCACCCTCTAATCCTGCCTTGGGGAACCCTCCCTATCTTAATAGGCATAAAAATGCCTAATGGGCAACCATTTGGGGGAAAATTAATAAACAATGTGATATAAGAAAGAACATATTGCCGCGCTTTAAACAATCCAAATTGCGTTAACACAGACTCCTGACACAGCCTGTCTATAATCAACTGCTTATCATTTAGCCAATTCTTGGTTTTTTTAATTGCGTCAATTAGAGTGTCTACATCTCCTACTGAGCTAGTTATGCATTCGGTTATCCCACATTATGGGGCCGATTCAGATTCGGGAAAAACCGCTCCGAATAGCCGTTCGGAGCGTTTTTCCCGTACGAATCGTACCCTGCAACGTTCCCCGTACGTTCGACGAAGTACGATTTGTACCGGGAGCCGTACTCCGTACGAGTCGTATAGAGACCGTACGACTCTAATCTCTGTACGATTCTCCCTCGGAACCCGCTGTACGCGACATCTGTACGGTTCGCAGCTGGTTTTTACGACCCAGCAAGTACGATACGTGTCGGGGACGCAACAAACAACCCTTTTTCTACGGGAGCTAAAAACAGCTGTAAAAGAAGAGTTCGCACCGAAACAGGTACGGAACGGCCCACCCGGGTACGGTGCGTACCCCCCATGATCGCAGGGGTACAGTGCGTACCCCTGTGATCATGGGGTGTATGCACCGTACCCCATGTATGATGGGTGTACGCACTGTACCCCATGCACCGTACCCCATGTACGATGCGTACACCCATTGTACATGGGGTACGGTGCGTACACCCATCGTACATGGGTTACGGTGCGTACACCCATTGTACATGGGGTACGGTGCGTACACCCATCGTACATGGGGTACGGTGCGTACACTCATCGTACATGGGGTACGGTGCGTACACCCCATGATCGCAGGGGTACGCACCGTACCCCTGCGATCATGGGGGGTACGGACCTTACGGTGTGTGTGTTTGTGTGCTTTTCCGTACGACTCGCCCTCACCTGACGTGGACCGTACGAATCGCTTCCTCATACCCCGGTCCGGATCATACTCGTCGGGTCGTACGGCATGTGTCCAAGTCATACGGCATGTGTACGAGTCGTACGGTTCACGGTTTCAGCCTTGCAATACGTACAGATCGTGACGATTCGGACGGATTCAAGGAATACGGATCGTACTACGCGACTCGGACGGACGGGTACGATTTGTACGGAGAGGGCTCCGGATACAAATCGTACGGACGTTTTTTTTCCTGAATCGGAATCGACCCCTATGTGTAGCATTGCCAGGAGTTTGAATTGGACCGTGGTCCCAAGCTTCCGTAGCTCCTGTATCTTGTTTCCTAACTTCCATTGCCTCTGTTCCATAGATTTACAAATATCTGACCTGATTGCTACCAAATAACAATTGACTGAATACTGTCCGTTTCTTAGGGCCCCACTGATGATTTCATCATCATCATCATGATCTTTATTTCGGAAACATATGCCATAAAATGTACAAATAACATTACATCTCGAACAACTGATGGTAAAATATAAAAGATATTAAAACATATAAGATCAATGTACAGATATAGGAGCCAGCCATTAAACATACTGGTATTGTCGATGTCCTAAATTTATAATTTTGGCAGTTGTCATACATCCCCAACTAAAAGATATCTCCTCTTGTGCCAAACTATCCCCAAATATTTAGCCAATGCAAAAACTATATGCCCAGAAAGGTCGGTCTTAAAGACCCTGTATGCATGCGAACAGTGAGAGAATCCTGGGTTTTTACATACTGGGACAATCCATTTCCTCTGCACCTGCGCATACGCATTACAAAAAAACAATATGTGCAAATCAGTTTCCTGATGATTTCCTCTTTGATGGTAAAAGAGAAGAAAATCACCAAAATCTTCCTGGGTTTGAACCTTTGGGGGTTACGGCGGAAGGGCTCTCTATGTGCTCTTTGAATTTCTCGCTCAAGGTGTATATCTTTGTTATCCTTCAGTACCGTGCTCCGGAGAATATTAATTATAAAGGCCTTCATGTCTGAGCCCTCTGGTATGTTAAAAAATCTTAAATTATTCCTTCGGGAATGATTTTCAAATCTCTCGAGATCGTCCCTTGGGCTTTGAATTTGCTTGGTTATCTTAGAGATCTCAGAGGCATTTTTTATCACATTTTGTTTTACTGTTCACACCTCTTCTTCCAAAATCTTAGTCCGGAGGGTAACCACATCTAGTTTTTATGTTAGTTCAGAGCAGGAAGCTGTTATGCTGCTGACCTGCTTAGCTTCCGATACTTCGAAACTGATTTAATTCTTTAGCCCCAATAAAATACTTGCCAGTGAGTCATATGCATTCCATGGAGTCCCTTCTCCTCTTTTGACATTCTTGTCCCTCTTAATATGTATATTTTTAGACTCTTCTCGTGTGCCCATTGCTTCCAGAGCTTCAAACCTATTGCTGGTGGGAATTGTAGCTGTCTCCTCTTGAGCTATTGAGCTAGGCTGAGGGGGTGGAGCCGAGAATGAGGATCTCTGTCTAGTCCATGTTCAGCTTCAGGTGGCTGTTCTTCATCCACTCGGCAATGGCTTTCATTCCTTCGTGGATGTTGGTTTTGGCGGTGAGAGGGTCTTTGGTGAAGGATAGGATCAGCTGGGTGTGGTTGGCGTAGGACATGATGTTGAGGTCATGTAGTCGGGCGACGTGGGCGAGCGGTGCCATGTAGATCTTTAACAGCGTCGGGCTCAGGGATGAGCCCTGGGGTACGCCGCAGATGATCTCAGTGGATTTAGAGCGGAAAGGGGGAGGCGGATGCTCTGGGTTCTGCCGGAGAGGAAGGAGGTGGTCCAGTCCAGAGCCTTGTCTCGGGTCCCAGCGTCATGGAGGCATGTGCATAGGATGTGGTGGCAGACAGTGTCGAAGGCAGCTGACAGGTCCAGGAGGATGAGGTCTGCGGTTTTGCCGTTGTCCAGCAGGGCCCTAATATCATCGGTGGCGGAAAGGAGGGCAGTTTCAGAGCTGTAGTTGCTGCAAAATCCAGACTGGGATGGGTCCAGGATGCTGTTCTCATCGAGGTTGCAAGTCAGTTGTCGGTTGACGGTCTTCTCGATGACCTTCGCCGGGAACGGGAGCAGGGAGATGGGCCAGAAGTTCATGAGGTCCTTGGGGTGTGGTAAATAAATAATGAAATACCTGTGCTATTTTTGACAAGATATACTAATAACAGATAGCTCAATAAATAAGAGTCAAGATTCGAGGTAGCTGGAGTTTGCAGGTTTTAATACAGGCATAAAGGACAGCAACAGGACAACCTGCACGGGAATAGGATGGCAGGGCCTGGCAGGGGGGCCCCGACAGCTGTCGGGCAGGATCTGGAATGAGCGCGCTAACTTTAATAACAGTGTACAACATATATATACTAAAACAATTGCATTGCAGTACATACAGTAGGCGTAGCAGTGGGCGGGGTTCGTAGCAGTCACGAAAGATAAGGCAGAAAGTAGGTGTGACAAGAGGCGTATACATAGACATGTGATGTAAACGTAACAGAATATGTCATAAATGGGGCGGAAACATGGAGGGGGCTACCTAAGGAGCCGGGACCTCTGACCTAGAGGTGCGCGCAAGCTGGCAATGACGTGTTACTAGGAGGAACTGGGGGCTATGACTTCTGCACTAGAAGAGGAGACGAAAGTCTGGAGAGTCAGAGCGACATGTACCTAAACACTATCTAGTATCTGATGTTTAGAGAACATGTTGATAGAATCCAAAAGTTATCAGGGCAAAGGCTAACAGACTCTAAGACTGGTGCATGCATTATTCTACATGTAGTGCGAGTTTTAGGAATATTAAATGACCATTAATACAGTATTTCTCTTACATGGAGACGTAAAGGCTAGACGATGACTGAAACTATTGATGCGATTCAGTAGCTTAGGAATGCAGAGAAGGAGAGCTGGACTGATAACTAGAATCATAACATACTCTTGGCAGACTGGCAGGCAGAGCCAGGCCGAGCCGGGCACTGTGAGGCAGGAAGTAAGTGAAGGGTCAGGGATACAGGTGGGGGCTGTATCGCTCCTCAGCGAGGGTTCAGGAGACAGGAGCTGAATCTGAGTCCGGGCCCTTTTGAGGCCTAGAAACGGGGACTTTTACTGAATTAACGTGCACACTGTAAAACGTGGCAACATAACTTTACATAGGCCTAATACTCGTAGCTTTCACGAGGACTGGAAACTGGCATACTAGAGTTGGACACAACTGGAATTGCGTCATTAATCAATCATAAGGGAATACATATGCATATTAATCATGCACATATAACACAAGGTGGGGAACACGTAGGGACACAGAACATGGCAAAATTTACTTTTCCACATTCCCTCCTTGTCACTACGTTTCCATCAGGAAACATCAATATTCATGATACCATCTATCATTTCATACAGTATCATTTGCTCGTCTCGAATTGTCTTGGAACGGGACTTAGGACTGGGACTAAGACTAGGAATACAGGATGTAGCACAAACGCCGCAAATCGCAGGGCCACATTGTAAACAGAGGCAGCAACTGAAAATGATCATTACTGCTATACCTAGGAATGACAATACTTTCCATCCCCAGGCAGAAATTATACTCCAGAGCCAACCGGACCATGTCCAGGTGCCTGGATTCTGGTGTAGCTGATGGGCAATTTTATGAAGTCTGGTTATAGCTGAATAAACAGACGGCGCGTTATTAGGAATGAAAATGCAGCAACTAGATCCGATGACTCTACATGCTCCTCCTCTATCGGCCAGTATGACGTCAAGAACGAGACGATTTTGGAGCACAACAAATCTCATAGCAGATTGCTCTTCGGTTAAGTTACCTAGAGCAGAAGTAGTCTCATTCACTACTGCTTCAAGGGTTCTGGTTAACCTACGGATTAGCTTACTATTCTGGACAGGGCCTATAAAGAAGAAGAATCCTTTATTAAAGTCTTGATACTGTTCTAGAGTAGTTTCAGTTTGATCGACAATCGGGGACTCGATCTCCCTTCTATGTCTAATGTGTACTAGATGTGTGTTTCTATGATAATCAGATGGGGCTAGGAAAACTGGTGGCAGTAGGAAGGCAATGTAACAGGTTCCATCCCAATCGAGGGGCAGACGAACATATGCGGTCTGACCACAAACAAAATATGAATGACGTGAGGCTTTAAAAATAGATTTCCCACTGTCACTATACTTGACAATAGTAGTACAATCACTATGTCCTACATGTGCGGAACCATTCTTTCGGACACATAATTCGCCTTTGACTGGTAGTACTGAAATTGCAGGTAAATCTGGAGTAGTATCAGACTGAACATTCAGGACCATAAAATTCGAGGAATAATTACCTAAATTATAAACTTCATTTTCTAGATCTAACCCGGTTCTATGGGTGAGACCTTGCTTGTCTGGAAAACATGTACTGTTCAGAAGGGACATATCAGTTGAAGATGACGTTAACGTGGACCATGCTCCACACGAACCATTATGTGAAAACGGATAAGGAAAGAGTGGCAGAACTCCCTTCGGTGTCTGGAAAGGGGGGAGTCGACCACACACCCAACAATTAGTGGCATTGCTGGTCTGGTGTGAATAGTGTAGCATACGGATAAATGTATTGTTTCGCATAGCAAGACGATAGGATAGCTCGTGAGGAGGCAGATCACTAAATGTGTGCTCTACTGTAGCATTAGAAAACTTATTTACATGAGAAATTGAAAAACATAAATGCAATGCATAACTTGTGCAGGTAACCATCAAACTCAAAAATAGAAGAAAACATAAAATAACGATACATCTGATAGAGTTTTGACTAACTCTCTCACTATGGGGGTCTATCTCATACATGTCAGAAACCTGTCTAACCGTTTCACCCGAGGGGGACTTAGACAATTAAACTGGGTGACTTATTTTACTAGACCGGAGCTTCTGTTTATACTCCTGCTGCGGAGTTTCCTCTAACAGGGGAGGTTTGGAATCAAAGTTTGTAGCGGGACAGTCCTTGAGAATAGGGCAGTTTTTAATGTTCTGGCAGTCCTTAAAAATGTTCTTGGAAAAAGTCTTTTCTCGGAGTCCATGAAACTTCTTGACGTGAGACAGGTGCACCCAGCCCTTGCGGCCTTCTAGCTTCACGGCCGTGCGGGTGGTCAGAAGGACTAGCTTCGGCTCCTTGCAGCGAGGCTCCAGCGGACTTGAACGATCAAAATTCCGGACAAGAACCAAACATCCTGGAACGATTTCATGCGGTTTCACCTCGGTATTGTCTGGAAATGCGGCGGCAACCTGTGAACGACAAGAGTGTAGGGCAGACATCAAGGAAGCTAGGTAATCTGTCAGCATATTACTGGAAACATCTGTAATACTTCGGGTCTAGGTGTACCCCACATATTCGGGGGGGCGGCCGAATACGACCTCGTAAGGGGACAGACCTGATCTGGAATGTGCGACCATGCGCATATAAAACAGAGCGACTGGCAGAGCTACTAGCCAGTCTACACCTTTCTCTTTACAGACTTTGGCGATGCGGATTTTCAGGGTCTGGTTATGTCTCTCTACGAGACCTGCTGCTTCAGGATGGCGTACACAATGAAACTTCCACTGGTACCCTAACAGAAGGGAAATATGCTTCATTATCTCTGATGAGAATGGCTGGCCGTTGTCTGAATACACGACCCTTGGGAGTCCATAACGGGGGAAAAATTCACGAACCAGCTGCTTGGCAGTGGTCGCGGCTGTGTAATCTGGGACTGGATATGCCTCTGTCCACCTGGACAAAGCGCATACAACTACAAGGACATACTTGAAACCTCGACATCGCTCCATCTGAATGTAATCCATCTGGAGGACTTCAAAAGGGTGGTCAGGAGGCTGGAATCCCCCTTGTTCCACCGGGACACTTTTACCTGGATTAAACTGACAACATATCATACAGGTACGGACTTTCTGCTTGGCTGCAGCTCGTAAATGCTTGTTGAACCAAATGTTCTGGATACTGTCTAACATGGCTTTTTCTCCTAAATGTGCAGGACTATGTGCGGTATTAATAATGACTTGAACCATTGAGTCGGGGAGAAACCATGTGGCTTTTCCCTTCGTCAACCATCCTTGATCTGTCTGGATCCCTCCTTGTTCGGACCATTTCTTCATTTCATCGGGAGTAGCATGTGACTGGATATCTATGACATCTTGAGTGGGGTCCTTAACTGTCATACATGTAGTCTGATCTGGAGTGTGTGTCAGTGTCGTGTTAACTGGAATGTCTGGAGTCTGAGCTGTGAGCTTGGCTGTTTGGTCTGCTAGATCATTACCTTGGGAAATAATGTCAGTGACTTTCGTATGTGCCTTGCACTTCATGATAGCGATAGCTGTCGGTAAATGTATTGCATCTAACAGAGCTTGAATGAGGAGACCATGCTGAATCTTGGTTCCATGAGAAGTCATAAAACCTCTTTCTTGCCAGAGCACTCCAAAGTCGTGTACAACTCCGAATGCATAACGTGAATCTGTGTAAATATTAACTTTCAGGTTCTTGGCACGTATGCAGGCTTGGGTCAGAGCGACTAGCTCTGCTGCTTGAGCGGACAGAGTGTCAATACGGTGTGTCTCTATAACTTCAGTTTCAGTAGTCACTGCATACGCGGCTAATAGTTCTCCTGTACTTGTTCTCATACATGAACCATCCACATAAAGTGTCAGGTCGGGATCTGGTAAAGGAATATCTGTCAGGTCTTGTCTTGGCTTTGTCATAGTGTTAACAACTTCCAGACAGTCATGTGTGGCAGGATTTGAAGTAACTGACGGTAACAGTGTAGCAGGATTTAAAACGTTGCAGCGTCTGATTTCTATGTGTGGCTGGAACAGTGTCAGTTCATAACCTGTTAAACGTGCAATTGTCAAGTGCTGAGTCTGTGTTCGGTTTAAAAGAACTTCCACGGAGTGTGGAACTTGTACTGTCAGGGAATGTCCTAATACTATGGAATCACTTTGTCTGATAGCTAGAGCTGTAGCTGCAACTGACTTGAGGCACGCAGGCAGAGCCTGGGCTACTGGATCTAATGTGCTCGAAAAATAAGCACAAGGCTTGTATTGTCCTGCTTGATCTTGTGTGAGAACAGATAATGCTGTACCTTCACGTTCAGTGACGAAAAGTGTAAAAGGCTTACTGTAGTTCGGTGTAGCTAGAACAGGAGCTTGACATAAGGCTTTCTTTAATTCATTAAAAGCAAGTGTATGTTCAGATGTCCAAGGGAGGACAGTCGATACGGCTGCCTCCTGTGTCGTTAACTGTATCAGTGGCTTGGCTAGAAATGCATACTGAGGAATCCATTGTCTGCAATAAGAAGTGAGGCCGATAAAAGCACGTACCTCCTTCTGGGTCTTGGGCTGAGGAAGACTCGCTATTAACTGGATACGATCAGGTGTCAACTGCCTACCCCTCTTGGACAGTAAGTGGCCTAAATAGATCACTTGCTGGACACAGAATTGAAGCTTCGAAGGGGACACCTTGTGCCCCATCTCGGCTAGGAAATACAGAACTGTAAGTGACGCTCGCTCGCAGTCACGTTCAGAACGGGCTGTGATCAGTAGATCATCGACATACTGGAGCAGGGCAGTGTCAGTTGGCATGTGAATATTGTCTAGTTGTCTCTTAAGTGCTTGACTGTAAATGCTAGGACTTTCTGTGAAACCTTGAGGAGCTCGTGTAAATTTATAGCTCCTTCCATTTAAACAGAATCCGAAAAGGAACTGGCTGTCTGGATGAATGGGGACACTGAAAAATGCATTCTTGAGGTCTATGACTGTGAAAAATGTGGCTTCAGAATCAATGGCTGTCAATAGGGAAGAAATATCTGGAACAACTGGGTACTGGGGAATGATACATTTATTAAGTTCTCGAAGGTCAATCACTAATCGATATACTGGAGGTGCATTTGGATCAGTACGTTTCATGACTGGAATGATAGGAGAATTACATACATTGGAGTCAGTTTCTACAACCACTCCTTGAGCAATGAGCTCGTCAATAATTTTGGATAAGGCTGCTACAGCCTCAGGTGGCAGTCTGTACTGTCTGATTCGTGGTAACACTACACCTGGCTTCAGAGTCACACGATGGGGTGTGATTTGCATAAAACCAACATCAGTTGGACCTTGTGCCCATAGATGCTGCGGGACATTCAGTAATCTTGGATCAAAATCACGTAATACATAGTGACCCTTGAAGTCACGTAAAAACAAACGTATTCCTTCTGGGGAGCAACAAATAACTGCACCTAATTCTTTTAATGTCTTAATACCTAACAAATTTTCTGGACATGACTTCGTAAGTAACAGGTCAGTAGTTCGGGACAATGGACCTACTTCTAGAGTAACTGGTTTGGAGATCTCGTTAACTATTGGTTTTCCTGAAAATCCAAGGGAAACATTTCTTGAGCCTGAGAGCGGAGCCCCTGGAACCTCGTCATGACTGATAGTAGTCCTACTTGCCCCTGTATCAATCAGAAACTTTCTGTCTTTCCCTAATACTTGACTGTGAACATAGGGACCCTCTTGATCTACAGGTATCTCGATGAGAGGCAAGCCTACCTCCCTCTCTAGGCTGTTTCATGAATACTGCTGGTACTCTGGATACTCGGACTGTGCATACTGGTACATCTGCTGTGTAACATGCTGTGTTGCAGCAATAGGCTGCGGTACTGTAACTGTCTGTTGTGCATTCTGTGGTGACTGAGAAGTCTGTGAAACTTGTTCTTGTCTAGGCGGACGTGGTCTTTCTTTAGTCTTACCGGTAGCTATATTGTGTTTCAGAACTGCACACTCGTTTATAAAATGACCTGGCTGTTTACAATAATTGCAGGTCCCTTTAACAGGAACTGCAGGATGACTGGCTTGATTCAGACCCCTCTTCTGACTGTCTTGAGGAACAGATTGTGCAACTAATACTTTCATTTTCGTGTCTTTCATACGTTTCCTTTCATGATCTTGCTCTTCTCTGATTCTATTCTGGTGGTACTGAAGCATCTGAAGCATTTGGGACGGAGTATTAGCTTGCCATGTACTTTCGACTTTCAGAACTCGATTTTTAACTTGTGGACTTGAATTCTCGACTAGTTTAGTAACAAAAAGATGAGGGTATGACTCACTACTCGTCTTGAGACCACTGTTAATGCTAAAGCATTTCTCGAATCTAGAATAAAAATCACTAGTATCTTCGTCTGGTTTCTGTTTACAGGCTGAGATTGCATCCCAGTCTTCCTTTTTCGTGGCTAGTAATCTTGGCAAAACTTGTATTAACAGTTCGGGTAATTCTTTACATTTACCTCCTAGACCGGTACCTGGTACACGTGTATTTTCTTCAGCTTCTAGAGCTGCCCAATCTATCTTTTTCTCTCCCACCTCCCATTCTTTTTCCTTGAGTTTTTCATATGTGCCCGCAGGCAACAGAACCTTTAACATTTTAATTATATCTGGATACGTGTATTCTCCCATACGGAGCATGTCTTTTAATTCACGGTGGAACCCTGCTGGATCTTTATCGTGACAGGGAATTAATTTCTTCATCTCTAAGAGTTCCATCTTTGTAATCGGGGTGTAAACAAATACTCGTTGCATTTCACCAGCTGGTGTCCTGACTGGGTGTACTTCTCGTAACGGATGCTGTCTATCTATGTAAAACGGTTTACTTTCTGGGGGTGTGACATGAACAAAATGCGGATTCAGAAACGTTCGGTATTTGTGGCGCTGTTCTAGAATGACACTAATTAAATCGGTACCTAGACCTTTCCATCTATACTGGAGTAACTCGTTCAGGACATCATGTAACGGACCTGGATCAGAATGCTGACCCTCATACAGAGTAATGAGGTGCTGGATCATATACATACCCACCAGTCGCTGCTCGGCTGGGGGCAGTTTCAGAAACATTTGTGCCACTATTTCGTCTGGAAAAGTGGTAGAATCAGTAGCCCATCGGACTGCTGATCGGGCTAGTTCTTGTTCATGCATAGTACTAAGTTCACTATAACCGATTCGTGATTTCAGAATGTGATCGGTAGCTTGAAATACTTGTTCTAGAGAACCTTGTTCTGGTGCTGGAAGAGAGAAAACTTTCTTGTGTTCTAGACGTGAATGTCGGTCGGAAAGTCTAGTTCTACCTACATACGCTATTCTGGTGGGATTCTCGTCGTCTACCTCTTCGGTATCAGAGTTACTTTCTTTTTCGCTTACTAGTGCTTCTTTGCGTTGTTCGTGTAACCTTATTATTTCCTTACGAATTTTCTTGTACATACTCTCTATACTACTGATGGTCCTGTGTTTACCCTCGGCTATATTATCACTCCACCTTGTCAGAACTTTCATTTCGGTCTGATCTTTAGTCGGATAATCTTGTTCCCTTATTAAACAATTAATTAGAAACTTTAATAGTATGAGCTGGGTCTCAGCTTTCCTTAGAGAAATAACTTCGCCAACACTTTCTGGGTCTGTTCCTGTACGAATGAAACGATATATTCTGTCTAGATCTTCTTTCATATTCGGTAGGGTGTCCAAATACTCGGTCACCCGTCTTACGCGTAATGAATATATAACCATACTATCATCACCTGGGACTGGATCATAACGGCATTCGGTAAGAGCTCGCCTGATATCTGCAACGGACTGATGTTTGGGCGTACGCTGTAACGCACGTTCATGTAACTCGGCTAATATTACTCGTTTGTGTGGCGGCGGGGTTCCCGGAGGACCTCCTCCCGCGGCCCCTAAACTGGAATCGTCGACTGATACTCTTCGTACTGGCAGAGTGACCAGTGTAGCGGGTACTTGTACTGTAGGCTGGACCGGGGGTACCGTAACGGGTGCCCCGGTGGCTGGAGGAGCATGAATTGCATTATTTACAGGAGCTGGCGGAGCAGGATTTGCATATTCTGGGACTGTGTCGTCCAAATAGGACGAGAGAAAAATATCAGCTGCGGTCGGTTTGTGACGTAGCTTGGTCGGAACTAATGGCGGCCGAAAATTACTGGATGCCTCCGGGGTTGCTTTTGGCAAGCCCTCGGCAAGAAGAGGGTACATACCCTTAATAAGGGCATTCCTCTGTCTGTCTGACTGTTCGGTTTTAACTCGTTCACCTATTTCGATTAATTCCCTTTCTTGGGCTCTTTCTGAGGATTCTCTACTTAATTCTGACTTTCTGATTTCTTTTTCGGTTCTTTTATGAGATTCTTTGCGCCATAACTTGATGGCATCTTTCTGTGACTGTCTGGCTTTCTTTTTCCATAATACTTCTTCTACTCGCATGATGCACTCGGAATCCCATGTGCCTGATACAGGCCATCTATACTTTTCTTCTAATTCCTTGGTATACTCGACCCATAAATCTAGATATAATATGGCACTTATGCCATGCTTTTGATACATAAAATGACCTGGACTGTCCCTAGGCGGGACAGGAACTGCTTCTTCGAGCAGACCTTTTCTAGTTCTTAGCTGACGTAATTTTGAGAACAAAGGCATAACTAGGCTGGAATCTGGACACAATACAATACACAATGAACACAATGATTACTGGAAAACAACACATTCATACCACGACATTGAAAACACATTGAAATAACATTTAAAATAACAGTTCGGACAAGATACTACCTGAAATACTGAGAGCAGAACACCTGAATTTTCTCGAGAACAGAACTGACTAGAACAGAAACTAGAATGACTGAATGCACTGCTAAAACAGTATGAAACTTACCGGTCTCATAAAGAGACACGTCAGGACCCGCATCCACCTAAGTGGACACTTCGTGTTGGATTTGCGTACCCAAACCCACGGACCAGAGACAAATTAATTGACCCTGTCTAGATACTACCCCAGCAACGGTACTCACCGGGCAGCAAGAACGGAAGGCCTCGGACTGGACTGGACTGCTACGACGACGGACTACGAACTTCGGACTTCAGTTACGGGTGGGCCTCCGGATACCTCGGACCTTGGACTCTCGGCTTGGGCTCTGGTCGGGACTCGCCGCGTTCCTCCACCGCCTCGTCTGGATGCTGGACCGCAACCTCCGTCTCCTCCGTGGGCCTGAGGGATACTTGAAGCAGAAATATCTGCACGTGCACGGTATGGTTCCGTCACGGCTGCAGAGGGTCAGGGGGCTTGCGTGGCTTCTCCGGCGCGTGGGGAAAGGGCAAGTCCCTATTCGGGCGCCATTATGTGGTAAATAAATAATTAAATACCTGTGCTATTTTTGACAAGATATACTAATAACAGATAGCTCAATAAATAAGAGTCAAGATTCGAGGTAGCTGGAGTTTGCAGGTTTTAATACAGGCATAAAGGACAGCAACAGGACAACCTGCACGGGAATAGGATGGCAGGGCCTGGCAGGGGGGCCCCGACAGCTGTCGGGCAGGATCTGGAATGAGCGCGCTAACTTTAATAACAGTGTACAACATATATATACTAAAACAATTGCATTGCAGTACATACAGTAGGCGTAGCAGTGGGCGGGGTTCGTAGCAGTCGCGAAAGATAAGGCAGAAAGTAGGTGTGACAAGAGGCGTATACATAGACATGTGATGTAAACGTAACAGAATATGTCATAAATGGGGCGGAAACATGGAGGGGGCTACCTAAGGAGCCGGGACCTCTGACCTAGAGGTGCGCGCAAGCTGGCAATGACGTGTTACTAGGAGGAACTGGGGGCTATGACTTCTGCACTAGAAGAGGAGACGAAAGTCTGGAGAGTCAGAGCGACATGTACCTAAACACTATCTAGTATCTGATGTTTAGAGAACATGTTGATAGAATCCAAAAGTTATCAGGGCAAAGGCTAACAGACTCTAAGACTGGTGCATGCATTATTCTACATGTAGTGCGAGTTGAGGAATATTAAATGACCATTAATACAGTATTTCTCTTACATGGAGACGTAAAGGCTAGACGATAACTGAAACTATTGATGCGATTCAGTAGCTTAGGAATGCAGAGAAGGAGAGCTGGACTGATAACTAGAATCATAACATACTCTTGGCAGACTGGCAGGCAGAGCCAGGCCGAGCCGGGCACTGTGAGGCAGGAAGTAAGTGAAGGGTCAGGGATACAGGTGGGGGCTGTATCGCTCCTCAGCGAGGGTTCAGGAGACAGGAGCTGAATCTGAGTCCGGGCCCTTTTGAGGCCTAGAAACGGGGACTTTTACTGAATTAACGTGCACACTGTAAAACGTGGCAACATAACTTTACATAGGCCTAATACTCGTAGCTTTCACGAGGACTGGAAACTGGCATACTAGAGTTGGACACAACTGGAATTGCGTCATTAATCAATCATAAGGGAATACATATGCATATTAATCATGCACATATAACACAAGGTGGGGAACACGTAGGGACACAGAACATGGCAAAATTTACTTTTCCACATTGGTCAGCCTTGGGATTTTTTGAGTAAGGCGTTGATCTTGGCGTGCTGCCAGCTCTCCGGGAAGGTCGCTGTTTCGAAGGAGATTTTGCTGTTTTTTTGGAGATGGGGTACGATGTGGAGCTGGCTTTGTTGCAGGTGTGGTGTGGGCATGGGTCTGACGGAGATTCAGAGTGGATGGTGTTCATGATTTTGATGGTGTCATCGTCTCTTATGTTGGTCCAGGAGAGCAGGGGATCGGTGCAGATGGTGGCCTTGGGGACGGAGGTCTCAGTGATTGTCGGGGTGGTCGTGACGTTGAAGCTGTTGTGGATGTCTGCGATCTTGCAGTGGAAGAAGGTGGCAAGGGAGTCGCACAGGTCGTGCGAAGGTGGAATGTCGTTGGTGTTGGAGCTTGGGTTGGAGAGTTTCTTGACGATGTTGAAGAGCTCTTTGCTGTTGTGTGCATTGTTGTCTAGGTGGTCTTTGAAGAAGGTTCTTTTGGCGGATCTGATGAGGTGGTGGTGTATGCGGGAGGCGTTCCTGCGGGCTGCGTAGTTGTCCGTTGTCAGTACACGGTGCCATTTCTTCTCTAGTTTTCTGCATGTTTTCTTGGAGGCCTGGAGGTCCTCATTGAACCAGCTGGCTTTCTAGCTGGTGTTTCTGTTGGAGGGTTTCTTGATTGGGTGAGGATGTTGGCGCAGTCGTTGTTCCACTGTCTGAGGTTGCGGACGGTGGTGTCAGGGTCCTTGTGGTCAGTGGGTGGGCTCCAGGCGAGGGTGGTGGTTAGTTGGTTCTCAGTGACTTTGCTTCAGCAACGGCGGGGGATTTGTTGGGTGCGGTGGTGTGTGGTGGGTTTCTGTAAGGTGAAGTGAATGCAGCGATGGTCCGTCCAGTGGAGTTCGGTGGTGTGGCTGAAGGAGATGTGGGAGCTTGCAGAGAAGATGGGGTCAAGCGCGTGGCCGGCGGAGTGGGTGGGTGTTGTGACGAGCTGCCTAAGTCCGAGGTTGGCGAGGTTGTCGATCAGGGTGGTGGAGTTGGTGTAGTTGTTGTTCTCGAGATGGAAGTTCAGGTGCCCGAGCAGGATGTAGTCTGTGGAGGCAAGGGCGTGTGTCCTGACGAAGTCGGTGATGGAGTCGCTGAACTGTGGCCGGGATCCCAGAGGTCTGTAGATGAGGGTTCCTCTGAGGGTGGTGTTGGGATTGGTGTGGATCTGGAACTGCAGGTGTTTGGCGGTGCTGAGGGTGTCGTCGGTGTTGGTCGAGACTCTGAGAGTGTTTCTGTGGACAATGGCAATTCCTCTTCCTTTTCCGTTGGTACGGTCCTTGCGGGTGATCTTGTAGCTGCCCAGGATCGCTATGGTGATGTCGGGTGCCAAGGAGGGGTTCAGCCAGGTCTCTGCCAGGAGGCGATGTCTGGGGAGGTTGATTTGAGTAGGTCCCAGAGTCCAACAGCGTGTTTGCTGGCAGAGCGGGTGTTGAGAAGGATGCTTCATCATCTGAATGATAGTTAAGCTCTTGCCCAAAAGCATGAAGAATAACCTTACCCTTAAAAGCTTTACCCAAAAGAGGTTTTTACATTCTTCTATTCTAAACACTGAATTTGCAGATAACCCAGGGTTGTTTGCAGATGCTTTAATAGTCATATAGCTAGAAGATCACATACTAGTAGAAAATACATTGGTGCACAAAAAGTGATTCCTAAATACATTAAGGGGTATATTTATGGGAATTTGGGGCAGGGCAGACCAGCAAGTCACCTTGCTGTGCTGCCCTGCATCAAATCAAAAGGGCAGGGCATTCCTGGTATTTCCTTCTGTGCTGGCGCAGTTTCAGGAGCCTAGCACCTATGCAAGCACCCTTGCACAATGTGCCTGCGTTGCATTCAGGATTGTTTTTGTGCAGGAAGGGGCACCTTCTTGCACACAAAAACTCCTGGAATGCTTTATCCTCTTACTATGTGTGTGCTGCGGAATGTAGCACACACATAGAAAGAGGAAAGAACTGGGAGAAATAAAGATATTTGTCCTCATTGCGCCTCCCCTAGTGATGCATAAGGTTTGACGCATCCCCAGTTTTATATTGTCTTGTAAATCTGGGGATGCGTCAAATTCCATGGATGTTGCATGGGAACCCCCACTACAATGCCCATGGAATGCCTCCCTAGAGCAGAGTAAGGTAACACAGCGATTTGTGCTGGCTTGCCTTCCTCCATATCTATGAAAGCCATTCAACGCCACGCAAATTGTCTTTGAGTAGTCCCATAAATATGACTGGGTAGTTTGAGCAGCCATTGTGTCACAAAAAGGGATGCAACTGTGGAGCATCGGGCTCCTACATATGCCCCTAAGTGTTTGGTATGGAACAGTGGGAGAGAATGATAGTTGGTATTAAAGATTATTATTATTCCATTATGATAAAACAAACCAAAAATTCATTGATTAAAATTGATAAATTGTAAAGGAAGCATAGAAACTAGAACGAAATCGAGGAGCTTAGAGCTAAGGAAATCAGAGCCTGATTCAATTGAGCCTTTCAAAATCAAACAGATTAGTGTAATGAAGAATGTTTTTAAGAAAGAAACAATTGGGTTGCAAAAAAAAGAGTGTTTACAGAAGAACAGTGGGCAAAAGGTTTCCAAGTATTAAGATATAACTAAGCACAGGCATTTTTGAATCATTGTCAAAGTGTAAATAATTCAAATCCTTGTGTGATAAATTGTTTTTCATGTTTGAAACAAAATTAAGGTGCCCTTACAATTTGAGGTGACAGAAACTAAACTGCCACAACTGATTTATAATGAGGGGTTGGTGTCCATGGCCCCATTGAGGCTCTCATGAATCTAATTAAACATTAACCATTAAATATTAAACTGCCTTCTGTGTTTCTTGGTTTACTATGATGTTACAATCCATTTAACAAATGACATTATTTCTCAGTCATGGCAAAATTCCATACTGTATATGTTTTTAAAAAAAGGGATTTATGTGTACTAAGAAATTAAAGACTCACTGTCATACTGGACGTTGGGAGTAAGCTGTTCATGGACATGCTGCTACTAAAAAAGGTACATGATAAAAAAAAATCTCTTACAGCAGGGGAAAATGGGTTTTAGGGCTGCATGTGAAATTACCAAGAAATGTTTGGTCCTTAATGTGTACAATAATAAAACTATTTGCCCATCTCTTTAACTATTCCTAAGTAGTTCATTGTTATGTTCAGCACATATTATCTGGAACGTTAGTTCAACCCCTATAGTCTTCAGCTTTGGATGTTTGTAAAATTATTGAGACTGGAACTGTGACAAGAAATATACCTAGCAAACACAAGGAGATGATGGACAGAGCACTGAAACTTTTCAGACACTCACCCCCAGTCACAGATTTGGGTTGAATCCATCAACGTTCTTTAGCTCAATTCGCCACCCCAGCTCAGACACAGCTATATGTAATTCAGTCTTGATCCTGTGCCTCATGGAACAGCCCAGCCCAAACTGCCATGCCATGTCTTCCCTGGACTGGAAACAAGCATCCTGGCACCAGTGTCGGGCTAAAAGCCCTCATCAGCCAGGCTAGCTTGAATCCAGTGGCAAAGTGAGCAAGAGACCCATATCTGGGCATACCGTGCCAACTTAGGGCAAACAAAGCAAACACAGGGAGATGATGGATGAAGCGCTGAAACTTTTCAGTCACTTACCCCCAGTCACAGATCTGGGTTGAATCCATAACCTTTCTTTAGCTCACTTTGTCACCCCAGTTCAGACACGGATATATGCAAATAAGTCCTGACTCTTTTTTTGCATTACCTGCTACAACACGCATCCTCATCCCAGTCATTACAAGTGAGGTGATGTTACCTAACACCAGGAAAAAAGCATGAGGATCCCAAAGCCAGCCACACCCACCGTGCTGGGTGCAATAAAATAGGCTGGCACTCCTGGCTCCTCCTGTCTTGTTCCCTACACTGGGACGAAGACAAGGGAGGTACCTGCTGTGATTGGGCCATTTTGGGGCTTAGCAACCCTCCTTTGCGAGGCATAGGAGGGGTTTTGCCTCCTCCATGGGAGTAGGGTAGCTGGGATTGAGGTAGGCTTGATCAAACGCTTAGAAGTGACCTGAAGCAGTTCCCCTTCTGTGTTGGGCTCAGAGAATGGCAACATGTCTCTTTCGCTCTTCGTCCTTGTGTGTGGGCAGAGGGAGTCTGATGTCACGACCGTGACGCGTTGCTGAGACTGTGCATGAGCAGTGAGGCTGATTTGGCCAGAGCATGTTTGGGTTTTCATTTCTGTCCCAGGGGATGAGCACACCTATTCCTGGTTATTTAAACACATAAAGGTAAGCAATTAATTGTATTCTTATGGTTTTAGGCAGCATTCTTCGGTTATTGGAAGTTTATTCCTGTGTATGGCTTGTTGGGCAGTCATGGGCAAATATGGAGAAATGAAAGTATACCTTCCTTCTCCTTACTTTTCACCATCATCTTCTCCTCCTCCTCCGAAGACCAGGAGACATTCTAGGCAGCATCAGAAGGAAAGAATTAGGAGAATAAGGGGCCCATTAGGATGTCGGGCGGATTGCCCCCGCCGGGTTGGCGGTAGCCACCGCCAGCCTGGCGGGGCAATCCGCCCGACATCCTCACTCGTTTTCCCCCCGCCATATTAGTATGACCGGGGGGACCTCAGCGGACGGAAAGACCGTCCACCGCTTTTCCGCCCCTGTCACCTTGCGGCCGGGGCGGAATAGGAATAATATGGTGGCGGTTTCTATCAGACACCGCCAGCCATATTACAATGGGCATTTTACAATGCATTTCTGTGGCAGCAATGCTGCCACGGAAAGGCATGCGGTCTTCACTCTGAGGGCCCCCTGCAGGCCCCCAGAGTGAAGGAGGGGTGGGGGCTGCACACGGGGGGTACCTGTGGGACCCCCCCCCACATTTGCATAAACAAAGCGGCAGGCACCGCGCGGTGCCTGCCGCTTTGTTTATGCAAATGCTGAAATGCATTTCTAGCATTTTGGCGGGCGGTGCTGAGAGCACCGCCCGCCACAATGCTAGAAATGCAGAATGTGCCCACCACTGTGGCGGGCACATCCTAATGCTCCCCACGGGACCCCCGCCCTTATGGCGGGTGGTTCCAATCACCGTCAGGATGGCTGGCGGGCAAAGTCCGCAAGCCATCCTAATGACCCCCCAAGTCTTCAGAGAGGTTACATCCTCTTCAGTACCAGGGAAAAAGGCTGCAGAGACTGTTCATGATTCTGATGACTTTGATTCGGTGTGCAGTCTAAATATCGAGTCATTTTTATCGATTGGACAGAATGTCGAATGAGTAATATCGAGATGGCAGTAATATCGAGGTAAGTAATATACAGGTATGTTTCATCAAATTTTTTATTTTAAATAAATATCGAAGTTAGAAATATCGAGTAGTTAATATCGACTGTTTAAAATATCGTTATTTTTTGTTAGTTAAAAATATCAAAACTTAACATATAGAGTGTTAGAATATCGAAAGTCAAAATATAGAGTGTAATAATATCGATGTTTGAAATATAGACTGTTAATAATGTCAAAAAAGTTAGGTGTTTGTAAAAAAAAAAATTCTGTTTCTTAATTTATAAAATTAAATATATATATTTTTTTATTTACATTTTTATAAATTTATAAAAAAATGTAAATATAAAAAAATGTATAATACATTTTAGAAGCGGGATTTGGGATTTTAGGGGAATAGGGTGGGGAGTGTTTTAAGATACATATATTTGAATTTTGAAATTTTTTTAATTTGATATTTTTTAATAAATTTTACGTTTTAGCGGTGGGTTGTAGTTTTTTAGGTGAATAGGGTGGGGAGTGTTTTAATAATGTGAATTTGAAAGAAATTGTATTTTTTTTTTTTTTTTTTTTATTTGTTAAATTTTTTTAATTATTTTTAAAAATGTATAATTAATTTTAGGAGCGGGATGTGGGTTTTTAGGGGAATAGGGTGGGGAGTGTTTTAAAAATGTGATTTTTAAATCTTTTTTAATTTTATATTTTATAAATGTTTTAAAAAAATGTATTATTTTAATAAAATGTATAATCAATTTTAGAAGTGGGATGTGTGTTTTTAGAGGAAATGGTTGGGGAGTGTGTTAAAGTATGGTTTTTTTTAAAAAAAATTAAAATTTTTATAAAAATTGAAATTTGTTTTTGAATTTGGTGTGTTATTTATGTTTTTAGGTGTGTAGGGTGTATATTTTCTTACATTTTGAAATGTAATTTTTAAAATGTATTTATTTTAAAAAACATATATATTATGAAATTTTAATTTTGGAAATGAGAATTTTAATTATACAAAAATATGTTTTAGGAAATATTTATTATAATTTTTTTTTCAATATGACATTTTGACATTTATTTTGGGGGTTTTGTGTTTTTTGTGTGTAATATTGTTTTTTTTTTAATTACATTTTTAAATTTATTTTTTACATTTAAAAAGTTAATTTATTTTTACGAAAATGTCAAAAATTCAAATGTCGAAATATACAAATTCATTTTACTGTCACCTTGCGGCCGGGGCGGAATAGGAATAATATGGTGGCGGTTTCTATCAGACACCGCCAGCCATATTACAATGGGCATTTTACAATGCATTTCTGTGGCAGCAATGCTGCCACGGAAAGGCATGCGGTCTTCACTCTGAGGGCCCCCTGCAGGCCCCCAGAGTGAAGGAGGGGTGGGGGCTGCACACGGGGGGTACCTGTGGGACCCCCCCCCACATTTGCATAAACAAAGCGGCAGGCACCGCGCGGTGCCTGCCGCTTTGTTTATGCAAATGCTGAAATGCATTTCTAGCATTTTGGCGGGCGGTGCTGAGAGCACCGCCCGCCACAATGCTAGAAATGCAGAATGTGCCCACCACTGTGGCGGGCACATCCTAATGCTCCCCACGGGACCCCCGCCCTTATGGCGGGTGGTCCCAATCACCGTCAGGATGGCTGGCGGGCAAAGTCCGCAAGCCATCCTAATGACCCCCCAAGTCTTCAGAGAGGTTACATCCTCTTCAGTACCAGGGAAAAAGGCTGCAGAGACTGTTCATGATTCTGATGACTTTGATTCGGTGTGCAGTCTAAATATCGAGTCATTTTTATCGATTGGACAGAATGTCGAATGAGTAATATCGAGATGGCAGTAATATCGAGGTAAGTAATATACAGGTATGTTTCATCAAATTTTTTATTTTAAATAAATATCGAAGTTAGAAATATCGAGTAGTTAATATCGACTGTTTAAAATATCGTTATTTTTTGTTAGTTAAAAATATCAAAACTTAACATATAGAGTGTTAGAATATCGAAAGTCAAAATATAGAGTGTAATAATATCGATGTTTGAAATATAGACTGTTAATAATGTCAAAAAAGTTAGGTGTTTGTAAAAAAAAAAATTCTGTTTCTTAATTTATAAAATTAAATATATATATTTTTTTATTTACATTTTTATAAATTTATAAAAAAATGTAAATATAAAAAAATGTATAATACATTTTAGAAGCGGGATTTGGGATTTTAGGGGAATAGGGTGGGGAGTGTTTTAAGATACATATATTTGAATTTTGAAATTTTTTTAATTTGATATTTTTTAATAAATTTTACGTTTTAGCGGTGGGTTGTAGTTTTTTAGGTGAATAGGGTGGGGAGTGTTTTAATAATGTGAATTTGAAAGAAATTGTATTTTTTATTTTTTATTTTTTATTTGTTAAATTTTTTTAATTATTTTTAAAAATGTATAATTAATTTTAGGAGCGGGATGTGGGTTTTTAGGGGAATAGGGTGGGGAGTGTTTTAAAAATGTGATTTTTAAATCTTTTTTAATTTTATATTTTATAAATGTTTTAAAAAAATGTATTATTTTAATAAAATGTATAATCAATTTTAGAAGTGGGATGTGTGTTTTTAGAGGAAATGGTTGGGGAGTGTGTTAAAGTATGGTTTTTTTTAAAAAAAATTAAAATTTTTATAAAAATTGAAATTTGTTTTTGAATTTGGTGTGTTATTTATGTTTTTAGGTGTGTAGGGTGTATATTTTCTTACATTTTGAAATGTAATTTTTAAAATGTATTTATTTTAAAAAACATATATATTATGAAATTTTAATTTTGGAAATGAGAATTTTAATTATACAAAAATATGTTTTAGGAAATATTTATTATAATTTTTTTTTCAATATGACATTTTGACATTTATTTTGGGGGTTTTGTGTTTTTTGTGTGTAATATTGTTTTTTTTTTAATTACATTTTTAAATTTATTTTTTACATTTAAAAAGTTAATTTATTTTTACGAAAATGTCAAAAATTCAAATGTCGAAATATACAAATTCATTTTACTGTCACCTTGCGGCCGGGGCGGAATAGGAATAATATGGTGGCGGTTTCTATCAGACACCGCCAGCCATATTACAATGGGCATTTTACAATGCATTTCTGTGGCAGCAATGCTGCCACGGAAAGGCATGCGGTCTTCACTCTGAGGGCCCCCTGCAGGCCCCCAGAGTGAAGGAGGGGTGGGGGCTGCACACGGGGGGTACCTGTGGGACCCCCCCCCACATTTGCATAAACAAAGCGGCAGGCACCGCGCGGTGCCTGCCGCTTTGTTTATGCAAATGCTGAAATGCATTTCTAGCATTTTGGCGGGCGGTGCTGAGAGCACCGCCCGCCACAATGCTAGAAATGCAGAATGTGCCCACCACTGTGGCGGGCACATCCTAATGCTCCCCACGGGACCCCCGCCCTTATGGCGGGTGGTCCCAATCACCGTCAGGATGGCTGGCGGGCAAAGTCCGCAAGCCATCCTAATGACCCCCCAAGTCTTCAGAGAGGTTACATCCTCTTCAGTACCAGGGAAAAAGGCTGCAGAGACTGTTCATGATTCTGATGACTTTGATTCGGTGTGCAGTCTAAATATCGAGTCATTTTTATCGATTGGACAGAATGTCGAATGAGTAATATCGAGATGGCAGTAATATCGAGGTAAGTAATATACAGGTATGTTTCATCAAATTTTTTATTTTAAATAAATATCGAAGTTAGAAATATCGAGTAGTTAATATCGACTGTTTAAAATATCGTTATTTTTTGTTAGTTAAAAATATCAAAACTTAACATATAGAGTGTTAGAATATCGAAAGTCAAAATATAGAGTGTAATAATATCGATGTTTGAAATATAGACTGTTAATAATGTCAAAAAAGTTAGGTGTTTGTAAAAAAAAAAATTCTGTTTCTTAATTTATAAAATTAAATATATATATTTTTTTATTTACATTTTTATAAATTTATAAAAAAATGTAAATATAAAAAAATGTATAATACATTTTAGAAGCGGGATTTGGGATTTTAGGGGAATAGGGTGGGGAGTGTTTTAAGATACATATATTTGAATTTTGAAATTTTTTTAATTTGATATTTTTTAATAAATTTTACGTTTTAGCGGTGGGTTGTAGTTTTTTAGGTGAATAGGGTGGGGAGTGTTTTAATAATGTGAATTTGAAAGAAATTGTATTTTTTATTTTTTATTTTTTATTTGTTAAATTTTTTTAATTATTTTTAAAAATGTATAATTAATTTTAGGAGCGGGATGTGGGTTTTTAGGGGAATAGGGTGGGGAGTGTTTTAAAAATGTGATTTTTAAATCTTTTTTAATTTTATATTTTATAAATGTTTTAAAAAAATGTATTATTTTAATAAAATGTATAATCAATTTTAGAAGTGGGATGTGTGTTTTTAGAGGAAATGGTTGGGGAGTGTGTTAAAGTATGGTTTTTTTTAAAAAAAATTAAAATTTTTATAAAAATTGAAATTTGTTTTTGAATTTGGTGTGTTATTTATGTTTTTAGGTGTGTAGGGTGTATATTTTCTTACATTTTGAAATGTAATTTTTAAAATGTATTTATTTTAAAAAACATATATATTATGAAATTTTAATTTTGGAAATGAGAATTTTAATTATACAAAAATATGTTTTAGGAAATATTTATTATAATTTTTTTTTCAATATGACATTTTGACATTTATTTTGGGGGTTTTGTGTTTTTTGTGTGTAATATTGTTTTTTTTTTAATTACATTTTTAAATTTATTTTTTACATTTAAAAAGTTAATTTATTTTTACGAAAATGTCAAAAATTCAAATGTCGAAATATACAAATTCATTTTACTGTCACCTTGCGGCCGGGGCGGAATAGGAATAATATGGTGGTGGTTTCTATCAGACACCGCCAGCCATATTACAATGGGCATTTTACAATGCATTTCTGTGGCAGCAATGCTGCCACGGAAAGGCATGCGGTCTTCACTCTGAGGGCCCCCTGCAGGCCCCCAGAGTGAAGGAGGGGTGGGGGCTGCACACGGGGGGTACCTGTGGGACCCCCCCCCCACATTTGCATAAACAAAGCGGCAGGCACCGCGCGGTGCCTGCCGCTTTGTTTATGCAAATGCTGAAATGCATTTCTAGCATTTTGGCGGGCGGTGCTGAGAGCACCGCCCGCCACAATGCTAGAAATGCAGAATGTGCCCACCACTGTGGCGGGCACATCCTAATGCTCCCCACGGGACCCCCGCCCTTATGGCGGGTGGTCCCAATCACCGTCAGGATGGCTGGCGGGCAAAGTCCGCAAGCCATCCTAATGACCCCCCAAGTCTTCAGAGAGGTTACATCCTCTTCAGTACCAGGGAAAAAGGCTGCAGAGACTGTTCATGATTCTGATGACTTTGATTCGGTGTGCAGTCTAAATATCGAGTCATTTTTATCGATTGGACAGAATGTCGAATGAGTAATATCGAGATGGCAGTAATATCGAGGTAAGTAATATACAGGTATGTTTCATCAAATTTTTTATTTTAAATAAATATCGAAGTTAGAAATATCGAGTAGTTAATATCGACTGTTTAAAATATCGTTATTTTTTGTTAGTTAAAAATATCAAAACTTAACATATAGAGTGTTAGAATATCGAAAGTCAAAATATAGAGTGTAATAATATCGATGTTTGAAATATAGACTGTTAATAATGTCAAAAAAGTTAGGTGTTTGTAAAAAAAAAAATTCTGTTTCTTAATTTATAAAATTAAATATATATATTTTTTTATTTACATTTTTATAAATTTATAAAAAAATGTAAATATAAAAAAATGTATAATACATTTTAGAAGCGGGATTTGGGATTTTAGGGGAATAGGGTGGGGAGTGTTTTAAGATACATATATTTGAATTTTGAAATTTTTTTAATTTGATATTTTTTAATAAATTTTACGTTTTAGCGGTGGGTTGTAGTTTTTTAGGTGAATAGGGTGGGGAGTGTTTTAATAATGTGAATTTGAAAGAAATTGTATTTTTTATTTTTTATTTTTTATTTGTTAAATTTTTTTAATTATTTTTAAAAATGTATAATTAATTTTAGGAGCGGGATGTGGGTTTTTAGGGGAATAGGGTGGGGAGTGTTTTAAAAATGTGATTTTTAAATCTTTTTTAATTTTATATTTTATAAATGTTTTAAAAAAATGTATTATTTTAATAAAATGTATAATCAATTTTAGAAGTGGGATGTGTGTTTTTAGAGGAAATGGTTGGGGAGTGTGTTAAAGTATGGTTTTTTTTAAAAAAAATTAAAATTTTTATAAAAATTGAAATTTGTTTTTGAATTTGGTGTGTTATTTATGTTTTTAGGTGTGTAGGGTGTATATTTTCTTACATTTTGAAATTTAATTTTTAAAATGTATTTATTTTAAAAAACATATATATTATGAAATTTTAATTTTGGAAATGAGAATTTTAATTATACAAAAATATGTTTTAGGAAATATTTATTATAATTTTTTTTTCAATATGACATTTTGACATTTATTTTGGGGGTTTTGTGTTTTTTGTGTGTAATATTGTTTTTTTTTTAATTACATTTTTAAATTTATTTTTTACATTTAAAAAGTTAATTTATTTTTACGAAAATGTCAAAAATTCAAATGTCGAAATATACAAATTCATTTTACTGTAAATGAAGTATTATGTTTTTAAATATTGTGCTATAATTTTGAATAATTTAACATATTTATTTTTTGGATAACTTTTGAGAAAAATAATGTTATTATGTATCTAAAATTTTAACAAATTTTACAATATTGTTAGAAATTAAGTAAATAGGTACAAAAAAATTAAAAATTATTACAACATTTTAGGAATATATTTAAAAATTATTCAAAAAAATTGAATAATGATACAAAATTAGAAAATTATTGTTAATATTTATATTTAATTGAGAATTTTGATTATGTTTATTATTTTAAAACATTTGTGATGTAAGAGGTAGGTATTATTTATGAAGGTTCAATATATGTGTTTATTGTTCTGCGCCTGCTCAGAGTATATTCTTGGTGGAGTTGGGAATAGTAATTTATATGGTTTTACTGTTTAGCAACTTTCTAGAGTATATCGTTTTTGGAGTGGAAATATTAATTTATATGTGTTTACTATGTAGTACCTTTACAGAGTTCATACTTGTTGGATTGGGAATAGTAATTTATATGGTTTTAGTGTCCAGCAGATTCCCTGCTTTTATACTTAGTGGAGTGGGAATAGTAAATTATATGGGTTGACTGTCCAGCACCCTCCCTGACTTTATACTTGGTGGAGTGGGAATAGTAAATTATATGGGTTTAGTGTCCAGCACCTTCCCTGAATTTATACTTGGTGGAGTGGGAATAGTAAATTATATGGGTTTAGTGTCCAGCACCTTCCCTGAGTTTATACTTGGTTGATTGGGAATTGTAAATTATATGGGTTGACTGTCCAGCACTTTCCCTGACTTTATACTTGGTTGAGTGGGAATAGTAAATTATATGGGTCTAGTGTCCAGCACCTTCCCTGACCGTATACTTGGTGGAGTGGGAATAGTAAATTATATGGGTTGACTGTCCAGCACCTTCCCTGACTTTATACTTGGTGGAGTGGGAATAGTAAATTATATGGGTTTAGTGTACAGCACCTTTCCTGAATTTATACTTGGTGGAGTGGGAATAGTATATTATATGGGTTTAGTGTCCAGCACCTTCCCTGATTTTATACTAGGTGGAGTGGGAATAGTAATTCATATGGGTTGACTGTCCAGCATTTTGTAAGAGTATATAAAATGATATTTTCATTATTTAAATAGATATTATACAGTAACATTTATATAAAAGTGTTAATTAATCATTATAATTGACAGTAAGTGAAATTAAATTAATCAGACTCAAAGCATGTTTTAAAGATTTTATTATGTTCAAAAGATGGTAATAAAATGAGAAAATAATGTTATTGACATTTTTCAATGTTAAGTACACATTTTTATTTTGATGATAAATAGTTTAATAACATATTTACATTACAGTTGTATATTGGTGAAAACAAATTGTATTGTAAACACATTTTTAATACAATCATTTTTAAAAAAAGTAACATTTATTCAGTGTACATTTGTTTATTTCACATTTATTATTGTAAAAATAAAGATTTATTTTGTAAGTCATATAGAACACTTTTTTTAAATAATTTTATAATACAGTGTTTGTATATTTACACATTTTGTTAAGAAAACATTTTTATATATATATAAGCAAAAAAAAGTAGGTATTGTTGACATTGATATATCATTTACAATTGTATTTTTTGGAAGAAATTATTATTAATAATACATAAAATATTAATAATAATAATTTTTACTGAGGTAAAGAATTATTACACAGGTAAGGTTTTTAGGTACATTATTTGTACATATAAAGAGTAAATAATATTAACATGTATTACAGTATTTCATATTCATACAGTCATGTAAGTATTTTTTATTAAAGTAAATATTTGTTTAATTAATATAAAGTAATTGAAAATAACATATAGGACATTGTAAATAAATTTTATAACATTCTTACATTTTTTTTAATTAAAAAAACTACAACAGTTAGATAATATTGACTGAAACATGTATTAAATAATTTTAGAAGGTTATTTAATGTTAATATGAATGGGACTATTTGTTTGTTAGGGACTATTTTGTTACCACGTTATGTTATTTTGGGTCATTTCGAAGTGGAAGAGCTCGCGTTTGGAGGCTGCTTCACGTGTGGAAGGGTAAGTTTAATTTTAAGTATTTTATTTAAGTTAGATATCATGGGGTCCATTAGGATGGCGGACGGATGCAATCCGTCCACCATGCTTGCCCGTCCGCCATCTTTCTTCCCCCGCCATATTACAATGGCGGGTGGGACCGTGGTGGAGGGGAAGACCGTCCGCTGCTTTTCCGCCGCGGTCGCCTTGTGACCGAGGCGGAAAAGGCCTGATATGGTGGTGGTGTCTATCAGACACCGCCAGACATATTAGGATGACCTGGGAGGAATGCCTTTCCGTGGCGGCAATGCCGCCACAAAAAGACATACGATTCCTGCTTTGGGGGCCCGTTGCTGGCCCCCAGGGTGAAGGGGGGAGTGAGTGGTGCACATGGGGGGTACCTATGGTACCCCCCTGCGTTTCACAGCACAACATGGCAGGCACCGCGTGGTGCCTGTCATGTTGTGCTGTGAAACGCACAACAACCATTTTTCACATTGCGGTGGCCGGTGCTTTAAGCACCGTCCGCCGCAATGTTAAAAATGCGGGATGCACTCGCCACTGTGGCGGGTGCATCCTAATTGGGGACACGGTTCCTCTGCCCTTGTGGCGGACGGTACCTGCCCCCGACAGGATGGCGGACGGACTTTGTCCGTCCGCCATCCTAATGGACCCCATAGTTTGAGTGCTTGTGGAGTGTGTATAGGTTTTCTAGTGTTGGGTAGTTGTAGGATGTGGTTGTTTTAGGCGGTAGTTACGGTTTTCGTTTTGTTTCCAGTTTACTTGTTTTTGGCGTACTATGTTGAGGTAGGAATAGGGTTATAAATGTAAATTAAATGATATGTTTAATAATGTTTGAAAATGTATGTTGGGGTGCATTGGGTGTGGGTGGGTATGGTTTTTTTCTATTTTTCAGGTACTTCGCATGGATGTCGTTTTTGGGAGAAGATTGCGTTTTCTTTTAGTAAGAAGTGGTGATGGTATGGTGATGGGATGGTACACCAAAGCGCAGGGAGTCTCTATACTTATAGAGTCTCTTTATCCAATAGAATTATTATTAGAGAAAACTAGATCTAGGAACGGAAAAGGAGGTGGTTTGCAAGCCAGAAATCAAGACAGCTTGATCTCAGCTCTTCGTTAGCACCAGGTCCATCGAGACCTTTGCTCAAGTAAAGTTGATTTGTAACCGCTGACACGGTTCACATCCTTTCCAGTGTATTTTCTACTGGAACACCAGTTGCTCGAGGCAATTTTAGACATATATGCTACCTTACCTCGCCTCTCAGCAACCAATGCTGCTGCGGTCCTCCTAGTGTTACAGCAAACAAATGATGGACGGAATGCTGACAATGCAAACATTCTCCCCCAGTCAAAAGATCCTAGTTAAATCGATTGTTCTTTTGCCCACAAAGCCACCCCATTTTGGACCCAGCCATATGCAAATCAGTCTTGCCCCTGTGCCCATGGGAACAGTCTATACCGAACTCCCAGACCAGGACCTCCCTAGACCAAAAACAAGCATCCTGGGACTGGTTTCAGGGTATGTCACCTTTTTTCAGCCAGGCTAGCTTGAATCCAGTGGCACCGTGAGCAAGGGACCCACGCCTGGGCATACCCATCCCACTTAGGGCGAAAAGTGTTACAGCAAACAAATGATCGACAGAAGGCTGAAAATGCAAACATTCTCACCCAGTCAAAAGATCTGGGTTAAATCCATTGTTCTTTTCCCCACTACGCCACCCCAGTTTGGACCCAGGCAGCCATATGCAAATCAGTCTTGACCCTGACCCCACGGGAAAAGTCCAGACAGAATTGCCAAACCAGGTCCTCCCAAGACCAAAAACAAGCAACCTCGGACCGGTTTCAGGAATGTCATCCTTCTTCAGCCAGGTTAGCTTGACTCCAGTGGCACAGTGAGCAAGGGACCCACGTCTGGGCATACCCATCCCACTTAGGGTGAAAAGTATTACAGCAAACATATGATGGATGGAATGCTGACAATGCAAACATTCTCCCCCAGTCAAAAGATCTGGGTTAAATCCAACTAATCTTGGTGATTCTATACTGACCTCAGAGGCCTTAATTTATGCTCCTGAATTTCCTCGCACTTCTGTCTGTCTACTCCCCTCACCACCCCACCGCATCCAATCTCCTAGCAAATGTTCTCTACTCTTCTCTGGTGTAGGTTATTCAGAGTTCCAGAAGGTCCTCCGCTCAAAGTCCTACTCTAAACACTAAAAATCCTTTGACACATTCAGCTCCTCTCATAATCTGTCTGCACAACTCAATGCCTTTCACTTTATCAAGATTTGAATATTTACAAGATGAGCGATGACTGCCAGCCCCATTAATGGCACCCAAGCCGGGTGAGTGGGGCTCGCCTTCAGGATCCTCCTACTTTGTTCCAGGTGTGATGTAACATCTTCTCCCTTGTAATGACTGTGACAAGGACTAGATGGACTAAGGGTAATTAAGATTACTGGTAAGTAACCAGGGCATTATTTGTTGTTTCATACTGTGGAGTCATACCTTACAGGACAATTTTGTCTGCATACATAATTACTGGTAGCGGACAAGCACCTCGTGAATACTCCATTAATGTACAGGGAAAATAAAGGAGAAGCAAGTATACATCCATGTTTGAGATTGTGTTCCGTGGTAAATTTCGTGGGATATTCTCGACTAGAACCTGCTAAAACTTGCACAGAAGGAATGGTTTGAACTGCAGTAATAAGTTTCAGAATTCTATGCTTGTAACTTCAAAGTAAATTCTGGTCTACTTTATCAATAGCACTTGTACAATCGATGAAGTAAGAATAGATGTTAGTCTTCCACCTCATATAATGTTCCACCATTTGTCTTAATACAACTGTATTATCCACGGTGCTACACATAATGTGAAATCCAGCTTGTTATATTGATATCAACTCCTCTTTTTCAACCCAGGCTTAGAGGTCCTGCACATGAACAATCATTCCATGCAACGCAGGCACCCTTGTACTATAGTGCAAGGGGGCCTGCATTGGCGCTAGGCAGATAATTTGTATTGCCAGCACTAGGGAAGACTCAGTGGTGCACAGTATTGTTGTAAATACGGTGGATCCCTGCTTTTCAGAAATGTCAGAGCACGGCACTGCCTAATTTGGCACAGCTTTGTGCACCGACATTTCATTGTAAATATGCCCCATAGATGTCTTGTTTCAGTTCAAGCATCTATCTCCCCCCCCCCAATTCTGCCTAAAAATGTAAAGAGATTCAGAAATATGGGTGAGTAAACTGCAGAAGGGGCTCCCTTTGAAAGATAAGCTAGCACAGGATTAAAACTCTAATATTGTTTCCAATATACTGTTAGTCAGATTCCCCATTGCCATTAAATTACATAAACACATATACCACAAATTGATAGGGATGGTATCTACACTTTTCCAGTACAACGTTATTGTAGTTTTTGCTGCCGTTATTTTCTTTTGTTAATGAATTTTTTCAGACCATGGCATGTATGACGTGTGCAATTTTTCTTTCAGACCTGCTACGTTGGGTGGGAAATGTTTGTACTTGATTCGAGGTGGGAAGTGGAGCTGGGCCAGATTCAAGATAACCCTAGGTGCCCAGCAATTAACTTTGATACTCTGGCACACCACTCATTGATCAAATCAGACAATGCTAGTCAGCTTCAAAATACATGTAATGTGGCCTGATTGTGTTCATCCAACACACAAAAAGCAAAAATTAGGAGAAATAAAAGTATTTCTCTCGTTTCCCCATTCTAACGCCTGCTCTTGCATGGCATTAGTTTTTGATGCTGCCTCAGATTCACACCTCCTTGTAAATCTGGGGCAACATCAAAAAGCAATGGGTGTTGCAGTGGAACACCCACAGCAACACTTATTGCTTGTCCTTTTCATGCTAAGTGATGCGTGTAAAGGGGCCGTATTTACAAGGCAGCGGTAAGCCACAAAAAGGGCTTAACAATGCTTTGTAAATATGGAGATGGGCATAGCACCAACAGAACATGCTCAAAGTTATGTTCTGGTGGTGCTATCCCCTTATAAATATACCCCTGATGTTGCCCCATTTGCTCAATATGGAAGGCTTTCCTGTTCAGAATGGCTTGTAAGGTTTGGTATGGACTTGACATTGTACATATTTTGCTGATGTGGTTAGCAGTGGGCTTAGTCCTGTTGGGCTTTTGTTCAAATTTGTTTCCGTAAACTCTTTTTCTTGTTTATTCTAAGTTTATTCACTTTTTTCATTTTGGAAATGTCCCACTAGTATCAGACTGGGAATGATGTAACTGGATGGGCTTGCATGGAGGTAGATTTCAGTAAATTGGCACGTTTCCTCTTCTAAAGCTAGCATCACCATCCCTATGTAAGACTTTGACTGATGATGATAATAGAAAAGGTAAACAAAGTAAGTTCTGTATCCGCAAATTGCAGAGTTGTGTGACAAGGGGATCCCCTAGGCAAATGAGTGACAGCTATTGGGCCGAAATGACAAAATGTATAGGTCTTCCAATGGAGGTCATGTGATATAGATAAAGGAGTTACACAGGTGCTCTGTCTAAGATCATGGAGAGAGGGTGAAGACGACCTTCAGATTGATACAAGAAAGCACACGTTGAAGCTGTGCAATCAACATCAACGGGCTCTGAACTTCAAAGGTGGACACTTCGGGGTCCATTAGGATGGCGGGCGGAAAACCACACCGCCCGCCATGGAGGCGGAAAACAACCGCCCGCCATGGAGGCGGATCAACCGGCGGACAAATTAGGATAGACCGCCACTACAGACCGACCGCGGCGGTAGCGGTGAAAATGAAACTGCCCGACGTGTGCGGTGATGCCAAAACTCCGACCGCGGTGGTCGGAAAAGCAGCGGAAAATACAAAACCGCCCACAGGGAAAGCGGAGACACCGCACGGGAAATTACGATATCCCTGAGGGTGGCGCGGCCGGAACCGCAGACACCGACTGCCGCGGTCGCAGCCAGGATTATATGGGAGAAATGGCGGACAAGCAGCAGCAAAGTCACCGCAGCGGACGAACATGAAATACATGGCGGTCGATGTGAAAGCACCGCAGTGATGCCAAATACTGCATAAACAAAGTAGCCCTGCCCCCAATAGATACAACACACACACACAGATACATAAATGACTCAAACAAATATACAAAACAACATAACCACACCCACAACACACCTGACAACCGCAATCCAATTGGACACACCCACACAGCTGAGTACAAAGCCACCCCCTCCACTCACCACAATCCTTTGCATCTTTCCAGAACAGAAGGCCACACACCACTAAGCATGGGCGGATTTTGCGAATCTGGCGTTCGCGAATGTGCGTATTTACGGATTCGCAATCTGCAAAATCCGCGAACTCTCGCGAATTTGCGGATTATTTTTTTTTTGTGTTCGCAAGGGTTTCTGCCATTTCGCGAGGATTTTGTACCAGTTCGCAATTGCGAACTTACTTGTCGGCTCGCAACGGCCGCGACTATGTTGTTTCTACGTCTGGTTCATCATCACAGGTTCAAAGCACCCTCTGTTTCACCACTGCCACCCTCTGGTACACCCTTGCCACCCTCTGGTACATCACTGCCACCCTCTGGTTTGCTTATCACTGTAGATTATGGTGGTGAAAACAAGCAAGCACACCTGCCCTGCTTCAACTGACATGAATTAATTTGGGGTTGATTAATGTGTCACTGAATTTAAACTGCCAGTCTGGCACCTGCTTCCTTATCTGTAATTTGCTTTCTGTTGCAGTGCAATTTTTTTTCACAGGACCTTTGTGGCCTACTTGTAGCTATTCTATGAGCCTGCTGTGAGGGTCAGAGCAGGGTCATAGAATAGTTGCAAATAGGCAACTGAACTCTGGAGGGGCTCCTCAGGAAGCACTAGAGGGAATGGTTACAAATGTTAAGATTGAACTTTTGCACCTGCTGAGTGCTTTCAGTTTTGCAAAAATCGTTTTTCTGCAATTTCGTGCGATTCACGGGGCGCGAATTCGTGCGAGATCGATTTCGGAGGCCGCGAATTCGTGCGAACTTACCCACGCGGTCATGAACGGGCGTGGCCATCGTGTTTCTCATTCATTGCTATGGTTCTGGGCATGCTTTCTGTATCCTCTCTGAATCTCTGCCATCCTTTGCTTGTTTGAAGTTTTTTTTATCTATTTTACTTATTATCTATCCCTCTATTTTTCTAGCTCTATATTTTTGTGTTTTCTGCTACTTTTGGTTAATTTTAAACTACTTTTTTAAACTCTTTTCTTTTCTTCTTCCCTATTCTATTTCTTCTTTATTATTTTGCTTCCTTTCTGCCCAGACCATGGTAAAGGGAGCCGGGAAGCATCCCGAGAAGGGGAAGGGTCCCGCACCCCGTGCCCGGCTCCCGTGCGGGTGTTTGAGGGGGGAGAATGTCCAAACCCGGGAGATCTTTAGCGCGGAGGAGGTGGGCGCACTAGTTTTTTATGTTCAGCGCCGCCTCCCCAGGACCATCATGGCAGGCGGCAGGATCGCTAGCGGGTACGGGATCCGGGAGCACCGGAAGCGGTGGGAGAAGGTGTGCCGGGCCATGTACCAACACTCTCGGGTCCGGCGCACCTACAACCAGGTCATCCACCGTTGGACGGATATCCTGGACCGGGAACGCGATCTGCTGGACCTGCTCGGCCTTGAGATCCCCGGGCTTGGTGAGTAGTAGCTATTTCTTTACTACTCTGTTTTCTCCTGCTCTGTGTGTTATTATCTTGCACATTTTTGTTTTTTACCAAGAGCAATAATGCTGCTGATTACATTGTAGGTAAATTATATTTCAAAATCTTCTGTGCATTTTAGGTGCACTGCTCTCCTTCTCAGAAGCGCTGCTACTATGCTTATTTGTTTTCGATTTTGTGTTCATTTCATTGGCCTGTGAAATTATGCATGAGTGTAGTTTAAAGAACTGCGTAATGCTAGACACTAAGGGTCAGATTTTTAATTACCAGCGCATCCCTGCAAAGTAGCAGGGATGCGCCAGTAATTGTGCGCCACGCCACCACCACCCATGGTGCGCCGTATTTACAATGCGACGCACCATGTGCCCGAAACGTCACCAAAGCGTTACACTTCTGTGCCGTAAAGGCGGCGCATTGCTGGAGTTGCGTCGCAACGATGGTGCAGCTCCAGCAATGCTCTGGGGTGCCCTATCTCCCCAATGCTGCGTCAAGCCGTACGTCTGCTTCAAGCAGGCGCAGGGTTTGAGTCACGCATCATTGTCCTCAAAGTGACTGATTGAAATCTTGTAGATGTCCCTCGGCCACTTTTAGGATGCGTTCCTGCGCAGGAACGCCCTCCCTTGCGCCGGAACGCCCCCTGATGGCGCAGGGCTTTACAACGTGATGCATCTCCCATATGCGTCACGTTGTTAATATACGCCGCACCATGGCGCCTCTTTTGTTCTGCCGCTGCATCACAAAAGTCACGCAACAATGGAGCAAAAGAGACGCAAGGGGCTTCTAAATCAGCCCCTACAGACTCAAGTCCAGTCCTTCATTTGTACACATGGTGATAAGAAGAAATAGTGGTGGTGGATTGATAGTTTGAGTATTCACTGATCTGCAATCACGATGGACTTTGTCTGTGACTTCGCGTGCTGCGGACTGCTGCCTGCCAGTCCTAGGCGAACCTTTTTAGTAGTTTGTTTAGTGAGTTACATAAGAACTTTCCAAGTCGACGGTCCGCAAATCAAGCAATACTAATAACGTAGTAGACAACATGAGATCGTTCAATATATCCCGTGGAATAGTTGTCTATTTGCTATTTCGCCAAAATATTTTGTTATTGTTCTTTTGAAATGTTTGATTTGGTTGACAACAATCATCCATGTTTTCGGGTCTTTCTTTCTTTCATGTTGTACATCAGCTCCCCCCAGGGGCAAGAGGACAGAGGAGGAGGTGGTTGCTGCTGTTGTAGAAGGCCAGGAGGATCGGCCAGGCGAGGGCTCCTTTGCTGGCCCCAGTAAGTTTTCATTTTAATATAGAGTACCTATTTTTTCCTAGCGTTCCTCATTCGATTTTTTCTAAATCGTCTTTGATCTTCTTGTAGACTGTATCTAAATTCTTATCCTGCCTCGACTATGACTCCCTGTGGTATTACTAGATTATTCTTATTAGTCTGTCTATGTAGCTACCTAAGATTGCACATTTGGCAATTCCATTGGACTCCCATTCTAGTCAGCAATAGCTGTATGCACTGAGCCTTCCCTGGAAAAAGGAACATTTTTACTTTAGATTAGACAGTCACAAATTATTACATTGTTTTCTGTTTTTTTCACATTTCTTTATTCTTAGACCAAATATTATATAGTAGTGAGTGGTGTATTCTAACAATCTTAAATGTACTTTGTAGGTGGAACATCTGGTGGCGGGGCCAGCGCGAAGGTGGTGGTGGTGGTGGATGATGACGAGGAGGACAACACTTCTGGGGAGGAGGCGGTGCAAGTGCCCGACGACACCAATGTGCCTGTGAGGGTGCACACGGTGGTGGCGGGCAGAGGTAAGCTATATATTCCTTACTTATTGAGATTGAAGACTGCAGAGTGTGCATTCTGCACGGGTGTATTATAAATAAACCAGGTAGTAGCCTCCTCTAAATGTACTTCGACTTAGCTGTGAAGTTTTTGGCAAGAAGAATGCCAATCAGATCTGAGATTAACTTGATGGATGGGATGAACGAAAAGCGAAAGAAGGGTGTAAGTAAGTGTGGAAGGACGAGAAATTTAATGATGACTGGCAAAGAAGAATGATATGTGTTTGCTTGGTCCCCGAGGTGGCTGAGAAGGAAAGAATATGGTATGGTGCATGGCTGGGTGAATGATGAAGCAAGAATGGGTGGAAGGAGAACAGCCTTGGTGGGTGAAACAGAAATTGTATGTGTGCATATACTTTGAATGGATGGATGACTGGATCATGGTACTATCTGACTCTTAGATAGCATATGTGTATCTAGAGAGAGTAAGTAGACGGTCACTGGATGAACTAAGTGTTACTTTGAAGAGCATGTAACACCGCACCCGCACGTCCAGTGTAGGAAAGGCAAGGAAAAGAAGTTGTAATTTTGTCCAAATACTACCATGAATAGTAGCAGTAGTTTGTATTGCAACTGCAAGCACAGCATATATCCGGTTATTACGGTGGACCCTCCCTACCTCTCTTAATAATTTTAGTTTAGTAGTAGTACGTCATTCATGTGTGGGTGTATCACTGTTCACTCAATAAAAAGCAAAGCACCTAAAGTCATCCCATATGTAATCAAATATACATCCCATGTGAAGTGATAGATAATAAGATTATTTAGCTTCTTCTTTTTCCTTTTCTAGTACTCATTTGCACTGTAGGGTGAAAGTTAAATTAATTAAGCAGTAGCCCTTTTAACAGAGTATTCTCAGTGCCACCTGTAATGGAAAAATATGAGCTTCACCACCTGCATGTACTGTACCGGTACAGTAACGCAAGTCTGTCTCACTCATCATGGTGTGCGTCTGTTTTTCTCGGGTGCAAGTTCACTGCGCTGGCATTATGCCGGCTTGCAGAAGATAACGTACCAATTTTCCTAAACAAGAGAGAAGAAGAAGAAGAAGACTGGTGTACTGTCATAGTCGACTGTAATGGAAGTCCATAATGCTCGTAGAATTTGTTCCTTAAACTCACACTAATGTTAGAGCAAGGATGAAGAAGTGGGAGGTTAGATAGATACTGGCCTCAACAGTTATGTACTGTGCTTTCAAGTTGCTAGTTGTACTGTGACACAACTTTCTGCTCAATCATTTTGTGTTAATCTTAAGAGCATTGGTTACAGTCTTTCTTTCTTTATATAGTTGCTCCTTCCAAATCCAAAAAACCATCAAGGAAGGAGCAGGCTCGAATGGCCCGGCAACGGAGGCTGGATGCCACTGTCGCAGAATATCTGCGGCTGCTGGCCCTGGAGGAGGAGGAGGACACGCAGTCTACTACTACATCTACTGCGACAGCTGCATCCTCTTCCGGGCCCACACAGGCTGCCAGCCAGCGCAGTGCTCCAGCGGTACGGAGCCGGGCTACCAAAGCCAACCACCACCGCCGAGCAGCAAAGACATCAGCTGCCCCCCACTGGAGTTGCAAGGCACGCCAGCGCCGCTTATCCCTCAGAGTGTCCTACCTGGAGCAGGAGGTCTCAACTTATAAGAACTTGGTGGAGGGCCTCCGCTCCAACCATGCCACCCTCCGCAAGGAGTATGATGATGCCCTGGCCGCTACAGTGAACAGCATCCTCCCGTAGTGTCCCTTGCCCCTTTTTTAGAGACTTTTGGGGGGTGGGATTTGGGAGTTGGGTTCTTTTTGGGACTTTTGAAAGACAATCGTTGGGGTTAGGGAGGGTCTTGAGGGAGATTATTTTGTTAGGGCTATACAAATATACTTTTTGAAACTTTATCTGAGCATACCTGTTTTTTACTGCTTTTGAGTCTGGTGGGTGGGGGGTTTAACAGTAAGTTTGTTTTCCTGAAACTAAAGTCTGTGTCATTTTCTTCCTTTAAGTGTAAATGGCTAAATGTTTTCAACACTAAGTGCCTCTCACAGAGTAAGTGATCCCACCTTTCCCACCATAGATTTTCTTCAAATCACTTGCAACCAAAATTACACATTCCCACGAGTGCTCTAAGACCCCAGAACTCAGTTGCAAAAATCAAGAACACCCCGACACTAAGGGTGGGCGTAGTGGGCGTAGTGGGACTTCGGGAAGCTACGCAAAGTGGGCAAAACACTACGCCCACCCACGCACTTCGCGTAGCCCCACTACGTGCCACCCGCCTCACTCCCGCCCTCCCTAAATGCTTACAATAATTTATGAAAAAAATTTAAAACCATTTACCTTGTCCTGCCGCGTCCCCGGGGCTTCCGCTCGTCATTGCGCCGCCGGCGCGCGCGTCCTGGATGCTAATGCGCATGCGCGGCCGGCCGCGCATGCTCATTTCTCACGAGAAATCCATCCAGGACGCGCGCGCCGGCGGCGCAATGACGAGCGGGAGCCCCGGGAACGCGGCAGGACAAGGTAAGTGGTTTTATAGTTATTTCATAAATTATTGTAAGCATTTAGGGAGGGCGGGAGGGAGGCGGGTGGCGGGCAACTTCGCTACGCCCACAAAGTGGGCGTAGTGTTGCCTGCTTCGCCTACTTTGCAAAGGGCGAAGTAGGCAACACTACGCCCACTCTGTGGGCGTAGCAAAGTTGCCCGCCCACCCTTACCCGAAACACATTCAATCCTGCTGCTAGGGCTAACCCTACCGAACCCTAAGTTACAAAAAGTGACAAAAGGCTTTCCCGCATGGATGTTGTCCAAACCAGTTTTATCCGGTATTAGACCTTCCCTGCAAAGGCCCCAGAGCCGTCAACCCAGGCGAAAAAAAGTGGAAGACCCCCAAACAGCCAAAAAGCAAAAGTACAAAAATTGGGACTTAGTCACTTTCATGAAAATTTCCAAAATCACTCAGCGCGCGCTCTGCAGCTAGGCCCTAACTCCCCTCTGCCTCCATGGATTCCCTTCAAACCTCTTGAAATGAAAAGTATCCATACCCAGCAGTGCTCCCAGACCCCGAAACCCACCCACAAACACCAGGAAGCCCCCAAACAGGCCCCCGAAAACGCTACATTGAGCGAAAAGTCAGAAGATGCAAAAACTTTTCCCTCATGGATGTTGTCCACACCAGTTTTATCCGGTATTAGACCTTCCCAGCTATGGCCCCAGAGCCGTCAACCCAGGCGAAAACAAGTGGAAGACCCCCAAACAGCCAAATAGCAAAAGTACAAAAATTGGGACTTAGTCACTTTCCTGAAAATTTCCAAAATCACTCAGCGCGCGCTCTGCAGCTAGGCCCTAACTCCCCTCTGCCTCCATGGATTCCCTTCAAACATCTTGCAATGAAAAGTATCCATACCCAGCAGTGCTCCCAGACCCCGAAACCCACCCACAAACACCAGGAAACCCCCCAAACAGGCCCCCGAAAACGCTACATTGGCTCATTTTCAGTGCTCGGTGTCAGGGAAGAAGAGTTCGTCCTCATACTCTGCAAATTCAGGCAGGAGTAGGTCAGTGTCACCTAACACAGAAGAAATTCCCTCATCTACGTTGCTGTCCGCCTCGTCTTCTTCCGTCGTGCGATCTGGTACTTTGAAATCTGGTGGTATGAGGTGCTCATTCATCTTGATCATTGTCAACCTCTCCACATTTTTGGGCGAGAGGCGGGTCCGTTTGCAAGTTACAATGCCACCAGCAGCACTGAAAACACGTTCAGAAGACACGCTTGCGAGTGGGCAAGACAAGTAATGTATAGCCAGGTTGGTGATCTCTGGCCACAATTCTTTTTTCCCATGCCAATACGCCAATGGGTCAGCATTAACATAGACCTCTGTTGAGTCATTCAGATAGTCCTGCACCATCGACTCAAAGTTCTCCACGGTTCCTCCACTTTGCTGAATTTTTGCTCGGACCTTTTGAGAACCAAACCCAAGCTCAGCTAGCCAATCTTCTTCACTATCATCACCCGATATTTCTGTTGTGTCTGGTGCAGATGATGCGGTTGCTGGTGTCTTTAACGGCTGAGAGGTCACTTCTGCCACAGCCACAGGTGCAGAAGTGGAGTCTTTTGACTGGGGATGGCCTGCTGATGCTGATGTACTGCCTTTTCCTTCAATTTGCTTCCGTTCTCTTTCAAACCTCATGGCTGACAAGGCTAGCCAACGTTTGTACTTTGTAACATCTTCATCACTAAAAGGAAATAATGACCTGCCTGCCAGCGCCTTTTTGTAGCGTGGATGCAGAATAGTAGCACAAATGTAATGCTGTTCTGAGTGGATCTTTTGAAGACGTTCATCGCCAAGTAGGCGCTCTAATAATTTCTCTGTCAAAACAAAAGCTTCTTGCTTTTCTTCATCTTTTTGAAACTTAGAAGACACCGCCTTCAGTTTGTGCTCCAGCATGCGCAACAATGGGATAGCTTTTCCCAAATTACAGTCCTCCCTGCTGACTGCACGCGTGAAGACCTGAAAAGGACGAAGCATGTCTGTCAGGCTTTTAACTAGCTCCCATTCCGCCGCATTTAACCTCAGGTCCTTCACAGCTATACCCAGTGTTAAGAAATACTGATTGAGTACCGTAAACTGCTCATACAGACGCTCAAGCATGTAGAAGGTTGAGTTCCAACGTGTTGGCACCTCCTGGATGAGTGCTTTCACTGGCATTCGACGTTCATGTAGCAGGTTGCACATTTTTCGGCAGGTGACCACTAACTGGCATGCTGGACTGTCTTTATTCAAGAATTTTTTAACAACCAGGTTTATACAGTGCGCCAAACACGGCACTCTGAAATAGTCACCCAGATCCATGGCCTTAACTACATTGGCGCCATTATCCGTGGAAACATAACCAATGCCGCGTTTTTTTGGGGACAGCCAGTGAAAGACCTTTGTGTTGAACTCATTCAAAATGTTTTGTGCTGTATGACGTTGCTCCAAGCCAAACATGGCTAGCGTTGCATGTTTCCGAGCAGCTTTAAAAACTTGGTCCAGGTCAACACCTGCGTTTAGCTTTGCTTTAACCCCTGAAAAAGAGACCCAGTGTGCAGTGATGCACATGTAATCAGTGCCTGAGCCACTGGTCCACATGTCTGTTGTCAGATGTATAGTGTGAACAGCACACTTCTGCAAAGCTGCCCCAATCACCTCCAGCACATCTTCATGTAGTGCTGGAACCGCAACTCGGGCAAAATAGAACCGGCTAGGAACCTTCCATTTAGGGCAGAGCGCTGCCACTAATTCAAGAAAACCAACCCCTTCCACAAAAGAAAAAGGGAGAAGATCCAGCGCTAGCATTTTAGCCAGCTTAGTGTTATACAGACGCGCCGTTGGGTGGTTGCGGTCATATGGCGCATCTGAAAAGAGCATTGTTTTAATGTTGCCCTGGACCATTTTACGGGATGATGATGATGATGTTGATGACTTCTTCGACCCAGTTACGCTCGCTGATGAACTTTTTCGCATTGGTGTCTCACTCTGTCCCACACTCTTAGTGTGGCGCACAGGGGGTGTGCTGACAGGGGTACTGGGTGTAAGTGAAGTGTGTGACGCTTCTTCCTCCTCGTCATCATCAGATGGAACATCAACGTTTTCTCGACTTGCAATTCGGGCTTCCTTGATCTCCTTTAGGTGCGCAAGCCATTGGACAAGGTGCTGTCTCTTAAGATGACCTCTCTGGCCTCCAGTCCCATAGTTGGTACCAAGCTTACCACGACTAACTGCAAGCTTACAAATGCTACAAATGGCTATGTTTTCCCTTTTTGGCCAAACACTAAAGAAGTCCCAAACTGCGGACTTGAAATGTCTGTGGGGGCCGGAGGAGGCGATACTGGTGGTGTCACTGGTCATGCTGCTAATGCCAGATGAAATGGAGGATGTGTATTGCTGAACTTTACTACGTTGTGCACTTTCACCACCACTAATTGAGGTCGAGGTGGATGGAGGTCCCTTCTGGCGAGTAAGAAATATGGAAGCGGAAGGTTGTGGTGTACTAGTTAACTTCAATGATTGTAGTGTTCCCATTGCCTCCTCGTCGACTTCATCATCACGCTCAGCAGCTTGTCGGGCTAGGGTCAAAATGTCTGTTTGCTGCATGCCCGCTGGGGCTTCAGTGACGTTAGTGATGACTGCGTCGTCATCGTGAGAGTCTTCAGCAGCAGGAGTATACGCCACTTCTTGTTGAGCGTCATCACACTCCATAACTATGAGAGTTTCGACGACCTTCCTTTTACGCTTAGCTACCTTTGTCAGATCATGGTGTGCCTGAGCCTCCCTCTCAGACGGCAGTGGTGCTGGTTGCCAAGTAAGATCCATATCATCAGAAGGAGGTGGGCTTGAAGAAGATGTAGACACCACCTCCCTTGATCTGTTCCTTGCTCGGGATGTGGAAGACAATGAATGATCATCAGGAGGAGTGGCTTCCTCGAATGATACCTCGGCTTGATTGTCGATTTCCAGATGTGCCCCTACTTCTGGAGGAACAACTATTGTGGCCACTTGTTGTGCCCCTCCATGCACCTCTGCTTGCTCCTCTCCTTGCGCCGCCTCTCCTTCCACATGTACTTGGGCTTGTACTTGCACATGTGGTTGTTGTTGCGGCTGTGGTTGTTCAACACTCGTCAGATGAGTTACAACAACAACGTGTGTTGATTGAGGGACATTGCTGCTACTTTCTTGCGATGAGCCAACATCACTGGTCGATGGTGATTGAACAAGTAGACTGGCTGCCTCTTCAGCACTCAAGGGCTTGGACTTAAGTTGGCGTGGGGGTGGTGGCACTGAGCCCAATGGAGCGGGGGTGCTGCTCCCAGCTTGGTCCCCAGCAGATCCCGCTGCTGCTGCAGGCATACTTTTTTTTTTATTCCCAAAAAATGTGGCGGGCGGCACACCAGTCTGCTTGGTAACTTGCTTCTTCTGCTCCTTTCTGGCATCTTTCTTGCTAGAGGAGCTACGGGGAACTTTTTTTGGGGCCATCTTCTTCAGATGTCACTCTGAAGAGCAGGCCGCAGTTGCACAAGTTGCAAAGTTGTCTGTGGCCACACGTGACGTTGTGCTGCACACACCGCAGCAGGACTTCTTCCTGGCACTGGTGGTTCTCTTGTGCACCTAAAAGCAATGGAAGACAGAGGAACATCAGTTATACACCCAAAAAAGTCGAAAAAACACACAAAAATCAACACAATCCCAGCCCATCCATGGCCTCAATGATGTTTAAATTCAAGAAGACACCCCACAGAAAGACTAGGCCCATGCACCACTCACTACCCCTGGGCAAAAGGCCCCACCAGCAGCACCAAAAAATCGACAAAAACTATAAAATTCAGCACAATCCCAGCCCATCCATGGCCTCAATGATGTTTAAATTCAAGACGACACCCACAGAAAGACTAGGTCCATGCACCACTCACTACCCCTGGGCAAAAGGCCCCACCAGCAGCCCCCAAAAAACAACAAAAACCACAAAATTCAGCACAATCCAATGCCATCCAGGATGTTTACATTAAAGAGAGTGAGACCCCACAGGCAGACTCAGTCCATGCACCACTACCCCTGGGCAAAAGGCCCCACCAGCAGCCCTAAAAAAACGACAAAAAACACAAAACTCAGCACAATCCAGCCCATCCATGGCCTCAATGATGTTTAAATTCAAGAAGACACCCCACAGAAAGACTAGGCCCATGCACCACTCACTACCCCTGGGCATAATGGATGAAAGCTAGGCAAAATAAGTGCAGGCCTCAGACACTGTCTCTCTTCAAAATGGCCCCTTGAACCCCAAGCACATGTTGCCTGTACCAGCACTCAAGATGGCCACCACCACCACCCACATGGCCAGTCCACATCAACAGTACACCCCAAAACAAACGAAAAACACACAAAAATCACCACAATCTAATGCCATCCAGGATGTTTACATTAAAGAGAGTGAGACCCCACAGGCAGACTCAGTCCATGCACCACTACCCCTGGGCAAAAGGCCCCACCAGCAGCACCAAAAAATCGACAAAAACCACAAAATTCAGCACAATCCCAGCCCATCCATGGCCTCAATGGTGTTTAAATTCAAGAAGACACCCCACAGAAAGACTAGGCCCATGCACCACTCACTACCCCTGGGCATAATGGATGAAAGCTAGGCAAAATGGGTGCAGGCCTCAGACACGGCCTCTCTTCAAAACGGCCCCTTGAACCCCAAGCACATGTTGCCTGTACCAGCACTCAAGATGGCCACCACCACCACCCACATGGCCAGTCCACATCAACAGTACACCCCAAAAAAACGAAAAACACACAAAAATCACCACAATCCAATGCCATCCAGGATGTTTACATTAAAGAGAGTGAGACCCCACAGGCAGACTCAGTCCATGCACCACTACCCCTGGACAAAAGGCCCCACCAGCAGCCCCAAAAAAATTGACAAATACCACAAAATTCAGCACAATCCCAGCCCATCCATGGCCTCAATGATGTTTAAATTCAAGAAGACACCCCACAGAAAGACTAGGCCCACCCACCACTCACTACCCCTGGGCAAAAGGCCCCACCAGCAGCAACAAGAAATCGACAAAAACCACAAAATTCAGCACAATCCCAGCCCATCCATGGCCTCAATGGTGTTTAAATTCAAGAAGACACCCTACAGAAAGACTAGGCCCATGCACCACTCACTACCCCTGGGCATAATGGATGAAAGCTAGGCAAAATAAGTGCAGGCCTCAGACACTGCCTCTCTTCAAAATGGCCCCTTGAACCCCAAGCACATGTTGCCTGTACCAGCACTCAAGATGGCCACCACCCACATGGCCAGTCCACATCAACAGTACACCCCAAAAAAAACGAAAAACACACAAAAAACACCACAATCCAATGCCATCCAGGATGTTTACATTAAAGAGAGTGAGACCCCACAGGCAGACTCAGTCCATGCACCACTACCCCTGGGCAAAAGGCCCCACCAGCAGCCCCCAAAAAATCGACAAAAACCACAAAAATCAGCACAATCCCAGCCCATCCATGGCCTCAATGATGTTTAAATTCAAGAAGACACCCCACAGAAAGACTAGGCCCATGCACCACTCACTACCCCTGGGCAAAAGGCCCCACCAGCAGCACCAAAAAATCTACAAAAACCACAAAATTCAGCACAATCCCAGCCCATCCATGGCCTCAATGATGTTTAAATTCAACAAAACAGTTGTATCATGCAACCATAACCAACCCTGGTCCTACTGGATACTGTGGCTACCCACAATATATTTTATTTAATGTTTTGAAAAAGTTCCAAAATTGTAGTTGCAGCAACTGTAATGCCCCAAACAAACTTACTTGTGAAAGTTGATTTCTAATCCAAAAGTGATCCAAAGAAAGTCAAAAAGGCCTCAAATCCAAATATCCAGCAGCATCCACAAAAAGTAATCCTTCCAGGTCAAAGTCCAAATGAAAGTGACCAGCACATGAAGAAAGCACTGGGAAGAGCCTGCTGGACAGGAACAGGAAGTTGGAGACTGTGGGGCACTTCCTTCCCCCCCCCCCAAAAATGGACTCCTTGCAAAAAAAAGTGCAGGCAAATGTCAACCTGAGGAGTGATTCTGATAAAAATCATCATTTTCTGAAGGTTTATGCTGTTTGCTGGTGGATTTCTTGTGCAGAATTGCAAAATCTCTATTTCGCGAGTGCGAGATTGTTGCTGCCCGCCGCACCTATGTGTTCGCAATTGCGAACTCTCGCGATGCGTGCTGTGCGAGGTGGCAAGCCGCGATTACGTATTCACGGTCGCCAAACTCCCACGGGATCCCGCAGCAAGATCCAAAATGGCGCAGCACTCGCAAAATATCGAGAAAAACAACTCGGCAAACGCTTAATGACGGAAAGTGAACGCCGCGCGCCACGCCGCGCGCCGCAATATTGTATCACCAAGCAAAAAAATCCACCGCGTGCGGATTTGCGGATTTTCGGCAAATTCGCAAAAGTTCGCGGATTGCAAATTTGCCGAAAATCCGCAAAATCCGCGAGCGGAACGGATTTTACGCCCATACTTACACACCACATCTGAGAGGAGAGGCAAAATAGCACACTACACCCACCCACCCACCACCACCATCAACACCACCATCACACCATCACAAACAAAACCCCAGCACACAACACACCTCATCATCACAGCCCTGCACCCACACACCCCTGCACCCACAAACACCTCAACCCCCACACACCATGACATCACAAAAAATGCCAAAATTCACTGAGAGTGAGTTGACAGTCATGGTCAACGAGATTGTGAGAGTAGAGCCACAACTATTTGGTAACCTAGTCCAACAGACACCATTAGCCACCAGGACACAAATGTGGGAAAGGATAGTCCAAAGGGTGAATGCAGTTGGGGCCACCCCAAGATCCAAGAAGGAGATCATGAAGCGGTGGCATGATCTCAAGAGGGTTGTCAAGGAGAAGAAGTGCAAGAACTGGACTCTGGCAAACGTGACTGGCAGTGGCCCTCCCATCCCACAGAAGACATTCACACCATGGGAGGAGAAGGTGCTTGCCATCCTGCTACCTGAGAGTCTCACAGGAGTAGCCTGGGGAGCGGAGGCTGGTAAGTACAGACAAATGTTTAACACCACATTGAGATTTACCTCCTTGCAATACCCAACCACCAATACACTGTCCATCCCTAACCAACATGTAGCCAGCCATTCTGCTGAGGAGGCCTGTATGGGGCCGGAAGGTCAGTACAACAACTCCCACCATAGCCCCTGTCCCACAGCCCAGCAGCATGGAGGCCTCCCCCACCCAGGAGCAAGTGTCAGCCATTGCACTGTTTAACAAACAAACCTACAGGTAGGTAGCCATCTTCACTTGGAGGGTGTTTGTGGGTGGGAGGCCTGTACCACTACTCCCAGCATGCCCCCTGTCCCACAGCCCAGCAGCATGGAGGCCTCCCCCACCCAGGAGCAAGTGTCAGCCATTGCACTGTTTAACAAACAAACCTACAGGTAGGTAGCCATGTTCACTTGGAGGCTGTTTGTGGGTGGGAGGCCTGTACCACTACTCCCAGCATGCCCCCTGTCCCACAGCCAGCAGCATGGAGGCATCCCCCACCCAGGAGCAAGAGTCAGCCATTGCACTGTTTAACAAACAAACCTGCAGGTAGGTAGCCATCGTCACTTGGAGGCTGTTTGTGGGAGGCAGGGAGGGAGGCCTGTCTCACTGCACCCACCATTCCCCCTGTCCCACAGCCCAGCAGCATGGAGGCCTCCCCCACCCAGGAGCAAGTGTCAGCCATTGCACTGTTTAACAAACAAACCGACAGGTAGGTAGCCATCTTCACTTGGAGGGTGTTTGTGGGTGGGAGGCCTGTACCACTACTCCCAGCATGCCCCCTGTCCCACAGCCCAACAGCATGGAGGCCTCCCCCACCCAGGAGCAAGTGTCAGTCATTGCACTGTTTAACAAACAAACCTGCAGGTAGGTAGCCATCGTCACTTGGAGGCTGTTTGTGGGAGGCAGGGAGGGAGGCCTGTCTCACTGCACCCACCATTCCCCCTGTCCCACAGCCCAGCTGCATGGAGGCCTCCCCCACCCAGGAGCAAGTGTCAGCCATTGCACTGTTTAACAAACAAACCTACAGGTAGGTAGCCATCTTCACTTGGAGGCTGTTTGTGGGTGGGAGGCCTGTACCACTACTCCTAGCATGCCCCCTGTCCCACAGCCCAGCAGCATGAAGGCCTCCCCCACCCAAGAGCAAGTGTCAGCCATTGCACTGTTTAACAAACAAACCTACAGGTAGGTAGCCATCTTCACTTGGAGGCTGTTTGTGGGTGGGAGGCCTGTACCACTACTCCCAGCATGCCCCCTGTGACACAGCCCAGCAGCATGGAGGCCTCCCCCACCCAGGAGCAAGTGTCAGCCATTGCACTGTTTAACAAACAAACCTACAGGTAGGTAGCCATCTTCACTTGGAGGCTGTTTGTGGGTGGGAGGCCTGTACCACTACTCCCAGCATGCCCCCTGTCCCACAGCCCAGCAGAATGGAGGCCTTCCCCACCCAGGAGCAAGTGTCAGCCATTGCACTGTTTAACAAACAAACCTACAGGTAGGTAGCCATCTTCACTTGGAGGTTGTTTGTGGGTGGGAGGCCTGTACCACTACTCCCAGCATGCCCCCTGTCCCACAGCCCAGCAGCATGGAGGCCTCTCCCACCCAGGAGCAAGTGTCAGCCAATGCACCCTGCACACTCACCTTACAGGTATGTAACTACCGTATTTCTTCATGAAGTATGTGTGTGTAGAAATCAAATAACTATTGGACGTAATGCATAGACATTCAACCTTTATGACTCCATGATGTCACTCTGCACTATGAAATGTAACACGGTGTTGCCATGAATTGTACAACTGATGACAGCATATTGAACTAGTGTACAGACAGATGATGATACGCAGATGACACAAACACTGACCACTCTCCATCTACTCCACAGGTGATGAAGAACTCACTGCTGGGGACCACACCAATGAGCAGCAGAGCCAGTCTCCACCTCCGGCACATGGACTCACAGATGCGGACTCCCAGGACACTTCGGATGATGAGCTCCAGGCCGGCCCATCTGGTGTGCCACAGACCCTGAGGTCCCAGGCCCCCATCCTCCCCACCACCACCTCTGCTGCAACAACAATGCAGCAGACCCCTGCTGTCAGGGCCTCTGCCTCCACCGCAACCACCACCGCAGCCACTGCCACCAACACCACCACTACCACCAGTACCACCTGCAGCACCCTCCCTGTCCCTAGGGATGACCAGCCCACAGCAACACCTGTGGAGGGCAGGGAGCCAGTGCGTGGTGCACCAGTGGCGAGGGAAGAGGTCCGTGGCAGCAGAGCAGGTGGGAGGGCCAGGGTAAACACCAGACCTCGGGAGGAGTGGACGCGATCCCTGGACCACTTCACCAGAGTTGTGGAGGCCTACCAAGAGGTCCAGGGACAAAGTGGCCGGTCGGATGAACTATTAAGGGAGCTCATCCTGCTGATGAGGTCCATCAATAACCGCCTGGGACAGATGGTGGACCTCATGGGCCAGCAAGTGGCGTTGCAGAGGGACAGGCCTGTGTCCCAACCAAAACCTCCGTCCCCTCCTGTTGTGAAGCAGGATGACAGTCCACCATCCTCCCCTGTGCCAACAGAGAGGGGCGAGTCCTCTGACGCCACTGGCCATTCAGCAGACCCCCCACCGCCAAAAAGATCTAGGGGGCGTCCGAAGAAGAGCCTGGGAGTCTCTGGAGGCAAAGCACCTGCCACACGCCAGTCACGGAGCCAGCCGTGAAGACAACCCTCTCCCCAACTGCATTCACTGTTTGGACTGTCTTTCCCCACATTGCCTTGGCAATGGCACCTGTCTGTTGGACTGGGTCACCACATCCATGTGGTGTCTACTCTTGCATCTCTGCGACCATGACTGTCAACTCACTGCTCAGTCCCCACCTTCCTGTAAATATTCCCGCACAATTCACATGTCCACTCCGAAAATAAAATACCTGACACTCCAGATTTTGTGTATTGAATTCTTTAGTGCAGTATTAACATTGTTGATAATGTCCATGATGTGTAAACATGATGTACAGTATGCAGGGCAGGAACACTCTGGAGCACCTAGGGAGACACAACAGAACTACAGTCACTGGTCTCATCGTGGCAACACACACAGATCACTGCTCACAAATATCCAAATTATCACAGGTACACTACACATTGTCTAGCAGATACGCACAAATACGGTCCAGAATACATCTCCGTACGTAACGTCAATTCCAACAATGCCATACATAGGTGACAGAACATGTGGCTATCGGGAACATCTGCGCATATCCATTCACAACAAAAGCTACCACACCAGACTATGTACACGTTGTAACTCGTCACACACCTTCAAGTGAAGTAGCGTTGGATTAGCTGCTGGCGTAGGTCAACTCCTTCCTCCTCTCCACTGTCCTCATCACTGGATTCAGGTCCCTGAGCAGGTTGTGGCCTTGGTTCCTCACCATCGTCCAGGAGCAGGGGGACCCCCTTGTGGATGGCCAGGTTGTGCAGCATACAGCATGCCACAACGATCTTGTTGCACACCTTCCCAGGCGAGTATGCGAGTGCGCCTCCGGTCCTGTCAAGGCACCGGAACCTTGACTTCAGCAGGCCGAAAGTCCGTTCGATTACCCGTCGTGTCCTGCCATGGGCCTCTTTGTAGCGGATATCTGCTGGTGTCCGGGGATTCCGGAGTGGGCTTCACAGCCATGGCCTACTGGGATATGCAGAGTCACCTGTGAATGATAAACACCAATTGCAATGTTGTACGGCCACAGTAAACCCAGTGACACATAGCACGTGATAGCAGTAGTGTAACTCACCCACAATCCAGGCACGTTCGGGATGCAGATTTTCCATCATCCGTGGCACCATGCTGTTCCTCATAATGTACGAATCATGGGCCGAACCGGGATACTTTGCACACACATGTGATATTGTCATGTCCGCAAGGCACACCACCTTCACATTCATGGAGTGGTAGTGTTTGCGGTTCTGATAAATGTGCTCCGTCGCCTGCGGAGCCACCAGAGCTACATGGGTGCAATCTATGGCACCGACTACATGTGGGATGCGCCCAAGTGGATAGAAGCCAATTCACGTCCCCTGGGGAAATGTATGTAGCGATTGCGATATATCATCATGGCCTCGAGTACATCCCTCAGCACCATGCTGAACATGGGCTGCGACATCCCCCCAGCGTTAGCCACGGTCTCTTGGAAGGAACCAGTCGCAAAGAAGTGTAGTGCTGCCATTACCTTGTAGGTGGGTGTGAATGCCGTAGGATTGTGACGGCGAGGCTGCAGGTGGGGCTCCAATAGATCACACACGATCTTCAATGTTGGTCTGTCTAGCCTGAATTTCCTGATGATTTCCTCATTCTCCATGTCCTCAAGCACAATCAACTGACATAGGAGATTCGGCTTCCTCCTAGTTGGGGAGTAAAATGAATAGGTCAATGACAAGCATCATGAGATGGCCATAGCACAAAGCATCAATGATGTAATGGGAAAACAACAAGGGCCAGAGAGATGCATGGCACATCTGGTTACATGGCTGGCCAATAGCTACACACAGAGGGCAGGCCTCTCCAGTGACAATACCCAAGTGACAGTAACACATCGGGGAATGTGAATGCGGATATAATGGTTGAACATTTGACATGTGCAGACATGGTGCAACAAGAGCCGCAAATGTAATGTGACTTAACATGTCTGTCATACCCATCTGCTGTACCTGCCACACCTCAATGCATCATGTATATTCTGCAACCATTCATTAACACAATGATCACAGTAGCAGGGACACTTCTGGTTGTGTGCATGATCAGTTGTGAATGCACAAGTCAGGTACGATACAATGCAGTGGCACCAGCCCGGTCAAGGTCTGCACTGACCAACAACACATTAAACGTCACGACATCTATGTAGAGCACCTGACGTCTGTCAATCATCATCAGCCATCAAAACCCCTTACTAAAATGGCAGAAACACAGGCAAAAGTGGCTCACACTGAACGTGCGTCCTCCTGTGGATGACATGGCTGTGTGGCATTGTGTGTACAATGATGTGCCCTACACCATGTAGCTGCAGGGTGCTGATACATTGTCCAGGATTGACATACACAGCAATGTGTACGAAAATGGCAGTACCTACCGCCGTGGTGTGACCCCAGCACCACCATCTACCCAGCCAAGGTAGCCATTGGCACATGGACTTGTGTACATGCCGGTGGCTATGCTCCGCCGCATGAGTCGCGGTACCTACCGCCTGGCCCCGGCGGTGTGACCCCAGCACCACCATCTACCCAGCCAAGGTAGCCATTGGCACATGGACTTGTGTACATGCCGGTGGCTATGCTCCGCCGCATGAGTCGCGGTACCTACCGCCTGGCCCCGGCGGTGAGACCCCAGCACCACCATCTACCCAGCCAAGGTAGCCATTGGCACATGGACTTGTGTACATGCCGGTGGCTATGCTCCGCCGCATGAGTCGCGGTACCTACCGCCGGTCCCCGGCGGTGTGACCCCAGCACCACCATCTACCCAGCCAAGGTAGCCATTGGCACATGGACTTGTGTACATGCCGGTGGCTATGCTCCGCCGCATGAGTCGCGGTACCTACCGCCTGGCCCCGGCGGTGCATCACCGCCATGGGGCATTGCATTCAGCCAATGGCAGCGATGATCGCGGTGGCATGATGCAGATTTGAAAATTGCGTAAGCTGTGCTCCGCTGCCGCGGAGGCGGTCATTGGATGCTTTTGAATGATGCACCATTGCGGTAGCGCACCCCGGGCACCCGCGGTGCATCACCGCCGTGGAGCATTGCATACAGCCAATGGCATGGGTGGTCGCGGTGGCATGATGCAGATTTTAAAATTGAGTAAGCTGTGCTCCGCTGCCGCGGAGGCGGTCATTGGATGCTTTTGAATAAGGCAGACCCAGACAACCAATTGTAGCAGCTTATTAGCTTCCTAACGACCCCAGGGGGCTATAAATCTGTGGGAGTGAGCCACACATTCCCACTGCTCGCAGAGCCTGCTGCCTGGGACCATCTCCTGCTGCTGCCTGGGACCCTCTCCTGCTGCTGCCTGGGACCCTCTCCTGCTGCTGCCTGGGACCCTCTCCTGCTGCTGCCTGGGACCCTCTCCTGCTGCTGCCTGGGACCCTCTCCTGCTGCTGCCTGGGACCCTCTCCTGCTGCTGCCTGGGACCCTCTCCTGCTGCTGCCTGGGACCCTGTCCTGCTGCTCACAGAGCCTGCTGCCTGGGACACCTCACAACTCACTTCCGCCACAGGTCTGCCATATCCACAGGGATGTCAAGAACAAATAAGATCCGTGCCAGTCCATTCACGAGTGAGGAGCTGGATGTCCTTGTGAACGAGGTGCTGGCACAGTACCCACGCCTGTTTGGAGGCCCCAATGTCGTGGTAAGTCAACATGAAGGGAGCAGTAGGGCAGGGTGGTGTCAGCCGTGTAGTCATGATGCTGCAGTATGTGCTTTTGGATGTGGGGTGCTCACAAACACTGACAGACAAGATGTTTCCATGTCGTGGGAGTGTGTGTGTTGCATTGTGACTCTGTCCTAGGCCTGTACTTGTATGTGTGAGTGGGATTTGCTACTTTTTCGGGCAGACATAACCAACGGTTGTTTGCCTTGTAGATGCCAGGACAGTGTACGCTTGTGATGAAATTTCAGGGTGCCCCTGTAGTCATAGTCAGTGTGACCCACAGAGTAGGTTCAGTGGCTGCACAGCCAAACATTGAACATCAGCCAACTTACATGCTACAGTTACTTCACACTGATTAGTGGATATGCCCCATCAGTGCCCTGTACTATTTCTGATTTACACAGTGCTGTCGATGCATTTGTGTTGAAGCATCATGCTTTAGTGTGATTATCATGGAGACTAGGAACCTCAATGCGTGCATCCATTCACTAATGTTCATGCCATGCAGAGTGGCCTTGTGAGGGTACCCCCAGTTCTGGAGGGAGGGAGGTTACTGTAAGTCCCGAGTCATTGTCTGGCTGCTGTACTGATAGATGCTGACATATGCCATTGTGTATTTGTACATTTGTCCTTCTTTACTCTTATACCTGCAGCTCAAGGTACACCAACGTAAGGCTGTCTGGAGGGCCATAGCAGCAAAGGTGCGAGCCCTGGGGGTATCAAACAGACGACACACACACTGTCACAAGAGGTGGGACGACATCAGCCGGCTGGCTAAGTAAGTGGCAGAGATGACCTTGGGGATGGTACCACGCACAGGGCGTGTGGCACGGCGCACCATGACTCCGCTGATGGGACGCATACTGGCAGTGACCAATCCAGACCTGGATGCACGTCTGAAGGGGCTTCAGCAGCAAGACAGACATGGTGAGTATCCGGGGAGGGAGAGGTTGTCTCGGAGTGGATGCATGTGTACAGTGCCTGTGGCAGCGGTGACACATGTGATGTGTGTGTGCTGCCATGCTGTGATATGTGATGTGAGTGGCAACTGTGATGTGTGTCTGTATGAGGCAGCTGCTCCAGCCGAAGCCCCTCTTGGAGCACGATGAAGGACAGGACATGGCGCTGCACAATCCGACCCTGCGGGCCGTCCACGCCTCTAAACTCCCACGCCACAGCCTGCGTGAGCCACTGTAGCTGCGCTGCCAGATAATACCATTCAAAATCTGGCACCGCCAGGCCACCTTCTTCCCGGGACCTAGGCAAGGTATTAAAAGCTACACGTCTCCTGCCAGAGCCCCAGATAAACCCTATCACCATTGACCGCAACGTTCGGAAAAAGGAGAGCGGAATCCACACCGGCAGTGTGCGGAAGAAATAAAGCAGGCGCGGAAGGACCACCATCTTCAGCAACGCTATGCGTCCTGCCACAGACAGCGGAAGAGTGGGCCAAAACCCCATACTGCCTCTGATGCCCCTCAGGGCCCTGCCCACGTTCCCCTCATATAGGAGCGAATGGGTATGATAAATGTGGACTCCGAGGTATGGCAGGCAATCTGGTTCCCAGCGCAGTCCATCAAGCACCTCAGGTTGGACACAGCGGGAGGTCAAGGGGAATAGGCAAGTCTTAGTCCAATTAACACGGAGCCCCGACAAGTTCCCGAACTCTTGGAGCAAGGCCCGTGCACCCGTCACCGACGCCTCCACATCAGCCAAGTACAGCAAGAGGTCGTCGGCATGTAAGGAAATATAATGTGAAACGCCGCGCAGTGAAACCCCTTCATAGTACCGGCCCTGATGGGCCCATGCCGCTAGGGGTTCAATCGCCAAGGCAAAGAGAAGCGGGGATAAGGAGCAACCCTGCCGCGTGCCTCTCTCCACCGAGCATGCCGCAGATATCGAGCGGCCCGTGCGGACCCTAGCAGTAGCGGACTCATACAGCAACCGCGTCCAGCAGACAAAGCCGTCCCCTAGCCCGAACCGAAGAAGCACGCAGAACAAATACGGCCATTTCACACTATCGAACGCCTTTTCAATATCTACCGAGAGCACGGCCGCACCCGCGGGGCCCTCCCCCTCAACGTCCATGACCCGTATCAGGCGCCGTATACACGTCGAGGTGTTCCGGGTGGGGATGAAGCCCGACTGGTCCGGGTGTACCAGAGAGCACATATGGACAGACAACCGCGTCGCAAGAATCCTGCTCAGCACCTTATAGTCCACAGTGAGCATCGAGTTAGTTAGTTAGTTAATTAAGCTTTATTCGATTTTTAAAGAAAAAATCATGAAAGCATCGACAATACAGAAATACAACAATAAAAACCGTAAACATTTCATTTCATAGACATGATAAAAACCATCATTCAGCAATTAATGTACAAAATTCAGTTACCATAAAAAAAAGAAAAAAGAACTTAAGAGGTTGACCTATGTAATATGAGGGGAGCACGGGTAAAAATCATGTAGATCCCAGATGCGAATTGGACCTTGTCTTTCACTGGGGGTGCAATCTCGTAAAAAGGGGGCAACATTGGTGTTTTTAAATTTAATTAGTACCAGATCCCCAGCAATGCATTTGGGCAGCGTCCCCAACCATCCCACCCTTCTGACACTCAAGATACCCCCGTCTAGCCCTGGCGGCAACGGTCTATTCTTTTTTAGCCAATAGGTGGCCTTATTTAGCAAATCCTGCTGAGATTCGCGTGTTCCCTGGGTAAGAGCAGGGACCCCAGAGAGGACAGAGACATACGGGGCGGCCTCGGGGGGCAGGTTGATATGTGGCATTCTTACCAAGGCGGATCTAGCCACTGTATGGGTTTTTAGTGCAGGTTTGACAAATACTTTGGGGCCTATTTGAGTAGGTGTGCGTAGTGGCTGTATTTGGGTCGAGAGCGGGCGATATGCCGTTCTAGCCGTGGGAAGCCTGCCCTTCTTCAACAGCGGCACTATAATCGCCTCTCTTGTCGACACCGGTAGCCTGCCCCGCTCCCAAGCCTCCCCATACACCTGGTGTAGTCGGGGTGCCAGGAGATCAACATACGCAGCGTAAAACTTTACCGGAAGGCCGTCACCTCCCGGCGTCTTCTTCCTGGCCATGTGTTTAATCGCCGCTCTGATCTCCCCCAGTGTGATAGCTGCACCCAACGCAGTGCCCTGCTCCGGGTCCAGCCGCTGCAACTGAGCCTCTTCCAGAAAGGCATCCAGGCCAGCCGGTTGCGCCGTCATTCTGCTCCGATAAAGTTCCGCGTAATAATCCAGGAACTGATCATTGATTTCTTGCTGAGAATGGACCAGATCCCCGACCGGAGTGGACAGCGACACTATTGGCGTACCCCTAGTTTGAGGGTCGGCTAGCCACGCCAACAGCGAACTGACCCGGTCCCGCTCCGCGTGCGCTCGGACCATGTATTCCTGGTAATCATGGCAGCGGAGCCTCTCTACCTGGGTAGCAACCCGCTCTCGAGCCGCCAACACTTCCTCCCTATTGCCCCCCGCCACATGACCGTTCCTCTCCGCCTGCCGCAGGGCGGCCTCCTCCCGCTCGACATCGTCCAGCAGTGTCCGACGCACCCCTGACGAGAACGAGAGGCACGCGCCTCGTATCACCACCTTAAAGGCGTCCCACTCAATCGCTCGAGTGGTCGCAGTACCCGAGTTCTCATGGAAGTAGCGCTCAATGCATTCCTGCACTTCGGTGTGAAAGACCGGGTCTTCCAACGCCAGCGGATTCAACCGCCACGTGGGGACCAGCTGCCGCTGTCTGGACCAGAGGACCGTAAGCAGGCAAGGGTTATGGTCCGATAAGGTCCTCGCCAGGGACTCGCAGTTGCGCGTAAGTTCCTGGGCCCCAGTCGAACAAAGAATGGTGTTGAGGCGCACATGTAGATCATGAGGTGCAGAGTAAAACGAATAGTCCCTATCTGCGGGGTGATACGTCCGCCATGCGTCCACGAGCCCCCACCGCTCTTGCCAGTCCCTCCGAGCCTTGGCCACCCTGCGCACTATCGACTGAGCCAGCGGGGGGTGAGATCGGTCTACAGCTGTGTCCACTTAATGAGTGTGACACCATGTCTGTCTACTTTGCATGCACCTTCATGGTAGAGGCCCACACATCTGACGACAATGTGAACCCTGATTGGCACATGGTGATTGTAATGGCCTATTTGAAAATGTGGCATGTGTAGTCAATACAGGTGTGTGTATTCCCCTCTGGATCACTTTTGGGCTGTAAGTGGTGATGTGTGTTGTGGCTACATCATGTCCATGGGGCAGGTCAATGTGGGATGGGGGAACACCATCCATGGGCAGGGTGTAGTGCTGTGTGTCATCGACATTGCTCCACTCCTGCCTGTTTGTCCGCATGACAGGCACTGTTGTGGTCTATATGGTGTGTAGCTGCACAGTGATTGGAGGGTGTGGTGGTTACCATGTAGCTCTAGGCCTCTCATGTGCTGCATTGATCTGATATTGTGTGACCAGATGATGACACTTATACAACCATGTTTCTGTCACTAATGCAGATTCGCAAGACACCACGGCGGAACATGATCCTGAAAGTGGTGGCGAGACCAGCACGACAGCGGCCGCAGAGCAAAGTGAGACGGAGCAAAGTGACACTGACCACACCAGCGCTACTGAGGGTGACAGGAGTATGCATGAGGAATCTGTGGCTGAGACACAAAGTACCACTTCATCTGACGGCAGGGGGGATGCATCCCTGTTAGCAGCCACAGGGGATGGGGAGTCTGCTGCAGCATCTGACAACCAGAGCACAATGCCCAGCCTCCCATCCACTTCCTCTGGGGCTGGCCGTATCCGTGTCACTAAGAGGGGATGTGTAACATTCACACATGGCACCGCTTCCCCTGCACCTGTCCCTCCTGCTGCCCTCAGTGCAGAGTGCGTAGAGCTCCTGCGGCAACTTTGCGTGGGCCAGACCGCCCTGCTCAATGCCTTCAGTGCACACGATAATAAATTAGGCCAGGTTCTGGCATTCATGGAGGGCATACACTCTGACGTGGGTGGCCTACATCGTACACTCCAGTCATTGTCAGGAACAGTCACGTCAGCCCTCCAACAGGCACATGCCCCCATTGCAGCTCAGGTGCCTGTGACGTCCACCCAGTCAGTGGCCACATCAGATGACAGTGACCACTTGGGACCTACATCAACTAAACGATACAACACTAGGAGCACAGGTCAGACCCAAAGCAAACAATCCCGTCCACAGACTCCATCCCCAAAGAAGAGCAGGGCCCCCCCAATATGCACAGACAAGGTGAAGTCACAGAAGAGCAAGGCCAGAAGAGCATTGTGTCAGACATCAGGCTCACATGCTGCAGAGGCATCACCAGAAATTGACTCAGCTATGCACACAGAGGATGTGTGGGATGTCATGGCTACACCTGGGGAGAGCACAGGGACACAACCACCCACCACATCAACCCCAGAACAAAGTACATCGAGGCAGGTGGAGGGAAGCCCTGTTGTGACCAGCCCAGTCATTGTGGCAGAGGAGACCCCTGTTGTGACCAGCCCAGTCATTGTGGCAGAGGAGACCCCTGTTGTGACCAGCCCAGGCATTAAGGCAAAGGAGGGCAGTGTTGTGTCCAGGCCAGTGACTCAGGTAGAGGAGGGCAGTGTTGTGGCCATCCCTGGCAAGAAGGGACAGGAGGGCACAGTAGACACCACCCCTGGGGTAAGTGGGAAGGTGGTCACTGTAGGGGGTACACCTTCCAGAGAGGGTAAGGTGGTCCGGAGGCGTAGCCAGCCCAAGCGTTCTGCAGGATCAAGCACTTCTCCACAGGGAGTGCCAGTGTCTGCCCCTGATGTGGGATAGTTGGGGTGTGTGCCGGTGGTGTCAACGCCACTTCCCATCAACCGCATGACAGGGAAGCAATTTCATATTCCCAAGAAGTGGAAGGGCACCCCTCCAACCTCTCCCACCCACACTGTGTCAAGGGCGTGCATGACTCCACCTCCACGTGCCACGGTGCCACCTGGTCCGCACAGCCCTCCACCTTGCAGGCCCTCTGTTATAACCACATCACATGTCCCTCTGTCACACCAGTCAAGTGGACCTGCAGTCCCTGACACACAGCCAGGTCCCACTCCACATGACAGCCAGGAGTGAGTTGTCAACACCCTCATATGCCTGTGCCAAAGAGAGGTGTGCTAGTCTAGACCATTGTTAGCGATCTGGGTGTGTTGCTGGCCTCGTTGCTCTGATGTGCTGTACTCACCCCTGCCCTGCCAAGGACTCTGGGCCTGTTGCTCTGATGTGCTGTACTCTCCCCTGCCCTGCCAAGGACTCTGGGCCTGTTGCTCTGATGTGCTGTACTCACCCCTGCCCTGCCAAGGACTCGGGGCCTGTTGCTCTGATGTGCTGTACTCACCCCTGCCCTGCCAAGGACTCTGGGCCTGTTGCTCAAATGTGCTGTACTCTCCCCTGCCCTGCCAAGTACTCTGGGCCTGTTGCTCTGATGTGCTGTACTCTCCCCTGCCAAGGACTCGGGCCTGTTGCTCTGATGTGCTGTACTCACCCCTGCCCTGCCAAGGACTCTGGGCCTGTTGCTCTGATGTGCTGTACTCTCCCCTGCCATGGACTCTGCACTTCCTGTTTGTGTTTGACCTGTGCATAGTCTGTGCCATTTGTACATGATTTTGTGACTTGCTGTTGTCTACTAATGTTGTATTGCTACATCTGTGCAATATGTGAATAAATACAGTTACTTCTGGTGTGTTTTCTCAGTCTCCTTGCTGATTAAAGTCCTTTTCTTGTATGCATTTGCTTGACTGAGTACCATGCTCTATTTTAAAATTCACCATTGCAAGGCTCTTTGTGACCATATGATTTTTAGACAGGGGGGACAGGGTCTTCAGTCCATTCTGGCCCTGCTGATGTTGTACTCTGTGATGGATTTTTTACAGGCCATGCAGTTTTCGTGTTGGTGAATTGCTATTGCTGCATACACTGTTCACAGGTCACCTTGGGGGACACTGGCAGCACAGGGTGTGCAGCTGTTCAGTGGTTGTGTAGCTGTCTGTGATGTCATGAGGTGTGTGTGTTTTCCTTTCTGTGTGCCCAGGCGTGTATGTGTATGGTCGTCTTGTGTTGGCCCTTAGTCCTGGTGGCATGGCTTACATGGCATGTGTGGTGTTGGGTGTGGCAGAGGTGTGCAGTGTGAAGGGCGTCAGTTTGTAGTGTATGTATGTGTGCCCCTGTATGGTGTGAGACACACATGTGTCAGCCAGGAGTTGTATGCCTGTTGTTTGTTTTGTCTTGCCCTGTGTGGATGATTGTATGCAATTGTGTGGGCTGCGGGGAGTGCACTGGTGTTGTGTGTTCCTTGTCAGCCAATCCTGCAGTGCCTGTGTCCCTGTTGTGTGTTGCAGTGTGTGTGTAGTGTGCTTGTTGTTACAGTGCTTGTTGGTGTGCATGGGGGTGCACGGGATAGGCACCTGGCCTGTGACTAGCTCGGGTGGGGTGCAGTGTTGTTTGGGGTGGTGTGTCACTGTGAAGTTTGGGACCTGCCCATGCCTTGGTGTGGCCCTGCCTTCTGCATAGTGCACATGTGTTGACCGCGGCGGTGACGTGTCCGTGACCGTGACGTTGCTGCAGGTTGGCGGACGTTGTGTGTTCCGGATGCCGTGGGGTGCCTTGTTGTGAGGTGGGTGATGTGTGGGTGCCCATGTGGATGTGTTGTGCCCCCCAGCAGGTTGCCAGTGTTGTGCTTGGGCCCTGTGTCGGCATGTGTGTTGTGTGGTGCATATGTGTAGTGGCGTACCTGCGGCGGCGTCCGCGGCGGCCCATCTGGCGATAGTGTTGCAGCAGGTACATGACCGGATGCATGTGGAGGGCTGGGTCCATGGGGTTCATGTCGGGTCTCGGCGTTCGTGCTCCGCTGTCGACTTTCCGCCTGCTTCAGCTGTGCGGTGTCTCCGCTGCCGTGCATCTGCTTGTTTGGTTCAGAAAAGGGGGTGGTGATGAACAGAGTGCCTGAATTAAGCAGACCACTCTTACCCAGTCCAAAGATCAGGGCTTGATCCATCACCGTTTTTTAGCTCACTGCACCATCCCAGCTCAGAACTTGGCTATGTGCAAATTAGTCTGTTCCTGTCCCAGTGCATGATGGGAACAGGGCAAACCAAACTACCAAGCCAATTCTTGTACTGGGAAGGAAACAAGCTTCCGGGGACCGGTTTCTGCCATTTCAGACGTCATCTGCCCGGCTTGCTTGAATCCTGATGGTGCAATGAGCAAGGGACTCACATCTGAGTATACCCTTCCACGCTTATGGTGGACAAAATGATTCAGAAAAGGGGGTGGTGATGAACAGAGTGCCTGAATTAAGCAGACCACTCTTACCCAGTCCAAAGATCAGGGCTTGATCCATCACCGTTTTTTAGCTCACTGCACCATCCCAGCTCAGAACTTGGCTATATGCAAATTAGTCTGTTCCTGTCCCAGTGCATGATGGGAACAGGGCAAACCAAACTACCAAGCCAATTCTTGTACTGGGAAGGAAACAAGCTTCCGGGGACCGGTTTCTGCCATTTCAGGCGTCGTCGGCCCGGCTTGCTTGAATCCTGATGGTGCAATGAGCAAGGGACTCACATCTGAGTATACCCTGCCACGCTTATGGTGGACAAAATGATTCAGAAAAGGGGGTGGTGATGAACAGAGTGCCTGAATTAAGCAGACCACTCTTACCCAGTCCAAAGATCAGGGCTTGATCCATCACCGTTTTTTAGCTCACTGCACCATCCCAGCTCAGAACTTGGCTATATGCAAATTAGTCTGTTCCTGTCCCAGTGCATGATGGGAACAGGGCAAACCAAACTACCAAGCCAATTCTTGTACTGGGAAGGAAACAAGCTTCCGAGGACCGGTTTCTGCCATTTCAGGCGTCGTCGGCCCGGCTTGCTTGAATCCTGATGGTGCAATGAGCAAGGGACTCACATCTGAGTATACCCTTCTACGCTTATGGTGGACAAAATGATTCAGAAAAGGGGGTGGTGATGAACTTTCCGCCTGCTTCAGCTGTGCGGTGTCTCCGCTGCCGTGCGTCTGCTTGTTTGGGCCATCATAATTTGTCGAGTGGGGCGGACGTCATCGGGCGCGGCGGAGGGTCTCGATTGGCTGCAGCCGCCGCGGTGGCGGGCGCACCTTGATGGCGGAGCGCGGCGCTCCGCGGCGGACGGGAAATGACCTGTGTTTACCTATCCTAATGTGGCGGACGTGAGTTCCGCTGCTCGCGGGCGGTAATAGCTGTTTTTCCGCTCCGCCACCACCGCGGTGGTGCCACCGCCCGCCATCCTAATGGACCCCTTCCTTTGGGTGCAGTCAGCATGGGAGGAAAATCGCTACTGAAATTACAGTTACATTGAGGCAAAAATTGTAATTGATAAGATTTTTTTTTGTTATTGTATAAATGCAGAGCTTCTGCCACACTTCTTAGACTAAAGTAAAAATGGAGATATCTGGTTTGCACCAATTTTCATTTTCCACTCGTTATGATGAGTTTTTACTCAGTGTCACCACAGGATTCTTGTCCAATTCCCTATTCATATGATCGACTGTGTGTCTTGAGCTATCCGGTGTAATAGTCGGTCTGTGAGCCTAATCCATCCGACATTTGCAGCAGCTGAATGACTGCATGGTCTAGAGACATAGGGGTCCATTAGGATGCCGGGCGGACTTTGTCTGCCCGTCATCCTAGCGGGGATTGGGATCGCCAGCCATAAGGGCGGGGGTCCCGTGGGGGGCATTAGGATGTGCCCACCACAGTGGCGGGCACATCCTGCATTTCTACCATTGTGGCGGGCGGTGCTCTCAGCACCGCTCGCCACAATGCTAGAAATGCATTTCAGCATTTGCATAAACAAAGCGGCAGGCACCGCGCGGTGCCTGCCTCTTTGTTTTTGCACATGTAGGGGGGTACCACAGGTACCCCCCGTGTGCAGCCCCCACCCCTCCTTCACTCTGGGGGCCCAAAGGGGGCCCCCAGAGTGAAGACCGCATGCCTTGCCGTGGCGGCATTGCCGCCACGTAAAGGCATGACTGACAGCCCATACTAATATGGCTGGCGGTGTCTATGAGACACCACCACCATATTAAGCATACTCTGCCCCGGCCGCAAAGCGAGCGGGGCAGAAAAGCGGCGGACGGTCTTTCCGTCCGCCGCGGTCCCCCCTGCCATGCTAATATGGTGGGGGGAATTCGGGAATGGTTGTCGGGCGGATTGCCTCCGCCAGGCCGGCGGTGGCTTCCGCCAGCCTGGCGGAGGCAATCCGCCCGACATCGTAATGGGCCCCTTAGTCTGGGGTGGTGGAGCCAGTCTCTCCTTGTCAGCACCACAAACCATCCTTTAGCCTCTTGCTTTTAGTCACTGGTCTGACACTGCCCACTTGTGCATCATCAGAATGTGTCCCTATCACCTTTGAAGCTGCCAGCATTGCGCCTTAGTGAGGTACACCTGCAGGCGTACTCCTGCTGTCTTCCACCGAAACTAAGAACATGAAAAACATCCTCCTTTCTTCCTTCTTCTTAATTTGTTGTCTCAGTAATTTGGGGGAGCATATATGGAGGAGTAACTGACTGCTTTGATACTTAAGTCTCTTGTGAGATTTGTTAATTAAACATACTTGTGGCTCATGCTTCTGTTTATGCTTTCTCTTACTAGGATAGAGAAGAAGAATGAAATCACTGCTGTTGGGCAATTGATAGTCCACTGAGCAATCTCCTGAATGACAGCAGTGATTTTTAGGTTTCGCCTGCACAGCGTTTGCACTGTGTGTGAGAAATCTACTGTTTTAATATAAATTCAAAAGGGACTTTCATCCCGCCTCCTCTCTTTCCTGGCTTTTCATTGGTTCATGTGCATGCCACTTACCATTTCTCCATTTCAATTGACTGCAGCATATTTGCCTGCATTTACCAATGCTTGTTCCTCGTCAGCTGCTCCTATCAGTTTCCTGCCGCCGAAATACTGTTAACATTTGCTTTGGTGGTACTGTATTTTCATAAAATGTTGCCTTTTACTCTTGCACCTTATTTATAGAACAATTTATCCCCTGGAGAGATTGACTGATTTGCATAAAATCACAGGATGATGCACGTCACTGCCAAGACTCAAACCTTGATCTCCAGCTCTCGAGTCAGCAGCTCTGGCAGCTGCACCCCATCCTCTCCAATCTCGTGTTATCTGTCAGGGTGCTCTTTCCTTCTCCCCAACAATGATTGATGAAAACATCTATTTATTCACTACATAGGCGAAACTGATGCATTATCAGCGCGTGTCTTTCGACCACAGTGACTGACCTCAGATTTTATTTATTTATTTATTTTTACAATTTGTAAAGCGCAACGAATGCCCATGGGCGTCTTGGCGCTGTGACTCAAATTAATGTCTCAGAGAAAACAGAAAAGAATTCTAAAAGTGATGATAGAGAACAGGGAGATTACTGGTCGAACAACCAGGTCTTCAGCAGTTTCCTAAACTGAAACAATGAAGATGTTGATCTAATCACCAGCGCAAGGGAGTTCCCTCTTGCCAAAATTAGACCAGTACTTGTCACACTGGTTACTGGCACTCATTCCCCTATTAATCTTGTTAGCCCAATCGCACCAAATTAATCCTTAATCTGATTCTCAGAACTACCTTTTTAGACACATTTACACTATTAACTACCATGGGAACTGATAACTGTAGAAACACCTTGAATAAGCCCCAGGCCTGTGAACCCCCACATGAGGTAAAATAATTGTCAGCTGGTCCTATCTCCCTTCTTTTCTGAACGATATTGTTATTAAAGTGATTAAACGAATCATCAAAATAATAAAGTAAACACTCGAGTTGCAATAGTAATTGAAATAACTTTTCTTTTCATTCTTTCCAATGAAGCAGACTGAATAGTATCTTCCGAGACCATACTCCTTGTAAGTGATTACCTTACCCTTCTATACTCTGTTGAATTACTTCTGTGGGCTTCTGGGGGTGTTGCCTATCTACAGAGTTAGGGGCCGGTTCACAAAGGTAATCTGAGCCAAAAGTCTAACTCTACGACTTGTGGTATTCACAGAAGTCACTTACGACTTTTGGTGTTCACAAAAGTCATTTCTGACTCGTATTGTTACGTCCGCACTCGGGCCCGAATCTCCACACTCAAGCTATAATTTCCCCACTTGGGCTGTAATCTCCGCACTCAGGCCGGATGGTCATTGCCTTCAATGCTAAACACCTGTACAAGTGCCTACCATCCTCCCCAGTTTGGACTGGATGAAATCAATTGATACCACCTGCAAGACCTGAACTACAAACTATATAAGAGCAGCACACAAACGAGGACCAGGTTTAGCCACATAGAGTTCCTGCCTGCCTGTTCTGTGCATTACTTCAGGAAAATGCTACACCAGAAGAGGAAGAAAAATATTACAGAGGAGAAGACCACCATGATCTTGGAGTTTGTTGTGAGGCACCACAAATGGCTGTATGGTTCCCCCCTTACAGCACCAGTGAGACACAGAAGGTTTAGCCACTGCAGTCAGAGCATTTGGTGGAGGATGTCTGCACTGTCAATGACATAAAGAAGAAGTGTCAGAATGAGAAGAGGCGGATGAAGGAGAAGTACGCCAGGATCTCCTGGGAGTACAACCAGAACCTGCCTCCATCTCACCACACTAAAGGAGGATGTCCCCAATACCATACACCCCCATATGCTCCATGGGCTGCCTGTGAGTGATGTAGGCAATGTGGTACCAGGTAATTGTGCTGACAGAAACATGGATATAAAAGGTCTGTCTGTGTTGCACCACAAACTAAGGAAGTTGTCCCAAATATATTAAAAAACCATAGTGAGTCAGAGCCTCATGTGTCTCCTTCTGTATGTTGCACCACAAGTACCAGAATCCTTTGAAATGGAAATGACAGATCCCATTCCCACTATCTCAAACATGGGCCCAGCACTGCTGGCATTTATACCTATTACTGGTAAATAGCAATAGATAAAGTGCCATTTCCACGTAGCCAGCCGTGGTCTGGGCAGATAAGAACGGTGGGTGGGGGTGTGGGGAAAATGACAGACAACGTAATAGGGAATTATTATAAGATGAATCAAGACCACTTTATCTTGTACTCTCCACATCACCGAGCACAAGAAGAGTGACATTTGTTACATTTTTTTAAAACTGATTTACCCTATTCCATCGTCTGTCTAATTTCCCTTGCCTAGCCATGACTTCCCACAGCCCCACTGCCTCAGTGCTCCTACCTACATGAGCTGCACTTAGCATTACTGTTAGCTTGTAGGTGCAGTGAGGACATTTCTGAGAAGCTGCACATGTACTCTTTTTGCTTTGCTGACTAGTCTGCGTCCTCCATTATTGACACTTTCAGCCAGAGTACAGTTATCAACTGTAGCAGAGGTCCCTGCATCTTCTGGGAGGAAACCTCATAATTCATGGCAAGCCATACCATCCTCACAAACTGGTTAGTAAAACTGGTCTGGAGAGGGTCCAAAAGCCTACATTCTCAGCAGACAATAGATGGACAAATTGGGCCCAATTCACAAAGGTAAATTCAGCCGAAAGTCTAACTTTACTACTTTCGCTATTCACAAAGGACATTTACGAGAAGTATATGCCCTTTTTGAATATCGAAAGTCGTAAAGTTAAATTTTTTCTCAGTTTACCTTTGTGAACTGGCGTCTTTAAATGAATTCCATCAACAGTGGCAGAACTCTGAAATTGAGTGCATCACATGTGGCATCTGGAATGTTAACTGGCAAACACACTTATCTTTGTAGGTTCAATGATGTCGTCCGGGATTCCAGTCCTCACAGTGACATCTGCCACAAGGTTGGCTGTGACATCTTGTAAGGAACCACCCACTGGGCAGATACATGACCCTGGTAATTAAACCCTGGAATGATGTACCTGAAAGCTCATAAAATGTGGCTTTTATGTCCGCAGTAGGTTGTATGTGTTCAACATCACTGTTGTAACTCATCACAATATGCCCACAAATGCCATTTTACTGCACATCATATCACACCACATAGGCTAGTGAAAGGATTACATTAAATGTATTGTAAGTGAGTGCAGTATGTATATATATAATAGACTATATTATGTCATATGAAGTGGAGTAGCCACAACTGGATTGTAAGTCAATGATATGCAAAGTCCCAAGGAAAATCACAGGACACAAAATGTATTGAACTTGCTGATGAGGAGGGTTGCCCTGATGCCAGTTAGGTTGTGTTGTGTTGGGAGGGATTTATGAGCTTCTAAGGTGGATGTAGAAGAAGTGAAACATATATATCATGTGGCTAAACAATGCAAATCCAGTGTAAGCGGCAAAGACACAAGCTTCTACACTTTACCATAATATGTATGTCAGCTTGCCTTCTCTCCTACTGTATTCCCATTTATAAGTGACAGGATAATACATGAGGTTAGAATGTGTGCACGACAAGACATCATCCATTGACAGCTAAGTTTTATCATGATGTCGTGCATGTATAATATTAACTGAGGACACACAAAGATTGAACATAACAATAGTGTGATTTCCCAGTTCTAAATGCGCGTTGTGATTTCATGGGGAGGGAAGCACATATATGCCACAAAATATACCTGACTATTGGACATCTCACATCTTAACTCTCCAAAGCAATGATATGATCTGAAGTGCAAATGTTAAACTGGTCTGCATGATGATGTACACTCCTTTAAATTGGTCAACATACATCATACTCATAAGCCATGATGGGCCTAACAATGAAGGTGTAACCAAAGGTAGGTGGAGGTGTTCTGCATAATTATTCCCTTCTTTCAAATATCAGTTACATTCTCGTACGCGTGTTTGTGTTCATGTGTGTAACAGCTGCTGCAGGATACTATCAGTGCTGCAGACAACACCATCCTTGGATGTCCAAGACATCCTGGCTGCAGCAGTTAAAACCACTCACACCTGTTTATCAGGTAAGAGTGCCATAAAGTTTTAACCTATCATGGATTCCAAAATCTTTCCAAAGATCCAAATCCCCTTCTACATAGCATCTTTAATTGTGTGTAAAAAGTTACATACATACTATTTCAGTTATGTGAGTGTCAAGTGTGCCCGTTTGCAAATTAGCCATGCGGATCATCAAGTATGGTGTCACTTCCCTCTCCAGCTGGTAGATCTCGGGGTGCTTCTTCAGCTACACCTATGAGGAGCCAAGTTCAGCAGTTGACATCAGGGAGGATCGCAAAGCAACACAGAGCTGTGGCTGGAGCTGGTAAGTTTGCTTTTGCATTGTGCATCCCCATTCAACACCTCAGTTCTATGGTGTGAGCTGTCAAGTGTAGGTGTACCCAAACCAGGTCACATGTACATCGGTTGATGCAAAGTAAGTAGAGTCAACCCTTGTGTTGCACCACATCTTATACTAGGTCAATTACTTATCCTGTTGCAACCTCTGTTTTCCAGGTAATGTGGACAATAAGGACAATAGACCTTCCGCCAGTGGTGGGTGATGGTCAATCGAATGACAGAATCCACTACTCTTGAAAGCAGCAATTTCAGCTGCCAGTAAGGAGGAGTGTGGCTCACTGATTAGAGCGGCAGACCCTGAGGTCTGGCCCGGGACCAGGGTTCAGTTCCCGTCGTGGCAGGGTCTTGAGCTCAAATGTCCGCGGACCCGATAATTCTCGGCACAGTGCCTACTCTAATCATGGGGTCCCACGCTGCAACTCTGGGCAATAGCTTGCTTAGTCTCCACACCAGCCCTAATCGCTAAGGATTAGGGGTGGGCGGACAACTACGCTCCGTTCGCGGAGTTTTCGAAGTTTTGGCAACTTCGCGCTTGGTCGGGAGCGCAAAGCTGTCGTCTACTTCGTCTACTTCGCCGTCGCGTAGTAGTTTTTCTTCCTCGCGCGCTCAGTAGCATTCTCGCGTGCGCGGTAAAGACTTACCGTGGTTCTGCGTTCGCTTTCTCGCTTTTCTCTCCCGTTTGCGTTCGCGACGATGTTTGGAATCCGGCCGCACAATCCAACCCGACTGTGAGAACGCGATGACGTCATTCGGACGCGCGACCACGTCATTAGGACGCGCGATCTTCTTACAGCGCTATGTTGGTAAGATCGCGTTTCCGAACACGCAGAAACTGCAATCTGGCAAAGAATATCTCTCGAGCATGTTAAAATTTTCTCTAAAATGTTCATTTAACCCCTCAGATTGTGATTTGCTTTATTTTTTTTGTGCTAGGAGTCTTCTTTTTGTTTCTACTATTTGTTTCAAGAGAAAGGAAGTGACCCTAAATCTCCAACTTCCTGTTCCTGTTCACCAGGCTCCTCCCAGTGCTTTGTCCATGTGGTGTTCACTTTCATTTGGAATTGGAGCTGGAAGGATTACTCTTTGTGTCTGCTGCATCATAGCATTTAATCGGATTTATTGAGGAATTTGGATTTGAACTTTTCTTTCACAAGTAAGTTTGAGAATTGGTGTACTGTATAAATGTTTTTTGGTGTACTGTATAAATGTTTTTTTAACTACAGTTTTCTGTGCTTCTTAATCTTTGCTGCAACGCGACCTTACAGTTTTTGTCATCTTCGCGCGCTCAATGTGCGTGCTCGGGGGCGCGATCACGACGTTTTGTTCAGTTCGCGCTGCCGAACACGCCGAATTTGCATTCTCGCGAGCAATATCTCTCGAGTTGCCTAAAAAGCTCCCGAAAATGTAGATGCTGTTCATTTTGCTAATAGAAACTCCTCATGTTGTCATTTGCTCGTAGTTTGCTCGTAGTTTTTGGAGCATGGACCACTCACTGTTTCTGTCCTCTATGCACCTTGTTGTTTGAGGGTGGCCTGACCATGTGGGCGGCTTGGTGGCGGCCTTGTTGTCAAGCCAAGCATTGTCCTTTTGCCATAGGAATGTATTGTCTATTTGTCTGTCTTCTCTTTCTTTTCCTGTTTTTGGGGGTGGCACTGGCCCGGCCATGTGGGGGCGGCCATTTTGTGTGACCTTCCATCCTGTTTGCCGCAGGCCTCCACAGTTGTGTTATTTTTTTCTGCCAGTAGGCCTAGAGTCCCAGACATAGTCAGCTGGGATGCTTGATGTAGCGGTTGCCATTTTGTCTGTTGAATTTAACATCATTTAGGGCATGGGTGGCAATGCATTGAATTTTCATATGTGGTGTTTGGGGTGTAGTTAACTAGTTAACTCTTTGGGGGGGAACTCCAAAATGCCTTTGTTGTTTGTGTTGATGTGTAACTTTCAAACCTTGTAGCTATGGGGACTTTTTTTTTTTGCATTAAGCTGTGATGTATGCATCCTTCTTTTTCTGTCCATATAGGGAGGGATATCGGCCTGGTTGAGTTTATTTTTTTTGGCCTTTGCCCTTTACCCATGTACCTGTGATGAGTGCCCATGTGGACCTGTTGTGGTAGTAGTAGTAGTAGTGTGCCGTTTTGTATTAGAGAAATTGGCCTGTGTCTTGCCATTGTTCCTGTTGGCTTACTACTGTTCACATCCCCATTGCTATCTGCTGCAGGTCACTGATGCTGCATCCATGATGCACAAATTATGGATAAACAAGTTCCACTTCCACTACATTTGCATTTTAATTCTTTTCTATTCTTACTCTTACTGGATGTAGAAATACTTCTAGTAGTAATTAAAGCTAAAATAAATCCATATTTGACTGATGTTGTTCTGCCTTCTTTGCTTGTAGGTGCACAAAATACTGGAGCAGGTGTCTGTCATCCTTCATCGGCTGTTCTACTGCCAGACGGGCGTCCTTTTGTACTACGTCACGTGTGGTGTGAGTGACCAACCTGACCAGACATCATTTTCAGCAACTTGTGCAACTGAGTGCTGCTGCTGACATCTGAAGAAGATGGCCCCAAAGAAAGCAGGTACCAGGTCCTCCAAAATAGTTGCTGAGAAGAAGGAACTGACACTTAAGTCTGGTGTTGACCCCAAAACCTTTTTTGGGAGAAAAAAAAGTACGCCCAAGCAGCTGAGTGGGGGAGAGGTAGCCAGCCTAATCTTGGAAAGCAGTGATACTGAGCATCACCTGGACTTATCGCAAAGTAGTACACATTCCACGCAAGAGGGAACACAGCAGAAAAGCGGTGAACAACAACTAGCGCCTGCAATAGTAGATGTTCAACAACAACAACTGTATGTATCAAAACAACTACCACAACCACCGCCTGCAATAGTTTTTCAAGAACCACCAATGGCAATAGTAGTTCCTCCTGAAGTCGGGGCAGTTCAGGAAATTGAGCCTGATGCAAAGCAAGAAGAGGTAGCACATCCTGCAGTAGATCTATTGGGTTCCAAATCCCCACCAAGGAAAAGGAGGGTTAGTAGTACATTGAGTTCTTCGCCAAGCATCCCTTCTGATGATCTTGATCTCGATTGGGAGCCAGAACGATCGGAGCATGAGAGGGAGGGACATCCCAAGAAGACCAGGCGAGAGAAAAGGAATGTTCCAGGAAGCCTACCACTTATGGAGTGCAATGTTCAGCAGCCGGATAATGATAATGACTCTGATGGTGATGATGAGTCAGACCCAGTCATCACAAGCATTACTCCTGGCCCTGAGGACATGGAGACCAACATTTTTACCCTATCAAGAATGGCTGCGACTAGGGATGTAGTAGCACGCATACCACCAACCCAGGCCACACCAAAACTACCTCCAGCTTCCATTTTTACAATTGCACACAGCCGGCAGCGTCCTACAACCAGCACAAGTTCCACCTCAGCGGAAGGAGGTAGTGGTACTACTGCGCAGCCACATAGTGCAGTTCAGCACACAACCTCCAGTTCATCCGGCATTGGAAGTGGCACCTCTAGCAGGAGACAAAAGTTAAGCTCCCCAGTGTGGGACTTCTTTACAGTTAGCGCAAATGAGGACAACATTGCTATATGTTCCATTTGTCATTCCTCTGTTCGTCGTGGTAAGCTTGGCACAAACTATGGTACCGGAGGCCAAATGACCCATTTGAAAAAACACCACCAAATCAAGTGGGAGGACCACCTACGTATCATGAATACTGGAACCATTAATGTTGGTGGGAAAGCAGTAGAAGGTCCACTCCCCAGCACTGCAGTGGTAGAACCCAGATCCTCCGGATCAGCAACATCTCTGTGGCACCAGAGTACGAGTAGCCCGGAGACACCAAGGAGTACGGGTGCGAAGTCTGCGACACAAAGTACTACATTGGGCATATCTGAAAGAAATACCAAGCAGCAGCGTACCATTCTTAGCATGATTAAGCAGGAGGGAAAGTACGAGCGCAACCACCCAATAGCACGTTTATACAATGCTAAGCTTGCTAAAATTTTAGCACTGGACCTTCTCCCATTTTCTTTTGTTGAAGGGATGGGTTTCCTGGAATTTGTGTCAACCCTCTGCCCAAAATGGAATGTTCCCAGCCGCTACTATTTCTCCAGAGTTGCTGTTCCAGCACTCCACCACGACGTGCTGGAATTGCTTGGAAAAACCTTGCAGCAGAGTGCAGTGCATAGTATCCACCTGACAACAGACATGTGGAGCAGTAGTCAAGGCACAGATTACATGTGCATCACAGCACACTGGATCTCTTTTTCAGGTGTTAGAGACAAGATATCTACAGGCATTGACATTAATGAGATTTTTAATGATACTCGCAAACATGCAACTGTAGCCATGTTTGCTATGGAGAACTCCCATACTGCTGCAAACATTTTGGATGAGTTCAACAGCAAGGTCTTTGAATGGCTGCGACCAAGAGGCCTCACAATTGGTTTTGTTGCCACCGACAATGGCAGTAATGTAGTTAAGGCCATGGAAGATGGCGGCTATTTCAGGGTCCCGTGTTTGGCACACTGCATCAACATTGTGGTTCAAGACTTTCTGAAAAGTGAAAGCAAAGTCAGCAACTTACTGACCATTTGCAGAAGAATCTGCACGCATTTCAATCATTCTTTTAAAGCCCGGAAGCAGCTACGGGTCATTCAACGTGAGTGTAACATGCCAGTCAAAGCACTCATTCAGGAGGTACCAACACGTTGGAACTCTACGTATTACATGCTCGAACGGCTGTTTGAGCAGTACATACCACTCAATGCAAGATCAGGGGATAATGCTGTTAAAGACATGACTGTTGAGATGTGGCAATGGGATCTCATTAAATGCCTGACTGAGATGCTACTTCCTTTTGAGGTCTTCACACGTGCAGTCAGCAGGGAGGACTGTACTATGAGCCAAGCAATCCCACTGTTGTACATGCTTGAGCAAGAGCTGACGGAGGTGTATGAAACGTACGAAGGTATGGAAGGAAAACGTGAAGCATTTAATTTTGCGAAGTCCTTAGCATGGCGCTTATCTCAGAATACAAGGATTCAAAATAAGATTTTGTCACATGAACATTACATTACTGCCACAATTTTGGATCCACGGTACAAATTATTTGTGAATAGTAATGCATTAATTCCTTTTTCTAAAGAGGATGTTTCCAAGTACAAAACTGTAATAGCCAAGGAAGCCACTGATTTCGAAAACGAATGGCTCTCAATTAGAGGCCTGCCAGTGCCAGCCCAGGACAGTGCAAGTACTACTGAGCATCCTACAGAGTCAAGGTCCTCTTTACAGCATGCGAGCAGTGCGTTTGCTTCCCAGCAGTCACCAACACAAACAATAACACCAACAGGATCTGATTCATCAGACACAAGCAAAAAAATAGCTGCTTGGTTTCTACGGAAAGGGATGGGGAAGTCCGTTGCTGCCGCAAAGCAAAAAGAGGACGAGCAAACCAGAGCACCAATGAACATTGAGCGGATGGTCCAGGCCTATCTGGATGACACAACAGAGGTGTGCATGGAGCAAAGCCCATTGGTGTATTGGTATAGGACAAGAAGCCAATGGCCACTGCTTAGCAGGCTGGCGATAAAGTATCTAGCTTGCCCTGTTGCAAGTGTCTCTTCAGAGCGTGTGTTCAGTGCTGCTGGTGCCATTGTGACTGTGAGAAGGACCAGTCTGTCGCCCAAAAGCGTGGGGCGGTTAACCATGATAAAAATGAACCAGCACTTGATACCACCAGACTACAAAGTCCGTGAATCACAGCTGGAAGAGGAGAGCGAGTCGGAAGAAATAAGTATTGGGTTACAGGACCTACTTCTGTCAGAAGAACCACCAGGATTTGAGGACGAGCTCCTCTTCCCTGACAACTAGCCCTTGCGGTGCCAAACGTAATCAACATCAACCACAGGTAAGAAGAGAAGTTTCCTGGGAGGTATACTGGAGGAGAGGCTCGTAGTACTAATAGGACAAATATAGCTTTCAGTGAGGGGCACAGCATCTATCTGTTTGCATGTTACACATGTGGTCAGTTAATAAACTATTTCAATCAAACACTGGCCGCTGCCCTGCATCTAGAGTAAACCTTGTGACGTACAACAGTAACCCCACCACAAAACAACATCATAGCATATCTGTAGAAGTTGAAAATAAATAACATTTATTCATGTATAAAAATATTCTCCTATCCCCACCCTAACCCCAACCATAGTCCAAGTCCAAAGAATGTCCCGCAAAAATAACCCCAACACCCAATTCCCACCCACCAACAAAAGTATTCAAAAAAGGGCAAATCAACAGGGTTCATTCCAATTGGCGGGTGTTTGTCCACTAAAATCTTTCTTTCCACGCTCCTCTAATTGGGCCTCCAGCTTGGCCACCCGGAGGAGAAGTTGTTGACGAAATGCACGGCACCTACATTGGCATCCATGCTGTGAGGGGGTGGCAGATGTTGAATGGCGGCGGTGAGCGGCTGCCTGGCCGCGGCGCCGTACTCCTGCAGGTGGAGCCTTGCTGGGGCCAGACGCATTGGAAGAGGCAGCCGCCTCCTCCTCCTCCTCCTCCTCAGCCTCAGCCACCAGCTTGCGGTACTCCTCCACAATGGCCTGCAGTTTCCTTTGCCGGGCCCTGGCTGCCAACTCCATCCGCGATGGTTTTGAGGAAGGAGTATGAGTATCTATAAAAAAAGAAACAGAATTGTAACTGAAACTCTTCATAATTAATTCAACAGTACATTTCGGCATAGTAGCACTACCGAGCGCAGTACATACAATTGGTGTCTACTTTTAGTATCTATCTAATCTGTCCTCCTGCTTCCCCTGCCTGTAGCATTTGTTGAAGTTTTTTCCGGCATTATACTTGCCCTAGTACTGGGTGGCCTTGAGTACACATAAGAAGAACAAAAGTCTTTTTTGTATCCTTTTAGTTTTTCAAAGTAAGACTCTGGTTCCAGTGACAGTCTTCACCTATGATGAATGTACAAATACATTTAGGGGGCATCCACCCATTAAAAGTCAATGTCTATCCTTCCACCTCCTTCCACCCTAGTTAACTTCTTTCCCTTTTTGTTCAACACATCCCTCAGGTCATGTGATCTGACTTTTAGTCTTCTCCAAAAGTTACACAGCTGAGTTGGAGTCTGATGGAAGAGGCCTTGTTTACTCAACGCAAACTGGTAATGCTACAAAGGGTGTGTTCTTCAACCATTGTATTTTGTCCAGTACAACTTCAAATTCATAATTTCCTAATAAGTCTCATAGCACAGTGAGGAAAAAAATGTCCCCCATCCATCTAGTAATGCAAATAAGTTATCAATATAACTTACCACCGCCCACCGCTGAACTTTCCTCCCCCACTGATGCTCCTGCAGGCGCCGCGTCCTCTGTCCCCTCCTGGATGCCAATCTCTTCGCCGCTGGCCCCGTCAGCACTGGTCGTTAGTATTGATTGTGCACCTGTAAAAACAAGTACAGCTTTTTAGATGCCTGCACACCGCCCCCTATTTTACTAGTTGTACTTTTTTCACCAGGAAGGAAGATTGAAAAACCAGTTACGTACAACAACAATCGTTGTGGCAGTGTAACTTGTCCAAATTGCGTCCAATTTACAGCACTCACATTAGACAGAGTTTTGTTTTAATTTATTAGATGGTCCCTAGGGTCATCTAATCTACTCCTACTATAGTCTTTGGAAAGTTAGCCTGAGCCATATAACCATTTTTTGATCCGTGTCTACTGCTTTGCCCATGTTACCTTGCAGCTTGTTGCACGGTAAGAAAGACACCATTGAGGGCACATGATGAGTCTGGCATACAATTGACAAACCAGTATTGTTAGTCCATAATGTTGCACTTGTTGCCATGTGATGATGACTGCTAAAACTGGCATAGTTGTATTCACTGTCTAACGTGCAACATTTTTCTCATAGGCAGATGAGAAGAGAAGATCGCCTTCTACGAAACAAGGGATTTGCAGAGCTTTCGAAAGATGTCTCCCACAATTCACACATTACTCTATCGTGCACTAGATGTACAAAATGTACAGTATTTTATCTTCTTCATTTTGCATGGTGGAGCAGGATGTTTCTCATTGAAATACTTCCAGGTTTCAACATTACAAAGCTTGTTAATTATTACAAAAAATAAAGTTTTTGAACTTGCACGTAGACTCTGTGGTATATTTTCAGTGTCTGGGGTGCTGGGGACTGAAACGAGTGAGTGAGCGAAAGGGTCTTCTACGCTTCTTCTTCTGTTGTGGCGTGGGTTGTGTATTAACATTGGGTATATCTAACTATCTTCGTGTGGGGGTCGGGAGTGGGACAATTGGCTATGACCGAGACACTTAGGTAGGTAGACTAGATGGTCATTGGATTATGGGTTCTTCTGACTGAGTTCTTCTGTGACCAGGGTGTAAGGTCCAACCTCCCTATCACCAACATCAACAACATCCTATTTTCTTCTTGTACATAGTTGTGTATGTGCAGAGAGAGAATAATAATAACCACAACAGTAGTAGAAGTATACTAACTGAACAAAAATTAGTAGGTAAACATCTGTTTGTGCATTTTTGTTGGTGGGAATTGAGAGACTGGAGATTACAGAGGACAACGCAAAAGACAGGAGTGGACCCAATGGCTACAGCTATTCTATCATTCAAAAGAATACCGGTCCTTAACTAAAGAGTGGCCAACAGGGCAAGCTTTGCTACACACAGTCTAATAGTAGTAGCACAGAGACTCTAGGGGCAGAGGCAGTTTGAAGGAACTGAAAGTCAGGGATGGCATTGGATAGTTACGCAAAATTTGGAAAACAAATGTAAGACCAAAGAAGGTTTTGCTAACATTGAATTACGAAGGAGCATTCATAGGTTGGGAAAAATAAGGTGCGTTAAAAAGTTAGGGAAATATAATTGTTAATAATATAAGCACTGTAGGACTTACTGGGGCCAGCAGCAGGATCCGCGGTAGAGAAGCGTGCCTCCTGTGGTTGTCCCGCCAACTCGGACCCCGTCTTCTTCTTGCCCTTCGGTGGTGCTGACCATGTAAGAAATAATAAAGAAAGAAAAACATTAAGTGCTGTGAAACAAAGACCTCATTCAAACATCCTCTCAAACATTTTAGGAAACAACAATTCCAATAAAATTGACTTCGAAGTGATGACTACTGGCTTCCAAGATCCACAGACCGTCTACTTATAGAACACTAATCAATTGTGCCATAAACATTCTGATTGCAGAATACTAACGAAGTCAGTACCACCTGACCTACACCACCTATTCAATAATGCAGATGGGCCAATTGGTCAGTACGTTGGCATTTCAATTTTATTTTTACCCGCAAACATTACGTATTCATCAAAGAATTCTACACAATACTTGTACTACTATAATATATATTAAATTATTAATATTACTAGATACTCACCAAGCCCCACGACTTCAACACCTATCAGGTCCAACAGGTCCTGCTCCCTGTCTAGGATGTCTGCCCACTGGTGGGCCAGCTGCTGGTGGGTGCGCCGGATTCCTGAGCGACGGTAGACTGCCCGGCGCACCTTCGCCCACCGCCGGTGACGCTCCTCTGGCAGGTAACCAGACCCTGGCCTGCCGCCTGCTGCCAAGGTCAAGGGGAGGTGGCGCTGCATGAAAAAAACAAGGGCGGCCACCTCCGCCTCCCCGAAAAGATTCCGGGCCTTCACCCCTGATGGGCGCATTCTGCCGCAAGGCAGCCGGCTCTTGGGCGCAGGCGCCTTGCCCTTCGAGCCGGTTCTGCTGCTCCCCTTTGCCATGGTTCTGGGGTGGAGGTGGAGGTTGAAAAGAAAGTTAGGGGGGAGCAGTAGGAGCTTAAATAAAGGAATAAAATAAAACAGTAAAAAAGCTAAAAAAAGGTGGAAAAGTAGAAATAAAATTAAAAATATAAACTTAGGGACAGAGAGAGATAGATGATAAGTAAAAAAAGTAAGAAAAACTGTGAAAAGAGGTAAGGATTGAAGAGATATAAGGTGGATAGAAAACTAGGCCCAGAACCATAGCATAGAGTGTGAAAACCAAGATGGCCGCGCCCATCGCGACCACGTGGGTAAGTTCGCGCGAGATTTCACGCGAACACGCACTTTGTCAGTGCAAACAAGTTGTTGTGTTCCCGAACAAGACGTGCACCGCGCGAACGCGTTATTCGCGACCCGGAAGAGGAAATAGGGGGCGCGGGCGGGCGGGACAATTGAAAAAACAAGATGGCCGCGCCCATAGCCCAACCACAAGGGTAAGGTCGCACGCTACAATTCCCCGAACACGCAGACAGCGCCCCGACCACGCACTACGCGCTCCCGAGCAAGAAAACGGCTCGCGAACGGGACCAGCAGGCTACTACGCATGCTCGCGAAGCTACGCGAAGCTCGCGTAGTGCGAGAACGTCTTCGCGTAGCTTCGCGTAGCGCGACTACGCGCACTACGCCCACCCCTACTAAGGATGCCTGGCTTCACCAGGGGGATGCCTAGGAGTTGGGCGCCTCACAGGAACAGGCCAGGACGGGTTCCTCAGCGGTTTATTCAGTGTGGGAACACACTGGTAAGTGTAACCATGCGCTTTATAAGCTTCAGAATTACAATTACAATTAGTAATGACCAAGAGGCCGAGGAAGTACCAGAGAAGGCTGCTGAAATGGAGGATAATGGAGACTATCTGGCCCTTCGCACACAGGATGAGGATTCAGAAGCCCTGCCCAGAACATTTGTTACACTGGCCAAAATGTGTAAGACCACCCCCCTGTCCATCCAGCAAAATACCTCAACATCCAAAACCCATGATTGCCTGCCCTCAGCAGTGCACTAATCAGTGACAGCTCTCACATACACCAGCACACACATCACTCTCTCACAGCCCTCACATTCAGAACAGAGGTGGTGAATCCCCGACACACTCCTCCCTATACAGTGCATCCCAGGCATTCTCTCCGACATCTGAGGGAGGTACCACTCCCTGTGTGGAGCAGGTATCCCCTGGGCACCAATCTCCTGTCCACAGACTACCATCTGCCACCCTCCCCCCTGCTGGTGGACCTGGCGGTCTTATCCATGGCCGTATAATGATGAGAGGGCAAGCAGATGATCATGGTGGCGATTGGGAAGATAACTTCTTCCAACAGCAGGCTGATGTAAGGCAGGACATGCGTGCCATGGGGGCTACCCCGTCAGACTTGTCTAAAGCACTGCAGGACATGCGGCAAATCCCTCAGGTGGTGGGCAGACAGGGCCAGGTGTTGGACATGATGGATAGATCTTGGAAAGACATGTCCAAGAAGATCAATGACATTGTATCCATCCATAGGGAACAGAGTGCAAGACACCATGCCTTGGCCATGAAGATGATGGAGGGCATGCTGAAACGTATTCTAAGTCTCTCTTCAAAGTCACCACAGGGAGGGGAGCCATCACATCTACCTGCAGCACATCACACCTACCTGTACCACACACTGCACAGGCTCACAGCACATCCACCACCACTACCACCTGTCCTGGCACTTCCCCCACCGGTACATCCACCACTCCCTTTTTAGGCACTCCACCCATCTGCAAATCCGCTACCACCCACTGTCCAGGCACCCACCCTAACTGCAAATTCACCACCACCCCCTGTCCAGACACTCCCGTCAACTGCACATCCAGCACCTCCCCCTGTCCAGGCACTTCCACCAACTGTGTAGACACCATCAGCCTCTGCCCAGGAACTTCCCCACACCTGTATAGGTAGATGCATTACACCAACCTACACCTCTGCAACAACACAAACGCACTTACTCACAGCGATCCTCACTGCCAACTTTACGAAGTTACAAGCATGATCCTTGTTGATCACAGGAAAAATATCATCCTGAGTGAATATTTGTAAATAAAATATAAATGTCTTCACAAGTCAAGACTAAGTTGCGTATTATGTACTGATGGCCAAATGTTTACCCTTGTAGTGGCCTAGAGCTTTGAGGATGAATGTGTGTTAGTGACACATGTAACAGTATAACCCCATCAGTGCAACAAGTTATCATGTGCAGAGCAAATAACAACTCCCAAGGTAAATTTCCATACTTTGAACACAACATTTTCAATGAAGTCAATAAGATAGAGAAAGTTTGATTCAAAATATGGGTTTATGTAAATTAAATGGATTTGCAAAAAAATTAAATTCAGTACATTTGGAAGGGAGAGAGGAAAGCAAATAATGTTCTTTAAACAGAATGGACTAGGGTACTTGGAAGGGGATGGGCAGCAAAAATAAACACATCAGGAAGCGTCCGGGGAACCAGTCTATAGAGTAAATAAATGTCCAAAACAGGACTAGGCAGCACATAGGGTTGGAACACACAAGGAGAAAGGGAGAAAACAGTGCGGGCAATGTACAGGGGGAAATATTGAGGATGGTTTGGGAGTGACGTTGGGCTAGGACAGACAACATGGCTGCACCCAAGGAAGTGACACTAGCAGTGAGGGTGTCCATAGATCTTGCAAGTTCCTTTCACATCATACGCATCTCATCACAGAGCTGCAGCATTATGCGAGAAGACATGTCTGGCTGACCCTCACATGCCCCCATCACTTCCTGGGATGCAGACACAGGAGTTACAATACAGGGAGGGCTTTGGGTAGAACATGAGGGGGTCGTGTCTGGGGGTCAGAGCCTAGGTAAGGGTCTTCCTGGCAGCCACTTGGAGGGGGACAAGTGGCAGCAGATGCAGCTGGAGACCCAATGGATTGGCAGCCTCTAGAGTCAAGAAGAGGCTGATGGCAGGCCCAGGTTGTGGTGTGGCCTGCTCTGGGTACACCTAGCCAAAAGAAAGTTGTGAATAGTCAGGGGGAAAGTAGATCTCCTACCCCCTGGCCAGATGTGGCCAGTTCTTCAGCCCCCTACAATGTCCTCAGTCTCCACCCGGTCTGTAGCACTTGAGGTGTGGTCGTGCTAAGTCCAGGTAGGCATAAATCACCTGCCTTCGGATGTTGAAGGCCCCTCCTCCTCCTCTTCCTCTTCAGTTGTGGAGAGAGGTAATGGCAGCTGGTGACCCAACAATGTCCTGCTCTGACCCGGGTTCTGTGTCTGGTCCTCTTGGCCAGGTGGGACCACTGAAATAAAAGTCAAATCATGATGTAGTGGTTGTACATGTCAGAATGACACACATAACTACATGAAGCAAGGGCAAACTTTGTTCTCTGATCACACTATACAAATATGAGTGACTTGGAGCCTAATGTATGTGTATGTTCACTGTGATGTCCCAATTTGACTCACATATAGATATCTTACTTGAAATTTGATGGCTTACACTTCTGTACTGACCAACCCTCACTTTTTGCATTTTTGTAATCTGTTTCCTGTCATTGATACATAGGCATCTTCCAATGCCAGTCTACAAATGGAGATCAGAGACAGTCCGGATGGTATTGGAGTGGTCCTGTGATATGGGGTCTCTTCACCCTTAGAATTTCTAACAAATATCATCTACTGTGTAGCATTGTATGAGACAACACAAAAATAGATTTGGGTGCACATATTGAAATAAGGGCTGGGATATTAGATTTGCTAAGTGGGGAGTCTAACATTTTGACATTCCAACACAACAGCAGACAATCTAGTGCCACATTTCCCCTTCAAAGACTTCTCAGGTAATGCTGTACCCTGGTGAACAGTTGTGGCCAGCTGCTACAGCTTTCTTGACTGGACAAAGTACACACAAGCAAATTCTGGGAAACCCTGTGTAGGTGGACCTATTTAGAGAACTTGGTATCACTTAAGAGTGAGGCAAGGATATCAAAGTCTGTCTTAACTCCATGGCACATGATGATCTGTCTTAATCAAAACCTAATCTCACCAAAGGCAATGCAAGTCACAGCTCCAAAAAACAAAGGCCTCTCATTCACACACTGGACAGTGTCTGTACCATTCCTTACCCAATGCACACATCAATTTTAAGGCCCTTAGTTCACTGGTAATGGTGCTGACAGTACAACTTTATATAAAAATGCACATGTGGCTCTATTCCCCCGGTGGCATACATAAACTAACGCTCCCAGAATGCACTCGGCTCAGTGCATTTTATGTGCTACAGAAAACCTTTGGCCTTATGACTGCTGCTTTTGCACAGAATAGGTAAATAGAGACCTGAGACACACACCAAAGGCAATGCATGTCACAGCATCCAACAACCAAAGTCCTCTCCTCCACACACTGGACAGTGCCTGTACCATTCCTTACCCAATGCACACATCCATTTTAAGGCCCTTGGTTCACTGGTAATGGTGTTGGTAGTGTAATTTTATACACAAATGCATGTGTATGGCTCTATTTCCCCGGTGGGATTAAAAAAATAGTGCTTCCAGAATGAACTCTGCTCAGTGCATTGTATGTGCTACAGCGCGACTTGGCCTTATAATGACTGCTGCGTTTGCACAGGATAGATAAATGGAGGCTTGGAATAACTGATGGTGCCGCTTTGTCACCCCTCACATCATTCTTCCAGACACATATTGCAGTTAATTCACTTACCATCCATCTGCTTCTCATGCTACTCCAGCTTAGCATGGTGGTTGGCCAGGCTGCCCTCCATACAGGAAATGACATTCAGGAAGTGGTAGGCAGGGGCAGTGGTAGGCAGGAAATACATCACAGGACGTTGCTGGTAGCCATTTTTGGATCATTCATCCTCTGTCACAGATCAGATCCTCTGCCATCCTGCTGCTCTGTAGAGGAGATTCAATAAATGACACATGAAAGGAACATTAGAGACACAAGACAAAAGGTATAACAGACCATTAAATTATGTTTGGGCAGGGAAAAGGGTATGTCCAACACAACATCACATCCCAGCTCCCTTGTATTTTGGTACACGTGATCCATATTTTGCGATCAGCTCAAGAGTTTACTGTAGTGTTATGCTAAATAAGGGGGCGGCATTGCTGTGTGTCCCAGACACATAGGGCCTGATTCACAAAGCTGATCATCACTCATGGTAGGGACCCCTCAGTTGTGAGTGAATCATTTCATTTGGGGTAAGTACTCCTCAATGCAATAGTTAGGCCTCTTTGTGAATCAGGCACCCATTGTGCATGTGCATTGTGCATGTGTGAGAGGTCTCACACATGCACATACATGTAATCCTCTGAGGCAATGGATTCCTTAGAGATATTGACAACACTGACAGCTGACATCTGCACATGGCCTGTTGCATAGCTAATCTTTAGAGTCCTGTCAACAGCTGTGGTTTACATACATAGAGTATGCAAATGTAAATGTAGTAGTACTTGTATAGCGGAGTAAGGCTTGCAAAGTAGTCTCAGTATGGATCTTTGAACTGAGTCATAAATATCCAGCTTTCATTATTGACAACAGATTGCAAATCACATTTTGTCAGTAACACAACAGGTTGCTCAGGTGAAAAAAGTTCCAACCAGCTGATCACAGACTTGCATACCTTGTCCTCTGTTCTGTGCAATGGCCCGGTTTCCCAGATTCAGACCTAGCTGAGGGTCGAGAGGCATGTGTAAGCCATAACTTAAAGTTATGCTGTTCAAGACACAACAGGCTAACATGATCTTGCACACAACTTCAGGAGAGTACATCAGCACCACCCTGCATGGTCAAGAAACCTGAATCAAGACTTCAGGATACCAAAAGTGCACTCTATGATGGTTCGAATTTGTATATGTGCCCAATTATACCTATGCTGAGGTACAGGTGCTGCACGTCTGTTTGGTGTGAGAATATTTGTATCTGTATTTTAATATGTTTATAGAACGCATCAATTATCCCGAAGGACATCAAGGCGCTAGGACAGAGATTAGTGTAATTCAGGTTGGTCTTAATAAGTTCAGTATCTGGCAAACAAAGTGGTTTTCAATTTTTTCCTGAACAGCAGATGATCGTCTTTCAGGAGAAGATCAAGAGATAGGTTGTTCCAAAGGACCGCAGCTGCTTTAGAAAAGTATTGATCGCCCATCCTTACCTTAGATATGCGTTTGACTGACGCGAGAGCTACGTGAAATGATCTCAAATTGCATGAAGGGACATGGAATTGTAGCTTATCTCGCAAAATGGATGGTCCTTTTTTATGTAGGGTTTTCTGCGCAAAGCAAAGGAGCTTGAAACTAGCTCTCTGGTCTCTAGGTAGCCAGTGTAAATCATTCAGGCATTGAGATACTGAGCTGTATTTTTTTTTGTAACAGATTAAATTAGCAGCCCCGTTCTGGACTACCTGGAGTCTAGAAAAGAGATAGTCGCCAAGCTAACATAGAGGGCATTGCCGTAGTCCAGTCTGCTCAGGAGCAGAGCATGTGCTACCATTTGTTTGCAGTTAGAGGGGATCCAGGGAAAGAGTAGTCTGAGCAGTTTCAGTGTGGCGAAAGCTTTTCCGCATAGAGTGTGTACTTGGTTCTGCATGGAAAGGGTGTCATCAAAGATGATGCCCACATTTTTTTTTTTTTTTTTGGTGCAAGACTTTTATTAAATACTGTCAGGTGAACACAGCGTCACGCCTACAACCCTGAGGCCGGCCGCTATATGTACCAACATCAGGATCACAAGACATATAAAAACAAATGCACAGGTAAAGGTACATAGTTGTAATAGAAATGTGGTGACAGTCTGCATAGGCAATATAACAAATCAATTTGTCTCGCTTTTCACAGTTTTTTGTTGTAAAACCTCAACATGTGCGGTATCGAGTCTATAAATGAGAGACATCCGAGCGTCAGGTGGGTGGTGGGCCCACTCCCGGGCGTGGTGAAGCTCAGACAGTGCAATGCAAGTGAACAAGAAGAAAGTTGGAGCAGTCCATTGTTACTTATGAGACCTCAACACGGTCCCTCACACTTCGTACCTCGGGCAATCACGGCCACAGCGGAACACAATAAGCACAGAAACAGCGCCAATCACAGGAGCGGTGAGCTGGCCACAGGGAAAGCATAGCTAGTGCCACATACTTGCGGTGGGCTGCCTGGAGTGGCTCTACATATCCCAGAAGCGCTACAATCGGGGAGGGACCTACTACCATGTGTATCATTTTGGAGATGGCCTGGAAGACTTGATCCCAGTAACGACGTATCTGATCGCACCCCCATGCAAGGTGTAAGAAATCCGCCCCAGGCTCACCACATCTATCACAATTGTCAGTGGGTCTTAACTGGAATCTGTGTAGCCGTGCAGGAGTGTGATACAATCTGTTTAGGAATTTGTAATGAATAATCCTATACCTGCTACTAGCCGATATTCGTTCCGTCTGTTGCATACAGAAATCCCACTGTCTATCCGTAAGGGTGATGTCCAACTCCAAGTCCCACTTCCTCCTAGCAGGTAAGACAGTGTATTCCAGATTGGCGCGGACTGATTTATATAGTGTAGACACCAGTTTGATGGGGTTATCATGTAAGAGCAGGGCCTGAGTGGGAGAAGTACAGGAGGCTCGTGTGGGAAGTCAGGTGTGACTACCTGTAAACCGTGCCGGAGTCGGATATAGTAAAACACCTCTAGCGGTGTCGGCTGTATACCTTCGTACAGTTGTTCCTTGGAACGGAACGTGCCATTACGGTATAGGTCCCCCCAAGTTTGGACATGTATTTTCGTCAGTAGTCGATGATGCCCAAATTTTTAGCCGCTCACCTGGGTTTTGGGGCGGTGCCTAGTGCCTGTGGCCACCAACTATTATCTCAAATTGCCTGGGCACCCCCAAAAAGCAGGATTTCAGACTTCCCGGCATTTCGTTTTAGACAGTGCCGGGACATCCAGCTTGCAAGTTCAGTGAGACAATTTATTAAGTTGTCCTTGGACTCGGTATTGGTCAGTCTATTTATCAGGGGAATCACCAATTGAGTATCGTCGGCGTAGGAGCAAATGTCAAAACCCCATTTCCTGCTGATATCAGCCAAAGATAAAACATATGCATTGAAAAGGGTGGGACTTAAGGTTGAACTCCATACTTAATGCTCTTTGAGGAGGAGGTACAGGATCCCAATTGAATTGTTTGTGTTCGGTCTTTAAGAAAGGAGGCGAACCACAACAGGGCTTTAGAGCAGATCCCTGTTTTGTGTAGGATTTGAAGTAATTTAGTGTGTGATACGGTATCGAAAGCTGCTGTAAGATCTAATAAGATCAATGCTACGGCTCTAGCTTGATCAACTTGCAATCTAATATTGTCAGATACAGCTAGTAGAGTGGCCTATTAGCCCTAAAACCCATCTGTGATGGATCCAGTAAATTGTTAGTTTCAAGGAAGGTGGTGATTTGTTTATTGACTAGCCACTCTAAAACTTTGGATAGATATGGTAATTGGAAAGTTGGGGGATATTTGGCTGGATCATAGATTCTAAGGCCTGCTTTCTTTAGGAGGGGCGATACCAAAGTTGGCTTCCATATATCTGGGAATGAACCTTGCTCCAAAGATTGATTGAAGATGTTGGTGACAAGGGGACATAGGACTAGTCAAGTGAAAATAAAATGCGGGCAAGGGTCAAGTGGAGATCCTGCCTTAACCACAGCCATTGCTTTGGCCTCCTGTTCCTTTGAAAAAGGAGTCAAAGTGTTGAGATGGATTTTTGCAGATGGATAAGGGGCCAGATTTTCCAAAACAATATTAGCCTCTTCATGGGGATTATCAAAGGATGCATACATTTTTGTCACTTTGTCAGTGAAAAATGTAATATTTAGCTCACAGTTCTCTGTCGTGGGAGCCATAGTTTACGATAGACTGGAAAGTTTGCGAATAACTTTGTAAAGTTCCTTGGATGAGCTGCAATTATCTTCAATCCATCTTGTGTAATAGTTTGTTTTGGCTTGTTTTAGCGTACAGTGGTAATTTTTCAAATCAGCTAAATAATTTTGTCTATCAATGCTGTCTTCTGACAGACCTCCATTTGAGCTCCAAAGTTTGACATTTTCGTTTACTTATTTTTAATTCAGGTGTGTACCATCTTTTGGAACGGGAGTTAGAAGCCGGTTTGCTATTGAATTTGGGTGCGCATTTTCTAGTGACTTCTCGACTTCTTGGGCAGCTGTTGTACAGGCAGAGCTAGAAAGAAGTGCAACAGAGTCATGGGGAGTGAAATGAGTAGCAAAGGCTCCCTGGGTGGCTATGTTCCATGCTCTTTTCACTATTTGATATGTTGTTTCAAGCTTGGATGATTTGTTTGGTAAAATTAGGGAAAAAGAGATTAGGGAATGATCTGTACAATGAAGTTGTTTAATCTTGTGAATGTTAATGGTCATTATGTTAGAAATCATTAAGTCCAGGGTGTGTCCAGCCTCATGGGTTGGTTCCAAAATCCTCTGAGTTAGTTGCATTATAGCCATGTCGTTTTCCAGGTGCCTAATGCCTGGATTGGCTGCATTTTCGTAATGAAGGTTAAAATCACCCATGACTAAAAACTGCCTCTGTTTCAGGCAAAGGAAAAACAGTTGTGCAAGTAAGTCAGTGCTTTGCCCGAGGTGGTGGCCAGTAGGGTTGTAAATAGCTGCCCCTCCCAGTAGTACATAATTTCCCTTTGAAACTGAGAAATCTAGGATCTCGTGGGACTCCGCTGGGATAGCGGTAATGGGAATGCAGGAGAGGTGTTCTTTGAAAAGAATGGCTATACCACTGCCTCTCTTGCCCTTTCTATCCTGTTTTAGCATTTGATAACCTGGTGGTAGGGCAGAGACAATGTCAGGTGTGTTATTATCATCAAGCCAGGTTTTGGTGGCAAAAGCTAAGTCTGGGCTTAAGTCATCTAGTGTGGCCCAAATCTCAGTGCTATGTTTAGGGAGTGATCTAGCATTGAGGTAGATGCAGTTTACTGTCCAGGTGCTATGGGGATTGTTTGTAACTACCCCTGTGGGCAGGGTATGAGCATCTCGACATCCCCATTTGCAATCGAGGCAAAAGGGCCTTCAAATGCCACCGGAGAAGCTTTTGTACGGCACAGATTTGTCTTTTGTTTACCTGCCAATTTAAGGGGCTTCTCTTGTGAGTATGTAAGTGGAGGAGATCCTTCTGGGGTGAGGGGGGCAGAGTTTCTGGCCCCTGTGCCCAGTCGGGCGTGTATGGGCACAGATGGGCTTTCCTAAGGCAAGCCATGGGCCCGGCCCTTGCGCGGGTCCACTGAGCATCGAGGCAGGCATCTACTTTATATGGTGCAGGTTGAGTAGCAAGACCGCCAACTGCCGCAGCGCTTCCTGCTGGGAGTGGGATACTTCCTCTCCACATCCAAATTCCCTCCACACAAACATAACAATCCATGATGAACCAGGGAGGCATGAAGTAAGGGTTGGACGCAGTGTGCAAATATGCGTTTGTTTCAAGTAAGTCAGGAAAATTATTAAAATTGATCACATGTATTTAAAAACAAATGTGCATAAAAAGGATTCTAAAATCACAGGAGCCCTTTACCAGGTGCTCCGCTTGCTGCAATGGAACAAAACCGATTAGATACGGCTCCTAATTGCAGCTAGCGTGTTCGCTGTGCGTCGAGGCAGGCATCTACTTTAATGGTGGCAGTTTGGCAGCTAGGCTGCCAACCGCCGCAGCAATTCCTGCCGGGAGTGGGATACTTCCGGTCCACTTCCGAATTCTCTCCACACAAATGGAGCAATCTGTGGTGGACCAGGGAGGCACGCAGTAAGGGCTGGGTGCAGTGTGCAAATATGTGTTTGTTTCAAGTAAGTCAGGAAAATGATTAAAAATTGATTACTAGTATTTAAAAACAAAAGTGCAGAAAAACAATTCTAAAATCACGGGGAGCCCCTTACCAGGCGCTCCGCTCGCTGCAATGGAACAAAACCAATTAGATACGGCTCCTAATTGCCTCAAACATGTCCGATGTGTGTCGAGGCAGGCATCTACTTTATATGGTGCCGGTTGGGCAACTAGACTGCCAACCGCCGCAGCTCTTCCTGCAGGGAGTGGGATACTTCCGTTCCACATCCATAGTCCCTCCATACAAACGGAACAATCCGTGGTGGACCAGGGAGGCACGCAACAAAGGCTGGGTGCAGTGTGCACACATGTGTCCACTCCAAGCAAGTCAGGAAAACAATCAAAATTGATCACATGCATTCAAAATCAAAAGTGCATAAAAACAAATCCAAAATCTCGGGGAGCACTCCACCAGGCGCTCCGCCCGCTGCAATGGAACAAAACCGACCAGACACGTCTCCCAATTGCCTCCAGAGCGTCTGCGAAGTTATGGGGAGAGTGCATACCCAGCATAACCTGAGAAAGCAAAATAGGGCACTTGATTAAATGTCCCTCTTGCATCTATACAGAACATGTTCGATACATTGGTACATCCAGTGTCTGTTGAGGCCGTGTATGTGACATAATGAATGTTATTGTTAAATGGTTGTTTTATTTTAAATGGCATTCAAACATTACATTTATAGATATCCCACATGTTTTGTGCTTGGCACTTACCCAGTAGTCACATGTTGCCAAATTCTCCGCAGCCATCCGCTGGGCAAGAGGTTACATGTGGGATACAAAGCTGTCATGGATGCTGCCTGTAAACACTGCATGCACATCAATGAGTCTTCTACAAACATCACATCACGCATATTGATGGAATGCCATCGGTGTCTGTAGCAAAAGATGTGTACAATGTGGTGTGGTGGCTAAAGAGCCACATGGGTACAATCAATTGCACCCAGCACACGTGGGATGCGGGAAAGGAGGCAGAAATCTATAGCTACCCTTTGTCTCTTTCAGTATATGAGCCATTCATATGTGGAGGTGGACATTTGTATTGATACAGCTCAGTACCTGATGCAAGCACCACAACTGGCCTGATTGACAGATGCCCACAAGGTCACTGTAGAGCCTTTGGAATTACCCCTTAGCAAAAAAATGCAGAGCAGGAAGAATCTTTTGCTAGGCTGGGATGGCATGTGAACGACAGATCACAGATTCAAGTTCCGGCTACCACTCACAAACCATCTCCAAGATGACATCAGGATAGAAACGGTATCTGGCCTTGACGTCTTGGCTGGATATCCCAAATAGGTTAATCCTTAGTCTGAAAATCCTCTCTACTCTCCTCCTCCTCCTCCTCCTCCTCCTCCACAATGGTTCTTGCCGCATGGCAAGGGGCAGAGCATCAAACACATTCAGCAACATGTTGGAAGGTCTGTATGTGTTAGCTCTACTTTTATTCTTCCTGCAAGGATGGGATTGGCTGTTGGACTGCAGTGTTTCAGCTGGAGCAGGGTGGAGGGTGGTAATCACTTGCACGGGTGTTTAGCATTAAAGACAATGACCATCCGTCCCAAATGCGGAGATTACGGCACAAATGCAGAAATTACTGCCCCAGTGCGGAGATTAAAGGCCCGGATGCAGAGATTCCAGCCCAGGTGCAGAGATTCCACCCCGAGTGTGGAGATTCGGTCCAAAGTACGGACTTAATGATACGAGTTGGAAATGGCTTAAATTAATACCAAAAGTCGTAAATGACTTCTGTGAATACCAAAAGTCGTAACGTTAGACTTTTGGCCTTAGATTACTTCTATGAATCGGCCCCAATGTCTTTAGTGCACAATATTATAGCCCTTTCCACAAGACGTGAACACTGAGTGTTACCACCCTACCTCAAGTCAATTATTCGAAACCTAGAAACCAAGAGGAGTCGATGGTGGTGTCACTTGCAAGAATCCCACTACCTTTTCTTACTCATAATGTCTTCCAAACCTCACACTTTTGCAACAAAAAGCATTTTTGTCAAATTTCTGTTAGGGGAAAGTTCTGGAAGATGTGAGGAATCAACAGAAGTCTTACCACTCAGTGCTCTCACATTTCTCCTGATGAAAATGGTACCCTATTTGTGCTGGCCTAGCACCAGGGACATGAAAAACTCCAAAACTCAATGTAGAGACATCACGTTTTCGGAAATAAATATTTACTCCTTTTGGTGATGTGGGTAGCTGTGGATTTTGGGGCCAACGCCGACCGGCACCAAGAAAAAACTAGCAAATATAGACATTTTTGAAAATTAGGCACCCAGTGGAATCCAGGGTGCTGTCACTTTTCTTGATCCAGCTAAAGTTTGTTTTACCTATAATGCCTTCTGAACCTCAAACTCTAGTTACAAACATACATTTTGCTTACATTTCTTTGAGAGAAAGTTCTGGATGGTAAGGGGATCCACAAAATGTACTACCACCCTGCATTCCCACTCTTTTCTTAATAAAAACTATACCCCACTTGCATGGCTAGACCTAGTTCCTACAAAATAAATGGCCCAAAAACTCAATGTGGAGACATTATGTTTTCTGGAAGAAAAGGGACCTTCTTTGGGAATATGGGCAACTGTGGATTTTGGGCCCAGGTTTGGATGGCACCCTTCAAATCCTCCAAACGTAGACATTTATGGAAACTAGACGCACAGAGGAGTCTAGAGTGATGTTGCTTGTGTTGTTCTCACTATTTCTAAGTAGTGCAATTCACAAACTCAACCACCACCCAGAGAAACCTACCAAACCCAATCATTTTTAGAACTATTCTGTAGGGATTTTGTGAATCCCTGCAGATTTTGGAAGATTCTGTCATAGAAAAATGATTTTAACTAAAGGTTTATGGTTGGCAGGCATTGTGGGGAAGAAACTTAGTGGAAGTCATGTAAGTCACACCACCCTTGATTTCTTTAGAGCTTCAGTTTTTAGAATTAGCAGGCTTTGTTAATGTTCCCTCGAAACCCATCTACTACGCAAGTATAGACTCCTACTGTTTGGTTTCAACACTAATAGTAGTATCTGGTTCAACGAGTAAGCACTAATAACAATACAAGAAAACTGAACACATCTCTTGAGTAGTAGTGAGCAGTAAGGCCATGTCAAGGCACCAGTTTTAATGTCCATTTACACCACTTTTGAGCGTACAACACAAAGCCATTCATAACACTAGCCTAGGGCCCAGCATAATGCAACACTTAGATACAACAAATCTCCACCATTTATAGGCCCATCACAGCCATATGCCCACCGGACTGAAAGACCAATCACACCACCATTCACCTACTCATCAGCCAACTTCTATGCAATGTCACCTCATGCACACCACTATATACAGACTGTAAGCCAAATATGCCACCAGGCAACAGCCATACATGCCACCAGCCAGAAGCCACAAATAAGCCAACCAACAGCCGCAAGTACAGCAAGCCAACAGCCACAACGTTGGTACTGGTGCTTTATGCCATCTTTTGTTAGCGCTAACTTTTTATTGAGTTTATCCCACAAAAGAGAACTCCTGAGGCACAACCCAATCCACCTCATCAAGCATGAAAAAAGAATATAATCAGTAATCAATGATAAGTGAGTAGTGAGAGTACACCTTTTACATTATGCATCCATAATTACAGATGTGTTTTCACCCATAACCCTGGATCAACAAACCCCCAGCGTCTTTCTCGCTCATCACCTTCCAGGGTGTGGGATCCTACGGTGAGAGTACAATTCCCCTATAGTTGCTCCAGTCAGCCTATATCTTATATCACTTCTGAGGACACCTCCTCACCTGGTAGATCTGTCTCACCAAGCACATTCATCTATTTGGGACTTTTTGTCATGCCCCAAACATAGGCAGGGCTGACACTTTCCAATGTTGGTCAATGTATTTTTGTGCAACTAAATGTCCTAGCTATACCACTGTTTGTGTAAGAGGTTCGGAGGGCCCAACATGAGCATTAGAAAACGTGAAAATTGGCATACCACTCTGCATGTGAAGAGAAAAATGTGGAAAATGTGTTTAAATAGAAGTGTTTACCATAAGGATTGCGAAGAATACATTGATAAAATTGGCATAACCATATGATCGCCAAGATGGCGACGTTCAGCTGTGCGTTTGGTTGGGGCGAGATTCCGCCCCATTTTTTTGACTAGCTATACCAACCACATTTTGGGGCCTATTACGATGGAGGATTTTCCGCATCCTCCGGGCCGGCGGAAGCCACCGCCGGCCCGGAGGATGCGGAAAATCCTCTGCGGACCCACCAAAGACCCACCGCCACATTAGGATGGCTAGTGGGTCCTGGTTTCCGTCCGCAGCTTTTCCGCCGCGGTTGGCTTACAACCGCGGCGGAAAAGCACTAATATGGTGACGGTGTCTCTCAGACACCGTCAGCCAGATTAGGATGGGCTCTGAAACATGCTTTTCCGCGGCGGCTTTTCCACCGTGGAAAAGCATGTGTAACTTCACTGCGGGGGCCCATTGCGGGCCCCCTAGGTGAAGGGGGGGGTGTGGGGGGTGCACATGGGGGTACCTATGGTACCCCCCTGCATTTGTATGCAGAAAGCGGCAGGCACCACGCGGTGCCTGCCACTTTCTACATACAAATGCAATGCGTGCATTTTTAACATTGCTGCGGGTGCAGCTTGAAGCCGCACCCGCCGCAATGTTAAATATAGAGGATGTGACCGCCAGGGTGGCGGTCACATCCTAATTGCACAGGAGGGAACTCCGCAGCCCATGCGGAGGTTCCCTCCTACTCTATGGTGGCGGACGGACTCAGGTCCGTCCGCCATCATAATGTGCCCCTTTGTACCTATACGAGGCAAATCTCCATGAATGTGTAGTAAGGCCAGTTTGGGATCAGGGGACAGCGACCAACCCAGTTCCGTCCCCATGTGTCAAAAAACCCTTCCAAATCAGAGAGAGTGCAACAGAACTCCAAATCGTGTACCACATTCTTCATCATGCCTATGACATTTCCATGCTTTGGATAAAAAATAATTTCGCTCTTTCACAGCCTCTCCTTGGTAAAATGCACTCTGTGCAGGTATTTTACTGGATGAGCTGGTGGCAAGTGACAATAGACAACACGCTAGGAGATGCCAATGCTTCTTCCAGTCCTCATCAGAGATAGATCTAGATCTTCCTCCCACCCCCGGTGAAGAGCATCAAAAGAATCAGGATAAATAATAACCTGGGAACAATAAATGTGTGTTATTTTATGATCTTTGAACACTCCTAAAAACAAACTCACCTCTAGTGGGTTAAAGTCAGGGAGCTTCTCAATATGTGCTACATAAGGCATATGTGCTTGGCAAAGTTGGAGGTATTTAAAGAACAGGGTTTTATGCAACCCAGAATCCTCTTGGAGTTGAGTAAATGATTTCAGAGTTTCGCCAACTATCAGATCTCCAAAACATGAGAGCCCTTTTCTGTCCAGTTGGTTGAATCCTTCAGTGACGACACCATCCCCCATTAGGACGGAGGAACGTCACCCCCTACTGCCAGTACAGCAAAGGTGAAAGTTAAACATTTCACCATAAACTTCTCAGAATAAAAATTCATAGTATTTTTTTTTAAAGATTCAACATTGTATGATTGGCTGCCATCATTAGACTCTGTTCTGCTAAACCAGCAATGAATATTGGTCTTACTTCTACTACAACTATGTTTGCATTTAGCACCATTGACAATACATCACAGACTCAGGGCATTTTCCTATAAGCTCTCATGACAGGCAACACCCTCCAACTCTTGAAGGAACCAGCACTAGATCTTGATGACCTCTCCAGCTCCTTGCTCCTCACTCACCTACCCTTTATCGGCAAAATGATAGAAAAGCAGTCTATCCTCAAATCCCAGATCCTATCAGCACCAACAATTTCCTGCATGATTAACAAAATGGCTTCAGATCACAGTGCAGCATAAAGACTACTGCCTTATACATTATACATGATGACCTCAGGACCAAAGCTGACCTCAGCCTGAAGACCTGAATGGGATTTAGTGGCAATGTCCTTCACTGGTTTTCTCCCGACCTACCAAAATGAAGGTTTGATAACTAGGAAGGAACCAGCCTAGTTTCTCCTTAAGGTTATGGAACTCCTTGGTGACTTGCATTATTCTTATAAGGTTTAGTTGGGGTACTTTATCCCTTATATCATTGCTGAGGTCTAGGTCATTCTAGTCAACTGATGTGCCCCAACACCGCTAAGTTATTTTTTTATTTCCATCTTTATAAAGCTGCGAGAAGAATTCACAAAAAGCAATGGGTAATGCTGTTTTCTTTTTTACCATCTTAAATTACACACAAATATGTGAAAGCCAGGCTGCTTTCTAAATAGCAGTGTGCTTGATTATGCCAAGAAAGACTGTTTTTATTATATTGTTTTTTGCATTTTAATACTAGTCTGCTTTTCTAGAATAGGAATGCATCTGCAAGTACCAGAATCTAAAGAAATGAAAATGCCGGAGGAACTAACTATACCTGACATGGGGTGACTATGGCTTTCAAATGATATAGAGTCACAAGATGCCTGATGTCATGCAAGGAAGAACAACTAATCAATAGCTCCTGTGCATTTTAAAAGGTGTAGGCTTCCTATTTGGAAAATACTAAAACTGGATATACAAAGATAGGGCAAAAACTGAACAGCACAAGAAAAATTACCCACACCTCATTGGTTACGATCACCCTGCTGCTGGCTGTACATATAGAGCCAGATGTATTAATCGTTTTACCATTCGGAAACGGCCCAATTCACAGAATTGGCCTATTTGTGAATGGTAAAAAGCCTTTGGAGATGTATCATCAATTAGGCATTTGCAAAATAGGGAATCGCAATTTTCGCGATGACCTATTTGCCGAATGCATTTAAGGAATCACAGTTTACGATTCCTTAAATGCAATGCAGGAAGCAAAACAAAATTGCGACCTGGCTTTAAGGAATTGCAAAGTACCACCAACTTCTAGTTGATGGTAATTTGCAAATTCCTAGAAATATTCACTTATTTGCATTTTTCTAGGTGCCATGTGGTGTAGGCATGTATGTATGCCACATGTGCACACATGCATATTTCATGGGTGCAGCAGGGTGTCCATTTGGCACCCTTGCCCCTTTGAAATTGCATGCGCAATTTCCGAGTACCTACTGGGTACTCGCAAATTTCGCATGCAATTCCCATTCATTCCTAAGGGCCTCTCGGTCCATCGGAATGAACGAGAAGCCATTCATATTTGCGACTCGCAATTTGTGAGTCGCAAATAAAGAATGCGTAGGAATCACAATTTTATTCGCAAATCCTACATACAATGCGCAAGTCCATAATAGCAAATCAGTAAAATCGCTATTAAGGACCCTCAAAATACAATGTTGATGCATCTGGCCCATATTGCCTTGTGTGTACCGAAGCATTATGAATCAAGCCTGCTTGGGACAGACAAGAGGAGCTTATGCTCAATGCACACTCACATTTTGGTCTCTTTGATACTCATCTAATAGCTGTCAGTGCTGAGCTATTAAAGATATAGCAATCCTGCAGAGATGTACGGATTCTATAGAATTAAAGAAACAAAATTGCTGCAGCATGGTTCCAATATTTGTCATTTAACCATACCATCTCTATGACAAAACTCTGGCAGTCACTTTAAAAGCCCAACACCCATGCTGTGTAATTCTGATACAGTTCCATTGCCGCATTAACATTTCTTTGACAAGTGGCAGTACTGTCCCATTGTGAAAGTAAATGGATAATTCTAAAAATACAAGAACTAGAGAAACATTTTCAGTGATTGTACAGGATATACCCATCAGCTAAATCCTAAACTGCTCTTGTGTGGCATAAAGAGTTATTTACAACACAAAGAGGGGCTTTTTCTCAGTATTATAAGGGGCAGGGCTTGATTCAATATGGCTGCCACTTATGTTTTGCTCGGGACACCGTTGGACCAAATGCCGGCCCCAGTCCTGTTAGAACTGGCTTAGTTTCTTATAAACAGTCTATTGCAATACTGAGTATGCCCTCCATGTCTTTATATTGTCAGAAAGTCGACAAGACACATCCAGGAAAAGCAAAAGAGAAGTCTGCAAAAATGAAGGCTGCTATTGCAGCTCTGCTAAGGAACATCACAACAGCATTTACATGGCGAGAGATCCTCGTTTTTACTAGACGTGCTTTGTAGTTTTTTGAATCAAGGACCGGCACCTGACCCGAGTGGGTGTCTAGTTCTGTTCAAAGAGTTTTCAAGCTGACACTACAACTGCCCAGTGGAGTAACTTAAAATAATGCCCTCCACTCCCGCACAATGTGAAGTAAGACTATGAGTCTCCAATATCTAGCAGATATTGATTGCTTTTGGGTGGAATGGGGACCTCTGGACGGGTTTGTGGGCACTGAAGCGTTGGCGGCTTCCCTGCAGCACAGAGACTACAGGGTCCTGTGTTACACACCTGAAATTGTCTTCGCAGATGAGCGTGCTACTCTTTTCAAATTTATAACTATCAATGAAGATCCCAACACAGAAAAAGAAACGGTAATTACGTATAGTGTTCATTCTCCATCCCTAGAACCTTAATTGAATTCATAACCGCCATACAGACTCCTTGGAAGTGTAAAGGCAAAATCTTGTTTGTCAGAGCTATAGGGCCCTGCATCTGCATAAAGAAGCCTGCGCTGCCAGATCGCCACAATTTTTGATACTCCGGTGACACAGGCCTCTCAGTCATATCTGTGAGGCTACACAAAGCCACTTTGCGTGGCTTTACATGGCCGTATAGATATGGAGTAAGGCAACGCCGTGCTTTGCGCTGCCTTGCCTTACTCCATATCTATGAGGCCATGTAAAGCCACGCAAAGTGGCATTGTGTACCTCAGAGTTTCTAGGTTACAGTTATTACCACCTCTGAGATCACAACACTTTCTATGTCCTATTACGTCAGGGATCTCAGCACACTATTGGTCAGAGGCTATCAGGGATTACAGCACCATTGAGATCTTAGCATCTTAGGGATCCTGACATATTAGGGAAACTTTACTAAGGGACGCTTGAGATCAGGGATCCAGCATTTATGCATCCAGCGTCTGCCGTATCCTGACCCAATAGGTACTCGCAAATTGTGCATGCAATTTCAAGGGTGCCAAAAGGACACTTTATTGCACCCCTAAAATAGGCATGTGTGCACATGTGGCACACATACATGCCCTAAGGGCATGTTTGTGCGCCACATGGCACTTAGAAAAATGCAATACTGTGCATTTCTTCTCAGGATTTGCAATTTACCACCAACTTGAAGTTGGTGGTAAAATGCGATTCCTTAAAGCAGGGTTGCAAATTTAAAAGTGCTTCCTGCATTGCATTTAGGGAATCGCAAATTGTGATTCTCTAAATACATTCGCAAAATAGGTAATCGCAAAAATTGCGATTCCCTATTTTGTGATTGCCTTTGGGGATGATACATCCCAAAAGGCTTTATTCCCATTCGCAAACGGGCCGATCCTGTGAATCGGCCCGTTTGCGGACTGGAAAACACTTGATACATCTGGCCCTAAGACATCTAATGGTGTCGGGTTTCTTGAGATGCTCATACCTATATGTTACTGAGATATATGAGGTCCAAGGGCCTGTGAGATTTTAGATCCAAGAGATACTAATTCCTCTCAGTTGCTGAGATTCTGGAGACACTGAGGGCCAGATGCACTAAATCGGGTGTTTTCAATTTCCTAATAGCGAATTTTAGAGATTCGCTATTAGGAGATCGCAAACTATAATGTACAACAGTGTGTTTGACACAGTTAGCGATTCTCAGTGGGTTGCAAATGGACCTGCCTCATCAATGTTCATGAAGAAGGTTGCAATTTGCGACCCATTGTGAATGACTACAATCACATGGATGGTGGCCTGCTGGGTCAGCAGACCACCATGTCTGTGATTGCTTTTAAAATAAAGCAATTTTTTTGTAATGCAGTATATTTTCCTTAAAGTAAAATGGAATGCATTTCCAAAATAAAAATGAAGAGCTATCTTTTCATTTTTTAAGAGTAGGCAGTAGTCAGTGGGACCACTGCCTGCTCTTAAAAAATATTGGCCCCACATTCATAAAGGAGAAGGGGTCCGTTGGGGACCTCTTCCCACTTGCAAATGGGTTACCACCATGTTGAAGTTGGTGGTAACTGCAAATGTTTTGCAACCACATTCCCAGTTGCAAAACATTTCTATATACCAGTGCACCCTGCTAATAGGAAGGGACGCTCTTAACATGACCCTTCCTAATAGTGACTCTCGAACCCTATTTTGCGAGTCTGTAATAGGCTACTAGCTCACAAATTTGGATTGGCATGTCAAAAAGCATGTTACGGGTCATATTATGGATCAATGGGCTGTTTGCGTGTGGTAAAATGCTTCGTACATCTGGCCCTAAGCCTCTAAGGTGCTGAGTTCCATGAGGTAATGGATCTGTAAGGAATTGCTGGGGTGCTAGGACCTGAAGTGACGGGCATTCTGGATTGTTGTTCCCTGTTTGTTTTATTCACCCACAGAAACTGACGCAGTCTCGCCACTCAGGTAATATATGGGGTTTTCCAGTAACGTCTGGTTGTGCCTGAAGCTCTTAAAAGGTCAGAGCACTTACTTCTATTTAGTACTTCTAACGGCCACTGCCCTTGGGTGTTCTCATGTCAGAAACCAAAGCACATACGACGTGAAGATCCGTAGCCAAAAATAAAGTCAGCTGTAACCTTGTTATGACGCAGAACAGGGAGCGTCCGCTCGAGATGAATGGAGAAGCGCTGAGCTGTGCTCAGCAATGCAGTGGAGATGGGGTGTGGCGATGAGGGCGCCTACTGACTGGCTGTCTGCTCTTTTGAGCAGAACAAGTAGGGTGGAGTCTCTAGCGCAACACTATAGGTCAGGGAAAATAAAACGAAAATCCTTTGAAACAGCTAGAAGTAACAGAAAGCAGTAAGTTAAATCTAAAAGTAAAAATAAATGCTTTGATCGCCCTGGGAAATACACCCAGAAAAATGTTGTTTAGATGGAAGTGAAGTAGCCTCCATTTGTGGTTGTAATCCAGGCGGGTTTAAAAACATGGGCTTGCATTTCCGATACACTACAAGCAGGTGAGGGCCCCATGGGACTGCCAGATATCCCTATAAGCCTGGAAGTCCTTGTGGTCAAGTTTATTTGTGAAAGACATCTACGCCGTGTCTGCTCCACACAAATTATTAATATGGGTTCAATCAAGATCCCGTAGTTACACAGATTTAATGATCATTTTTCAGTACAGTTTGGCATGAAAATACTGTGGCAGGGATCTTGTGCTGGTAGGCTGTGCTCTCAAGGGTGCTAGAGATGTCTGTAGTGTTGTCGGGCCACCATGCAGGTGACTACAGACAGTGTGTAACGATGTGAGTGTGTGGGTAGGTGTGAGTGTTTGTGCGCGGATTGGGTCTAAAACCTCTAGACAATAAAAACATGACACGGTTGAAGCTGGTATCTTGGCTCGGGGCGCAGGTGGTCTCCCTGACTCAGCCTGCCCACGCCACCATTTATTGGTTGCAGCCCACTTGACCACACGGGACCGCACCAAATACACCAGTTGGGGCTGATAAAACCCCTACCTGTGACAAATGCATGTCCCTGAGACATGCGCAAAAGGTAATTCACCAGTACTGCACAACATTAACTAATATCCACCACTCAAATTACTTTCATATTTCACCATACTTATTCACCACTAATCCTTTATGGGTTTCTGGAGTAGCCAAAAAGAAAAAGCGCTTCAACACCCCATCAGGGGTAACAAGCGCTATGTAAATACAAACCTTTTCCCCTCTTCTATCCTTCTGCTATCATTCCAAATCCAAATAACTGACTAACCTATCCACCACTTAAATTACTTTTATATTTCACTATACTAATTCAACACTAATCCTTTATGCGTCCCAGAGTAGCGTGGTACTCACTGCATTTAAGCGCTATTTAAATGCAATTACATTACAATCCATTACATTCTTCCTTTATTTTAAATAAAATGCAGTTAGACACATTAATTAGCGAAAACTTAGCACTTTATCAATATCAACAGTCCACGTCACGTTAGACCAGACTCATGTCCTACAACAATTTCCTTTTGCTGAATCTACACACGGAGCCTCAGGTCACCTTATAGAGTTCAGAGCGTCACATTAGATGATCTCGCAGGGGGATCGAGGGGGGCAGAGTTCCCTCGTAATTCATACCTGGTGCCGGTGCTTAGCCTCTCCAGTCCTTCAGGTTGTTCGTCCATCTCCATTCGCTGGGACTGCAGAAGGAGTGTTGTAGGAACCTTGCTCTCTGTGCAGTGTACTTAAATGATATGATGGGTATACAGGAGATAAACTAAATAATACTAACTTTCTTTTTGTGGTAGTGAGGGCGAGCAGTTCTGTTTATCAGAGGGTAGTGCTATGCATTTGTTGTACTCACAGAGGAAATAAATGAGACACATTCAGGAATAAATCCGAGACCAATTAGTAAAAAAAATATTGATTTTTATCTAATTTTAAAGGCCAAGAACACACTTCTAAAGTCTTTACATTCGGAGACATGATTTTGTAAAGGTCAATAAATAAGTCACTTCTAGCCGCAATTACACACCATAAGAAACAATGGGGAAAAAGCAGAAATATGCATAGAAATTCAGGCAATGCTGTTACGAAGTTCTCATTCTCATTTTATGGCAATGTCGGTACCAAGTTCAACGTTCCAGCAGGAGAAGTTCAGGAGCGGCTCAGATCAGCCGGGAGCAAAGCGCTGATATCTTGGAAGCTGGAGCTCAAAGACGAAGGGGGTCACTTGAAAATGCACTGCACAGAGAGACTTACAGGTAAGTCCGGTATATCTCCTTAGACAGAGGTGGTCGCAAAGGCCTGGGAAACATGGGAGCAGAGCTGGTTGGTCTGTGCTGCTCACTAAGCCACTGGAGTCAAGCTATCCTGGCCGAAGACGGCTGATAGCCAGAAACTGGTCCTAGGATGCTTGATTCCGGTCCAGCGAAGACATGCCTTGGCAGCTCGGGCTGGACTGTTCCCATGAGGCACAGGGTCGAGACTGATTTGCATATGGACATGTCTGAACTGGGGTGGCTTGGTGAGCAAAATAACGATGGATTAAACCCAGATCTGTGACTGGAGTTGATTGTTTTGCCATTGCGCAACATTCCGTCCATCATATGGTGTGTTTTTCTGGACTGTGTTGGGGTCTGGTGCAGAGCGAGTAGGTCAGCCGGGCGTCATGCATCTTGAGGTCCCCACGATCAGTAGTAGTTAACCTCGCGAGGCGATCTTGGGACAGCTAGCCACTTAGGAAGTTGGTCTTCAGTGTCTCGACATCCCTCAATGGGTGTTTGGTTCTGGTGCTTTGGGAGCCCGGAGGGGAGTCTTCTTCTTGATCTTTGACTTTGAGGATCCGGTACCCTGGGATTGGTACACCTAGGTTACACTTGTTCCTTTTGTCTCCAAACCTAGTGGGGAGACAGATCTGACCCTCCAGAGCTGTTCTATTTTTTCTTGCTTTGGAGCTGTGTCATGGTCATCAGGGAGTAGCAAGTTGACAAACCGGACTTCACAGAATCGGTGCCTGAGGTGTGCAGTGGAGTGATACCTTCACTCCAAGAGAGCTTCACAACGATTTCTGGAAGGCTGGAGGTGCTGTGGTGTTCTTGAGTCCTCTTAGGTTTCAGGAGGACACAGCAGCGAGTGTTGAGTACTGGGAGCAGCAGGCAGGATGTGTTGCCTTTTTCTTCTGCAGCAGGGTTTCAGTTCTCTTTGTCCAGGTCTTCTGTTGTCCTTTGAATGTCATGTTCAGATCTCAGGGTGCCATCTAAATACTGAATTTAAGGGCATTACAAGGGGAAACAGGTAACAGCCAATGGGATACCTACCTTTAGTGTCTCTACACCCTCTAGTGAACCCTTCCTTTGGGAATAAGCACTACCCTAGCCCTCATATGATGTTTTCCCACCATTCCAAGATGGTGGAATTTCCAAAGAGGGTTTCACATGGCCTTGCCTCTGCTTAGGGGTTGTGTTAATGTTAATGTTATGTGCTTTTATATAGCGTCCCAGCACTGAAACAGAAAACAGCAGAACAAAAAGCAACAGTCTATGATGGAAAAGATGCGTTTTGATGGCTCTACGGAGAGCCATGTAGTTTTCATTCTACAAATAATGTTGGGGAGCGCGTTCCAGAGTCCGGCCACCAATACACCAATTGAACGTCCACCAGCACTCACCCTCCTCCCCCGTGGGACCACCGCCAAATGCTAGCCCATAGACCGAAGTTGGCGGGAGGGGATGTAATGTGTAAGCAGATTGGCCAAGAAGTATGGGGAGGAAGAATTCAAGATATTAAAAGACATGCAAAGAGTCTTGAACTCAATGTGCTTTGCTACAGGCAACCAATGTAGCTGATGGATAAAATTGGAGGCAGGACATGTCCTGGGCAGACCTGACAAGGCTCTGGCGGCAGCGTTCTGGACCCTTTGCAGTCTTGTAATCTCCACTTTATTGACTCCCAAGTAGAGTGAGTTGGCGTAGTCCAGTCTAGACAGAATAGATACCTGGACAATTACCTACCTCATGACTGGGTCAAAAAACCTCAGCACTGGTTTGAATCCCCGTAGAATGCCAAAACAGGTTCCTGCTACTTTCTTTGCTTGCCCAACTTGGCTGGCCACCAATGCTCCCTCCACACTCAGTGTTTCTCCCAGCCAGCAGGACCTCAGACTTGTTGGCATTTAACAAAAGATAGTTGGCAGTCATCCACTCATATATGATCTTTAGATCCCTCTGTAACTTGCATGAGCCCTGACCTAAGTCATCCGAGAGTGAGACTACCAACTGTGTGTCATCCGCGTAAGACACTGCTGTGAGCCCTCTACTTTTTGCCACTGCTGCCAAAGGTTGCCCATATACGTATACCAGCGTTGGGCTCAAAGCTGAGCACTGTGGTAACCCATATTTGAGGGTGTGTATCTTGGAAGCAAAAGGGAGAACTGCAACCTGAAAGGTCCTATCAGCTAAAAAGGAAACAAACCACTCAAGAGCAGAGCCCACGATCCCCACCTCCTAAAACGTCTGCAACGGGATTTGGTGGGAGACGTTGTCGAATGCGGAACTGAGATCTAACAAAATCAGTGCCGATATACGACCCTCCTCTAGAGCCCTCCTCAGATGCTCGGTCACAGCCAAGAGGGCTGGATGGGGTCCAGTAAGTTGTTCTCCTCCAGATAGCCTGTGTTGATGGAATTAATGTAGGGTTCCAAAATCTTGGAAACCCAGGGTAGGAGAGAGATGGGACGGAAGTTCTCTGGTTTAGTGGTGTCAAGCTTGGGCTATTTCAGCAGAGGACCCACCCTAGCTTGCTTCCAAGCACTAGGGATTGTAGATGTAATGTAAAGTAGGTGTGAGCTAATTAACTAATTTTCCCACATTTCCTCCCACCATAAATGGAGCAGGAAAGGGGTCTTGGCTTCCCCCACTATCTGGAGGAATCTGGGTTGGATTTCAAAGGTGGTTTCGTATTTGAAGCTTCCCGCCCAGAAAGGCCATCCTATCCTGGAGGAGGTGTGAAGCACTTCCACCCAAAGCAGGCTTTGTCTCTGTCCTCAGAGAATGCTGACTCTCACCCCATGAGGTCATGAACATGTCTGTTAGTGTCAGGTTGGCAAAACAAGTCAGAACTCACACCACTGCTTGGTGGGTTTTCAGGAGACCCTCTAAAAGGGTCTCATTTGTGAAAGTATTAATAAATCCACCACTGGCATCAGTGAGGATGTATTAGGACAAGATGTTTGTTACTAATTACCTTAGGGATCAGTGAATCCACCATAGAGCAATAAAACTTGTGGTGACAAGTATCCAGCCCATGAACTCATCATGGCTTCCCTGTGCACTTAAACATCTCAGAATAGAGTGGATTTTGTAGGGGCATATGGGCTCATGCTGATATGTCACATATCAGCATATAGTAAACCTTGCCATAGGGCTAAAGGCCTTTAGTAGGGGGACTTACCTATATGTTATGCAGAGTATTTGTAGCATGGCACACAGGGCTGTGTGCCATTTCAACTCTTCTGATTTCTCTGGAGCAAGACATGCAGCATGCAGTGGTAGACCTCATCACTTTGGTAAGGGGTCAGCGGGGTGGCACAACCAGGGATGCAGCCCAAGAGGACCTTATTCAGTACCCATGACCCAGGTAGCTTGGGTAACATTAACTTGGGACTTACAGGGGCAGCTGAAGTGGTGCCAATCATGGTACTGTTTTTAGGGGAAAGAACACTGGTATTAGGGAACTTGGTTAGCAGGGACCCAGTACTCTACAGTCAAAGTTGAATCAAAAGCCACGCAAAAAGTACAGGGGTCCTCCAACAGAAACCTAGTTTCCTACAAGTGTTATCATTATGGTTGTCTCTTACTGGCTTGGTAGCGTTCATCATGGAACCCACTCTTTCAGGGGTCTTGGCCATCTCGCTTGTTATCACGTCGCATCATCAGGGCTGGCGGAGAACACTGCGGCGCAAGGCTTCTCCGTGATCGGACAAGAAGCTGCGGACTAAACTACATTTCCCATGAAGCCATGGGAACGTGACGCTGATGATGTCACGACGTTGCCGCTGAAGCGAATGTAAACGCTTCCATGTCACCAGTCGGGTGCCATTAATTCCTGGAATCTTCCGAGGCGTTCTGCTGTTCAAAGTGACGGTAGGGGTGCTTTTGCACCATCGCTCCTTACTGCTTTCAAGAATTCTTTGGCCCAGCAGCTTCATTTGTTGGGCATTCTGAAGCCCCGTTGGACAAGCTTTATCAAGCTCTTGCGGGGCTCAGTATTTTCCCTCCGTACCCTCTATGACTCACTGGGGAACTGAGGATTGGCCTTTTGTTGAGACGCGCGCGGCTGCGCATTTGAGTTACTTTTATTTTGACTGTACTATTAGTATGCTGTGACTTTCTCTGGATTATCGCAATGCTATAATTGCGGTGTTGCAGCCAACTGAGCGTTATACTCTCTGTATATCGCTGTGATAATCTGCTACCTTTTGTGTTTATTCTTTGATCCCTGTGCTGGTCACAAACTCCTTGGAACATGATCACAACATTGACCATTTCTAATGCAACTATTACTTCCATTGTACCTGGTGTGCTATGGTGTATAATAACCTCTACATGTGCTAAGTATTCATGGTGGATTGTTTATCTCTGTTTTCACAGCAGGGGCTTGTAGAGCTCATCCTGCAGAAAGCTCCAATCCCCTGTTACGTGGCTCTTGTGATATTTTTGGGTATGTTGCTAACTGCTGTAGAAATATATGGAAACTCATAGAACAGCATTCTTGTTAATGGTGTAGTAACGTCTGTGTTCTAACCTTAGATCCAGAGGTACTTGATTCCTGTGATCCCAGCTAGGATACAGTGGCAGTTATTTTTCTTTACAGATATTACAGTTACAGTATAGGTATTGAAGAGTTCTTTTGTTCAGTACAAGGAAGTGTTGGATACTTGTGCTTGTTCACTTTCTTTTCAGATCTCCCTCCCTGCTGTTCCCTTCCTTTCCTCGCCTGATCACCCTTTTGAGTATGTTAGTTCTACTCAGACCAAGGGGCTAACCAGAGGTGGACCCCTTTGAGCATCATACGTCTCCGAGGATTCAAGGCCTTGACAAAATTAACAGCCTACGAATACCTAGCCTTCTGGACCTAAGGTGCTATGGCCACCTTAGAGGACATTATAGCCGCTTTGGCGCTAATACAGGCTGAGTTGCGTGCCTCTAGGGCGGAAACACCAGCACTACAGGCACAAGTGGAAAGGATGCAGCTTTATCCTTTTAATGCAGGTGTCTCCCACAAAGTCCAAACACCATCAGTGGTAGTGGAGATCCCCACACCCATCCCTTTGGCGACCCCTGAAAGGTTTCCTGGGGACAGCAGCAAGGTCCAAGTATTCCTTACACAGGTGTTATTTAACCCTGGGCGTAGCATGCGTAGTGGGGCTATGCGAAGCTACGCAAAGTGGGCAAGAAGCTACACCCACCTACGCACTTCGCGTAGCCCCACTACGTGCCACCTGCCCCCCTCCCCTACATAGCTAATTTTTGTAAATTTTTAAATAAAAGTAAATGCGAGAAATGGGCATGCCCGGGCGGCCGCGCATGCGCATTGGTATCCAAGATGGCGCGTTGGCGGCGGGAACGAGCAGAGGGAGCCCCGGGACGCAGCAGACAAGGTAAGTGCCTTTTTATTTACTTTTATTTCAAAATTTACAAAAATTTGCTATGTCGGGGAGGGCGGGAGGGAGGCGGGTGGCGGGCAACTTCGCTACGCCCACAGGATGGGCGTAGTGTTGCCTGCTATGCCTACTTTGCAAAGGGCGAAGTAGGCAACACTACGCCCACTCCGTGGGCGTAGCGAAGTCCTTCGCCCAGGGTTAGTGTTATTACACTCTTCATGCAAACCCAAGGCCTTTAGTACTAATCAGTCCCGAGTAGCATTCTTGATCTCATATTTGGTGGGGGATACGGCACAATGGGCGGTACCCTTAGTTAAGAGGGATGATCCCCTAATGTACGACTGGGATTCATTTATTAAGGAATTCAAAAAAACATTTAACCGAAGAGCAGCCACGCTATCAGAAGACTGAGACCTATTGGAATTGAGGCAGGGGAACAGAGATCTAATCTCCTATCTCAACGATTTCGGGCGACTGGTAACCAAACTGACTGGCCGGAGGCCAAACAAGCAGCCATCTTTCACCAGGGATTAAGGGAGGAGATGAAAGATGTGTTGGCCCAGATCGATCCCCAACCTGTTTCTTGTGATGATCGCATCCAGCTGGTACTACGTCTGGATTACCGTCTCAGCGAAAGAAAGGGAGAACACAAGAGGAAGGAAAGATATGGTTCCGAGTGGATCAACCCTGGATGTCTGAGACCACCCAAAACCTCAAAGTTGAACCCATAGAGATCGGGGCGGTTCGTTCAACCCTTACCACCGAGGAAAGAGATTACCGAAGGAAAAAGGGATTATGTATCTATTGCGGAAGGAAAGGTCATTTCATCAAGGAATGCTCCCTTCGACCTAAGTATCCCAAAACTGAGTATAGAAAGGTGTCCACCGTGACCTCCGGATCCCAGATGGGAAACGACAGAGCTTGAAGAAGGACAAAGGGAACACTTCAAGCCAGGCTTTTATACCTTCATTGGAAGGTAAAGAAAGATATCACTTCTTTATTGAGATTTACCTATGGATTAGAGAAGAATGGCAAAAGGTACAGGCCATGTTGGATTCAGGAGCTACCGGTTGTTTTATGGACCAGACGCAAGCTCTTGCACTAGGTATTACCTTACATGAAAAAGACACACCAGAGGCGGTATTTGCTGTAGATGGCAGACGTCTGGATTTTGGACCCCTCCGTTTTCATACAGGGTAATTGGGTACCATGTGTGAGTTTGTCCATTATGAAGAATTAGCCTTCAACATCATACACGCCCTTCACTATGGAATGATACTCGGATTGCCTTGGTTAAGAACCCATAACCCTCACGTTGGTTGGGTGGAGAAAACCCTTCTGTTTACCTCGGATTACTGTAGAAACCATTGCATCCAACAGCAAGACCGTCCCACTGTGGCCTTGTCTAAGTGTCATCACGTCACCACAGCTATCGAACATGAGGTTACCTTGCCAGAGGAATATCAGGAGCTCGCTACAGTATTCAATGAAACCGAGACTGAAGTTCTACCTCCCCACCGTCCATACCAATGTCAGATAGATTTAGTGCCTGGTGTCATCGTTCCTGCATGAAGAGTGTATGCCCTCACAGAACCCGAGAACAAACACCTCCGTGCATATTTGTGTGGTAAATAAATAATTAATTACCGGTTCTATTTTTTAATACAGTGAATGAAACAGATAGCTCAATAAATAAGAGTCAGGATTCGAGGTATCTTGAGTCTACAGGCTTTAATCAGGCATAAAGGACAGGAACAGGACAGCCTGCAATAGTACGGGATGGCAGCTGCCAGGGAAGGGACAAGGGAAGTCAGGATGGCTAATTGGCAACTTTTAATATGGGTGCACAGTATATATACTTAAACAAATACATTACATTCAATACAGTAGGCGTAGCAGTAGGCGTGACTCGTAGCAGTCGCGAAAGATAAGGGCAAAATGATGTAACAAGAAGGCGTGTACAGGGTGTATACATAGACAAGTGATGTAAACGTAACAGAAGTGTCATAAATGGGGCGGAAACATGGAGGGGGCTACCTGAGCAGCTGGGACCTTTAACCTAGTGGTGCGCGCAAACGGGCAATGACGTGTTACCAGGGAGAACTGGGGGCTATGACTTCTGCGCTAGAAGAGGAGACTAAAGTCTGGAGTGTCAGAGCGACATGTACCTAAGGCATATCTGGTATCTGGTGTTTGGAGTACATATTGATAGAATCCAAAAGTTATCAGGGCAAAGGCTACTAGACACTAAGACTGGTGCGTGCATAATTCTACATGTATTGCGTGTACGAGGAATATCCTATGAATATTAATACAGTATTTCTCTTACATGGAGACATAAAGGCTAGACCATGACGGAAACTATTGATGCGATGCAGTAGCTTAGGAATGCAGAGAAGGAGGGCTGGACTGATAACTAGAAGCATAACATATTCTTGGCACACTGGCAGGCAGAGCCAGGCCGAGCCGGGCACTGTGAGGCAGAAAGTAAGCGAAGGGTCAGGGATGCAGGTGGGGGCTGTATCGCTCCTCGGAGAGGGTTCAGGAGACAGGAGCTGAATCTGGTGTCCGGGCCCTTTTGAGGCCTAGAAACGGGGACAATTCAATGGGTTAACGTGCACACTGTAAAATGTAGCAACGTAGGTTTACATAAGCCTAATATTCGTTGTTTTCACGGGAACTGGAAACTGACATACTAGAAATGGACACAACTGTAATTGCGTCTTTAATCGCTCATAGGGGGATATACATGCATATCGATCATGCACATATAGCATAATATGGGGAACACGTAGGCACATACAACATGGCAAAATTTACTTTTCCACATTCCCTCCTTGTGCCCTACGTTTCCATCAGGAAACATCAATATTCATGATACCATCTATCATTTCATATAGCATCATTTGCTCGTCTCGATTTGTCTTGGAACGAGATTTAGGACTAGGAATACAAGAGGTAGCACACATGCCGCAAATCGCAGGGCCACATTGTATACAGAGGCAGCAACTGAATATGATCATTACTGCAATACCCAGGAATGACAATACTTTCCATCCCCAGGCAGATATGATACTCCAGAGCCAACCGGACCATGTCCAGGTGCCTGGATTCTGGTGTAACTGATGGGCAATTTTATGAAGTCTGGTTATAGCTGAATAAACAGACGGCGCGTTATTAGGAATGAAAATGCAGCAACTAGATCCGATGACTCTACATGCTCCTCCTCTATCTGCCAGTATGACGTCAAGAACGAGACGATTTTGGAGCACGACAAATCTCATAGCAGATTGCTCTTCAGTTAAGTTACCTAGAGCAGAAGTAGTCTCATTTACTACAGCTTCAAGGGTTCTGGTTAACCTACGTATTAACTTACTATTCTGGATAGGTCCTATAAAAAAGAAGAAACCTTTATTGAAGTCTTGATACTGTTCTAGAGTAGTTTCAGTTTGATCGACAATCGGGGACTCGATCTCCCTTCTATGTCTGGTGTGCACTAGATGTGTGTTTCTGTGATAATCGGATGGGGCTAGAAAAACTGGTGGCAGTAGGAAGGCAATGTAACATGTTCCATCCCAATCGAGGGGCAGACGAACATATGCGGTCTGACCACAAACAAAATAAGAATGACGTGAGGCTTTGAAGATAGATTTCCCACTGTCACTATACTCGACAATAGTAGTACAATCACTATGTCCTACATGTGCGGAACCATTCTTTCTGACACATAATTCGCCTTTGACTGGTAGTACTGAAATAGCAGGCAAATCTTGAGTAGTATCGGACTGAACATTCAGGACCATGAAATTCGAAGAATAATTACCTAAATCATACACTTCATTTTCTAGATCTAACCCTGTTCTATGGGAAAGACCTTGCTTGTCTGGGAAACATGTTCGATTCAGAAGGGACATATCAGTTGAGGATGACGTTAACGTGGACCATGCTCCACACGAACCATTATGTGAAAACGGATAAGGAAAGAGTGGCAGAACTCCCTTCGGTGTCTGGAAAGGGGGAAGTCGACCACACACCCAACAATTAGTGGCATTGCTGGTCTGGTGTGAATAATGTAACATTCGGATGAAGGTGTTATTACGCATAGCGAGACGATAGGATAGCTCGTGAGGAGGCAGATCACTAAATGTGTGCTCTATTGTAGTATTAGAAAACATATGTACATGTGAAATTGGAAAACATAAATGTAAAGCATAACTTGTGCAGGTAACCATAAGACTCAAAAATAATAGAAAACATAGAACAATAATACATCTTTTAGAGTTTCGACTAACTCTCTCACTGTGGGGGTCTATCTCATACATGTCAGGAACCTGTCTAACCGTTTCACCCGAGAGGGACTTAGACAATTAAACTGGCTGACTTATTTTACTAGACCGGAGTTTCTCTTTATACTCCTGCTGCGGAGTTTTCTCTAACAGGGGAGGCTTGAGTTCAGAGTCTGTTTTTAGGCAGTCTTTAGGAATAAGGCAGTCCTTAGCAAAAGTCTTTTCTCGTAATCCATGGAACTTCTTTATATGGCTCAGGTGGACCCACCCCTTCCTGCCTTCAAGTTTCACCGCGGTCCTTGTTGTTAGCAAGATCATGCGAGGCTCCTTCCAGCGGGGCTCCAGCAGACTTGAACGATCAAAATTTCGGACGAATACGTGATCACCGGGAACGACCTCATGCGGTTTCACCTCGGTGTTGTCTGGAAATGCGGCGGCAACCTGTGAACGACAAGAGTGTAGGGCAGACATCAAGGAAGCTAGGTAATCTGTCAGCATATTATTGGAAACATCTGTAATACTGCGGGGTCTAGGTGTACCCCACATGTTTGGGGGGCGGCCAAATACGACCTCATACGGGGACAGACCTGATCTAGAATGTGCAACCATCCTCATATAGAACAGAGCAACTGGCAGAGCTACTAGCCAGTCTACTTGAGCAGACAGGGTGTCAATACGATGTGTTTCTATAACTTCGGTGTCAGTAGTCACTGCATACGCGGCTACTAGTTCTCCTGTACTCGTTCTCATACATGAACCATCCACATAAAGTGTCGGGTCAGGATCAGGTAATGCAATATCTGTCAAGTCTTGTCTTGGCTTTGTCATAGTGTTAACAACTTCCACACAGTCATGTGTGGCAGGATTTGAAGTAACTGACGGTAACAGTGTAGCAGGATTTAGAATGTTGCAACGTCTGATTTCTATGTGTGGCTGGAACAGTGTAAGTTCATAACCTGTTAAACGTGCAATTGTCAAGTGCTGAGTCTGTGTTCGGTTTAAAAGAACTTCCACGGAGTGTGGAACTTGTACTGTCAGGGAATGTCCTAACACTATGGAATCACTTTGTCTGATAGCTAGAGCTGTGGCTGCAACTGACTTGAGGCACGCAGGCAGAGCCTGGGCCACTGGATCTAATGTGCTCGAAAAATAAGCACAGGGCTTGTATTGTCCTGCTTGATCTTGTGTGAGAACAGATAATGCAGTACCATCACGTTCTGTAACAAAAAGTGTAAAAGGCTTACTGTAGTTGGGTGTTGCTAGAACAGGTGCTTGATATAAGGCTTTCTTTAATTCATTGAAAACAAGTGTTTGTTCCTGGGTCCAAGGGAGGACAGTCGATACGGCTGCCTCCTGTGTCGTTAACTGTATCAGTGGCTTGGCTAGAAATGCATACTGAGGAATCCATTGTCTGCAGTAAGAAGTAAGGCCGATAAAAGCTCGTACCTCCTTCTGTGTCTTGGGCTGTGGAAGACTCGCTATTAACTGGATACGGTCAGGTGTCAACTGCCTACCCCACTTGGACAGCAAGTGTCCCAAGTATACCACTTGCTGGACACAGAATTGTAATTTAGAAGGGGACACCTTGTGCCCCTGCTCGGCCAGGAAATACAGAACTGTAAGTGACGCACGCTCGCAGTCACGTTCAGAACGGGCTGTGATCAGTAGATCATCGACATACTGGAGCAGGGCAGTGTCAGTTGGCATGCGGATATTGTCTAGTTGTCTCTTAAGTGCTTGACTGTAAATACTAGGACTTTCTGTAAAACCTTGAGGAGCTCGTGTAAATTTATAGCTTCTTCCATTTAGACAGAAACCGAAAAGGTACTGGCTGTCTGGATGAATGGGGACACTGAAAAATGCATTCTTGAGATCGATAACTGTGAAAAATGTAGCTTCAGAATCAATGACTGTCAAAAGGGATGAAATATCTGGGACTACTGGATACTGAGGTATGATACATTTATTAAGCTCTCGAAGGTCAATCACTAATCGATATACTGGGGGTGCATTTGGATCAGTACGTTTCAGGACTGGAATGATAGGAGAATTACATACATTGGAGTCAGTTTCTACAACCACTCCTTGAGCAATAAGTTCATCAATAATTCTGGATAAGGCTGCTACAGCCTCAGGTGGCAATCTGTACTGTCTGATTCGTGGTAAAACTACACCTTGCTTCAGAGTCACACGATGGGGTGTGATATGCATACAACCTACATCAGTTGGACCTTGCGCCCATAAATGCTGTGGTACATTCAGTAATCTTGGATCAAAATCACGCAATACATAATGACCTTTAAAGTCTCTCAAAAACAAACGGACCCCTTCTGGGGAACAGCAAATAACTGCTCCTAATTCTTTTAATGTCTTGATGCCTAACAAATTTTCTGGACATGATTTCGTGAGTAACAAATCAGTGGTTCGGGACAAGGGACCAACTTCTAGAGTAACTGGTTTCGAAATTTCATTAACAATTGGCTTTCCTGAAAATCCAAGGGAAACATTTTTAGAGCCTGAGAGCGGAGCCCCTGGAACCTCGTCATGACTGATAGTAGTCCTACTTGCCCCTGTATCAATCAAAAACTTTCTGTCTTTCCCTAATACTTGATTGTGTACATAGGGACCCTCTTGATCTACAGGTATCTCGATGAGAGGCAAGCCTACCTCCCTCTCTAGGCTGTTTCATGAATACGGCTGATAATCTGGATACTCTGTCTGAGCATACTGTTACATCTGGAGAAGTGTGGCTCAATGGTTAGAGCGGCAGACCCTGATGTAGAGGTCTAGCCCGGGACCAGGGTTCAATTCCCCGCCTCGGCGGGTCTTGGGTAACCCTGGGCGTAGTTCGCGGAGCCGCACTCCGCGGAGCTACGCGAAGACGCAGTTGCACTCCGCGACCTTCGCGTAGCTCCTCGGACATGCGTAGTAGCTTGCTAGACCCGTTCGCGCGCCGTTTTTCGTCTTCGGGAGAGCGGTGCGCGTGTTCGGGGCGCTGCCTGCATGCTCGAGATAGCTGTGTGTTAGACATGTTCGGGAACTCACCTTCTCGTTCGCACTGCCAAAGTGCGTGATCGCGTCAAATATCGCGCGAACTTACCCCGGCGCACGCGATAATGTTATTCAGCGCGCGAGAACTACGCTACGCACTGGTTCGCGGAGTAATCGACAGCTTCGCGTTCTCCGTAGAACGCGGAGTTGCCAAAACTCCGCAAGCTCCGCGAACGGAGCGTAGTTCTTCGCCCAGGGTTAGTCTTGGGCTCAAAAATTCCACGGACCTGATAATTCTCGCCTCGGTGCCTCTTCCAATCATGGAGTCCCACTCTGCAACTCTGGGCAATAGCTTGCTTAATCTCCACATCGGCCCCCACAACGCTAAGGATGCCTGGCCTCCACCTTGGGGGTGCCCAGGAGTGGACACCTCACAGGGAAAGCCAGGATGGGTTCCACAGCGGTATTCGTACAAGCGCCTTGAGACCCTTGCGGGTGAGTAGTGCGCTATACAAGTATCAATTTACATTACATTTACATCTGCTGTGTAACGTGCTGTGTGGCAGCTATAGGCTGCGGTGCTGTAACTGTCTGTTGTGCATTCTGTGGTGACTGAGAAGTCTGTGAAACTTGTTCTTGTCTAGGCGGACGTGGTCTCTCTTTAGTCTTACCAGTAGCTATGTTGTGTTTCAGAACTGCACACTCGTTTATAAAATGACCTAGCTGTTTACAGTAATTGCAGGTCCCTTTAACGGGAGCTGTAGGATGACTGGCTTGATTCGGACCCCTCTTCTGACTGTCTTGTGGAACAGATTGTGCAACTAATACTTTCATTTTCGTGTCTTTCATACGTCTCCTTTCGTGTTCCTGCTCTTCCCTGATTCTGTTCTGGTGATACTGGAGCATTTGAAGCATCTGTGATGGAGTATTAGCTTGCCAGGTACTTTCGACTTTCAATACTCGATTTTTAACTTGTGGACTTGAATTCTCGACTAGTTTGGTAACAAAAAGATGAGGGTACGATTCACTACTTGTTTTCAGACCACTGTTAATAATTAAACATTTTTCGAATCTAGAATAAAAATCACTAGTGTCTTCATCCTGTTTCTGTTTACAGGCTGAGATTGCATCCCAGTCTTCCTTTTTCGTGGCTAGTAATCTTGGCAAAACTTGTATCAATAACTCGGGTAATTCTTTAACTTTACCCCCAAGACCGGTACCTGGTACTCGTGAATTTTCTTCAGCTTCTAGAGCTGTCCAATCTATCTTTTTCTCTCCCACCTCCCATTCTTTTTCCTTGAGTTTTTCATATACCCCTGCGGGCAACAGGACCTTTAACATTTTAATAATATCAGGATACGTGTATTCTCCCATACGGAGCATGTCTTTTAATTCACGGTGGAACCCTGCTGGGTCTTTATCGTGACAGGGAATTAACTTTTTCATCTCTAAGAGTTCCATCTTTGTGATAGGGGTGTAAACAAATACTCGTTCTAGTTCACCACCCGCTGTCCTAACTGGGTGTACTTCTCGTAACGGATGCTGTCTATCTATGCAAAATGATTTACTTTCTGGAGGTGAAACATGAACAAAATGTGGATTTAAAAACGTTCGATATTTGTGGCGCTGTTCTAGAATAATACTAATTAAATCAGTACCTAAACCTCTCCATCTATACTGGAGTAACTCGTTCAATACATCATGTAACGGACCTGGATCAGAATGCTGTCCCTCATACAGTGTAATGAGGTGCTGGATCATATACATACCCACCAGTCGCTGCTCGGCTGGGGGCAGTTTCAGAAACATTTGTGCCACTATTTCGTCTGGAAAAGTGGTAGAATCAGTAGTCCACCGGACTGCTGATCGGGCTAATTCTTGTTCATGCATGGTACTAAGCTCACTATAACCTATTCGTGATTTCAGAATGTGATCGGTAGCTTGGAATACTTGCTCAAGAGAACCTTGTTCTGGTGCTGGAGGAGGGAAAACTTTCTTGTATTCTAGGCGTGACTGTCGGTCGGGAAGTCTAGTTCTACCTACGTACGCTATTCTGGAGGGATTCTCGTCGTCTACCTCTTCATTAGGAGAGTCGTCTTCTTTCTCGGTTACTTGTGCTGCTTCTCGTTTCTCGTGTAACTTTATTATTTCCCACGGATTTTCTTGTACATACTCTCTATACAGTTCTGTGTCTTGTGTCTTCCCTCGGCTATATGGTCACTCCACCTGGTCAGAACTTTCATTTCTTCCGGATCTTTATCCGGATAATCTTGTTCTCTTATTAAACAATTTATTAGAAACTTTAAAAGCATGAGCTGAATCTCGACTTTTCTTTGAATCATGGCGTCGCGAACACTTTCTGGATCTACTCCTGTACGGATAAAACAATATATTCTGTCTAGATAACCTTTCATATTGGGCAGGGTGTCCAAATATTCGGTCACCCGTCTTACACGCAATGAATATATGACCATATTACCATCGCCTGAAACTGGATCATAACGGCATTCAGTAAGTGCTCGCTTGATATCTGTAAATGTCTGAATTTTTGGCGAACGCTGTAACGCTCGTTCATGTAGCTCAAGTATCGTCATACGTCTGTGTTGAGGCGGGGTTCCAGGAGGACTTCCCCCCGTGGCCCCTAGACTAGAATCGTCGGTGTGTACCGTACGTGCTGGTAGAGTGACTGATGTAGCGGGTACATGTACTGTAGGCTGGACCGGGGGTGCCGTAACAGATGCTGCAACGGGTGCCCCGGTGGCTGGAGGAACAGGAATTACATTATTTACGGGAGCTGGCGGAACAGGATTTGCATACGCTGGGACTGTGTCGTCCAAATAGGACGAGAGAAAAATATCAGCTCCGGTCGGTTTGTGACGTAGCTTAATCGGAACCAAGGGCGGCGGAAAATTACATGGTGCTTCCGGGGTTGCTTTTGGCAAGCCCTCGGCAAGAAGAGGATACATACCCTTAATAAGGGCATTTCTCTGTCTGTCTGACTGTTCGGTTTTAACTCGTTCACCTACTTCGATTAATTCCCTTTCTTGGGCTTTTTCTGAGGATTCCCTACTTAATTCTGTTTTTCTGATTTCTTTTTCGGTTCTTCTATGAGATTCTTTGCGCCATAACTCGATGGCATCTTTCTGGGACTGTCTGGATTTCTTTTTCCATAATGCTTCTTCTACTCGCATGATGCACTCGGCATCCCACGTACCTGATACAGGCCATCTATATTTCTCTTCTAATTCCTTGGTGTAGTCCACCCATAAGTCTAGATATAATATGGCACTTAAGCCATGCTTATGATACATAAAATGACCTGGACTGTCCCTAGGCGGGACAGGAACTGCTTCCTCTAATAACCCTTTTCTGGTTTTTAACTGACGTAACTTGGAGAATAGAGGCATTGTCTAGGCTGGAATCTGGACACAATACAAGACACGATAAACACAATAATGACTGGGAAAACAAATCATTCATACCACGACATTGAAAACACATTAAACGATATTTAAAATAACAGTTCGGACAGAATATTACCTGATATACTGAGAACAGAACACATGAATTTCTCGAGAACGGAACTTACTAGAATTACTAGATGCACTGCTAAACAGTACGAAACTTACCGGTCCCATAAAGAGACACGTCAGGACCCGCATCCACCTAGGTGGACACTTCGTGTTGGATCTGTGTACCCAAACCCACGGACCAGAGACAAATTAATTGACCCTGTCTAGATACTACCCCAGCAACGGTACTCACCGGGCAGCAAGAACGGAAGGCCTCGGACTGGACTGGACTGCTATGACGACGGACTACGAACTTCGGACTTCAGTTACAGGTGGGCCTCCGGATACCTCGGACCTTGGACTCTCGGCTTGGGCTCTGGTCGGGACTCGCCGCGTTCCTCACCGCCTCGTCTGGATGCTGGACCGCAACCTCCGTCTCCTCCGTGGGCCTGAGGGATACTTGAAGCAGAAATATCTGCACGTGCACGGTATGGTTCCGTCACGGCTGCAGAGGATCAGGGGGCCTGCGTGGCTTCGCGTGGGGAAAGGGCAAGTCCCTGTTCGGGCGCCATTATGTGGTAAATAAATAATTAATTACCGGTTCTATTTTTTAATACAGTGAATGAAACAGATAGCTCAATAAATAAGAGTCAGGATTCGAGGTATCTTGAGTCTACAGGCTTTAATCAGGCATAAAGGACAGGAACAGGACAGCCTGCAATAGTACGGGATGGCAGCTGCCAGGGAAGGGACAAGGGAAGTCAGGATGGCTAATTGGCAACTTTTAATATGGGTGCACAGTATATATACTTAAACAAATACATTACATTCAATACAGTAGGCGTAGCAGTAGGCGTGACTCGTAGCAGTCGCGAAAGATAAGGGCAAAATGATGTAACAAGAAGGCGTGTACAGGGCGTATACATAGACAAGTGATGTAAACGTAACAGAAGTGTCATAAATGGGGCGGAAACATGGAGGGGGCTACCTGAGCAGCTGGGACCTTTAACCTAGTGGTGCGGGCAAACGGGCAATGACGTGTTACCAGGGAGAACTGGGGGCTATGACTTCTGCGCTAGAAGAGGAGACTAAAGTCTGGAGTGTCAGAGCGACATGTACCTAAGGCATATCTGGTATCTGGTGTTTGGAGTACATATTGATAGAATCCAAAAGTTATCAGGGCAAAGGCTACTAGACACTAAGACTGGTGCGTGCATAATTCTACATGTATTGCGTGTACGAGGAATATCCTATGAATATTAATACAGTATTTCTCTTACATGGAGACATAAAGGCTAGACCATGACGGAAACTATTGATGCGATGCAGTAGCTTAGGAATGCAGAGAAGGAGGGCTGGACTGATAACTAGAAGCATAACATATTCTTGGCAGACTGGCAGGCAGAGCCAGGCCGAGCCGGGCACTGTGAGGCAGAAAGTAAGCGAAGGGTCAGGGATGCAGGTGGGGGCTGTATCGCTCCTCGGAGAGGGTTCAGGAGACAGGAGCTGAATCTGGTGTCCGGGCCCTTTTGAGGCCTAGAAACGGGGACAATTCAATGGGTTAACGTGCACACTGTAAAATGTAGCAACGTAGGTTTACATAAGCCTAATATTTGTTGTTTTCACGGGAACTGGAAACTGACATACTAGAAATGGACACAACTGTAATTGCGTCTTTAATCGCTCATAGGGGGATATACATGCATATCGATCATGCACATATAGCATAATATGGGGAACACGTAGGCACATACAACATGGCAAAATTTACTTTTCCACATTTGGACAAGTACTTGGAACTGGGGTTCATACGGGAGTCCAAGTCCCGGGCAGCGTCTCCTTTGTTCTTCATACCTAAAGCCAACGGAGAGCTTCGCCCTTGTGTGGATTATAGGTCCTTAAATGCCATCACGGTTAAGAACCGTTATCCATTACCTCTTATCAATGTATTGTTGGAACAAATCAAAGGGTCAGTGGTACCTAGGATAAGTACCAGCTCCTCGAGCACAACCTTTCAAAGAAGAAATTCACTCTTTAAACCAAAAGATGTGTGGATACGGTGTCCATGTTTAATTCACATGTCGTAATTCATGTCCATTATCCAATCTCAATCAAGTGAATAATATGTACAATCCAATTGTTGCATTTTGGTATTTAAACAATTTCCCTCCCGATGCATTTCGGACCTCCGTCCTTCGTCAGGGGAATCCTAAAAAGGCAAAGACATCGTCTAAGCGTCTCACCCCGGGGTTCAAGAAATCAATTTACAATGAAATTGTTACGCATTGAAATTATAAACGGTGAACTAAAGTGCTCAACCTATGCTCAATCATTGCCCAATTGCCGTTGTGCTGACACGTGCTGTTTGCGTAATCCCCGTGTTTATTCAAAGTGACTATGAAAAAAATAATTGTCGAGTTCACTATGTGCTAACCAATTCCACAACACCCAGTGCTCGGTAAACGGTGCTCATGTCCAATTCATTCATAAACCATCGTGTGCTCTGTGCCTGAAGTTATACAAAACATTCCTACATCGAAAAGTGAAAATAATCAATTCAAACTTACAGAGAAAAGGTGTTGTGAGAGCCCGCGTCCCACTCGTGTGCTCGCTAGCGTCTACCGACTGAGTTTAAGCGTGAGCGCAAACATAAATGAGGGGTGTTCAAATGCATGCAAACCCGAGGGACTGTGGCGGCCATATTGTAATGGTGTGAAAAAACTCCCAACATATTCATAAATCAATTAAATAAATTGTCATATGGTCTGTCTACGTTCTCAAGTAAACCTCATGGTGTAAACAAACGATATTATTGAAACTAAAACAGCAGTTGGTGATTAAAATAAAAACAAGTACTAAACATGACAATGACATTCAACATATAATAAAGGCAAGTATTAGTGTCCATCATGGTCTATTACAGGTAACATGTGAATTCCATCCGATCGTTGAGACCAGATGGCTTCATGGATTGAAGAAACTTAATCCAGTGATTCTCACGCTGCAGTAAAAACTCATTATTGTCTCTGCCTTCCCGTTTCTTCACCACTTCTACAGCAGCGAACCGCAATTGACTGATGTTATGTCGGTTTTCTTTGAAGTGTACAGCAAGGTTGGATTTCAAGTTCACTGTTCTTATGTTACTTTTGTGTTCATTTATCCTCAATTTTAGTTTCCTTGACGTTTTGCCAGTGTAAACCAAGCCACACGGGCATTTGATGATGTAAATCACATTCTCAGTGTCACAAGTAGCGTTAAGTTTGAGTCTGATGTTTGTGCCCTTCAGAGGGTGTTTCAGTGTAGAGCCTTTGATCATGTTATTACAATTCTTACAGTTAAAACAAGGCTGGTTTCCTTTGAAAGTAGTTTGATCATGTTGACCAGGATGTGTAATAATCTCTTTCAAATTTCTGCCTCTTTTGTAGGCGAATAGTGGCTGTTGATTGAAAATACCATTGAAATCTTGTTCTCCGCTGATGATCGGCCAATGTCGCAAAATTGAGGCCTTGTATGTCTTAGATGCTTCAGAAAACTTAGATACTATCACTGGTCTTTTGGTTTCACCTTTGGTTTTCGTTGTTAGTGTGTCTTGTCTTGTAAGATTATCGCATCGTTCCTTAGCTTTGATCAAGATGCTCTCTGGGTATCCTCTTCGTTCAAAACGTGCTAACATTTGTTGTGCTTGTGACTCATATTCAGATTCATTGGATACGATCCTTTTTACCCGAAGAAGTTGTGAGAAGGGCAGGTGATTCTTTAATGGTCTCTGATGATAAGAATTGTAATGCAAGATGTTGTTTTTATCCGTTTCCTTTCTATACAGATTGGTTTCCAGATGGTCCCCGACCCGTATCACTCTGACATCCAGGAATGTGATCGTTGACTGGTTCACTTCATACGTGAACTGAATACGGTCATTGATGCTGTTTAAGTTTGTTAAAGCTGATGATAATGATTCCTGATCTCCATGCCACAAGACGAAGATATCGTCTATATACCTCAGAAACATTATGGCATGTTGTATCCACTGGGTCTGGTTCAAAATGTGGTTGTTTTCAAAATATTGCATGAATGCGTTAGCGTACACAGGTGCCGCACAGTTGCCCATGGATGTCCCAGACAGCTGTGCGTACAGCTGTTCACTCCAAGAAAAGTAGCTTTGGTATAACGTGAAATGCATCAGCTGCATGATGAAAATTTGAAAATCTTCAGCCAAATCTGAGTGAAGCAAAATACTTTCCACTGCTTCCATCCCCAAGTCATGGGGAATGCTCGTGTATAGGGATTTTACGTCTATGGAACATAGCCAGATGTTGTCGCTTTCCTCAAACTTGATTTCCTTAATCTTTAGCAAGAAATCCGTCGTATCTTTAACGTATGTACAAGACTGTTGTATTAGAGGCTGCAAGTACCGATCAATGAACTTGCCGGTGTTCTCATGTATACTTCCACGAGTCGAAACAATAGGCCTGAATGGTGGTAGTGTTAAGCTCTTGTGAACTTTCGGAAGCATATACATGCTAGGAGTACGTGGATTGGTGGTGGTTAGAAACTTCCTGGTTTTGGGATTTATCGTTCCATTTTCCTCAGCCATTGACAATATATTCATTAGTACCTCATTATATTGAGTGGTGGGGTTAGATTGCAGCAGGCTATAAGTGTTAATATCAGCAAGATGTTCTTGAACTTGTTCATTGTAGAACTTAGTATCCATCAGGACTAGAGCTCCTCCCTTATCTGCAGTCTGGTAAGTGATGTCTTCCTTCTTTGCCAAATTGTTCAATGTAGAATATTCCTTGTTAGTTAAATTCAAGTGTTTCTTTTTCCTGGTGAAGTTAATGCTGCTAATGTCATTCTTAACCAATTTCTCGAAAGTGTCTAAGGATTTGTGACTCACAGGTGCCATGAAGGTGCTCCTTGATCTTAGTCCTTTCAATTGGTCAGTACGTTCACCCTCTGGTGGGGGCATCACGTTTTCAAAGAAGTGCCTTAGTCGCAAATTGCGCATAAATTTGAACAAACTGATTTCCAATTCTAACTCATTAGTATGACTGGTAGGGATGAACGAGGTGCCTTTTTGTAAAACTTTGATTTCCTGATCAGATAACGTATAGGAAGAAATATTAATCACGAGGTTATTTTCTTTGTTTTCTCTACTCTCTTGTTCAGGGTTGAACTCCTCATGTCTCTCCCCGTCTCTTTTTCCTTTTCTTTTGGCCTGGCTCCTCCTGGGTCGTCTCTTTCTTCTGATCCCTCGCCTAAAAAAGGAACCGCAGTGGGGATAGATGATTCGGTGCTAGTTGTAGGTCTGTTAGTGTCTGTTCGTCTTCGGTCACCACGAGATTCCTCTTCTGAGGATGAAGTTTCAGTTGTATTGGTCTGATCCCTCGGTGGTTTGTTCTGTCTTCTCCTGGCGTATACCTCCGCCCAGGAGTACACCTCCCCCAACTTATAATCAATAGTATCTCTTCGATACTTGCGTATCTTTCGCTCATTGATTTCTCGAGTGTGTTTATCCATTTGAATAGTAATATCATCCAATATCTTGGACCATTCCTCAGTGGACAGCATGTCACTTAGTTCCTGTTTGCATTGCTGTATCTCCTTGTTTAATTCTTCCAATGCTCGTGATAACTCATCAACAATTAACAAAATTAAATCTAGAGAGCATTTATTTAGGATGGCGTACCATCTTTCTACAAATTTGGAGCTGTTCCTGCATAGGAGCGGCTTTAGCGGGATGCGGAGACCTCTGGGTATCCGCTGTGCGCGGTGGTAACGTATTAAAGTGCTGGCGTGAAGCCTTTGACTAATTTCCTTTCGTGTGAAATAAAGAAGTTGCCTCAAACAATTCTCTTTGTTCCTGGTGGGACCTTGAGGACTTGCCACCTCGGGGATTAAAGCGTAGATTTTGTCGATGTCTTCAGTATTAAAAGCAAAGGTGTCTGCTTTCAAATCGGTTAGTGCCGCAATGTCATCATATGCTAGAGAGGCCATGCTTCAACAGTTTACTTTGGGGTGCAGTGGCCCTGGTCAGGGCAGAATACAAGCTGTGGTGTGGGTCACGCACACCTCTTTGTATCAATCTGTGTGGCTGTGGTGTGCTTCAAGGATATCACCCCCTGACAGAGAGGTGTAGTAATCCAATATGGTCAGTGGTACCTAGGATAAGTACCAGCTCCTCGAGCAAAACAAATCAAAGGGGCCATGACATATACCCGTCTAGACCTGAAAGGGACTTACCATCTGGTCCGCATGCGAAGCGGAGATTAATGGAGGACGGCATTTAAAACACGCTTCGGGTTATATGAATATCTGGTGATGCTGTTCGGCTTATGTAACGCCCCAGCAGCTTTTCAATTCTTCCTTAATGACGTGTTGCAGGAGTACTTGGACAAAATTGTCGTGGTATACATTGATGATATTTTGATTATTCATCGAGAAGGGAAGACCACACACAACACGTATGTACCATTCTGGGAAAGCTGCAAGAACACCATTTGTATTGCAAGATCCGCAAATGTGAGTTTGGCGTCACATCTGTTGAATTTCTGGGAGTTACGCTCACCCTATGGGGACAAGAGATGTCGGAGCGGAAGATCACTGCCGTAAAAGATTGGCCTCAACCGTTGAATATCCGTGATATCCAATGCTTCTTAGGATTTGCCAACTTTTACCGCCGTTTCATTGATCACTTTTCAGATTTGGCGGCTCCCTTCGCGCATCTGCCGAGGAAAAAGACTATCTTTGCATGGACGGAGGAAGCGCAAGAAGGGTTCAAGGCTTTAACACAGGCCTTTGTGTCAGTTCCGGTCTTGGTACATGCAGATCCTGAACGACCATACATAGTTGAGGCGGATGCCTCTAACTCAGCCGTAGGAGATGTGCTCTCTCAATGCCACGCCATCACTGGTCAAGTACACTGCGTGGCATATTGTCAAGAAAACTCAACTCCGCTGAATGCAATTACACGATTGCAGATAAGGAATTACTGGCCATAAAGGAAGCATTTGTGGATTGGCGGCACTTTTTGAAGTGGGCCAAACATGTGGTTACAGTGTTCACTGACCACTGCAACCTCAAATTCATGACCGCAGCTAGACACTTGACGCCGCGTCAGTTGCGGTGGATGGTATTTTTTGCCGAATTTAAAATTCATAGTAACGTACAGACCTGGGAAGGAAAACAAGAAAGCTGATGCCTTAACCCATCAAACAACCCCTGTAGAACCGGAGGAGAGCAGCCAACACGCCATTATCGATCCACAAAACATCATCGGAACTATGTATACTAATGCATTCCTGAGGAGTATTGCACGGAGCATCCTCACAGAGAAATGGAAAGAATGGCTGGCAAGAAATAAGGACTGGAAAGTGACAAAGGGCCTTCCGATGCGGGGCAAACAGTTATTACTCCCTATATTGACCCTACGCAAGAGAGCTTTTGAATGGTGCCACAGTTTACCCTGTGCGGGACATAATGGCCAGGAAAAAACCTTGGAAAGAGTGTTGCGTCAGTTCTGGTGGCCCTCCATAAAAAAGGACATATCCTCTTGGGTGAAGTCATGTGCTACCTATAGCCAAATGAAAACCATGCATGCTAAACAAGCTGGGCTCCTACATCCTCTTCCTACTCCAGAGCTGCCCTGGACAGACATCTCTGTGAACTTTGTAGTGGGAATGCCAGCAGACAAGGGTCACACGGTCATCATGGTAGTGGTGGACTCATTTCATCACCTGCAAACAAATACCCACAACTAGGACTTTGGCCCAGCTGATCCTGATTCACATAGTGCAATTGCACGGATTACCCAGGAACATAGTCTCAGATTGTGGTCCACAATTCACAGCTACATTTTGGAGGGTATGGTGTTTTGTCTTGGGGATAGCTTCTAACACCTCCACCAGCTTTCACCCGCAAACCGATGGCCGAAGTGGCATATAACAGTGCGGTTCACAGTTCCACCAGACTCACTCCCTTTTTTTGCACTTATGGGTTTCACACTAACTTCATCCCTTTTGTTTTTCCTTTGCCCGCATCACAGGTACCAGAGGTACACGACAGAGTCACCCACATCCAGCAAGTGTTGAGGAAGGCAAGGAAAAGGCTGCAAGTAGCCAAGTCCAGATATAAGGCTTACGCAAACAAACATAGGCGCCCAGGCCAGTGTACAAGAAAGGAAATTATGTGTGGCTGTCCACCAAAAGCATCCGGTTTAAGCGTTACAGCATTTTTAATCCCAAATACATTGGTCCCTATCGAGTGGTAAAGCTAGTCAATCCAGTAGTTGTTAAATTAGTCTTGCCCTCCAGTTTGCGTATACACCCTGCTTTTCATGTGTCCCTTGTTAAACCCTCACGTACAGTGGCTAGGAGGGTCCCTGAGCCGGTTTTGATAGACAATGGGCTTGAGCATTAGGTGAAGTGCATCATTGATTCCAAGATTTACCGGGGTAGGTTGTGGTACCTAGTGGCCTGGAAGGGTTACGGGAATGAGGAGAACTCGCGGGAGCCGGCTTCTGGGGTTGATACACGGCGCTTCACGAATCTCTTCCACAACAGATTCCCTGGAAGCCATCCTTGTCTCTGTCAGTGTTCTTCGGGAGAGGGATGTACTGTCACGTCGCATCATCAGGGCAGGCGGAGAACAATGCGGTGCAAGGCTTCTCCGTGATCGGACAAGAAGCTGTGGACTAAACTACATTTCCCATGAAGCCTTGGGAACGTGACGCTGATGACGTCATGACGTTGTCGCTGAAGCGAATGTAAATGCTTACATGGCACCAGTCGGGTGCTGTTAATTCCTGGAATCTTCAGAGGCATGTTCAAAGTGATTGTAGGGGTGCTTTTGCACCATCGCTCCTTACTGCTTTCAAGCATTCTTCGGCCAGCAGCTTAATTTGTTGGCCATTCTGAAGCCCAGTTGGACGAGCCAATGACAGGCTCTTGCAGAGCTTTCTAGTGATTACTTAGCCCGTTGGACAAGCTTTATCAAGCTCTTGCGGGGCTTAGTATTTTCCCTCTGTACCCTCTCTGACTCACTGGGGAACTGTGGATTGGCCTTTCGTTGGGACGCTCACGGCTGCGCATATGAGTTACTTTTATTTTGACTGTACTATTAGTACGCTGTGACTTTCTCTGGATTATCGCAATGCTTTAATTGCGGTGTCACAGCCAACCGAGCGTTATTCTCTCTGTATATCGCTGCGATACTCTGCTACCTTTTGTGTTTATTCTTTGATCCCTGTGCTGGTCACAAACTCCTTGGAACAGGATCACAACATTGACCATTTCTATTGCAACTATTACCCCCATTGTCTCTGGTGTGTTATGGTGTATAATAACCTCTACACTTTGCTAGAATTCATGGTGGATTGCTTATCTCTGTTTTCACAGCAGGGGCTTGTAGAGCTCATCTTGAAGAAAGCTCCAATTCCCCTGCTTCGTGGCCCTTGTGATATTTTTGGGTATGTTGCTAACTGCTGTAGAAATATATGGAAACTCATAGAACAGCATTCTTGTTAATGGTGTAGTAACGTCCGTGTTCTATCCTTAGATCCAGTAGTACTTGATTCTTGTGATCCCAGCTAGGATACAGTGACAGTTATTTTTCTTTACAGGCATTACAGTTACAGTATACGTATTGAAGAGTTCTGTTGTTCAGTACAAGGAAGTGTTGGATACTTATGCTTGTTTACTTTCTTTTCAGATCTCCCTCCCTGCTGTTTCCTTCCTTTCCTTCCCTCGCCTGATCACCCTTTTGAGTCTGTTAGTTCTACTCAGACCAAGGGGCTATCAGGAAGTGGACCCCTTTGAGCATCGTACTTCTCTGAGGATTCAAGGCCTTGACACTTGTTCTCTCATCTGCCTACTCTGCTCCACTCCTGGGGAGAATCCTGGTATGAAACCTGCTGACTGTGAGATGTTTGTGGTGACTTCAAGGTGTGGTGATCGAAAAGGTAGTCTTAACTTGCTCACAGAGGACCTATCCTTGACTAGTACCAAACCTCCCAGTTTCATATTAGGCCACTTTGCTCTCCAATGCTGACTGACATGAGCATTGGTGGACCTTCTCTTCTCTAGAACCTTCTTGTCATCAAGAGGTTCCAGAGTACACGCGGGATGCTGAGAAATGGAGTCTTGGACTACTTCGCTGCATTAGGAAATGTCCAGCCGCTTGCTTCATCGAGGAGTGCAAAGTTTGGTGATATATTGGGGCAAAAAGGAGTAGATGACCCATTCACACAGTTGATGGTTTGTGTGTACAATTCAGGTGACATTGTTTAGAGTCCTCGTGAACCTCATACATCTCTGTTGGTCTGCAGCCACAGAGGAGTGATATTCTTATGCATGATGTTCAAGGATCGTAGGTTTAAGGCTACCTATTGTCCATGAAATGGCAGACCATTATCTGTCCTCAGTTTTCTGAGTAGGCAATGGGAGGCCATAATTTTTCAAGCTTGGCTTCCACTTTGTGTGCCCCTTGGAGGTGAGGATTGGCACGCTGGGTATTTGGAGTAATCATCTATGAGAACCATAGCATACCTCCCATTGGGGAGGCTTCCAAAGTCTAAGCTGATGCACTCCCAGAGTTGTTAGGGTCCTTGTTCGGTCAACACAGAGCTGGGGGGGTAGGTCCTACTGCTGCTTGGCACCAAGGACACAACCGTACCACTGTCTCAACCAGTTCGTCCATGAGTGGAAACCATACCCTGGTGCGAAGATGACTTGGTTTTGACGGTACTTTGATGGTCAGCATGGGCCGGCTGTGCTACTTGGCTGGTGAGACTTGTGGGGATGAAAAAATGATGTCCTCACAGGAGGCTTCTATCCTCATCGGCTGCTAGTTTGTGACAAACATGATAAAGACTGTCTAGGATGCGCTGGGCTTCTGATGTCCATTAAGACTATTGGGCTTTTAACTGATACTATTTACCACTTCTAGTAGCATCCAATGCTTTCTGTAAGCACTCATCCTGTGCAGTGTTTTCCATATAGATTCCACTGAAATGGGAAGAAGGAGTGAACAGTCAGCAGCATAGTGCACATAAACGTCGGTCTCATCCGCTTCTTCTTCCCCCGAAGTGGCTGCCCTAGGATACCCTGGCAAATGATCCCCTGGATTGTTCATTCCTGGTCAGTATTCCACCTGACAGTTGCACTCCTGTAGTTGCAGCATCCATTCCACAATCTTTGGAGGTGGTTTGGAGGGACGTGTGCTCCGTGGTGACCACAAAAGGGTGTCCGTACGCATACAAGTGGAAATGACAGCGTTCCCAATGTATGGTTATCACTGCCTTGATTTGCAAGTACTGTTGCTCTGTTGGGGTGAGGGATCTACTCGCAAAGCTACTGTTGCTCCATCCCCCTCTTCTGGTCATGGCAGCAGCACTGCTCCTATGCCTTTGGAGCCAACATCCGCCACAATGTGGTGTCCTCCATGGATCGAACTATACAAGAGTGGTGTCTGCTAATAAAGCATCTTTAGTCGCTTGAAAGGACCGCTCTTGTTCCATGTCCAGAGGAATGCAGATTTGGTTAGGTTACGGAATGGCTGGGTTAATGTTGTCAAGTCTTTGATGAATCAACCACAGTAATTCACCATTCCAATAAAACTACAAACCTCAGATACTGTGGAAGGTGAGAATGCCTCTTTGATGTATTGCACCTTGTCGGGGTCAGGCACCACCTCCTCCTTTACAAAAGTATAGCTGTCACGAAGACGGCACATCGGGTATAGAAGTGAGGTAGGACAATGATATGGAAAGCTGGTGCATTCCTCATCATGCAGACCATCTTCTCTTTTTGCAGCCTGCATCCAATGAACACTGGATAAAGGACCCTGTCACCAATCAAAACGATGAGTCTGTAGAATAACAGCATTCCCCCTTTAAGATAAGCCAGTTCCTGTCGGACCCCGCCCCCAAGACGACCGTCATTTCTTTTACGGAGGAGTTTCAGGAAGCTGAGAGTGACGTGGAGGCTCGGACATGGGAAGCCCTTTCCTAGCGAGTGGTGGACCGCGCGGGTGATCTATTCCCTAGCAATTCAACGAAGGCAAATTAATCATGCCGGAAGACATTGAATACGAATTTGGACAATTATTCAGAGTGTGAAAAAGAAGCAGCAGGACCGGACGGGTCAAAGTTGGCATTATAATTATTCATGGTGCAACAGTTGTTCTGATGATGGTCTCGGTGAATTACGGGGTGTGAGACTGAAACGTCGACGAGTTGGCACTTTTTTGTGAATAACATCATCAAGCATTGTATTATAAGAATGTATATAGTTGTTAAATAATGTATATATGGCCAACATTGTATATATTGTCCATATAATCAGAAAAAGTGTCGGTTACTACTGCTCATATGAAAGAAACTGAGGTAGCAGTTTATTTTTGAGTTGCCGCACATGAATTGTCATACGGATGTTTACCTATGCTGATCAAATAGGATATGTTTTGTATATATCTCATGTCATTACATACAATACACTGGTCAAAACTATTGATAATCTCTTGTTCTTTCTATATTATGTTCATTGTTATGACATGCATATAAATTGTTAAATATTGTGAAATAAGTCCTGCAGGAACATTTTTTGTTGTGTTATTCAACAAGGAGGAAGACATGAAAGAAGATGGTGAGGAGAAAAGGAGCGCCGCCCTGAGAAGGCTGGAAGCTCCGAGAGGAGACGTAGAGCCCGAAGACCGGCACAGACACGAGGCAAACAGCTAATTATCCTGCCACGCTCACGGAAGAGTGTGGCTCAGCCAGGTACATGCTCAGTTCCTGGGACTGTTTGGGAGGAGGGAGGCGAAGGACACAATAGGGGAAACCCGAGAATAGTCACATGCTTTGTCCTCCCTTTACTTTTTGAGGCACATGGTGGTGGATGACCATACATTGGGTGAACCCTCACTCCCCTCCCTTGTATGAATAGGTGGTGTGTCAGCAACACTTACCTGTATTCCTTTTATTTTGTTTGAGGGATATCAAAAAGACGTCTGTTCCTCCCTGGACCGAGAAAGAGGGACCATCACAGAACGGAAGATTACCGGGACATATACATATAAAAAGAATGGAAAACAGAGTGATGAACCAGAAGGACTTAGAGAGAATTATTAAACAATAAAGAAATATCAAACATGCATTAACTCTGCTGCCTGGTCATTACAATCAGAAACAGTAGCCAAAGAAGTTGATTCTTTTTTTGAGAAACTCACATTTGCTCAGATGGAGGGTGAGCCCAGAGTCCAGTATCCATTGAAGGAGCTTCCTCAATCTAGTGCTGTGCCCTTGAACTGACCTACCATATACCAGAATACTGTCACTGACATTTACTACACCTGGCAGACCCACCAATAGTTCTTGTATGGCATTTTGTAAGACCTCAGCGGCACTCGAGATTCCAAAATTCAGCCTCCAATAGCGCTGTAGGCCAACATGAATGAAGAATATTGTGATGAATCTCAACTCTTCCTCTAGGGTGAGCGGGTGGTAGCCTGATTGTAGGTCTACCTTTGAGAACCAGCTAGCTCCAATCAATTCTCCCATCAAGTCATCTATGGTGTGGGTCAGGTGATTTTCCCTTATTATGGCGATGTTGGGGAGCCGATATCCATACATATTCACACTTTTCCTCGTTGTTTTGGCTTGCATGTCAGCACAACAGTCGATACCCAGGGAGGGGGTTTGGACACTTTCTCTTTGATTCCAGTGGCCTCATGCTACTCTAATTCCTTCTCCACCTGAGAAGTCAGTTGAAAAGTGATCCTTCTGTGTTGCAGTGCTACTGGATGGACTGACTGGTCAATGTGTAATTTTACCACCTTCCCTTTCAGACACCCAATGCCATCAAACACATCTGGGAATTCTTCCAGTATGTGGGAGACTCCTTTTTGATGGTCCCCGAATGCAAAAGTGACCACCTCTAGGACTTCTGCTGTATGACAGCCAAGTGGCATGCCATGTCTTACTTCGTCGATATAGATTTGTGAGTCTACAGTCTGGGATCTATAGGTGATTGGTATTCGGAATTTTCCAAGCATGGGTAGTGGCATGTCTTGCCCATATGTGAACACCTAGATTGCTGCCTTCTGAAGGGATGGAATTGGTTGCAGAGTTTTGTATGTTTCTGCAGACATAATGTTGATGGAAACACCTGTGTCTACAATGGCCACAAAAGATGCACCCCCACTTGTATTTGACACCGTGGCGTGGTAAGTGGCGCTTTGAGTTTGTTTTAGTCTCCACTTTGAAGGCAGAGTGCACAATGTGATCAGTAGCATCATCACTGCCCATGTCCCTGTTGTTTTCCTGCACTTCTGGTATGACATTGACTGCTGTGTGAGGTGTCCACCCTGTGCTTGAGAGCAAACTTTCACAACATGATTGAGTTTTTCAAACCCTGTACATCGCTTGCCCTTCACAAGGCGCTCTACTGGATGATGGGCTGGGCCACCACAGTAGCCACATGGTCGATCAGGTGTTGTATCTTTCTTGTGTGTTCCTGGTCCTTGCTGTGGCATGAGCGCATTGACTGGTTTGGTCTTGATTGCTTGTTGTAATTCCTTGAACCAGCCCCATAGTCATAATATTTGCTAGTAACTTGCTTGATCCTTGCAGGATATGCTCTGTGAGTTTCACTGATACATAGCCCTGAATTATCTGGCCTCCCATCTCTTCACTTTCATTAGCGAACCCACAGGTGCTTGCCAGTTCTTTTAATTGGTTGTAAAATGTGTTGATAGATTCATCTGTGTGTTGACCAGCCTGGAAGAAGACTAAACTTTCATAGTCCTGATTGGCCATTGGTTCCAAGTATATTTTGAGAGCTGCAGTAAGTGTGTCATGCATCTTTGAGGTTACTTCTACAATGGTCTTTGAAATATTGTGAATGTCCTTGCTACACTCCACGGACGGGTTACAACTTACATCTCTACTTTGCACTTTTTGAGGATACCGGGGCTGAATACAGGAAGATTGGAATTTTGATGTGTACATTGAATTAGGAGCGTCCGAGAACTAATTACTATCTCACTGCTCTCACAATTTATGGAGAGTATTGCATGATCCCGTTACGAAATCTAGCTATGGCCCTGAAGAAGTCTATGGTTATTCATACCAAGACGAAACACGTGTTGGCGACGGCTAGTGTGGTTTTTGAAGAACAACACCAATAATAAAAGAAGATATGAAGAATATTCATCTTTTGGAAGACGTTTATTGATGTGTTCATTTAGCTCAGGACAAATCTCTTGTTTCCTGAATGTGGTTTTTGTGTGAACATTACCCAATCTGGTTGTTGGTGGGTGACAATAACCTTATCCTTTGAGCTGTTAATAGATTGTATACTCTAAATATTGTCACATCCCAGCGCAATTTACACTCAGTCACCCTTTCTATTGTATTGCTTATGTTATAAGGAGCTTTTCTGCTATAAATTCCTTAATACCAGCATCCAACTTTAGCACATTCAAATGGTTAGATAATGATTAAAATTCCATATTCTTTTATTTTAATCACAATGCCATGAATTCTAAAGTTTAGCACTGAGAAAAACTCATTTTTTTTATATATTCACATTTTCAATAGGATTCCTCAGAGTTTTCATTTGATAGTCTATACAAATTCTGAAATATTCGACAATATTAACTATGCCTGTTTTAGGCACATAATTTCCACTACAATTGGTTCTTGCTCCATTGTTACTAGATGTGCAATGTGAATATATATTCTGAGATACTCCCCAATCCAAAGCCAATGCTTGATATAACGGGTTTACAAGGAAAGAAAGAATGACCTTTCATAATGATTTTTGGGTAGGAAATATGCAGTCGTCTTATTCCTATTGGGTTCTTAGGTGTTCTGTATGTGCTTTTCTGCTTATCATTGGTTTTCTCCATCCTTCCTTTTTAGAATGCTTTTGCTTCGAATTAAAATTGCTGTTGGCAGTTGGAATGTTCATGGGCCTTTGTAAGTTTCTATTTTGCACTCTGCTTTATCATTCAAATTTAATTTGGATCAAGCATCGCTGTTCATGGAGGCTTATTGTAGATACTTCACAAAATAGATTATAGGGTGTCTCACCTTTATCCTGTATTAGGTACTTCTATACTTCCTCATAGTCGATCATCAAAGAATCGTAAAAGTACATTTTGCATTTCCTGACATTTTATTTTGATTCTATGGTTTTTATCCTGGTCATAATTATTGATATGATTAAGCTGGTTCAATAAGTCTTGATACTATTCAGGGTAATTAATTGCGACAGAATTTTTCTTGTTATCACCCTGGCCGATTTTGATACTCAGGTCACTCAGTAATAGACAAATGTCCATTCATTCTTCATTCAGATTATCTTTCACTTTTCTTTTACAATAGCTTCATCTAAATCTTTAGAGAGAAGATCAAAAAAGAGATCAATCTCAGTATTTTGTGGTAACAAGAACATTTCGATGTTTAACTAAGACCACTTTCTTAGGATATAACTTTTATTGCTAAGGGTTGTGCTATGTCCTCAATTTCTGTGCAAATTTTCATCTCTGAAATAGATGGTACAAATGAAATAGAGTGATGCTTTATTAGATTATTTTTAAAGAATTTCTTATGCTTCAATTTCATAGTCAACTTCATTAAGCCAATTTTCACTTTAACATTGTCAATCATCATGGGTGCAGAAGACAACCCTTATACATATTAGTGACTAACTTAACACCTTTTTCCCCCGTTTTCCTAATCAAATTTCTATGCATAGCTGTACACCTATACAGCTACAAATAATTTGTTTCCATTTGTCTGAGTTGAATACTCCTGATTTCTCTTTGATAATTTTCTATTATCCCTTTTAAAAATGTTATATTTTTGGGATTCCTTTGTCCTAATTTAAAATTGTTAGTCTTAGCTTTTGTTTAATCTATCCATACTTCTATTTTAGACATATGGATTCAGTTGGTTCAGTTAAAAAGGCTATAAGATCTCTTGATTTTTTGTTTAGTTGCCTTTGCCGTCTTTCATCTTAATCATAGACCCATTTTAAATAGATTGTAATACTATATCTGGAGAAAGTTTCTGCTGCATTGTGCTTTGAGACACTGATTCATTTACTATGTTATCGTTAATGCGATTAATGGTGTCCAAAACTGGGTTATTATTCAAGGGGGTGTGACTACCCACCTTGAGTAATAATCACAATCCTTGTCTGGGTGATCCTTCAAAGTCACAAAATTAATGTGAGCTGCATCCTCTGATAGCTATGGCACATAGCAGAATTGCTTAACGTAGTGAAATGTGTAAAGTATATATGCAGTATCAAAACAGTAATAACGTCAAAAGTCAACACAATGAACGTTCCAAATTAAATTACAAAAGGAGAGTATGTTTTAATAAATAAAATCACACCAATCAATCAATCAATCTAAACATATGTAGGGCACGCGACTCACCCGTGAGGGTCTCAAGGCGCTGAGGGGGACTACTGGTCCAACAGCCATGTCTTGAGGCGTCTCCTGAAGGTCAGCAGGTCCTTGGTCTTACGTAGATGGCCGGGGAGTGTATTCCATGTCTTTGCGGTGAGTTGGGGGAAGGATCTGCCACCGGTGGTTGTTTGGCAGATGAGTGGGGCGTTGGAGAGGACGAGGTCAGCGGAATGCAGATGGTGGTTGGGGGTGTAGAAGGACAGTCGTTCGTTGAGGTATGAGGGTCCGGTGTTGTGGAGTGCTTTGTGTGCATGGGTTAGGAGTTTGAAAGTGATCCTCTTGTTGACCGGGAGCCAATGTAGGTCTCGTAGGTGGGTGGTGATGTGGCTGTGGCAGGGGAGTCCGAGGATGAGGCGTGCGGAGGCGTTTTGTATGCGCTGGAGTCTCTTCTGGAGTGTAGCTGTGGTTCCTGCATAGAGCCTGCTGCTGAGTGCCTGGGTGACTGTTCTCCTTGTTTCGGTGCGCATCCATCTGTAGATCTTGCGGAGCATTCGGAGGGTGTTGAAGCAGGAGGACGAGACAGCGCTGACTTGCTGGGTCATGGCGAGCGTTGAGTCCAGGATGAACCACAGGGATCCGAGGGATTCCTCGGATCCCTGTGTCATGGAGGTGAGTGTCATGGTTTCACATGCTGCTGTGCTAAGAAATACACTCAATAAAGCTTTATGTACACAGAATTCTTGTTGATATGGTGCTGTTTAATGTATTACTATTGTATCCATTCTTGTTCCAATTGTAAAATGGACTCAGTATTTTTGGTTGATAGCAATGCTTGTTGTCAAAGCTCCCCTGTTTGCTCATTGCTTCTGCTCACCGCACGTGTTTAAACGAACTTACACTGCACGTGAAAACGAATTTGCATTGCCCGTGAAGAAGGAGCCTACGCCCAGAACCAACACTATAAAAGCCCTGCTTTCACATGTGGCGACGCTTCGCTTCTTGATCCAGCGTCACCGCGAGCGTTCCTGTTCTTCCGCTAGAGCTGCCTGTCTTGGTCCTCTCTGCGCTCCCCTTTCTCCCGCACCCATTTGGCTGTACGGATTCCCCCTCCTCTTCTCTCCTTCCCGCTTACCTGCACCGGTCTTCACCTCCACGATTCCTCCGACGGCTGCATCTTTCAAGTTTGATTCCGGTCCGGCTTCTTCCCGGCGATTTCCGGTTCCTGCAACACAAAAGTAAGAGTGTTTTTGCTGGTTACTAAGCAACGAGGAAAAACAAAAAAAGCAATAAACCTTTGTCACAGCAAGCGCTAAACAGTAGCATAGAAGTCACAACGGCGGACATATAAACAAACATTGGTAAAGGCAATCGTGACTTCAAACTTGCAAAGGCAACTAAAAAAAGAGGACTTGCATTCGTGTACTGTGGGCAAACAATTGTCGTGAATATTACTGATCAAACTTTAGAGTTTCTTTTGTTTAATATAAGAAGGAATCTTGTAACTTGTAAGCCCTGAATTGAAACAAAACATGTAAAGGAAACCATACATGTGCCAATGTTTAGAATTCAGAGCTCCCTGAGAGTAGGGTTTGGCTTGTTGTTTCTTTTGTTCGCTTTTCAGAATCCATTTAAGGAGTACGATACACAGTTGTAAGGTAGGACAAGTTAAGGTGTGATTTGATGTAACTCACAATCAACCACTAACCAGTTCCTTTTTGAATATTCACTTTTGGGTTAATGCACATTTGTATTTTGTCATCCCAAGGCAACTAGACTGAAGCAAAAGTTGCCTAACAATTGCAGAAGTGTTAGAATGGGCTTATAAGAATGTGGTATGTCCTATTGAAAGCTCGAGCATATACATATGATAATAATATCGGGTGTTAAGATCCATGTAAACTCATGTTTATGTACTGTTTATGTAGAGATGTTGTTTAAGATTATCTGAATCATCACAAGAAGCCCAGAACATGTCAAAAGAGAAACCGTATCTAATATCTCAGGAAGAGATCCAGTGTTTTGTCTTGTTTCTCTCACTCCACTTCCCCTTTCCCTTGGGGATTAATCAGCTGTACTAAGTGTTAATTCCTTGGCCGACTGGTTAGTCCATGAAGGAGTTGGGAGCATACATCATTAAGAAGGAAATAACAGGAACCTTGTGAGTCAATGCTTGACAGAAAGCAAAGCCACACACTCCCTTGTTTCCTCTTGATGGTGTAACAGACAATGGATCTCTCTGATATGGATGTCACTCAGTTAGCACAAGTTATACATAAATTGAATGACAAAATGCAGGATATACGCCTAGAAAACCAATCCCTTAGACAGGAGTTAGACAAAACTAGAACAGGTTTTACTACTTGGAGAGAAACATCTGAAGAAAGGCGACCTATTTTGCAACCACCAAAATTTGGGGGATCAGCCTTTCCATCTCAAACCTCCGCAGGACACGTATCTGATAAACCAGTACAAGTTACTGTTGTTACACCTAATCCTGTTCCCTTAGCAAATCCTGAGAGATTTTCTGGAGACAGCAGTCGCTACAATACATTTATGAGTTAATGCCAACTACATTTCATGTGTAAACCACAGATTTTTACCTCCGATACTTCAAAAGTGGCTTTCATTATTTCCTACTTAGGAGGGGTGGCAGCCAATTGGGCTATGTCTTTGGTAGACAGAAATGACCCAGTGCTATATAATTTACGTAATTTTAAGGCAGCTATGTCTAGTCTTTTTGCCAAAAATGTTTTTCTACAGGCATCTGATAATGAGCTTTTAAACTTGCGTCAAGGCTCTAAGGACCTGATAACATACGTCATCACCTTCAATAGATTACTTGCCAAAACTCAGTGGCCAGAAGATAAAAGAGTATCATTGTTCTATCGAGGTCTCAGAGATGACTTAAAGGATTCACTAGCTCACATTATCAATCTACCTGAATATTTTACAGAATTTCAGGATCTGGTGGTAAAGTTAGACCATAGGTTAGGTGAACGGAAAAGCGAAAGACCTGGGGGTGACATTAGGAATTGACACTTTAAAACTGAGCGTAAGGAAAGTGAGGACAAAAACGCTCAGGTTGAACCAATGCAAATCGGAGGGGTTAAAGGACCCTTATGACAGGAAGAAACAGAACGAAGGCGAAAAGGGAACTTATGTTTATACTGTGGGAAATCTGGTAATTTCGCCAGAGATTGTCCCATAAAATCAGTCAAAAAGAAGGCCTTAGTTATAGTCTCAGAATCCTCTCAGGCATCGGAAAACTGATTGTCTCGGGGAATGAGGAGATCGGTTCCTCAGGAGATATTTGTAAAAAGATCTCACAGTATGCAACGAGTGTTACCAACCACATACCCAGACATTTCACTGTGAGGGTAATCCTGATCTTGTCAAATCAACAAAGACATAGTATTCCTGTACTTATAGATTCCGGAGGTACAGGCAACTTTTTTGACCTGGAGTTAGCTTGGAAATGACACTTGACTCAAGTACCCAAAAAAGAACCTGAACCAGTCCGAGCTGTTGATGGTTCGGCACTCTCTTCAGGTTTAACAAGATTTCATACGACACCCTTGATCTTAGTTGCTGACAATGGCCACACAGAACTTACTACATTTGATCTTATTGATACACCAACCTTTGGGGTAATTTTAGGAATCCCATGGCTTGAACTCCACAATCCACAGATAGATTGGGTAAAACGTACCGTAACTTTGGATTCGTCTTATTGTAAACTTCATTGCTACCAAGAGACAAAAGATCCGATCATGCCTCTCTATTGTGCTGCATTACATTCAGAACAGTCCAACATCCCCTGTCACTATAGAGATTTCGCTGATGTGTTTGATCCAGTTAAGGCAACTAAGTTGCCACCTCACAGGATTTATGACTGTAGAATCCATTTAATCCCTGGAGCCGTACTACCCTGTAGTCGGATATACGCATTAACGGAACCCGAAAACCAGTACTTACGAACCTATTTGGACGAATTGTTAGAGATTGGTTTTATACGTCATTCCATTTCGCCAGTCTTGTTCAAGAAGCATAATCCAGGATGTAGTACTATTTTCTCCAAAATGGGCCAGAGGATGCTTGAAGAAAATACCACTAAATGCTACAGGGGAACAGTAGCCAGCAGCCGCTTGATCTGTCTGAGGTCCAGATTTACCAACATTTCACACATTGTAATGCAGCATGACAACTTTCTGCACTGCCATGCATAAAATGAAGAGAGATATAATACGTCATATTTATTAAGATATATACTAAGATATCCATGTTCATGGTAAGGGAGCATCATTGCTCCTAAGTGTAAAAAAGTTTCTCTCTCTTTGCCTAGTAATTAACACCAAATTGCTCTGCTGGATGCCTCAGGGAAGATCTTTCCGTCCAATATTTTGGAATATCTTGAGGATTGGGCATACTCGGCTGGAGTAATTACACGTGTTCAGGAGGGCTTTAAACCCAATCCCTCAGTAACAGACAATATAGCAATAGTAAATAAGTGGTATCAAATTTAAAATCTAATATTCTGTATTTGTTGACTTCCAAACAGAATTCAATAGGGCTGATCGACCAACCCTTTGGTAGAAATTGAATAGGTTGGAGATACCCTCTAATTTAGCAATGGTAATTATACCACTTTATTTGTCCACTTGGTGTAAGTCCTAATGGGGGGTGGGGTGGAATAAGGGTTTGTCCCCAGAGATTCTAACACCAAATCAACTGAAGCAGGGTTGACTCATGACCTCTCTTTTGTTTTCAATGTATCTATGTGATCTCCCTGTCCATTTTGTTAATCTTAAGAATTGTCATCTTTGAATAGCGCATCAAAATGTGCATGTTTTATTGTACGCTGTTGATGTAGTCATTTTCTATCTCACACAAATTGGCCTCCAGCATAATTAAGATGCTCTATTAAAATGACGGGAGGGTGGTAAACTACACTCCATGGGCAGTTATGTAGAAGTTTTTTCTACTCCACATTCTGCCTGGAGCACGGAGTTCAGCAAAAACTCCACATACTCCGAGTGGTGGAGTTTACCGGCGATTGCACCTGAAAATAACCTTTTGCATGGCCACATGATCAGCATGCCTACGGAAAGTGGTGTCAGCTGGTATACTTTCAACTGGAATAATTTTCTATTCTTGTTACAAATAAAAACAAAGTGAAAGTAAGCCTTTCATATCATGGAAATGAACAGACAAGGTCATCCAGAAGGCATGTAATTTGTGGCACTAGTTGGAAGATTGTAGTGCAGAGAGACATGCATGTCTCTTTATTAAGAGCCCCTGGGTAGGACAGCATCCGGTGTCCATTTTCACGCTGGCATCCTCCACCGAAACACTTAATTTAATACAGTGTAAACAGGAGCTAAATAACCAAACCAGAGAGGGCCATAGTAGCAAGAATGAGTTCTCAAAGACTATCAGCCTTCTGAGCAAACATGTCTTCAAGCAAAATGGCACAGCACAAAGGAGTGTTCCTCCACCGCTCATGCCTCATTTTATATGTAATGTATATGTAATAAAAAAATTCCAATGTGCCCTAAGTGGTGCTCTCACTGCACTGGTTAAGCCCTGCCACTCAGAATATCTATGCCTGACAGAGTTACATAGGGTCAGGGATTGTCCAACTCAACATATAGTTGTCCTTTTTATTTTGAATTTATAGATCGTCTGACCCTCGACTCCAGGACCTCAGGGGCAGTACAAAATATTCCCGAACATCTCAACGTGGAGGATCTACCCACCTCAAAATATGCAGAGTTTCTTTCTCTAATTGCATTGTGGCATGTGTTGTTTTTCTGCACAAGTTGAATTTAATTACCTATTGAATAGTTGGATCAACAATTACACTTCAATTTCCATTAAACTGCATGAAAGTCACTGCTTATTCTTCCTTTACACCCCTCCCTCGCACAGTACACCAGGGGATGTAGCTTTTAATTGTCTGGAGTATAATTGGCACCGAGGACCAGGTGCTGCACACTGAGCTACAACCCCCGGCAAGCCCATGCGCACATGTATCCTGGCATGCATCAACTGTGGCTGCATGCTCGTTTTCTGAAATGGTGTAGTTCAAGAGGGAGAGAGAGCTCATTATTCATGAGGCTCGTTGTGAGCCTTGCGGGATCCCTGTACTGCGTGAAAGTGCTGGCCGTTGCAGAGCGGTGCTGGGCCATGGTGGAAGTACCCAGGGCAGGCCCTGAAGATAAGAGTAAGAAGGGTTTATTCACCCACCCTGACAAAATTGATCTGGGTTCATTCATATTTAAATAGCCACAAGCAGCTCTGTATATGGGGTCCCGACAATCATATGTTCTTGGGTGTCAATGTCTTTTAGTTGCTTTAGTTTGAAGGGGCACTGGCCGTAGCGGGCAACGGGCGTTTCCCTGGTGGGCCTCAGGGGTGGGGGACAGTTTTGGGGCTCCTGGGGGCCTTTTTTGGTACCGGGGGTCGGCAATATCGCCCCCTGTAACAAAATCAGCCTAAACCGCCCCTAGCAAGCCTCTCAGTAGCACCCTCCTCCCCCTAGGGCGGCCCGGCCAAGCAGTTTGCCAGGGCCGGTTTCGGTTCCCAATCCGGCCCTGGCACACTGACTGCAATAAAGACATCTATCCTACTGTGTTAAAAGTTTGCGTAATACTCTGCTCAATTGTGGAACTCTGCGGAACACCACTGAGTTTTTTGGCAACTATGTGTAAATCCAGGGAGTACAACTCCCGAGCTCCACCCAGGGCTAATTTAAATATGTGAGGGATAAGTATCTGATGATAAACATTACTAAGACCAAGTTGATGGTGTTCTGAGGAAAGAAGCAGCATTACTCTTTTAACAGGAATGTAGGTGGAATCTCTTTAGATAATGTAAAAACGTTCACATACAGTGGCAGGGTTTTTTCGCTGTCTCTGGAACATATGTCACACCTATCGCACATAGGTATTAAAGCATTAGCTCATTCTGGCACACTAAGTAAGATTTGTAACGCCTCTGCGAAGTGCCATTTTAAAGATCTTCTTGAGATCTATTGGACAAACATTCCTTCAATTTTGTCTTACGCTCTTGAGTTTCCTCCTTCGTAACTGGTCACTGGCAAATAATTTTGAAGGAAAGCTTCTTCAGAAACTATCTTCTTTAAGTCAGGCCGATCCCCACCCAGGTTTTATGAATGGAATGTGCCCTCACCAGTACATATTCCAAATCTTTGGCAAATATAATTAGATGGGCATACCATATATTAGATGTTTTGATGGGCATCTTAAGAGATTTTTCAAACAGGAAACATTTAACGGATAAGCACATACCAACACCTTTAATACTAATTTCAGGGTTGCTGTCACTCAATTGCAATGTACAATTGACCATTTACTGAAGTGGACTCCAGCACAACTTAAGTAGTTTTAACAAAAAACCTGTTATTAGACTAAGCTATACTAGCGTCATTACTGGTTGTTTGACTTTAAAAACATATAAGGCCTTTGTGATAGTATGTCTTTCAAGCAAATCCAATTCTAAACATCGTTTTTTTACATATTGTCAGACAACTAATACTCATGTTAAGATTGGCCATATTTTAAAAGATGCTGGTCCTGTGTTGAAAACTCATTTGAAATATGTGATTTTTGTAATAATGGGGTCAAAATCTCAAACACATACTCTTTCTGTGTCCGAATTTGACAGTAGTGGAAGCCAGTAATTGATCCATAAAACCTGAGTATTACAAATTCATAATGTTCAAAATTGATTAATTGATTGCTTTGATAAATTCTCCTACAAATCAGTTAGTTTGCTATGATAATTCAAAATGTTATAAATCAGTTTTAAAAATCTAATAATTGCAGAGAATATGAATTGGGATTGATGTTATTTAAATTCTCTGTACACATTGTTGATCTCAGATGACATCTAAATCTATAAAATGTTTTTCTTCTTTTTATTAAGAGAGGGTGCATTCCTGCTCTCTCTCTGTTCTGGTACACTGAGTGCTGAAGATCACCAAAGCAGGCACCCTTGGGCCATGCTGCGAAGGTTGCGGGGTTACAATTAAGGGTGTACAAAATTCTCGGAGTCTGAGTTCATGGAATCATGCAAATTTACAATAGAATTCCAACAAATTGCATGGAATTCCAAGAGGGTGTAAGTGGAAATTTGGTTTTATATTCTTAGAAAAAAACTGCAACCTTGCACTCAAAAATGGATGCAAAGATTCATGTTATGCTAAGAAAATAGCACAGCCAAATACCACTGGGTTCCTTTGCATACTCTGCTGTAATTATAACTTTTAATAACTGCAGAGTCTATAAGGGTGCAGAGTGGTATGCAGTGGCTTCAAAACTTTAGAAACCACTGTATATCAGTCAGTTGGCACCAGTCTCTCCTCTGTGGTCACCTCAAATGAGTTTTGGGAGCAGCTGCTCTCCCACTGGGATTAGTGCCCGCCTGACTGGGGAAACAAAAGAAGGTACCTGACCAGGTGCCATCTGACATCTGCCAGTGCCAGGGCAACCCCTCTGAAACAAATTCAATTCTTGGACAGCCCAAATGATCATCTGGCCAGATGAACAAAAATACCTCCCCATGCTCAGGTCTTTGTTTCTGCTCTGGAAGCAGTTGTCACAGCTCATTCAGAGGACTGTAGGTGGAGGCTAATGCAAATTAGCCTTCAGAGGCTTTTGATGGGGAAAAAAGTAACTTTCTAAAATTAACTTTTCCTCAATATTTATCGAATGTCTGTCTTCACTTTGAAAAAATTGCTTAATCATATTTCTAGCTGGCCCTTACCTTGTGATAACAAACCTAATATTTAATATTGCTTCAAAGTGTTTCTCTATGGGCCAAACAGCCTTCGTACAGTGAAAAATCATTTTAGTACTACTCACTGTACGGACATTTTAACATTACATTTCAACATGTCCTACATTTAAATTAGGGGTGGGTGGCAAGCCCCACACTGCAGGCAAAGTTTGCAGAGTTTTGCTACTCCCCACTCCGCTTGGAGAGCGGAGTTCATCAAATACTTTGTAATCCACCGTGAAGGGGAGTTTACCACCCACTTGGTTCATCAATGTTTGGGAAAATGGTATAATGAAAGCGATTTGCCCAATGCAATCATGGCACTGGCACACGGACATGGACCTGCCACCATGAGCAGTTTCCGATGCACAAGTGAATCTCCAGTTGCGCGCTCACTGAGGAGAAAGTGAAACACTGCTCAGCGTCAATTCGGGAGAGCTAAAACCGAGCAGGCCTTCCGTTGATTCTTGATGGCATGGCCCCAGAGGAGAGCAGCGCTGAAGTGTTCTGCCTGCCTGGGTCCACACACCACAGCCTCTTGTTCTCCTTGTAGAGGCAATGGATATGAGCCGCAGCTCCACCAGTGACAGGCCAAGGCACAGCAAGCCGTGGCCCAAGGAGGAGCAGCACTCATGGCAGCTGCCATGGGGGATGAGTGCCCTGCAGAGTGGAGGTTGTGGGCTAGGCGTTGCCAAAGGCCAATCACGCATGGGGCTCAGTGATTAACGTGGCACAGGGGCGACGCTGTGGGGGACCAGATCGGTGGCAGTGTGAAAGAGGTGGGAGGGTGTTATTCAGTTCACTGGCCAATGATGGTCCTTTTATTGGGAGCTTGTTTTTACTTGTAAAATAAAATAAGGATAAGGTTTGCATGACTAAATGATTAGTATGCGTCTTAAGAACTTTTTGGCAGCCCAGTCACGTATGGGGCTGTTTAAATTAGAAACAACCCAAAGTGATGGTGCCTACGCCCCTACCTTTAAAGCTGTTCAGAGATGATAGCACCATTGTGGTCATGCGATGCACTTGAACATTTCAGTATGTTCACAACGTCACCTTTTGCTTTCTGGCTGCACGCACCTCTCTTTGAGTATGAATGACACTTCTCCCAAATAATAAAAATCCCGAAAATGCAAACAAAAAGGATAGATATGAATGTAAAATCTACATGAACAAAACATTGCTGAAGTTCTGCTGTTTACCATTTAAAAAAACATAAACACGGATTGCGATCTGATAACTCCGCTATCTGTATGCCAGCTGTAATTGCTTTTCTTTCTTCTTTAATTAAAGTGTCTAAATGCTGTAAAGAGAAGTCGGCAAGCTAGATAGCTTCATATGGCCTAACTACCTTTGACAGTAACTTACTTTTAAATGCTGCTCGGCAGCAGCTGGCCGATATTTTTCATAGTTGCCTCGTCTCCGGGCATCTCCCTGTTCTCTCGCTGTTCTATAAGGAATTCGAGGGCTTGGATAAGATTTAGCTGCTAATTTTCGTAGCGAAAATGAAGACATCAACAACGTACAAGATGTGTTTGGGGCTGGAAAATCAAGTACTAATCGCTCTATGGAAAATGAATTAGTGAAACATGTGACAAGAACTTTAGTGCTACAATAGCCAATAAGGAATTACAAACTATTTGTCAGCCTAGATCACTTATTTGTATTATTGCTTATCTTTTACTAAGTGGTGTGTCTGGCTTTCTGGTTGATTCGGGGCACTATGTGGGTTACAAAAGGAGAAGGACCTGAAGACAGCCAGATGTTGGAGTGTGTCTGTCTGCTCTTTCAGGGCGCCTGCTAAGTGTTTTATTTTTGGTGATAAAGCCTTGGTATTGAACGTGGAAACTTATTACATGGTGTATGTTATACTAACACATTTCCGTCAGACTGCCATTAATTTATTTGGGAGTCGGGAGGGCGGGAAAGAACTCAGCTGAATCTCACAGTTTTTGTGAAACTCCGCAATTCCGTGGAGTATAACTCCAGGAGTTCCGCCCACCCCTAGTGAGTAGGGTGCATGGTATTTGAACTTCAAATACCATGCACCCTACCTTATGGGCTGCTAGGTTTAGATATAGGAGACTCACTAATCTTTTAAAGGAGGCTCTTGTCCAGTTAAAAGGATTTAGTTTGACAGATTGAATTGAAATGTGTACACTACTAAAGCCAAGCTACAATGGGAGGCCTGAAGCCATGTTTGAACTGCCACTGTTGTGGACGGCACAATAAGTGCTGCCGTCCACTAGTGCCATCTAACTTATATGCCCTGGGTACACCTTATGTCATATAGTAGGGATTTATAGGAAATGTAAAAACTACCAATAAGGTTAATGTCATTCTGAACATGTTTTAGGGAGAGCCCAGGAACTTTACTAATGGTTAGCATGTGTAAGGGCGCATGTGTAAGGGCTGTTTGCCAATCACAGTATGTCCCATCCATGAAGAGATGCAGCTTGAATATGGCTCCATGCATATGGTGGATGATATGGTAGGTGAAGGGGCACATTTATTTTTTTGCAGAGGATTTTGGTGACTTAGGGCCTTATTTAAATCTTTGCGGCAGACTGCTTGCAGTTCCCTCATGAGGATGGAGTAAATACCTCCGTCCCTATGACTGAGGGACCACCCGCTAAATTTCATGATCATCACAATCGTTATTTGGATATGTCAGCCATGGAAGAACAATTTAAAATATCCAATAACTTTAAGATAAAAAGGGTTAACTACATAATTTAAAAAATCACTTAAACCAATTAATTAAGCAATGATCGATATCAATAATAAAAAGTATAAATAGGAATAGTATTAAAATGTTAAAAACATTGGTACCATTCAAAGCAATTAAAATCCCTGTACAATTTTGAGCAAGGGATTGTTTAAAAAGGAGAAAGCAGCTCTAACACATTACTCAATAATAAATAAGGTTAAGTAATTACTCATTTGGGTGTTTTGGGACAAAACTTATACCTGATCCACCACATGCAATATGAAAATCTATAGACAGAAAAGACTATGAGCTGGCTTGCGTCAGATAGCAGAATCCTAAGAGCTTCCCGATGCTGCCTAGTTCCCAAATTGCATCATATAGGAATAAGCCATTTAACCTAGCCAACCTGTACACTTGGCAAAAGAAAAAGATATGTACCACAGTCTCTGAAGAATTTCCACATGCCAGGCAAGTCAACTGAGTCTTTCTTATGAGGCCACCGAGCCAGCAGTAAATGCATATACAGGCAGGTCCCAAACTGGAACTGCATATACAGCTTCCTTGCCTGTGTGGGCTGAATCTCATCAAGGAAACCCTGTGCACTGTAGTCATCCTTCAATTCTAGGAAAACATCAATCAAGGAACCTAGTGAAGTCCTAGATAACAAGGTAGTCGGTTTGTACTGCAAGTAATTGCTCTTAAGTACTGTTTGTGGGGTGACTGTGTAGACATCCCATGGGGCTTCCGGCAGACTATCATTGCCTATGTCCCTCAAGGTTTCACCCACATACTTTAGCCATGGTAGATTTCTTGACAAGAATCAATTGAGTATATACTCCAACCTTAGTCGATAGGACTCCACTTCAGGGGTCTTCACTTCTCCGGTATAGGCTAGGTCTAATACTAATTCCATCAAATATTGGACTGAGCGCTACATCCATCCTAAGGGGAAGTAGGGGTGTATTAACCGGAAGACCCAACAATTGTCACAGAAATCCATTTTCTGAAACCTCAAGGGCTTTCAAGTCCTTGTGGCCCCATAGCTCTACGCCATACAGAGCAACCCCCAGGGCTTGGTAATTATAAACTTGAATTGCTGGGGAGACAGGTCTACAGTTCAAGCTACAGTAGAAGCCCCTTTGAGCTTTTAACAGCACTTCAATATCGTGTTCTAGTTTCAGTCTGAGCTATAAAATATGAGAAGCCAACTCAAATTGCTAAGTGAGTTGGACCACAAGGTTTTTCAATGGTATGTACCTGCTCAAGGGAAATCCCTTTTAATGTTGGGTTAGATCTTGTTGTCGAGCGAGGTATATATATATTTTTTCCACATTGATGTCCAGGGCCCTCAGCTCGCAGAAACTGCTAAACCCATCTATTTGGACAGGAGGACCGTATCATCTGAAAACATTAATGCTGCCCCATTTATATTTGCTAGTCTTGGAGCATCCCTCTGACTTGGACTAAGATGAACAATCAGCTCATTGACATACAGCGTAAATAGTGATCAAAATATGCATAATCCGTTATCGACGTCTTTCGGAAACGACGACGCGACATGTAAAGACGGTACTACACTCTTTAATTGAGAGGGACTAACGCTATACATATTGGACTGGGAGAACACATCAAACTTGAATTTCCCTAATACAGGGTGGAGAATTTTTAAATATATCGACGTGGCCATCCTTTGAGTACAAACTGGAGGATCGGATGAAAATTTCCTTGTGAGCAACTATCGAGTGTAGACTGCCAACAATGCAGGGAGGATAATATTTGGAAACAGATAGGGGGGCTGCCCTATAAGTATACTATAAAATTGGGAGAAAATATTGGAGAACTAACCAGTGCAGACCGGATCACTATTTTGTCGCCCTGAAGAAGTCCTTATGGACGAAACGCGTTGGCTATGGTCGTTTTGAAGAATAAGAATAAAGAACATTTAAAAAAAGACCTGCTGAACGGATTCTAATTTTTGTTATACTTATTTGTTATTCACTTTTTTGTGGGGCGTGCTGGATCATTGTATTTTTGTACAGCGTAAATGGGGCTGGGAAAGTAAACAGCCCTGCCTCACCCCCTATTAACAGGGAAAGGTGCTGTGATTCAACCATCCATATCTTACCTGAGCAAAGTTTTTCTCATGCAACCTTAGGATCATTGCAAGCAGGTAATTCATAACCCCCATCTTAGCTAACACCAGCCACGATGTGGCCCTGGGGATCAAATCAAAAGCCGAACACAATTCAATAACACCACATACACATTTCCTCGCTCAAGGACCACGTTTTTCTAGTATAACATCTGGAGCCGGAATACCTCGTCTATAATGGAGGTTCACTCACAGAAAACAGCCTGTACAGGGGTGATTATGCCATTGTTCTCCTCCAGTTTTGTAGTCTCTCTAAAATAATTCTACAAACAGCTTTTGCATATAATCAATGAGGCTGATGGGCCTATAGTTGGCAGGTGAGAGAGGGTTGCACTTTTGTAGATAGGTACGATCTCTGCTCCTGCCCAAGATGGTGAAGTGGGGGTCCCAGGTATAATGGCGTCAAAATCTAGCATGAAATATTGTCTCCAAACATCAATTTCATATAGAAACCACCTTCCTAATTGCTGCACATACTTCCTTGATGGTGATAATTAGATACTCTCGACAGGCTCTTTGCTTTTCAGAGCTGTATGCTCAGGAACCCAGCTCAACAGATGTACAAAAGTCATCGCCGACCAAGCCTCCCACTGAGTATAAATAGAGAAATGCTCTATCCAGTCGGTGGTTGAAATATTATTCTCTATGGGGCAATAATCCGCCATATTCCCAGAAGCTACTATCTTCCAAAAAGTATTTACCCTATTTTTTGGCTTCTGACTTCCTTTGGTCCCGTTTTTGCTTCTTTGATAGTATTCTTGTAGGCTGCCCTGCTTAGTGAAATCATTCATTTGTCCTGTTGTTTTATGGAAATAATCAGATCTGACTTCGCAGCTTCACATCATCGATTAAACCAGGTGGTTTGATTACTTCTACCAAACACAGGTTTAGTTTGCCTACTAAAAACATCCTCAAGCCCTCAAACAAAAGCTTATGGAGTCCCCCATCAACACCAGTTGGGATGCACCTGATGCCAAATTTAAAACCAGGCTGAGCAAGTACACCAATGCTCCCTCCACTAGTATGTACATGGAACCAACCAGCACTTGGGACTGCGCCAAAGTACACCATTTCACCCTGCGTTGATTGGAAGACAATTGCAAACTACTATCAAGAGGATCAGAACCTACTGCAGGGACCCCAACAATTGGGAAGTTCCAGATTGAGAACTAGTGCATTGTGATCACTATCTTGCCTGGTAGTGACTCCCATATTCATAAGATATTCCCACAGTCCTAAAGCTAACAAATAATCAATTAGACTGGCATGATTCGTGCTTTTATATGTGTGGTTCCCATCTTTACAGAGAGGGGTTCTACCATTGCATGCAAGAATATGACGTTTTAGAACTAGGGTATTTAATTGTATGGCCAGGGGGGCACATTTTCTTATTTGCCGAATATGTCATTTGGGGATAGAGCAGACTCTATCCTCTTCTTCAGCAAGATTGACAATGCTTTTGTCAAGGGGCTCACATTGGCAATTGAGATCCCCACCCACAAATTGTGGAGCAGACCCAAGTCATAAGTCCCTCGAAAGGCCTAGCTTTGTCCTTATTAATTGCACCCATGGTCAAATTAGCAAAACCCCATTGGCAAGCTGATTTGGAGAGGCATGTCTCCTGGAAGAGAAAAAGTCCTTGTATGTCTATAAAAAGGCCCCTGTCTAGTTATTCAAGCTTGGATCCCAAACCAGCAATGTTCCATGAGTGGATCCTAGTTGGCAAATTAGACTCAGTAATACTTACCCCCTCAATACTGCCTTCTCTCTAAACTTGGCCCAATATTGTAGTGAGAGAGTACGTTAGTGGGCAATACCCTTTCTAAGCTCCCTCCCCCTCTGTCTCTGTTACTATGGTGGGATTCCTTTAAGCACATGAGTATATAATTGCCCGATTGCGGTGGTTCCCTATTACATCTACCATCTGGGCTGTTTGATTGTTTTGCTTCCTCAAAAGGGCAAGAGAAAACCGCTGTTGAATGTATTACACCCCTATCCCAATTCAGGGGAACAGGGCTGTTGTCAACTTGACTCCCAGCATCATCAACCTGTGATACTGAACAAAACATGCACCCCTATCTCTCCGGCAACTGATTCTTCCAAGCAACAAGTGAGGGTAGTTACATCAGGCTCAATATGACTGTCATGCCCCCCCCCAACATCCACAAGTCAGTCAACACCTTCAAGCACAAGAGACTGGTTATAAACTGGAACATTATATCCCAGGGGGTTATATTGGTGTTTGTTGACATTTGATTAAGAAGAAGGGGCAGGGGGTAAAAAGAAGTGCTCTGCAGCAAAGAATGATTGTGCCTAATAAAGAAACTAGTTTGGAAAAGTTTCATAGGGGCAATAAAGATCTACCTGAGCCACCACTAGACCTGTCCACAGCATCAAATAACCTGCGTACCACATGTGGGCTTCTAAAGTTAAGAATAATACAGACCCCTTGGTGGTTCATTGGTCCTGCCCAATCCAACCCACCCTGTGGGCTAGTAGGATGTTGTTAGCCATAGTAAGAGGGAACACTCTGTTCTGCAAGAGCCAGTCTAAAGATTTATTAACTAGTTCATCGTGTGTTTCTCTCTGGTCGTTTTGCAACTGTGATACTCCTGATAGAATTGCCACATTAAGGCATGAAACAGGGGGTAGGTTTATTACAGGAAGATTCTGTTTTTACATAGGGCTATGAGGTTGATGGTTCCCATGGATAGCCCCATTACATTGCACAGTTCCCCCTCTTTTTTATTGACAGTAGATTTATACTTTAGCGTGGGGACACCAGTGTGTGGTGCTGGAGAGTTACTCTGGCTTAATCTGTTGCGTTAGGAAGTACTGGCGCTAGACACTCCATTATGAGGGATAATTGTAGGAGTGGTGGTATTCAAGATTCACTATCTCCGTCAATCAATTGTGTGTCTTTTGCTTTCTCACCCTAAGTGCGCTGGATATGCCCAGTCGTGGGTCCCAGTTTCACTGTGCCACTGGCTTCAAGCTATCCTGACTGACTAGGGGTGAACCCCCAAACTGGTCCTAAGATGTTTGTTTCCAGTCTAGGGTGGACCTGGCTTGGCAGTTCAGGCTGGACTGTTCCCATGAGGCTCAGGGTGAAGACTGATTTGCATATGGCCTGGTCTAAACTGGGGTGGCATGGTGAGCAACATTGGGACTTCAATCAGGAAAGTTCACCCTTCCATGTTGAGTGCCACAAGGCTCTGTTTTGTCCCCCACCATGTTTAATCTATATGTGGCTCCTCTGGCGAGATTGATCAAAAGCCATCGGCTCACGCTAGTGTCGTAAGCAGATGACACCTAATTAGTGGTGTCAGCTAAACACGGAGTGGACCTAATGGCGGAACGGTTTCAGAATTGCATAACTGCCCTGATGACATGGATGAATTCGAATTTCCTGAAATTATATACAGGAAAAACCAAGGTCATAGAGTTTGGTCAGAAACCATCGGTCTGGAGCCAACTGTGGTGACCATCAGAAGCCAGAAGATGTCCTGTACTTGTCCACAAGGCCAAGAATTTGAGCTTTTTGATTGACAAATACTTACCACTCACCTCCCAAGTCAATGAGGTGTCCTCTGCTTGCTTCCACATGCTGAAATTTCTACGTAAGATCCTTCCATTTATCCCCTTCTCACTAAGGAAAACTGTAATCGCAGCCTTAGTCTTGTCAAGGATAGATTACTGCAATGCACTATACTTGGGGGCAGGGGCAGGTTAGCTCTCCAAACTCCAATCACTACAAAATGCAGCTGCAAGAGTACTGATCGATCTGCCCAGACATCATCCAACGTCCACGAGTATGAAACAACTCCATTGGCTTCCGGTCAGACGAAGAATAGAATTCAAGGCCCTCTGTTTAGTCCATAAATCCCTCTACGGGGGAGGTGCTGACGACATCCAATTACTATTTCCCTGCTATATACCATCACGCTGTCTCAGCTCAGCCAATATGGACTGGTCCTTGTCCCCAAAACCAGAAGAGTTAGATGGGGAGGAAAAGGATTCTCAGCCCAAGTGGCTAAACTGTGGAACTCCCTTACCACTCATTTGACACTTCAGTCAAGCAGGTCCCTTTTCAGAAAAATCGATAAAAACACGGCTTTTGTCTATACTCTAAACTCGGCAGTGCATGGACTACACTTATCTCAACGCCAAGACACCTCGGCAATAGTGCCCCATATAAATATTCAGTCAGTCAGTCAGCCAGCAAAAGAATGGTGTATTTAATCCAAATCTCTTGACTGGGGTGAATGTTTTGATTTATTCTGCATTCCGTCCATCAAGTGTGTGTCTTTTGCCCTCTCTGATTAAAGCGACAGGCTGTGAAGCTTGCCAGCTAGTAGGTGACATTCTCCATTGCTGTTTGACGCACCAAATGGGGGCAAGATCCAAGCACAAAATGTCCTTGACATTAACCAGAAGTTCTGCCACAGTATAAGCGATCCGAGAAGGTTGCAAATGCACACCAGATCCACTTCCTAGGGACAGTCTCCTCCCTGAAAGTTTGATCCCAGTGAAGATTATCCCTATAGCCCTCTGCAACATCTGAAGTTGTTTAGTGGGGAAGGGTAACAGCTGAAGAACTCCCAGCCTCGTTCCTTTTGCCAATGGCTCTCTCACAGAGAATGAAAACGTCTCTATAACCTTAGCAGAAAACTGCTAAGAAGGCCAACACCTTACACCCAGCAGTGTAATGGTTAATCATGGCAAAGCCAACAGAACAACCTTTTTGAGGCACCCCAGTGCAAATCATATGATCTTACAGTCAAGACAAGAGGGCATACTGGTCAGAATTGGAAACACCAAATGATTGGGAAACACATGTAAAAAATGGATTTAACAGATATGCACTCACGCAGACTGGAAGACAGTTGTTTGGGGGGGTAGCCCAGTCCAGTCTCATCCGGCCATGGATGGGCACTAACCGTCCCGCCCTGGCCCAAGCACGTCCCGTGTACCTTCCGTGGGAAGACTGGGGGCGTTTTGTAGCGTTACACGTTATCCTGGCCCTTCATCTTGGGGGCCAAGGTGGCTGGCACCTGTACTCACCTCAGGCAGATTGCAGCCCAACAGCGATGAGGATGATGCTAAATTAATAAATTGAATGCCAACCAGGCAGTCTTTTTATAAAGCATTGGCTGGAACTGCGGTCACGAGATTCTTGTCAATGCAATTTGCTGTTTTATGCAGGGCTGCGTCAGCATGAAGTAACCCTGCACCAAACAATATACTTTTTGTTTTTAAATAATCCCAAAAGGTATTTTCTTTTTGGAAAAAAGTAATGCTCCCCTCACCATGGAAGTCATCTCCTATGGCTAGGGACCATTAGTTGGCTGGTTTATAAAGTAACTCAATTTCAGGCAGTGATGAACTGTAAAAAACATGGCTACATGTCCGCCCATCTTGATGGGCCTGTTGGACATGAAGCCATTTCTGCGTCGAGTCATCGGAGAGGTTTGGCCATGGCGGTGATGGACTAGTTAACCACCTTAGACAAGCTGAAGATCCATCCACATTTAAGTCGGACGGGCGAACCTTCATGTTCGCAGTATGTATGCTCCATCGCCCTTGCAATGGAGTATACATACTGCCAGCATATAAACAAGGCCCTTTTTGATGCATGAATGGGATACAAAAAATGAATCTTGATGGTAGATGATTGCACGGAATGAGGCAAATGTCAGGGTGCAGAAGATACGCCAGGGATGCAGGATCTTTTGGGTACTGCTGCTGAGCTGTGACAGATACGTTCTACCCTTGTGTCCTCTTGTGGTGCGAGGAACTGTTTCCTATTGCTGCCCATTTTTTAACTTAACACGCTTCACACTGTACAAATCTTGAACATTTTTCAAAGGGAATTTACTATGTTGTGAGTCTTTTGACTTTGAAACTTTGCTCATCCTACTCAAAACACTTATACTGTCAGATTTTGATGTGAAGTCCGTACGTGAAGCATAGGCCCACGACGACTTAGTTCAGCTCAAAGGATCACACCGGTGATTTCCAGCCAGGCTTTCGTCCTACATTTTGAAAGTGACAGAGACAATGGATTCAGTTGTTGACTAATGTGACAACAAAACAACATTTTTTATTTGGTGTGATGAGGGCTGTCCAGTGCTTGATGCTGATTATGCTGTGTTGAGAAGAAAGCCGTACACTGGGCAGAGAGCTCCCAATTGAAGCAGATGGGGCACCTCCGGGTTGGTATGCTGCAGCTCTTACCAGAGGATATTTCACATAATGTCAGACTGCTAGTCTTTGACATCATACAGAGACATTGCCTGATACAAGAGTAATCTATACTGTGCCTGCCAGTTGCTTGGAAGAAACCTCAGTAGGATGGTAGGAGGAGCTTTCAAAGTACTAAGGCCAAGCAAAAGATCCTCATCTCACAGCATCTGGATCATTTGAAATTGGGCACAAAGTTATTGTCAGTGGCTGAAATTAAATAACGCAATAAATAAAGCATCCATCCATCACATTTGTTCTTCTCGCGGTAAACAGCATGCCAGGTAGTAGTCATAGAAAGTCAAACACAGGGGCTGTCAGGATGCAAGAACAGTGACATCCACTAGCATCATCTTGCACACAATAGAGCTGCACCACAGTACTTCACCAAAGTGCAAAGGACATTGAAAGAAAATGTTACTACACACAACCATGCTTACTTCTTCCACCACAGGCTTCAGATCCACAATTTCCTATTTTTGGAGAGGATTAAGTTGTGTTCAGTACCATGGTTCTCCATAGTGCTCATAAATGTTGGGGAGAGTCACATCAACCAGCTCAGAAGTGCTCAAGTGTTCACATGACATGCCAATCCATGTCTCTTTGAGAGTTTCACTTGTAAAGTTCCCTTTCAGTATCAGTGTTTTCCCAGACCACACCACTGGATAGGAAAATAAGCTTTGTTGACTGTTGCAATATTTAAAACTTTGTAGGATCCTCTACCTTTCCATCTCTTTTATGCTTTCTTTGTTGTTCTGGTACACCTAAGTTCAAATGGATTTCTTTAGATGTGTTAACCATATGAAGAAATTGATACTAGTCCTTTTTCAAGAAAGGTACTGGCATATCTGATATGATGTGAATTTGCATTACATGCATTTCATTTTTACTTGAATACAAAGTATGCTTGTCACATTGCAGTACCGTTTTGAGGCTCCAATAACTGCCCTACCTTCTTGCCACATACTATTAGTGTTTGCTGTGATGTAGATTATTATCGTTTTATGTGCTATCTTTACAAGTCATAAAACAGCATTACTTCTTTTTAAGAGTTTTTAATAGTTGAAATTAAAGCTTAAGTCAGATGTGTTTAAAATAGCATAAAATGGCCTTAGACGAAGACACAGCCAATGCCAGCTTGCAGTGAGATCTATTCTGAAAAAATGTGCACTTTTAATTCTACATGAACAAGTCTTTCTACATGCAAGCCCCTTTGTGCTTTTCCATTTTATAAATATGAGCAAAATAGTTTGCTGATAAAATGCAAATGCATTAATGCGCCTTCCTCACAAGGAAGCAGCGGCCAGAATGTTCTTCTCTCTATAACACTTACAATGCCTTTTGCTCAAAGGCTTTTGCACGAGCCATTCATTTTTTGAAAATATTATTGTATTAATTTGGAATAAAATGCCTCTTGTTTTTATTCATATTTTGTTTATTCATAGATGTTTCTTGTTTAATGTGCATTCAAGTAGCGACTGTTGCTTTTAAATGTAGGTTTGTTAGGTTTTATTTTATTTATTTATTTTTAAAGTTTTATAGAGCGCGAACCAGACCCAAGCTAGGGTATCAGAGCGCTTTAAATAAGGCGTAAGGTGCAATATTCAAAGGGGAAGATTACATACAAAGAAACTTAGTCTGCAAGTAACAAGGAGTAATAGCATTGTAAAAACTTGTTCTGAACAATAAAAGACCATTCAAGTTGGTGTGTGTCATCATTTCTCGTGGCAGTATTGAGAAGAATTGTTCTGAGCAGAAAATACAATTTAAGTTCATGTAGGTCTTAGTTAAACAGAACCCGAGAATAGAGGTAGTTTGCCGATCTTCTGTCGTGGTTGTATTGATTTAAGGTAGGAATTTGCTTATCAGGAATAATTTTGCTTCCTTTTTGAAGAGAGGGATAGAGGAGATTTTTCTGATATGTGGTGGGAGGGAGTTCCAAATTCTTGGCGCTGCCCCAGAGAATGCTCTGTTGGAAGTTTTGGACTTTTTGAAACGTTAGGGTTTCAGAAGTAGATTGTTAGTGCTCCTTGAATGTCTGTTTCCTCCAGAGAGGCTAAGTTTTTGGGCTAGGTTCCTTAGGGGTGTTATGGTGTAGCGCCTTGTGTGTGATGCAGGCCAATTTTAGGTGGATTCGAGCTTCGTAGGGTAGCCAGTTGAGTGCTTTCAGGTGTGGGGATATGTGGTCAAATTTCCTAGAACCTGTTATGAGTCTTGCTACAGCATTGAGACAGGCTTTTAGAGGGGCGGTTGAGAATTTGGGAAGCCCCGCGAGGGTGGTACATCCGTACTCAAGCCTAGAAATAACTAAGGACTGGGCTGCAGATTTGAGGTCCGAATTCTCGAGAAATGGTTTCATTTTTCTGAGATAGCTGAGATGGAAGCGGGCATTTTTAGCCAATAAGTTGACGTGGTTTTGCATGTTAAGGTTCTTATCCAGAATGATTCGTAGTGATATGGAGGAGTCCACTACAGTTGGCGTGCAATTCAACGCAGTGATAATTTTGATCCATTCCTTTGTCTCAATGGAGTTTTTAGGGGGGAGATTAGGAGAAACTCTGTTTTTGAGAGTTTAGCTTGAGGAAGTTGGTCGATAGCCATTGGACTGTCTTTTCGAGGGCTGTATTCATTCACCTTATCTCTTCGATAGAAGAGATCTTGCTGTACAGTTGGGTGTCATCCCCGTACATGTGGAAGGATATGTTTTCCAGCTGTAGTAGCTCGTTGAGTGGTTTGACGTATAGGTTGAATAGCATGGGAGATAATGTGGAGCCTTGAGGAACTCCCAGTAGGTTAGGTGAGGAAACTGAAAGATTGTTGTTGATCAAGTAGGATTGCGTTCTGTTTTCCAGGAAGGATTTGAACCACTGAAGGACTTTACCAGATAAACGCATCCTGTATTCTAGTCTTCTTAGTAATTTGTCGACCATATCGAAGGCTGAGGAGAGGTCGAGTAAAACTAGCAGGCAGGTTTTGTTGCAGAGGGCTTGCAGGGCGTCATCTACTATATGTAAGATGGCTGTTTCTGTGCTATGCCCGGGTCGGAAACCCGATTGGTGTATGTTCAGTAGATTGAAGTACGAGATGTGTTGGTTCATTGTTGCGCATTTTTCCAGGACCTTGTCTAGCATGGGAATGTTGGTTATTGGTCGGAAGTTGTTGGGGTCTGAGTTATCTGCAGTAGGTTTTATAAGGATAGGGGTGACTTGGCCTGTTTTTAAGCAATCTGGGATGTGACCTTGTGCTAGAGAGGCATTGATGATATTGGTCTAGAGAGGTGAGATGATATGGAAGAGGTGGGGTAAGCAATTTGAGGGCACAGGGTTGTTGAAGTGGTTGTTAAGTTTGGTCGTCGCAATAATATTGGTGATTTCATTGAGATCGTAGAGTTCAAAAGTGGCCCAGTGAGAGTTATTTTTGGGCAGCGGTAGCTCATGCAGTGTAGGCATTTTGGCTTGACTGCTCTTTGGGGTGGCTGAGTTGAGTGCTGCTACACTAAGTTTGAGTTGAAGAGAGTTAGTTTTAGCTGAGAAAAATGAAGAAAATTCTACATTACTCAACTGTGATTTCGATGTTAGGAGTGAAGATTTAGCTAATTTGTTAGATTGTTATTTCAGAATTTCACAGAGTTTCTTTGGTCTATTTTTGGCCTTGTCTAGTTCTGATCTGAAAAGTCTTTTTTTGATTGTAGGATACTTTTATTGTAGTAGCTTCTCGATTTCCGGAGAAGTTTAAGATGATTGGGGGAGGGATGTTGCCTCCATTTCCGTTCCGCTGATCTGAGTTTGCGTCTCTCTTCAATTAAGGCTTCACTGAACCATGGGTTTTTGTCTTTATCCCGAATTCTTTTGAGTTTTGATGGAGAGGCTTGCTCAAAGACTTTGGTCATTGCGGAGTTGTAGTGAGCTGTGAGGTCGTTGACATCTGACACGTTATTGGGGGGAGTGGGAATCTTCTCACAGTGAGAGGCCAGGCTGTTCCAATCGAGGTTTTTTGTGTCTCTTATCCAATGTTTTTGCTTGCTTTGTTGAGAGAAGGTTTTCTTGAAGGCGGATGGAATTTGGAAGGTGATAATGTGATGGTCTGACTAGTCACAAGGCATAACCGAGAGTGAGTCAATAGTATTTTGTTTAGATATGATCCAATCAAGAGTGGCACCCTTTGAGTGAGTCGGCATTAAGATAACTTGGGTCAGGGAATGGTCTGCTAGGAAGGTTTTGAGGGCGTTAACCTGCTCGTCCAGGGGGTTATCCCAGTGGAGATTGAAATCACCCAGGTAAATGTCTTTGGAGTGAGGGGAAAAGTTTGAGGTAATAATTTCCATAGGCAGTTCAGTGAATTCAACATTCGAACCTGAAGGATGGTAAAGAATGTGTAGTTTGTGAGAGTGGGTACTTGAAGAATTAACAGAAATCCCCAAGTATTCACAAGAGACAAGGGGTTCCGAATGAAATTTGGAGATGGAGATGTCCGACCGATGTATGCAGGCCAAGCCTCCACCTGTCTTGTGCATTCTGTCTAATCTAATGATGTTCTAGTCAGGGGGGACAAGAAGATCTAGGCAAGGGGAGGATAATTCATTGAGCCAAGTTTCCGTGAGGATGGTTATATCAATTTTCCTGTTGAGGGCAAGGTCGGCGATGTCAGATGCGTGTTTTGGGGCTGACCGGCAGTTCAGTAGAAGACAGGAGAGCGTGTTTGAAGAGCTCTTTACAATTGGCTCAGGGTTCTCAATGTATGCAGTTAATGATTGAAGGTTATTCAGGTTCATTCCTCTAGGTCTTGGATGAGAAGTTCTACTTGGGTCGCTAGGGACTGGGAGTATAGCATATTCATCTTTATTAGTGGTAGGACCAGCCGAGGTTTCATATTGCTGTAGAAGTGATTGGATTTCATGGTCCGTTATGTTGTTGGAGAGTCTGCATGTGCGCACGACTTGATCCAATAGGGGTAGGGGGATAGTTTTTATCCCCTTCTCGACTGTTGCTAGGGATTTTTCAAGATTTTTAAGTTTAGAAAGGGAGTTTTCAGCGCGATGTAGGATGTTTCTGATTTCTAGGATAGCGTTTTGTAAATTTCGGACGGTGCCGCAAGTCTGTGTTTTAGGAGAATCTTGATCGGGCGGGGGGGTGCTGAAGTAGGGTGTTGATAGGGGGCATTGTTGTGGTTGTTCTTGCTAGTTCTAGAGGAGGGAGGTGGTATGGTGTGTGAGCTGTATGGGGAGTTGTTGACGCTTCTTTCAGCAGATGTAGGTAGAGGCAGGGGTCGAAGCTCCTCCGATGGTGCTCATAGAGTGGAGGGGGAAGTTAGGTTCTGAGGTACCCTGGGTGGGTAGACGGACTGGCATTTTAAAGCACAGAGCTGATGGGAAATGTTAATGCTACTTCCAACAGTTTTAGGTGGGGTAGTCAGATGTTGGTCCTCTGGACGAGCTAACGGGGTGGAGGGAGAGGTTAGGCCCTGAGGAGCAAATGGTGGGTTGCTGGCCTGGCTTTTTAAAACACCGAGCTGATGATAATTGCTAATGCTACTTCTGAGTGGGGTAGGGGGTCGTTGATCATCAGGAGATGAAGGGGTGGTAAGAGTGGTTAGGTCCTGCGAGACGCTGAATGTGATGATGGTGTGTGTTTTAAGGGTGAGGAAGTAATTATCGAATATTTCTAGGTCCTTTTTAGCTGCTTGAATGAGCACAGTGCCATTTATTTGGGATGTCGTGTTCAGTGTAGCTCTGAGGTTTTGCGAGGGTGTCGTAGTAATCCTAGTTCCGTCGTGAATATTTTTATGATCCTGGATGTTTAATAGCTTCGAAAAGGTCACCATTTTGCTATTTTTCTTGTGAAAAATATGAGGTTATTGAGTATAGTGCCTTTTTGACATTAAAGGAGGGATCTAGGAACAAGGTATCAGGGTTTTTTCTGAGCAAATTGTGCTTGGAGGTTTTAGAGGCATTTTTCGATAGCTTAGGGGGGTATTAAATAGAGTATGCGCTGTTGCCACCCTGTATCATGTTAGATTCCGCCATGGTGTGAAGCTTCCTTTGTATCGTGGGGGAGAGATTGTAAGACAAACAGAACGTTTAAGCGCCAGTTTCCAGAAGGTTGTTAGAGGGTGATAATTCTCACTCTGAGGGAAGTTGCTGCAGGACGTCTGAAGTTTTGGTGGACGCTATGTTGAGTGGAAACGATAAATAGGGCTATAGAAATAATCGTGAAGGATGGCTGCCATTTTGTAGGGGTCTAAGGCCGAATGTCTATTTATATGGTGTTGACAGTATAGTCATTAGCCGTTACAAGATGGCTGCAATTTTCATCACCAGTTTGAAGCTGTTGTGGTTTTAATGATTAACCCCTACCGCGCTACCGCGTTTTCCCGCTGTGCGCTAAAATGATAAAAATGGCTTGTTTATGACAAAGCCAGCTCGTCATCCGCGCAGCGCAGGTAACGTTGATGACGAGCTGGCTTTGTCATCAGCGCCGAAGGGGTTAAATGGGATTTAACGTTACAGGATGGCTACCTCTTTTGGATGAGAACCCTTCCAAGATGGCTGCTGTTATAGTAGAAAATGTTGCACGATGTCTGCGAAGTATGTGAGTATTCAGAAGGTAAATAGTAACTAGCAAGGGAGCTGTTCCGATATGTCTGCTGATTAACTGGGAGCCATTTTAAATGTTAGATGGGAAAGTGGTACTAAGTATGAAAAAAGGCTTCACACTACTTGCGAGACGTGTGAAAGCAGGGTTTCTCTCCACCTATTAGGCAGGAATCTAATCTAATTCCGTAAATTTATTCACATAAGGTAAAATCCCCGGTGGCGTTCCTCATTTCCGGGTCAGGCGTCGCGTCAGGCGGCGAAGGAGAATTCGGGAACGTGGTCAGATGTAAGCAGACCAGCCTCGGAGAACAACTGAAGAAACTGTTGCAGAGTCTAGTCACCAGGGGAAGGACATCCTGTGCCTTCGCTGAGCGATAAAAACGACAAAGGAGATCCAAATGTGACCGCTAGACTCCATGGTCCGGAAAACGCCTCTCAGACCATACCGGAGTGCAGACCCATGCGGGTGAAAGCAGAGAAGGGGAGAGATCAGAGGATCGGGCGGGCCCGCCGTCATTCTTGAGCCGGACTCCACCTCCGTACTCTGACCGCAAGGCATGGCTTCCCGCGGCTCACAGAAGTGGTTGGCTGGGTCACTGAAGCTGCAGGCTCATGGGGCAAGTTGGTGCGGCTCGGCAGGCATGGCAGTCCCAGTCCGGCAGACCCATGGTTAACCCTATTATGTCATTTCACGGCATGTGGAGTGTTTGGCTTTTCTGCCTGAAACCCTATAAAACATACTGTATTTTGACAATGTGCCAGACTTTCTCTGCATTTTACACTGAGCAGTCTCAACTCTAGGCTGTCTTTTGATTTATGCTTACACTTTCTTTGAACATTTAAAGTGTGCCGGCTCTGTACTACTCTGTCATTAGAATTATACTTAGAGCTTTTTGAACATTCTTTGAGGCAGACTCTATGGGCCCGATTCACAAAAGTGATCTGAGACAAAATCCTAACTTTCTCACTTTCGATATTCACAAAAGGCATTTAGTGTTAGTAAAGTTAGGATTCCTAACTTTACTACTACTAAATGCCTTTTGTGTATACCGAAAATCGTTAAATTAGGATTTTGTTTCAGATTACTTTTGTGAATCAAGCCCACAGTCAATTCTCTTGCTCAGCTATATTGAACTGGCTATTTGCTTACTTTGGAGATAGACCATATGTTGACCCTCTTGCATTATTTGATTTTGACTTATTATGCTGATTGCCCATGATTTGACTAACTGATTACTTTTAGTTTCTTATAATGATCCCAATTTTTAATAAACCTTTAGGGTTTTCATTGCGAGTTCTTGTGTTGTGAAATTTCATTATTTGGGCCTTGGGCTTAGTCTTACAAAGACTTAGTAAGCCTAACAATGAATCAGACTGACCTGATCATGTACATCAATCCTCTAATTCTTTTTAATCAGAACATCGACACCTGCATGTCTGTACTACTGCCCTTAAGTTGTTAATCCACTTGTGAGCTTGGTATTATTGGTTACTTTTCTGGGGTCTGGTTTGCTTTGGAAATCACTGATGATATCCTAATTCCCCCCAAACATGGTATTATTTGAAATCCTGATTTTGGGGAAAACCTACAGCTTGAGAGTTGCTGGTTTAACTGTGAGGATTATTGGGAGGAGCTTAATGTCCAGGGACCTAAAATAATGGTGTTATTTTTTTTTCAAATTAGCAATCAAATTTGAGAATTGTGTCTTATTACCTACTTCATGCTATGAGGCAAAATTGCAAAGGGAGGAATAGCAGGGACTAAAAAAGTGCTGTACTCAGTGTATTTTTCACTGTCAACATATTTCAAAATGGCAAACGACTCAATCAAAGTGGGTGGACGAGGTGGTAGGTCGGATTGATCCCGTATTATGAAAAGAATGTATTAGAATCATAAAAGGTTTACATTATGCACTTCAGATAATAAATGTATTTATATTTTTAAATTATCAGTTTTTTTTTCACTGTATCCTTAGTGCTACTCTTAATGAAATATGTTGCATTTTTTTATGGCTGCAATATGTAATAATGAAATTATATGTGATTGCTGTTAATTGTGTAGGGCGGGCGGGAGGTTTGGAGGGCCCATGGTCTGTTGTTTTGGTGTGTATTATCATGTTTTCTTTTGTTGTGTTTTTTTTCTCATACCACCAAGAGCATCTTCAAATCTCAGGGGACTGCTCTGTCTATCTAACCACCCTGCGGTCACTGCATTCGCCCATGGTCCTGACATCATACAGGACCTTCACCATTATAGGTGCCTAGGTGTAATCATTGGGATATATGACCAGTGCCAAGGGGACCGTACCAACATGAGAAATCAGACCATATTACCATAGAAGAGCTCGATTCTGTGCCCTGAACAAGCCTCCCTATCCTGCTGGCAGTCCTGGTGCAATCTTCTGCTTTTGGGGGGATAGGGTCTTTCCATTTCATACAAATGTCCTCCCGTCAAGCTCTTAGTATCAGATAGAAAAGCAACTGTCTCTGTGATCATCCCAGGAGATTACTAGTTATCTCATCAACTCCAAATAGGGCAAGCATTGCATTCAATATAAACCCCACACCCATAATATCCTTCAGGAAGAGCTCAATACCTCCCCAATAGCCTCTTAGCCTGGGACACTGAAAGAAGATATGAACTTCATCAGCCTCTGGGTGTCCACACCTTATACACTTAGGAGAGTGCAATTTTAAACAGTGTCCAATAGATTCAATTAATGGTAGAGAAATAGTTCCTCTTCAAGTTGGCGCATCTAACAATGGAATATGAAAGCCTCAAAGAGTTATCCCGAATTGATTTAATGTCCTCCTCCTGAAATACACTGCTCCATACTTTTGGGGGGGCGATAACTTCTTCTCCTCAGCCTCCTCAAGTTTTTCGTACCACCTTGCAACCTCCTTACTTTCAGGTCTTTTATCTTAAAGAAAGGCCTCTAACTCCCAATCGCCACCCCAACTCCTGTTTGGAGGAAGCAAACCAAGAAGATAATTAGATACATTTAAATTTAGAGAGATATTTTGCCCTAAAAACGTCCCATGGGAGCAACCCCTCATTCGTCCTCAAGTCTGCCCATGTATTAAGACTGGCCTGCCTAAGTGGGAGACTTAATATATCTTTTAAGCAAATTGGAGTCTCTGGTGAATCCCAGACTGGTGCCAGATTGGAATAATAATAACCCAATCCCCACATTCTCCTCATCCTATACCACACATTTAGTGCGGAATATAGTACGTTCAATCTGATTGTCTTAAAAAACCTAGGAGCACAAAACTTATAAAGGTTTCCTTCCATACCCACACCGCTCACCATTTCCCTAATAGCTTACCCAACGTGGAATCATCAGGCTTTCCCAGCAGCATCCAAATATTTTTAAATTGGAACTCTGTGCAATACAAGTTGAAGTCAGGCAAGGGATACCCTCCCTTTTTAGGCATACACCTACATTTTTTTTCCAAGCCAGCCTAGCCCCTTTATGAGCCCAAATAAAATTGGCAACCTTCCCCTGGACTTTGTCGATGTTGGATTTTGAGAACCTAAGTGGAATAGCATTAAATTGATATGACAATTTGGGGAGTATCACCATTTTTATCAAATTGACACACCCAAAGATAGTTAATGAGAGATTTTTTCCTCTGCCAAGTAAACAATTAATTTCTCTGGCTACCCTCTCCAAATTGATCTGGGGGATTTTATCAATTTGATCCACAATTGTAATCCCTAAATATTTACAATTTCTGATTACTCTCCCACCCCATCCTTTATTATTCCACCACATGACCTCCTTTTAGATATATTCACAGAGTACTCTAAAAGAACCCCGTATTCAGCTACAAGGTGCTCTACTCTCGGAATAGTTATGGTGGGTTCTGCTGTATAGATCAAAAGATCGTCCACATACAACTCAACCTTACCACTGTTGGGTGGAGAACTAAAAGGCACCACCAAAGCATCTGATCATAGAAGTTGAGCTATGTAGTAGTAGTAGTAGTAAAACTTTATTCGGTTGCAAAACATAGCAAACCATAAAAGTATACATTTATATAATTACATCCAACATATATGATAAATGTTACATAGATTAAAAATCACAGAATAGGTAACAGCGGCCAAAATGAATTAAAAATCAGTCAAGTAAAAGAATGAATAGAAAAGAATCGAGACATCTGCAGACACTTATTTAAAGGTTCTTTCTATGTCTGATACAGAATTTTAGGTACCTGACTATATACAAAGCAATCAATTCAGATTCAAGGAATTGGAGTACCAGAGGGGCAGGGCGACATTGTCGCAAAACAAAACTTTTTAAGATTGGTAATAAATATCGTTTTCTTGGTTCAATGTAGAATTTACAGAAGAGGGTCAAATGTAATGTGGATTGGAGAGAGATGCCATCACAGGGACAGTATGGGATTAACCGGGACCAGTTGTTAATGTTAGGAAAAGTTGTTAGCCTAAAGATTGTATTAGTTCTGAAATGGGTTAACAAATACCTGTCGTAACTGCTTAGGTTCCAGGTTAGATATGGTTGGATCGACATGGAAGTTTGGGTCATTAAAGCGTGTTGTGTCCAGGGTTTGGAGCAGAGGTCTTCAAACTGTGGGGCGCGCCCCCCTGGGGGGGCATGGATGGGTTCCCAGGGGGGCGCGAATGACTCTGCATTTGCATGTAAATGAAGATGGCCTGGAAGTGCGGCGATGTTTATTTGCTGCATTTCCAGGCTGTCTTCATTTACTTCGAGCCAGTGATCAGCATGCCATGGGGGCGGAGGTCAGGAAGTGTGCTGGCAGGGTCAAAAAGGTTGCTAAAAAAACACAATAATTTCCAATGCAATAGGTCTCCAATTTGTGAGCGTTAGAGCTATTGCATTGTAAATGATGTTTCAATAAAAATGCCAGGATAACTTCAGTGAATAATGTTCTTTCTGGGGAGAGACCGTAGCTTTGTCTGGAAGTGGAAGTTTCTTTTGACTCATCCTAGCACAGAAGGTTAATATGCCTGCTGCACAGAACATGTCTGATTCAGATCACAAAGTACATACACTATAAATAGGTCAATGGGTTATGGTTTTTCTCAGAGATCTTTTTGTTACTTGCAGTTTAAAAGTTAAAATACTAATATATAGCTGAGTGCTATTAACTATCTTCAAAGTGCTGCATGCAAACTGCAAGGAATATATAACAGCTACATATTTTGTTGTCCGGTTTTTGCTTATCCTATTATTGCAAAAAGGGTTCATTTGGGTAGAAATAAAGTCTTCTTATTAAAGAAAAACGCTCACAATGGTGTCATATTTTAAATTCTGAATTTGTGCTTTTCCAGACCAAGGACTCTTAAACTATACTGCCTACCAGTACGCATGACATGTGACTCCTACACCTTGAAGGCCTCTGTCTTATGTAACATTTCCTATACACAGATTAACACTTGTATGAATGTCTCCATGCAGCGTATGTGTGATGTAACGTGTTCTGACACCTTAAACTGGTATGAGTGGCGCTATAAAACTAAATTAATTTAAAAGACAGTGGTAATGGAGACTTGGGGGGCATTGTCAAATGGTGGTAGTGAGGGAATCCGTGGCGAGGTGGTCATTGGGGGTGGGGGAGGGAGGCGTCAACAAACATGTCGCACAGGGCACCACCAGGACTAAGGCCGGCCAGGAGGCCTTTAATACAGAAATTTCCTTAGTACCGAATCTTGTGGTAGCTGTTTTTTTCTGCTTGAATAATGTTATAAGAAATGTGGTAATTACAGAACAACAGTGTTGGTAAATTCAATTGTTATTTCCTATGAGGTTTAAATGCACACCACAGAGGGAGGGCCTTGTAGGGCACTGGGTGGATTAGTAGGTACTGCCCTCTTCACCCCGTGAGATTTGGGAGTGATAATTGCTTCACAGCACTGAATTCACAACCGAGCAGTTACTCTAGGGAGGCACTGAGCCTACTAGCCAACTCTGGTACAGGGACAATAGGCTTCAGCAGCAGGTTGAACACTGGGAAAGAGCTGCAGTCAGAGAAAGAGGTATTAGTTATAGAGGTCAAGCTCATCAAAAGGCACCAAGGACGAGTTTAGAGGTAACAGGGAAAAGAGCAACGGAAAGTAAAGAGGAGAATGGTGGAATGAAAGGAAGGCAGGCTGCGTTCAGGGGCAGATAGGCTGGTTCAGTGCAAAGAAATATTGGAGTCAAGAGACAAGGCAAAAGGGTTCGTCACTAACGGAATTTTGCAAAGATGAAGTTAAAGAAGAAATTGTTAAAGGGGATGGGAATTGTTTAGGGGACAAGGGAATAGTTCATGTTTGTTTGAGTGCTGTGAGGACATATAAATCTGAGCGGCAATAAGCGGATGGTTGTTTTTTTGTACCTGAGCTCAAACGGCCTTATGACAACAGCAACAAGGTGTCCGTGGTGGCCTTTTTTTTCTTTAAAAAAAGGCCATTCATTAGTGAAGCAGGTACTGCTGCCCGGTGTGTAAGTGGCCACTGCTGATTATCAATAATTAAGGAGATGCAGCAGGACTGGGGCCCATGGTTTTGAGGGGCCCACTGCATCACAGTTATCACTGTCTACCTTTAAAGAAGAGGCATGGGAGCTTATTTTCCTTTCTAGCATTAGGACCGAGGGCACCTTTGCAGAAAAAAGGGAGACATAGTGTGGGAGCTTTATGTTTTTTCTGAAAGGGACAGAGAACCTTATTCAAAATCGGAGTGATGGGCAGGCATGGTGAGGAAGAGGTGAAATATGTAGAGGAGATAGCCTTCTACTCAGGACTGCTGTTATCAATAATACAGCAGGTGTAGTTGCATTGGGGTCCAAGAGTGGGAGGGGCTACAACACCCCAATAATGGGGAGCAGTATTTTTGGGACCAAACATGTTTTTGTTTGATGCATTTGCTGTTTTATAAGTATCATACTTAGTGTGGTTTATTCCTGAAATCATCTCATAAGCCCGTCCCTTGTACACAGCCATGTCCCTCCCGCTCCACCAATCATTGCCTTAAAGTTTTGTAGGGGGGCCCGACCTCAAAATATTTTGCTTAGGGGGGGCTCAGAGCAAAAAACTTTGAAGACCTCTGGTTTAGAGGCTTCTACGGCCAAGCGGAGCTGTGCTAAAAAAGATAAACATTTACCCTTCAGCACATTTCTGGTAATAAGACCCATCTCTATAGGATTGAGATAGCAGTGTTCAAGACCCATGTCATGAAGGAACCTTTTTACATAATAAAGCCAGTCAATCTTTGTAGCATTTTCTAATGCAAGGCAGTCCCTAATAATGCTTTGAGCCGAAACAAGCTTATCCGAGGTCCAAATATGATGCCACAGGAGCATAGGCTCTATCCTAATGAGGTCAGAGAGATAGGGGAGCCCCAGCTCTATATGGCAGCTAAAGGTGGATATGCCCGCAGGAACTGCAAGCAAGATTCTCAGAAAGCTGTTCTCCACTTTCTGCAGGCAATCAGCCTTAACATGGCCCCAGACCCCTGCCCCATAAATAGCAATACTGATGCATTTAGCTTGATATATTTAGATCAGTTACTCAGGGGATCTAATGCCCAGTCTCTGGGTAAATTTTACCAAAGCCATAGTCGATTTTACAAATTGCAGTTTTCTTGCTTCAATGGCTTTTTTCCAGGTACCTTTATCATCTATAAGTACCCCCAGATAGGGGTAGGTGGCGGTGTAGGCTACACTGGATTTGTTAGTATAAATCGTTTTCCCCTTCTTTTGATTTTGGCCACAGCTCATAACAAATGTTTTTTTGACGTTGATCTTTAGATCAAGGTCTAGCATGAAGAGGTTATAGCGGGAGAGGGACCGCTGGAGCTCCACGGAGGTGCAGGCAATGATCGCCGCATCATCTGCATAGAGAAGGGCGGGGACCAGACGATGTTGGATTCTGGGTAGGTCCTTGGCTCCCTCCAACATGGCCAATTCTAGACCATTGGTATATAAAATAAATAAGAAGGGAGCCAGGACGCAGCCCTGTCTGACTCCCCGCTCCACTCTAAACGGAGCTGTGAGCTCTCCTCCCATACCAAACCTCACTCTAGCTGTAGCATTAGAATATGTTTCCCTAAGAAAGGTGATTAATGGTTCTTCTACCCCCATTTTTTTAAGAATAGTCCATAACTTCGAATGGCCCATGCAGTCGAACGCAGCAGTAAGACCTACGTATGCCAGTTGAAATGTCCCTCTTTACGTCCACATATTTACCCTTTATGAGGGACAGGTTTAGTACCTGCTCGACAGTGCCCAATCCCTCCCTAAAGCCATACTGGATGTCAGAAATAATGTTATTTTCTTTGGACCACAGCTGTAGACGATCTAAAATATTTTGACTCACCGTCTTCCCATACGAATCCAGCAAGGAAATAGGGCGATAGCAAGTTGGATTTAAGCGATCGCCCTTTTTGAATACTTGGATGAGAATAGATTTAGACCATGAGTCTAGCAGACCGATTTTGCATGTTGCATTTAGAACCCTCAATAGGATGGGAGCCCAAAGATCTATGTTAGATTTATAAAAGTTCACAGGCACCCCATCTGGGCCCGGGCTTTTCCGCTTTTGCTCGCTATCAGTGCAGTCACGACTTCATCTAATGTGAAGTCTAGGGCGATTGGAAATGATGAGGGAGCAGAGCTCTCTGGGTTCATCCCTCGGGTGGGCTGTCTTCAGTGTTATTCCCTGCTAGCCCAAAGATTTTTGAGAAATGAATAATCCAGGATGATTCGTCTATTGAATTCTCAATTCCATCTGTGTCTCTAGCGCCTGACAAAAAAGGGGAATTTATCACATGCCATAATGTGGCACTGTCCTTTAGACGGCAGCTTTTGTGTAGGTCTGCCCATAATTCCTCTTTTATTTCAGTTTTTCTAGCCCTTATAGCTAAGTTGTATGTTTTTCTTAGCAAGATAATCTTGCTTCTGTCCTGCACTGGCGCATTTAAGGCTTTTTTCAAATTCGAGTAGGCTTTTGTGCAGGTTGAATTAACCCATCCTGCAGTTTCGATTTTTATGCCCTGAACGGTGCAAGTTAGGGCCTTTTGGATAGTATTGGATATTTGCAAGAAGTTGTCTATAGTCTACTTTGGTGTCTTAAGATCGTCCGGGCATAGGTTAATCTTTTCCATGGACTCTTTAACAACTTTTTTATTGATCTTTGATGAATCAACTTTTGCCCATTTCAAGCTTGTTAGGAAGATAAAGTCTATACAAGAAGATGCGCCGTTTCCATGATAGGTTGGTTTCACGGGGACAGAGGGAGTTACTAATTCATTGGCGAGAGTTAGTTGAAGAGTCAGGATTGTCTCAGTTAAACATAGGCCACTTTGAGAGTGGTTAAAATGAGTTAAATTTAAATAATTATCATCAGTTATTCCGCAAATGTTATTAAAATTATATGGACAAAGGGTCAAATTAAAATCACCACCCCAAACTATTATAGGGTTTTTACCTTGATTTTTGTTATTAAAATCCAAAAGAAAACTACAAATTTCTTTTAGAATATCAATTAACTGCAATTGGGGTAGATTATTATAAAAGTTTATTAAAAAAAGTAGATCCGTTTTATTGATATCCATAACGACAATCTGGTAGTTCGGTTAGTTTTTTAAAGCCTTAGTTTCTGTACTTTATTTAGATTAGTAGCGTAGACAACTAAACCTCCTTTAGCTCGTCCTGAAGGAGATGGTAGGACAGGAGAAAAGAAGGTTTTATAACCATTCAAGTGGGTCGGTGTAACGGCCCAGGTTTCTTGCACGCAAATAAGTTCATATTCACGGACAAAATTTAGCCACTCACCCAGATGGACCTTTGAAAGTAGGCCTGCAATGTTTCAAAAAATTATGTTAAATGAGACCCCTCTTATGACAGATGCCTTCATCAAAGGTGAAGTTGAAAAATCAAGGGCCTCAAATCCCGGTTCTTGGTCAGGGTAGAGGCCCCTTTTTCGGTTGGGCCTAATATTTATCACTTGAGGCTGGGGTGGGGGCTCAACAGAAGTTATTGATGGTGCAACATTTAATTTATGTTTACCAGAAGGAATATGAACTAAGACTGAGACTGTGAGTGGTTTTAGCCTAACTACTGCCAAGGGTGAGTTTTGAGAGAGGATAGGTAAGTTTACGCCACTATTTTCTGAATTACCTAATAAAAGAAGCCCTTCAGTTATAATAGGAAAATCATTAGTGGGAATCCTTATTGTTTCTTCGTTTGATGCTATTATAGACTACTGGGGAGATGTTGGTGGTCAATCTATTTCCTCAAGCGTAGACAGCTGTTCAAACCTATTTGGAGTTAAAATGGAGCCGTTCCTTTCTCTGATAGAATTATATAGAGGTTTGTAGTGTGATACTTGAGTTGGAAGAAGGGTTTTGCTCGTTGTTATTTAAAAGAGTGCGGACCGTTCGTGGGGACCTAAAATTAACAACCACGCAGTCCCCCTGTATGTTTTTCCTTGAGGAACCAAGCCATCCTACCCTACGTACCATCAGAATCTCGTTTGCTCTACCTGGGTTAAACTTCCTATTTTTTGATAGCCAGTCCACGACCTTATTCCTAAGCATTGGCCATGATTCAGCTTGGTCTTGTTTCAGGGCCGGGACCCTGGTAAGAGTTAGTACATACGGACAAGACGCTGGAGGGAGGTCCAAAACGACCAAATTTGGAGAAATTACTGGGTTATTTTGATTTTCACTAATCCGTTGGTACTGAGGGTTATCACTTTCCTTCCAAGGGAGAGTAAACAGATTATTAGAAGCTCGGGCTTGTAGTTTTGGTATTTCTGGGGGTGGCAGCTGCCGTGGACATCTGTTTTTCCCTGATTCTTCTACTTCTTCACAAGCCTGGGATTGTATTGGTATGGAGATATTTGGAGGCTTCAGCTCTATTTTTAATTGGTCCAATTTTTGCTCTAGAGCTTTAAATCTTTCATCGATGAGACTACTCATTAAAGTCTTCATCTCCTTCATATGTGCCTCAAGGAGGGCTTTTATGCACTCTTCAGTTAGTGGGTGGACAATACCCTCAATAATCTGGCTAGGTGGAATAGGTTTAAGGGGTTCACTCATCTCTGTTTGTGATTCCACGGATTTCGTTCGTACTGAGGTTAAACCCTGCTGCCCCTTGTTCTTAAGATTAATTTTCAAGCCTTTTTTTGTTTTTGTTTGGTTTCGGGTTTGAGGACCTAGCCCTATAGGTGAGTCGAGTTCCTTTAGTAGGCCAGTGTTGGTAGAAAGGTCGTGGGACGGGCAAGGAACAGGGGGTCTGGGGGATTTTTCTACTCTGGACGGTGGGAGCATGATGGCATCAAGAGAAAGCCTACGTTACGTTAGTCGAATCTCTTGTTTAAGAAGAGATTCTGCCCTTACTAAGTAGGCATCGAGAGTGCCCACGGTGCTCTTGCATTTCTCCATATTACTTTCTCAGAGACCCAACGCTTTGTTCTAGTTTTGCCCTCCTACAGGGCATTAAAATTACAACTTAGTATATGTCTAACAGATGTTTATCTGTTTTCGCCTCGTTACTACAAAGATTGAGAACCACGGGGGGTAGCCGGCCCTGGCCTTGACTGGCCCTGAAGGGCACAGATGGGCCCACCCTTGGCCTGGGCATCGACCGGCGCGCGCCACGCGCGTCCCGTGAAGCAGGAGCCGCGAGCCGCTAAGTAGCGATGTGAGGCGGTGAGCGGGACTTCAGGTTTCCCAGGTGGGTGCGATGTCAGGGCACCTGGTATGTGTAGTTCTTTGCCCCAACAAAGGTCTCCCCAAGCAAGCAAACAGTTCGCGGCTACGACGGGCACCCGCAAAGTGGGGGCCACGAGCCGCTAAGTAGCGCTGTGAGGCGGTGGGCGGGACTTCAGGATCCCCAGGTGGGCGTTGTCTCAGGGCGCCTAGTAAGTGTAGTTCTTTGCCCCAACAAAGGTCTCCCCAAGCAAGCAAACAGTCCGCGGCTACGAGCGGCTCCCGCAAAGCAGGGGCCGCGAGCCGCTAAGTAGCGATGTGAGGCGGTGGGCGGGACTTCAGGTTCCCCAGGTGGGCCCGGTGCCAGGGCACCTGGTAGGTGTAGTTCTTTGCCCCAACATAGGTCTCCCCAAGCAAGCAAACAGTCCGCGGCTACGAGCTATGAGCTATGTAGATATCAAACAGAAGGGGAGACAGAGCGCAGCCCTGCTGTGTCCCTCTTGAGATGCGAAAGCTAGATGTTAATGTATCATTAAGGAGGATCTTGGAAGAGGCACCCTCATAGACCGACTGGAGTGTATCCAGAAAAGAGGAGCCAAATCCCATTGCTCTAAAAACCTCCCAGAGAAACCTCCAACACACTTGATCGAAAGCCTTGGCTGCGACCATGGCAATTACTGCCAATGGAGCAGATCTATCAATCGCAGGTCTATCGTGCCAATGAGTTGCTGAGTCTGCTCCTGTATTTGCTTCTTGGGGATGAAGCTCTTCTGGTCTGAGTGTATCAATTGTGGGGCTACCTTAGCAAGTCTCCCTGCTAAAATGCTCATGAAGATTTTATAGTCCACATTAAGCAGGGAGATAGGTCTATAAGAATCATCTCTACTGGGATCTTTAGAGGGTTTTAGGATGAGAACTATTTTAGCCTCTTTCCAAGATTTTGTACCAGGGTCCCCAGTCTATATATTAAATTGAAGTGGGTTTCCAACACTGAGACAAATTCCTCAATCAATAAACTATATACTTCTTTTGGAAGGGCATCTGTACCTGAGGCCCTACCATTCCTACTGTTTGCCAGGCTTAGACGGATCTCCTCCTTTGTAATTGGGACATCCAATAGCTTCAGACTCTCTGCAGTAGGCAACAGAGCTGTATTTTATTTAGCCAAATTTGGAGACTATCTTGATAAAGGACTCGTCTCCTCCTTATAAAAAGTAGAGAACAAAGCAACTAAACAGGCTTGCATAACGCCTACTGTATCCAAAACATCCCCTCTAGCGTTCAACACCTGCTGCTTAATGTTATTCCTCAATCTATCTTTTCTTATTTATTAGTCAAAAATGCAGCTGCCTTTTCTCCATATTCGAAAGTCTACATAAATCTTGCTTGCCACTACACTTTTGATCAACTTTGACCCTGCAATTTTGCCTCGCCTCTTCTAAGACCCTCTGTGCCTGTACCCTTGAGGTAATAGAGCCTAAACTGGTCTGTCACTTATTAGCCTCAAACAATCCAATTTTATCCTCCAGCTCCTTTAAAAATTGCTCTTTCAGCTTTGGTTTTAATATGTGCCAGATTTTGTAGATCCCCCTTATATATGCCTTGAAAGCATCTCATACGACATCTAGAGAGGTGGAGCCAATATTATCCTTAAAGTAAGCTGCACAAGCACATTTTAGTGCCTCACCCATCTCAGGATCAGAAAGGGTGGTCCTTTTTAGTGTCCATCCTGGCCTAGATCCTCTCCAATATCTTACTAGGGACATGCTAATTGCTGCATGATCTGAAATATGTGCTGGGAGAATATTTATAGTTGACATTGCTTCTATGACAGCCCTACCCGCAAAAAAGTAATCAAGCCTAGAAACGTGGTCACACTGTTTACTATAAAAAGTAAAGCCTTGATTATCTCCCATTTTATACCTCCATACATCTGTAAGCACCAGATCATAGAGCATGTTCTTTAAAGCCTGACGCATACAGGGGGAGTGGTCATAGTTCTTTCAATTAGACCTACCTTGCATTGGGTCCAGAAGAACAATAAAATCACCCACTATGATTATTGGAGAGGATACTTCCATCAAATTATACTCTAGATCTGATAAATATGAAGGGTAATCACTATTAGGGCCGTAAAAAGAGGCACAGATTAAATCAACCCCACCACATCCTATGGTCAACATTATCCACCTCTCTGATTTATCGATCTTAGAGGATTTAATGACACATCCTGCTAATGGCCTTCTTAGAATAGCACACATCTGCCTTACTCTGTTCCGGATACTTCAATGCTAGCCTCTGCCTGCATTATCACCTGAGCCTATTAATGTTCCAGGATATAAATGTAAGCTTCTTTAATCCCCTCATCATTAAATCTTAAGGAGGCACTCCTGCTTGAATGGGCACTGCAATTCAAATAGTACATACATTCTGGTGGTATAGCGTACATTTATTTTTTTCCCCACTGTGCCCCACCTCGTGCCCATCCAACCTTCCACCCAATATCTCTGCCCTTGTGCCCACCCATTTCCCCCATCCCTGGGGAACCCTCCCTAACCTAGAAGGCATAAAGCCTTGTGATCTATACTTATTGGGGAAATAAAAGAAATACAAATAGATGGGGTCCACCCTCCCCCCACAGACCTCCCTGCTAAATCCTTAGAGCCTGCTCCCTCCCCAACTTCATCAATCAAAGCATCTACTTCCTCAAGAGAGTGATAGTTATACATGTGGTTATTCCACATTATTCAGATCAAAGCCGGAAATTTTAACTGAGCTTTGGCTCCAAGTTTGTTGAGTTCCTCCCTCCTCTTCCCCAATTCCCATTGTTTCTGAGCTGTAGCATGGCAAACAATCTTGGAGAGAAAGAGTATTTTCCAGAGGTATACGGGCCTTCTTTTAATGCCGTGGTCGGAAATTGCCACCTTAGCTGTGAAGGAAAGGTTAATTAGGAGTTCATTGAAGGTGTCTAAATGAACTCATTGGATCTCAGCAGTGAGATCTAAATCTGACATGTTTTTAAGCACTGTAACCCGTAATAATGAGACCACAAAAGTCTTAATATCCGAGCCCTCTGTGGACTCAGGTACATTAAAGAAGCCTGAGGTTATTTCTTCGTGAATGGTTTTTCAGGCTCTCCAGGTATTCTCTGAGTTCCTTATTTGGCTTAGCAAGGCGGCTAACACTTGCCGTGTTTGATCCAATGGCCTGCTTCATTTTTGGAACTTCTGATCAAGGATATCGGTTCTAGCAGAGACTTTCTCAAGCTTCTGAGCTAGCGCAGCACAGGATACCTGTATCACAGCCTGATTCTGTTCTGATATTCTGAACCTGCTCTTCATTTCCTCTTTAAGGGCCAGAAGAATAGAAGCCAGAGAATCTTCAAGGACTACAGGGGAAGAGCTACCAGCATTCTGATCTAAAGTTGGAATCCATTTCTGCTTGTCTCGCTCATCTTCTTCATGTGTCTCCAAAACCTTAGACCTCTTAGCTGTTGGAATTGCTCCTGACAAACAGCTGCTATCAGTCGACGTAATAATACAAGCCCCTGATAGAAGCAGAGATTAAGAGGGTGATATAATAACCTCCATGATCGAACCTACCCCCTGACTCTTTCTGGGGGAATTACTTCCTTAATTAACATTTGCATCCATTGCCGGGGCTGGAGAAGCAAGCACTTTATAGTATGATTTCAGCAAGGGGGTGACTCACTATGGCCAGCGATATCTTTTGGTCTAGGGCTCTTGCCCACACCTGCCAGTCCATTTTTCAAGCTAATCCGTTTACTCTTTCACACCATGTGGCTGGTTTAACAGAGACGGCGACAGCGTTTACAGATGCCAACTTACTGGGTGAGATGTTCCTCGCTAACCCCTCTAAACCAAGTGCAGATGTGAAAGGGGCGCCCCTAGTCTGGAGTCCATCGGATGCTAGCCCCTACGTCTATGTTGGAGCCATAACTGTAGCGTGCTTGAGCGCAGGACACCTCCCCCCTCTCCCACGTCTGATCGAGGTCTGCCCCCAGAGCGCTCTGGTGTCCTGACACCTCGTTTGTATGAGAGAGGAAGCACCTGGACATTGCCGTGCCATGGGTCTTGTGAGCTGCCTGCAGACTGAGGGCTTTGGAGACCCCAGCAGAGCTGATCTTGGATCTCCTGGAATGGTCGGATGGCGGAGCTGCGTGAGGCATGCAGGCACAGAGACACTGGAGATTCTTTCCAGGCTCATAGAAGGAGCGTGTTTGGACTCAATTTCTCCTGCTTCAAGGTAACGGGTCAGCACACGATCTGCCCCCCCCCCCTGTTGTCTACCACGCGACGGCGATCGCAGGGCTACCCCTCCCTCCTCCCGCTCTCCCCTCAAGACACCTTCCGGTCCTCCTCTTACATCGGAGGTAGTTGCTGGTTCAGGGGCTTAATAACTAAAAGCAAAGTCCGCCTATCTGTATGACCCTGAAATTGGGACTCATAAAAAGACCTTAGAACGAATCAGGGTGGGGGCTGGTTAACACTGGACTTCCGGTGGGCATGCTCAGACTTAAAGACTTATTTTCTAGCACGGGCCCCAATATTCCCTAACATGGGAAATATCTTGGGTCTCTTTTCCGCGTTAGATATTAAAATGGCCGCAACTGCACTTCAGTACAAAATAAAAAAAGGGGACTTAAAATAGAAAAAGGACTACCTCCCTGGAGTCACTGCTCAATGGTAAAAGAAAAAGGACTTCATTGCCTCCTCCACTCAGCTCCCAAAATGGCCGCAACAAATTTTCATAGAAATAAGACTGCCACTCTGAAATAGAAAAAGGTCCACAATTGCTAGCTCTTCACTAGTAATTAATCAATATGGACTTCTTGGACCATTTCACCTCTATTCACAACACAATCACTTTCACCCCACCTAGGTCAGCTTCTCTCTCAAACCTTGATGCACTGACCCCGTCAGGGCAGCATTCCTCACTACCTTGCCTACCCTCCCCCGTAAAGGTCAACCCTTAATAACCCTGTTTAATGGCCCACCTTTAAGGGCACATCCCGCTTAGACTGCTTCACATCGGTCTATCCTCCGCCTATTCAGTAACACCTACACTATGAGCGCTCAGGCTAATGCAACTACTCCATCACATACCCCCTGCACTTCTCAAAATAGCCAGCCAAAGGCATCAAACACAACCTATAAAAATCCCATCCAGAAACCCCTATCTCTGACCCTTACTTCTCAATGAACAACGGGCTCATTAAGAACGACATCATTTTCAACACTAAAAGAAGAGCTCAATGGAGAAAAGCCTTTCTCGCTCTCTTTAAGGTATCTAACCTGAAGAAAACAGCACACGGTTTTGCCGTATTTATCCTCCCCTCCCTATTCTTCAACGCAGCTGCCACCATCAATATCTATCATAATGGTATCATCCTAATCCAATCCAATAACCACAACCTCAACTTGATCAACCACATTTTTACGCTCATTAAAGAGAGAATAATTTACAACAAGGGGTGGTGATGGACAGAGTCTCTGAATTAAGCAGAGTACTCTCACCCAGTCAAGAGATCAGGGCTAGATCCAACACCGTTTTTTAGCTCATTGCACCATCCCAGTTTCAGAACCTGGCTGTATGCAAATTAGTCTGTCCCTGGCCCAGTGCATCATGGGAACAGGGCAGACAAGACTACAAAAGCCAATTCTTACACTGGGAAGGAAAGAAGCTTCCGGGGACCGGTTTCTGCCATTTCAGGCGTCTTCGGCCCGGCTTGCTTGAATCCTGATGGTGCAATGAGCAAGGGACTCACATCTGAGTATACCCTTCCACGCTTAGGGTGGACAAAATAATTTACAACAAGGGGTGGTGATGGACAGAGTCTCTGAATTAAGCAGAGTACTCTCACCCAGTCAAGAGATCAGGGCTAGATCCAACACCGTTTTTTAGCTCATTGCACCATCCCAGTTTCAGAACCTGGCTGTATGCAAATTAGTCTGTCCCTGGCCCAGTGCATCATGGGAACAGGGCAGACAAGACTACAAAAGCCAATTCTTACACTGGGAAGGAAAGAAGCTTCCGGGGACCGGTTTCTGCCATTTCAGGCGTCTTCGGCCCGGCTTGCTTGAATCCTGATGGTGTAATGAGCAAGGGACTCACATCTGAGTATACCCTTCCACGCTTAGGGTGGACAAAATAATTTACAACAAGGGGTGGTGATGGACAGAGTCTCTGAATTAAGCAGAGTACTCTCACCCAGTCAAGAGATCAGGGCTAGATCCAACACCGTTTTTTAGCTCATTGCACCATCCCAGTTTCAGAACCTGGCTGTATGCAAATTAGTCTGTCCCTGGCCCAGTGCATCATGGGAACAGGGCAGACAAGACTACAAAAGCCAATTCTTACACTGGGAAGGAAAGAAGCTTCCGGGGACCGGTTTCTGCCATTTCAGGCGTCTTCGGCCCGGCTTGCTTGAATCCTGATGGTGCAATGAGCAAGGGACTCACATCTGAGTATACCCTTCCACGCTTAGGGTGGACAAAATAATTTACAACAAGGGGTGGTGATGGACAGAGTCTCTGAATTAAGCAGAGTACTCTCACCCAGTCAAGAGATCAGGGCTAGATCCAACACCGTTTTTTAGCTCATTGCACCATCCCAGTTTCAGAACCTGGCTGTATGCAAATTAGTCTGTCCCTGGCCCAGTGCATCATGGGAACAGGGCAGACAAGACTACAAAAGCCAATTCTTACACTGGGAAGGAAAGAAGCTTCCGGGGACCGGTTTCTGCCATTTCAGGCGTCTTCGGCCCGGCTTGCTTGAATCCTGATGGTGCAATGAGCAAGGGACTCACATCTGAGTATACCCTTCCACGCTTAGGGTGGACAAAATAATTTACAACAAGGGGTGGTGATGGACAGAGTCTCTGAATTAAGCAGAGTACTCTCACCCAGTCAAGAGATCAGGGCTAGATCCAACACCGTTTTTTAGCTCATTGCACCATCCCAGTTTCAGAACCTGAGTCCCTTTCTCACTGCTCCATCAGGATTCAAGCAAGCCGGGCCGAAGAGGCTGAAATGCCAGAAACCGGTCCCCGGTAGCTTGTTTCCTTTCTGGTGAAGAATTGGCTTGGTAGTTTGGTCTGCCCTGTTCCCATGATGCACTGGGCCAGGGACAGACTAATTTGCATATAGCCAGGTTCTGAGCTGGGATGGGGCAGTGAGATAAATAACGGTGATGGATCAAGCCCTGATCTTTGGACTGGGTAAGAGTGGTCTGCTTAATTCAGACACTCTGATCATCACCACCCCCCCCTTTTCTGAATCATTAAAGAGAGAGTCACTCTTACACATCCCTCCTCTCCATCCACTCACACTGATATCTTCAACTCCCATCCAGCTCTCAAAGTTAATAAGAACTCCCAGACCGCATCTCCCATTACATTACCATCAAACCTTACCGACAAGCCACCCAACAACGCACTCCACCTTACAACTACCTCACGTAGTAACACCACCAGTTCACTCACCTTCCCTTCTCACCCTGCACTTTCGCCCCCACCATCCCCCCTCACCTCTACTCCCAGCACCCCCCTTCTGCTTAACAGCCTCCCCAATTCCCCGTTGGATCCCACCTTCCCCCTCACCATGCACTTTTGGACCCTCCATCCCCCATCACCTTTACTCCCAGCACCTACCCTCAGCATAAACAGCCCCTCCAATTCCCCCTAACCACTCTATCTGATCTCCATATCTCCCCCTCCCCCACACCTCTACTCACAGCTCCTCCCTTTGGGCCATCAGCCCCACCCTTACCCCCACTGCTCTGGACACTCCCGTATCTTTAGAAACCACTATACAGTCTACTCTCTTTGTCCACCCATCCAATATTGAAACCATCACGCCTGACAACAGACTTGACCTAATATTATCAGCCCTTCAACAGGTCAAATCGGACATCCGAAACCTTCATGACCTTATTTTACTACAATCCAAGTCCTCCTGCTTTAAACAGGAACACAACCCGTCTCCACCCCCCAAGATCAATAAGCGCATCCAACATCTTCCTGCAAACTTCCAAGCTCATGGTTCCCCACGTTGGAGCACAGTCCCACTCCCTAATGCCATTTGCCGCACTATCAGGGGGCTAAACTTGTTATCTGACTCAGATCTAGGGGCCCTCCTACGTTCGTTCGATCAGCCTCACACCCATCTGAGCACGGGACTTCCAGTTAGTCCAGTTAGCCCGCTTACAGACTCCCAAATACAATCCATCCTGATCAACACTCATAGAGCCACCAGACTAAATTCCAGAGGCATTGTTGAAAATAACCTCACCAGAATGCCCATCACAGCCGAACCCACCTCAATACTCTCCCAGCTACGGCTAAGCTGTATCCTCCTAAACTGCAGGTCCGCCTCTAGACATGCAGAAGACATAGCTAACCTAATTATCACAAACAAACCTGACATTATGATCCGAACAGAAACCTGGCTAAATGAAACCTCTACTCCCATCATAACCATTCTGCTACCCCCTAACTATGACATCACCAGCCTAGACACAACAGACAGGCCAGGCGGTGGGATAGCCTGCATACACCAGATCTGCCTAACAGTGACCAACTCCAATGCCCCTGCTTTAGGATCATGCAAATACCTATGCTTAAACATCGCCAACAATAACAAACAAATATGCTATTTACATGCCTTTTACCATCCTCAAGAAGATAACCTCACTTTCATAGAACACTTCATGGACATTCTAGCATCAAATGACAACCAACACATTAAGCAAATTTTCTTAGGGGGCTTCAACCTTCACTGGAACGACCAGAACGACCCAGGGGTAAACAGCCTCAAAGCCTTCCTCACGGACCTCAATCTCAACCAAATATGCAACAGCCCGACACACAACAAGGGTGCAACTCTCGACCTAAAAATCTCCAAAACGGATTCCACTCAGCTCGACTCGATACTCCCTTGCGACTGGTCCGACCATCATGTCATTACATTCCAAGTCTTGGAAACCATTAAACGACTCCCTACACAACCCCTGAGAACTAAGATCTAGAAGATAAACCTGAAAAACGTCGGATCTGATCTTGCAGCCTTAGCTAACTCAAACCCTCTTAGTCCCCCGGAAGACCTAACTGATGTACAGGGGCAGACAAATCACTACTTTCACTCCATAAACAACCTCCTAGACAAAATTGCCCCATTGCAACTGAAAAGAACCTCCTCAAAAGACTCTAAACCATGGTACGATGGGAGGCTAAATGATGACAGATCCCATCGTACCAGCCCAGCTAAGAGCCACGATCAACTCAGCGGCGAGACTCATTACAGGCTCTAAGAGAAACGTCCATATATCCCCAGACCTGAAAGCCCTCAACTGGCTTCCGTTTGAAGCCAGAATTCATTTAAAAATCGCATGTATGATGCACAAGGACCTCCGCCACAACGCCCCACAATACCTAGCTCAGGAACTGGTGCTCTCAGCAAGCAGCAGAACTTCCACGAGTGCCAAGACTCTTCTCCTACAACCTCAACGATTTGCCAAGAAAAAAACGCATAACCGGTCCTTTTCTGATATGTCTCCTAGGATATGGAACGCTTTGCTCAGTGAAACACGAATGAACCCTTCCTCCGCCTCCTTCAAAAGAGAAGTGAAAGCTATGCTCATGGCTAAATTCATGTGAACTATATGTCTATTCACTGTATTGTATTATTTGCTGTTGCTTGTGCTCCTATTCGTGATTTGATTTGATTTGAAAATAATTTGTAAACCATTAGGTTTCTTGGCGCTGTGCTGGGGCGTAGAGGAAAAGGATGTGAAACAAAATCTAAGGGTATGAAATAGTAAAGAGGAAAGTTTTAAGAAGTGATCTGAAACCAGAGTATGAAGGTGCAAGTCTGAGGGAAAGTGGGAGGGAGTTCCAGAGGGATGGAGCCAGAAGAGAAAACCTCAGGCCCCCATGCTTTTTCCTCTTGAACCTGAATTCGTCCTTCTGTTTATTTTGTTTGCGCTAGCTTAGCACTGTCTTCTCTAGATTTAGTACTACTATAACCTACTCACATTGCTCGTGGTAGACTATATCCCACCTTCTACTTTGACTTGTAAAGCGCTCTTGTACTCGCAAGAGTCTTGTTCGTGCTATATAAAACCTTCAAAATAAATAAAATAAATACGACGCTCTACCAGTTGGAAATAGGATCCTGGTCTAGGGTTTTCCACCCCTCTCCATACACGGTGGAACCTGCCTCCCATATGGGCCAGATAAACCCAGGGAATCCTCAAGGGCCCCTATGAGAAGACGAGCTGGGGGCACAACAAGATTACTGCACCCCCTCCTAGAAAAGAACTTGCCCCCTCCTACCTCCTTCAAGAGAGTCAGTTCATCACCGTCAGTCACAGCTGGATATTTCATACATTTAACACTTCTCTGTGTCTTTAATGGCATCTTCACTGCCTGAGGAGCCTTCAGCGTGCCCCAGCTAATACTGGCTCTGTCTCGACTCATCCGTAAGAAGGACACAGCCTCGCGACATAGATGTAACTCCCTGGCCATGCCCTCCCAATGAAGCGGAGCATGGAGCAGGGAGAGCCGCGCCTGATTACAGCACCATCCGCGTTCGCGTCTGCCTCACTGCTCCCGATGAACCAGTGGCGATGGCAGCCAAACAAGCACTCAAAAGGGACCAAGGGAGACACAGGAACGAGGTAGGAGCTAGCAAGGTGGGGGAGAAGTTGGAGGGAAGGAACCCTCACATTGCGATACGGCAGATAGGCTGACTGGCGGCCAGTTAGATTGCGGCCGCCATGTTCCCCGTCCTGCGTCCTGCTCTGTGTTTGTTTGTTTTGTAACAGGGATGAAATATAATAATAATAATATTAATAATATTACAAATATATTACAAGAAAAAAACTGGCAACCGAAATCTCAAGTTGTGGCTGGTGTGTGGAAATATGACAAACTATCACAATGCATACAAAAGGAACATTTATACCTTTCCTTATTGTAGCATATAAAGAGTGCACAGAAATAACAATTTAATTATGTTATGCTTGTATATTGAGTGAACATTGTAATTCTTTTTAAAATTGTCTTTCACATTCCTCATTTGCATTGGTACAAATCGAGCACTACTTGAGTTCGTTATACAAACAAAGCATATTGTGAGCATACATTCAAATAACATGTTGAAATTTATGTTTGGATTCAGCAGTCATGAGAATGCAAAATGAGGAACATGGAACAATGATTGGATAATGAGGTGTGGTTAAAACTGTACTTCAAGTAGAACTTTTACCTGTGGAGTAGTGGGCAAGTGATGCTGGCAGGAAATTACTTGCTTCTAGGTGTGCTTGTTTTTATCACTGTCATGCTTCCTCCGCTCCCGATCGGATCAACAGCGGGGCGTTGTTAATCTGGCCTTCCCCAGCCGAAGAGTGCTTTGCATTCTAGTCTTCCACTCTCATTCACTTACCTTTCTGCTTCTGGGTCATCAGAACGTCGCAATGGACACCTCCCGTGGGCTTCAGTTCTTCGATTTTCTTCTTCCTGGACTTGTTCGGCACCTTTCTCCAGGTCCTCTCAGCTTCTACTCCCATTTCTAGAACCTACCCAGAAGAAGAAAGATGAAAAACCTTGAAAGAAATTGAAAGCATTCAGCAAACAAAGGCTGTAACAAGCTCTGCCCCTATACAATGATTTCTGTGACACATATGCCTATACTTATCTGATATGTTCGTTTGGCATTTGGAGATCCCATTCTTTTCATAGTACTTCACATTCTAAAAGTATAAGGGAGAGAAAGATATTGTTTAGCTTACAGTTTCTGCATATTAATGAAATATATACTTTATGGACAAAAAGGGCCCTACACATTTTTTGTTTGGTTTTATCTTTGATGCTATATAGGAAACACTAGAGGATAATAGATATACTGTCTCAGGATTTGGAATTTCTGTTTTTGGCCTTTCACTTTTCACCTGATACAGAAAGCTTTTAGATATGTTTGTACTTTTTTTATATATATATTGCCGCCGCAATTGTCAATCTAAAAATGTCCGTCTTTCATTTTAACTGACAGGAAGTGATTTGTATATATTGTGCAAGATAGGCACGGGAATGTAAACACTGACGAAGGACACCTGGTCCGAAACGCGTCTGTTTTGACTGTCCGTGGCTGATTAAAATATTCGCTGCATACACCCCCCGCGAGTGCGTTATCGTTTGTGGGGAAGGAGAAACGATTTGAGCTGCTATATATATATATATATATATATATATATATATATATATATATATATATATATATATATTATATATATATATACATATATACATTTCTTAACATTACAAATAATATAGGAAATGCCACAAACATAATGAAATGATCCCCTTGTCAGTATACCCCAAAACGATCTAGCTGTGTATCAGCCTTTACCGACAGTTATGTGCCACAATTCAATCATTTTACTTCATTGTGATTAATTCAATTGGCTTTTTGATTGTTACAAAATCATACTGCTATAATAACTTCCACAAAGGCGTGCAGTTTTAAATCAATTACATGGGATGACATATTAGTTTCTTCACTGATGTGATTGTGACCCATTGATGGGAATTGAACCCCTGTCGGTGAGAAAGAAAATAATCTAGCCGTGTATCGGCACCTCACCGACTAATGTAATGACAGAAAAACTGCAACATATTGCCTCATATATCCATAGCGCCCACACAATCAAAAATCTAGAGTCTCATAAATTGGTCCATAATGGCCCACCACGACTATAAATAGTCGCAAACCCCCTATCAGTTATCATTCTAATATAGGTCGATAATGCAGAAGGGGTTAGATGAGGCTACAAGAAAGAGATAAAGATGGTGAGTTTGTAGCAGGATATATGGTAAGCGAAAAAACAAGAAGAGAAAAGAGAAGAAAACGAGGGAAAGGGAAGGAGGAAGAGAAGAAGAGAGCAGAGACGATATAGAGAGGGAGAGAAAGAAAGACTATTTACATACATGTTTGTTTACATACAGTTCCAAAGCTCATTTCTCCAGTTTGTTCTACCTAATGTCCTCTTCCAGAGGTACACAATTAATCCCTATTAATCACAACTTTTTCAGCTTTTTCAACATTTAGGATTCAGCAACCTACAAAGTCATAGCCTCATTTTTTCATTTTTTCATTTTTTCATTTTTTCATTTACCTAGATGCACAGTCAGTTCTTCCCCAATATTCAGCCCACCCGGCTGTTTAGTTTGCAAGTCTATTATGTAACGTGACTCCAGTCTACGGAGACATAATAGTCTGTCTCCCCCTGCATATTAATGAAATATATACTTTATGGACAAAAAGGGCCCTACACATTTTTTGTTTGGTTTTATTTTTGCTGCTATATAGGAAACACTAGAGGATAATAGATATACTGTCTCAGGATTTGGAATTTCTGTTTTTGGCCTTTCACTTTTCACCTGATACAGAAAGCTTTTAGATATGTTTGTACTATATATATATATATATATATATATATATATATATATATATATATATATATATCTCTCTCTCTATGGAAAACGTCCTGTCCACCCTTTTTCCTTCAGTGGAACCACACGCATGGACCTCCAGACTCCAGGGACAAATCACGGACTCCCGCGAGGCATAGGTGGGTGAAGCAGTGTCAATTTATTGAAACCAAAATTTCACAGGAGCAGTGCCTGCCATGACGCATTTCGCTCCTCGAAGGGAGCTTGATCACGTGATGAGTCTTCACACTGTGACGTATTTAAGGTTAAAAATGTGCACAATCAACTGAAGAGACAGACTATCACTGTAAAACAATATAGAAGACAGACTGCGGCACTAATGCGGTCAGTTACTAAAGTTCAAACTTTACCATCATCATGGACAATTTCCGAATGACAATGCGTAATAAAGTATAGAGAAAAAAGTACATGATTTCCTAGCAGCGGAATAAAATACATGGAAACATAATTCCATACATAGTGCAAAAGTATATACTGCATCCACCAATCAGCAACCAAAAATAGAGGTTTTGCTAAAGCCAATATTCGGCAAGTGCCCAAAATAAAAAAAACACATAGTACAATTCTCTCAATAACCAATGTAAAAGAAGATAAGGGACCTGAGTGTATAAAGTGCCAAACATGAAAAACGGGGCATCATATTATCACATATCTGTCATGCAAGTAATTTCTAGGAATACAGATACATACTGTCCATCACAGATCGGTCTAATTAGCAGCAAAAAAAAAAAAATATATATATATATATATATATATATATATATATATATATATATATATATATATATATATTTTTATATATATGTATATATATATATATATATATATATATATATATATATATATATATATATATATATATATATGTATATATATATATATATATATATCGCCTATTTAAACATATTTCTAGAATACCTGTAACCGTCCCCTCTTCGGTAACATAAGTAAATGACTATGGGTGTATATATATATATATATATTCACGGAAAAAACCATAGGTTATAGACCATATATAGTTAGGAATTAGCATTTACAAAACCTTGAAAATTCACTGAAAAAACCATAGGTTATAGACCATATATAGTTAGGAATTAGCATTTACAAAACCTTATTTTACTCACACAAAACCATTGAAATTCGCATATCTAGTTAGTTGCACTAACTATATATCACGCACCCGCAATCCACTGCTGATCATGTCACATATTACATCATTCAAGACATGGTCAGTGACATCACTGATGACATCACTGATGACATCTCAAATGACATCACTGATGACATCTCAAATGACATCACTGATGACATCACTGATGACATCTCAAATGACATCACTGATGACATCACTGATGACATCTCAAATGACATCACTGATGACATCACTGATGACATCACTGATGACATCTCAAATGACATCACTGATGACATCACTGATGACATCTCATTTGACATTACTGATCACATCACTGATGACATCATTCATGTGATAATACGATGAACCTCTTCAGACTCTAATATAACCTTAGATACACTCAGTGTAAACAGACACTCACAGACTGTCACTCATCCATGGAGTTACTCACACACCTAGCCAGTCATGCAAAGAATCAATCACACCTCCATTTCCTCAACTATACAGTTATACACACCTTACTTATCAAACATATACTAACACGTATTTACTCTCTTATACAATCCCTGATACAAGTTCACAATGATCCATACAGCCACTCACACATTCACTGGCTCTTATGCACAGTTATTTATATATGTCACCTCTCACATGTACTGTGTTTTACATATGTACTTACTTTGACATGTAGCACTGAGATATCCATTCACTCACCAATACACTCATGCACACAGTCAACCGCCCATACAGCTGTTTCCACATGCACTTTTGAACCCATACATCTAGTGAATCAACTGCTCACACATCCATGCACAGAGTCATACACCTCCCAGCCACCCACACACACACTCAGTCTCCCATACAAATACTGGGGCAACCAATCAATAACCCATATAGTTACTCATATAGCTACTGATCAACACATGCAGCAGTTTACAGAACAACAGACATAATGATGCACAAATTAAGACAGTTTAGTCACTAACCCATGCACTCAGCGAGACACATTTAATCACTCACTGATACAGTCAGTCATGCACCTACTAAATCCTTCATCCAGACACTTATACATCCACTCATTCTTCAATATGTAAGACATATTTTAACTTTACAGAAACATACAGTCACTGAATGTTGTCATCAGTGATGTCATCAGTGATGTCATTTGAGATGTCATCAGTGATGTCATCAGTGATGTCACTGACCATGTCATGAATGATGTAATATGTGACATGATCAGCACTGGATTGCGGGTGCGCGATATATAGTTAGTGCAACTAACTATATATGCGAATTTCAATGGTTTTGTGTGAGTAAAATAAGGTTTTGTAAATGCTAATTCCTAACTATATATGGTCTATAACCTATGGTTTTTTCAGTGAATTTTTAAGGTTTTGTAAATGCTAATTCCTAACTATATATGGTCTATAACCTATGGTTTTTTCAGTGAATTTCAATAGCAAATATCAAAAGCTGTAAAATGTATTCTTCTTTTAAAGGAAAAATATCTTTTATATGTATTTAATATAATTTTTTTATGTATATAAATTTTTTGAGGTAACAAATTTATCAACTATCATGCTGAAGAAGAGTGTGGGGAAAAAAACCAAAGAGGAGGACTAAGAGGAAAGAACAATCAGTTCAAAAATACAATTGCTTTAAAGCATGAAGTGCTTTTCCACACATTTACATTTAAATAACCCATATTAGAACATACAAAATATCTACAGAGGAGACGGTGTACATTGAATTTTAGACTCTTCATTGGTACCTACATGGTGGTACTTACATCACCCACACAACACAACAACCGGGACGCTGTCACAGATATATATATTTTTTTGAACGTTAATTTCTCAAAATCCACTGGAGCTCATATCTTGAGACCTAGCAAAGGCACATCGGGCAAACAGTCTCTACAATTTTGCCAAGTTTCATAGAAATCCATTCAGCCGTTCGAGCTAAAAGTGAGTCCAACCGCCCCTATGGAAAACTCAATGTTAAAAACACGTTTTGGGACCCCCCTTTTTTCTTGGCCCCCGCTTGACGAAACCCCCCCAAACTTTCAGGGGACGCTCAGAAACAAAATGTGCCATTTTCCTGAAAACTTCAGCCAATTCCGTCCATCAACGCCAAAGTTATTCAACATAGAATTTTCAGACATCCCTATTCAAAAAAATCCTAACTATGTATACCTACTGGCGACTGCCAGTAGGTAATATATATATATATATATATATATATATATATATATATATATATATATATATATATAACATTTCTATGGCAAAATGAAACCCCTCATTTTGTTCCTTTTCAAATTAAATGTATTAAGTGTTACCACTTTATTCCAATCAAGATGACTTCAGGTGTGCCATACTTTTGTCATAAGTAAGACTGTTAGCGTTCTAGTTGTTCTTTAGAACACTCTGGGACATTCTGTCATTGGGCTATAGTTGGGCTACATCTGGCTGATATTTGGGCTACATTTGTTTTTTTTTGTCTCTGGTGGCCATATTTGGGCTACATTGGGCTACATTGGGCTACATTGGGCTACATTTGGGCTCTAACATATATATAGCCCAATGTAGCCCAATATATATTTTTCAAAGTAAATTTTCGTAAAAACCACTGGCGCATATATCTTGAAACATAGCAAAGGCACATCGGGCTACCAGTCCCTACAATTTTGCCAAGTTTTGTGGAAATCCATTCAGCCGTTCGAGCTAAAAGTGAGTCCAACCACCCTATGGAAAACTCAATGTTAAAAACACGTTTTGGGAACCCCTTTTTTCTCGGCCCCCGCCAATTCCGTCCATCAACGCCAAAGTTATTCAACATAGAATTTTCAGAAATCCCTATTCAAAAAAATCCTAACTATATATCTATATATACCTACTGGCGACTGCCAGTAGGTAATGTATATAAACATATAGATAGATATATATATATTCACTGAAAAAAACATAGGTTATAGACCATATATAGTTAGGAATTAGCATTTACAAAACCTTGAAAATTCACTGAAAAAACCATAGGTTATAGACCATATATAGTTAGGAATTAGCATTTAAAAAACCTTATTTTACTCACACAAAACCATTGAAATTCCATATATAGTTAGTTGCACTAACTATATATCGCGCACCCGCAATCCACTGCTGATGATGTTACATATTACATCATTCATGACATGGTCAGTGACATCACTGATGACATCACTGATGACATCATCTAGTGTCTGTGTGTTTTTGTAAAGTTTAAATACGTTTTACATATTGAAGAATGAGTGGATGTATGGAAGACTGAGTGTGTGTGTGGCTGGCTTGGAGGTGTGTGACTCTGTGCATATCAATGTGTACTTGTATCAGTGATTGTATAAGAGAGTAAGTATGTGTTAGAATATGTGTGAAAAGTATGGTGTTCTGTGTTTAACTATAGATGAGGAAATCGAAGTGTGATTGATTCTTCACAGGACTGACTAGGTGTATGAGTGCATATAATAGTGTTGTAATAATGAGTGACTGTATGTATGAGTGATTGTATGGGTGAATGAGTGAATGTGTGTGTAGACGTAGGAATCAGTGAGTGCGTATGTAGTAACTGGTATTGGTGTGTCATGATGTCATCAGTGATGTCATTTGAGATGTCATCAGTGATGTCATTTGAGATGTCATCAGTGATGTCATCAGTGATGTCACTGAAGTATGGTGTTCTGTGTTTAACTGTATAGATGAGGAAATGGAAGTGTGATTGATTCTTTACAGGACTGACTTGGTGTGTGAGTAACTCCATGGATGAGTGGCAGTGTGTGACTGTCTGCATAGGTGTATGAGTGCATATGATAGTGTTGTAATAATGAGTGACTGTATGTATGAGTGACTGTATGGGTGAATGAGTGAATGAGTGTGTAGACGTAGGAATCAGTGAGTGCGTATGTAGTAACTGGTATTGGTGTGTCATGATGTCATCAGTGATGTCATTTGAGATGTCATCAGTGATGTCATCAGTGATGTCATTTGAGATGTCATCAGTGATGTCATCAGTGATGTCACTGACCATGTCATGAATGATGTAATATGTGACATCATCAGCAGTGGATTGCGGGTGCGCGATATATAGTTAGTGCAACTAACTATATATGGAATTTCAATGGTTTTGTGTGAGTAAAATAAGGTTTTTTAAATGCTAATTCCTAACTATATATGGTCTATAACCTATGGTTTTTTCAGTGAATTTTCAAGGTTTTGTAAATGCTAATTCCTAACTATATATGGTCTATAACCTATGGTTTTTTCAGTGAATTTCATTGGTTTTTTATCAGCTAATATCTGTAGCTGTAAAATGTATTCTTCTTTAAATCCAAAAATATATTTTATATGTTTATTAATAATTTTTTTTTCAAATATTTTTTTTTCTTCGTTCACGCTTCGCGAATCGGGAAGCTTCCCGTTAGCTGACCTTGATGCCGCAAAATAGACCGCGAGCGGGTAAACGTTCCTTTACCGCAACTGCCGCGTTAGAAATCAACATCGTGACGCCTCCCGTCCGCATGACGTTTCGCGTTGTCGCGTGATACGTCATATGACGTGCTACGTTAGCGAACTGGTTCGCTTACCGAGGCGCAAAGCGCAGGTTTCTGGAAGCAAACCGGGAGGCGGTGCAAAGCGCGTAACGTAAACACAGCAGGTCATGTGACTTGGTAATAACACTTTTCATTGGTTCATTTCACTTTTGGTTTCCTAATGATGTAAGACTAGGTCATATAATCTAAAATGAACACTTTTCATTGGTTGAGAACTATTGTTTTTCCCAAATGATGAAAATCCCTCCTTCTTTCCTCACTCTGACTTTCATCATTGTGAGAGAAAGACCCTTTGTTACCAGTGAGCAATGGCTTCTTTAGTAGCTTCAGCTGGTGCTTCCCCACCACCTCCACCACATCCAAGGAAGACTGGACCACCTGCTGAAGTTATAATTCAGCAAGAAGAGGAAGAAGAGGAACAGGAGGAAGAGCACGAAGAGAGGAAGTTTTTGCCTGAGGAGCCCAGGACGTCTCACCGGAAAGAAAACTTCATTTGGCAATTTTTTAAAATTCCCAAAGGTCAGAAGAAAGTAAATGCAAGATACGTAACTTGCCTTATATGTCAAGATAGACTGTCCAGAGGGACCGACAAAAAATACAGTTTCGGAAACTACACAATGCATCGCCATATGACTAGGTGGCATCCTAACAACTACAGTGCTGCACAGTTTCGTAACGACCTAGATAATCTCCCTATTATGGCCAGAAGATCTGTTGTACCGGAAGTAACGGGACCAGAGGGCAGGGAGATGGTGCCAAATATACAAATGAGATTTGGTGAAGTAAAACAAGTCTGCGTACATTGCAGTGGATTCATTTGCTACAGAGAAAGTAGCATCACTCTGATCAACAGAGCTATTGACTATCATATGCAAGTTTGTACGAAACGCCCCAAATAATAAATTCTTTTTTTTTTTTGTTGCTCCTGTTGAGCCCTTTACAATGAATCGTTTTCGTTGCCCCCTCCGAAAAAAACCCAAAAAATATATAAAACTGTTCAGAAAAATTCAAAAAAAGTAAAAAAATGTTCAGAAAAATAATAAAAAAAATATAAAACAACAAAAACAATAAAAAAAAAAAGTTCTTTTCAGAACTACCTCCCCGTTATTAAAAAATTGGTACAATATTTGGAACTGTGCCAACCTCTATTTCTCTTAGTTCGCTTCCCAGTTCGCTCGCCGGTACGCGAACCGGAGCGAACCCCCAAATTTTTTTTTTTTAAAAGAACAGTAAGTATAAGGGAAGGAAACAGACAGTTATGTTAAAAGAAAGACAGCTATAGGGGAGTAAACTAGAGATACTATTACCCGTAATCCACTGCTGATGATGTCACATATTACATCATTCATGACATGCTCAGTGACATCATCAGCAGAGGATTGCGGGTAACAGTATCCCTAGTTTATTCCCTATAGCTGTCTTTCTTTTAACATAACTGTCTGTTTCCTTCCCTTATACTTACTGTTCTTTTAAAAAAAAATGTTTTAGATCAGTCAGAAACAGTAAAAGTAATGAAATATAAAAGACTACGTAGAATATAAGCACTGTATGCAACAACTTTGACACTTACAGAAGCCTCACCTTCTCCATGCCTCCTACACAGTTCTACATGTACATCATAAATGCAAACAGAACAGAATTAATTATACATGTTAAATGGTTTATTTTTGCTGTTCTCAGAATGTATCAAATTTCACTAAAACAGTGACTTGAAGGTATTCATCATATAACAGCGGGGAAAAAAAAACACAATCAAAATGATTGTGTTTAAAAAACCCATACAACATAACAAATCAGAATTCAGAACTCCTTAAAGTTAACTTACTTTCCATGACGGCCAAGGATGTCCTATAAACAGCTTACACTCTGTTGTGCTGTTATTACTTTCAACCCGCCACTTTCTGAAAGAAAACCTCCATCGTTTTCAAAAACATGTTACATACAATAAATTACTTCTCGCTCTCTACCACACGTTTCCACAAGGCCAAATCGTGTCTGAGCCATTTATAACTCTTAGAATTCTTTTAAGCCAATCCCGTCATGTTGTATTTCCGCAACTTTCACAATTAAAATGTTGAAGATCATTTTCACAATCCTGGACTAGTAATATCTTCCCCTTCTTGCTCAATCATGTTCTACATTTCCTATCACACTGATACTGCTTACTATGAAGCAGACTTACACTACCTTTATGACTAGTACAATTATTTAATTCTCTACATCACTTTTAATCACAAAGCAATGTAAAACAGTAGACAGCATTGCAGACTTACATTGCCTCTACTCCATGTTTTGATTGGCTGCTTCAATTAGCTTATAAAAAGAAACAGTTTTTCTGAACTCATTCAAAGTGCACGTATTTCTCCATGACGTCCAGTGTTATGGTAAGAAGTTATGTCTCTGTACTACACTTATCCTCAAGGCCAAATCGTGTAGGAGCCATTAGAACTTCTTGAAATTCCTCAGAGCACATCCCGAGATTCTTTCCCTAAAATTTTGGTTTTAAAAACACCAGGTAAGAGTTTTTAAGGTCATACGGCAATTTTTTTTTGAAAATTAAAACAGAATCATTGCAGAATGACCAGCCATTTCTACACTTTAAATAAGCTGTGTAATGTCCTGATGTTATTGAAGGACCATCATGATATATAATTGCTACAGTTACAAAAGTCCTTCCTGATATTGACAACTGTGAAGCCACAAAATTTTAAATTAAAGTTGTCAATTTTGTTCCATCAGGCCTACATCGTTGGAACATTAAAATGACATACTGGCCATATGTTCGTATAAATAATGTGGACATCATTTCAGATTTACATTGGCTACACTCCATGTTGTGATCAGCTGCTTTTACTAGCTTATTAAAAGAGACTGATTTACTGTCTGGCAAAGTTAAATATATAAATCTTTCTGAGTCTACACTAGTAGTACTTGATACCCTACAGTTCTCGCAGTCATGCTGCCATTGATAAGAAAGCCCAAACAGGTGATCTACATCTACACCTTCATCATGCAATACATCAAGCATATACATTAAAAACTCCTGACAATCTTGCTGACTATTTTGAGAGAATTGTGTTTGGCCTGAACATCTGTCTAACAGATTTCGAATTTCAGACACACTTTCTATGTTTGTTCTATCAGTGCTACATTTCTCTAACACAGAATTTAACAAACTGCAAAATCTTTGATCAGAATTGACCACAATCTCTTCTTTTACATTTTCTAGAGAAAACAAAACATTAACCACTACATTAGCATAGCAGTTGACACCAGAACTGTTTTCAAATTGAAAACCAACAACATCTTCAACAGAATCCTTTTTGTTTCTGCTTATAATTTCAGGTTCATCGACTTTTCGTCTTTTTGCTACAACCTCCCCAGTATTGGTCACATTTCTTCGTTTCCGGCCTACCACACGTTTCTCAAACAAAGGATACTGAGGCAAATGTGGCGCATACTCTCTTCTTAACCTATTGTATTCCTTAACACAATCTAGATCCGCACAAATGTTTGTGACATCACACTCAATCAAGTACAATCCCGATAAAGTTCTAACTCGTGACAATGCCACATATGCCATACCCTCCTTGAACACAGAACTGCCAATATTCACCAATGCACAGTCTACACTTAAACCTTGCGATTTATGGATTGTCACCGCATATGCCAAGCAAACAGGAAACTGCTTACGACGAACATATAAGTCTTTTACAAGCAAAAATCTAGCAGAACAACGACCAATTAGCTGTACTTCCTCAATGCCATCAAATTTAATTTTTAAAAATTCAATTCCATCTCTATTTCTGTATTTCACAAAATCAACAACAATACCCATTGATCCATTTACCAGACCTCTTTCAACATGTAAATTCCTTCTTAAAATTATACGGCAGTTCAAGCACACATTCAGAGTCTTTTCAAAACCTGCAGTTTTAGATATACTCTTCTCTAATGAATCCAATTTTGTTTTCAGATTCTCAGACAAAATAATTGTTGATCCCATATGCTCTACTCTGTCAATAGCTTCCAGTTTCACAATCTCTTGCTTTTCTAAATGCAACATTTTGTTGTTGAATTTGGCACATTCTGCAAGAGTTGGCATCAAACATATTCCAGATTTTTTCTCAGTAATTTTCTGAAAAATATTCTCAGGCACAACATCTTCGTCTGGATATAAATTTGTCAGTAATCGTGCATGTAAAGCTTCTTTCCCATGCTCGGTCACTTTTCCAATTCTAACATCTTGTAGAATAGTCTTGTAAACTTCATCCTTTGCCTGACGCATATTTTCATGCAGTTCAGCATAATTGAAGTTTAACCATATATTGACGTTGCCAATGCTCCCTAAGCACTTCCTGGTATCTTCATGCGTGAGCATTTTGAACACAGGTTGCCCTTTCACTGGTGTCAGCTGCAGAAGATCTCCGAAAACAATGATGTGTTTGCCACCAAATAACACATCATACTCTGTTTTGAGAACTTCTTGCATTCTCAAATGCACAAAGGCAAGCATGACATTGGAAACCATGCTTACTTCGTCAATGATAAGAAGTTTCATTTTCCTCAAGACTCTTGAAACTTCAAAACAAGCATCTCCAGATAGCTTGTGATATTCTAATTTGTTGTCATGCTCCACTGGCAGCATCAGTAAACGATGTAAAGTAATCCCTTTAATGTTATGTGCTGCCAGTCCAGTTGGAGCGGTGACAACACAAGACAGCGATGACTCTGTCCTTTCCTGCAAATAACATGAAATTGCTTTAATAAGGAAACGTTTTCCAGTTCCCGCTTCTCCACTCACGTACAGTCGGACAGGCTTCAACGACGTACATGAGCACTCTTTCTTGTCATGACTTAATCCATGATCAATTTGCATGGTAAGTTCGTCATATATTTTCCTCTGCTCAACGTTGAGTTGTCTTTCCAACTCTTCTAAGTTAACCGCATCCTCCTGAGCATGTGCCATGGCTCTTTCCACTTCATTCATAGCAGTGGCAGCTTCATTTTCGATAAGAGGTCCTCCTAGTGGATCCTGACTCAATGAAGCAGAACTCTGACTGTCCTGAGAACTGTCTCTGGCAATCTCGGCTGCAATCGTTGCTTCCTGCTCAATTTCCACATTCAACATTTCTACATATTTGGGAAAAGCAGGACATTCTATGGTCTCCTTGGCAGCATTGAAAGAGTCTTCGTAACAAAGGAAATCTCCAAGCAGTTCCTCTTCTGCACGCCAAGGCTTAAAAAGTTGCAAAAGTGCTAAATAGAAAAACTCCTTTTTTTCAGGAGATTCGCCACTCAATTTTCGATGGTTTATCAAGTGGCATTTTCTTTGCTTGACCAGACATCCCTCACTTCCTATTACAGCATACACTCCTTTCTCAGTATCTTCTTTGATGTTCCTCTTGAATATGTAATTTTGCAGAACCTCATACAGACAAACATTCTCGAGGTGACTGCTTCGATTTGGATAATATGTATCCAACATGTTGGTCTTCAAAATGTCGGTACTGTTTGGCTCCTTTTCCGCCAAATACTCAATTTCCCGCACAGGTTTGAGAACTCGATTACGCGTTGCAGCAAGACCAACACTCGCCCAAACGATACTCCTGGACTTGGCATAGAGACTTGCTGAAGACAACCGGTCAGAACATTCGTAAGCTCCGATTTCTCGATGCGACAACATCTTCAGACTGAAACTGTACAACTTCTTGCTGAGGCTCTTTTCATGGGAAATGTCCTCCCACATATCCTTCAATTCTGTCTTCTCTTTTTTGGTGATGTAAGATGTCACATACCGAGCCACAGCCATACAGTTATCAGCCACAAACTGTATATCCATGTTAGCATTCCACATGGACAAAATCACCGGGTTGTAGTCGTTGATGTACTTAGACTCTTCGTTCCTCTTCAAATTGTATGTGTTTTTAGGTGATTTCTTCATCACATTATGTCGCAGCGAAGACATCAAACTGTTCACTCTTCCTTTAGAAATCACCGGTCGTGGAAAGCCGAAACGACATTTGGTGTAGAACTTGTCTTTGTTCCGGAATTTACGACGACAGTACTTTCCACATCGATGGCTTTGGAAACGTGGAACTTTTTCTCTTAGGCTTTTTTTCTCCTTTGCATTTGGAACAGCACACGTAGAATACTGTTCTATGAAACTCATCACTGAGTCTTCTGCATCCGTTCCAAATTTAGGTGCATCCTTGATCCACAGCAACATATGTATATGAGGAGCACCTCTTGCTTGGTACTCCTTCCTCCAGAAGAAATCCAACACCTCTCCAAGAGGTGGATTCTTCTTATTCATGATGAAAGACATCATACCTTCAAATCTATGATTGAAGTACCTACATACATTGACTGGATCCAAAGAGCACAGTTCTCCGGGTGTCTTGAATTCGATGTTTTCTACGTTAGCATTTGCCTCTCGTAGAAATTCAAGTAAGTCTTCCCAGCCATACTCAGCACAGCTCAAAGTAAGGAACCATGTGGGAGTTCCTAAGTTTCTCAGCATACATTTTAAATCACCATGACGACGGTACCAGTACTCATTAGTACCACGCTGACACGCCATGAGATTAATCAGGTGAGAATCCAAAATACTGTCTTGGACATTGACTTTATCCATAAAGTCACTTGCCGAGATGTTTTGCATGTGTATACCACTTTTCAAGATGTGGTTCACTGCATATGACAGTCCAGACAGATCGCTTTCAAACAGGAGATGAAACAAATAAGGAATGCATTGTCGAAACCTAGGATCTCCTGCATACAATCGCAAAGTCCGGTATTCAGAAGCAGGAATTTGATGAGGTCGCTCATCATATCTTCCTCCCTGACCTGTTGGAAAAAGCTGTGGGAAACACTGAGCTTCCAAACTTTCCTCCCAAACACTAATGGGACTCCCTTTCGCTTGTTTCATTTGAAACAACTCAATAGCATTCCCCATGACTTCCTTGGAATGCAAAGGATGAACACTATAATGTTCATATATTTCTTCACTAGTACAGGGTTCTACTTTCTCAATTTGACCAGCACACAAATCGCTATCCTCTTCCTCACTTACTTCCTCTTCTGCAACATATACATTTTTATAGTATTTATTATATTTTTTCAAATACAATGTTGCCCTTTTGACTTTCCTAACATCTACTAAATCTTGCCATATTTTCTTATTCTTTGTCGGAACCCCATTAACTAAGATAACAAGAGGTTCCTCTTCCACTTTTTCTACTCCAATTGTGTTAATGTTTTTCTTCAAATCTAGAGGCAAATAAACAACTCTTCCCTTTAATCCTCTCTGTAAATCTGATGGAGGCAATTTCCCTGTCTTTGGCTCCATTCTTACAATAGCCTGAAAGGGATGGATACTTTGAATCAAAATAGATTCATAAGTATTTAAATCCTTCAATTCAGAAGGAATCTCAACCAATTCCAGATTATTATGAAGTGCTCTAGCAGGCATCTGGTTTTGATTTAATTTGTTACAACCATAAGTACACACACGTTGATCCAATCCCAAATCAAAACAATTTTCTACCATCAAGTATGTTGTAAAATCCTTCCATTCACTATTATTTTCCCTTTCACTTTTTCCATATAAATCCACTAACTTAGTCTGATTCTTATAATAAGTGCGTCGACAACACACACAAGTGAAATTTGGCCTCTCACTTGATTTCACCTCAAACGTCGCAATTTCCCTCTGGAAATTATCTGTACTGGAAACCTGTACACTATCTTCCACATTACTCTCTTCTTCTTGGTCAATTTCAACATTCTCCTCTTTACTTCCAAAGTAACAAAACTCAATTTCTTCACATATATTCTTCACATCTATTTCAGAACCATGCAAAAGAGCAGCGCATAATTGTTTAAGCATAATTGCTGGACTCTTAGCATAATACAACATTCTAACTAATTTCCTCACTTTATTATGATGCACTGCTAGCATCCTGAAATGATGAAAAACACTCTGGCATACTGTCCTGGAAAGACAAGCCACTGAATGACCATGCAAACCTATCACTTCTCTCACTCTGCAAGGATCTAATTCTTGCAACAACTTCATTTTCTGCTTCAAACTTTTCTTATTAAATGACCGTATAAAATCACAAAGCAAATTGATGGAATCCTGTCGTACACTGCAAATACTACTACACTTCCAGGTGTACACAGGACCCTTAGGACGTCTCCCTAAAACCTCATTACCTAACCCCTCTTCTATCTCTGTTGTCACAAGTTTTTCTTTTTCAACTGGACAACCATCTTTCACTTCATAAGCTCGACCACTGGTGTCAACTGCATGCACCAAATCATTATCCTGGAAATAACTCTCCTCATTAAAAAATGCCTCAGAGCTTGAACTATGCATCCATTCTCCAGAAAAAACTTCACAAAAATTACTACGATTAACTATTCTCTTCCATCTACTATTTCTTTTGAAATCATAAATTGCCTTGTTTAGCTTCCTAATTCTATTGATTGTCAAAATAAATAACTTACGTTTAATTTCAAATGCCTGATCAATAACTTTCTCAACTATTTTTTTTCTCTTATAAAAAACCACTTTCTGTTGACCTTTCTTAATATTTTTTAACAAATTGCCAATTATCCTGTTGCGGAACATTCGTTTACGAATGTCCCTAAACTGTTGTTTCCTTCTACTTTCATGCATAGAGTTATCTCTTACTCTAGCAGTAACATTTTTCATTGGCCTTTCCTTACCGTTTGAATTGCTTCTCCTTTTCTGGACTGAAACATTTTCTGTAGTAATATTTTTTTTACTACAGATATTTCTTAGGAATGTTTTTGTACTCTTACCCGGTGCTTTCTTGGTGACTTGACAAATCTTTTTGTTAGAGGACTGCTGCTTTTTTTCATTCACCTGCTGTCTTTGACGTTTTGCAGCCTTTCTCACTCTTTCTTTGGTTGGCATGCTGAAATCTTGAAATGATCTGCAGTTGAATCTGTGGTAAAATATAATAAAAAATTTTATTAACCACTATTACCCAACAGTAAATTAATAACAGTCATCAAAAACTTAACACATTACTTAACATTTTTACATAGAACATTTTTTTGTACATGGCAAATTTAGAATACAGAAATAGCAGAAAAGAAATGGAATTTATATTCATTTTACCTGTGCTGTTTTATATATGAATCTGATCTAATTTTATGACCATATTTTAATATTTTATTGAAGACACTACACATAACCTGTTTTTGAAGGTGTCTTTATTTTTAAATTAAACGGTTTAAATATTTACTTTTTATTTATTATAAATTTATAAAATAAATGTTTATAGTTCCATAGGCTCAAGCACGTCAGCTTCCCATCCTATGTCATACAATTCTGACAAATCTGCATCCTCATCACGTTCTTCTTCATCCTCAGGATTGAAATCATCCAAGGGATCAACATCCACTGATGTTTCAATTACGAGTTCAATGATGAGGTCGAAATCAACTGATTGCTGATTGTCGCTCATGTTGATGTTGTCTTTATCTTTAAAGAAAGATAACAACAATGAGATGTTGCAGAGTAAGAGACAAATCTCAGAGATTATAATAGTAAAATTGTTTAACAAGAGTAACATTTTGCAGCTATTATTTAACCATGTCCAACGATGCTGAGGAGGCAGCCGCGGGCCGTGGAGGGAGTTACGGTGGAGCAGGGAGGCGGGTAGGGGGAGGGGCAGGGTGGAGGGACCTAAAAACTGGCATATGAATAATTGTAGGTAAGTACACAATTTAATTATTCAAACGAATTTCGTTTAAATAATTAAATTATGTACTTACCTGCAATTATCCATATGCCAGTTTTTAGGTCCCTCCACCCTGCCCCTCCCCCTCCCCGCCTCCCTGCCCCACCGTAACTCCCTCCACGGCCCGCGGCTGTGAGGAGGTGAAGCCTATCTCCAATTTTTCACTGAACAGGACTCATCTCTTCTTAACCTTGGATAAACCTCACCGACTCTGTGTCCCCTGCACATAATTAAATGTAAAGGGGCAGATTTATATTAACTAGCACATCCCCAGGGATGCACCAGTTAACGTGCACCGCTGCTCTGCCACCCACGGTGTGCCGCATTTACAATCAGATAGGACAAAGCTGCATCAAAACCCTGCGCCTGCTTGAAGCAGGCATAGATCTTGACGCAGGTAGGCTGAAAGCTAAAGCAACAACTAAGTGTCGTGTGCAGAAGTTGCAAAAAAGGAAAAATGGCGTTTAAACCAGTAATGAGCCCATGCTAACTTAACACAGTGTAAAGATATCCAGGATCTACATCAGTTTGGGGTTCACGAACCTGGCAGGTACAAGGCACTGAGGCTTTGCACCGTGCATGTCTCATCCCAAATCATATGTTGTTTGTGAATGAAACAATTTCCAAGACCAAATGCTTTGGATTGGCTACTTCTAAAAAATTAAACACCCCTACTATCCCGGAGTTAGAGGAATATGATGGTTGGAGTAATTTTACTCGGTTGTCCATTAAAGATTTACAGGCCCTACTCCGTAATTCTTCCTTTAACATTTCCAGTATAAATCCAAAAGGTTGGCTGCTTTGGCAACGTGCCTTATCCACGGTTTAATAACGCTGCCTTTTGCTTTATATAAGTTTTCAAATTGTATGAAATATATACCAATAGGTCGTTATGAACCTTTAGGTAGGGGTTTTCTTCATGAGGTCTGGTCGCTTCCATACACATACAGATGTTTCAAAGATGATCAAGAAGTTTATCTGAATGGAGAGGAATGCACTGAGACGCCAGATCATTCACTAATGTGTAGGCACATACAGTTACACGGTTCATGCAACAAAGACCGACCAAATATGGCTTGCGTGTTGCAAGGCACGCCAGTTCCTGCTATCATCCCCACGTTCAAGTTGTTGGAAAATGGTAGTTATTTGATGCTCAATAATGAAGATTGTTCTGGGTTAATTAAAAGTATTCCTTTTATCGTAACAGTAAGTGAACGGGTTATTTGCTGCAGAAATGTTCTATTTCCTCCCACACATGAACATAGGGAGTTTTCAATCTGGCCACAAATACCAACCTTGGGAGCACATTTCAACGGCATGGCAAGAATAAGAGCTCTTTTGTCTCAGAGAGAGGTGGCCTTGAGTTCGGCCCGTGAAACTTTCGTGCTTCACATAGCGAACACCCGTACAGAGGTGCAGACCCTTTTAAATACTGATTCGCCTTTGCATTTCAGCGAGATGGTTCGGACTATCTTTAACGCGTCCTCCACAAAGGGCCTGGCGCACTTTTTTAAAGTTGTTACCAGTGGTCTCGTGACTTCATTTGAGAAAATCTTTGGAGTCATCCCTGCTTTCTTTCATTCTATTTTTTCCACTGTGCTTGGTGGATTCCCATTTTTACTTGCATTAGCAGCGGACGCTCTTGTGCTTTTTTACATTTTTAAATATGGATGTCCCTCCTGTGCAAGCTCCCGCCCTGCAGCTGCTGACGCTGTTCCGCAATCGCATGCTTGAATATTATGGCACAATGCCGTTGGCGATATTAAGCACGGTGTTGTAACTTCTCCTCCTCTGCTCCTTATCCACCCCTCTCCTTCTCTCCCTCTTGGTACTGCCCACTCTTCTTCCTGGAGTGTGTGTTAGAATGTTGGTGAGAGTCGTTACTGCCGCCAAGCTGGGAGCACCTATTACCTATGATGAAATAAAGTCATACTTGGAAACCCCTAAATGTAGTGGTTATTTACTACATTTATTGGCGACGAGGACGGGATGCTGAGCCAGGGTCAGCTGGGTGTCTATCCCCCCTGGACACATTTTGAAGCTTGAGCGGAGTGGTTAATTGAAATGAAGGACTCGTTGATTAAATTTGAAGTTCACTGGAGAGCAGACCGGTAACCAGACTGTACCCTAATGTGTTCCCGTTCGGGGGACGTAAGATTCTCGATTCCGCAAAGTAAATGGAAGTCGGGTGTGAAGTTTGGGTAAACGAACTGGTGCCGTGTGGTGAAGGAATAACTGTTTCTTCCTGATTTGATGTCTGCTGGTGTTTCTGGTTCGAACAACCAGTTTCTGGAGAAAATGAAATGAAGAAATGAGTGAACAAGCTGCGTCGGGCGTTCAAAGGAGACTCTGAAGCTGAAAAGGAGTAAGACCCGAGTGGATGAACCCTTAACGAAGAGAAGGTTCGTCAGGTGAGCAGCTGAAGCTTTTGTGGAAAGCTGAGCGGAGCAGGAGACGAAATTGCTGATATCGTTCTCACCGCGTTTTGAAGTGAAAATATGAGCCTTGGTTATGAGGTAGTAGATGAAAGTACGTTACGTCGAGCAACTGAGGCGAATGAAGATCTAGGTCGGGCGTTCCAATGAGAATTGAGCGGTGAAGAGGAGTAAGACCCGAAATGTGGAGCTTTAAAATTGGCGAATTATCGTGAGGAGAGCAGTGGGAACTAAGGATAAAAGCTGAGCGGAGCACAGGATAAGGTGAAAGTCCGTGTGTAAGGGGAAGGAGTGTGACCCAAGTCGCGGCGGAAGCCTGTGTGGGGAGCCGGCTAGGGGCATGTGAAGAGCTGGGATCAGTGGTGGACGACAGTGGTGATAGTTAGAAAAAAAAAAAAAAAAAAGAATAGTACATTGAGCTCAGGAAAACGCCAAAGTCCTCACCTGAGGATAGAAACTCCTACCCGAGAACACCGCCGCCATTCTTCCGAGCATCGTGTCATTTCCCTACAGCACTAAGCAGGGCGAAGACAAAGAAAGAGGACTAGGGTAAACACCCCTGAGTGTGTAGCAGCGGAGTTTAGGCTGCGGAAAGGGGTGGAATATACGGGGTGTGAACCTAACCTCTCAAAGCGGAGCGGGAGATGAAATGACAGTTGATTGTTCCCACCGCGTTGTGAAGTGAATTAAAGAAAAGCCTTGGTCAAGAAGTAGAGGATTCGGCTCTTAAAGAGAAATTCATGGAAAGTAGCAACGGAAGTATTTGGAGAAATTATCTGCATCGGGCGTTCTCTTGAAAAGTGAATGTGTGAGGAGAAGTAAGACCTGAGTCGAAGAGCTGTGACAGAGACGAAAGCTCGTGGGGTGAGCAGTTGTAACTGATGAATTAACATAAACTGGTTCTATAAGGGGAAGAGAAAACAATACGGATTGAAGCGTAGGAATATAAAGCGGCTCCGCCGTGGGATAAAGCTCTGTTAAGAGGTGAGAGGTGACATGCGGAAAGGCATCTAGGGCAGTTCCTAGTCAAGTGGACACTGAGAGCCAGCTGAGATCCTGGGTGAAAAATAAAACGGGGGATTTCAACAGAGAAATGGAAAAGGTTGAAACACGGCCTCTGCTGTGAGCTGTGCTGAGGAGACGGTGTGCTCAGCACCTCTCCGAGAAGCGTTCTCTGACATAATCTGTTCCATGGAGGGAGCCTGTTGGTTGAGGTAAGACCTTGTGAGGAAAATTTGTGACTAGAAACAAAAGGTTTTATGAAGATGAAATTGGGGTGAGCTAGTCCCTTCTTCCTAGAAATTTAAGTTCACGAAAGTACACTAGTAATTATCTGAGTAAGGAAGAAAGTATTGTGTGAGGAATCTCGGAGGAAAGTGATCGTCATTGGACCTTAGCTTTACTCCACAGTCGCATTAAGCCTTGGAAATGTTGGGAGGAGCGGAGAATGTACCACGTTATGTGGTAGTCAAAAGAAGCTGAACAGCAGCAGTGCATGGAGCTGTGTGAGGGGTGTGCAGTGAACCTCTGTGGCGGAATCATTACTGTCTAGAGGCAGTACGTCTTTCCAGGGACACCCCAATTCCCTGCATCTGTGACAGTGGATTCTCAAGAGCCATTAATCTACTGACGGCGCGTTCAACTCTTATTCAGTGATTTCAGAGAGGGGGAACAAGTAGGGCAATAGAAGGTGGAGTAGGTAACTTGACCTTCACATTTTAGAACCCCCAGCGCACACAGCCAAGGCATTACTATCAATTGGTTCAGGGCGACAGAGAGCTCTTCCGGGTGCACTTCTACCGCCACTTCTGTCTGCTCGATGTGGACATCACATCTCCACGTGAATTCCCGGATATAGTTTAGAAAATAACATGGAGAGAGCCCTAAGGTATAATTTTCCGCCATCAGTGCCGTGTATGGAGGGAAATAAAAGGAACATGGCAGAATGGGGTGAGTGGAAAGAGTATGTTGAGATTCACATATCTGTTGTTGAGAAAGAGAATGTAGCTCTCATACCAGAGGAAAGGGCTGAAACAGCCTTTCACAGTCTAGGAACTAAAGGACGGAAGATGTACTGCGATACGAGGAAAATGCTCACGAAGGGGCCACACAGAAATGTGTATAAAGACATCTCGTGCGCACGGGATGGTTATGGAAAACAAGTCTCGTGGGTAAAGGCACAAAGGGTTGATGTGATCAAGGATAAAATGGATAGCCAAGAGGAAGTTAACACTAGGAAAATAAACCCGGAGTGTACCACCTCCCTAGGCGGAGTGAAGACAGAAATGGTCTCAGTTCCAGGAAAACAATATAAGTTGGTTAACAAGAAAGAATGGAATAGAGAATTAGCAAAAGAAAATGGGGATGAATTTAAAGAGACCAACATATTCCTAAAAACATACACTGAGAAGAACTTCAACGTAATAGGTTACACAGTAAAGGGTTTAATGCACAAGGGAAAGGATATTTGGAATACCCTATTTATAACGGAAAGAGGATCCACCATGCCAGGGTGGAAGGATCTAAAGAAATTGAAAATAAAAGGTAAGGGAAGAAGTAAAGAACATGAGACTGAATGGGCGCTGATACAAAGAGTACAGGGAACTAAAAGTGAAGCACAGAAGACTCATGCGCCGTCATCTAAGGGTTCGTGTGATATGGAAGAAACTGCTTTCAATAAAGAGTTTGGAAACGAAGTTGAGAGACATGAGAGAAATGACAAAGAAGGAATAATTGGGAAAAAAGGAAATTTGAAAAGAAAAGGAGAAAATGTTATCACCAAGGAACGGCAAAGAATAGAATGTAAGGGTAACCCATTCAAGCACAAAGGGACGTGGCTAAGAATCACATCGTCAGAGTCCAGGAACAAAATGATGGAGGAATATGAACACAAATGTGAACAAATAAGAGTTATCGACCCCCACAGACAGGGGCGAGAGAAAGCAGTTAAAGGGAGAGTGCCCGACATGGTTAAAACCAATGGTGAAACATGGATCGCTCACACGGCAGGCAATAAAGGTTGTGGAAAAGTAGTAGTAAAGGATGTACTAAAAAGAAAAATGGAGACGGACCAAAGCTGGGTGGATGAAAGAGAAATACGAAAGAAAGGCGAGAGGAAAGGCGGAGGAAGTGAATTTGCGAAAAACGGAGAATTCAAGAGAAAGGGAGAGTCCACAGAAAATAAAACCATCGATCGAGGGAAAATAGAATGTAGGAGTAACCACTTTATTTGCAGTGAGATGAGGCAAAGTTCCACATTGGATGAGTTCATTTTTGAAATGAGGGATGAAATTGCGGACTATGGTGGACTGAAAAGAGTAATGGATTTAAGTTTGCCAGAGGGAAAGGATGAGGATAAAGCTAAATATTTTCCAGGGCATCACGGCGGTGAGATGAAGAGTGAGAGTGGGAAAAGGCAGGAAATGCTAAAAGGTATCTCACTAAAAGGCATGTCAGGGAAGAAGGGTCCACTCGATGACAATCTCAGCAAGCGGGAATGCAGTGGCCCAGAAAATACAACAGAGTTCTTCCAGGGGACTCAAGGAAGTGAGCAAAATGACAGACTGAGGTCAGCTGAGGCTGATGACAACGATCTGAACGGTTTGAAACGGAGTAAGAAAAGGTCTGGACTCTGCCTTCTGCAAAGGTAAGGAGGGTAGGAGAGGGACCAGACTAGTCAACGTGGATGACATTGAGAGAGAGAGAGCCCTATCTGGTCTGATGGTTCAGGCGGGGTGTGTCGGGGCCCAGTTACTGCCAAGGACTAATACAGTGGTACTGCCTAGACAAAATTCCAAGTCGGAAATTCCGCACATTGTGTTCACACTCAGAGGAGCCTAAGGGAAACATTGAGGTTGCACTCTTTCCTGCCTCCCACCCCTGCCTCCAGACTCATCCCGCTGTCTATAGAGGCACCGAAGCGGGGTGGCAGAAGTGGACTCCAAGGGACCGGCCCCACCGGCCACACCTACCGTATTATAAGAGGTGTTCATACTAAGGGGAGGGGGGCAAGGTCAGGACCCGTTTTGGTTCCAGTGGACCTAAGGGACCATACGCTTTAGACTATTTCCTGTCAGTTCCACACTTAAGTTGTAGTGTTAGTGCCACAGTTAGTTGTCTTTTGGTTGCTGTGATTAACTCCTGCTTTCTTTGTACTCCTCCCTCATACCCGCCTCCGCCCCACTCTTCTTCCACTTCCCCCACTTCCACCACTTCACCCTGTATCCCTGCTGTCTTCCCTCCTCCCCTGCCGGGAGCCTCCTACTTCCCTCTCCTCTGTTTCCCTTAGGGGGGAAGGTGTGTTGTAACTTCTCCTCCTCTGCTCCTTATCCACCCCTCTCCTTCTCTCCCTCTTGGTACTGCCCACTCTTCTTCCTGGAGTGTGTGTTAGAATGTTGGTGAGAGTCGTTACTGCCGCCAAGCTGGGAGCACCTATTACCTATGATGAAATAAAGTCATACTTGGAAACCCCTAAATGTAGTGGTTATTTACTACACACGGCATATGGATTATCTTTTCGATTCTCCTACTTCACCTGTGTCCAGCCTGTATTTCACTGCCTGACCTGTGATTTCGATTGGGCCATTGATTTGTGTCTCTGCGGACCGGTTTCTCCTGACGTCGACTTTAATCAGCTGATGAGTCCTATCATTACTCACGAGTTGGTTTGTCCTGGCGAAAGGATTATGGCTGTGGCATTGATGCATGGACTAATTGGTCCCTGGAATTTACTGGCGGCAACACAGTCTTTCTTGGAACAGAGCTTTCTTGAAAACCCACCGAGCTGTCCTCTGATGGTGATAGAGGATCCGGTGCTGGGAGAGCACGTATGTTCTTTTCAGCTTTTAAATTGGATGGCTGAACTCTTTTCGGATGAAGACGGTGACTTCCTATTGGAGGCTGTTGCAGCTTATTTTGCATACACAGTTATGTCATAGACCTTTTTCATGTTTGATATGCTGAGTACTAGCATTTCATTGACAATTCATTGACTTATTTGTCAAGTTTTTATTATTTAGCTTGCCTATTGGCTTAAGCCTCGATAAAGTAGTTGGCTGTTTTATTTTTCTTTAGCATTAAATTTTCCTAGTTTTTAATGTTTTACCTTGCGGACCGTCCACATATAAAGTTGCCATCTGCTCTCATGAGATGGCACTTCTATTATCTTATTCAGTTCGTTTCCGGATCATGGGGAGGTGTCATCTAGATCCTGGATATCTTTACACCGTGTTAAGTTAGCATGGGCTCATTACCGGTTTAAACGCCATTTTTCCTTTTTTGCAACTTCTGCACACGACACTTAGTTGTTGCTTTAGCTTTCAACCTAGTAGTTCATCGTGGTTTACATGAGAATAATATGTTATTGCTCTACTATCTGCTTTGCTTGTTAAACTATATCTGTACAGCGAGTGCTGAAGTTTCAAGAACAACACGATACAGAATTGTTATGAGGTCTGATCTCCACGACTTCATGCTCATAACATAAGTGCAGCTTCTGCCAATTCTGGGCATGAGGCGGGTTTTATATTGCTTTGCCGAACACACATACACAACACTTGATGCGGTTCACATGAAGAGAGAGCTGGTGTATGCTGATGTGATTCCTTCAAATCTAAGACACTAAAGTATGGGCACGCCCTAAAGCAACACAAAGACACCTTCTTAGCAAATAATATAATATGTGTATTAGGGAGGGTGAGATATAAGCAGCCGCGGGCCGTGGAGGGAGTTACGGTGGGGCAGGGAGGCGGGGAGGGGGAGGGGCAGGGTGGAGCCCTCTCCACCCTGCCCCTCCCCGCCTCCCTGCCCCACCGTAACTCCCTCCACGGCCCGCGGCTGCTTATAAGTGTTGCTAACTCTTATTCATTTACAGCATGTTAACATACTGTCACCATTCGCTTTTTATGTACTAGTAACTATGCTGGTAATTTTGCTACTGATAATATGTATACTTGTATTATCTAAGATACTACGCCTGAGAAGACGGCATTAGTAAATAAACATTTCAAATACACATGTGTTCTTCTTAACTCCATGTTCTGGTTTCTAAGAAATATATAACGACCGAGTGTTCATGAGTTCCACGTATCCTGAGGTACTATAAGTTCATATTCTGGATTGTCTAAACATTGAGAGTTTGTTATATCCAATGTGACACTGTACCTAGCTTGCTAAGGGGTTTTTGATTACTAAGGTGAGTTTTGGAACACCCTAATTCGCCGAGGTTCCAATCCTCTGTGCACAGTTCTGTGTGAGAACAGAAACCCTGCGACAGGGGCACCCCTGAGCCTTGCTGGAGCTTCATCACACTTGCGATACAACTCCAGCAATGCGCCACCTTTACGGCACAGATACGTCACGCATCTGTGCTGTTTTTGCCCCATGATGCGCCGCATTGTAAATGCAGCACATCATAGGTGGCGGAACAGCGGCACAGGATGACTAACACATCCCTGGTGATGCGCCAGTCATCATAAATCTATCCCTATGCTTCTTATCTTGTTAGAGATGAACCGCCATATGTATCATCAAAGTTTTTTGCATTTCCTAAATAGCGAACTTTAAGGAATAAATAGCGATTCTTTACCATTCCTAGTTTGCGATGAGCTATTTGCTAATTACAAATTACCCATTCATTTCCATGGAGCAGGAGGCCCATACGAATGAAGGTGCAATTTGCGATTAGCAATTACCTCATCGCAAATTACGAATTTTTCCGAGGGTGCAGGGGTGTCTCAAGAACACCCTGCTGCACCCCTGAAAAAGAAATTTGGGGGCATATGGCGCACATAAATTTTGAAAACATTCCTTTACCTCAAAAACGATTTTCAACTCATAATTTGAAAACACTCCACATGGGGAAATGACTTAAAATGTCCTTAAGACACATGAAAGCGTTTTTTGATTGCCTTTGCAGCATGTTTCGGTCACCTTTAACATGCCTATGTAACGCAAACATTCAAAATCTAAATTTGCCATGCACAGGTGGGAGCATATTTAAAAGCAATTTGCTCCACAGGGAAACGTCTTACATTAAAATGGGAAAAATAACATCAGAGACACTCAATTGCCTTATAAAGAAGCATACACCATTATGTCCTTGTCATAAGTATTAAAACCATTCCTTTTCCTCAAAAACGATTTACAAATCATAATTTGAAAACACTCCACAGCTCCTATGCACATAAAAACCCTGTCAGTACTAATACTTCACATTTTCTCCAATTACAATTTCTCAAAGAAACAAAATCTATTTGTAAAACACTTGAGACAAAGCAACATTTGAAAAACACAACTTTCTTCATAATTTTCTCCTTAAAGCACACTATTTTCTATCTAAATTAAATAAATCTTTTCTCACCTTAGCAAATACTTTGAGTTTCAAAACAGTCTCAGAAACACACCAATTTGTCTTCAGCAGAGCAAAAGGTATGCACTCCAGAGTCTGCAGCTATCAAAAGCACAGAAATGCTGTAATTCTTCACACATATCTCTCATGTCACCCAATCAAAACTCTTCCCTCACTTTTTTTCAAATCAAAACCCTTCCCCCCTCTGCCCGCTCTGCTTTTTTGCATAGCAACCACCTCTTGCAAGACCTCTAGTGTTTGCAAGTTCACACAACAATGTTGCAATTGAACTCTGAACTCTCAGTGCACCTGCATATCCAGTGCATTCTTCCATTTAATGATTTTTTCTTCGCCACTCAAAATACATCTTTCAACGAACTCATCCATGCACCCTAACTTTCTGTTTTCAGCAATCAAAATCCACCAATCACTGTTACTGCTTCATTAACACAGAAACTCCACAGTTTTTTTCACTTTAAACTCTTATTTTTTCAACTGCCATTTCATTGCCACACTTCATCTGACTGCAGCAGAACCTTCTCTCGCCATGTTTTCTGTCTGGATTGTTGGACATAGTTACATCTATTGGGCTCAGAGGTACGCTGAAAACAGGAATTTACCTAACCTCAATTTACAAGATGTGGAAATTAAGTGGTTTGGCCACAGACGATTAAAATGTCACCAATTGATACCATTGGTGAAAACCTTTATGCATTTGCCAAAACCTGACCTGTTAATTGTGCACTGTGGAGGTAATGACTTGGGCACTTTGACTGGGGTAGGTCTGGAAATGCTTTTAAAGGACACCTTTGAGCAATTGATGGCACTTTTTCCTCAGACTGCCTTGGTATATTCAAATATATGCCAAAGACAGAAATGGAGGTGGTCGAACCAATTTTGTCCACAAATTGAGAAGTCGAGGAAGCATGTAAACAAATCTGTTTCAGCTTACATGAGAGACCATGGAATGGGCTCCCTGTACAACAATAACTTGCGTTACTACATGCAAGATATCTACAGAGGAGATGGAGTTCACTTCTCAGATGAGGGCAACGGAATTTTCATTCTGAATTTAAGACTGTGCATTGGTACCTACTAAAAAAACGGAATGGAAAGTTTTAAAATGATGAACATTGGTTTACATGTTGCACACGCAGCAGCAATTGTGCGATGGTTTGGGGGCGCTACACAGTGTCCCAATGTTGCTAGTACTTGTTCCACGTGCCACAGGGGCTGGGCACGTAACCAGACAGCACGCTTTGCAAAATTTAAGGACAAACATGATAATATGAAATACTTGGAGGAGTGCATCCCACCTATGAATGATGTACCTACTTATAAGTACCTAAATGTACCATAAACCCAAAAGCTCTTCTCAGAGCTACCCTACATCTGATCACTCACAATTATTATTTTACTCTAACTTTTTTCACTAATTTTCAAGAAAGTACGCTCCCCAGAACGCTTCCCGGTTCGCGAACCGGGCGCTCCCCACGCAAAAGAACTAAAAAAACAATATTTTTTTTTTTTGCCCTGCGAGGCCCTTTTAAAGCCTCCACATCAAACCGAGGGGGTCAGGGAGGATCTACTATGCCCCCTTATGGTCATTTGCCCCTTCGCTTTGGCCTCCTCTGGTCTCTCGATCCTACCGAGAGACAAGATGGCGGCCGCTATGGACTGTTTGGAATGTTTACAGACGCCAGAGAACCAATCAGCTTCGCTTCACAAAGCTCCGTAACGCGAAAAGTCCGCGAACCGGAGCGCTGTTACAGATATATATCTTTTTTTGAACGTTAATTTCTCAAAATCCACTGGAGCACATATATTGAGACCTAGCAAAGGCACATCGGGCTACCAGTACCTACAATTTCCCCAAGTTTCGTGCAAATCCATTCAGCCGTTCGATTATTATTATTTTTATTTTTTTTTGCCCCGCGGGGCCCTTTTAAAACCTCCACATCAAACCTAGGGGGTCAGGGAGGATCTACTATGCCCCCTTATGGTCATTTGCCCCTTCGCTTTGGCCTCCTCTTGTCTCTCGATCCTACCGAGAGACAAGATGGCGGCCGCTACGGACTGTTTGGAATGTTTACAGACGCCGGAGAACCAATCAGCTTCGCTTCACAAAGCTCCGTAACGCGAAAAGTCCGCGAACCGGAGCGCTGCCCGGTCCGCTGTTACAGATATATATCTTTTTTTTAACGTTAATTTCTCAAAATCCACTGGAGCACATATATTGAGACCTACAAAAGGCACATCGGGCTACCAGTCCCTACAATTTTGCCAAGTTTCGTGCAAATCCATTCAGCCGTTCGGGCTAAAAGTGAGGCCAACCGCCCTATGGAAAACTCAATGTTAAAAACACGTTTTGGGACCCCCCTTTTTTCTCGGCCCCCCCTTGACGAACCCCCCCAAATTTTTAAGGGCTGCTCAGAAACGAAATGTGCCATTTTCCTGAAAATTTCGTCCACAAACGCCAAAGTTATTAGACATAGAATTTTCAAAAATCCCATAGAGAAAAAATCCTAACTATATATACCTACTGGCGACCGCCAGTAGGTAATATATATATACATATATATATATATGTTTATGCAAAGCTCTGGAGCTCGGGCGAGCACACAACCAATTCCCGCCATCCAGCTCTGTTAGTGCAGCCTTCCGATTGCCATCAGTTTTCGGTTAAGATTGCCAACGCGTTTCTGGGCTCGCTGGCCCCTTCTTCCTGGGCAGGGAAAACACAAGAATGAAACCTTCAGGGTTCGTTCACTAGCTTTTTATTTCCGGCATTTTCCCTCCCATGGGCGTGTCCTTACATCATATATATATATATATTACCTACTGGCGGTCGCCAGTAGGTATATATAGTTAGGATTTTTTCTCTATGGGTTTTTTGAAAATTCTATGTCTAATACCTTTGGCGTTTGTGGACGGAATTGGCTGAAATTTTCAGGAAAATGGCACATTTTGTTTCTGAGCAGCCCCTGAAAATTGGGGGGGGGTTCGTCCAGGGGGGGTCGAGAAAAAAGGGGGGTCTCAAAACGTGTTTTTAACATTGAGTTTTCCGTAGGGCGGTTGGCCTCACTTTTAGCCCGAACGGCTGAATGGATTTGCACAAAACTTGGCAAAATTGTAGGGACTGGTAGCCCGATGTGCCTTTTGTAGGTCTCAATATATGTGCTACAATGGATTTTGAGAAATTAACGTTTAAAAAAAGATATATATCTGTAACAGCGGACCGGGCAGCGCTCCAGGACGCGTACTTTTCGTGCAACGGAGCTTTGTGAAGCGAAGCTGATTGGTTCTCCGGCGTCTGTCAACATTCCAAACAGTCCGTAGCGGCCGCCATCTTGTCTCTCGGTAGGATCGAGAGACAAGAGGAGGCCAAAGCGAAGGGGCAAATGACCATAAGGGGGAATAGTAGATCCTCGCTGACCCCCTAGGTTTGATGTGGAGGTTTTAAAAGGGCCCCGCGGGGCAAAAAAAAATAATAATAATAATAATCGAACGGCTGAATGGATTTGCACGAAACTTGGCAAAATTGTAGGGACTGATAGCCCGATGTGCCTTTGCTAGGTCTCAATATATGTGCTTCAGTGGATTTTGAGAAATTAACGTTCAAAAAAAGATATATATCTGTAACAGCGCACCGCTTCGCGTACTTTTCGCGTTACGGAGCTTTGCGAAGCGAAGCTGATTGGCTCTCCGGTGTCTGTAAACATTCCAAACAGTACGTAGCGGCCGCCATCTTGTCTCTCGGTAGGATCGAGAGACAAGAGGAGGCCAAAGCGAAGGGGCAAATGACCATAAGGGGGCATAGTAGATCCTCGCTGACCCCCTAGGTTTGATGTGGAGGTTTAAAAAGGGCCCCGCGGGGCAAAAAAAATAAATAATAATAATAATCGAACGGCTGAATGGATTTGCACGAAACTTGGTAAAATATTAGGGACTGGTAGCCCGATGTGCCTTTGCTAGGTCTCAATATATGTGCTTCAGTGCATTTTGAGAAATTAACGTTAAAAAACAAGATATATATCTGTAACAGCGCTCCGCTTCGCGGAGATAAAATTATATCTGTATTACCTAGCTGTTGCTAACACCAGTTAGCGACGGCTAGTGGGAGATAGCGACCATCTTGGGCCCCACTTTGCATGTGAGTGATATTTATCACTAATGACATGCAAAGTGGACATGCCAAGATGTTAGCGACTGGAAACAGTCGCTAACATCGCTATCTCTTATTATCAACTTTTGGAAATATTCGAGATAAGCGCGAATATCTCCAAAATGTAACAGCTGCCCTGAGCAGTTCTTAGCCATGTTATGCAATGGGAGGTGGATAACATGGCTAAGAGCATTAGCTCGGTAATGCATGAATATCGCTGAGTTTTCAGCGATATTAATGCATTGCGGTCGTTTTTTATCGTATTTGCGATAAACCTTGATAATAGCAAGGTTTATCTGCGATAATTTCTGACGGTAAAAAAATCTTTGCAATGCATCGTTAGGGATAAATATCGCTTAACTTTGGTAATATGCCCCAACGTCTGTTAACGTTCGATTCGAAGGAAATCAGGAAGTGTTGAAAAACATTGTCTGCGCCATCTTGTCTTTTTTCAAATGCCACACTTTTGTCGTGCACGGCAGCCATTTTAGATGCCTTGACCAGACCCACTCTGTGCACGCTGTCGATCCTTAGCATGGCTCCCCACCCTCGCAAGCATCTCACCCAGGCAGTGGTCACCCCCGCTCTCTGTCTTATGCATGGGTAATAAACCTCCCCCCATCTGCGCTGCTCTTCCCTGAGAATCACACCCTGTGCCCGCCCGACACCTCCCTTTCGCCCTATTCACTACCGCACCCTCTGACACTCCTTTTCCTCTGTGTCCGATTGTCCAGGCCGGTCCTAGGCTATCAGCTAGCCCTGCAGATGTAGTTTATGGCCACAGCTGTAAAGAATCACCCCTCTTCAAAGGAGTTATAGTAGATCAAGGCCCACACTCGATGAGATCCGTCACAGCAGAAGCGTTGCTATTATCTGAAAACCATCCTGTATTGTGATTGGGGAGGGGACCGAGCGTGAAGCGGAAGATTCCAGGGATGACTCTTTGTACATCAAAGTTTTTACAATTATGTGTCACATTAAAAATATATAGCACTCCGACAAAGTAGTAAGATTATAAAACTTTAATAATTTATAAATATATACAAGAAAACAAAAATAGTAATAACATATAAACATTTTTAGGGAAAAACAACGAAGTAGCGGTCGGCTGTGCGAATAGTCCCAATGCAGCACAACGTCCAGATTTCCGGCGTGGGGCGTCGCGGGGGGTGGGTCATCAGTAGCAAACTGTTGTGCGAATAGTTCCAAGGCAGCAGAACGCGCCGAAATCTAGATGACACGAAAGTGATGTCTAGTAAGTTGCCACCCAGCAAATAACGGCGTGGGGCGTCGCGGGGGGTGGGTCATCAGTAGCAAACTGTTGTGCGAATAGTTCCAAGGCAGCAGAACGATGGCACCAAGGTGATGTCCAGTAAGTTGCCGCACTGGTTTTGGTATCCTACAATGCTGCTCCGAATAACGGCGTGGGGCGCCCCGGGGGAGGCGGCGTGAACGGGCCTCTCCAGGTGGAGTGTCATCTGTTGTAGTGGGGCGCCCCTTTACCGTTTCAGTTGCCATTCCGTCCGTTTTTGGTCCACTGTGTCAAAAGCCGCAATTCAGCTGAGTTGCGCCCACTCTTGCGGTGCAGCGATAGGCGGCTGCCACAGGACTCTCAAAATGGCGGCAGGCTCTTTCCTTTTTGGGCCTGGTCCACTGAAATGGCCCTGGGACACCTTGGAAATCGGACGCTTGTCTGCTAGGTCTTGGACCCCATTCTCGAAAGCGTCCCCTCCGCCTTGAGAATTCATCAAAAGTTTTGGGGGCCCCGACTCCTGCAGGCTTCTGGTGGGGAGCGGCTGCCATGATTGCTCGCGGAATGACCACGACGGAGCTACGAGATGGTGGTGCTCTCATGCTGACGCCAGTTTAGTCTGAAACATCCAGAAACAAGGTGGGGCTTTCATCGTTTGGGAAAAAAAAAAAGTTTTCATCCAATGAAAAGTGTTGTTTTTAGGTCATATGATCAAGCCTTCCATCATTAGGAAACCAAAAGTAAAATGAACCAATGAAAAGTTTTATAAACAAGTCACATGACCTGTTATGCGGCATAGGGTATAAAATGCGGAGAAAATACGTTGGCACGTGAGGCGGCGTCAGTAGCGGACCGATGTGCGAATAGGCCGAAGGCAATACAACGCGCCAAGATCCGGATGGCACCGAGGTGGTGTCCAGCAAGTTGCAGCACTGGTGTGGCCATCCTACAATGCTGAAAGTCGGCGTGGGGCGCCCCGTTGGCCTGTGAGTTTGCGTCAGTAGCGGACCGATGTGCGAATAGGCCGAAGGCAGCACAACGCGCCAAGATCCGGATGGCACCGAGGTGGTGTCTAGTAAGTTGCCGCACTGGTGTGGCCATCCAACAATGCTGAAAGTCGGCGTGGGGCGCCCCGTTGGCCTGTGAGATGGCGTCAGTAGCGGACCGATGTGCGAATAGGCCGAAGGCAGCACAACGCGCCAAGATCCGGATGGCACCGAGGTGGTGTCTAGTAAGTTGTCGCACTTCTGTGGCCATCCTACAATGTTGAAAGTCGGCGTGGGGCGCCCCGTTGGCCTGTGAGATGGCGTCAGTAGCGGACCGATGTGCGAATGGGGCCAAAGGCAGCGCAACAATATTTTCTGACTGACACCACAAGGCGCTGAGATGCCAAGATCCGGATGGCACCGAGGTGATGTCTAAGTTGCGGACTGATGTGCGAATGGGGCCAAAGGCAGCGTAACAATATTTTTTGTATGGAAGATACCACTAGGCGTTGAGATGCCAAGATTCGGATGGCACCGAGGTGATGTCTAGCAAGTTGCTGTACTGGTGTGGTCATCCTACAATGCTGAAACTGGGCGTGGGTCGCCCCATTAGCCTGTGAGATGGCGTCAGTAGCGGACCGATGTGCGAATAGGCCGAAGGCAGCACAACGCGCCAAGATCCGGATGTCACCGTGGTGGTTTCATAGTTGAGAGGCACTTCATCTGCAGTGGGGCGCCGAGATCCGGATGGCACCGAGGTGATGTCTAGCAAGTTGCTGTACTGGTGTGGTCATTCTACAATGCTGAAAGTCGGCGTGGGGCGCCCCATTAGCCTGTGAGATGGCGTCAGTAGCGGACTGATGTGCGAATGGGGCCAAAGGCAGCGCAACAATATTTTCTGAAGAGAAGACACCAAAAGGTGCTGAGATTCCAAGATCCGGATGGCACCGAGGTGGTGTCTAGCAAGCTATGCAGTTGAGTTGTGTGCGCACTTGCGGCGAATAGGTCGAAGGCAGCATAACAATGTTTTTTGAATAGAAGACACCACAAGGCGTTGAGATTCGGTTACCACAGAGGTGATGTCTAGCAAGTAGCCGCACTGGTGTGGCCATCCTACAATACTGCTCCGAATAACGGTGTGGGGTGCCCGAAGGGGGGGGGAGCCGGCGTGAATGGGCCTTCCTAGGTGGAGGCTCGTCTGCTGTAGTAGGGGGCCCCTTTACCGTTTCAGTTGCCATTCAGCTGAGTTTCGGCTGCTCTTGATGCTACAGCGACAGGCGGCTGCAAGAGGACTCTCAAAATGGCGGCCTGTTCTTTGGATTTGGGCCTGGTCCACTAAAATGGCCCTGGGACACCTTAGAACTCGGACGCTCGATTTTTTTTTCCTTTCCTGTACATGCAAAAAAAGGTAAATGCCCGGTACGTTACACGCTTCATCTGCCACGATGAACTCTCCAGAGGAACCGAAAAAAAATATAGTTGTGGTAACTATACCATGCATCGTCATATGGAGAGGTGGCACCAATTAATTATAGTGCTGCATAAAAGAGAGATTTGGAGGAGAACCCCTGACCTGCTAGTACATTCATCAAAGAAGTGGCACTGAGAGCTTCAGAGGCAAGGGAAACGGTCCCAAATATTTAGAAGAACTTTGGAAAGATTAAAATGACATGTTTAGATTGTGGCAAATTAATTTCATGTGGACAGATGAGTGTTACTCTAATAAATACAGCATATAAACATCATCATAGTCGATGGTTGGTAGAGACATTTTGACTATATCCTGGACCTGCCCGTCCTCGCCCAAAATGGCGCCGGAATAAATGGGACTCGTAACTCCTTGTTGTGTACTGGTTGCAGAACCTTGAAATCACGAGATACGTATGCAGTTTTGAAGCACATGGCGGGCGGGGACGAGAATTGATTGACTATTTCGACATCCCTATTGATATTAAGTTCTGATGTGTTATTGATTACTATACTGTTGAAAGTTCGAATTAACGTCACCCATGGTACTTGCCCGCAAATGTATATCTAGATAATTTTATTGTAACTGGCCCTGTCGTATTTTAATTATAAAATGTACGTCCACCGATTCCGTAACTGTTAGACACCTTAGTTCTTGCAACCTAATGGCCCGCCCGTTACGTTCCTCTACAGTGTAAATGTCTATTCATCATATACGATTACAGTTTGCTCTGTGGCAGGCCCACGTGGTTATAGGCTCGTATTTGTATAATGAAATTTTCACAATAAAGGTTTTTAAAAGAAAACATGGTAGTAGTATATACATTGGTAAAGTTTTTAATAATAGTGACTGTTTTAGAATCATTAAAAGGCAAGTGAAATAAAGCAGACCAATTACATGAAGGGTAAAAGGTATAATACGAAGGAACGCAGTAAAGATAAATGGTCAAGGGCTGTTGTGTTTTCTATTCCTGCAACATAAAGTGATCGATAAGAATCTCATATTCAGGCGTATCGGCGACTAAGACAGCAGATCGACCCTCTTTTGCTCAACGGCTCCGTCATGGGACGAAGAAACGCTCTTTTTCTCGAAAAAAGAATATATTTTACTTGCAGGACAGTTGTAAAATTTCCGGGAAAGTACATTAGCCTGGAACATTATAACATATATTTAAGAAAAAATAATGTTCGGAAGTAATGAAAAGCGTAATTTTTAGGTCATATGACCAAGCCTTTCATCATTACAATAAGAAAAGTAAAATGAACCAATGAAAAGTTTTATTAACAAGTCACATGACTTGTTATGCTTACGTTACGCGCTGCGCGCCCCGGATGACTTCCGGATGCGCTAACGCGGCGCGTCATATAACGCATTACGCGACAACGCAGGTCCAGAATATAGTCAAAATGTCTCCACCAACCAGCGGTCGGAACACAACCCCTTTCAGCAGGCTAAATAGTTCTGTTAAATGACAACAGAAGGGACAGGCAACAAGAACCATCAGTCAAAGAGGGGAGGGCTAGTTCTTCTCTACCGGGTTACATTGGGGCGCTACCGGAACTGATCGAATTGGTAGTCTACAGTGTTTCTGGATGTTTCAGACTGAAGCTGGGGTTAGCATGAGAGCAGCACCATTTCGTAGCTCCGTCGTGGTCATTCCGCAACCAATCATGGCAGCCGTTCTTTATCGTTATTTTGGGCGGGGTGGGTGGCGGAGCCAAGCTGTTTTGCAGCCATCATTGTGTGGAGTTCAGTTCATCTCACTAGTTTTGTATTTGTCATGAGGGGTTGTTCCTAATGTTTCTATTTTAGCGAGGTCAAAAAGAGATCCCATTAGTGGCCTACTGATTTTGCTCGATTCCTTTTCTTTTTTTTTACACGATTTTTCGTTATCTGCAAAGACTAAACAGAGTATTGCGACTCTGTGTTTGTTTGTAAATAGAGAATGAACCAAAGAGAACTAATTCTAAAACAGTAAATACTTGGATAACAATCAATCAAATGGAGAGAGAAGCAGGCACGACGGATTACAACGGGGGCAAAGGCCTGCGTTAACTACCTTTCACTATCTGCAAAGAGAGAGTACTCCTAATAGAAATGAGGGGGGGGGCACCATTCAAAGCAGATCAGTGTGCATAAACACGAAAATGTTTTCACTTACCACGTACTTGACATTCGACAGCTTATGATATTTGCTATTAAAAAACCATTGAAATTCACTGAAAAAAACCATAGGTTGTAGACCATATATAGTTAGGAATTAGCATTTACAAAACCTTGAAAATTCACTGAAAAAACCATAGGTTATAGACCATATATAGTTAGGAATTAGCATTTAAAAAACCTTATTTTACTCACACAAAACCATTGAAATTCCATATATAGTTAGTTGCACTAACTATATATTGCGCACCCGCAATCCACTGCTGATCATGTCACATATTACATCATTCATGACATGGTCAGTGACATCACTGATGACATCACTGATGACATCTCAAATGACATCACTGATGACATCACTGATGACATCTCATTTGACATCATTCTTGTGCTAATACGATAAACCTCTTCAGACTCTAATATAACCTTAGATACACTCAGTGTATACAGACACTCACACACTGCCACTCATCCATGGAGTTACTCACACACCCAGTCAGTCATGCAAAGAAACAATCTCACCTCCATTTCTTCAACTATACAGTTAAACACACCTTACTTATTGAAACATATACTAACACATATTTACTCTCTTATACAATCCCTGATACAAGTTCACAATGATCGATACAACCACTCACTCATTCAGTGGCTCTCATGCACAGTTATTTATATATGCCAACTCTCACATGTACTGTGTTTTACATATGTACTTACTATGACATGTAGCATTGAGATATCCATTCACTCATCAATACACTCATGCACACAGTCAACTGCCCATGTAGCTGTTTCCACATGCACTCTTGAATTCATACACCTAGTGAATAAACTGCTCACACATCTATGCATAGAGTCACACACCTTCCAGCCACCCCCACACAAACTCAATCTCCCATAGAAATACTTGGGCAACCAATTAATAACACATATAGCCTCTCGTATAGCTAATGATCAACACATGCAGCAGTTTACAGAACAACAGACATAATGATGCACAAATTAAGACAGTTTAGTCACTAACCCATGCATTCAGTGAGACACATTTAATCACTCACTCATACAGTCAGTCACGCACCTACTAAATCCTTCATCCAGACACTTATACATCCACTCATTCTCCAATATGTAAGACATATTTTAACTTTACAGAAACATACAGTCACTGGATGTTGTCATCAGTGATGTCATCAGTGATGTCATTTGAGATGTCATCAGTGATGTCATCAGTGATGTCACTGACCATGTCATGAATGATGTAATATGTGACATGATCAGCAGTGGATTGCGGGTGCGCAATATATAGTTAGTGCAACTAACTATATATGGAATTTCAATGGTTTTGTGTGAGTAAAATAAGGTTTTTTAAATGCTAATTCCTAACTATATATGGTCTATAACCTATGGTTTTTTCAGTGAATATATATATATATATATATATATATATATATATATATTCACAGAAAAAAACAAAGGTTTCAGGGGTGTTATAGTTAGCTGGACATTTCACTCATACAAAACCATAGAAATTCATCCGTTATAGTTAGTTCTGCTAACTATAACTCGCGCACCCGCAATACATTGCTGATGATGTCACATACTACATTATTCATGACATGGTCAGTGACATCACTGATGACATTACTGAAAACATCTCAAATGACATCACTGATGACATCATCCAGTGAATGTTGTTTCGTTTGAAATCTAAATATGTATTATATGTATACCAATCTGTATTGAAGATTGAGTGAATATATAACTGTCTGGATGGAGGATTTAGAAGCTGTCTGACTGTCTGTTTAAGTGAGTATTTAACCCCTTTGCTGTGCCAGCTATTCCGCCGCAGCGCTAAGGGGGAGGCGGGGCCACGCGGCGGTCCCGTGCTCTCGACGGAACCGCTCCGTCACGGTCCTAAGGTGAGCTGTGCTTGTGACGGAACGGTTCCGTCACGCACCTGCCCGCCCATTAGAACGTCAGCGCAGGCAAGGAATTCGCGCCGCACAGGCGCGGCGAGCGGGCCGTGACGGAACCGTTCCATCACCAGCACAGCCCACCCGCGGCTCGTGACGGAACAGTTCCGTCACGAGCATGGGAGGGGTTAAAAGTGTCTCACTCAATACATGGATTAGTAACTAAACTATGTGAATGTGTGCATCACTGTCTCTGTTGTTGTATAACATGCTGCATCAGTTGGTCACTGACTACATGAGTGTGTATATTAGTTATTGATTAATTGGGTGAGTATTTGTATGGGACACTGAGTTTGTGTGTGGTTGGATGGGGTGTATGTAACTCTATGCATAGATGTGTGAATGATTGATTGACTAGGTGTATAGGTTTAAGAGTGCATGTGGAAACAGTTGTTTGGGTGACTGAGTGTATTTATTTGTGTGTTGGTGAGCGAATATATGTTTTAGTTGTACATCTTTAACAAAGTAAAAAAATAAAAAGCATTGTATGTGAGAGTTGGTGTATATAAATAAGCATATGTAAGAATCAGTGATTTTGAGAGTAACTATATGAATGAGTGTATAATTGTAATGGTGATTTACTATGTTTTTGAATAAATGAGGTGTTGTGTGTATAATTGTGTAAGTGTGTAAATGTAAGTGTGCTTAAATTTTTTCATGAGTGAGTAGGATGACTGCATAACTGGCTAAGATGACTGCTGATAGGTCAAAGTCTATATATGTGTATAAGTGCATTTGATAGTGTCTATTAATTAGTGACTGCATGTATAAGTGATTCTGTTGTTGAATGGGTAGTTGTATGTGTAGACTTAGAAATCATTGAGTGGGTATGTAGTAACTGGTATTAGTGTCAATGGTTTCAAATATGGTACTCTGTATTTAACAGTGAGTGATGAAAGGTTATACTAGTGTATGATGAGGTGTATCAGATTGTCACGTGGATGATTTCATCAGGGATGTCATCAGTGATGTCATCATTGATGACACTAACCATGTCATGAATGATGTAATATGTGACATCATCAGCAGTGCATTGCGGGTGCGCGAGTCATAGTTAGCAGAACTAACTATAATAGAGGAATTTCTATGGTTTTGAACGAGCGAAATGTCCAGCTAACTATAACACTCCTGAAACCTATGTATTTTTCGGTGAATTTCTAGGGTTTTTTAAATGCTAATTTCTAACTATAACGTCTCTGAAACCTATGGTTTTTTCAGTGAATTTTTAAGGTGTTATAAATGCAAATTTCTAAGTGTAATAGTAGTTAAACCTATTTTTTGTACTGATTTTCTACAGCTTTTTAACGGTTTATTTATAAATATTTTATTCATTAAATAACATTATATATTTTTCTGAAAATTGCAAAAAATAAAAAAAATCTAACTGAAATTTTGTTTAATTTTTAATGTTTTTATTTTAATATATTTATATTTTCTTTTTTTCCACCAAAATTTCTGAGTGCGCACCCAAAGTGTACACATCGCGGTGGGTGTGCAGATTCTAGCCGCCATTTTAGAAAAGTCGTGAAGGATCCGCGTACGGTGTGCGACGGCTGCGTGTTTTTCAGTTATTTCATATACATTTAATGTTACGTGATGTGCACGATTGGTATGTGACCAGTCCGTGACTCCTGCGCATTTGTGACACATGTGCATTATGGTACGTGACACTTGCGCGGTGGTGAGTACCCCATGACGTCATATACGTGCTGGGGCGCGCTGGGTATGCAACTCCCGCAACCTTTTTCTATGTTCTAAAATGATATGTATGTGTCTTTCATATACATATTAGGGCGAGAGATTATCTAAGATATTCATAAAAATAATATATTTGTACTGATAATAAACGTATATTATTTTTAAATATATTTTAGAAAGTCGCGTCTGGTGCGTGCTTCGTGAGCGCAAAGTGCGTGGATCCCATGTGATCTAAAAAAAAAAAAGATTTCACTGGTTCATAACATTTCCCACTGTAACTATTGAAGGTTCCCACCCATTTTAATCATTCTTGATGGAGCATCTTCAGAGAGACATCTCTTTTCCTACAAGAACCCTTTTTGCTTGCTTTTTTGGCGTTTTTCAAAATATCAAACAAAATGGCATCTGGACAGCAGCAGGAGGCGGTATCTTCTGAAGAAGAATTCTTGCAGGAGGCACCATGTCCAGAGAGGCCGGAATCTGTTGTGTGGAAATTCTTCACTTTTCCACCTGGAGAGAAGAAAGTACATGCGAAAAAGGTGACGTGCAAAATTTGTGACCGAGTCCTGTCAAGAGGCAGTGAAAAAAAATACTCTTGTGACACTGCTTCTATGTACAAGCATCTCCGGACCACACATCCTCTCAATCTTGCTCGGGAGGAAATGAGGCGAGCTGCTTTGAACCCCTCACCTGCTGAGGCAAGTACGACTGGAGCGTCCTCAGGAACACCTGCAATGGACATTAGGACAGAATTCGCCTTTCTCGAGCAACACTATGTGAAGTGTAAGAAACTTATATGCTTCCGTGAGCAAATCGGTGGATGCAGTTTGTGCTGCGCACCGCAACCATCGTTTTTATTTTTTTTATTTTTTTGGAATGATAAGTAATTCCAAAAGTTTCTTGTTTTATTCGCTCTTTTTTTTGTTCATTTTTTGAAAAAACACCAATACAATATAATACAAAATTGTTCAAACAAATTAATAAAATACAAAAGAAAAAAGAAGAAAAAAACTTTCTTATCAGAAGTACCTTACCTGGTTAAAGAAAGAACTATAATTGCAAGGTAATGTGTGAAGGTTTGGTTGAATAAATGTATACAGCATGATTGACTGAAAGAATGCATTAGTAGTGTATGGTGAATGTATAGGTGAAGATTTATGAGGAAGTACTGCAGAGTGACACTGCAAGCTCTTTAGCTGCACTGCACTGTGGCACTTCCGAAGCACAGGGATGTACCATATGTACATGAAAATGTTGCAAATATGTGCTTCCCTCTGCACTGCTGCACAAACTGTAGCAATGCGCTGACACAGGCACCCTTGCACCATGGTGCAAGGATGTCTGTGTCGTGCGGAGATTGTTTTTGAGCAGGAAGGGACACATTCAGTAAAGGCATTTTCCTCTTTCAATGTATGCTGTGGAATGCAGCATGCATTGAAAGAGGAAAAAATGAGAAATTAAAGCCATTCTCCTTGTTGCGCCTTGCTACACCAACTCTAGGATGGTGCAGCATTCACACACATCTCCAAATTTACGATTTCTCATAAATCTGAAAATGTGTCTTGCAGCAACACCTATGGAACGCCCCTTCAACGCAAAGTTCTGTGCATGAAGGGGTCGTATTTACAAGGAGAGGAAAAACCATGCAGGGTGGCTTTTCCTCTCCTCGTAAATATGAAGTAGTGTCCAGCGCCATCACTCCGTTACAAAAAGTGACGTGCTGGTGGCGTAGGCTGCTTGTAAATCTGCCCCTTAAGTGCTTAGGTATTGGCAGACTGATACAATAAGAACATAGTGCTGGATGGGTGATTGAAGAATTGCATGAGATTGACAGGAGGTATCCTACGCTGCATGGGTACTACTTCAGTATTTAATGGAGTGGACCAATAGTATGTATCTGCTTAGAGATTTGTAGGGATTATGCACAGAATATATTATATGTACTTGTGTTGGTGCCTAGGTCATTTTATAAGAATACCACTAGTAATTGGATTGATGACAGTGCTGCAAACAGAGTGAACACTTAATTTATAAGTGCTTACGTATTGGTGGAGTGATTAGATAAGTAGATTGTGGTAGATTAGTGATTAAAGAAGTGCATGGGACAGAGTGGACAATTCCTACACTGCATGAGTACTAAATGGGTATTTAGGAGAGTGTATCAATAGTATGTAGCTAGTTAGAGGTCTGCTTGAATAGTGCACAAAATATTATAGCTGTACCTGTGTTAGTAGCTAGGCTATTCCATAGGTTCATGACTAGTAAGTAAAGTAGAACATTTACAGTATTACAAACAGAGTGTATAGTGAATTTATAAGTGCTTAGGTATTGCTGGAGTAATAGGATGAGTAGATCGTGCTGGATGGGTGATTGGAGAAATGCATGGGACAGACAGGAGGATTCCTACACTGCATAGGTACTAACTGGGCATTTAGAAGAGCGTATCAATAGTTTGTAGCAGGTTAGAGGTGTGCATGCATAGTGTACGACATGTTGTACCTGCACTTGTGTTAGTGACTATACCATTCCTTAAGTATACAAGTAATAACTGGAGTAATTTCAGTGATGCAAAGAAAGTGCGTGCTGAATTTGTAAGTGATTAGGTATTGGTGGAATGATAGGATACATAAATAGGTGCTTAATGGGTGAATGGAGAAGTGCATGGGCCAGACAGAAGGATTCATAGACTGCATAGGTACTAACTGGGTATTTAGAAGAGCGTATCAATAGTATGTAGCTGGTTAGAGGTCTGCATGCATAGTGCACAGAATATTGTAGCTGTACGAGTATTGGTGTGTCTATGGTTTTGAGAATGGTAGTCTGTATTTTAGGGTGTGAGGAGGTGCATCAGATGATCACACGGATGATGTCATCTGTGATGTCCTTTGAGATGTCATCAGTGATGTCACTAACCATGTCACAAGTGATATAATCTGTGACATCATCAGCAGTGCATTGAGGGGGCGCAAGTTATAGTTAGCACAACTAAAAATAACGGCCACATTTCTCTTGTTTTGTACGAATGAAAAGTTCAACTATGACGTCCATGAAACCTGTGTTTTTTTCTGTGAATTTCTGAGGTTTTTAAATGCTAATTTCTAACTATAATGTCCCTGAAACTTGTGGTTTTTTCAGTGGATTTTATATATATATATGTATTTAATCTCCTCTCACTCTTATAAGGAAGGAATCAGCACTCAGGTTGTAGTTTGGAAGTATTTAATCTGCAAAGGACGTAATTCACACATTTTGGCTCGTCCGAACCTTGATAACGATACAAGATGTCATTGTAGCATCCTTATTTAAATGTACAAATGCATAAAGTTGCCAACATTAACAAAGGACTACATATTACTTTAATCCAAAAAGCTGGCGGCCATATTGGCCTGGTCACAATGTGAAAATTCAGGAATTAATACGATAATGAAAAGAAAACAAGTGTTAATATGCACACAATGTCATTTCAGCATATCTTGCCCCGTGACCGCCATGCCTGTATGTTCGTCAACATTACTTATTCATAATAAACATTTTTAGGATTGTAAACATCAGCATAAACAATGACCTACATATTACTTTAAAGTGAAAGGCTATCGGCCACATTAATCTGGGCACGTTGCGTATTATAATGGTTCTTACATGTAAGAAAAAAAAAGGGGTGTTAACATACACACACTAGCCCTAAATAAAGTTCTAGCGATTATAGTTCCATTCCATTCACAGCTCATTTGAGATATCATGAGTGATGTCATGAGTGATGTAACTGACCATGGCATGAATGATGTAATGTCTGAGGTCATTAGCAGTCATTGAGGGGGCGTAAGTTATAGTTAGCTCAGGTAACTATAACTGCTTAATTTCACTGGTTGTGTATGAATGAAATCTGAGTCTAACTATACCGTCCCTGTAATCTTAGTTTTTTTCAGCAAATTTCAATTTTTTTATTAACGTTAAATAAGATGCATATCACAATGGATGGTGGGGGGTTAGAAGCAGGGCCTGGGATTGTGCTGCCCCCACCCTGCTCCGGCAATGAAGGAGATCTTCGGGGCAGGCCTAAGACCAGACGAGCAGCCGTATTCTGTAAAACCTGCAGTTTCCTGATATGGCACTCATTTATGGCGAGGAGTAGTGAATTGCCATCATCTAGTCTATTTACAATCAGGCCCTGAACCAGAATTTTACGTGCTTCTGCTGGTATCCATTTAAAGACCCTGCGTAGACTCCGCATAATTCCGAAACAGGTGCCCACAGTATGGTTAACTTGGTCCTTCATGGATAACTTGTTATCCATGCGGAAACCTAAATTGCGGACTGATTCCTTTGGGACAGGGCATTTCCCCAGTTCAGAAGGCCACCAGTCCTGGGTCCAGTACTCACTCGCTCTCCCAAATAACATGACCTCAGACTTACTGCCATTAAGCTGAAGGTGGTTTTGGCCCATTCAGTTTTTTACCTCTACCATACAGTTTCTAAAACGCCTTTTTGTCTCATTTGCGTCAGGGCCAAGTGTGACCAGTATCTGCGTGTCATCGGCGTACAACAGCACATCAAAACCCCAAGCCCTGATCACTTTGGCCAGGGGGGCCATATAAACATTAAAAAGCGAGGGGCTCAAAATAGAGCCCTGAGGCACACCTCTTATGACGGGCCGAGTACTGGCCAAGGTTTTATCTACTTGTACTGTAGTCGTCCGGTTGGTCAAATAACTGACAAACCATCTCAATACCTGCCCTCTGACACCATACTCCCACAACCTTCTAATCAAGATCTGGTGGGAGATGGTGTCAAAGGCGGCCGACAGATCTAAAAGGAAAAAGATAGAAGATTGACGTTTGCCCAAGGCAAGCCTAATATTGTTAGCAACCTCGATCAGTGCTGTTTCCGTGCTGTGAGCAGCGCGGGAACCTGACTGTGATGGATCAAGTAAGTCATTAGTCTCCAAGTAGTTAACCAGTTGTTCATTTACAAATGCTTCCAACACTTTCCCTGAATATGGCAACAAGGAGATGGGACAATAGTTTATAAGAGCATTTGCATATGCGCCAGGTTTTTTTAATATAGGTCTAACTCTTGCCGCCTTCCAGATTTTTGGAACCTCCGCTTCTTTCAAGGATTTATTTAGAAGGCTAGAAAGACAATCCACTAGCGCTGGGGCAAGGATCGCAAATAGTTTAGAAGTTAATTGATCATTGGGGGAGCCTGATTTAATTTTCCGCCCTACTAGCATGGTTTTTTCATTATCAAACAATTCAAAAGTGGCCCACCTCGAGGAAGATTCGTTTATATATAAGGATTCATTTATATACGAGTCCTGATCTAGACACTGAATGGATTCAGTGTCCGGTCCGAAGGAATTACATATGTTTGTAATTTTATCCTCTAGGAATTTAGAGAGCTCTTCCGTCCATTCTTCAGTATTAGGTGTTGATTGTGGACTTTTAAAGGAAGTAAATTCCTTTAAAATATGATGAAGCTCCTTAGAAGAGTTCTCAGCTTTAGTTATCCATTCAGCTAAGTGCGTTCTTTTAACAGTTCTTATTTCCCTCATATATTTAGTGTGTAGGGTTTGATAAGTTTTACGTTCATTTAAGTTTTTACTTTTTCGCCAGGTTTTCTCGGCATTTCTTGTCAAGGTCTTAAGATCTTTTAATTGGTTTGTAAACCAGGGTGAAAATTTCTCCCTGCACTTGACCATTCGTAAAGGGGCAATCCTGTCCAGTGCCCTGCCGACGGCTGACTCCAGATGAATTGCTGCTAGGTTAACATTTGTTTTCAGGTCTATTTGATCTATCTGAAAAGTATTAGTAGGAAATGTTTTCAGTTTTTTACTTTGATTCCATCAAGAAGGTATTCAGATATGTCACACATTTGCCATAAATCCTGAATGTTAGCACTCTAATTGCTCATTAGATCACTGTAGTAAAGCTACTGCTCACCAGGGAAGTCTGCTGCTAGTATTAAAAGTGCATGTTTCAGTCTGCATGTCATAATGTCTTTAATGAAATAGAAGCGGATTGGAGAAGTCACTCAAAATGTGCCCTTATTTTTCTTTCTGCAGCACTAATCATACTTTCAATGGCAAAATGAACCCCTCGTGTTCCTTTTTAAATTAAATGTTTTAAGAGTTACCACTTTATTCCAATCAAGATGGCTTCAGGTGTGCAATACGTTTGTCATAAGTAGGACTGTTAGCGCTCTAGTTGTTCTTTAGAACACTCTGCGAAGCTGCAGTAGAGCACAAAGGAATCAACGGACAGTCTCTGCCCTTGTTGGATGTACATGTTTTACTGAGAATGTCAGACTTCATTCTCACATAACTTAGAAAGATAATGTGAATTTACAGAAAAATATGCTCTCCGTTTAGCTTACAGATCACCTTCCGAACCTCTGTGGGAAAAGCATGAGAAAATAGTTTTCTCTCAAACATGATTCATGATATCCCAGCAGAAGGCTTGTTCCCATGGTAAAAAAACCTTAGAACCCACCACAATTCCTATAATGAGTATGGTACTGATGGAGCAAGGTTTCATATGTACAGAAACTTGCTTGGACTTAACCCTCTGAAAATAACCTGTAATTAATTAATCAACATGTTTTGTCTACCAATATTTGCATTACACAACTTTTTTAGTATCTAGGGGAAGCTTGCCAATGTCCTTTTACCAACAGTAACCCGAGTGTCCTAAAATGGCCGCCAAAAACGTGGGAACTCTTCTGCGCATGCATCTACATGGTGTGACGTATCTGTACTTTTGATGGGAACTTCTTGCTTCTGCGCACTAGTGCCAAGATGGCCGCTTCATGCTTACTCATACTAACGCTTATGCTGCTGCTTGTATTAAACTCTGTTCGTTCTGCTTAACTATTAATGCTATAGTATAAATAAAATTATAGGGTTAGAGTAGAGATAAGTGGTATACAGTGCATTCATTTATTTTTGTATTCTAATGTGTTTCTCTTTGCCTTTGTTACTAGCTCTACGAAACTTCATCCCACTCAACTCCACAACACTTCACTCCACTGTATGATACGTCACTGCAATGTATCATATGCTACTCCACTCTACACCACTCGACTTTACGCCTCCCACTCTAAGACACTCTACATTACGCCATTCTATGACACACCCGTCCATTCCACGCTGTGACATGCCATTACACTCTATGACTCTCCACCTTACTCTTTGAAACACCACCCCACTCTATGCCACTCCACTCTGTTACACTCCACTCTAAGCCATCCAAATCTATTAAACTCTACTCTATGCCTCTCCACTGTATGCCATGACACTCTTTGCCACAACACTCTACACCATGAGACTCTACATCACGACCCTCTCTGCCATGACACAGTTTGGCACAGCACTTTATGACACTCCACTCTATGACATTCCATTCAATGCCAGTCCACTCAACTCCACTCTACGACACTGCACTCAAGGTCACTCTCATCCACTGTTCTCTACAACAACCCACTCAATGACACTCCGCTCAATGACACTCCACTCTACAATCTGAAACACAATTTTTTTTAAACAATTAAATTCAATGAAAAAAACAAAGGTTTAGTATTAGTTATAGTTATAAAAACGTCACTTATTAGTTCTATTTGCTAGACAGAGTAAAAACACTAACTCGCCCTTTTACCATGCACAGTGTGCTCATAAATGATGTAATTTCACATGCCATGAGTGTTGTTATGAAAGCTATGATTTAACAAGCTATAAGTGATGTAATATGAAAGATTATAAACTGCGCAAGTTCAAGGCATGATTTATAGCTCATTTACTCTGCCTAGCTATTTTACACCAGACTGTTCGGAGGTTTATGAGTTGGAGAAAGTTTTGGGTGGGGCAAACATTATTACTTCAAGTTATTACTAGAAACTTTTTTTAAATCTAAGGTTTGTGTACTGTAAGTTCTTTTTTGCTAAATAAATAATACATTAAGGGCGATATGTATCAAGAAAGTATTTTGCGATTCCCAAATAGAGATTTTTAAGGAATCGCTATTTAGGAATTGCAAAATGGTATGTATGAAAAAAAATCGCTTTTTTTTTGCGATTCCTTACTCTTCCTTATTTGCGAATTCGCAATTAAGGAATATTTTCCAATGCATTCCTATGGACCAGGAGGCCCATAGGAATGATTGCAAAATAATTCTCAAATTGGGATTTCGCAATTTGCTAATCGCAATTTGAGAATTATTTCAAGGGTGTAGGGGTGTCTCAAAGACACCCTGCTGCACCCCTGAAATCTACATGTGTGTGTATATGGCGCACATACATGCCCTATGGGCATGTGTGTGCATCACATGCCACCTTTAAAAATGCCAAATTGTGCATTTTTGGAAGAATTTGCAAGTTACCATCAACTACAAGTTGGTGGTAATTTGCAAATTCTTAACCTAAATTCGCTAGCCAAAAATGCTACATACATAGCATTTAAGGAATCGCAAAATTGCGATTCCCTAAATGCTATGGCAAAATAAGGAATCGCACAAGTTTGCAATTCCTTATTTTGGGAATGTTTCATACATCCCAAAACATGCAAAAAGGCCGTTTGCGATTCACAAAGGCCGAAATTCTGCGAATTTCGGCCTTTGCGAATCACAAAAGGCTTGATACATATCGCCCTAAGTTTTCCTAAATATAACTAGTTTAAAACCATTGTTTTTTATCGAATATATGTATCACTAACATTCCACGTTGTGGCTGTAACTGCTGGTTTGCTCTGCCTTCGCCCCACTATAGGTTATGGCTGTAGAACTTGCTGGGCTTGCACTTGTCTACTGCCTGTCTCTCACAGGACAGTGGTAGTGTGGAAGGTCACAAAAAAACAGTGGTGCAGAAAAAATTAATGTAAAATAAATGCGCAGGGAAAGTATCCATAAAGTAAAAATGAAGTACGAAAAATAGAGGCAGTCGGCAGGAATATGGTCCCTGTTAACTGAGATGGGCAGGGAAATACTGTGATACAGGCAGGCAGTAGCAGGCGTGGGTCTGGCATACCACACCCTAATAAAACTTTCCACTCACAAGTGTCATGTCATGTTGTTTTGTGCTATTTTTGAAGACATAATGCCTCTTCACATCATTTTGGTCATGTCAAAACAGGACAGCAATTCACTTTGTAGGAAAGTGCTGTTCTTGGATGGTCACCCCCACCAACTTTTTTGCTGCTAGTTATGACTCTGTTAGAGCCAAGACCCCACTGCCAGTGCCCTCTCCCTAAAACTGTTATCTGTGAATTGGCAATCTCAATTAAAATAAGATTTTGCCCCCCTTATAAGTCCCTAGTACATGGTACGAGTGTTACCCACTGCATGGGTGGTAAAAGGCCCTCAGGACTGAGTGACCCAAAAAAACTACTGACAGCAGGCTTGCCATTGCAGACTGCAGGAGCAGTGCAAACTGCTCGTACTCGACTTTGACCTCACCATGTGGGTCAAAGTCAATGCACTCTTTGAGATCTGCCAGTCACCCCTAAGGAAAACCAACTAAAGCACTGGAGACAGGGTGCTTTATATTAAGGGTGTGGACATGTAAGTGCAAGTGTAAGTCCCTATCTTGCTGTTTACCATTAAAGCAAAACCAAAGGGGATGTTGGACGGAGTGTTGAACATTGCAAGCACTCACCCCCAGTCAACTGATCTGGGTTTAAGCCATCATCATTCTTTAGCTCACTCAGCCACCCCAGTTCAGAGACGCCCATAGGCAAATCAGTCTGACCGGGTGCCTCATGGGAACAGTCCAGCCCGAACTGCCAAGCCATGTCTTCCGTGGACCGGAAACAAGCATCCTGGGACCGGTTTCTGGCTAATCAGCCATCATCAGACAGGCTAGCTTCAATCCAGTGGCAAAGTGAGCAAGGGACCCACGTCTGGGCATACCATGCCAACTTAGTTCAAACAAAACAAAACCAAAGGGGATGATGAAAGGAGTGTTGCGCATTACAAGCACTCACCCCCAGTCAACTGATCTGGGTTTAATCCATCATCATTCTTTAGCTCACTCAGTCACCCCAGTTCAGACATGGCCTTATCCAAACCAGTCTGACCTGGTGCCTCATGGGAACAGTCGAGCCCGAAATGCCAAGCCATGTCTTCCCTGGACCAGAATCATGCATCCTGGGACCGGTTTCTGGCTAATCAGCCGTCATTAGCCAGGCTAGCTTGAATCCAGTGGCAAAGTGAGCAAGGGACCCACGTCGGGCATACCCTGCCAACTTAGGGCGAACAAAGCAAAACCAAAGCAGATGATTGACAGAGTGTTGAATATTGCAGGCACTCACCCCAGTTAACTGATCTGGGTTTAATCCATCATCATTCTTTAGCTCACTCAGCCACCCCAGTTCAGACATGGCCATATGCAAATCAGTCTGACCCAGTGCCTCATGGGAACAGTCCAGCTCAAACTACCAAGCCATGTCTTCCCTGGACCGGAAACAAGCATCCTGGGACCAGTTTCTGGCTAATCAGCCGTCATCAGCCAGGCTAGCTTGAATCCAGTGGCAAAGTGAGCAAGGGACTCATGTCTGGGCATACCCTGCCAACTTAGGGCGAACAAAGCAAAACCAAACGGGGGGGATGGACGGAGTGTTGAACATTGCAAGCACTCACCCCCAGTTAACTGATCTGGGTTAAATCCATCATCATTCATTAGCTCACTCAGCCACCCCAGTTCAGACATGGCCATATGCAAATAAGTCTGATCCTGTGCCTCATGGGAACAGTTCAGCCCGAACTGCCAAGCCATGTCTTCCCTGGGCCGGAAACAAGCATACTGGGACCGGTTTCTGGCTAATCAGCCATCATCAGCCAGGCTAGCTTGAATCCAGTGGCAAAATGAGCAAGGGACCCATGTCTGGGCATACCCTGCCAACTTAGGGTGAACAAAGCAAAATCAAACGGGGGGATGGACGGAGTGTTGAACATTGCAAGCACTCACCCCCAGTCAACTGATCTGGGTTTAATCCATCATCATTCTTTAGCTTACTCAGCCACCCCAGTTCAGACATGGCCATATGCAAATCAGTCTGACCCTGTGCCTCATGGGAACAGTCCAGTCCGAACTGCCAAGCCATGTCTTCCCTGGACCGTAAACAAATGTCCTGGGACCGGTTTCTGGCTAATCAGCCATCATCAGCCAAGCTAGCTTGAATCCAGTGGCAAAGTAAGCAAGGGACCCACGTCTGGGCATACCTTGCCAACTTAGGGTGAACAAAGCAAAACCAAAGGGCAGTTTGGGCTGGACTGTTCCCACGAGACACAGGGTCAGACTGATTTGCTATGGACATGTCTGAACTGGGGTGGCAGAGTGAGCTAAAGAATGATGATGGATTAAACCCAGATCAGTTGACTGGGGATGAGTGCTTGCAATGTTCAACACTCCACCCCATCATCCCCTTTGGTTTTGCTCTGTTTACTATTAAAGGACATTATGAGTGATAGACTGTCCATAGGATAACAAGGGCCAACATGGGCTGGCACCTGGGCAAACCAGAGGAGTTAAACTCCATTATGGTACCATCTAAATATGTTATTTTCGGTACCAAACAATGTGCCTTCTCATCCCTTACATCAAGTTTGTGTCTAGGTCAATGTGGCATGCACCCAGAAGGCTACCTTAGAGGTTGTCCACCTGGTTGCCCCAGCTTGTCTGTGGTCTGGCCTGCATTTCCTGCATTTGCTGCTGCCACTACAGGATTCTGCCCTCCTGCCAGGCAGTGTGATCACTCCCAGGAGTCAGGAACAAAAGCTTGGGCAGGAAAGAGGTCACACCTCCCTCCTCCCAAGCAGGTTAGCAAAGTGGCGCATCAAAGTGGTGAGCCTCAAAGTCTGTACCACCTCTGATATGAATAAGTGCTGACTCTCAGAGGAGGAAACAGTCCTCGTCCTACCCAAGGAAGTGTACACCCCGAAAGGCTAGCCACACCTCCAAAGTGAGCATCCTGGTCTGTACACTAAAGGTAGATTTCTGTCATCTTTAGGTGTGGCAGGGTAGGGGGTTCTGGTACAGAATTCAGCAGCCAGACTACTACTTTAGTTTCCCAGACACTGTTCCATCTCAGTTAAATTAAAGGACCTGCACTGGCTACCAATAGAAAAGATGATTCACTTCAAGTCTCTTACTAATATTCACAGAGCCATCTATCTTTCTGGTCTACATAATCTTTAAAGACTATCTAAGTGCCATGCGTGAGTCAACCCTTCAAGATCCTAGGATACCTTCTCTTTCCAACCTCCAAATATTTGTACAATATGGAGAGAAGGGTACTTGTTATCAGTTGGTGTTGGAAAATTATGGAACACTTTTTGTCCCATGCTTTGTGCAACAGTTACACTCTATTAATTTACCAGCACACTCTCCTCTGTTTGCAACTCTACATGAGGCCATCAATCAGCTGATTAACTGATTACCAAAAGATGAGGACTAGAAACATGAAGCCCTGTCCAGATTCACCGATTTGACAACATCTAACATCACAGCTTCTTGTAGCAGAGACAAAGAAGTGGGTGTGCGGTTAAAATGCATTTAAAATAAGTGATCTCTAGGCAAGGGCTCCAAGTCATTGTGTTATATGTGACAGTAGACATCATTTCCCAGGGAGGACTTTCAGGCTCAGGTGGGAAGGGCATGGGCTTCAGAGGGGCTGTTTTAGCTGGGTCTGGGAGTCCTGAGTCAAGTCTCTTATGTCTATGTCACTTGTTTTTGTCATTCTCACTTCACTATAGGTTTTAACTTGTTCATTTTTTGGATCAGGATCTTAAATATATATAGTATGTCTGTACATATAGAAGTACTTGTTAAATTGGTGCAAATGTACTACTTTTTGGAATTCCCAAACATGAGCAGTAGTAGGCTTGGAAAGCTGCACCAGTCTCAACTTCCCAGACAAACTGCTGGCAATCAAGCACCCAAAATGTGATGGGATGAATAGTTGCAAATAGGTTAACAAGTGGCAATTGCTCTGTGTACCCTGCAGCCCACTGCTATTTTATTAACTTAAGTTTCACATCCCCCAAATCTCACTGACTAATCTACGCCCCTGCCCCGTCTCAATAATAGAGACCACCTGCCTGCAAGGTCTGTAGTTTTTAGCAATGCCAATAACAGCAGTTGCCAATATATATTTTTTACATTTCTGGAATATTTTCTTAGCTGCTGGTAAACTTCAATTCAGTTGCAGGCCAAGGGCAGGGCATATTGAAAGGTGCACTGCATTGTACTGAATGCATAATTGAGTACTAGGGACTCTGGATTTATAATTATTTACTCAGTACACATGTGGGTAGATGGGGAGATAGGCCTGTGCAGTATTCTCATTATTTCTTTCATATCTTTAGGCTTGGGATTACTTGAATATGTGCATCATAGTGACAAAGATGGGTAACAGCCTGCAGAAGAGTTCAGAACCATGGGCCTAATCATAAACACTGACTTCCTAAAGAAACACTAACATACCCATAAACCAATATTAAAACAGACCTGTGGCAGGAAGAGAAACAAATAGCAGACCAAATCATGTAAACTAACTGCCTGCAGGAATAATAGTTAGAGCCACGTTTCCATTCTTACACTCCGATGCACTGCAGGAAACCAAATACTCAACTGTGCCAACTGGCCCATTGCAAAGCAAAAAAAGTAACTAAACAATTGGCATGCTGATTACATACGGTAGTTGTCAAGCTGGGACTTCAAAGCCCAGAATTTTCTTGGTCTGATTTGTGCACAGAGAAGGAGGAGGAAAAACTGTGCTTAAATAGTGCTTTATGGTTCGCTGTGCGGGATGCGTTGATTACTTGCCGTGGATGTCGGGCAGTGACTTCAAAGCCCATTAAGTCTCTTGGTGTAGTTTGTGCATGAAGGAAGAGGAGAGACTACTGTGCTTAAATAGTGCCTTCTTGTTCTGAAGCATGGGACACTCTGATTACCTGCAGTGGATGTCAAGCTGGAACTTCAAAGCCCAGAAGTCTCTTGATCTGGTTGGTGCATGGAGGAGGAACTAATGTGCTTAAATAGCGCCTTCTGGTCCAGCAAGGCTGGATCTGCTGATCACCTGCATTGGATGTCGTGCTGGGACTTTAAAGAACACGTGTCTCTTGGTCTGGTTGGTGCACAGAGGAGAAGGAGAAGGGACTACTGTGATTAAATTTGGATGCACTAGACTGCTCACTCACACTTTCTTACTCCATAAAGTCCGTGGGTATCACCCTGGACAAAAACCTGTCAATGAAGGAGCACATCAACAATGCAACTAAAGGAGCACTTTACCCACGTAAACAACCTCAAGAAGATCCCTCCCTAATGATCTTAAGATGGTAGTGCAATTACTTCTCCTTTTGAAACTTAACTACAGCACCGCCATCCTCACTGATACTTTGAAAAGCGCCCCTACAATCAACTCTCAAAGTGCCTGCCAGACTCCTCAATGGAATAAAACAGTTTGATCACATCTCACCTGCCCTCAAGAATCTCAAATGTCTTCCTATTTAAGGACGATGCATCCTCAAGACAGCCTGTATCACCCACAAAGCCCTTCATACAAAAAACTCTAAATACACAGAAACGTAACTTTTGAGAGCAGGAAGAATCCAGGCACTGAGAAGACCCAACTCTCTTCTTCTCATACCTCCTATTCTGGAGAAGAAATCTTCCCAGGTGCGCTCTTTCCCAGGATTTGGAACTCATTCCCTGAAGATCTCCGCTGCAACCCCTCCTTTTCTTGCTTCAAACATAAGCTCAGATCTCTACTGCTTAACAATTACTTCAACATGCTCAAAAGCTGATCCACGTTTCCCAAAGATCTGACCCCGCCTAGATAGGATCCTTTTTGCTGTTTTCCGAACCTTTCAGTCTCCAATCGGGTACTATCATCGTTACCCCTATGCTGCACTGTCAGGTGCTTTTGACTATTCTACTACCTTAATGTTGAATTGTTTTTTACCTCTTTGACTGTTCCACTGCACCAACCCTCACATTGAGCTTGTGTTAACCCATGCACACAAAATGTAAAAGCACTCTGATATCTTCAGCTCTAGCTAGTGACACATAAAACTCAAAAATAATTAATTAAATGTGCGGATTACTTGCAGCTGATGTCCAAAGCCAGAAGTCTCTTGATTTGATTGCTGCATGGAAGAGGAGGAGGAACTACTGTGCTTAAATAGTGCCTTCTTGTCTTGCAGTGCGGGATGCACATGACACATGTCTGGACTGTGCCTGGTCCAAGACTGGCTTGTCTGCGGCCATTAATGCCCGTCTGGGCCATCCCTCTTTCCTTTGCCCCAGGAGCTCTAGACACCATCTCAAGGCCATAGTTAAATGTAAGTAAACCTCTTCATAACATAATGTTCACTTGCTGAAAAGCTGTTTCCGCTCAAAATCTACAATCCTGTTTTTTTTACGTCAGTGATGGGTCATTTAAGTGAGGAATTCTGTAACATTGAGAAGGAACTGAGACTGGGACTTCACTTCACAGGGGCTGCTGTGTGTGGATCCAAGGAAAAAGGTAGTCCCAATCCCCCCTGTTACCCTCAACTGCATCCACTTTGAAACCTATTATAAGTGGTTCATATGCAAAGCCTAACTCAGTGGCTGAAGTGCACCAAGCCCTTACTGATGTTAAACCAGAAATCCTGGAAAACTTAGAAAACCAGTCTCTAGCCAGTAAGAAATCAAAGAAAGAGACAGATCCCCCTACACCGATGTGTGATAAACCTACTTCTGGCCCTTTCAGAATTACCAAGGAGAGACAAATAAATCAGTTGTGGATTGATCATGACAGTTGGTGGATCACTTATATGTGAAAGTGGAATGTTTGGTAGAAAGATCATTTGATGAATGCTTCAAAAGACTAGAAGCTATTGAGGGTGCTTTTTGAGATCTAGCCTCTGAGGTTGAGAGTCTGTAAGATTCTTGGAAAGATGACTTGACACAGGAAGCTTATATCTTCTTCAGTTTATTCCTTAAAGAATCCCATCCAAGATCAGGATGCAGGTACAAGCAGTTGATCAGAGTACTGATCTTACTTACATACAAATATACACAAACCAAGAATGTCATGACATCACTGTAACATCTTAACGTTCCGTCCATTACATAAATACATTCTACACAAGTCATAAAAGGAATAGAAGGAATACCACACACCTCCCTTCCTTAATTAAAGAAAAGAAATACTTCAACATACTCTGCAAGATAAGATGGACGTTTACATACTCTTGAAGATACTCTATTTTTTCCACATCCTTTAGCATATCTTGTGGAGAAGAACCAACTAATGTTCCTTCAGATGTTTTCCCTCTTACAACAACAACTCTGTTGAGGTTCCAGATGTGATAATCTTGCGTTTTCACAGCGTTTTTAATACCTTGATGATCTTTATAGGTTTCATAAACTTTGAAAAAGAACTTTCCAACAAGCCAGGGCGTTTAATCATCACAATATCACCAACCTTCACTTTAGTTTCTTTTACACTTCTTTTTTTATCAAAATACAGTTTCCTACGCTCAGCCATTTCCTCATCATTTTCCTGTACCAGTCCTTTATCACAAATTTTCTCTTTTCCTTTACTCAACTCATATTTATTCACCCACGTTGGTTCAACCTTGGTATTAGGAACCCTACCCCTAAATATTAAGAAAGGGGTTTTCCCTGTTGTGCAATGTGGAGTTAAAATGTATTCCTCTATTTTCTTTAGCACCTCACTTTTCCAATTTAGAGATTGATATTTGGCCAAAGAAACAGTTTCTTTAATTACCCTGTTGAACCTCTCTACCATCACATTTGCCTCGGGGTGATAGAGAGAACAGGTTTTATGCACAATACCTTTTGAAGAGAGAAATGCTTCCATCTCCACAGAAACCAGTTAAACACCATTATCTGTTAATACAGACTCAGGAATCCCTTCTCTTGAAAACAACTCTTCCAGACAGTTGATTATGCGCTTGGAGTCAATGGGAGGAAGAAAGAAAACTTCTGGCCATCTTGAGAACATGTCAATTATCACTAAGACAAAAGTTTGCAGCCCATGGAAGTGTATAGGACCCAGAATATCCAAAGCAACATCTTGCCAAGGACTCAAAGGGCGCTTCCTCAAAACGATAGGTTGAGTTCGTGTACACTTCGTTTTTTCACACAAATTACATGGGATGCAGTCACGTATGATCCTCTCAACCTCTTTGTCCATACCTGGCCACCAATATGACAAGCGTAAACTTTCCTTACACTTTGAGAAGCCAGAATGTGATGAATGAACCAAATCTATTAACACCTTCCTAAGATTGACGGGAGGAATCAATCTCGTTTCACGAAACAGAAGACCATTCGCAGTATATAGCTCAGTTCGCACAATCCAATATTTCCTTGCATCCTCAGATCCCATTTTGTTATTGTTCCACCCCTTTTTTATCAAACCAATGACTTAATTTAAAACAGAATCTTGAACCATTTCACCCTTACACTGCTTTTCAGAAATCATTTCATCATCAATCGCACAAACCCATTCATCAGAATCATACACATCAACTTCTACAAGCGAAGATTTAGGAGTAAGCCTAGATAAAGTATCTGCCACCGTGTTCTCAATGCCGGGAATATATTTTATCGCAAAGTTATACTCTTGCAACCCTATCACCCATTTGGTTATTCTGCTGGAAATTAAGTCTAAAGCTTTTTTACTGAATATTTCCACCAAGGGTTTATGATCAGTTCTGATCTCAAACTCAATTCCCCAAAGAAATTTCTTTATCTTCTTAACTGCCCAATACACAGGCAGAGATTCTCTCTCCACTACCGAGTATCTCGTCTCCGGATCTTTAAGACTCCGTGACAAAAACATAATTGTTTGTAGACCCTCTTTACTTTGCTGTTGCAGCACTGCACCCATACCCTTTTCACTCGCATCCGTGATTAAGATAGGTCTAATCTTTGGATAAAAACTCTTAAGAGAAGGTGCAGATTTAAGTTTTTCCTTAATTTTAGTGAATTCCCTCTCACAAGCATCCGACACATCAAAATCAATCCCCTTCTTAGGCAAGTATCTCATGTTGACTGCACATTCTGCAAAATGTTTCACAAATTTCGCATAGTATTCAACTACCCCCATAAACTTCACCAGTTCACACTTGTTTGAAGGAGAACTCATATCCTGAATGGCATTAATGAGCTCAGCTTTGGGTTTCACACCATCACACGTTACATTATGGCCTAAATAATCAATAGATTTAGTTTTGAATCTGAACTTTTCTGCCTATACAGTCAAATTATGATCAGACAATCTTCTTAAAGCTAAACCCAAACGTGCATCATGCTGACTGTCATCCTCACCAACAATCAGTATATCATCTTGGTACACGTAAGTTCCATCAAGACCTTGAAGAACATTCTCCATTACTCTTTGGAACACTGATGATGCTGAGACCAACCCGAAAGGCATGCGTATAAACCTATATGTTCCAAAAGTAGTAATAAATGAAGTCAAATCCCTACAAGATTCCTCAAGCTCAATCTGATGATACGCGGAGGTAAGATCGATCGTACTACAAACCTTGGCCCCATTGAGCAGAACCAGTAATTCATTTATATTCGGCAAAGGATACTTGTCAATGACTACACACTTGTTTAATTGTCTTAAATCAATGCAAAGTCTTAGATCACCATTCAACTTACATGCTGCTACAACTGGCGCCAACCATTCTGTGCCTTCAAATTTTCTATAATTCCACCATCTCTCAATTTATCAATCTCCTTTCTCATATCTTCCCTCACTGATATAGGAACGTTCCTTACCTTAGAACATACCGGTATCGAATCTTGTTTCAATACAATCTTATGCTTGTAACCTTTTAAACAACCCCATTTTTCTTTAAAAACATTTGGATAAGAACTCATGAGATTGGAGACATACAGTCATCATTGGACACCACCGAACCCACAACACTTCTCAATTGAATTGGAAGATCAGCATTGGGATCAAGAAAAACTCCTAACTCTCCTTGATGGATCCAACTAATAATGCTGTCACCCTTCTTAGAAACATAAAATTTCCCTGATATAAGCCTGTCTTTATATTCCACCAAGCCTAAGAAATATCCATTAAGTTTGATGGGTTCACCATCATATGCTAGAGGTCTAATGTCAGGTTTCAACATCTTTACCTTCCCTTTTAAATTATTCATCTAGAATTCGCTCGAAACAATTGTAATTTTAGCGCCTGAATCAAATAAAACCTTCGTAATTGCACCTTCAACTAAAATACTATCCCAGGGACAATTTTTCTTTTTTATTGTCACTCACAGCTTGAACAACTATTTGGCCACACTCATAATCAACAGTACTTGACTCACCATACTCATTGTCAAACACTTCTATTTCTTTTACTTTGGACATTGGTTTGCTCTTACACAAACTAGTTAAATGTCCTTTCTTTTTGCATTTGGTACAGGTTTTGTTCAGTGCTGGACACTTCTTAAAATTTGCCAAATGTCCTATTTTACCACATCTGAAACATTTGGCATCTTTTTATGGATCTGACTATTAACACCCTTGTCTTTTACACTTATTCTATCCTTACTTTTGATTTCTTGTACCTTACAATTTTTATCAGAATCATTCTTTAATGTTGCTACACACTTTACTGAATGCTCAATTCTTTTAGCTACATTAAGAACTTCGTCTAAAATTGGATCATCACGTAGCCACAATTCATGCCTGACTTTCTCCATGCTATACCCAAACACGAACTGATCTCTAATACGTTCATCAGTTAACCACATGGATGCTCAGCATATTCCCCTGCTGTGCTGAGAAATCGGAAATTCCACACAACATGACGAGCTGGGCTCGTCATGAGCGTGCGAGGAGGCTACTTCATGACGAGCCCAGCTCGTCATGAGCGTGGAAGGGGTTAAGGTACCAAATTTGCATGAAGATGCTAACTTTCTTAAGCAAGTTACATAACTTTCCACCGTTTCAGAGTCCCCTTGCATCCTTTTTGCTAAATTGTATCTCTCTAATATAGTGCTGACCTTAGGTAGGTAATGTTTATCAAGTTTCTTGATACAAATCTCATAATCATTAAGTCCATTAGCATCCTCCCCAGATAATTCTGGTAAGTTGACAAATACGTCTTGACCTTCGGAACCAAGGCAGTGCAATAACAATGATGATTTCCTTTCTGCACTTAAAGATGGTCCACACACCCTAGCATACCTTTCAAAGACTACCTTCCATTTTTTCCATTTAATAGGAGGATCTCCTGGACTACAAAGAAAGAATGGAGCAGCTGTAACATTCTGTATGACGAATGACTCAGAGAATCTTTGTGAATACAGCACTACTAATAGCAAAGACTTACTTCTTGGAGTACATTAAGATCTACTTGCAATATTCAACAAAAGTACAAAATAAATAGACTTATAATGTTGAAGAATAATCATGAAGCTTTGAATGTAAAATTCAATAAAATGTGTTTGTCCTAAACAAACTAACTTTAAAATTCCATTTCACAGATCAATATCTGTTACACTTGGTACCTACAATTGTACTTGACGATGTACGATGGTCCGTAATCAAGTACTCCTTATTAGCAGTACGCATCAGTGAAGGGTAACATAGAGAAATGAAGAGTCACAAAAACTTGGAAAATGCTATGCACATCAGCGCATGTGAGCACTACATAATAATAAAGATGTGGCTGTGAATGAAGAGTCACTATACCTTAGAAAGGTTGTGCACATCAGCGATTGTGAGCACTTTATAATAATTACGATGTTGCTGTGCCCATCAGCGTACGAGGGAAACTTCGTCAAAAGCAAACGGTATTTTAAAATATTAAATGCGCGTGAATATTATGAATGTTAGACAGCGCACGATAAAATACAATGTGCATCGCTCTTCGCACTACTCTTCCAAGATGGCCGCTACGTCACGTTCATGCTGCGTAGCGTAGTGTAGTGACATTTCAGACGTCAGACGACCACTCCATAACTATCCCCTGCCAGGGTGAGGGACAATTTTTCCATACCCAGCACGTGCCACATCCTGTGGAGCCAGCCTGTGGTGGAGGGAATCGTGGCGGCGCGCCAGTGTGAGAGGATGTTTTGCAGCGCCGACCATAATGCAATGGCTATTTGGCGCCCCCTAGGAGAACGCAAAGGATACGTCAGCGCATTAGGGAGTCCCAACAGAACGTATACGGGGAAGCGTGGTAAGTCAGTTTTGAAATGGGTGTCTACTTCATCGAGTATATGCGTCCAATATGATTGTAGGTGTGGGCATTCCCATAACAAGTGTACCAGGTTGCCAATTTGGCGGCAACCTCTCCAACAGTTCCTATCTTTGGAGCGATCCATCTCGTGCAACCGCTCTGGGGTGTAATACCAGTATGTGAAGATTTTCGTGAAAGTCTCAGCGAGCCCCGTGTGATACGCAGAATGGCGTGCTCTGTAGGAGATTCATCCCCACTCTTTGTGGCTGAGAGCCCTGCCTAGCTCCCTCTCCCAACGTTCCCGGCCCGGATTGTGGATGTGTGTAGGCGGTGTTTGGATCATCTTGTAGATGTCGGAGATAAGTTTGGCGTCGGAGGTGTGTGTCAGTAGCCACCGCTCGTATGGTGTGAAACGTCTCTCCGCGGTCTCCCGAATCTGCAGCTGTAGCGCCCAGTGCCTCACCTAGAGGTATCGCATGCGTTCGGACTCGGGGAAGCCATATTCCTGCTTGAAGAGAGGGAAGGAGAGCACCGCGTCTGGACCGTATACATGATATAGGAACTGGCAGCCCGCTGGGTGCCAATGTGCAAAATCCCCCTTCTTCATACCCAGGGCAAAGTCTGGGTTGTCCACCAGTGGCGTCAGCGGGGAGGGACGTAGTCAGTTCCTGAGTGCTGTTGGTAGCATCCCAGACCTCCAAAGGGACCCGAGTAACATGGGAAGCATATAGGTTTGCAGGTCTGTGTATCTTCGGGAGGAATGGGATCTCCTGTAGTGAACGCCCCGCCACCGCCTGGTCCTGAAAAAGCCAGTGCTTTTCAGATTCCCACCGGCTCCACTCCACCAAATAACAAAGTTGCGCCGCCTGGTAATATTTATGCAGATCGGGAATGCCCAACCCTCCGGCCTCCGGGGCCAGCATGGCAATCGCCTTCTTGAGTCTAGGCTTCCGGCCTTGCCAGATAAACTGGGCCAGGTCCGTCTGAGTTTGCCGAATCCACCCAGGGGTCCGGAAGAGGTAGGGGACTTGTGGCAGGATGGTCATTTTGACCGCAGCTATTCTCCCCAGCCAGGAGAGAGGAAGATGTTTCCAGCGGTTCAGTTCCTCTCGGATCAGCTTGTGGAGGGTCGCGTAGTTTGTCGTCGTCATGCTGGCGAGTGTAGGGGCGAGCTGAATCCCTAAATAGGGAACGGTATCAGTCGCCCACTGAATGAGGAGGAGACTCCGCAAGAAAGCCCTGGTGGAAGCGGAGAGAGACAAGTCCAACGCAGTGGACTTATCAATGTTAATTTTAAACCCAGCCACCACCGCAAAGGCGTCAAGCTCGGCAATGCAGGCTGGAAGAGCAGAGCGTGGTTGATCTAGGGAGATCAATATGTCATCAGCGTAGAGACTGATGGTATGCGCGTCGCTGCCGAACTTTATGCCTGTGGCGTCCTGGTTTTGCCTTATCCTTTGAGCGAGTGGTTCCATGTTAAGGGTGAATAGGAGGGGCGACAGCGGGCACCCCTGCCTCGTCCCTCTCTCAATCGCAAAACTGGTCGAGCTGTAGCCATTAACCCGCACTACTGCGGTGGGGGACCTATAACAATTAAAGATAAGGGTACGGAACTCCTCCCCGATCCCAACCTTGGCCAGAACCAGTTCTAGACAGGGCCAGTGTACGTGGTCGAACGCTTTCTCGGCGTCGACTGCCAACATCATTTGTTCCCCTGGTAAGTGTGGAAATAAATAAATAATTACCGGTACTATTTTTCTATGCATTAACTGAAAAAGGATAGCTCAATAAATAAGAGGCAGAATCCGTGGTATCTGAGTCATACGGGCTTTAATTAGATGGCTCGAGCCAATGGACCATCGGGTTCCATCACCTGCTAAGGTTCAGGAAGGGACAGGACACAAGGAAAGGGGGAATGGCAGCTGCCCCATCTCATTAACATCATACAGTATATATAGTAAAACAGTACAATTGCATTGAATACAGTAGGCGTAACAAGTGACAAACAGAAGATAAGAACATATGAGCGTGAAAAGAAGGCGTGCACAGGGCGTGCACGGAGACATGTGATGTAAACGTCACAGAAATGTCATAAATGGGTGGATACATGGAGGGGGCTACCTGGGCAGCTGGAACCTTTAACCTACTGGTGCGCGCAAACGGGTCATGACGTGTAACTGAGGGGAGCTGGGGGCTCTGACTTCTAGCACTAGAAGAGGAGACTAAAGTCTAGGATGTCAGAACGACCTGTACCTATAGCATATCTGATATCTTGTGTTTGGAGTACATGTTGCTTGAATCGAAAAGTCATCAGGGCAAAGGCTACTTGTCACTAAGGCTGGTGCATGCATATATTTCTTTGGATATTGCGTGTGCTATGGATCTTCTATGGGTATTAATTCAGTAATTCTCTTGCATGGAGACAGGAAGACTAGACTATAAATGAAGATGTTTATGCGGTTCGTTAGCTAAGAATGTGAAGCCGGGGAGCTGAACTGATAACTGTAGGCATAACATATCCTTGGCAGGCAGGCCGGGCCGAGCCGGGCACCGCGTTGCTTGGCAGGAAGTGAGTGAAGGGTCAGGGATGCGGGCGGGGCTGCATCTCTCCTCGGAGTGGTTCAGGAGACTTGAGGCCTGAATCTGGTGTCCGGGCCCTGTAAGGCCTAGAAACGGGTGCATCTCGATAATTTAACGTGCACAAATGAAAATACGTTGGCAACATAGGCCTAAAAGCCTAATTCACGTTGCTTTCAGGAGGACTGGATAACTGACATAATAACGTTGGACGCAACTGTAACTGCATCTTTATTCGGTCATGGAGGGAAATATGCATATTAATCATGCACATATATTACATGTGGGGGAGCACGTAGGGACACATAACAGGGCAAAATTCAATTTTCCTTATTCCCTCCTTGTTCCCTACGTTCCCTTCAGGAAACATCAATATTCATGAGACCATCAATCTGTTCATACAGCATCATTTGCTCGTCTTTTATCTTTTGGGAATGGGATCGTGGACGTGGAATACAAGATGTAGCGCACAAGCCGCAAATCGCAGGGCCACACTGTAAACAGAGACAACAACTAAATATGATCATTACTACTACTCCTAGGAATGACAATACTTTCCATCCCCACGCAGATATTATACTCCAGAGCCAGCTGGACCAAGTCCAGGTGCCTGGATTCTGGTGTAGCTGATGAGCTATTTTATGAAGTCTAGTTATGGCTGAATACACAGACGGTGCGTTACTAGGAATGAAAATGCAACAACTAGATCCGATGACTCTACAAGCTCCGCCCCTATCGGCCAGTATGACGTCAAGAACAAGGCGGTTCTGAAGAACAACAAATCTCATAGCAGACTGCTCTTCTGTTAAGTTACCTAGGGCGGAAGTAGTCTCATTCACTACTGCTTCAAGGGTTCTGGTTAACCTGCGTATTAATTTACTATTCTGGATAGGTCCTATGAAGAAAAAGAAACCTTTATTGAAATCTGTATACTGTTCTAAGGCAGTTTCAGTTTGATCGACAATTGGGGACTCGATCTCCCTTCTATGTCTAACGTGTACTAGATGGGTATTTCTGTGATAATCGGATGGGGCCAGGAAAACTGGTGGCAGTAGGAAGGCAATGTAACATGTTCCATCCCAATCTAGGGGCAAACGTACATATGCGGTCTGACCACATATAAAATAAGAATGACGTGAGGCTTTAAAAGTAGATTTCCCACTGTCACTATACTCGACCACAGTAGTACAATCACTGTGTCCTAGATGTACTGAACCATTCTTTCTAACACATAATTCGCCTTTCACTGCTAGAACTGTTATAGAAGGCAAGTCTGGAGTGGTCTCGGACTGAACATTCAAGACCATGAGGTTGGAGGAAAAGTTACCTAGATCATATACTTCATTTTCTAGATCTAACCCCGTTCTATGGGAAAGACCGTCCTTGTCTGGAAAACAGGTTCTATTCAGAAGGGACTTATCGTCTGAAGATGACGTTAAAGTAAACCAGGCTCCACACGAGCCATTGTGTGAAAACGGATAGGGAAAAAGTGGCAGAGCTCCCTTCACTGTCTGGTAAGGGGGGAGTCGACCACATACCCAACAATTAGTGGCATTGCTGGTCTGGTGTGAATAGTGTAACATACGAATAAAAGTATTGTTGCGCATTGCAAGTCGGTAGGATAACTCGTGAGGGGGTAGTTCACTAAAAGTGTGCTCTACTGTATCATTAGAAGAAAAATGTACATGCGGACCAAGAGGAGGAAAAAATACGTGTAGCATATAACTTATACATGTGATCGTAAGACTCAGAAATAACATAAACAATAACGTAACGACGCATCTGCTTCGCAGACTTTTACAGTATTTAGTTTTCTTGGAGTTTCGTCTATCTCTCTCACTATGTGGGTCTATCTCATACATGTCAGGAACCTGTCTAACCGCTTCACCCAAGAGGGACTTAAACAATTAAACGCTGTCTGACTTACTAGACCTCAATTTTAATTTATACTCCTGCTGCGGAGTTTTCTCTAACAGGGGAAGTTTAGAGTCAGTATCGGGGCAGTCCTTGAAAAAAGTCTTTGGACGCAGTCCATGGAAAAGCTTGATGTGACTGGAGTGGAGCCAGCCTTTTCTTCCTTCCAGCTTTACGGCGGTCCTTGTAGTCATCAGAACGAGTTTTGGCTCCTTCCAGCGGGGCTCCAGAGGGCTTGAACTGTCGAAGTTGCGGATCAGAACAAGGTCACCGGGAACTACCTCGTGCGGTTTCACCTGGGTGTTATCTGGAAAGGCAGCCGCGACCTGTGAACGACAAGAGAGTAGTACAGACATCAAGGAAGCTAGGTAATCTGTCAGCATATTACTGTCAACATCGGTGATTTTACGTGGCATAGGTGTACCCCACATGTTTGGGGGATGACCAAACACTACTTCGTAAGGTGACAAACCCGATCGGGAGTGAGCGACCATTCTCATATAAAAGAGGGCAACCGGCAGGGCTACCATCCAATCTACACCTTTCTCTGCACAGACCTTCGCTATTCGTATTTTCAGAGTTTGATTGTGTCTCTCGACGAGGCCAGCTGCCTCGGGATGTCGTACGCAGTGGAACTTCCACTGGTACCCTAACAGAAGTGATACCTGTTTCATGAGTTCGGACGAGAATGGCTGTCCGTTATCTGAATACACGACCCGGGGCAAACCATAGCGAGGGAAGAACTCACGAACCAGCTGCTTGGCAGTGGTCGCGGCAGTGTAATCTGGGACTGGATATGCTTCTGTCCATCTGGACAAAGCACATACAACTACGAGGACATACTTGAAACCTCGACATCGATCCATCTGGATATAATCCATCTGGAGGACTTCAAAAGGGTGGTCAGGAGGATGAAATCCACCTTGTTCCACGGGAACACCTTTACCTGGATTGAACTGACAACAGATCATGCAGGTACGCACTTTCTGCTTCGCTGCTGCTCGTAAATGCTTGTTAAACCAGAGATTCTGAATGCTGTCTATCATAGCTTTTTCTCCTAAGTGTGCTGGACTGTGTGCTGTATTAATGATGACTTGAACCATAGAGTCGGGGAGAAACCATGGGGCTTTTCCCTTTGTCAACCATCCCTGATCTGTCTGGACCCCTCCTTGTTCAGACCATTTCTTGATTTCGTCTGGGGTAGCATGTGTCTGTATGTCTAGTACGTCTTGTGTAGGGTCCTTAACTGTCATACAAGTCGTCTGGTCTGGAACGTCTGTTTTTGTCATGTTAACTGGAGTGTCTGGAGTCTGAGCTGTAAGCTTGGCTGTTCGATCTGCCAGATCGTTACCCTGGGAAATGGTGTCAGTGGCTTTCGTATGTGCTTTGCACTTCATAATGGCTATAGCTGTCGGTAAATGTATTGCTTCTAACAGAGCTTGAATGAGGGGGCCATGCTGAATCTTGGCTCCATGAGAGGTCATGAAACCTCTTTCTTGCCAGAGGACTCCAAAGTCGTGTACGACTCCGAATGCATAACGTGAATCTGTATATATGTTTACTTTCAGGTTCTTGGCTCGTATGCAGGCTTGGGTCAGAGCGATGAGCTCTGCTGCTTGAGCAGATAGGGTGTCAATACGATGTGTTTCTATAACTTCAGTTTCAGTAGTCACTGCATATGCAGCTACTAACTCTCCAGTACTTGTTCTCATACATGAACCATCCACATAAAGTGTCAGGTCTGGATCAGGTAATGCAATGTCCGTCAAGTCTTGTCTTGGCTTCGTCATGGTGTTAATGACTTCCACACAATCATGTGTTGCAGGGTTTGAGGTAATCGAGGGTAACAGTGTAGCAGGATTTAATATGTTGTAGCGTCTGATTTCTATGTGTGGCTGGAACAGTGTCAGTTCATATCCTGTTAATCGTGCAATTGTCAAGTGCTGAGTCTGTGTTCGGTTTAAAAGAACTTCCACAGAGTGTGGAACCTGTACTGTCAGGGAGTGTCCTAACACTATGGAATCACTTTGTCTAATAGCTAGAGCTGTGGCTGCAACTGATTTGAGGCACGCAGGCAAAGCCTGGGCTACTGGATCTAATGTGCTAGAAAAATAAGCACAAGGCTTGTGTTGTCCTGCTTGGTCTTGTGTGAGAACAGATAATGCTGTACCATCACGTTCAGTGACAAAAAGTGTAAAAGGTTTACTGTAGTTTGGTGTCGCTAACACAGGTGCATTACATAAAGCTTTCTTTAATTCTTCGAAAACAAGTGTATGTTCCTGGGTCCAAGGGAGGACAGTCGATGTCGCTGCCTCCTGTGTTGTTAACTGTATCAGTGGCTTGGCTAGATATGCGTACTGAGGGATCCATTGTCTGCAATAAGAAGTGAGGCCGATAAAAGCTTGTACCTCCTTCTGTGTCTTGGGCTGTGGAAGATGTGCTATTAACTGGATACGGTCAGGTGTCAACTGTCTACCCCACTTGGACAGCAAGTGTCCAAGGTATACCACTTGCTGGACACAGAATTGCAGTTTCGAAGGGGAAACCTTGTGCCCCATTTCTGCCAGGAAACACAAGACTGTCAGCGATGCTCGCTCGCAGTCATGTTCTGTACGGGCTGTGATCAATAGATCATCAACATACTGGAGCAGGGCAGTGTCAGTTGGCATGTGAATACTGTCTAGTTGTTGTTTAAGCGCTTGACTGTAAATACTAGGACTTTCTGTGAAACCTTGAGGTGCACGTGTGAATTTATAGCTACGTCCATTTAAACAGAATCCGAAAAGGAATTGGCTATCCGGATGGATGGGGACACTAAAGAAAGCGTTCTTGAGATCAATAACAGTAAAGAACGTAGCTTCGGAATCAATGGCAGTCAATAGGGAAGAAATATCTGGAACCACTGGGTACTGGGGTATGATACATTTATTAAGCTCTCGAAGGTCAATTATTAGTCGATAAACTGGAGGTGCATTTGGGTCAGTACGTTTGAGAATCGGGATGATCGGGGAATTACATACATTGGAGTCAGTTTCTACAACTACTCCTTGAGCGATGAGCTCGTCAATAATTTTCGATAAGGCTGCTACAGCCTCAGGTGGCAACTTATATTGTCGAATTCGAGGTAAGACAACTCCTTGTTTCAGGGTGACACGATATGGTGTAATGTGCATACAACCTACATCAGTTGGACCTCTTAACACGTAATGTCCTTTAAAATCACGTAAAAACAATCTCACTCCTTCCGGAGAACAACAGATTACTGCACCCAATTCTTTCAATGTTTTAATACCAAGTAAGTTTTCTGGACATGATTTCGTAAGTAACAAATCTGTAGTACGGGACAATGGACCAACTTCTAAGGAAACTGGTTTCGATATCTCGTTAACAATAGGCTTTCCTGAAAATCCCAGGGAAACATTTCTTGAGCCTGAGAGTGGAGCCCCTGGAACCTCGTCATGACTGATGGTAGTCCTACTTGCCCCTGTATCAATCAGAAATTTTCTGTCTTTCCCTAATACTTGACTGTGTACATAGGGACCCTCTTGATCTACAGGAACCTCGATGAGAGGCAAGCCAACCTCCCTCTCTAGGCTGTTTCATGAATACTGCTGATACTCTGGATAATCTGACTGTGCGTACTGGTACATCTGCTGTGTAACGTGTTGTGTGGCAGCTATAGGCTGCGGTACTGTTACTGTCTGTTGTGCGTTCTGCGGTGGTTGCGTATTCTGCGGAACATGTTCCTGTCTTGGAGGACGCGGTCTCTCTTTCGTCTTACCAGTAGCTATGTTGTGTTTCAGAACTGCACATTCGTTTATATAATGACCTGGCTGTTTACAGTAATTACATGTCCCTTTAACGGGAGCTGCAGAATGACTAATTTGATTCGTACCCCTCTTTTGACTATCTGCTGGAACAGACTGTGCCACTAGTACTTTCATTTTCGTGTCTTTCATACGTCTCCTTTCGTGTTCTTGTTCTTCTCTGATTCGGTTCTGGTGGTACTGTAACATCTGTAGCATTTGGGACGGGGTATTAGCTTGCCAGGTACTCTCGACTTTTAATACCCGATTTTTAACTTGAGGTAGAGAATTCTCAACTAGTTTGGTAACAAAGAGATGTGGATACGACTCACTACTTGTTTTCAAGCCGCTATTAATAATGAAACATTTCTCAAATCTGGAATAAAAATCACTAGTGTCTTCATCTTGTTTCTGTTTGCAGGCTGAGATGGCATCCCAGTCTTCCTTTTTCGTGGCTAGTAATCTTGGCAAGACTTGTATTAGCAACTCGGGCAACTCTTTGGCTTTATCCCCAAGACCAGTACCTGGAACTCGTGTATTATCTTCGTTCTCTAACGCTGTCCAATCTATCTTTTTCTCTCCCACCTCCCATTCTTTTTCTTTGAGTTTTTCATATATGCCCGCAGGCAACAGGACCTTCAACATTTTGATGATATCGGGATACGTGTATTCTCCCATACGGAGCATGTCTTTTAATTCACGGTGGAACCCTGCAGGATCTTTATCGTGACAGGGCACTAACTTTTTCATTTCTAGTAGTTCTATTTTCGTTATAGGAGTGTAAACAAATACTCGTTCGAGCTCACCCCCGTTCCCTTAACAGGATGTACTTCTCGCAACGGATTCTGTCTATCTATGTAGAATGGGGTTGAAACAGGAACAAAATGTGGAGTCAGGAACGTTCTGTATTTGTGGCGTTGTTCTAAAATGACGCTAATCAAATCGGTACCTAGACCTTTCCATCTGTTTAGGAGTAACTCGTTCAATACATTATATAAAGGACCTGGATCAGAATGCTGATCCTCATACAGTGTAATGAGGTGCTGGATCATGTACATACCCACCAGTCGCTGCTCGGCTGGCGGAAGCTTCAGAAACATTTGAGCCACTACTTCGTCTGAATACGTGGCAGAATCACTAGTCCATCGAACTGCTGATCGGGCTAGTTCTTGTTCATGCATGGTACTAAGCTCACTGTAACCTATTCGTAGTTTCAGAACTTTATCAGTAGCCTGGAATAATTGTTCAAGAGAACACTGTTCTGGTACGGGAGGAGGAAAAGTTTTCTTGTAGTCTAGGCGTGTATGTCTATCAGAAGGTCTCGTCCTACCTACATACGCTATTCTAGTGGGATTCTCGTTGTCTGCCTCTTCGTCTGAAGAGTCATTCTCTTTCTCTGCTATTATCCTTGCTTTCTCCCTCTCGTGTATGCCTATAATTTCTTTACGAATCTTTCTGTACATGGTTTCTATACTATTTTGTGTCTTGTGTTTTCCGTCTGCTATATTGTCACTCCATCTTGTCAGGACTTTCATCTCTTCTTTGTCTTTATCAGGATGATCCTGTTCTCTTATTAAACAATTTATTAAAAATTGCAAAATCATGCCTTGAATCTCGACTTTCCTGTGTACCATAGCTTCGTGAATACTTTCTGGTTTCTCCCCTGTTCGAATGAAATGATATATTCTGTCTAAATGGTCTTTCATATCTGATATGGTAATCAAAAAGTTTGCAACTCGTCGTAAACGTACGGAATATAATATCATGTGATCTTCGCCTGGCACTGGATCATATCTACAATCAGTAAGGTACTTTTTGAGGGCTTCGTATGTAGCCACTTTTGGCGTACGCTGTAATGCTGCGTCTCTCAGTGTCAGTCGTTTTGTTTGAGGCGGGGTGATAGGAATACCCCCCCTGCTCCCCCTGATCCAGAATCTTCAATTAATACTGAATGTGCGGCTGCTGGTAATGTGACTGGTAAAGTAGGTGTACGTAATGTGGGTTGGTCCTGGGGTACTGGCACATTAACAGGATTCCCGGGACCAACGGCTGGAGGCACAGTAATTACGTTATTAACAGGAGGTTGAACTTGAACAGGCGGAGTAGGATTCGTATTAGCATATTCTGGGACAGTGTCATCTAAATAGGAAGAAAGGAAGATTTCAGCTGCGGTCAGTTTATGACGTAGCTTAGTCGGGACCAATGGTGGCGGTAAATTACAGGGTGTTTCCGGGGTCGCCTTCGGCAAACCGTTGGCGAGAAGAGGATACATACCTTTAATAAGGGCATTTCTTTGTCTGTCTGATTGTTCTGCTCTAACTCGTTCACCTTCTTCTAGTAATTCCCTTTCTTGGGCTTTTTCTGAGGATTCCCTACTTAGTTCTGCTTTTCTGAATTCCTTTTCTGTTCTTTTATGCGATTCTTTACGCCACAATTCTATGGCATCTTTCTGGGATTGTCTGGCTTTCTTTTTCCATAATGCTTCCTCTACTCTCATGATGCACTCGGCATCCCAAGGTCCTGAAACAGGCCATCTATATTTCTCTTCGAGATCCTTGGTGTAGTCCACCCATAAATCTAGATACAATATGGCATCTAAGCCATGCTTATGATACATGAAATGTCCAGGACTGTCCCTAGGAGGGACAGGAACTGATTCTTCGAGTAACCCTTTTCTGGTTTTTATCTGACGTAACTTAGAAAACAGCGGCATATTTGAACTTGAACACAATACACAATGAACACAGTAATAAATAGCAAACAATCACTCATACCACGACATCAAAAACACATTAATAACAGTTCGAACAGGTGCTACCTAATACATTGAAAACACAATACTTCGAAAACATAATACTGGAACTTCTCGAGAAACTATACCAGAGAACAGACTTACTAGAATTACTGGATGCACTGCTAAAACAGTACAGAACATACCGGTCTCCTAAAGAGACACCTCATACCGTATCCACCTAGGTGAACACGTCGGACCGGATCTGTGTACCCAAACCCGTCGGACCGGGCACAAATTAATGAACCCGTCTAGATACGTTCCCAGCAACGGTACTCACCGGGAAGCAAAACTGAAGGCCTTGGACTGGACTGGACTGCTACGACGTCTGGTTACTGCTACGCACTACGCTTGCGCCTCGGGCTTCGGAAACAGGTGGGCCTCCGGATACCTCGGACACTTGCTCTCTCGGCTTGGGCTCTGGTCGGGACGATCCGCCTTCCTCACCGCCTCGTCTGGATGCCGGACCGCAGTCTCCGTCTCCTCCGTGGGCCTGAGGGAGACTTGAAGCAGAAATATCTGCACGTGCACAGTAGGGGTCCGTCACGGCTGTAGAAGGGTCAGGGGGCCTGCGTTACATCGCCGGCGCGTGGGGAAGGGGCTCGTCCCTATTCGGGCGCCATTTATGTGGTAAATAAATAAATAATTACCGGTACTATTTTTCTATGCATTAACTGAAAAAGGATAGCTCAATAAATAAGAGGCAGAATCTGTGGTATCTGAGTCATACGGGCTTTAATTAGCTGGCTCGAGCCAATGGACCATCGGGTTCCATCACCTGCTAAGGTTCAGGAAGGGACAGGACACAAGGAAAGGGGGAATGGCAGCTGCCCCATCTCATTAACATCATACAGTATATATAGTAAAACAGTACAATTGCATTGAATACAGTAGGCGTAACAAGTGACAAACAGAAGATAAGAACATATGAGCGTGAAAAGAAGGCGTGCACAGGGCGTGCACGGAGACATGTGATGTAAACGTCACAGAAATGTCATAAATGGGTGGATACATGGAGGGGGCTACCTGAGCAGCTGGAACCTTTAACCTACTGGTGCGCGCAAACGGGTCATGACGTGTAACTGAGGGGAGCTGGGGGCTCTGACTTCTAGCACTAGAAGAGGAGACTAAAGTCTAGGATGTCAGAACGACCTGTACCTATAGCATATCTGATATCTTGTGTTTGGAGTACATGTTGCTTGAATCGAAAAGTCATCAGGGCAAAGGCTACTTGTCACTAAGGCTGGTGCATGCATATATTTCTTTGGATATTGCGTGTGCTATGGATCTTCTATGGGTATTAATTCAGTAATTCTCTTGCATGGAGACAGGAAGACTAGACTATAAATTAAGATGTTTATGCGGTTCGTTAGCTAAGAATGTGAAGCCGGGGAGCTGAACTGAAAACTGTAGGCATAACATATCCTTGGCAGGCAGGCCGGGCCGAGCCGGGCACCGCGTTGCTTGGCAGGAAGTGAGTGAAGGGTCAGGGATGCGGGCGGGGCTGCATCTCTCCTCGGAGTGGTTCAGGAGACTTGAAGCCTGAATCTGGTGTCCGGGCCCTGTAAGGCCTAGAAACGGGTGCATCTCGATGATTTAACGTGCACAAATGAAAATACGTTGGCAACATAGGCCTAAAAGCCTAATTCACGTTGCTTTCAGGAGGACTGGATAACTGACATAATAACGTTGGACGCAACTGTAACTGCATCTTTATTCGGTCATGGAGGGAAATATGCATATTAATCATGCACATATATTACATGTGGGGGAGCACGTAGGGACACATAACAGGGCAAAATTCAATTTTCCTCATAAGCGGGAGGCTTTTTTGATCAGATGGACTACCTGTTTGGTGTTATCCATTGCCTGCCGTTCAGGGATAAAGCCTGCCTGATCTGGGTCAATAAGGCCCGGGAGATAGGGGGCTAGACGTGCCGCCAAGATACCAGTATAAAGTTTGAGGTCGACGTTAAGGAGCGAGATAGGCTTGTAGGCCCCGCATTTAGTCCTGTCCTTTCCAGGCTTCGGGATGACCGAAAGGGATGCACGGAGGCGATCAAGCGGGATGGCCCAAGTTCGGCAAAAGTGTTAAAAAGGCGGGTGAGGCCAGAGTGGAGCAAAAGGTTTTATAAAAAATGGCGGAAAAAACATCCGGGCCTAGCGCTTTCCCTATCTTGAGCCAGGCAATAGCGGCAACCACCTCTTCAATGTGGATATCCCTCTCCAGATACTCTCTCTGTACCGGGGCGATGGAAGGGAGCGTGACCGAGTCTAAGTAACGCGTCGCGGCCAGCACGTTTGGGGGGCTGCCGGAGTATAGCTCCGCATAGAAGTTGCGGAAGGTCTCCGCAATCAGCGCATCTTCCGATACTTTGGACCCATCCGGCCGAGATATTTCCTTGACATTCTGTTGTTGCCGCGCTACCCGCAAACGGTTGGCCTGCAAGCGGCTGCATCTATCTCCACCTGTATAATAGGCGTGTTTGAGTCGCAGCGCAGAGTATTCAACGCGGTCCATATCCAGAGCCGTTAGAAGTTGCCGCGCCACCTTGAGTTGTTTCCAGATTCGGGGGGCCCCGGTCCGGAGGTGCATTTGTTCCAATTCATGCACCCTTTGAGTAAGCTCGTCCCGCTTATCTTGTCTAGCCTGGTTTTCCGTGGAGGAAAGGGCTATAAATTCCCCACGGAGCACTGCCTTCAAGGCGGCCCATTGAGTCGCGAGGGTGGTGTCTGAGTTAGCATTGTGGGTGAGGTAGTCTTGAATAGCGGTCTGAACATGTTTTACCACGTCTTTCCTATGTAGTAGGGTGTCGCGGAGTCGCCACACTCTGGGGGGGTGCGATGTAGGTGGCAGGGTCAGTGTTGCGATGACTGGGGCGTGATCCGATAGTGAAATGACCCCTATATCAGTGGATGTAGCAAGAGTGCACACCGGACCTGTGGCTAAGAAATAATCCAATTGTGCATATGTTTTGTGTGCGTTGGAATAGTAAGAGTACTCCTTCTCGTGTGGATGGCCTAGGCGCCACAGATCATGAAGGTCGAGGTCTGTCAGTCTCTCTATGCAACTGGAGGATAGTGTTCCTGCCTGGTGAGTGCGTTGGCCTGACCTGTCAAGGACCGCGTCGAAGACCATATTCATGTCACTTCCCAGTATGATATGCCTGTCTGCTGTGGCTGTGATATCGGTGAGGGCTGAGTGAAGGAACTGTTCTTGGCCCTCGTTAGGGCAGTACAAGGAGCCAATCGTGAGCGTGAGGCCGCCTATGGCAACGCGGTATGCCAGTAGTCTACCTCGCAATTCTGCGCTCTTATGAAGGACTTCCCCTTTGAAATGGCGCGCCACCCTGCAGTTTTAGTAGGGCCAGAAGAGAAGTACTGTCCCAGAAATTTGCGTGAGTGGAGTCTATGGCAATCTCGGGCCAATAGGTGTGTCTCCTGGAGCAGACAGATGTCAGCTTGCGCGTTTTCCAAGTAGGAAAGGACCGCTCGTCTCTTGACTGAGTTATTAAGACCCCGCACATTTAGGGTCATTATCTTAAGGGTGGTGGGTGTCATGTTGTGTAGTGCATTAGAGCAAGGTTGCGTTGTCGGTCAGTTGACCTCCGGCAGGGGGAGAAATGGAAGTCCCCAAGTGGCGCCTGTCGGCCTGCGTGGAAATGAAACCTTGAGTAGAGAGACAAAAACAGAGCACTGGACTACCCCCCTCCCCCCCCTCTCGGGACCCACTTCCCCTTCCCCTCCCTAAGCCCCCAACTGCAACTCCCCCCCTTGCCCACCTCCCCCGCCACCCCCCCGGCCCCCACCCCAACTTGCCCCGTCCCTTCCCCCCTCATCCCAACCCCAACTCAATGTCCCAGAAAAGTGGCATTGTCCCAGTCCTGTTCAGCCGCAGCACATGGCTTACAGGAACGTGCAGTCACGTCGCTGCCCGCTGCCCCCCCTGCCTCCCCCAGACACGTGCAATAGCAAAGCTGAAGTGCTTCCCCCCCAATCGAGATGTTCATTTTGCGGACGGCGTGACTCTGACTAGCTCCTGAATGGCATTAACCATCTCTCTTTTAATGGTCTGCGTGTTCGGCTTCAAGTTCGGTGGCGATGACCGTCGCCGGGGGACTCACTGCCAACCATCTCCGAGGAGCTTCCGGGAAGCTTTAGGCGGCGCGTTGTCTTCCTTCTGGTCGATGCCTAACAAGGCGAATGTCTACTGAAGGGAGCGTAGCTGTTGTAGTGCGCCGTCCCATTTAAAGATGAGGCGGAATGGGTGTCCCCATGAGTGGGGAACTTCTTTGCTTCTCAAGAAGTCCATGGCATCTTTGAAAGTCTTGCGCTTCTGGAGCGTGACTGCTGATAAGTCTTGAAAGAGTGCAACCGGGCGGTCGCGGAACCTCAGGGGTTGCTGCTTCCAGGCTTCTCTAAGGATACGTTCTTTAAGGGGAAAGTCTGGCAGAAAGGCTAAGATGTCTGGGGGGGCCTGGTGCTCGAGGCGCCATTCTCACTCTGTGCGCTCTGTCAATTTTGATTTCAAAATCCTCCGATTCCCCAAGGATATCTCGGAATAAGGCCTGCAAGTAGCCCGCAATGTCCGACCCCTCTTCTTTCGATGGTACCCCATGGACCCTTAAGTTGTTCCGTCGCGATCTGTTCTCCAAATCTTCTGCGTGGGCCTGAAGGTCTACGTGCTGCTCCTTCAAGCGCAATACCTCCTGTTGCAGCTGCTCCACTTCATCACTGCGAGCCTGATCTGTTTCCTCGATGGCGGCCACCCGCTCCCCCAAGCCGTCCGCCTCCCTTCTGATCTCACAGACTTCTCCGGCTACTTCTTGTTTTAAGGTGTGGAAGTCATCTCGGAGGGAATTAAAGAGGCTTTCAAGGAAGGATTTGGTTATGGGTACTTCGCCCTCTGTAGAGTCAGTGGTCTGCGTGGGAGCGCTCGGGGATGCCTGTCCCTTGTCTCCTTTAATCTGTCCCTTGCTTAACATCTCCGGAAGGGTACGTTCCCCCTTCTTGCGTTGGTCCGCCATTGGGCACTGTCCGTGAGGGTACAGATCGCGCCGATCTTTTAATGCTGCTTTGTGCCCCGAGCGGATCCCTGACGACCCCCAAACCTTTGCGCTGTGCATGGAGGGGCCGTAGCCGCCGCTAGTATCGACCACAGCTGATGCACTCCGGGGCAAGACCTCTGGGGCGTTTGTTAATGGTGGTGGGGGAAAGGAGGAGTCTAAGGTGCGCAGCAGCTGGAACTTTCCCCTTCCAAGCTCTCTATATCACTGGGTGCTGGCTGTAGGTAATATGAGGTATTTGCGGTGAGTTGTGGGGCTGGACCACCGCTGCTTTGACCTCTCTGTCCGGGGAACGGGCCTCAGGCCCACCGTTATGGAAGAGACGTGTTTGTTTCCACTGGTGGGTCACTCCGCCACTCCTGTTACCCCACCGATGCGTGTCTCCCCGGGCCTGACTCTTGGCAGCGGCGTAGGGCCCACTACTCCTGTTGCTGCATCCCCCTGCCGCTCCTCACCTCTCGTACTGAGTCCGGTCCGTGGGGCATATGGGTCCTGTATGTCCGGATGAGGCGGGCAGCCCCAAAGCTCTCCCTGTCGTTGTGCTGCTGGGCAGGGGGGCTGGTGCACTGCTCTGTTGGTGCTCCGCCAGGGCCCCGTGAGTGTGGGTGGAGTCCACCCGCCGGACCAGGCCGCGTGGCAAGCACAGTCACTACTAGCACCAGGCCGCCACCTCGGCCCCGAACTCGACGTAATCGGCGCTCAAGAGCGCCCCAGATGGCGGTCCCACAGCGAGCCCTCCTGGGGCCCACCGCGGCACCTCCGGGCGGCCAGGTCCCCTGCTGCAAGCCCTTAGAGTGGGCCCTCCTCCAGCGAAATCCGGGAGCTCTGCCCAAGTCGTCGTCTCTGGGGTGGATAAGTTGCTGCAGGGGTGTCACTCCGCCGGCTAGGCGTAGCTCACAAAGCCCCCGATGGTGCATCGAGTGCCCCCCGAGGAATCTGCCTGATGCGGGCCGGCCTGTTCTCCCACCGTGCTAGGCCGCGACCCCGGCCTCGATTTTGGCGCCGCCGGTGTCGGGCCGCCGCTCCGCCGCTGGGCCTCGCTACACGCCCGCCCCCGGGTGTCGTTCCTCCGGGACAGCAGGGGGGCCACCGGAGTCGATGTAGGGGTTGGCGCCACTGCCAGAAATCCCCTCAGACCTTGTGAGGCGCTCCGGTATCTACCTCCCATTCTCTAGGGCCTCCGGTACCTCGTCCCCAGTTGCCGATGGTGCCGCCAGAGTGCTGTTTCCGCCACACAGACTGCTGCCACCGCCGCACCCCAGGCTGCCGGGGGTTCACCTCTATTTCCCCACCCCTGCTATGCAGTTGCGGGGGGAGAAAGTCTAATTTTTACGGTCCGGGCCGGGTCGTGTCGAAGGAGCACTCGGGATATGCGTCCGCTCACTCCGCCATCTTGGCCACGCCCCTCTTATGTTTCTTTTTAGTTGGAGACCCAGACAAATGTATTACTTTTTATTGGGTGACTTGAATATCCATCTGTGTAAGGGACTCCTGTCAGGCCCTAATTCAATTTTATCCTGCCCCATTAGTCCTGGTACATAAATGGCAGTGAATTTTTTTAAATTCTCTAATTCACCAATTTGAGGTGGTCTTTTTGCTAAAAAAATTATTTAATCATGGGTCTACTACTACTATACCCGCTACTTTTAAAGGTCAGACTTGTTCCTCTATACTTGATTGTATGTTTGTTTCTTCATCACTGTCCAGATTTGTCTCCGGTTTAAGGTTTCCAGACACTATATTCAGTGATCACAACCCAATCTATCTTTCTTTGGGACAGGACTGACCAAGTTAGAGTGTCCAAAATAAAGTATGTAGTAAGGTGATCCCTGAAAACCCAGGGAGAAGAATAAAATGGTCTACAATAGAACCTATGTATTTTCATCCAAAGCTGTTTAGATGTTTTGCAATATAATTAGAGGTGGAATCGGTAAGGCAAAGGCATTTTAAAAGCTTTTGGCCTCAAAGCTGAGTATGTTTGTGCTCTTTTGACTAGACCGGCTGTTATTTCTGGCAGACATATCATCAGATGATTCAATAATTCTTGCGCTAGCGCTCATAGAAGCTTGCAGAAGGCTCTAAATACCTCACTCAGAGACAATATATTGACAGCTGAGGGAGGTCTCCTGGTTCAACTACTAGATGCCAGCTCTCTAGTCAAGAGTAGTCGATTTTGGAATATCATTAATCACCCATTGCTCTCCCAATCTGATAGAGGAACCGTGTGTTCTCACATTATATCAGTCTGTTGGGTAAGACATTTTACAGGGGTGTACAACCATACCCCCCTGGGACCACAGCCCTTTCATGATGGGGCATTGCAGCCTAGCCCCAACAACATATCAATGCTCACTACCTAAGAGCTGCAGGAACAGCCGCATACCCAAAAACATATAGAACCTCTGCAAAACTCAAAACCCTAACCACTAACCATCAGAACAGTGAAAAAAACAAAGAGCAATCCAAAGCCTACATATACCAGGATTCGTTCAGAACGTGTCGTTGGTGCCACCAAGCCCTATTATGTGCAAGTATACTAAACAATACGTGGGCAGGAGAAAGGGTCGTTTCCAATCATATTCCGGAAGTTGTGAGACTGACGTGGGTGCGATCCAGCATTCCCTTCTGCATACCAGTGTGACGTCAGAAGTAAATACTTCCCCTGCTTTCACAATCTAGATCAAATGACCATCATGTATTGAATATGGTCCCAAAGAGAAGGCGTCACTCCTCTCACATCTCACACTCCGAGGTGCTTTGTGACAGGGCATCTCGCACACCTAGTTTCTCGCAGTTGCACGGATGCTTGCACTAAGAGCTATTAAGAAAAAACACGAAGCGATATTAACCAAGAACGTCTATTTTTATGCCACTGGTTTGTTTCCCTAAGAAGACATTCCTGTGTTTAAAAAAGGTTAGCAAGGGCCCAGGGGCAGCTTCGGCCCCACACACCTTGAATTCTTTCAGTTAACAGGTGTGTCAGGGTGCATCGGGCTGCACCCTCGCCATTAACATACCTCCCCATCTGGCCCCCGGTGACATCTGAAGGAGTGCGCGGTGCTTGGGGTGCGAGGTGACGGGACCGAGCCCAACACGCGCCTTCATCGCACGCTCTACGTCAAACGGTTCCAAATGGAAGAACGATCAGCTGACACAGAGAGCAGACAACAGCCCCCTGCTCCCTCCAAGGACAGTTGTGAAGCAGGGGTAAACTGATTTCAAACGAATTAGTAAAGATGTAGGGGAGTGGATTATTTCCACGATACATTGGGCCTGATTCACAAAAGTAAGCTTACAGTTTTGTGTCAGTTTAATTTATTTGTGTTGCTCTTCAGAAACTACGAATACCAAAAAATACTAAGTGTACGACTGTGGAGTCTCGCAGTCGGGTTGTAGAATTCTGCACAAAAAAAGATAAGATAGGCATATCTTTTGATGTATGGAGTTCTCCACAGTCCAAAACTCACAATTAACTCATATAATTCTACCTTTATGAATCAGGCCCTTCGTGTCAGCTGAGACCAGGTGGTATTTTATGGAGCAGAAAGTTGTCACAGTGGTCCATGGAAAACTAGCACTTAATTTGTAAAATAATAAGTGCTGGTATCCACGTTTTTTCTCAAAAGCCTTCCTTGCAGTGCTGACAAATACCGTGAATGCAGAATATTAAGGCCAGCATAGGCTTGATTACACCTCATGCCTCTTTCTTCCACCATCATACACTCCCTAATTTTACTCTTGCATGTTTTTCATCCATGTTTGCTCCCGTTGTCACTGATCTGTCTTTCTCTTCGATTTCATTTCCTGCTTTTGTGTTTTTTCTCTCTTGCTCCCGATTAAGGCCTATTGAGGAAAAGTATGTGCTGTTCTCCAGAAATGAGTGCTTGTAGACCCCACCTGCTACCATCTTCTCAAATGAAAACTGGGTTTAGGTAATCCTGCATTAATGAGTTGTGTAACACTGAATTGCCGCCTGGAGGCTGAAATACGTCGGAGGAACAGAGATGAAGTAGAATTAGAATTAAGGGCTTGATTGTGAGACTTTAAATGCATTCATAATGTCTGCAGTCCTACTCAAAGTCAAGGTTTGGTGACATTTCATTTTCCTATTACTGAACTTCTAAATATCTTAAAATGTTTGCCTGACTTTGTTTCTCTTCTTTCACCTTGTACTTGTAACTTTCCAGAATAGGGCAAAACCTGTGCAAAAGGTATAGCTGGTTTTTCGCCATTATGCAGAGTCTAACTCGTATCCTCTGTAAATGAATAGGGAGATTCACCAGCATAATTAATTACAACCCTGATATATCCTCACATAGTACAAGAGGAGTTCATGAGTGGACCCCTAAGATTGATGCTCACCCCCCACTGCTCTAGTGTCCTCTGTACATCGTAAAACTAAGGTGAAGTGCTTAAAAACCCTACTACCAAAAGAAGAAAACAAGTCATCATTCTGTTTGTGCCTTATAACAGTCTAGAACACCTTAATGATGCATTCATTCATCCATTCATGTACATACTTGTTCGCATCTTTACAAACTTCTATTTTTTTTAGCAAATGCATGTAACTTTAATGAGGAGTGAAATGTTCATATAGTCTCGGCCCAGAGAATGAAGCCAACCACCACTATATTATGATGGCAAGTGTATATAGTTAAGTATAGATTTACGACTCTTAACTCCACATCTAAGGCCCACATGCAGCAACAATGCCATTTGCGATTCCTTATTAGCGAAAAATAAGGATTCGCTAATAAGGAATAGCAAAAGGCTAGGCATGATGAAATCGCTAAAAAAATTGCGATTTCTAAACATTCCTTAATTGCGAGTCGCAAATTGCGAGTCGCAATTAAGGAATACCTCCCCATTCATTCCTATGGGCCGAGAGGCCCATAGGAATGAATGGGCAGACATTCTCAATTTGAGATTCTCAATTAGAGAATCGCAAATTGAGAATGCAATTTCAAGGGTGCCAGGGTGTCAAAAGGACACCCTGTTGCACCCCTGAAATCTGCATATGAATACATCGTGCATACACACATGCCCCAAGGGCATGTGTGTGTAAAATGGAACTTTAAAAAATGCACTTTAGTGCATTTTTTTAAGTTTTTGCAAATTACCATGAAGTTCAACTTCATGGTAATTTGCTCCCCCTATTAGCGAAATCGCTAATATCTTTACTTTAATGCATTGCATTTAAGGAATCTCAATTTGAGATTCCTTAAATGCAATAGCAATTTAAGTAATCGCAATTTTGCGATTTCTTAAATTGCGATTTTTGCATTTGGGATGATACATCCCAAATGCAAAAATACCGGTCGCAAAGGGGCAGATTCTGAGAATCTGCCCATTTGCGACTGTTTTTTCCTTTGATGCATGTGGGCCTAAGCACCTTCAAATATACATAATTTGTCACGGTACCCGTACATCAAGTTTCGACTCATCTATTCCTTTTCTTGTTACATTTGAGGCAAGGCGTAATGGTCAAAGTCCTTCCATTGGCTTGCATGTCACTAAAAGTCAATAAAAGAAATACAAATGACCTGCACATATATCAACTCCATATTATCAACTAACAACATATTGTGATGGTAAGCATACAAAGGGAAGTATAGATTTACTGTTCTGATGTCCACATCTACGTAAGTTGACAATATGCTGGTAGGCATAATGTGGAATAATGTGGAATTGATACAAGTGCAGATCGATAGTAAAACTTCCACATTGTGTTTGATGTTAACTTTAAATAAATCAGTCCAGCGCTCAAAGTCATCTTAAAAAGGTTTGGGCTCTGGAGCAAGACATATTTTGAGGCCCTCTGGTCGGGACAACTTTGAATTTTATTACCTATTTTCTTATAATTCAAGCTTGTGTGAGGCCAAACAATGCTGAATGGCTGGGGCCCAAAAATACTTTGAATGGCACTGAGAGGGGGGGGAGGGGAGCAGGTCTGTTGAAAAGTCGAAAAAAATTAGTTACAGTAAGAGAAACTGAGTAAGATCAGTTTACTCAGGGTTGGGGGGGGGGGGGCCCTGACAGAGATTGTCGGGGTGGCACACTTGTTGTCCTCTTTTGCTACTTGGTCGCTGAAGATTCCTAGCTGGCTCTTTTGCTGCTAGCATTCTCTGGTTGATTTATGTTCTGGAACATAAACATCAGAACAACACTGTTTTCTGGCAGCTGTACATCATCGCTCTCTTCACGGTGTATCTTCACTACATACAGGAGGATGAATAGGAAGGAGAGAATGGGAATAATGCTTGCAATTCATCTTGCTGCTTTCATTCCATTGAGTTTTATCTCCCTTGCCACGCTTTTCTACTCAGTGTCACATCTTGGATATGCTCAAGAGGATGGTGATTGTCAGGAATCGTAGTGTGTCCTCCCACGAGAGGGAATGGGTAATGAATTAGAAGAACTGTTGCAAACATTAAGATCTGTCTCCAGGGGTAAACACCCCGTCACTGTGTATAGGACCTTGATGTGGGTGGGAAGGCTTGGTGTATTGAACATTAACAGATGTTTTGATGGCATGTATGCGGGTGCCACTGAACAGAGAACTTTGCTAACCATAAGGCACAGGTCTGGGAAGCACCCATGCACCCATGCACAGGGCCTAGGGTATGACAATGAAGATCTTGCCTGACTGCTGTGCATGGTCTCATCTTGGTGGTGAAGTGAGCCCTAAGTCATTTTAGCTTCTTGAAAGTTGCTGCTTGGCGAGTTGAGCCAGAGGTAGGACCTGGGGAAGGCAGGCAGGTTTCAGTAGACCGGGGATAGGGTAGGCTGGTGGAGGTAAAGACTGGTTAATCCCGCCGCTGACTGAAGGTTGCTGATAATGGCACTGTTGTGTTGCACCACACAAATATCCCATTGACGATGCTTGAATGCTTTTTTCTGCATCTTTCTTCATAATTGAACCTTTCGCCAACTTCTGTGCTGACACCAAGGCTGCTGCAGTGGGTTCAGAGAGAGTGCTACAGAACCCATATACAAGCACACAAACACTCACTATCAAGCCTCAACTGCCCCAAATATACAGAGGAGATGATGCGGTACAGACACTAATCGCCACTGTGCTTGATTGACCCACCCTGGCTCATATAAGAAAATGTGTGAGGTTACCAGCCAGTAACTGTCCTGTTTAGTATCTGACAGACCCAAGGATCTGGCAGATCAAAGGAGATGTCATTCTGCATAAAGTGATGTTTACTTGTCCCTTCCACCATCATGTAAGAGATTGCACTGTAGTCCTAACTGCGCATCCAACCAAGCCATCATTTGAGCAATCTCTGCAAGTTTACTACAGCAACATCCGCAGTGTGCAATGGCAGACTGTAATGCATTGCTAAAAAGAGATCCGGACCCTATAAAAAGTCCTCGTTTTCAGCACCAGCAAACACTGGCTCAATTAAGCACTGTTCGTACTCAAAATGTGCCAGCAAGTCTTTAGAAATCCTAAGAAAGTCTCGAGTAAGTCTCAGCCAGTCAGGATTGAGATAGTCATAGGTATTGGGCCCAGGCAGTACCTTACTTACTAACAGCCGTTGTGTGCATTGTGAGAAGCGATAAAAGCTTTGGAGGTATCAAGACTGGACTACAGCAATATTATCTAGAATGGAGCCCCAAAGAAAGAGTAACTTTAGAGACTGCAAAGCCCAGTTCTCACATTATGTTTCAATTTATAGAAATCATCTCATATTGAACCAGTCATTAGAGAACCGCATTAGCTTCCTGTTGTAGAGACAATAAGCTTCAAAGTTCTCTGCAGCACTGCCAAAGCCCAGATTGGTCAAGATCCAAAATACGCCAATTCCCTATTCCTGACCAAACTGTCCTTGCACAAACTGAGATACAGTAATTAAAACTTGGTCGTTCAGAACAGAGTTATCCAAAACCCACCGAAGAAAGCAACTTTGTGTTGTAGGAGCTCTGCTTTGAAACACACTATGCCAAATCTCAGGAAACGACATAACCTAGTAACTTTAAAATAACACACGAACAAAGTATTCCCCATCGATCCTAAAATTTATGAGAATTACCCCCCCGCCAAAAGGATGAGAAGCACTTTATATACAGTTCGGCCGCATCATGGTTAGCTGTGTAACTGTTAGCTTCTACCCACCGCCAGAGTGGTGAGGGGAGACATAGAGAAAAGGATATCTGGTGAGTGGGTACCGTGGCAATCATAAGTTTAGTTCGACCCATACATTAAAGAAAGCCTGTTTACCTTCCTGGCACCCGAATCCCACTGTCAGGAACATAGCTACAATAGACTATATCTTAGTTATTGTTAGGATTGCTCCCATCCTTGAAGACTTTGAAATTGATGATAGGGGCAAAAGTGATCACAGGCCCCAGGTCGCTATTTTGCAACTAGTAGTCCCCACAGCATCAACATTTCTAGCGATCGGGGAAACAACAGGTGAAGAGAGACACGCAGCTCTTCTAAGAATCAAATGCTCTGCTAAGCTAGGAGATAAATTGCTATACTAGATGGGGGAAGAGAAATTCTGACTCAAGTCATCCACTCCAACTTCAGTTATAGGAGATTGGGAAGCTCTCGTAGCAGACCTCCAACAGGCGCTTGGGAATGGCCAATGCAAACCTATGAGCAATTGCCCCACGAAATTGTAGTGACATGAGAGACTTTGAAACCCATGCAAAAATACAACGAGATAAGTTAATGGTCCGAAAAGATTGATTAGACACTCATATAAGAGAGCTAAATACTATAAATGTGAAAACCTATTTGAAGAAAAAGTTAAGATGAATAGTGTAGAAAAAGGTATTGTGATTGTCACAAACTTTAATAGTATGGGCAATAAGATAAAAAACCTCATTAATAGAAATTGGTTTCCTTTAAATAATCCAAAATTCAAAATCTTAAAAACCAATCTTTGCATATAGGAGAAATAAAACGATTCGCAACCACTTGGTGAAAACATATAGAGAACAAAATGTTAAACATCAAAGTAGCATCACGGATGGCTCAAAATTGATGGGCAATTTCCCATGTAGCTCTTGCACTAACTGCAATTCCATAATAAAGGAACACAAAGTGGAACTAAATTGGGTGAGACATTGGATAAATGAATTAGTCAATTGTAGAACATAGAATGTCATTTATCTCAACATCTGTCCTTGTCAAAAAGGATATGTATGCGAGACGAGCAGAGAGATGAGAATTAGAGTCAACGAGCATAGATAAGCTATAAGAACGGGAAAAAGGAATGCCCTATTGGTAGAACAGTGGTTAAACAATAAGCATAATGAACAAAATCTGAAATGGTTTATTTTAGAAAAAGTGAAAGGATCCACAAGGGGAGGGAATATAGACAGGAAAAGACAAGAAAGAGAACAGTTCATTATGTTGAAATTTAACACATATAGTCAGGGTCTAAATAACAGAGATGTATGGGAAAGACTAGTTGTATCACTGTAAGATCATGCATATCATCAAACATGAGTAATCTCGGTATTAACAATATTTTTTTTTTTAGAATGTTGGAAGTTAGAAGAATAACTAGGTAAATACCGTTGTAAAGAATAAACATAAGCCATGAACATTAAAAATCCTGATTCACAAGCAGATTTTCTTTTTTAATGTCGCTAGTGAATTGAATTGCATTTGATCTTAATGTTATGGGTGTCCTAATAAAGATAAATTCATTACAGAAGCAAATAATCAATAAATGTCACAGATTTCAATAAAAACAATGAGATTTCAGTAAGTAGATCATTTAATGATGGAAATATTCAATATACGATAGCGAAATGCTATTGTTGAAATATGGCTTAGTCCGGTGGCTACAAAATTCACCTAACATTAGCTTGTAATTACTGAGCAAACCGGCTTGCCTTGCTCAATCATGGCCACCACGTACCTAGACGTACGTGAAATGACCCGGAAGGATATTTAAACTGATGGTTAACAACTGACGGAGTCATAAGGTAGACACGCTGTTGGTTGAAATAGGTAAGCGGGAATCTGGGGAAAGCAGATAACTAGAAGCGCTTGAAGTTAATGCAATGGCAAGTGAGGGTTCACTAAGTTTATTCAAAAATAGACTATTGTGTATATATAACGCGGGGGAATTAGACAAATAGGAGCGCTTGGAGTAAAAGTTAAAGGCAAATACAGGTCCACACAGTCTATTTAAAAACAGACGAGTGGATATATATAACGCTGCTGTTTGAATATCAAAATAAAGCATCCTAGGAAGTTAGAGAAAGAGGCTTTAATTTCTATGTAATCAAGCTTAATGTTTAAAAATGGAAAAGCTTATTTAGGCACTACGCAGGAAAAAGATTTTAGCCAAATAATAATTATATTTTACTATACTGAAGCGTGCATTGACAAAAAAGGAAGAAATTACTATTAGAGCTCTAATATTTTCAGTATTGTCCCCAAGAAACTATAAACCCTGTATAAAAAGATAAATAAATGAAACAATAAGGAACAGAAGTGATATAGAAAGATGTTATGGAGTATAGAGTCTTTTGATTATTAAAATTGATGTATATATATCTACATCAATGCAGACACCGGGTATCTGATCAATTGAAACAAAATTCAAAATTTGCGAAGATTCGTGACAAGAATATTCAATTCTATTAAGGACACGGAGGCAAGGATTAGGCTTCTCATATTCTTTACTGAAAATTCTCAGCAGCCAATCAGAAAGTAAAAACAAAAGAACACACTACAATACCCATAAACCCTAGTAGGTATCACATGACAACCATAGTGTAGACCCCTCTATAAGGAGCATAAGAGAATAGTACATACTCTGTCTTTGTGTGAAATTACAGTTAAGTCCAAACAATAATAATAAACGCAGTCTGAAATCTGGAATCACAGGAAGAAGAATCCATTCTTCATAAGGATAACCACCGGCCAACGGGCAGCAACGAAAACTTGAAGTCAGCTTCAACAAAACATCATCCTACTTGAGGCCACGAAGAACACTAGAATCTGTTTGTTGAGTCTGGAGGCAAACAGATCGATCTGGCAAGGACCCTCCATCTTGGTCAACAATCAGAACACTTGAAGGTGAAGTCTCCAATCGCTGAAGTCCCGGAGATGTCGGGAATTCCAAGCAGCAACCTGGTTTCTGCACCCTGGAAGATATTCCGCCACTACAAACAGTTTGTTCTAAAGGCAAAAATGCAAAAAGTCTTTGTCGATTTCCGCCAGAAGTCGGGACCGGGTCCCGCCCAACTTGTTCACATACCGAACCGCCATCACGTTGTCCATGCGGAGAAGGATGCAACAATTCATCTGACGGGGCAACAGGCAACGGATTGCAAAGGAGCCCGCTAGAAGCTCCAGGCAATTGATGTGGAGATCCAATTCCTCCGGAGAACAACAACTGCCTGTGGATAGCTGACCGCACAGGGCTCTCCAGCCCCACCGACTGGCATCGGACTCGATCACCACCTCCAGAGTGGTGCCGAATGGGGCTCGACCGTTCCACGACTCCATATGTTTTAGCCACCACAACATCTTCCACCTCACCTCCTCCGAGAGAGGAATCTGGTTGGAATACTTGAGGCCTTTCTGGAGATGTCATATCTTGAGCCGTTGGAGTGCTTGGTAATGAAGGGGTCCCGGGAAGATCGCTTGGATGGATGAAGATAACAAACCCGACGACCCGAGCTACAGATCTTAAGGACACAGTCTGCCTGTTCAAAATCAACCTCAACTCTCTCTTGATCGATCTGATTTTCTGAGTGGGCAAGAGGAGTTAACAAGTGATGGAGTTGACTAGGAAACCCAGGAACTCGATAGACTGAGAGGGAATCAAAATTGACTTCTGAGGATTGATCAAGAAACCCAGATTCTGCAACAGATCTATAGTCCAGGCAAGATGTTGCATTAGTAGACGAGGACACTGGCCCACGATGAGGAAGTTATCCAGATAAATTATGAGGCGAACGCCACAGGCTCGAAGAAGTTCGAATACAGGCTTCAGAAGCTTTGTGAAGCACCAAGGTGCTGATGAGAGGCCGAAAGGAAGGACTTTGTACTTGTTCCAGATCCCCTGCCATTGGAATTGCAGAAAACGCCAATGTGGTCTGTAAATGGGCACTGACAGACAGGCATCTTTCAGATCTATGCGGACCAACCAGTCCCCTTCCTGAAGAAGATCGCGAAGAAGATGGATCCCCTCCATCTTGAAGTGACAATATACAACCCATCCATTGAACTCCCTGAGATTTAAAACAAGCCTGGATCCACCCCCCTTCTTCTGATCGAGGAAGACGTTGCTGACAAAGCCCTGAGGGTGACGAGATGTCTGCACAATGGCCCCTTTCTGAAGAAGAGATTTGATCTCGCTGGAAATGAACATCTGATCTTGAAGGGAAAAAAGCATGGGACGAGGAGGATGAGTCTCAGAGGGAGAGCGAAGGAACTCTATCTTGTAACCCTGCACTGTATCCAGGATCCATGCATCTTGTGAGATCCTTTGCCAACTGTGGAGAAAAGACTGGACTTGGCCCCCCAATTAAACTTCTAAAAAGGAAATCAGGCTCACTTGAAGTTGCAGCATCACATTGTCCTCCTTGGTTACCTCCATATCGACCTTTCTTGTTGTTATTTCGAGATCCACGCGTGGGGTAGAAGGAGGTGCAGGAGTTGGATTATTTATATCTCCCATGCTGGGAATTATAACCTCTTTGGGTGCCTTGTTGGTAAACGTGGCCAAACGACCGCCCCCTATGTCGTCCGGCCCTTCCAAAAACAGGACGAAAAGCCCATTTTAAGGAACCCTGTGCCTTGTCAAGGACACTGAATGTAGCAACAAACCTGGTCAACTCCTTCAGGAAAGGTTGACCAAATGGAGGCCCTGCGCCAAGGGACCTGATTCAGAGGTTGACAATTCAGCTAACTTGGGGTCGAGCTTCAAAAGAATAGAGCGACGTCGCTCACAGGACATAGCACAATTGGCATTGCCCAAAAGACAGCCGGCTCGTTGAGCCCATCCTATCAGATCATCCGGATTTATGATCTGGCCAGTGGATTTTGACTTGAAACCCAAATCCAAAATTTAGGTCAAAGGACCGGTCAAGTCTAGCAACCTATCCTGACAGGATCTCCAGGCACGGTCGATTTCCTTTTTTGGATCTTTCGTGTATTTCTTAAGATATGTTAACAATGATGGATCCACTTCTGGAGTGTCCGCCACCTTGTCTGCAAGATCCGGTCGTGGACATTCCGAGCGCAAACACGCCCTGACATCTTTATCAAATGCCTGATGCAGTAGAAGGAAGCCAGGAGGAGGAGTTAGAGTGGACAATTTCGGCGGGGTCAAAATTTAGCAAGTTTGGGTGAGACGGGGCATCTACAAAGCACTCTTTGCGTTGTTTCTCTGCAGGGGGGACTTCTGGCTCAGACACAGTATCAGAGGAAGAAGAGGTGTCGTACCCTAGAGGCAAACTAGAAGGTGCAGCCTTGGAAGAAGACCCATAAGAGTGTTCATAAGACAAGGTCTTAGCCAGGTTGGCAAAATCTGAAGAATGTGGATTTTTTTAACCCTTACCGCCAGAACCAGAATGGGGCGTAGAGCCCTGAAGCTATCCCTGCTGAAGGGCATAATTACATAAATGTCTCTTCAATGGTTCAATGGCCTTCACCATGGCCTTATTAATCGAGTGCTGCACCCCAACATCTAGAGCCTCAACAAGCTCTTGCTCCAATGACCCTGAAGGGCCGTCTTCAAAGTAGTCTTCCTCATAATAGTATTCCGACATGTTGACACTTAGAAATGTCAGATAAACCCACAACAGGAAGATGGGGCCAAAATGCACTGTCAACACAGGACAGCTGTAAACACTAGCAGGAGTGGCAGTGTAAATAAGGGGGAGTGGCAACCCCAGGCAAGCCAAAACACACAATACTCAAAGTGTGTAAGCAATATTAAATGTGGAGGGAGGGCTTGCCTATAGAACCCACTCTAGGCAAAGCCTATGCATTAGTTTACTGCCCAAAACACCAAAAAGCTGAAATGAGCATCCTATGGGGTTTTTCAACAGTCGTGTGGGTATAGAGCAAGTTAATGTGCTGCTTCCGTGCCCACTGAGCTCAGAAAACGGGGTTTTCGGAGAAAAAATGGCCACCGTGCATGCGCAGACTGGCCTGACTGCTGAAATAGAAAGAGGACTGCGCGTCGAGCGACGCGCGTCCTCACCCCTGACTCTCCCACTCCACTGCAGTAAACGCGGGCACCGCATGCCCGGTCAGCGGAGGCTGAAAGCACTCCAAAGAAAAACAAAGCAAGGACAAAGGTGGAACCGGAATCGAAACCGGCACCCGCCACAGCGCGAACCGTGCTCAGAAAAGAACATGCGCTCACAATAGAATAAGCGCTAGCAGCGGTAAAGGGCACAGTGAAAGCAGCAAATGAAACAGAAGAATGAAAGCTCACAGCAGCGCGAGTCGCACACAGCAATAAAGTGCAACACACCAGTCTGCATACAGATAAACAGGTAAATCTCTGCTGATAAGGTCCAATTAACTACATACAGTAATAGTCATTAAAGAAATAGTAATGCACATAACTGGCTGTGGAGCAGCAAAGAAAGAGGATGTACTATTCTATTATGCTCCTTATTTAGGGGTCTACTCTATGGTTGTCATGTGATACCCATTAAGGTTTATCGGTATTGTAGTGTGTTCTTTTGGTTTTACTTTCTGATTGGCTGCTGAGAATTTTCAGTAAAGAAAATGAGAAACATAGTCGGTCCTGACATAGAATTACATTAGAGTAACAAGGTGGGACATAAAGGATTGAAAAAATACCACCATTGCAACAATTAAATTAGAAAGAACAGATAATTCGAGTGTATGCTTGAATTTGAGTAAAATATTCTAATCTCCTACAGAATACTGGATAAATAATACTGATTTAAATGGATTTTTTCTAACAGGCAGACAATCATTTATTCAGATGAAAAAAAACTCAGAGGGGCCCTGCAAAATTTGTGAAACTATTCTGATCTTTTTAAGTGAGTCATACGAAGGGGCACTTAATTACTAAGAGGGAATAATTGTAAGATAATACTAATAATGGTTTCACTATTCATAGGATACTATTAACACAAAAGATCTAAATTGAAGACAATATCCCTTTAAAAGCGTGCACCGTAATTTGAAGGGATTGCACGTTCTGGAATTGCTCCACTAAAGTTCTTTGGGTGAGATTCAATAATTATTTTAATTGAACGTAAGTACATACATTGGTTAAGGTCTTTATGTCTAAAAGATCTAATATAGTCTGACCTAGTTGTCATAACCATGACAATATTAATTCATAAAATAGTTAAATCATTGAGAGTGTGCACTGAACCAACCCAGGAAATGTTGAGGACAAATTAAAAAATGTATAATTTAATTTTATCTCTTTTATTTTTAGATTCTATGTCTGATCTTTATTATTTTATGAAAAGTCTGTGTATTTTGAATAAGTCCTGAAAAAGACGGAGACAAAATAAAAGATCTGCCTTTCTATGTTTATGAAATGGACTCTACAACAGGGAAATTGCTAAGTTTTTAAAGAGAAGTTTAAAAAAAATAGTTTCTGTATAGGACTCTAGATATAGACAAGTAGTTTTTTATACAAATGTGAATGTTGCTAACTAGACAAATCATTTGATTTTATTTTTTAATAAATTTTAAAAACAGAATTTGATGTGTATTGTATGAAATAAATGTATTTCAATATTTTATAATTGTCAGATACTTATCATTTGGTTGTGTTGACTTGGTTCAATGTATACTACTTATGGTCATTACTAAAACACGGCACAGAAGGAACATTTTGTTGTCCTAAGTTGTAATCATCCAGCCGCTTTTGGCCTAACTGGGGTAACCCTCTAATTTTAGGGGGCAATAGACCTGTAATGACATAACATCTCCCCCATTGCCCCAGGGAACTAATCAACTGTAAACATGCTCTTTTCATGGACTTGGATGGCAGGAGAAGAGGCAGCAAATTGAATGAAAGCCAGTCTATCACAGTTCTTAGGCAGCATACAAAAAGAAGGCATGGGAGCTTAAAAGGGAGCACATTGATTCAGAGTGGCTCAAAGTCTTTACTTGACTAAAGGGGAAGAAGTCTCAGCCTTTGGAGGCATATATATCTGCTCACCAACCCAGGAATGACAAAGAAGACTGGCGCTGCTGAACAAGGCTGGATACAGTATGTCAAACAGCTATATTCAATCGATCCATTGGCTAAGATAGCCGCTTTAACATACCACTCCGAATTAGCCATCTGCACCCCTCAAGGTATTTCAATTACCAAAGTAGCAATAATAGCAACCAATACAAATGTTTTAAAAATGAGAAACGATGAGGCCCCAGGGCCAAACCGGATTCTTGCTCCTGTTTGTAAATCAGTGGAAGACTTTTGGGTGGCAACTCTAATGCCCCTTTTTAATCATGCCTTCTCTACTGTAATGATGTGTTCTTGGAGAGATGCATTACTCTTTCCATGCATAATAAAGGTGACCGCTCCAACCTGGCACACTATGGGCTTGTTGCACTACTTCATTTAGAAGCCAAGGCTTATGCATATGTTCTCTTGAAGGAGCTGGAGACAAGGGCAGTGGAAAAAGGAATCCTTCGATTTTTTCCAGTCAAGAGTCAGATCCGACTGTTCAACTACGGACAATTTTATAGCACTGGCATACTTATCTACACAAGCCGTCAGGAAGAAGCAACTTCCTTTGTTTTTTTTTTGCTTCATTGACTACAGCTCCGCCTTTGATAGGGTGAATCGTGGCAGAATATGGGGGAAACTGTCTTCATGGGGGATTCTGCCCATGCTCCTGTAGACATTCACATCATTATACCAGGAGACAAGGATTTGGGTTAAAACAAGCACTACCATGGTCTGCAACCACCAGAGCTGCCACAAATTGGCTTAAACAAGGCTGCATATTGGCTCCCCTCCTCTTTAATCTCTGTACTGCAGATCTAGGGGCTGCCTTTCAAGGTGCCTATTTAGTTACCCAAAGGCTGGGCAGGGTTAAAGTTCCCATCTTGCAATATTCCGATGACACGGCAATCCTAGACCATACCAGAGCTGACCAACAGAGAGCCCTTTATGCACACCATCATTACCATCAAGTGAACAATGTTCAGGTTAATCAGAGCAAAACCAAAGTATTAGTCTACAGTAAATATCCACATAAAACGCAATTTGGCTGGCAACTGGGAGACCTGTCAGTAGTAACAGCACCAGCTTACAACTACCTTGGGGTTTTACTTGCTGATGAGGCCAAATCAGCCGCTCACTTAAGACACCTGAGTATAAAGTCCAACTGTGCCATCCACACATTACAACGCCTAAACAATTGCGTACATAGTTAAACTGCAGAACCTATTCTGACAGTCCTGAAAGCAAAATTCATCCTGACCCCAAACTATGGCCATCTGACCTTTCCAGGTGCCTTGGATGGGCTTTTAACAGGCGCTCAGATTAAGGCATACAAGGAAGTTTTGTTAGCCCCACAGCAAGCCAAAAGAACAAGGCTGAGGCTGGAGCTAGGATTTGGACTTGGGAACCCAGACCTGGCATGCCGGGGGGACCTAATAAAGTTTTTACCAGGGTCCTTCGAGCCCCAGAAGATTCACTCAAATGCCATCTGATGATGATCTTTGAGAAGGAGGTCTCCCCCTGGCAAATTGGACTTGGACATGCAATCAATAACCTGAATATCAAGGCCAAAAGTTTGCACTACCTTGACATTCCATTGTTTACCTGGAAAAAATGGTGAACAGGCAGGTAATCTCATCTGAAAAGGATTATGAAAAATGTTGCCGTTAGTCCATCACAGCATCATTGGATGCATCATGCATCCTAGAGGAAGCACAACCCTACTTCCATCATGCCCTGACAGTCCAGGCTCGCAGGAAAATTCACTATATGAGGCTTACAGCTTTACCAATCTCGGCCTTTAATCCGGCCAGGGAATGCAAAGAGGAGGCAGTTTCATGTAGGGTAAGCACCTATTGCAAAGAAATCTGGCTGCATCTGCTGTGCTGTTACCATAAATTGGCCAACGTGACTGCCGCCTGCTTCTCCCCATCTAAGTACAAGGGGCATTAAGAACTGAAGGGAGGCTTCGGATTTGTGCTTCTCTGAAAACACAGCATGCACCCTGGAAAGGCTGGGAAAGTTCACGAATTCCATCAGTCCCGCACTCACTGAGATGCCATATACCAATACCAATCCGTGATTGGCCAGCACACTGCTCTTTATCAATTGTCCCCCTCAAATCTGAAAGTTATCAGCAAGCCAGGAGGAGCCTAGCCCAGCATGTGTGTACAATAGAATCAATAAATGGAAGCTAATTGGACAGCACTCCGCACTTTACCCCATTTTCGTTTTTATAGCACAGCACGCTCACTCTCCCACTAGAAGAAGCTTATAGCAAGGGCTTCAATTGACAACTTGTTTTAATTGGTCCTGGACATCTAGTTTTTAGCTACACATTGATTTTAGGAATTGACATGCTCCTACCCATGACACACAACTGATTGTATTTGAGAAAACGTGCATAATAACAAAAAGTTTGCATCCCCATTTTTGCCTCTTGTATCCATAAGTGCAATGCACATCGTCTTGTGAGCACGTTTGAGGGGACATGTTCCCTAGGGTGGCGCAAACAAGATTAGTGTAATAATGGAATTAGTGTAAGGCTTTTTTAAGGAGTCAGCCATTGGGCATTGAAATTGTGAGGAAATTCTTATATCTTAACAGAAATGCTGTCAATGGGCATGAGCAAGAAATGAAAGGTGCTCTGTCTAATATTTACTGAAAGTTCACTTTTTGGTAACATTGAGTGCAATATTGGGATTAGTGCTACTTCTACTGGCAGTTTAAATATGATATTACTGAGGCATGATGAAAGAGAGTTTGTAAATGAAATGTGACAAAAAAGTTAATTTGCAGACCTGCTCGTATTTCACCCTTTTTTTATCAGTGAAGATGGAGGGAGTGAGAGTGCATGGATGTGTATATATCACCTACTGCTGTTATAGTTAAAGCATAGTTTCCATTGGAAGAGTGTTTTGTTATTTGTCAATAACTTTGGTGCCGCTTGACGAATTCTTGCGAAATTTTCCCAACTAATACGACAGTTACTTCAGTTGCTGTCTTGCAAATTTCATGGTGATGTGTTAAGCGGGTCTGAGAAAATGAAGGGTCACAAAATGCTTTTTCTCGATGTTAATTTCCACAGGAAACTTCAGACACGGCTACAGCCCGAACTGGTGAACAGAATTACACCAAATTTGGCAGAAAGGTAGCTCTTGGTCCATAAAGTGCCATTTTGTTAAATGGTGTGAATTCGTTCAGTGGCAGCTGAAAAATGCAAAGAAATTTCCAGTTGTAAATATAGGGGTGCAATGGATCAAGGACCCCTCCCGATCTTGAGCCTGAGATCTGAATGTCTGCCAACACTTCAAACCAGGAAGTGTTGGTTGAACTGAGTATCAAGAAAAAAGGTTAAAAAAAAGAAAAGGGGGCATTTAGGACCACTCAGGGCCAAAAAAGCATATTTTTTTTACATGCAAGGCAACTTTTAGCAGGATTCGCACTGGATCCATGACTCGCACCGTTTTTAGTTTTTTGTAAATGAAGCACGGTCTTTTACATTTTCATGTGAGGGGGCCTCACGGACCCCCCAAGCACTGGGGAACACCAACTCCTTCAGCCAAACTGTATTTTAAAGAAATGGAAGGGGGAGCGTGTGGCCCCTCTCCTGAGCTGTTCTCAGCCCCAGGGTCTGCCACTCCCCCCGGGCAGGCCCCTACTCAAGGAGGGAGAGGGGCCACACCGCCCCCCTCCTGGAGCTGTACATGGCTCTTGGGACACCCACCCCCCCAGGGCCGACTTCAGCAATGTCCCGAGGTGCCTACTCCCAGGACATTGCAGTTTGCTCTGGCTTGATGGAAGCACTGCAGCATTTTGCCCTCTCTTGCTCAAAGCAGAGTACACTTTGCTTTTTACACATAGGGAGCTGCATGTCATCAGCGCCCTGTGTGTAAAAAGCCATGCAGCTCTTTCAGGAGGCAGGGAGCGGTCTGGGACTGCAGAGGGACTTCAGGCACCCCCGCAGTCCCCAATGTGTAAAATATGGGTGCCCTGGGCACCCACCCTATAGGTCGGGCCCTGTGGTATGGGGTCCCAGGGGCCAACATCTTCCCGGAAGGGAGATCACATTGCCCACTTTCATTTTTTGTAATTTAAAAAAAAATATATATTAGAAGGGATAGGCCCCGGGGATGGGCGCCTGGGGCCGAAATTAGCTCGAGAGTGAGGCCGCTCGCCCCCCCTTATATATAAGGGAGGTTATATATATATATATATATATATATATATATATATATATATATATATATATAACCTACTGGCGGTCCCCAATAGGTAGTTATAGTTAGGACCTAGTTACCATAGGAAAATCGCAACATTCTATTCCCCATAACTTTGTCGCCAATTAACAAATCTTCACGAAATTTTCAAAACTTGTGGGATGCTCCAGTCCGCTCCTATCTTCAGGGTTTCAGGATAATTCGGCAAGCTGGGGCCGAGAAAAAAGGGGGGTCCCAAAACATGTTTTCCCCATGCATTTTCCCATAGAAAACTTTAGCCACTGCTACAGCCTGAATTGCTGAACGGAATTACACCAAATTTGGCAAAATGGTAGCCCTTGGTTCAGAAAGAACTCTTTTTGTTAAATGGTGTAAATCCGTTCAGTAGTTGCTAAGAAAATAAAAATTTTAAAAATATCAATATATAGAGGCACGCAGGATCCGCGCACCCTCCCTATGACGAGCATCATGCTAATTGACCCGGCCCCGAAAATAAAAGAAACGCTTAGTTATTAATTAGCCCCCAGGAGGGCCAGTCCCAGGGGCAATGTTTAGATTGTAATGCGGGGATCAAAGGGGACCCCCCCAGCCCCGGGAACCGCCACTAGCCCACCAAGGGCTTCCAGTAAGTGCCACTGCGTTGCAAAAAGGTACCCCTTTTTACACCTCTCTGCAACGCAGCTCTGTGGCGCTTACTGGAGGTACCTAGTGGGCTAGTTGGACCCTAGGGACCCTCGGTATTCAAGGGGACTTAATCTCCCAACTTAAAACGGCCACAGGGTGCATTTACACAGTGGGGAGGGGGGGCGGAGCCTGAAGTGACGTGTGCAAACACGCCCTGTGGTGCATTTTAAGAGGTAGTTTTAATCCCCTTGCCCTATTATGTGCTAGGGTCTTACAGAGGAGGTCATGGTAATCACAGGGGTACCCCAACGCATAGTGTTCCCTAGTGTGTGTAGGTGTTTTCATTGTATTCTAAGTGTCTTTTAGCATAGCACTGGCTCTAGGCCTGGTTAGTCAGATTCAGTTACCACCAGTACCCGTCTGAAAAAGTTGTGGGCACAGGAGGACTTTCTGCTCCTCTGTTGGTTCTTTGTGTACATCTCTTCTTCTTTCTGCACTTTTCTTCGTCTTTGTGGACTTCTGTTGCTTCTTTCTGTATTTTTTTTTCTTTCTTTGCGTTGTTTCTTCTTTCATCACATGTCCTACCTCTGTGGGCATAGTTAGAAACTACAAATTAAAAAACCTTTGAAATTCACTAAAAAAAACATAGGTTTCAGGCATGTTATAGTTAGAAATTAGCATTTAACTGCCATCAGTGATGGCATGAGTGATGTCACTGACCATGTCATGAGTGATGTAATATGTGATGTCATCAGCAGTGCATTGCGGGCGGCGAGTTATAGTTAGCTGAACTAACTATAACGGGGGAATTTCTATGGTTTTGTACGAGTGAAATGTCCAACTAACTATAACGCCCCTGAAACCTATGGTTTTTTCAGTGAATATATTACCTACTGGCGGTCGCCAGTAGGTATATATAGTTAGGATTTTTTCTCTATGGGATTTTTGAAAATTATATGTCTAATAACTTTGGCGTTTGTGGACGGAATTGGCTGAAATTTTCAGGAAAATGGCACATTTTGTTTCTGAGCAGCCCTTGAAAATTTGGGGGGGGTTCGTCAAGGGGGGGCCGAGAAAAAAGGGGGGTCCCAAAACGTGTTTTTAACATTGAGTTTTCCATAGAGCGGTTGGCCTCACTTTTAGCCCGAACGGCTGAATGGATTTGCACGAAACTTGGCAAAATTGTAGGGACTGGTAGCCCGATGTGCCTTTTGTAGGTCTCAATATATGTGCTCCAGTGGATTTTGAGAAATTAACGTTTAAAAAAAGATATATATCTGTAACAGCGGACCGGGCAGCGTCCCAGGACGCGTACTTTGCGCGCAATGGAGCTTTGTGAAGCGAAGCTGATTGGTTCTCTGGCGTCTGTCAACATTCCAAAAAGTCCGTAGCGGCCGCCATCTTGTCTCTCGGTAGGATCGAGAGACAAGAGGAGGCCAAAACGAAGGGGGAAATGACCATAAGGGGGCATAGTAGATCCTCGCTGACCCCCTAGGTTTGATGTGGAGGTTTTAAAAGGGCCCCGCGGGGCAAAAAAAATAATAATAATAATCGAACGGCTGAATGGATTTGCACCAAACTTGGCAAAATATTAGGGACTGGTAGCCCGATGTGCCTTTGCTAGGTCTCAATATATGTGCTCCAGTGGATTTTGAGAAATTAATGTTCAAAAAAAGATATATATCTTTTTATATATATATATATATATATATATATATATATATATATATATATACGCCGGGAAACCCTTTTTGGGTAGCTGTGCGCCATATAAATGCAAAAAATAAATAAAAAAATAAAAATATATCTGTAACAGCGCTCCGCTTCGCGTAACGGAGGTTTGCGAAGCTGATTGGTCATTCTGTCACTGGGCTATAGTTGGGCTACATCTGGCTGATATTTGGGCTACATTTGTTTTTTTGTGTGTCTGGCGGCCATCTTTGGGCTACATTGGGCTACATTGGGCTTCATTGGGCTACATTGGGCTACATTTGGGCTCCAACATATATATAGGCCAATGTAGCCCAATATATATTTTTCAAAGTTAATTTTCGTAAAAACCACTGGAGCATATATCTTGAGACATAGCAAAGGCACATCGGGCTACCAGTCCCTACAATTTTGCCAAGTTTCGTGGAAATCCATTCAGCCGTTCGAGCTAAAAGTGAGTCCAACCGCCCTATGGAAATGAAGGAAATGAATGGGTAATTTGTAATTAGCAAATAGCTAATCGCAAACTAGGAATGGTAAAGAATCGCTATTTATTCCTTAAAGTTCGCTATTTAGGAAATGCAAAAAACTTTGATGATACATATGGCGGTTCATCTCTAACAAGATAAGAAGCATAGGGATACATTTATGATGACTGGCGCATCACCAGGGATGTGTTAGTCATTCTGTGCCGCTGTTCCGTCATCTATGGTGTGCTGCATTTACAATGCGGGGCATCATGGGGCAAAAACAGCACAGATGCGTGATGTATCTGTGCCGTAAAGGTGGCGCATTGCTGGAGTTGTATCGCAAGTGTGATGAAGCTCCAGCAAGGGTCGGGGGTGCCCCTGTCGCAGGGTTTCTGTTCTCACACAGAACTGTGGACAGAGGATTGGAACCTCAGCGAATTAGGGTGTCCCAAAACTCACGTTAGTAATCAAAAACCCCTTAGCAAGCTAGGTACAGTGTCACATTGGATATAACAAACTCTCAATGTTTAGACAATCCAGAATATGAACTTATAGTACCTCAGGATACGTGGAACTCATGAACAGTCGGTCGTTATATATTTCTTAGAAACCAGAACATGGAGTTAAGAAGAACACATGTGTATTTGAAATGTTTATTTACTAATGCCGTCTTCTCAGGCGTAGTATCTTAGATAATACAAGTACACATATTATCAGTAGCAAAATTACCAGCATAGTTACTAGTACATAAAAAGCGAATGGTGATAGTATGTTAACATGCTGTAAATGAATAAGAGTTAGCAACACTTATAAGCAGCCGTGGGCCGTGGAGGGAGTTACGGTGAGGCAGGGAGGCGGGGAGGGGGAGAAGCAGGGTGGAGAATACAAGTACACATATTATCAGTAGCAAAATTACCAGCATAGTTACTAGTACATAAAAAGCGAATGGTGACAGTATGTTAACATGCTGTAAATGAATAAGAGTTAGCAACACTTATAAGCAGCCGCGGGCCGTGGAGGGAGTTACGGTGGGGCAGGGAGGCGGGGAGGGGGAGGGGCAGGGTAGAGAGGGCTCCACCCTGCTTCTCCCCCTCCCCGCCTCCCTGCCTCACCGTAACTCCCTCCACGGCCCGCGGCTGCTTATATCTCACCCTCCCTAATACACATATTATATTATTTGCTAAGAAGGTCTCTTTGTGTTGGTTTAGGGCGTGCCCATACTTTAGTGTCTTAGATTTGAAGGAATCACATCAGCATACACCAGCTCTCTCTTCATGTGAACCGCATCAACTGTTGTGTATGTGTGTTCGGCAAAGCAATATAAAACCCGCCTCATGCCCAGAATTGGCAGAAGTTGCACTTATGTTATGAGTATGAAGTCGTGGAGATCAGACCTCATAACAATTCTGTATCGTGTTGTTCTTGAAACTTTAGCACTCGCTGTACAGATATAGTTTAACAAGCAAAGCAGATGGTAGAGCAATAACATATTATTCTCATGTAAACCACGATGAACTACTAGGTGGAAAGCTAAAGCAACAACTAAGTGTCGTGTGCAGAAGTTGCAAAAAAGGAAAAATGGCGTTTAAACCGGTAATGAGCCCATGCTAACTTAACACGGTGTAAAGATATCCAGGACCTAGATGACACCTCCCCATGATCCGGAAACGAACTGAATAAGATAATAGAAGTGCCATCTCATGAGAGCAGATTGCAAGTTTATATGTGGACGGTCCGCAAGGTAAAGCATTAAAAACTAGGAAAATTTAATGCTAAAGAAAAATAAAACAGCCAAGTACTTTATCGAGTCTTAAGCCAATAGGCAAGGTAAATAATAAAAACTTGACAAATAAGTCAATGAATTGTCAATGAAATGCTAGTACTCAGCATATCAAACATGAAAAAGGTCTATGACATAACTGTGTATGCAAAATAAGCTGCAACAGCCTCCAATAGGAAGTCACCGTCTTCATCCGAAAACAGTTCAGCCATCCAATTTAAAAGCGGAAAAGAACATACGTGCTCTCCCAGCACCGGATCCTCTATCACCATCAGATGACAGCTCGGTGGGTTTTCAAGAAAGCTCTGTTCCAAGAAAGACTGTGCTGCCGCCAGTAAATTCCAGGGACCAAGTAGTCCATGCATCAATGCCACAGCCATAATCCTTTCGCCAGGACAAACCAACTCGTGAGTAATGATAGGAGTCATCAGCTGATTAAAGTCGACGTCAGGAGAAACCGGTCCGCAGAGACACAAATCAATGGCCCAATCGAAATCACAGGTCAGGCAGTGAAATACAGGCTGGACACAGGTGAAGTAGGAGAATCGAAAAGATAATCCATATGCCGTGCTTAATATCGCCAACGGCATTGTGCCATAATATTCTAGCATGCGATTGCGGAACAGTGTCAGCAGCTGCAGGGTGGGAGGTTGCATAGGAGGGACATCCATATTTAAAAATGTAAAAAAGCACAAGAGCGTCCGCTGGTAATGCAAGTAAAAATGCCAATCCACGAAGCAGAGTGGAGAAAATAGAATGAAAGAAAGCAGGGATGACTCCAAAGATTTTCTCAAATGAAGTCACGAGACCACTGGTAACAACTTTAAAAAAGTGCGCCAGGGCCTTTGTGGAGGATGCGTTAAAGATAGTCCGAACCATCTTGCTGAAATTGAAAGGCAAATCTGAATTGAGAAGGGTCTGCACCTCTGTACGGGTGTTCGCTATTTGAAGCACGAAAGTTTCACGGGCCGAACTCAAGGCCACCTCTCTCTGAGACAAAAGAGCTCTTATTCTTGCCATGCCGTTGAAATCTCTCCCAAGGTTGGTATTTGTGGCCAGATTGAAAACTCCCTATGTTCATGTGTGGGAGGAAATAGAACATTTCTGCAGCAAATAACCCGTTCACTTACTGTTACCATAAAAGGAATACTTTTAATTAACTCAGAACAATCTTCATTATTGAGCATCAAATAACTACCATTTTCCAACAACTTGAACGTGGGGATGATAGCAGGAACTGGCGTGCCTTGCAACACGCAAGCCATATTTGGTCGGTGTTTGTTGCATGAACCGTGTAACTGTATGTGCCTACACATTAGTGAATGATCTGGCGTCTCAGTGCATTCCTCTCCATTCAGATAAACTTCTTGATCATCTTTGAAACATCTGTATGTGTATGGAAGCGACCAGACCTCATGAAGAAAAGCACTACCTAAAGGTTCATAACGACCTATTGGTATATATTCCATACAATTTGAAAACTTATATAAAGCAAAAGGCAGCGTTATTAAACCGTGGATAAGGCACGTTGTCAAAAAACCCGCAATCCTCTGCTGATGATGTCACTGAGCATGTCATGAATGATGTAATATGTGACATCATCAGCAGTGGATTACGGGTAATAGTATCTCTAGTTTACTCCCCTATAGCTGTCTTTCTTTTAACATAAGTCTCTGTTTCCTTCCCTTATACTTACTGTTTTTGGTTCGCTTCCGGTTCGCGTACCGGCGAGCGAACTGGGAAGCGAACTAAGAGAAATAGAGGTTGGCACAGTTCCAAATATTGTACCAATTTTTTAATAACGGGGAGGTAGTTCTGAAAAGAACTTTTTTTTTTATTGTTTTTGTTGTTTTATATTTTTTTATTATTTTTCAGAACATTTTTTTACTTTTTTTGAATTTTTCTGAACAGTTTTATATTTTTTGGGGTTTTTCTTGGAGGGGGCAATGAAAACGATTCATTGTAAAGGGCTCAACAGGAGCAACAAAACAAAAAAAAAGTATTTATTATTTTGGGCGTTTCGTACAAACTTGCATATGATAGTCAATAGCTCTGTTGATCAGAGTGATGCTTCTTTCTCCGTAGCAAATGAATCCATCGCAAAATACGCAGATGTGTTTTACTTCACCAAATCTCATTTGTATATTTGGCACCATCTCCCTGCCCTCTGGTCCCGTTACTTCCGGTACAACAGATCTTCTGGCCATAATAGGGAGATTATCTAGGTCGTTCCGAAACTGTGCAGCACTGTAGTTGTTAGGATGCCACCTAGTCATATGGCGATGCATTGTGTAGTTTCCGAAACTGTATTTTTTCTCGGTTCCTCTGGACAGTCTATCTTGACATATAAGGCAAGTTACGTATCTTGCATTTACTTTTTTCTGACCTTTGGGAATTTTAAAAAATTGCCAAATTAAGTTTTCTTTCCGGTGAGACGTCTTGGGTTCCTCAGGCAAAAACTGCCTCTCTTCGTGCTCTTCCTCCTGTTCCTCTTCTTCCTCTTCTTGCTGAATTATAACTTGAGCAGGTGGTCCACTCTTCCTTGGATGTGGTGGAGGTGGTGGGGAAGCACCAGCTGAAGCTACTAAAGAAGCCATTGCTCAGTGATCACAAAGGGTCTTTCTCTCACAATGATGAAAGTCAGAGTGAGGAAAGAAGGAGGGATTTTCATCATTTGGGAAAAACAAGAGTTCTCAACCAATCAAAAGTGTTCATTTTAGATTATATGACCTAGTCTTACATCATTAGGAAACCAAAAGTGAAATGAACCAATGAAAAGTGTTATTACCAAGACTTGCTGTGTTTACGTTAAGCGCTTTGCAGGGCCTCCCGGTTTGCTTCCAGAAACCTGCGCTTTGCGACTCGCTTCGCGTACCAGTTCGCTAATGTAGCACGTCATATGACGTATCACGCGACAACGTGAAACGTCATGCGGACGGGAGGCGTCACGATGTTGTTTTCTAACGCGGCACTTGCGGTAAAGAAACGTTTACCGGCTCGCGGTCTATTTCGCGGCATCAAGGTCAGCTAACGGGAAGCTTCCCGATTCGCGAAGCGGGAACGAAGAAAAAAAAATATTTAAAAAAAAAATTATTCATAAACATATAAAATATATTTTTGGATTTAAAGAAGAATACATTTTACAGCTACAGATATTAGCTGTTAAAAAACCAATGAAATTCACTGAAAAAACCATAGGTTATAGACCATATATAGTTAGGAATTAGCATTTACAAAACCTTGAAAATTCACTGAAAAAACCATAGGTTATAGACCATATATAGTTAGGAATTAGCATTTACAAAACCTTATTTTACTCACACAAAACCATTGAAATTCCATATATAGTTAGTTGCACTAACTATATATCGCGCACCCGCAATCCACTGCTGATGATGTCACATATTACATCATTCATGACATGGTCAGTGACATCACTGATGACATCACTGATGACATCTCAAATGACATCACTGATGACATCACTGATGACATCTCAAATGACATCACTGATGACATCATGACACACCAATACCAGTTACTACATACGCACTCACTGATTCCTACGTCTACACACACATTCACTCATTCACCCATACAATGACTCATACATACAGTCACTTATTATTACAACACTATCATATGCACTCATACACCTATGCAGACAGTCACACACTGCCACTCATCCATGGAGTTACTCACACACCAAGTCAGTCCTGTAAAGAATCAATCACACTTCCATTTCTTCATCTATACAGTTAAACACAGAACACCATACTTCAGTGACATCACTGATGACATCACTAATGACATCTGAAATGACATCACTGATGACATCTCAAATGACATCACTGATGACATCATGACACACCAATACCAGTTACTACATACGCACTCACTGATTCGTACGTCTACACACACATTCACTCATTCACCCATACAATTACTCATACATACAGTCAGTTATTATTAGAACACTATCATATGCACTCATACACCTAGTCAGTCCTGTGAAGAATCAATCACACTTCGATTTCCTCATCTATAGTTAAACACAGAACACCATACTTTTCACACATATACTAACACATACTTACTCTCTTATACAATCACTGATACAAGTACACATTGATATGCACAGAGTCACACACCTCCCAGCCAGCCACACACACACTCAGTCTTCCATACATCCAGTCATTCTTCAATATATAAAACGTATTTAAACTTTACAAAAACACACAGACACTAGATGATGTCATCAGTGATGTCATTTGAGATGTCATCAGTGATGTCATCAGTGATGTCATTTGAGATGTCATCAGTGATGTCATCAGTGATGTCACTGACCATGTCATGAATGATGTAATATGTGACATCATCAGCAGTGGATTGCGGGTGCGCGATATATAGTTAGTGCAACTAACTATATATGGAATTTCAATGGTTTTGTGTGAGTAAAATAAGGTTTTGTAAATGCTAATTCCTAACTATATATGGGCTATAACCTATGGTTTTTTCAGTGAATATATATATATATATGTCTCATAAGTCTTGGTAAGTCAAGATTCATGTGAATCTTCATGATCAGTCTCTGCATTGTGAGATGTGACAAGACACAGAGGTTGTGCAAACACTGAGTCTGAGATGCATACTGGCCAAGAAAACATCTGTACTCATGAAATAAGCCATTTTGGTTTACACTACCAACATTCCAGAAGCTGAAACCCCACTCCCCCCCAAAATCACATGTTCAGGAAAAAGATCAAAACCCATACAAGCATTATTTAGAATAGTATATTGGTATGATTTCCAAACATTTTAACGGGCCAACCCGTGTGAAGTTTCACAAAGTTACAAAAAAATTAATTTACGACTTTATATATTCCAGTTCCACATGTAGAGTTGTTTAGATGTAAATGGGAAAGGTGGACAATATACTAATAGGGCGTTAGGTTTAAGGGTTACGGTAACCTGTAAACCTGAAAAAAAACTATAAAGCCGGAACATCTGTGGTTATTGATGAACATTTTCAAGAGAATTTTCAACTCAACTTGCATCTAAAGCCAAGTGCAAATATGTGTGAACATTTCACAAAAAAATCTCATATTTAGAATTACAGAGATTCCTTTTCTTTACATATGGAAAAATATATCTATCAGGAGTTTGTAAAGCATGCTACTCACCCATGAGGGTATCAAGGCGCTGGGGGTTAGTGGGGGTGCAGCTTTGGTTCACTCAAAGAGCCAGGTCTTGAGGCTCTTCCTGAAGGTGTACAGCATGGGTGAGCTCGTTCCAGGTCTTTGCTGCGACGTCGGAGAAGGCTCTTCTGCCTGCTCTGGTTCCACAGGTGCATGGGGTCTCTGCCAGGACGTGTTCAGCGGAGTGGAGGTTCCTTTTGGGTACATGGAAGGAGGCTCTTTTGTTGAGGTATTTGGGTCTGATGTTGTGGAGGGATTTGTAGGCGTGGGTGAGGAGCTTGAAGTTTACTCTCTTCTCAATGGGGAGCCAGTGGAGGTCTCATAGGTACTGGGTCATGTGCTCATGTCGTTGGGTTCCGAGGACAAGTCTGGCTGCGGTGTTTTGGATGGTTTGGAGCTTGTGTAGCAGGTTTTTGTCGATTCTGGCATAGAGGGCGTTACCATAGTCCAGCCTGCTGGTTATGAGTGATTGGGTGATGATCTTTCTGGGTTCTGGGAGGATCCACTTGAAGGTCTTGCCAAGGATGAGGAGGGAGTTGAAGCAGGTCGAGACAACGGCGTTGATCTAGCAGGTCATGGTAAGGGAGGAGTCTAGAATGATGCAGAGGTTCCTGGCGTGGTCTGTTGAGTGGGTGGGCTTCCAAGGGCAGAGGGCCACCAGGAGCTGTTCCAGGTGGTATTGGAGGGTCCAAGGACGAGGACCTCAGTCTTCTCTGAGTTCAGTTTTAGGCAGCTGACACTCATCCAGGCTGTGACATCTTTCATTCCTTCTTGGAAACTGAGTCTGGTGTCCTTGGGGTTCTTAGTGAGAGAGGGGATGGGCTGGGTGTCATTGGCGTACGATACTATGCTGAGTAAATGCTGTCTGACGATGGGGACGTGGGTGTCAAGTAGATGTTGAAGAGCATGGGGCTGAGCGAGGATCCTTGGGGCACTCCACAGTTGATCTCAGTGGGTTCAGAGTGGAAGGGGGGAGTCTGATCCTTTGGGTTCTGCCGGAGAGAAAGAAGCGGAGACATTCAAGGGCGATTCTCCACATACTGGCATTATAGAGTCTGGCTGAGAGGGTGCAGTGTGAGACGGCGTGGAAGGCGGCGGAGAGGTCTAGTAGGATGAGGGACGCCGTGTGGCCCTGGTCGCGTAGCATGCGGATGTCATCAGTGGTGGCGAGGAGGGCCGTTTTGTTCCTGCGGTAGCTGCGACTGGGAGGAGTCGAGGATGGCGTTCTCTTCGTTGTATGTGGTCAGCTGGGTGTTGATGAATCTCTCTGTGACTTTGGCTGTGAAGGGAAGGTCGGAGAAGGGCCGGTAGATTTTTGGGCCCATCGGGTAGGCCAATGGTTTCTTGAGGAGGGGTTTGACCTCTGCCCGCTTCCAGTCATCGGTGAAAGTGCCCAATTCGAAGGAGGCGTTGATGGCCTGGCCTAGTTCAGGTGCTATGGTGGCAATGGCTCTGTGGTAGATGTGCGGTGGGCAGGGGTCGTGGGGGATCCCAAGTGGGTGTTCTTCATGGTTGTGGTGGTGTCTTCAGTGGTGGCAGGTTTCCAGGTGTTGATGGTCGATTTGTTGTTGGTGGTGGAGAGGGGGATGGTGTCCAGTGTCTGTTTACTGAGGTATTCGTTTAGGGCCTTGATTTTCAGGTGGAAGTAGGAGCTGAGCTTGTTGAAGAGGTCCTGAAATGGAGTGACGTCCATGTCTTTGCTGGGGGTTTAGTAAACTGTTGTATGACGTTAAAGAGTTCTTTAGGGTTATTTGCGTTTTAGTTGATTTTGTTCTTGATAAAGGTCCGCTTGGTGGTCCTTATGCGCTAGTGGTATTCTTTTATGGCGTCCTTGTAGCTGGTCTGGTCTTCGGTGGATTTCCTGTTCCGCCAGAGTTTCTCGAGGCGCCTGCAGGAGCGCCTGTCTTCTCGGAGGTCAGTGGGGAACCTGGTGGCCTTCAGGGGTGTTGTTTGTCGGGGTGGCGAGGGGTGCGAGCTGGTCGGCACAGTTGGCGATCCAGTGGTGGAGTTCCATGGCTGCGGAGTTGGCGTCGGTCATGGCTGAGGGGGGTCTTGGAGGAGGGTGGTGTTGAATTTTTCCTCGGTGATCTTGCTCCAATTCCTTTGAGGTGTGCGCAGGGCGGGTTTGGGTGCGGTGGTGGTGTTGAAGGTAAAGTGTACTCAGTGGTGGTCTGTCCAGTGTGGCTGAGTGATGTGATTGAAGTGGCCGTTTGTCCCTCCTGAAAAGATAGGGTCGAGGATGTGTCCGGCTCTGTGGGTGGGGGTGGTGACGAGATGTTTCAGTCCGAGGTTGGCGAGGTTGTCAAGGAGGGTGGTGGAGTTGGGGTTGCTGTGGTTGTCGAGGTGGAAGTTCAGGTTCCCGAGGAGGATGTAGTCCGTTGCGGTGATGGAGTGGGGTGCGACGAGCTCAGCAATGGTGGTTGCGGAGAGGGTGCGAGATCCAGGGGGTCTGTAGGCGAGTGTGTTGCACAGTTTGGTCCTTGGGCTGATCTGGATCTGGAAGTGGAGGTGTTCAATGTTAGAGAGGGGGCGCTCCTGCTGGAGGTGGAGAGCCGGAGGGAGCTGTTGTGTACGATGGCTAGTCCTCCTCCGGGGATATGGGGGCGGTCCTTTCTCTGGATCTTGTATCCGTCAGGCTGGGCGGTGGCGATGTCGGGGCGGAGGTGTCGTTGGTGTAGGTTTCGGTCAGGAAAGCGACCTCGGATGAGAGCGTGTCGAGCAGGTCCCAAATCTTCATGGCGTGCCTGTGCAAGGAGCGCATGTTGAGGAGGATGCATGTCGGCTTTCCAGGAGTGCAGGCGTCCAGCGCGGTAGCGGCGGTCACCTGGACGTTGTCGACAGAGAAGGATTGTCGGCAGTGGCAATGGGTGGTGTTCGGTGCAGATATATGGCAGTAGTTGTTGCTTCTGGGGTTGAGTGGGTGGGGGGTGAAGGGTGGCAGATTTGTAGGGGTGGCGGCTCCTAGATCCAGGGTTCCTGGCGCTGGCTGGGGTCGAGTCTTGGACGGGCGCAGACGGGCTTGCCTTAGGTGTGCCTTCGGCGTGCCAGCAGCATGCATCTGATGCGTAACCGCGACTAGTTTTAAAAAGCTAAGGTGCATTATCTTTTGAATTACTCTAAACTAGCATATTTTCCGCTAGTGGGAAATTCGTTGGTTTGGGGTTAGGTGAATACACAAGTGTATGCAATTTTTTTTAGATTTCTGTGTGTGTCTCTATAGACCATCATAAAAACATAAATCTATTGAAATTGTTACAAGAACCCTACTTCAGGGCCGGGTGAAGTTCGAAACTTCACTAGGCCAAAGTCGGCAAAGTTTCCTTACTTGTCCTAATTCGCCTGAGCTGATATCCAGCAGCTAGGTGCCCCGTGGGTGGGACATCCTGCAGCATTGAAGCGCACTGTATGAACCTGTTATGCTCCCTGTACTGCTCCTGCAATGAACAGTCGGATCCAGTCAGACTGACACATGCGATCGTAGCAAGGCCCTAGGCATTTTCCTTGACACCACTTTAAAATCACCTCCCCAACGTGGGTTTCTCGTGTTCAGAACGCATCCAGAGGAACTCTAACCTCAGAGTTCGGTTCTCTTTCACCACCATCAGTGAACCCGGCTAGGTTCACTGTGAGTAATGTATTTTTACTCTCTGTTGGTAGACACAGTTGGCACACCTCACCCCTCACATGAATGAGCATTTCAAAATTCAGATGTCCCCTACATCGTAGGTCCTGACGAGACCCCACATTCCAGTCGGGTCTAAACGCCGTTGATGATTAATGGAAGCGAACCATTCACACAGCACTTATGATTGCATATGTTTGCTGTATTATTCTGTATGATATAATTTCAAAACGGTCGCTTTCCTGGAGAATAATTGTTTGAAACCTTGTAAATACCTTCACCGATTGTCACTCTACTGTCGCTTTTGGTTCTTACAAATGCACTTGGGACACTTCGCACTAACAGAGTTTTATTGTGTACATTATATATGTTATATCTTTCTTTGAACAATACAAACTTAATTGTTGTACAAGCATTGGTGTCACGAGCGCTCTCTCTCTTTTACATCCCACTTAAACCCTTACTGATATCGCTATTATGCTGTATAGTTATCAATGAATTTCAATGTACTATTCCACTGGAACTGCTGTTTTATATATAAAAAACCCTGTACTGCTCAGGCACATGGCGCGAGAGAGGAATATGGTGGGGGCGGCTCCACGAAAAGAGGAAGGCTAGGGGATGGGACAGGCAAGGAGAAAAGAGTACCGTTTGTAGGAAGTGTAGAGCACAAGACATGGGGTAAGCATTTTTTTTAAATGTGAGTGTTCCACTTCTGAGCAATGCTTATTAACCTCTTTCACAAAAACATTGCACATCGGGGATCTGCACTGCCTTTGTGACCTAGCCTCAGAGGTGACAAAATCAGTGTTAGGAACACAGTGGCAGCTTGTCCTTATGGACATCGGTTGGAGTTCCACTTTCCTTGTTTTCTATCTATTTTTATTACACTGATAGTTAATCATATTTTATTTTTCACTGTTAGTGTAATAAAGAATAAATTACAGTTAGCTGGAATATGACCTTCCCTGGCACCTGAGGTATGTAAAAAACGCTTTATATGTATGTTGTATGCGTGCTTGCCGGAGAAAAGGTGTTTAATTGACAGTGAGTGTGTGTATGTGGGATTGTGTGTATGTGTGAGCATTAACATCACTAATAATAATAATAATAATAATAATTATGACTGCATTTTTAAAACTAAAAACCGGGGCATTCCACAAAAATACAAGCATGCCAATTTCACACCAACCGAGAAGCGCGGAATGACTTAAAATACGGGTCTCACCAACATGGATAACATAGGCTTCGAGGCCCCAAGGCGAATACATGAAATACCAATTTTCCTCAGACAATGATAGGTGTGATAATTAAATTAATTACTATAAAGGCTTGTACTTAATCCTACACTGGAACAAATAAAAGCTTGTTCAGTCGACCCTCTCTAAAAACAAGGGACAACTTATGAATTTTAGTGAAATTTGTCGGGGCAGATGATCAAAAACCAAGACTGTCCAGACAAATCCGGGAAACATGCACGTTTGCGTGAAAGAATAGGTTAAATAGCATGTGATGGCACTTCCGCTACCTCTGGCATTTTGGTGAATCAAAGTTTACGGGTACCAGCAATGAGCAAATGTGTAACTTTTAAATATATCTTCTAGAATCGGGGTCAATGTGTTTACAGTCCATCTGACAGCTCACTGACCACTCAGAAACCAGATGCCCCAGCTCCACACCAGACCCTTTCAAAGACTGTCACCCACACTGTGCCCTTCTCGCCCACTCTCGAATTAACCTCTGAATCGCCTGTATGTAACCCATGCGCACATCGATTCGCAATCTTGCTTTTATTACGTTTTTGCCCCATCTATCCTCTCTTTGAAATGTTCCGATGTATTTTGTTGAGAGCCGGCGCTTCATAACTCATCAAAATACATTAAAAAGTTCAAAGGGTCAGTATACTAAACTTGTGACATTTCGGCCACCAAGTTTCTTTTCATATTGCAGCGGACAAACCGGAATTCCTCTGTGCAGCGTAGATCATGTGCCGCACAAAATCCCACTCCCTCCGGAAAGCGGGTGGGTGGGTGTACGCGTCAAACACTCCGGTTTGTTCTAAACACGAATATTAAAATGCAGCTTGGAATGTGAACAGACGCGGACTCTGTAATTACTAGACATAAGTCACGAGCAATGCACCTCCGGGGCAAAGATGGCATTTTACCAGGTTAGTCACATTGCGGTGGTTGGGAGGTGTCTCTTTGCGCGGCCCTGTCTGTGGGTTCAGAGCATATTACTGAAACCGGTACTGCCAGAGAGGCGTGGCTATGACAGGTGCAGCGGCACAGGAGTGCAAAGGACAACTTTATCAACATTACGGCAGGCTTTTACTGTTCGTCCAATAGCAAGTTAGACAGTTCTCTTGTTTTGCATTAGGTTCCATGGCAATTGTATATTGTATCCCAATATGTTCACCTACCTTGTAAAGCTCTCTGATACTCTTGTTACCAGCAGCGCTATATAAAACCTTTTAAATAAATAAATAAATAGCACCCTTGTAAGTCACTGAGAACGCATGGGCAGTAGCAGAACACATTTCACACCCCCTGCTGGGGCCTAGCTCTCAGTAGTACAGCTGGTGCAGTGGCACCGGGGCACTCCATCCTGGAGGGACCCAACCGCACTGACTGCTTTTTCAGAGAGTGAGAGAAGAAAAATGTTTATTGAGTCAAATATGTTAAACAAATGCAATAAATACATATATATGACATACGTTTTAGAATTAGCTTTGAAATGCAGCACAGATTACCTCATTAATGTGCATTTGAAATTTCATTAAGCAAGGGCATTTCCCATCATTCATTTGCATTCCTTATGTCAATTAAGCTCTATAAAATTTAAGTATATGGGGAAACACTTCTCATAGGTCGAAAAGTTACCAAAATCGATGGCTTCTTTGCTAGGTACATCACAATTGAGTGATATAACAGCAACTCATTTTTTAAAGATCAATTTTAGTAGGGAGCAGTTTCCATAAATTAAAAATGCATTACAATCCATGTTTATTTTTGCACAGATATATTTGTTTGTTTAGGGAATGGGCTTATTATCTCTCACACCTCCAGCATACATAATAAACTTCTTTTTATTTTGTTCCACTGACAAATTGTTAAAAAAACAAAGCATTCGTATATCTGCACGCCCAAACCATGAAGTAAAAGTAAATCTGTGCCGAATTGATTGGCCTATAACAACTTTAGGTAGATTTAATATTATTTTGAACTTGGTACTCTCAAGTTGTTGCTCAGGTGCTTTCATATACAGATGTAAAACTTGTGATCCAATGAAGCACAGTAGGTAGAATTTTGAAGAAAAATGCTGCAATAATGAGAGACAGGGAATACCCCTAATAGTTCTGGTTAACCATTATTACTGCCATCGCAGACACAGAAGTACTTAGCTTGCTTTAATGACTGGAAATGTTCCGTCCAATATAAGTTTTAACTTCCTCAATTCTTTCATTAGACAAGGGCTGTTTATAATTGGGTAGCTTTTTGAAAATCTCATTTCTTTTGTTTTCTCATATTTCTGCTTAAGAGTTTCGCCTCACAATATTGAGCCAGGGCATCACATTTCCTTTGCACATCAACTGAGGTTTAAATCATGTGCATTTAGAAGGCAGGGTATATGTACCCCACCCATTTGGGGTGAAAAGGAATTGGATGGTTTAGGGACTCAAAGGAGATCTGCTATACAAAGACTCTATAGAGAGAAGGAATGAATGAATTATAACGTGCACACCTGCTTCCACAGAAACATCCCAGCATTGCTATAAGTGAGTCATCGCCAGAGCTTTTCTAGGAAAAGGTAGTTTTTCAGGCCCTTTTTAAAGCTTTCTTCGGTGGTGGACTTCCTAAGATTGGCTGGTAACTTATTCCAGAACTTCGCTTCCAGCTAGCAGAATGACCATCCACCCCTGCTTACTCTACGAATCCTGGTAGGAGCAAATTTCGAGAATCTGTCTTTTAGGTGTGCCGGGTCATAGTCATGTACTGCTCTGCATGCATTCTCAGTGTTTGCTTGCGCACAACCTATCAATTCAATTCCAATTGGTAATTGGTTTAGGTAAGGTTTTGGGGTGCTCCTGGGGTGACGTGTCCACCCGTGACGTCCTGTTCAATGTACTACTGTGCTTCCAATATATTTGGTTGCATCCCCCTGTTTGCACACTCCTTTTGATTCTCTATCAGAGAGATTTAATAAAGTTCACATATTCAATTACATTTCTGTTTTGATGTTCTTTATTGTTTTTCTTTTGTCATCTTAGATATCAGATGTGTTTTTATTTTTCCTTTGTTTTAGATCAGCATGTCTCACATTATTAAATTTCATAATGCTCCAATGCATTTCGAGCCATTGTGCTCTTCATCAGGGAGCCGCTCTCTTAGATAGAATGAATGCACTTACATAAACACATTTGAGATAACTTATATTCTAACATATACTCAGATGAACTAAATAAACTTAACAAAATGGTGCTGCCAACCAGTATTTTTGTGATTATATAAATCATATGTGCCCGTGTATGTTGTGTTATCTCATAATAGGTGATATCTGTGCTTCATGAGTTAAGTGACAACTTTCTTAACCCTCGGGCATGCTGGCAAGTGACCGTGTGGTTTAATGAAAGGATGTGAGTGCCACACAGTAAGTGACCTCCTTCTTCATAGTCAAGGAATAACTCTAAATTACTCACAGGATCTTTGTAGATATGATCTAAATTCGCGTTGGTAGCTTTAAGAGGAAACTAAATGTATATCGTTACCAATTTATGTTACGATATTAACGATTCCACACTCGTTCTATTTTTCAATGCGACCGCCAGTACTTACTAAGAATTCCATCTTTCCTAGTCTCCCATAAAGGTTAGAGGTGCCGGTAAGGTTTCCCGGGCTGTTTAACTTCCGCGTTTTGTCCGGTTTAGACGCGGAGTAGAAATAGAGATGGGCCTACGATTATTAGCCGTGTTAAAAAAAGAAATAGGACTGTGCTTTTCGTCGGCCATCTTATAGTGGCAAACAGATCATTGTCTAAAACGATCAATGGTCGTTCGATGTATAACCCGATCCCAATGAAATAAGGCTATTAATGTGACGTGGTGGGTGTTATCAAGTAGTGCTTAATTGATGTATGTGTTATACTAAGATCGGGCAATAGTGTACCTAAAACTAAATTCTCATCAATGTAGTCAATGTAAGCCATATAAAGTAATATCTAAATTAATAAATTAATGAATTAATTAGTTAATACCATAAACACGTGTGGCAACTACTTTCTTTCCCAAGTCCAGAACATACATTCAATTAGGGTGTCTATTGTTCTACAAGTAACAAGCGTATTCCTTTCTTTCGTTGAGACCATTCGGTCTGCATGACTGCAGTGTCATAATCCAATAGTTATCTCTCCTAAGAAGATGGTTGTTATTGTCCTTGCTTTCTTCTTTTGTCACGACTTCAAGAGCTTGAAATCTTAGTTGCGAAATGTTATGTTTGGCCTCCATGAAGTGTGCCGCGACTGATGATTTTGTATTCTTCGTTCTGATGTTGGATTTGTGCTCATTTATCCTGGGTTTTAGGCTGAACAACCTTTACAACGCAACTTTTACAACGTAGTGCCTTTACAACGTGGTATTTACAATGCAAACCATTACAACGCATTGCGCTGGGGGGCGCTCTAGGATAGGGAATAGATTTAATTTACTATCCAAAACCTTCCCTACTATCCATGGGGACTGGAGTTGGAATAGTAAATTAAACTATTCACTATCCAGCACCCCAAAGCGCTATGCGTTGTAAAGGCATGCATTGTAAATACCGCGTTGTAAAGGCATGCGTGGTAAAAGCATGTATTGTAATGTCATACATCCTGTTTTTAGTTTCCTTTCTGTTTTCCCCACATACGCTTTTCCACAGGGACATTTCAGTAAGTAAATCAAGTTCTCATTATCACATGTTGCTGAAACATGGAGTTTTATTTCATTCCCTTTCATGGGATGATTGATCTTGTTGCCTCGTATCACACCGTTGCAATTGTTGCAGTTCAGACATGGCAATGTACCCTTTGACTTTAGTGAAACTTTACTTTTGGTTTTCAAAATTTCTCCTATGTTTTTATTTCTTGTATAGGCGAAGATAGGTGTTTGTGCGAAACTTTGTTTAAAATCGGGTTCTAGTGTTAGCATGTTCCAGTGTCTGTTAATGATTTTTTTCAATTTGTTACTCGCTGTCGAGAACCTAGTTACCATCACCATCCTGGTGTTTGTCGTTTTTTCTTTGCTCTTTAAGAGGGTACCCTCCTACAGTATTAAAGAAAGCCAAATCAGAATGTCTGGATTTCGATCGAGATGACCCATTAAAGAGCAAAGAAAAACCGACAAACACCAGGATGGTGATGGTAAATGTGGGGAAAACAGAAAGGAAACTAAAAACCAGGATAAATGAGCACAAATCCAACAAGCGACCCGTCACCCCAAAACCAGATCAGGGGACTCCGCTTCATCTCCAAGCTGCAGGCTGTTGCATTGTAGGGCGTGAGCACCACAGATCGCAGCGATTGTTGCCGGATCGTGCGTCGTTGAGCGGTGCATCGCCAAAACATGTCTGCCATCTTGCTGTGGATGGCCATGTCCCTGCTGCAAATTCTATGAGTACAGGAAATCTGGTCTAATATATTTCTTGTGTGCTAAGTTTTATATCCCCAGAAGGTGTGGTTATTGGTGGACTGTGCCAAATGGAGCAATTAGGCCCAGCAGTATAGATGACAAATGTGCTTTAAAAACAACATTTTGTCATAGTAAAAAGCCAAAAAACAAAAAACACTCTTTGAGCAAAATCCTCAAAACCCCTTTCAGAAATTGGGTGTGCTTATTCCCCTTGCTTGATCAGTGACACAGATTGAGGCTTCAGTTATCATGCAACGTTTGTCTTTTGCACTGTGAGTACTGCACACCTTCTAACTGCGCAACTTTAACAGACCTGTGGTATTTTTTGTCTATAGACTGTGGTTCCTCTAGGCAATCTGGAGGGGATGGGTGGTGCAGAGTTAAATGTACAGTTGTGTCATTTTTCACTGTGTAATGACACTTATAAAAACTGGGCTAAAGAGCCTCACAGGCCTGGCATTTATACCTTGCATTGCTAATTAGTGAATAGAGTTGACATACATAGTTCCACTTACTTTTCTTTCTTACTGGTTCATGTATGGACTAAAAGGGTAGGAATATGCTGCTAGAAATGTATAACAAATCCAGGTTTTCTTTAACACATGGACGCACATTTTTAATACACAGCTAGTAGAAATGTGCAGTATGTCACTGCCCGTGTACTTACCTAAGGCAATGTGTAATTTTCAAGCAAATCGAAATGTGCAAGGCAGCCCCTGCCATGCCTTTTACAGCAAGAGAGCTCATAACATTGAAAAGTGCTATTGCCTGTGGCTACAAGCATCATCCTGTTATTCTCCATTATGCTCCTGCACTGTTTCAGTCAAAAATGTTTTAATTCACACTTCTCCCTCCTGCAGAGCAAACGGTCCATTAAAATCAGAGCTTGGAACTTTTCTTGATAAATATATAGTAAGCTAGCAATTTCCCCTGCAAGTCGGAAGTCTGATGTACGTCTGCAGGTGATGTGAGATAGGGAGCAGTGCAAGCAGGAGGCGAATAATCAGGGAACGGCATGCAATACATGAGGAGGTTAGTGTGCCATGTTTATGTTATGTTAGAGGAATTTGATATAGTGCAAACAAATCACGCCCGAAGGAGTATCTCGGCGCTCAGCGCAGTAATATGTAAAAGGGAAAATCAGAATACCACCATCGGTTTTGATGGTCTTTCACCAAACTTTGGGGCATATTACCAACCAATAGAGATAATTTTTGTCTCTAACTTATTTAGAGAAAAAAATTATCGCCGCAAATCGACGATTTTTATCGCAGATTATCACAAATGCGATAAAAAACGGCCGCAATGCATGAATATCGCTGAAAAGTCAGCGATATTCATGCATTATCGAGCAAATGCTCTTAGCCATGTTATCCACCTCCCATTGGATAACATGGCTAAGAACTGCTCCTGGGCAAGTGTTAGCTTTTGGAGATATTCGCGCTTAGCGCGAATATCTCCAAAAGTTGGTAATAGGAGATAGCGATGTTAGCGACTGTTTTCAGTCGCTAACATCTTGGCACGCCCACTTTGCATGTCATTAGTGATAAATATCACTGACATGCAAAGCGGGGCCCAAGATGGTCACTATCTCCTATTAGCTGTCGCTAACTGGTGTTAGCGACAGCTTGGTAATAGGGAGATAATTTTATCTCCGCTTTCTTGGCTTTTAAAGCCAAAAAAGCGGAGATAAAGCCCCTTGATAATATGCCCCTTTGTTTTTTAAACAAACTCCTAAGTGGGAGTTTTGTTTTTGAAAAACAAATTATTTCCACAGACTGGGAGTTTTATTCCAGGATGTTGTGGTCATTATGTATTTCTGTCCCTCTAAACTAGGCTCCTGGTCGTTTTTTTCCTTTTTTCTAGGTCCTCATTTTCCAATACATGATGGTTTTACATTGTGCTACTGGAAACAAGCCTCACAGTCTCCTTAAGATTCTCTGCGTTAACCAGACAGGGATGACTCAAGGTCAAGGTCTTCCTCGCCAATCTTGGGCTAATCATCGGAACAACCCGTGTTTGTGTTTAGCTAGTCACACTTGATATTTCAACCATACATCTTGTACAGCCTTTGTAGGGCTGAGAGCTAATTCCAATCTGTTTATTTTTCCCACAGCCTTAATCCAGTCATTGCAGCCCAAAGGAAAGGGGAGTAACCACCTCCAACATATTTCTCTCCTGGCCTGAAGAATCATAAGAAACTACAACTTTACCTGTGCATTCTGCAGGGACATTGCTATCTCAAAATCTATGTTAAAGAAAACTAGCTACAATCTTACCTTCACAGTTTGTCATGATATCTCTGATAGAGTATCTACCTTCACAGTTTGTCCTAATATCTCTGATAGAGTATCACTTACTTTCCCCCAAAAATTGGTAAGGATTGGGCATTTCATAAACATATGAATATCATCTGCTTTTAGCTCAAGACACCTCCTACAGCTTGGGACCGTGCTTCTTGCAAACTTGCTGATCCTGTCAGATTGAGGGAGGTCATTGCCCCCACCTCTCTGATAGACCACTGCCCGCCAAATTCAGAGATGACCACTGACTCAGCGGCCATCTCTGTACATTAAACTGAACCACCATCATGGCAGTTGCTTTCAATGTACCTAAGGACTGGTAGACAGCTGCCATCGGTTTTGAAAAACAAAAGACTTTCACAATGTGGGAATGTTATTCCAGAATGTTGGGGCCATTATGTTTTTTCTATCCCTCTTCACTAAACCCCTGGCAGTGATTAACAGGAAAAAAGACATTACACTGTCCAGCCTAAATAGGGTGGGAGGTGTAATGTCCTTCCTCCAAAAGCTCCTACTCCGTTGTGCTGTTGGAGGAAGTATTTTGACAAAAGTGCCAACAGAATACTTAAGGTCCTCTCCTGTAATTGAGGAGGGCAGACAATGAGTTGGTGAGCAGGGTGCTGTGTAGTGTTTGCGACTGAGTACACTGCCTGCCAAACTCTTTATCAGGCCCTTATTCACAGATTTCTAAAGTTTGACCATATTTCCTCAAGCCACATAGGGGTATATTATCAAGGGGTTTTATCTCCGCTTTTTTGGCTTTAAAAGCCAAGAAAGCGGAGATAAAATTATCTCCCTATTACCAAGCTGTCGCTAACACCAGTTAGCGACAGCTAATAGGAGATAGCGACCATCATGGGCCCCACTTTGCATGTCAGTGATATTTATCACTAATGACATGCAAAGTGGGCGTGCCAAGATGTTAGCGACTGGAAACAGTCGCTAACATCGCTATCTCCTATTACCAACTTTTGGAGATATTCGCGCTAAGCGCGAATATCTCCAAAAGCTAACACCTGCCCTGAGCAGTTCTTAGCCATGTTATCCAATGGGAGGTGGATAACATGGCTAAGAGCATTTGCTCGATAATGCATGAATATCGCTGACTTTTCAGCGATATTCATGCATTGCGGCCGTTTTTTATCGCATTTGCGATAAACCTTGCTAATAGCAAGGTTTATCTGCGATAAAAATCGCCGGTTTGCGGCGATAATTTTTGTCTCTAAACAAGTTAGAGACAAAAACTATCGCTAGTTGTTGGTAATATACCCCATAGCCCTCTGAATCTCTGATTCATCTTCACAATCGCATGTTTAACTTACGAAGACCTAATACGGCTCCAAACTAAGAACCTCTACCCAAACTGAGGGGTATATTACCAACAACTAGCGATAGTTTTTGTCTCTAACTTGTTTAGAGACAAAAATTATCGCCGCAAACCGGCGATTTTTATCGCAGATAAACCTTGCTATTAGCAAGGTTTATCGCAAATGCGATAAAAAACGGCCGCAATGCATGAATATCGCTGAAAAGTCAGCGATATTCATGCATTATCGAGCAAATGCTCTTAGCCATGTTATCCACCTCCCATTGGATAACATGGCTAAGAACTGCTCAGGGCAGGTGTTAGCTTTTGGAGATATTCGCGCTTAGCGCGAATATCTCCAAAAGTTGGTAATAGGAGATAGCGATGTTAGCGACTGTTTCCAGTCGCTAACATCTTGGCACGCCCACTTTGCATGTCATTAGTGATAAATATCACTGACATGCAAAGTGGGGCCCATGATGGTCGCTATCTCCTATTAGCTGTCGCTAACTGGTGTTAGCGACAGCTTGGTAATAGGGAGATAATTTTATCTCCGCTTTCTTGGCTTTTAAAGCCAAAAAAGCGGAGATAAAACCCCTTGATAATATACCCCTGAGTTCCTCTACAATGTCCATTGTGGGTTATTTCTAAATTACAAAAACATAATTTTGCATCACTTCTGAGTCAAACTCCTAATCAAGCATACTTACACTGAGCTCTTAGTATCTGACATTTAAATATAAATGTCAGAGGTTGCTTTTCATTATTCCAGGTTGGCTTGGGTGGTATTTTAGCAATCCAAAGCTTTGATACTGTGCCTGGAAGGGTAAACAGCATTTTTCATTTTTTCAGTTCGGGGTGGATGACACTTGTTAATCCTGTGCTTAAAGATTTTGCTGTGAAAATGGCAGAAGGCTTTGTCGCTGTCTATCTCGGCATGGATGGCACTGCGCTAATCCTTTGCTTAAAAACTCTGCTATAAAAACAGACATTTGAGGTGAGCAGACTCAGAGTGTTGTAGGCTTACATATAAAAAAGCTTCTCTCCACTTAAACTTGGGAACAGCACACAAGTGACACAGGTGACAGCATTCAGTCTGCACTCAGGTAGCACAGATCACAGTAGCCAGTCTGGACACAGGTGAAACACGTCACAGCAGCTTTCTGCACAAAGGTGCCAAAGGTCACAGTAGCTTTCTGCACAAAGGTGGCACAGGTCACAGTAACCTGTCTGGACACAGGTAAGACATGTCACAGCAACTTGCCTGCACAAAGGTGGCATGGGTGACAGTAGCCTGTCTGGACACAGGTGACACATGTCACAGCAGTATGTCTCTGGCCGGGCCCCTGGCCAAGACTGGCATCGTTAAAAGTACCTGTGGCCTATAAACTGGATAAATGGCCTCTTTCAGGTCAATGCATACACTCCAGGTTCAGTGCCCAGCCATTTATTTAGACAATGCCTTCAGAAGGGCCCGCTCGGTTAAGTCCGGCATCTTTGGGTTCCAGTGGCTTATGGGACCCATTCAACAGCTGTGAAGAAAGGGGGCCAGATTGCTGCTCGCCCGTAATATCCTATTCCATCAATAATACCAAGGGTTGGTGGCAGAGCGGCCTCCGAAGCCCCCTCAAGACTCCCTCCCACTCAAGGCTGGACAATTACACTGTCCAGGTTTTCACTTAGTTTTTAGGTTTGAATGCAGAAATGTTTCTATGTGCTTTCTACTTAAGCTGAACTGGAAGATGGAGTAATTTGCCTAATATCACATTATGCTGTCTTGTGAAGGAGAAAACACTGGGACTATTGCCACATACATTTACGGAAGAAAACATAATGCCTGTACCGCCTACATCCCCTAGCGTAACAGCGGTCTAAACCTCCATGACTCTGAATTTTAGGTCTCCGTACAGGGCAGCACAGAGAAGGATCTTAAACCGACTTCAGTGTGCTAATCTGCTAAAACGCAAACAAACATGTAAACACAAGAGCAGAAGAGACTCAAAGTAACAGGAACCACAGTGGCAACAATATCAAAGTGTAGCCAATTGGCTTAAGTGGCCCTCATGTCAGCCCATGAGGCTGTAGAACTGGTCCCTCTAATCCTGCTCTAGGCCTCCTCTGAACTTCACCAGTGCTTTGATGGCATGTTGTTTTGATGGACTTTCCCAGTGCTTGGGTGGAGTCACCTCCCACCTCACTCTGTGTCTCCTGTGGCTGTTGGGTGCGTGCCAGCCGCGCCCCCAACCCAATCACCTTCTGCAAGGACGTCATTCGCAGCCCATGCGTGGCGTGTCAGGCCCTGTCACCCAGAATCGACGAATATGTCTCCCGGGCCCTAGCGTCCCGGCATCGAGTGTCAAGGCATTTTGTCCTTAGGCGCATCTCTTTTTTGGGTGCTGGCATTTCTTCTGATTTTCAAAGAGGCTTAAAGTACTGTTGTTTGATGTGGTTAGCCAAGGAGTGCCTGTTTGTAGCTAACTAGTAGCGGTGCGGTCAAAGCCTACTCTAGGAGGTGTAAGGGGTCTGGATTAACGGAGAGCATTATCGATAAGGCACAGTCAGCATCAGTGTCATATCAGTGACTTTTCCTTCAAAAAATGAAATTGTGTTATGTTATTAGTGTCAGAACAGCAGGTCAGGTAAAAATGATTCCGACAAAGACAACTAGAAGAATGCAGCACATAGGGAGTTGCGATTTTATTGCGGGGTTCAACCAATAATTGTGGCTATCTGCGCCACATCCCGGAGAAAAATACAACGAGCATTGCCATAGCCAATAGGTCTCGCTTTTGGGACCTTATAAGTATTTAGTCATGCAGCACAATATCCTTGGTGCAACAAAATCAACTGTTGCATGGCTAAACACTTATAAGTTCCCAAAGGCGAGACCTATTGGCTATGCCAATTCTTGTTTTAAAAGAAGCAAATCTTAAACATTTAAAAGTGGTGCTGGGAGAGGACAGGCACAAAAACAAACACACCGTAGCAGTTTGCAACTGCTGGCCCCTTGATAATAATTTTTTTTAAATAATATACAAAAATATAAAGAAAACGCAAGTAGGAGAGTGAGAAAAGCAAAGCACCCTCACAGAGTGCGGAAGGCATAATAAAAAAAGAAATAGTAATCCCTCCCTACCAGTCAAGGGTGGATGGCTACAATTCAACCACTGCAGTAGGTCTGATCAACAAAGTTTAAATAAGTTACATAAATTGCTGTGTCGGGGCAAAGGATCTATAAATTGCAAGGACTCTCACAAAATGCCGAGGTTCAGATTACTGCAAAAACAACAAGATGAAGGAAGGGATCTTGGTCACTGGCACCAGGTGGGTCTTGGTGTAGAATGGCATACACGTGGCTAAAAAATGACAGTCTGTAATGTGACCTGAGTGAATGCCAGTGGATGAGATTAATTCAATATTCCTTCCATCACCTTTGTGTTTTTGCAGTTGATACCCTAAATGTGACAGGTATACCCAAACATGGGTCCCATACCCACTGTGCTGTAGGACTCGTGTTATACCTCACTGATGAGGCCCAAGTCCGTTTAAACCAGTTGCCTCGGTTTCCATCTAGAGGGGACCTAACCTGACACACTTCGGGCTGGACTGTTCCTATTGGAGCAGGACTAAGACTGATTTGCATATGGCTGGGCTCTATCTAGAATGGCATAGTCGACTAAAAATGATGGAGTTGTGGCCCAAGGCTTTGCCAGCACCTGGGATTAGTTCAAGCATTTCTTCGATTGCCCTGGTGCTTTGTACCTTGGTTCCAATAATGCCCTGCTCAGTTAGCGCATTGGTAGCTATGAGTGGGTGTAATTATGGTAAAGCACTAGTTATACAACTAGCTCGCTTCACAATATAACTGTAGGTAATTCCAAAGGGTTTGGGTAGGTCTGAGCTCCATTTATGTCACTACTGTTGTTCACCCTGGTTTCCGGGTGATGCCAGCTGGTTTGCTCGAAAACATGCAGCTTCCACAGTGAACACACCTGTTACACAGATCCAGTGGCTTCAGTGACCAACTGGACAGGGCAGACCTCGTGTGTCCTCTCGGGGACAGGCAGATCGAAAGGCTGGACTATCCTGGAGAGGATATGGTTGAACAGCTAGAGTGGCCGACTCTGAAGCTGGGGAACCAGGTTCGAGTCTTGTGGGAGGCTTAAACATCCTGTGATTCTGGGCAAATCACCAAGGGCCAGATGTAGGTGGCCATTTACCGACCGGTAACGGCCGATTTCGGCCGTTACCGACCGGTAAATGGGTATTTGGGATGTAGGGGGTCAATTTTACCGATTCGGTAAATTTACCGAATCGGTAAATTTACCGAATCGGTAAAATACAGAATCGGTATATTTACCGATTCGGTAACTTCGAGATGTAGGTGGGAATCTTCTGAGTCCCAAAGGCCTTTCAGATTCGGTATTTTACCACCCAATCCAATTTGGTGGTAAAATACCGAATCCAGGTGTGCATGCACATGTGTGCATGCACACCTATGCCATGTGACAGACAGACATGCCCCTAGGGCATGTCTGTGTGCCACATGGCACACATGCCTGTATTTGGGGTGCTAGAGGGTGTCAAAGTGACACCCCCTGCACCCTTGCTTGAATCGGTATTTACCGAATCGGTAAATACCGATTCGGTAATGCCCATTGATTCCTATGGACTTCAATGCCCATAGGAATCAATGGGCATTACCGAATCGGTATTTACCGATTCGGTAAATACCGATTTTTACAGATTCGGTAATTCAATTACCGAATTTACCTAAATCTCCCTCCTTCTATTTTACCGATTCATAAATACCGAATCAGTAAAATTCGGTATTTATGAGTCGGTAAAATAGAATTACCTACCTCTGGCCCCAAGTCTCCCCATGCATTAAAAAAAAACATGAATGTGTCGGAGTAATGCAACTGGTGCTAATGCAACTGGTGAATCTGTAAAGTGCTCTGACACCTACAGGGCTGAGTTCGCGCTATATAAAACTGCAACAACAACAAAAATATATGACCTGGCATCTTCCTACCCAGTGAATTTGTAACCACCTGAATGAATAAGGAGGACACCCACATGCTGCTTTAATTAATGGAAATTACCTTTACCCTGTTCCATTTAGAACTAGAATCAGTAGTTTGAAAAGCCCGAAGCAGCTCTCATCCTTCGGTTAGTAAAAACACCTGTGATGTGACTAGAGGCAGACCACAGAATGGCTCCTCTGACGCAACGCCCATGTGCAGAAACACCTGTGATGTGACTACAGGCAGACTACAGAATGGCTCCTCTGACGCAACGCCTATGTGCAAAACACCTGTGATGTGACTGCAGGCACACCACAGAATGGCTCCTCTGACGCAACGACTATGTGCAAAACACCTGTGATGTGACTACAGGCAGACCACAGAATTGCTCCTCTGACGCAACGCCTATGTGCAAAACACCTGTGATGTGACTGCAGGCAGACCACAGAATGGCTCCTCTGACGCAACGCCCATGTGCAAAACACCTGTGATGTGACTGCAGGCAGACCACAGAATGGCTCCTCTGACGCAACGCCCATGTGCAAAACACCTGTGATGTGACTGCAGGCAGACCACAGAATGGCTCCTCTGACGCAACGCCTATGTGCAAAACACCTGTGATGTGACTACAGGCAGACTACAGAATGGCTCCTCTGACGCAACGCCTATCTGCAGAAACATCTGTAATGTGACTACAGGCAGACTACAGAATAGCTCCTCTGACGCAACGCCTATGTGCAGAAACACCTGTGATGTGACTACAGGCAGACTACAGAATGGCTCCTCTGACGCAACACCTATGTGCAAAACACCTGTGATGTGACTGCAGGCAGACCACAGAATGGCTCATCTGATGCAATGCCTATGTGCAAAACACCTGTGATGTGACTGCAGGCAGACCACAGAATGGCTCCTCTGACGCAACGCCTATGTTCAAAACACCTGTGATGTGACTGCAGGCAGACCACAGAATGGGTCCTCTGTCGCAACCCCCATGTGCAGCAGAAACACCTGTGATGTGACTACAGGCAGACTACAGAATGGCTCCTCTGACGCAACGACTATGTGCAGAAACATCTGTAATGTGACTACAGGCAGACTACAGAATGGCTCCTCTGACACAACGCCTATGTGCAAAAACACCTGTGATGTGACTACTGGCAAACTACAGATTGGCTCCTCTGACACAACACCTATGTGCAAAAACACCTGTGATGTGACTACAGACAAACTGCAGATTGGCTCCTCTGACGCAACACCCATGTGCAAAAACACCTGTGATGTGACTACAGACAGACCACAGAATGGCTCCTCTGATGCAACGTCTATGTGCAGAAACACCTGTGATGTGACTACCGGCAGACTACAGAATGGCTCCTCTGACGCAACACCTATGGGCAGAATGCCTCCTCTGATGCAACACCCAGGGCTTTAACAAGCCAGAACTATTGGCTTTGTCAATGGTTGTTAGTTGCATAAGATAAATAAGCAGCAACTATGGCTAGTTGTATATAATATTGAAAAAAATTCCACTTAAAGCCTGGTGACAATGTTGCTGTTCCTGAGTTTCAAAAAGAGAAGGGAAATCCAGAGAGAAAATTACTCTCTTTAAAGGATTTCCCTTCCCCTACAACACTGGCCTGCCATGACGTCATGCCGTAACTTCTCCACAAGTGAGAAGTGAGCAGTGGGAGCACAGCACACACACATCCATGTGCCTGCTGTCAAAAACGGACTGCCTGTGTCAGGGCACAAAACAGAGGCTTACAGACCCCCGTTTCGAGGCCCCCTTAAAAAAACTGCCTGTGCTCAGACCCGGTGTGACCCGGCCCACTTAAAGCCCTGGCAACACCTGTGTGCAGAAACACCTGTGATGTGACTACAGACAGACCACATAATGGCTCCTCTGATTCAATACCTATTTGTCAGGAATGTGCATTATGTGCCAAGCAGGTTATATAATAAATCCATTCTATTACCAGGTATAGCAGTCGTGATCATCTGCCACTTCATGTTACAGAAAAGCAGCGCCTGACACATATGAATTAATAGCAAAGTGAAAAAAATTGAATTATATTTCATAGACTACAGAAAAACGTACTTGTTTTAATATCCCTTTTAGTGAATGCATTCGTGAAGGGCGACATACGAAATTCGCATGTTTATTATGTGCAGGAATACGCATTATTGCCATAGACGGGTTGCAGAATAACTTTTCTCTTTCGGAATTACCGTTGATGCATCACAGATAACCTATGAAACAACTCGTCTGATTCAGTATGTGTACAGGTCTGAAGAAGCACTTCCGGAGACGATATTGTATTGTGTAATGACATAAGGGGCACAGGCTACATAATAACTCATCTATATAATAAGCATGGGCAGAATCATAAATCATGTAATCAACTACAGAGTAACTCGTTTCATTACATATCCTTCGCCACACGTAGGCAACACATATTCCGAGCAGACTGCATAATAATATATACACATTGACAGACAGACAGACAGGCAGACAGACAGACAGACAGACAAACAGACAGACAGATAAATAGATAGATAGATAGATAGATGGATAGATAGATAGATAGATAGATAGATAGATAGATAGATAGATAGATAGATAGATAGATAGATAGATAGATAGATAGATAGATAGATAGATAGATAGATAGATAGATAGATAGATAGATAGATAGATAGATAGATAGATAGATAGATAGAACGCGTCCTTTATACAATGTGCAGAAATATGTCTGCTGTTTTCCAGGCAGACGTATGGAATCAAGGGGGCGGCTTTGGGCAACCTCCCTTTATCAGCTTTATCAATTATTTAAGCTCCACTCGTATTACAATCAAAAACCCTTGCTCTGAAGGACTGCCTCCGCATGTGCCTGTGAAATGAGTGTTTAACGCACAGTCTCTGCGGTGTACATATTTGTCCTACCTGTTTAGTCCTGCATTTGATGTGAAGGGAAATTCGGTCCTGTTTAAGTGTAAAAATGGGTGCAGCTGATCAACAGAAATGCCCTCCACCGCCTCAGAGTGCCTCTTTTAATATAATTGATCTGTGCAGCAACATCGTGTCCGGTTTTTTTTAAACAGACCCTGCCGTTCGGTACCTGCAGGGATCTTTTATGATGTGTACTGTCTGACCAGGCCGCTGCCACGTCTTAATTCCCATTGTGTTTGCGGCGGTCAGTGGAATCTCTTCCTCATCCTGGCTGCAATCTGCAAGGAGGGCTTTGCTGGGACCAACATCTGCGATGGCTGCAGCCTCCTGCTTCTAAATATAACTCCCCCAAGGAGGGGATCGGATTACAGCGGTGGGCACGGATATTAAATTAACAAGCGCAGCAGGCTGCCGGTAGTAGGGGGAGGCTCAGCGCCTGTTACGGCAGCAGGGGGAGGAGGCAGCTGCGCGATTCCCTTGCGAGAGCGATAACTGCTACCATATGGTGGCGCTCACTCCCGCAAGTGAATCGCCAGACGTTCACGCATTGCCATTGAAGTCAATAGAATGCGTGCACATTTTTGGCTACAAAGCCACAGCGACAACTAAAGGTCTTTTTGCCTATTGTAGCGCATGCGCGCTGCATAGGCGAGACTTAAAAAACTATCCTTCTGTGACAGGGTTACATGTAAGTGGCTTCAGAAATCACAAGCATGTTTTATGACAAATAAAAACGGGCCGTTTTTGACAAGCTTCTGTATGGAAGATTTTTTTTCAAAAGTTCATTTTTATGGCCAAATGTCTCTTTTTTTCAGAAACTAGCAAGCCTATTAGGTGTCTGAAAAGTTTTCGAAGATAATATTTGAGGGAGGGAGACCTTGTTATTTTTGCTTTTTTGATAGCAACAGACACTGCCATGGACTTGTGTAGGGGCCTTTCAGCTGCTAGATTGATGAAGCTTTTTATGATATTATCACTAATGATGTCTGAGAATATGTAAAAGCTGCAACATGTCTGGTTTCCGATACAGTGAACTCTCTGTAACGGAGCAACAACATTGGTAAAGGAGCTTGTAAAACCAGCATAGCTCGGTTGTCTGCTGCGTGCATGGGATTGTGAGAGTAGTATCACTTTTTTATTTTTCCACCCGGTACTTATATGTTTATGCAAATTTACAGCCATTAGGTATGATTTACAGAAAACAAAAATGAAGTAAAGAAAGATGATCTAATACTTTGAAAATGAAAGGCTGGGCTACATTGCAAAATTAGCTTTTTTTGCATGGCCTTTCGGACATATTTTCGATGATGTTGTGCTGAAAAACACATCTCTTTATGGCCCCTGGAGGCCACGAGACGGGCTGCAAGAGGCCAAAGTTGATCTCCTTGTAGAACCTAATAATGTACCTCTAGAGGCTGTTGAGTGAGAGCTGTTGAAGTAATCTCGAGTCTTTTTCTTATACTGCCACTACATAAACGGCACTTTCCGAAAGCAAGGTATTGACATCTGAAGCAACTCTGAGACACTCTGCTATTGCCTTTTGCACTCCACACTTTTATTCTGGCGCCAAATTACCTACCTTAACATAATTGCCATTAACTAGAAACGCTGCTTTGGAATTGACATATACTCTGTATCATCTGTTATAATAACGTGTATCAGTGTGATGTCTTTATGTTATTGTTCTAATTAACCATATCATGAATAAAACAATAAATAAAAACATTATCTATCTATCTATCTATCTATCTATCTATCTATCTATCTATCTATCTATCTACCTATCTGCACTGCTCTGCGAGGCATTCTGTATTAGAATATGCACTTGAAGTCCGCCCGCTCTACAGCAATATTTGTCATTGGCTTGTGTCATTGTCCTTCGTAAATGCTGGCTTCTGATTTGAAAATAGGCTTTTTATTCCCTCCTTATATCGCCTTGTCTTCATTTGTAACCTCTCATAAGGACACCCTCTTTTAAATGTGTTGTTGCTCAGTAGGCTTTAATTACAGCCTCTGAGCACAATTCCGTTCAATGGATTTCGCATGCCTGCTGTTGCTGGCAGGTCACGCTCTCTCGCAACAGCTTTATTATTTTTTTACATAGCACGGCACATCACGCTGATAGTGGTGGCCACGCCTTTGCTTTACCTTCCACGCCAAACGCGGTTGCATGTTTTTAAAAAAAACAATGTATTTAATCATTTTTAAAAAGAATTGTCCAATGCTGCTCTTACACTTTAATGTCGGCCACACTTAGATGAGCCGTTTCTAAAATATGTGGCGTGGCCACCATTATATTGTAAGTGCGGAATGGGGTGCTTTAAAAAAAACATTTATTTGTCAACCTGACAAGGACATTTTTTTTTTTTTTTAAAAAGGCCCCATACTGCGCTTTCACTTTAATGGCGGCCTTGCCACTTTCTTTAGACATGCTCTTCTAAAGAAAGGAGCGCAGCCAATATTAAAGTTAAAGCGCTGCATGGGCGTTTTTACAAACTAGCATTTTTAATGCAATAGGTGTCGCATTTAAGAAATTCCCATAAATGCAAGACCTATTGCATTACAAATGCTTGTTTTCTAAACCTTTCTTGTTGACGGGTGACCAACAACCCTAGTGACTGTAGGGATTACCTGGCCCACCCCAAATATTGGAATACTACATTAGTGCCCCTTCAGAAAAATTTGCTGAGACCTGCACAATTTGACTCTCTTATTTTCAAAACTATCTGTAGGCAAGATCCCCGTGAGCTAACCCTAGAAGAAGTGGGGCTCACTCCTTTGCTTTGCAGGCTTCATATAATATGAGGCAGGTTTTTATGTTCTACCAAATTAAGAGTTCACCACCAGCCACTGTGTGTGAGTGAGTGTGAGTAATGAAAGGCAGGACGCAGTTTTCATAGCCACACTAATTGTGATGTTATTTACAAATATAATGAACCCATATATCAGTGTATGGAGGAAGGAGATGTGGATAACAATATGATAAGAACATCTGAATATTAAAGCGCTATGTATGAAAACAAGAATAATAATAGAAAAGTTGTGTTTGTGCATATAAGATGTGTAGGTCTGTGCTCTTTTTTGTGCTGTTGAATGTGTGCAATAATACAAACACAACCTTACGCTCGTAGCATGGCTGACTCGGCGTTTCTGCAAGCGCAAGGTAAGTGCTTTTATTTATTTATTTATTTACTCTCCACTTTTCCGTCATGTGTCAAACTCCACTACCCACCCACTAAGCCCCACCACTGCACCACACAGCATCACCGCCCCACAGTGTTTCCTGTGCGAGCCGCCACTGGTGGACTGTTGTTTCCTTTTTTAATTGCTGTTGTTTTCTTTCATCTTCCTCTCTCACTGTTTTCTGTACTGTTGAAATTGTCTTTTTTATTGTTGCTATGTAAAAGGGACTGTGGTTTAAAACATTGAACCATCTGCAGGTTGCAATACAGAAAAATCTATGGAGTCAGTTAGCACTACTCTAGCCGTGGGTTGAAAAGACATGGTTGCTCTCTACACTTAAAACTAGTTTTGGGAAGATTTATAGCCAAGAGACTTTGTTATTTAGGATTGGTACTACAGATGCAGATTCCTGCTTTAGGTCCAAGCCATTTAATAAATGTTACGGAGGAGGAGAATCACAGTACTGGGGGGCTTATTTACAACTACTTGCACCGCCAGTGCTTCACTTTTTGTGACATACTGGCGGTACAACCTGCTGCCCCACATTTACAAGGACACGTAAAGCCACCCTGTGTGGATTTTCATCTCCTTGTAAATATGGCCCCTTTACACGCAACACTTTGGGTGAAAGGGGCATGCCATGGGATTTGCTGTGGGTGTTCCCACGCAACACCTATGGATTCTGCCACATTTCCAGATTTACGAGAATTCATAAACCTGGAAAGGCGTCACAATCGTAGGGATGTGCAACAATGGGAAATGTTGTAATTTCTCCTCTCTTTTTTATTTACCATGCGTGCTGCATTCTGCAGCACACATAGAACAAGGAAATCACCTCTAGTGAATGTTTATGTTCAGGAAGGAGTCCCTTCCAGCACATAAACAATCATTAACCAAAATTAAAATTTTCAACTTTTATGTGTGCCGCATAAAGCAAAATACATAGAAGTTTAAAAACACCATTTCAGATTTTTATGTGGAGGAAGGGCCATCTTCCATTACGTACACAATCACCCCCGCAATGCAGGCACCCTTGCACTATGGTACAAGGGTGCCTGCGTCGGTGCATGGCAGCAAAGTGTGCACCAGCGCAGCGGAGAGCAATGGGATCTGACATATAGTTGTAGATATGATGCATCCCTGTGCTTTGGAATTAACGTGGCGCAGCCAAATGGCTTGCAGCACCGCTCTGCATTAATTCCTTGTAAATGAGGCCCCTAGTTTATAATATCAATTTGCACAAATATTGACTGCATATCGACGTGCACTTTTCCCTCAAGGTAAATAGATGTTGATTTAGAACAGAAATGTATTCTTCCATAAATACATACATAAATATATAATATGTAGATATAGTTCGGTCAGAGTTTCCATAGAAAGAAAGCTCATTGTTCTGCTTATAACCTATGTGCTGTTTGACAAATCATCTTAGCTCCTTCATTGAAACTTTCGCCCTGATCTATCAAGAGGGGTCCAAGGAGAACCGGAAGGGTTCCAAAACTTTGATTCCCCATGCTAATTCCAATGGGAAAATTTGCTCTTCAATACAGAAAAACTACAATTACACCAACTTTAGCAGAAAGTTGAAACTTTACTCAGAAACCATATTTTTTGTGATTTGGTGCAAATCCGTCCAGCCATATTTTTAATTTCTTTTAATGGTATTTGTGGAATTGTGGCCTGCATTTCTTTTCACATCTGTTTATTGAAAGATTAAAGTTGAATACCACTATATGTAGATGTAGGAAGGTAGGATCTGACTGCATAGATACCCCCTCTTTTTCCTGGTGTTTTGCTGGTTTATGACTAGTCTGACTGGGATTCTTCTATCCAGGACCCCAGTCTATCTGCTTTCTCCTGTAAATTGATATGCATTTACTTTAGGTACACTCCAGATTGGATTCCGGGGTACCCTTATAAGTTCCTAGTATATGGTACACCATGTACACAGGGCATAGGTACCCCAGAGGCCTCCGATGGGCTGAGGCATGTATTGTGCCACTCCTGAGAGGCCATCCAAATTGACACAACCAGCCTGCTACAGCAAACTGTAAGCTGGTGCTTGCACCCCTTACTTAAGATATAGGTTCACTATGTCTATTTAAATCACTACACTTAAATACCTATCAGTCACCCCTATGGCAGGCCTTAAGAATCCTGAAGGCAGGGTGCTGGGTTTTACATGAGAGGGTGCCCCTGCATGAGCAGAGACCCTCTGCAGCCTTTGGAGACCATTCTCCGGGGTTGTTTGTGATGCAGCCAGACATATATGTTTAAGTGCATTATAACCTTGTGGTAAATGCTAACTTTAAAACGGCTGCTTAGAAACATGTTGTGTTTGGTGTTAAACACCTTGGATCATACCTCCACGCCATGATTACACCCTTCTAGAGGGACATATGTGGGTCAACGGTATACCCAGTACCAGCTTTCTTGACCAGGGCAGAACAGAATGGATGCTGCCATCCACAGACACGATTCTGCTCTCCTGCTGCTGAGCCAAGCTTGAGTAGAGTAAGGCATGACACTAGGCATCCTGTCACAGGGAAGTGTAACCACCTCCCAGACAGGATTTAGTGTATTGGGGCTGGGTGGGTGCACTCTTAGAGTGCCAGAAAGTCTGCACTGGGGCACATTTGGTGTCCCCATGCATAGCCCAGCTCAAACCAGTTCTGGCAGCCATTTGCTTCTGCTCTGGCATGAAACTGGACAAAGGACATGTGGGTAGCCACCCCTCTGTCCAGCCCCTCCCCGAGGAGGGTCCACAGAGTCTTTCCAACCACTTCCCATGTGTAAAAGTGGGATACCTGGCTACAGGACTTTAGATTTTACTTGAACAAGATTCTGCAAAGAATAAACCAAGTACTTCGACTGCCAGCACGATGCTGGATGACTGAAGAATCTCCCTTGGAGTAAAGGAGTTACTCCCCTGCAAAAGCAGGGACCTACATGCAGCTGACCAGTTTGCTTCTCACAAGCTCCTGCAGAACACTGAAGATTTCAGCAACACAGGAGGTGGGTTTTCAGAAATTCCCTGAGGTCGATCTGCCCTCTCAGCAATTCTGTGACCAGTATCCCTCGTGGAGACCGTGCAACCTGAACCCCTGTGCATGGCATACATTTGCAGTTGTATATGCTTAGTGACAATTCCTGAGCTTGTGCTTTGGACTCTGTGTAGTCCTGATCCCGAGCAGTATTTGCACTGAAGATTTCTGGCCTCCACTCAACGAGTGTCCTGTGGGCTGGTACTTTGCTAACTTGCTTGAGGACTCCTCGCGATCCCTGGTCTGTTGACCTGTGGGTCCTGGCGATGGTCACCTTGCTTATTCTTGGGCATACCTGGTTTCTCCAGACATGCCCTGACTCTCCCTTGCTTTGGGAGTACCTTGGACATTGCTGTTCCTCACCGTAATCTGTTTCCTCCGACCGCATGAGTTGCAATTGCCAAGGCTAGCTAGTGCTCCGGCTGGACATCGACCACTCAACTCTCGACATCTTTGTGTGACAGCTCACCTCCAGACATTGGTCATCCTCATCATCTCCTGGTCCCTGTAGCTGCAGCGTCAAACAACCCTTCTTCACGTCTGAAGCACTGGACATCGGTGGGCATTTGACTACCCAGCCCCTGGTGTCCTGAAGTGACCCAGACTCTGTCCCCTCTGCTTTCGGACTCTTCTCACCTCGAATCCAGGCTTGAATTCCACTGGACATTCTTCACCCTCCTGGCAGCAGGACTTCTTTGCAGTTCGCCATTGAAAACGACAAAGGTTTCCGACACCACTTGACCCTTATGTACTCGGCTCCTTTGGGATAGGTAACACGGGTACTTCGGTACTCACTGGTGGGTTGGCCTTACAACCTCTAAGTTCCAAAGAGTTTGCTCGAAGTCCTTTTAGAAGTGTCCTTAACTTGTAAATTCCCAACCACAACTTTATCATAGAGTTGTACGGAGCACTTGTCTGTGTTTCCTCACTGCACCCATCCTCTGTGGGCTCCCTGTGTCACTCCTCTGGGTGGTTTCTTGGGATCCCAGCGATTCTCTAGGCCTTGTGTCTATTAAAGTCGTTGTCGTTATACCATTTTTTTTAGTATATGGTTCGGTCTCCCCGTTGAGCCCGCTGTGTATTTCGCTATTTTACGAATGTTCTATTGATTTAGTATTGTGTGCTTTGTGACCTAGCCTCGTGTAGAGACTAGCAGAGAGTATTAATTTAATCATTTAGGAGGCGTTATCAAGATTAAGCCTGAAGGCTGCTCTCCATAGCTACCACTAGGATAGCTTTCAATTAGGTTATCTTTGACCTCAGACATCATAAGGGTTGTGTGGCCTGGTGCAAAGTGCCCACTTTAACTAGTGGACAGCAGATACCAACCCACCTTCTCACAGTAGACATAAACAGTGATCGCATTAATGTAAGTTTTGTGTTACAAGCTACACTGGCATGATAGTAACATAACGTTAGGCCTTGTATATCTCACATCATATCAATTAAAATTGTAGTTGGTGTTTGTTAGAAGTCGTCAGCTTTGGCAATAGAGAGAAAAAAGGAACACGAAGAAAAGGTGGGGTAAAACAGAAGAAAAAATGGGGGAAGAAAAGAAAGAGGTTAGGTAGCCAAGAGGAGAAGAGGAGAAGTGGGGAGAAGGGCGGGCCGCACCTTCTAATGGTCGACAGATGTTCCGATGGTGGACAGGGACTGGGGTTTTGAATCCTCTATGACATCAGGTTGGGGACTCTCCCGTGAAATTCCATCCCCCTGAGCAGGTGAGATATCTTCAAAGAGTTGGAGAGCACAGAGTCTAGGCGGGATAAAATATGTGCGTTCCAACTTGGAAAAGTGGTCAATCAGTGGTTGCCAAATGCATATAAATTTAGTTTCCGTATATGTCACTTGGCATGTGAGAAGTTCCATCGTCATAACATGCCAGAGGCTAGTGAAACATAGGGCGATAGAGGGTAGGGTTTGCTTCTTCCAATAGAGGGCTAATAACTGTTTAGCGTGTGAGATGATATGCTAATCAGAGTGTGTCATAGCAGTGAGTGCTATGGTCCAGATCCCAATACCACCACCGTATATGTTTGGTATTGGAAATCCAATTGTATCTTTGATGAGGCTAAAAACTTCTTTTCAATAGAGAAGCAAAGGTGGGCAAGGCCACCAGATGTGTATAAAGTCCCCTATTGTAGTTTGGCAGCGCAAACAGGAGGGGGAAGAAGCAGGGAACATCTTTTGCAAGTGCTGGGGAGTGTAGTACCTTCTAGTCATAATCTTGTATGCAGTTTCCTGCTAGGATATGCTTCTTTTAGTTTTCGGAATATCATGCCAAAGGTGCTCCCATTGTTTCGAGGAGACCTCTTCTGCAGCTTCTGCATGCCATTGCATTTATTAAGAATGAAGTCTGGTCGGGCTGGATAATTGTAGTACTTGAGATCAGGCCTCTAAAGCCAGTCTATGAACGCACTAGCAATTCAAAGGTGAGTGGCAGTGTTGCCCCTTGGGTGTTTACGGGTGTGAGTAGCCAATGTCAGACTTGGTAATATTGCAATCAAGACCTGTCCTTAAGTCGATAGAATCGTTTGCATTGGCCAAAAGTCCTGAATTTGTCTCCCTCATACAGATCCTGGATCATGCAGCACTCACCCTCTTTCCACTTCTGGAAGTATTGTGGTTGTAGAGGCAGCGTAAAATCAATGTTACATACCATGGAGTGTTGGGAGATGGAAAGAAGGTGAGGCCCCTTAGTGCTGCAATCGTATCCCAAAAATCCAGCACTGTCTTCATAGGAGTACCTACATAAGCACTGCAAGGCTGAGCATGGCGTGGGAGCCAAGCCAGGTCCCAAAGCGGTCTACAGACCACCGCCCAATTTATATGGAACCAGTGCTTCACACTTTCACAGACCACCAATTCCGAAATGTATCTAAGGTGTGACACCCAATAGTACTCCAGGAGATTGGGACACGCCAAGCCTCCCCTATCCCTGGGTAGCATAAGGAGTTTGTTGGGGAATCTCAGGAGTCTCCCTCCCCAAATAAACGTGTTGAGGTCTTGCTGCAGATATAATATGTCTGCTTGTAGTATAGGGGTTGGTAATGTTTGGAATAGGTATAGAATTTTCAGCAGGATAGATATTTTAGTCGCTGTAGGTTGCCCAAGCCAGGAGATTGAGAGCGATTTTCAGTTCCGTAATTCTTCTAGCATTTATTTCCTGTATTCCGACCAGTTTCCCTGCATCTAAGTTCCCAAGGTAGGGGTTAACTTCAATACTAGGTAGCGGAATGAGTTTTGGGCCTATTGAAAGGGAGTAAGAGATTGCAATTCCGGTATGTCTTCAATAGGAATTGATAGGTTAAGTGCCCTGGATTTGGCCAGGTTGACTTTAAAACCTGAGTCTGCCACGAATGAACCAATAAGTCTTATGAGCTCCTGGAGAGAATTTCTATGGTCCATCAGGGTGAGTAAAAGGTCGTCAGCAAATAGCGCTACCTTTTGCTCAGTGCCCCCGAAGGGGATGCCCCTGATGTCCCCTGTTTGGGAGATAGTGATTGCTAGTGGCTCAACCACAAGAGTGAAGAGCAAAGGCGAGAGAGGGCATCCCTGCCTGGTGCCGCTGTGAATATGGATAGGCTGAGTTAACTGCCCATTGACCCTAATCTGTGCCTGAGGGGCGGTGTAAGAGGCCATGGTTCGAGAAGTCATGACTGGGCCCAAGCCAATTTTCTGGCGAACGTCCGTCAGGAAATCCTAGTCTAGGCGGCCTAATGCCTTTTCTGCATCAAGGGAGAGGAGGCAAGTGGGAATGTCTCGCCTCTGTGCTTTTTCCACTAGATGGGCCACTCAACGTATTATGTCGGCCCCCTTATGCTGGTGTAGGAACCCGACCTGGTCTGGATCAATCAGCCTGGGTAGGCAGGGTTCCAAACAATTTGCCAGAAATGTAGTATACATTTTGGCATCAGTATTGAGGAGGTCAGTGGGGCGGTATTATGAGCACAGCACTGGATCTTTACCATGTGTAGAGATGAGGATGACCTCTGATGCAGCTCAGATTTCATCTGGGTTCCGGCATTGCTTTATTTTTGTGCTTCAGACAGACTGCATTTAAAATGACACAGATTTTGGTGCAAGTGGAAAACACATGACACATGAAACATGAAATGAGGCCTAGCCAGTCTGAAATACGTGTGCTGAATTAACATGTCTTTTTGCACTGTAGAGAAAACTCATGATTTCAGTGGCCTTTTTAGCTTCGAAGATAATCATGGAATATGTTCTTTCTTCCTAGCTCCTTTTCCTTGTAATCTACACTCCCTATTCCTGTCTTAAGAGACTTTGGTTTTGTTGCATATTTAGACAATGCATATTCAGTTCATAACACATCTTCTTATAATGTGTATTAATTAAACATGCACCAACATTACACGCGGGGCAAAACGTATTTTGCATGAAAAGCTATCTAAAACATTAGAGCATGTTGCTATGAGTATGTATTAACTGTGTGCGCTTTGAAATTTTGCACTGGTGCATGATTATGCTATGTTGTACATTGCACATTTTTGCATGTTGTGCACAAATAATAGAAAAGCTGCTTTAAACTAATAGCTTTTGCTGGTAAACAGTCATAATATCGATTCCAAAATATAGAATGGACATAATATCGAAGTAAAAATATAGAATGGACAAAATATCGAATGGACAGAATATAGTGGTTAAAAATATCGAATTTAAGGTAAGTAATATCGATTTTCAAAATATAGAAGTCAAAATATCGAAGTATACAATATTGGCATTAAATATATCGATTTTTTAATAATATCAATTTTTTTAAAGTGTTTTGTATGTTAGTATACGTTTGAAAAGTGTATATTAATTTTTGTAATGTATGTTTAATGTATTTTAAGTAATGAATTTTATGTTATTCAATTTTTGCGTAATTTAATTCTGTAGCGGGTTGTGGGTTTATAGGGGAATAGGGTGGGAAGTAATTTAATTATATTAAATTAAAAATTAATTTTTAGCAATTATTATTAATTTTTATTTACATTTTGCTTTCTAGTTCTGTAGCGGGTTGTGGGTTTATAGGGAAATAGGGTGGGAAGTAATTTAATTGTAATTAATTAAATATTTTTATTTATTTATTGGTATTCATTTTGAATTTATTGTTATTTTTTAATTGGTAATTCATTTTTATTAATTGCCAATTAATTTGTATTAATTGATTAATTGTTAATTATGTTAATTTTCTAAATTTATTTTCTGTAGCGGGTTGTGGGTTTATAGGGGAATAGGGTGGGAAGTAATTTAATTGTAATTAAGTAAATAATTTTTTTCATTTATTGGTATTGATTTTAAATTTATTGTTAATTAATTTTTAATTTGTAATTAATTTCTATTAATTGGCAATTAATTTGTATTAATTGGTAATTATTTTGTATTAATTAAATATTTGATAATTATGATAATTGTATTAATGTATTTTCTGTAGTGGGATGTGGGTTTATAGGGGAATAGGGTGGGAAGTAATGTAATTGTAACTAATTACATATTAAAAATGCTTTTTGTGTATTGATAATTATTTTACTGTTAATTTTTAATTGGTATTAATTTTTATTATTAATTAGTTTTTGTTATTAAAAATTAATTAGTTGTTAAATAATTATGAATAGGTTATTAATTTTTAATAACTATAATGTAGTTGTATTTCTAATTAATTATTACATAATATTAAATTGGTTATTAATTTCAATTAATGTTTTATTGGTATTGATATTTAATTAATTTTTAATAATATAATAAATCATTACTTTCCCTACTGTTAAACTCACTGGAGTGGGAATAGTAATTTTCACCCTCCCGCTATCCAACGCTTTCCCTACTGTTGCACTCTCTGGAGTGGGAATAGTATTTTTTACCCCTACGCTATCCAACGCTTTCCCTACTGTTGCACTCTCTGGAGTGGGAATAGTAATTTTTACCCCTACGCTATCCAAAGCTTTCCCTACTGCTGCACTATCTGGAGTGGGAATAGTAATTTTCACACTCCCGCTATCCAACGCTTTCCCTACTGTTGCACTCTCTGGAGTGGGAATAGTATTTTTTACCCCTACGCTATCCAACGCTTTCCCTACTGTTGTACTCTCTGGAGTGGAAATAGTAATTTTTACCCTTCCAATATCCAACGCTGTCCCTACTGTTGCACTCTCTGGAGTGGGAATAGTCATTTTTACCCCTACGCTATCCAACGCTTTCTCTACTGTTGCACGCTCTGGAGTTGGAATAGTAATTTTTACCCTACCGCTATCCAACGCTTTCCCTACTGTTGCACTCTCTGGAGTGGGAATAGTAATTTTTACCCTTATGCTATCCAACGCTTTCCCTACTGTTGCACTCACTGGAGTGGGAATAGTATTTTTTACCCCTACGCTAACCAACCCTTTCCCTACAGTTGCACTCTCTGGAGTGGGTATAGTAATGTTTACCCCTACGCTATCCAACGCTTTCCCTACTGTTGCACTCTCTGGAGTGGGAATAGTATTTTTTACCCCTACGCTATCCAACGCTTTCCCTACTGTTGCACACACTGGAGTGGGAATAGTATTTTTTACCCTCCTGCTATCCAACGCTTTCCCTACTGTTGCACTCTCTGGAGTGGGAATAGTAATTTTTACCCTTACGCTATCCAACGCTTTCCCTACTGTTGCACTCACTGGAGTGGGAATAGTATTTTTTACCCCTATGCTATCCAACGCTTTCCCTACTGTTGCACTCTCTGGAGTGGGAATAGTAATTTTTACCCCTACGCTATCCAAAGCTTTCCTACTGTTGCACTCTCTGGAGTGGGAATAGTATTTGTTACCCCTACGCTATCCAACGCTTTCCCTACTGTTGCACTCACTGGAGTGGGAATAGTATTTTTCACCCATACGCTATCCAACGCTTTCCCTACTGTTGCACTCACTGGAGTGGTAATATTAAATGTTACCCTCCTGCTATCCTACGGTAAAATATTGTACATTTTTTATTAATAACTTAAATTAATTATATCTTAATTTTAAGGTTATTTGAGTATTTTTAAGCATGTTTTAGTTAAATATATTTATTATTTCATTAATTTTAAATTACTTTTAAGACATTTTTAAAAAAAAATGATATTTTGACTGATTATATTTTTTACAGACTATATTTTGGATTCAATATTTTTGTACTTACCTGTTTGTAGATAGGAATTCGATATTTTGGCATTCTATATTTTGGTGACTATATTTTGGTAAGTCTATATTTTGGCATTCTATATTATGTCAGTGATCCGCTTTTGCTAGATAATCATTAATACAGGGTATCAGTATGGGGAAGGTAAAACATAATTGGTTTATTTACATAAAATGAATACTCTTTATATGTTTGTTTTTGTTTATGGGCCCACCATTAAATGGCTTCCTAAGAATCCGGCATGGCTGAGAATTTTGACGCATGCGCAGGACTGCCAAGTGCCTCAAGTAAAGACAGAAAGGAGTCAAGGCCACAGTGAACTGTACATTCTTGTTACCGTGCCAATGTACCTGTGTTTGTTAAAAGTATCCTTCCTGCATGCGATGTGAAAGGAAAGAGGAAATAAGCTGATACATGTTTCTACCTTAATGTTGCATATTTGTATAACTATTGATGGTGAGACATAAGACTGTATTAAGCATTAACACTTCCTTTGTTAAAACTGGTATGGGTTGGAAAAGGACTGATACATTTTTTTGTCTTAATGTTACACATTTGCATAATTATTGCTGTTGAAACGTAAGACTGTATTAAGCATTAACACTTCCTTTGTTAAAATTGGTATGGGTTGGATTTGCCAATGAGAACAGGATGGTGAGACCATCTAGTCATCTATGCTAACCAATCACAGTACAGGCTTTACTGAAAACTGCAACATTATCAGTATAGTCAGCCAAGAATTAGAGTATAAATAATGACCTCTTAGGGGGTGTGTTTGCTCGCTTTTTAAGCCTTGAGCCTCAGGGGGCCTCTGTCTGCGAGGGAGGAGAGGAGAAGAAGCAGATGAGATCGGACATCATTTGGGTTAGGTACGTGAATGTTGCAGGTGCAGCCTGGGAGGAGATTGCGTCCGAGGAGAGACAGAGGTAGGTGGGGGTTCTTGATCATATTTTAGAAAAGTCCTTGCACGTCATATTTTTGGCAAGGTAGATCACATTCCTCTGTGGTCTTGTGAAGGGTGGGCTGTCTCGCTCTTTGTGAAGCAGCCTCTCTCAGATGGATAAGACCAGGGCAGAAAGGGGAGCTGGATAGAACAGGTTTAGATGCTAAAACTTCAAGGGGCAGATTTACAACTTCTGGCATTTCGCTGCAAATCAGCAGGGATGCACCAAGAAAGATGCGTCACGACAAACTACTTGTGCACCACCATGGATGTGCCACATTTACAATGTGGCGTGCCGTGGAGCACGGATAAGCAGATGCATGACGTATCTGCCGGCGAAAGGTCGGCGCAGTGCTAGAGTCGTGTCGCGGGCACAACGCAACTCCAGCACTGTTCCAACCTGGCCTATCTCCAACATGCTGCATCACGACATACGCCTGCTTCAAACAGGCGCAAGGTTTTGACGCAGCAGCGTCGGAAAAGTGACTGAGTGAAATCTTTTCCGAGGCTTTCCTCCGAGGGAATGCCCATACTGCGACGGAACGCCCACATGAAACCTGTCGCCGTTTTCATGTGGTGCTGTGCTTTCCAACTTGACGCATCTGCCTAGATGCGTCATGTTGTAAATAAGTCGCAATGTGGCGCATGGTTTACGCAGCCGCAACGTCACAATAGTGATACAATGGCGGTGTAAAAGTGTTGCAAGGGGCTTGTAAATCTGCCCCTAAGTTTATGCTTTGACTAATTAATTCGTTTTTGAAAGATTTATTTGTCTTATGCATTTATTTCACTTTATGGGAGATTTTTGCCAATTATTTATTATTGATTAGCCTTGCAAAAACGCACTCATATTATATTTTCCTGATCTATTTAAAGAATTCTGATTGACATTTGATGGCTCATTCCCTTCCTTTATGGAATGCTTTGTATGCAACCTATAATATGTTTTGTATTAATACTAATTTTCCTGTTTTCCAAATTCTATAACCTGATTGAATTGACTAATGAATAAAGGGTCAGAGAAACATAACTTTTGACTAGAAAATAAAACCCTTTAAAAATACTCACCAACTCTCTTTATTGGCTTAAATATTATTTGTATTTTGATTTTTCATGTTTATGTAAAGTCTCCTGAAGGTAATATAGGGTGTCAAGGGCCCAACACCTTTTCAGCTGTAAAATAGGTAAATGAGGTTTTGCATTGAGAAATGACCGTGAAATTACAGCTGGATCACCTCCACCATAGAAATCGTGGGGGTGAGGCCTGTGCCATCAGAAAAAGAGTTGCAGAGTTGCAATAGATGATCCTGTATTTGGGGCAGAAACATGCGATAGAAAAGAACCAGGCGACAGCCTGGACCTTGAAGGTTTACAAATTGGCAGATCCGCCGTAGGGAGGGGTCCTTTCCATATAGAGCTGTATAAAAATTGTAGAATAAAAACAACTGCTGAGGTCTTTTAGTGTTTCAGAGTGATTAGGCGCACACCTGGGTAACCGCTAAATGGTAAGTATCAAAAAAGTAACAGTGTAGGCAAAGGGGCGAGTGGTAATACTTCACAACCACTCAATTAGACCAGAAAACTAGTCCGCAGTGAATTAGAACAACTGTGCCCCTGCACTAAACACAATATGTAATGATTCAATGGTACACGTTGAGATGTTACATGCAATAGTATAGCTTAATACAGCAATCTAAACAAATAGTGGAGATTCAAGATTCAGTAACCAAGAGCAGAGTGGAAGGCGTAATTAGATATAAAGTCCGTTCTTTAAGTGTTCATTTTCTGTTTAATGTTCCAATTCTTAAGCCAGATTGCTGTATTAAGCTATACTATTGCATGTAACATTGCCAAAAATTGTAGAATGCTTGTTGTTTGTCGCATTCCGATAAGACCAGGCAACCTCTACACTTTTAACCTTTGCAATATGTGCTTTTGCTACTCGCCGGCGTAGACGACGGGCGAGGACTGATCCCAACTTATCGCCTCCCTCATAATATTTCTGCCTCAGTGCCAACAGTGTCCGTTCCGCCTTGTTTGTCTGGTGCATCCTCAGCTGGCCACGGAGCATTGCTGGTCATCTTTTATGGTTTCTGGAGGGGGCCAGGTGGTCAAGCCTATTGAGTGCTTTTATGTCAGTGGTCAGGCCTTTCCTGATTAGTCGGGGTTCCCGAGTGCGTGCTATCGCAATTGAAGTAATGCCCCCATATAGTCATCTTGAAAGTGTCTTATAGTTCAGAGTGTGGAGTGTCAGTGAGGTAATTGGAGGTAAAGTAAGGCAAAATTTCCTGCCGTACTTCAGCCACATCGACCGGGTCACGTAAAATATAGAAGGGCAATCATTAACAAGATGGGGGTCGCGCTGTGTTTGTATGTGCATGCAGAAGCACTTCCATATGCGCATGGTCAGAGATGGCAATGTTAGAGATAAGGGTAGATATTACATACTGTATGAGAGAGTGATAAAAAAGAGAAGTAATCAGTGCGGGATTATGAGCGGTGTACGTGAGAGTAATAAGAAAAATCCAGTGCATCTTGTGATTGACACTGCCATGCATCAAAAAGGCCCAGGTCTGTGAAGGCTCTCTTCAGTGTTGCGGACATCACATCTCACTCTACACCCTGGAAGGATGTATAGCTGTGGTCTAGGCCTGTCTCCCAAACCAGGTTGAAATCCCCCACCAAGTTTAGCCTGTCCCCATCCTGTGACACCTGTTTTTTTTAGCAAGTGTTTAAGGAAAAGATCTTGTGCTTGATTAGGGGCATATACGTTGAGAAATGTGATTGGTCAAGTGTTGTGTTGAATCAGAATTTTTAAAAACCTACCCTCGCTATCCCTTACTACCTGTGAACCCCTAAGATGGAATCCTGCTTTGCATAGAATTGCAACTCCAGCAGTCTTAGTTAGGGAAGAAGCCCAAAATTGTGCCGTGTATTTATGGTGGGCCATGCGCTGTGTGTCTGATTGCAAGAGGTGGGACTCCTGTAAAAATATCACATTAGGGTCTTGAATGAGTAAATAGCACCAGATCTATATTCTTTAATTGGGGGAATTAGGACCCCTCACATTAAAGGAGAGAAATTTACTATAAGGAGTCGTACCCATCATCAGCAGTAGAGGTGGCTATCACTACAGTAGGGCTATCATGCAGAAGTATCTTCCTCAAAGGCCAAAATATGTGTTTCAGGAGTGGTCCAAGATGGGTGCATGGAGGTATAACTATGTCACCTATATAATAGAGAAATTGAAAAGAGCCAAGAAGGATAGAGGTCAGCGACAGAGGCAATAATCAAAAATGACGTTGAACCTCATACATGAACCAACGCTAGGTAGAGAGCAATCCAATATAGTCTCATCTTCATCCCCCACCACCATTGGGTTTAAGTAGGAGAGAAAGAAATGCAAAATAAATAGTCATCAACAATGAAAGGCCAACAGGGCCAAAACAATCTTATCCAGTCCTCGAATAGCTCTATGGCCAAAGCGCGAGCCATTCTGGAGACGTCACTCTCCAATGGTAAGGAATGGGCAGGGCAAGCACAAAAAGGAAAGGTTCTTTGTGGTTCTCTGAGTCAGTCCCCAACAGCCAGCAAGGGATAGGACGAGTGAAGAGGTCCACCACAAGGTATCCAGCCATGGCGACGGCGGAGTCACAAGGAGATCGCATTCACTGTGGTAGAGGCCCTTGATTGTGGAGAGTAGTAGTGGTAAGGGAGTAACCTGTTCTGTAAGTACTAGTGCAAAGTATCTCACTGACAAGGGGTGGAGAACATGTGAGTGCAGGATAGACATATCAAGAGTGTACATGGTACAATCAGGCAATCCGTGTTTCAGCCATTACAGCAGGGCGGCAAATGTCATTCAGAGGCTGCTCGAGAGGGAGTGGGTGAATGTGGGCCCTCCACGGACCCAAGGTGCTGTATGATATCTTGCTTTGCTTGGGAGTATTGTTCCACAATCCAACCCGACCTCTAGGCCGCAACACCTGAGGCCACTCCAGACATGTAGGTTCATGAGATTAATTAGGTGTAGGTAAGGGACTGGCATCTTGTGAGGACACTGGGAGCTGTAGGAGCTATTTAGCTTCTGATAGAGAGTGCAGTGCCCTGCCCTTACCTTCCTAAGTGAAGATCGGATCAAATGAATGGCTCTACTGATAATTAATGTCAAGTTTCCATAGCTTTTTTCTGTCCGGTTTAAAATCTATGCATCAATGTAACGTTACCGGGGCAATGTACTGATATAGTTGATAGGATGGCCCTTATAAGACAGCTCAGTTTTGCTCTGTGATGCCTACAAGATAGCTTCTTTCTCTCTGAAGAAGTGTACTCTCGTTAGTATGCCAGTATAAAACCTGGATGACGAGGGACCATAGCCACCTAATGGGCTCTGTCCAAGGCTGGTGGGGAGGCATTGTCGTCGCCTCTGATCTTGTGGAATAGGTCTGTCATGAAGGCCATGATATTTGTGCCCTCTGCTCCTCTAAGGACCCCTCTAATGAGGAGGTTGTTACTCTTGCTCCTATTTTACAATTCTTCTTGTTTCATTTAAAGATCAATGTGTTGTTCTTCAAGAGTAGCCATTCTCTTCCACAAATGCTCCTGGTCTACTGAATTAGCATCTACTGTGTGCTCCAGGTTGTCAACCCTGCCTCCAATCTCTGTGATGTCTCTCTTCAGGTCCTTGAGACAGGCCTTGACTTTGGTTTTGAGAGAGACAATTTCAGTTTTGATTTCTTGGAGAAAGGTGTTCATGTAGGCCAGTATAATTGAGGGACCTCTTCTCCGTGTGTGAGATCCATTTGTGCCAGGGTTGGGGGCCCGGGTTAGGGAAGTAACCGGGTTGTCTCTGGATGGGCCACTTGCAGTGTCTTTGTTGGCTTTGGTGCATGGCATATTCCAATAGAGAGGTCACTGAATACATGTAGCTGGTACTCAGTGTAGACATGTATATCTCTTGGTGGCCAAGACCCCATCCTCCTGTTAGAGAGCTACAAGAGCACCAGCAAGTAGTAGAAACCAATCAGGGTCTAGTGAGAGGGCAGAGCACCAATGCTCCAGCGCCAGAGGGCGTGGGCCTCAGTCAGTGACAAGACATTGGTCGCAATTAGGGCCAGATCACATGCAGAAGGGTTAGGATTTTTTTCAGAGGCAGAGGGGGGTAGACTGACCACTACTCAATCCTAAAGCCTCTCACCCCTTCCCAAAAGGTGTAATTGGAAGGTCAAAACCAAAGGGGATGATGGACGGAGTGTTGAACATTGCAAGCACTCACCCCAGTCAACTGATCTGGGTTTAATCCATCATTATTCTTTAGCTCACTCCACCACCCCAATTCAGACATGGCCATATGCAAATCAGTCTGACCCTGTGCCTCATAGGAACAGTCCAGCCCAAACTGCCAAGTCATGTCTTCCCTGAACCGGAAACAAGCATCCTGGGACCGGTTTCTGGCTAATCAGCCGTCATCAGCCAGGCTAGCTTGAATCCATTGGCAAAGTGAGCAAGTGACCCACGTCTGGGCATACACTGCCAACTTAGGGTGAACAAACTAAAACCAAAGGGGATGATGGACGGAGTGTTGAACATTGCTAGCACTCACCCCAGTTAACTGATCTGGGTTTAATCCATCATAATTCTTTAGCTCACTCCGCCAAACCAGTTTAGACATGGCCATATGCAAACAGTCTGACCCGTCAGTCCCGGTGGCAGTAGAGGCTAACCCACGCCCACAGCGGCAGGCCAAAAGGTGTTGCAGCGGAGGCCCGCAAATAGTAGTAGGGTGACGTCAAGGCCGGTGCTGTGTTAGCAGTACAGCAAGTCTGGCACAATCCCAAAGCTGCATATGCCATCCCGACTGAGAGCCCAGACTCTCGCTCTGCATAAGACAGACACAGGGTGGGCAGTCCCTCCGGGCCAGGGACCCAGCACAGTGCCCTGCTGGAAAAAGCAAAGCATCTGCCCACTTTGGCAGACCAGGGCTACCCATCAGTCCAGGCATGCAGGCCCGCCCTCAAGATAGATGCAGGAGCGATCCAGCCAGCCCCTCCAAGCAGCGGGGATGAGCCAGTTCCCAGAGGGCTCAAGGTCAGGAGGTGAGCCTACAGGGGCCGCGCAACAACCCTTGACCCCGCCGCAGGTCTCAAGATTTCAGACACCGTCTGCGGTGTTGTCTCCCCGCTGTGGGACACGCCGACCGCAGATCACCAGAAGGACAGTTTTCAGGCTCCTGGGCTGATCCCCATCGCCCAGGGGTGCAGGGCTGACTACTGAAGGAGGATGCACCTGACACAATGCTTTAGAATTGGTCGTAGAAGCCCACTGGTGCACGGAGACTAAAAGGAACATGCCTCATTACATGTGCAGCTAGGCCATGCCCTGCCCAGCCATTTTTAAGAAATTCATACTTAAAGAGGTGCTTAGGTTGGGCATGAGTGTAAGAAAGTGCCCTCTTTTTGCATGATTGCCCCCACCTTTTGCCAAACTGTTGATGTACTTTGACTGAGTGTGCCCTGGGTTCCTGCCAACCAGGTACTCAGGGCCTATGTTCTTTCCATAAACTGCATTAGGACAAAACCTAATTGGAACTCTTTCACCACATGCCAGTCCCTTGTAAATGGTACCATTGGTACTAAAGGCACTGTGGCCAGGTAAGGCCTCTAAGGGCTGCAGCACTTATTGTGCCACCCTTAGAGGCCCTGTACCTTTACACACACACTGCCATTGTGGGCTAGTGTTTTGGTGCAGAACAAATTGAAGAGTCGGATTGGCACACATCCCTGTATGCAATGCCTACAACCCAGTGCCCTGGCATAGGTCATCCTCCCTTCTAGCTGGGTGCACTATACCAGTGGTGAGGGTACATGTGTATGAGCCCTGTACCCCTTCACTGTCTAAACCAGTTCTTAGTCATTATAAGTGCAGCAATGCCATTAAGAGATTATGGTACTGGGAGTTTGTCATTACGAACTCTACATCACCATAATGGCTATACTGAAAACTGGGAAGTTTGGCATCAAACCTCTCAGCACATTAAACCCACACTGATACCAGTGTAAAATTTAATGAAAAATGCACTCAGAGGGCATCTTAGAGATGTATCTGAAAAATGACCTAACTCTAGTGTCCTGGCTGAGTGGCTGCTCACCAGCTGCCACCAACAGACATGTTTCTGGACCCCTGGGTCGAGAGTCTGCCACACTCGGGAGTCTGAAACATTGCACATCCTGGGCCGAGGTGCCAAGCGTCCTCCCCCAGGATGGGCAGGGTCCCTGAAGGGGAAGCTTCAAAGGCTTGCCGCCTTTGGGAACTACCCCAGCCATTTGCTGCTTCCAGCAATCGGCCCCCACCAGTTCTGACCTCCCCCCCTTTGTGCGGAGAATCAGCAGGCAAACCAACTGAGGATTGGAGATGTGTCCACCTTTGCCATTCCCACCCCTCAGGTGGGGAGGCGAAGTTAAGCAGAACTCTCAGTCCCCCCTATCTTGCAGATGGGGGACCCAGCCAACCAGAGAGAGGCATATGCGCCCCTCCCACTGGAGGGTGGCATAATAGGGGGTGTACCCACCACAAGGAAGGGACCCATTAGTTCTGACCTTCACCTACCTTGCCTCCTCAGACAAGAACCGATCAGAAGAAGCGAAGAAGGAGGACCAAAGAAGCTGTGCTGAACTAAGAAGCGGAGGATGCCAACTGACTTGGCCCCAGCCCTACCGGACTTCCACGACTCTAACCTGCTCCAGCTAAATCCCGGTGTGTCCTGCAGCCAGCAGCCCTCAAGAACCTGAATAACTTGCCCTGCCTTCCAGAACCAAGACTTTGTCTCCTGTGAGCACCCGATTTGCTCACCCACAGACTCTGGTTCTGCCCAAATCCACGAGTCTGCACCACTCTGCACCCGGAGCCCATGGCCCTTGTTTGAGTGGTCCAACACCATGAGAAGGTCTCCCTGGTGATCCTGACCTGAGATCTGGTGATCTCGGACCTGCCTCGAATCACCCATCAATGCCTGAAGCCCCTTTCTGGAGTATCCCCCTGACCGAGACCCGAGCTGGTAAGAAAACCCAATGCCGAAAGAAACCCAGCATCCCCAGGCATCCAAGCTTACATCTTTAACCAGTGGTCACCTTCAGAAGATATTCATTCATGAGCCTGCAGTCTTTGCTGCAACTGGAGAATCCCCATTGAAATCAACAGGGCACCCGACGCCAAAACAGCACCCTGCACCCAGCTGCCCTTCTGCAGGCGTACTTTGGGTGCTAACTCAGATCCTCCTTAGCACTGAGCCTAACACCAGGAGATTCGCTCCCACAACCTTGGGGCCTGCTTGTGAGCAGCCACCCACTAGAGGCCCCCTATACCCCATTGGATGCCATTGGGCCTCAGCACTGTGCACACTCCCTAGTGCCGCTGAGGGTGTTCTGATAGTGCATCTTTGACCATGAGGGAGCCAACTTTAACTCCCACAAATAATACCAACTCCCACAAATAAGTAGTTACTTGCAAACCGTTAACTTTATTTCCTTCCATAGGAGTGCGGAGTTGGGTTGTATAAAGCACTAAAAGACTGTAAATGTACTAAAAGTGAATTACTTACCTTTTGTCTAAGAAATGTAATGTTTCAGTGTGAAATCTAGGCATATCACACTGATTAGCAAAAGTAACCTGAAAAGTAATCTAAAATGTAATGTGCACAGTAATATATAAAGTAACTAAAAAGTAATTCCAAACTGTTGACTTACCAGTAATTCAACCAACTGCATTTGAACATGCATTCAACTGTAAATCACTTCATAGGATTTTGCAAAGTGATATTTCACTTACCTGCACCAGGCTTGGATTTATTCTAGAGATGAAATAAATAAATAATATTATTGATACAAACAAATTAGAATGAGTTCAGTCTTTGAGTGTGTGACATAATTTCTTGCCTGAGTGTGAACAACAAATGCTTAAAACTACCCTCTGATAACCTTACTGCTCACCACACTACCAGAAACAGAGAGTAAGGTGCTATTTTTACCTCTGCCTACCTTTGGGGTTCCACTGGACTCTGTGCACACTATACCTCATTTTGGTATAGTATATACAGAGCCAGCTTCCTACAGTGAGGCATTAGAAAGTAGATACATCTGAATGGTTGGTACCATGGAAGTCCAGCAGTATCAAAAATAAAAAATGTAGGGCTCTCTGAGGGAACACTCTCCTGTCGGTCATTTCGGTGCCGCTGAACTGCTTCTGGCCCTGGTCCTGCAGCACCATGCAATCTGATTTGCTGGCGCAACTCAGAAGAAAATGTTGAGTCCTCCATTACAGGACTCGAAAAACATTTACAAAAGTAGTATAAGGGAACGAGGGTGCACTAACCCTCAGGCGCATGTAGGTGGGCCAAGAGGTACCCCCTGCTAAAAACAATTATGCCCCCATTACAACGGTATTCCATTTGGGCCCAGTGCAGTCTTCCCAGGGTATCCAACGCTCAAGCATCATCCATTTAGTACCTTGGTACTGTGCAAGCTTGAGGAAGCTGGGACGCCACCACAGTACCACAGTGACACTTGAGCAGCAGGCACTGCAAGAGTACCTCAGTATCTAAAAAAGATCAAGATGTATGCTGGGAGTCTGCAGGGGGATGGGTATCTGTGGGAGTTGGGTGTAGGCACAGCAGCTAACACCCGGCTGTGCACAGCTGAAGATCATGCACCGCCTGGGGTTGACCATGCGGGGGGGGGTCCTCTAGCCAGGCCTTGCAGCCAACTCCTCCATTGTGCATGTGCAAATGATAGAGGCCAGACTCTTCGTCGAATCCTTCGGTAGAGCTGACCAAAAATGAACTGAAAAGACAAAGATTTAAGTGATGCTATAGTTCACTAGGGTAATAAGATCGTAACTTACATTTTGTTTAAAACAAGAAAATCAGCAAAAAAAAAGTGTAATGTACAATTAGGCATGGTAATAAGATCTTAGCTTACATAAAAGAAAACCTAGAAATTCATTGACAAAAATAAAGGTGAAAGTGTTGTTATAGTTACGAGTGCAAATAAGCTAAAAACAAACTATTAAACAACAAAAGAACACTGAAATTCACAATTTGCAGTTTACTGACCTAACTGTATTGTGCGGCCCCACCATGCACTGCTTATGGCCTCACATATTACACTGCTCATGACATCCAGAATGACATCATTGATGACATCACTGATGATACCACTGATATGTCAGATAAAATAATTGATGCCATCATTGATTACATCATTCAGTCATTGAGACAACATCCTATAGGGTCTGTGGACAAGAAGTAAATTAGTAATTCAACATGCTACATCTGTGGCAAATTTTCTATTCACCTTAATGGAATCACCCTCTGAAAGACTTTATATGACCCACAATTGTAAGACAAGAGTTTGATGGGTATACAATTGCCACTGAAAAGTCACCTTGTTCCAAGCCGTATGGGCAATCCTCTGCAATTTAGTAAATTACAGTAGACAAATTCCTTAGCTGTGCACAATAGTAATGCAACTGTATAGCCATGCTTACTACATCAGTGTGCGATGAGCCATCTCTAAGTGGGACACACCTAGATTATGCATTATTCAACAATCTGCACTGCCTCCACTTCTTCAGAGAAGTTCTGGAAATAAACTTCTGGTAGTGTCATGTCAAAATAGAGGGGAAAAGGTCAACTTGATAATGCATTTTCCTCCTATCTATTTTCCTTAATTTATTCTATTTTTCCACAGTCTAAGCGAGGCTGCCTGGGTGCCAACAACCTGAAGTTCACACTTTCACACTTTCTCGTAAGTGTAGACACCAAGGCCCATATTTATCAAGGATTTATGTTATCCTTGCACCATTGAAGGGGCACAAGGGCGACGCAAAACCTAAGTGATATTAATCAAGCCACACAAGGCCACCCTGTGTGGCCCTGCATGGCTTGATAAATTTAGTAATGCAACTCAGCATAAATCACTGTCTAGCGTTACTCTGCCCTAGGGAGGCGTTCCATGGGTGAAGCATTCCCACTCATCAACCATGGATTTTGACGTACTCCCAGAACTACCATTAGTGTTAGACCTGGGAATCCATCAAATTTGTACACTTCCCCAGGTGAGGTGTAACTCGGAGAAATATATTTTCTTATGTATGCTGCTTTCACACACACATAGAAAGAGGAAAATGCCTCTGAACGTAATTTATGTCTGGTAAGGTGTCCCTTCCTGCACACAAACAATCCTGCCTACATTGCAAGGGTGCCTGCATTGCACCAACGCCAGGAAAGAAGAGGAATGTGCCATATAATGTTAAATATGGCAGTCCTGCCAGCCTATTGGTAGAGGGGAAAATGCAACAAAATAAAGTATTAACACAGTTACTCTTGGATGGAATGGGAAAAAGAAAAATACTGGAATGTCGAAGGGGTCAATCAAAAGAGGTTGCAGAATTGATGCCTCCCAGGAAGCAAAGAGTAAAAGCAAAACAATTAACTTCAAAGGTTATCAGATTCATGTGTAAATTCAAGAGATATACTTTCAATGGTAAAACAAAGATACCAGAGCTGTGCAATAATTTAATTACTTAACTATTTAACTTAAAAAAAATAATAATGGCGCTAAGTACTTACTACTTCCTAAGTACTTACTAAGTACCTACTACTACTACTTTATGGATGTGGTATCAACGAACACTGGGCGCCAAAATACCCAAATATTCCTTGGAGACTCAATCTTCACTGGAACGATCACCATGATACAGTGGTCAACAGTCTCAAAAACTTCCTAGATGACCTAGACCTAACTCAAATCTGTGACACCCCCACACACGACAAAGGTTCAATCCTGGATTTAATAATATCTAAAAGAGACTCCACTCACCTAGAGTCGATCCTACCTTGTGACTGGTCAGACCACCACATTAATACCTTCTTCATCAAGGAAATGGTGAAACTGAACCCGGTTCAATCCACAAGACCAAATGTATGGAAAAGAGACCTGAAAAAAATCGACCCTAACACGCTACCCTCCTCCAGTTATAACATACTCCGGCCCCCGGCAGGGTCTTCCAAAGTACACAATCTCACCAATCATTACCTATCTGCCATGACCTCGATAATTAATGAGGTTGCTTCTCTCCAACTAAAGAGAGCTTCTATAAAAGACTCTAAGCCGTGGTACAATGGAACACTCAATGAGGACAGATGTTCGCTAAGAACTTCTGAACGTGCATGGAGATCAGTTCCTTCCGCCAATCACCTCAAGATCCTAAGAACAAAGAGAAATACATATTACCGTAAGATCAAGCGCGCCAAAGCTGACTTTTTCAGCTTACAACTAGACCAAGCAAGAAATCGCCCCAAAAAACCTTTTGAACTTATCAAAACGCATTCTAAGGAGGCACCTCAACGTCCACAAGACAGATCTTGCCCACAACCAAACTGTGAAGAATTTTCCGCCTTCTTCACTCTGAAGACTGACACCATCAAGAGGGACCTCTTAAATGATCTTACCTTACATTCGAGACCACACATAAAGACCACCCCAGCATCTCTAATTGCACCCTCTCCAACTGCACCATCTAAGCCTAACCTTAAAAATGACGCATTCTGGTCTTCCTTCACCACCTACTCTGAAGAAACCATAGCCAAAATACTCAGTGCCCTGAACCCTGCTAATCACTTCACTGATCCTTCCCCCGCAAATGCTGTCAAAGGCCTAACTCCATTCCTTCTACCTCTCTGGTCCAAGATCATAAACAGTTCACTTCAACATGGTTGCATCCCAGACACCCTCAAAGTTGGTCAGGTAACACCCATTCTAAAGAAGCCCACGGCCGACTCTACGGACCTAAACAACTATCGCCCTATTTAAAATATTCCGACGTTGGCCAAACTTTTGGAAAAATGTGTTCACCTTCAACTAACGAGGCATATTGATCACTTTGACCTTCTTAACAAACATCAATCAGGCTTCCATGCAGGGCATAGCACTGAATCAGCCATGACCTACATAATTGACAACGCGCTGCTGGATCAAAATGGATCCTGCTTACTCATCCTGCTAGACCTCTCATCAGCTTTTGATACGGTCAAATATGAGAACTTGAGAGACCTCTTGGAACACAGGATGGGTTTATCAGGGGCTGTACTAAACTGGTTTACCTCATTCCTTCAAAATCGGACACAACAATTCAAAGTCAACAACTCCTTGTCCAAGCCCGTCTCAGTAACCTTGGGAGTCCCGCAAGGGTCCTCACTATCCCCGACATTGTTTAATCTGTTCATGGAACCACTCACTGAAATTAAACACGCATCTAACGTGCAATATCACATGTATGCCGACGATACGCAACTATACCTTAAGATTCACACCTTAGACAACATCAAACTGCTTAATGCAATGCTTAGGAATACCCAAACCTGGCTGGCTGAAAATCATCTCAAACTGAATGTCCTGAAAACCGAATTCCTGCTAATAGCTCCACCCGCCCAAGTCCTCAAAATGCAAGAATGGATTAAACATCTTACAGCATTCAACGCTCAACCTACCATCGTGGACTCAGCGAAATCACTAGGACAGTAACCTGAATATGCAAAAACACATCAGCAATGCCACAAAGGGACCAAACCTCCAGATAAACACACTGAGGAAACTGAAACCCTTCCTAGCACACAATGACAATGACTTCAAGCAGACAGTACAAGCTCTAGTTATACCAAGAGTGAAATACGGGTGTGTCTCTCTCTGCGGCCTACCCAAAGCATCAATGGCACCATTAAGAGCATCAATCAATGCAGCTGCGAGACTCAACACTGGTTCTAAAAAAAGCGCACATATCTCCCCGGATATACAATCCTTGAATTGGCTACCTGTCGAAGCCAGAATTCATCTGAAAATAGCATGTATGACACACAAAGGCATGCATCACAATGCACCTAGCTATCTGGCACAGAAACTGACAATCTGTGGTGGGATCAGATCCTCAAGAAGTGCAGATAACCTACTTCTGAAACCACAAAAATTCAACAAGAAGAACACATATAACCGAACCTTTCTTGGGATGGCACCCAGGATATGGTATGCCTTACCCCCAGAAACCAGACTTAACCCCTCCACTGCTTCTTTAAAAAAAGAAGTAAAATCTATCTTCATGGCCAAATTCACCTGAAATAAGGTCTATTGAAATTTCCGGACCAAGCGCACACCTGAGTATGATAAAGAACCATCTAAACAACATATACATCTTAACTTTCTCATGTCCCACCCTATGAGATAGATGCACCGAACTATTTCTGCTTTCTACAAATTGTTTTGTATATGTGCCTTTATTTACTCTGATGGGATGTATAATTAACTTCTACTGACTGTACAGCGCTCTGATATCCACCAGGATCTTGTTCGCGCTATATAAAACTTTCAAAATAAAATAAAATAAATACTCGGCTCTCATATCAACCTCTACCGTTTGGTAGAAAAAACGTATTTGTATATCTTGAAAGCTAAATTGATATATACAAATACTGAATGCCTCTGCATGATCTGTAAACAGTTTTGAAGTTGGAGTCAAAAATTCTCTCCAAACAAAAGGAAAAACATGGAACAAAATAGCAACACTGACTTTTTAAATATTTTAACAAAAACTTACAAGAAGCAGCATTACCACTGGTTTTAACTTCCTACTTTTAAAACTGCCATCAAGATGGCTTACTGAGTCAATCACTTGCAGCTCACATATATATTAGGCAGGCCACTAACTTACATCAATCAAGGGCAAGTCAGTTTTCTTTCTTGTTCAGTAAATTGAGTGTAGTAAGTGAATTTATTATAACTTCTGTTATTTAGAGTGTTTTTTATAGAAGAAGTGCTATCAAACAGTTTAGGTCTCCATAAATGATTCCCATGCTCAACCCTTGATAGCGTGCCTGCAAGCAGGCAGGCTTGACTTAGGAGACAGATATTTAAAACATTTAAAAACACCAACTCAGTAAATAATTGAGACACAATACACAATAAAAATGTCACACAATTTATCAAAACAGGAAAAAAATGTATCCTTAAAATGACACCAAAATGACAAAAATCCAATGTAGGGAACCAGCAATATGATTTTTTAAAAGAATTACCAATTTATAGTGCTTAAAAGCCTATCGCGCTAATCTGGTCAACTGGTTGCTCTTGACCCGGTTAAAGTCAAAGGTTGCGGCTGACCATGATGGAGTCCCATGCAGCTACACAATGCAGAGGGCACCATTGACATTTTTACGTTCTGACATACCTGGAGCTTTTCTTCTGAGATCCTCGATGCTCTTCACCAGTCCGGGTTAGGAGAGGGTTCACCAGCTTGACTTTCAGGGAGCTCCTGGTCAAACATTCGAAGTCAGACTGCTGGAGCTCTTCAGCGGTACATACCTGGAATCTGGGTGGGTCACAGTAGAAGGTGGCTGGCTTGCGTCTTGCGGTTGAGTCATCACCTTATTGAGCTTTTTTCCAAAGTTGCTTCAAACTTCAGGAACTTTTTCCTGAAGTTCCTCTTGAGGGTCCAAAGCATCCAAAACACAATCCAAGGGTCTGGAAGTTCCTAGATGGTCTTGGAAGGTTGGTTCCACATTCCCAAAATGCACCTGGATAAACCCCTGAAAAGTCAAGTGGGTACACTTCAGGCAGGTGACTCTTGGTAGTGATGCAGGTAGTCTACCCTTTAATACTTTTGAAGCAAGGTACATCACAGGGCTGTAGTTCCAGATAGTGCAGCAGGCACAGTCAGTCAGAAAGCAGGCGCTGGTGGTGCAAATCAGGTTTCCAGCATGACAATTCTTCTTCTACTCTTAGTTTCAAGCAGCAGATCCGGGAGGTTCTGCACCTCTCACATATTTATTCAGTGTTTCTGGGGACAAGCAGGAGAGCACTCCTGTCTAATGAGGTGCAAGGCAACACCCCAGAGAATAACAACTTCTTCCAAAGGGTGGCATATTCTTGGCCCAGAAAGCACCATTCCTCCCAAATTCATGATGGCTGAAATGTCGGCAGATTTTCAAGAGCTAGATAAACCAAACTCCAGTGTGGCTCTTTTCCATAGCTCTCATTCCCCTAAAATCTGCAGATTAATTCCTTAAGCCTGTTATCTAGCTGGGTAAGAGGGAATGAGGGTAGGTAGGCCTGGCATTCCCTGCCTGTTCTGTTTTCGCTTTGAAGCGTTATGCTTTACAACCCCTCCCTCCTCCTCTGGCATTCCTGTGTTGGACAGCACTCTCCAGCAGTTAGCCTCTCCCCTGGTTAGCCATGCATCACTTCACCAAAGTAGCCTGGCTAAACTTGTTAACTCTGACCAATCAGGGAAGAATGTAGGAAGGCTGAAGTTTGGCTTACAGACCAGAAATCCTTATAAATAACTTCTTGTCTGTAAAACATTTGGATAAATTCAGCAATGGCATATTGCTGGATTTATCAATGCAATTCTTCTAAGTGTTTGAAGGATATGTATTCCATTGCTAGCAATATTTATATGCCCATAAACTATTGCAATGATATCCTATGTGGCTAAATATCTACAATGGGTAAAATGTATTGTGCACTTTCTCTATTACAAGGGCATATACAATATCTTTTATAAAGGCCTTGCTTATATTTAAATGCCCCCACCCCTGGGACACCTAGGGGAGACCTGCGGGTCCTGAATATGTAAACATTATGTGGATCCTCACCCCACAGTGTTCATAGCACCAACGTCGATTTTAGGGGGGGATTTTACTAAATTGAGGGAAGTGCAATGTGAAATTGCTCTATCCCCAGGGCATACATAACATCTTTCATATGGACCCTGCTTATAATTATTACATGACCCCCACACCCCTGGGACACCTAGGAGAGACCCTGAGGTTTCCTAATATGTACAAATATTGAAGATTATCACTTTTTAAGTGTCCCGACCAGCAAAGTTGAGTGTGGACACAATTTTCATTTAAAAGCAGTGCTGCAGACTGCTTTGGAAATTACCTGAGGACCTCAGCAGTGCACACATGCACGTGCAACAAGGCTGCTGGCCTCTAAACTGCCATGCCCTTTCATAGACTAGGAACTTAAGGATAGTTTTGACCCCCCCCTTGCCCTATTATCTACATGGGACTTATAGGGTAGGTCATAGTTATAGGTGTACCCTAACACATAGTGTACCCTAATGCATGTGTATGTTTGTGTTTTAATATAGCACTGGTGCTAGGCCTGATTAGTAGAGCCCAGGACACAGCCAGTGTCCGCTACCACCAGGCCCAGTCAGCAACACATCAGGGTGCACAGGGCCAACAGAATTAATGACTTTGCAACAAACAGTAACTCCATTTAGATGATTTTTTTGTTTTGATTATATAATTTCTCCCCGTTGAATTTCCAGTACACAATTATAGTTTTGTTACAGGATTTCTTCTTCTGAAACTGAGGGTGTGAGAAACCGGTGAACGTGACTGTAACCATAGTCCGAACTCTCCTATGAGTATTAGGAATGAAGATCAAATAATGCCTCATGGAAGCTCTTAGAAATATTGTACCCTTAGAGGAACTAGTGTTGGGTACAAAACCATCGTTCATAATTTTAAAACAGTAAATGATTTTGAAGACTGAATACCAGTCTTACTCTGTTATCCCTAAAATTACTACGGCTCAAGAAAAAAGTGTGCACCTCCAAAGAGAGAGGAGATGTGTCCTATTGACTAGAACAAATCATGAAATCCCTCTGTGCACAAAAATGTGAAATATATTTATGCAATCTACACTTGATGTACATAATTGTGTGGATCAACGCCAAAACCTCCCAGAACCCCCTTCCCCATCACCTTTTATTGTACAGTGCCTCATTGCTTCCTGGCTATGTTTGTGCAAAATAAAATAGTAATACATACAAGCAAGTCATCGGGTGAGATAGTCATTTTTAAGTGACAGTAATCAGCACTTATCACCAGATCATTATATGTCTCAAGTAGTTCAAGAGCAACAAACTGCTAAAATCCCATGGCCTGAATTCTGTAGTTCTTTATGTGCATACGAAAACACCCCTCACATCACTGGAAACCATTATCCAGACTTTTAAATCCTAGAAGACCTCATCCTTGTCCCCAATCTGAACACCATCAGATTTTCCCTTTTATGGTGTGCGGCAAATCTCAATGCCCTGAATGCACTGCTTGTGCCTTCAAATATGTTAATAGTAACTCTTGTCTCTGACCATTCCAGCTCGAACGGCTCTAAAATGTTTATGACGGGTAATCATAGCCTCTCTCACACTGAATACTTTACCCAGCAAATATAAACAATTAGTAATTTATATAGTCGGTGCCTACGAGGAGCAAGCCTGGCAGTAACCGCGCCTCTTTAACTGCCAGACTTGCTCCTCATAAGCCAGGACTATAAGTGCAAAGTGCGTGTTTACGCACCGCTTGCAGGTTTTCAAAACACATAAAGAAAAGGGATTGTCATTTATAATGCCAATAGTTCAAACCCTCGTAAATCCGAGACCTACTGCCTTGCAAATGCTTGTTCTTTCTGGTACCTGCAGTCGATTTTACGCATTACAGGTTCAAGATTACGGAGGAACCAAAGGATAATATATATATCTATCAGCTACTCACACGTGGAATAGGGAAATGTGTTCTATGTTTTGATACAGCACGCTGCTTGCACTGCTGCAGCCTTTTCTGATGGAAAAATCCCCGCCTGGATGGGAGGGTAGGGGTGCATGTACAGACCATACTATGCATGTAGAGGCAGCAGCATGCGTGTGCCGGCAAGAACATGCATGTAGAGAGAGGTGCACAAATGCGCATGCAAGAGCATGCATATAGAGGCAGCTGCATGCACGTGCAGGCAAGAACATGCATGTAGAGACAGGGGCACGTATTTGTATGCAAGAACATGCATGTAGAGGCAGATGCATGCAAAAAGAGGCAGGTGCACGAAGGTGCATTCAAGAGCATGCATGTAGAGGCAGCTGCATGCATGTGCAGGCAAGAACATGCATGTAAAGGCAGGTGCACATGAATGCAGGCAAGAATGTGCATTTAGAGGCAGGTGCACAGATGCAGAGGCAGGTGCAAGCACGTAGAGGCAGGTGCACTTGTGTGTATACAAGAGCATGCATGTTAGAGACAGGTGCAAGCAGGTAGGCAGGTGCACGCATGTAGAGGCAGGTACACGCATGTACAGGAAGGGTCATTCATGTACAGAGAGGAGCGTGCATTTATTGCAGTTTATTAGCAGGGGGTGGGCAGAAGCATGTATTTTTAGGCATGCATGTATGACGTACAAGGGCACACATGCTCAGACAGGAGTATACATTTACTGTCATGGCATGAATGGGCGGACAGCAGAATGCATGCTCAGACAGGGGTATACATGCATGGGCATTATTACGTTGTATGAACGGGCAGGAAGGTACTTATGTGTATCTCTGTGCTGTAGCACGCACTATGGTAGGTAGATTGTTGCTTGGTGTGACAACTGTGCAAACACTTCGGTGGCGAGTGTGATGCTCGGAGCTGGTGATCATGCCTCAGAGAGCTCCTTGCAGCAGCTCTGCGGGAGGCCCGCGGTCCCTGCAGGGGACCCCATAGGAGGGCAAACCCCGTAGTAGTGCGCAGGGAACCGCGGGCCCGCCTTGGGGAGGGCGGGTGGGCGGGGACAAACACTCTGGCCACACCCCCCCCTTCCGGTGCGGCCTATATGGGGCGCGCTCGCCCCTTGGCGCCCTCTTTGTCGCTGCCCCTGTCCACCTGGTCACTCCCGGCTGCCCTCGCCAGCCCAGCCGTTACCCCCGAGCCCCCTACGCTCCCCCACTTCCTCCCCCCCACAACGTCGGACGCGAGGCCCGCAGTTCTCTCTTTCTAACGAGGTAAGGGATCATTTAAGGCCTCCCCCCCGAGCCCCGTCCTCGGTAATAGCCGAGTCGACAGGGCTGCGTGGTTTACCACGGGGGAGCCCATGGTCCAATTTGCGTGGCTGATTCTCGCGTCGTTCAGCACGGCGGCCGAAGGCCGACGTGGTTGTTTAGCGCGGATGCGAGGTTGTGGGCGAGGCGGGAGAATGCGAGGTTGCTCGTACGCTGTGTATTAGCTGGGGCGGGATTATTACAATGTGGTGTGATTACGGCGTGGTAGGGGCGGCTGTGGTGGGGAGATGGCTATGGTGGGCCCATTGAAGTGAGGCCCACGGATTCGGGGTGAGAGGGGCGGCAGTGGCGGGGATCGGCGTGTGGATCCGCCGCCACTGATTCCAGCTGCACATAGTTTAGTGGTTTGAATTTCCCCAGAGTAAGGGGCTTGCCTGGAACTTCTGCAGGCAATCACCCCCCGCACGCGGACGCGGGCCCCCCCCTTTGTCAAATTGTAATGCCCGGCGGTCAGCGGAGCATGTTCTCACGGCCGTGTGCAGGCCTCCCCCGCTTGTTGTTCGGTTTTACGTAAGTGTCTCCGAGGCGGCCGGTCTGGTGTGCAGTGCTGTCTGTCTGGGTCCGGCGCCGCTCGCGGTGCTGTTCCCCGGCGGGTTTTGAAATGAGAGAAACAGCGGCTCGGCTGGATAACGCCTCAAGTCAGTGTTTCAGTGGGGAAAAGAAAGGAAAAAGGCGACGGTAAACAGATACGCTTTTTCAAATTACCACAAGGTCCATTTCAAGCGTAAATTGCAGGGAACGTGAGGACCGTTTATTTGTTTAATTGCGCCAGAGCGTTAGGACCGTTTATTTGTAATGGCGATACGTTCTGCAGGCGATCACCTCCGCTCGCGGCCGCTCTTGCAGGCGACCGCATTACCTCGAGGTGCGTGTCATTGTGCTTGCAAGCAGCCGCATTTTAAACTATAACTTGCTGACCCGTTTCTGCAAGCGGCACGCGTGATTTGCAAGGTACGTTAGGCCCGAGCCCTTGGCAAGGATGGTTACGAATGGCAGGCTATCACCTGCACGCGGCCGCCCTTGCACGCGGCCGCCATTAACCCCGCGAGGTCCTTGAGCGCGGCGCCATTAACACCGCGAATTCCGTTTCATGCGTGAAGGGCATGGGACGGTAGCAGGCAGCTGGCTTTGAACGCGGCGCCATTAACATCGCGAATTCCGTTTCATGCGTGAAGTGCATGGAACGGTAGCTGGCTTTAACTCGAGTACCGGGCTCCCCCCTACGCTGCGGATGAGCCTCGCTTTACTGGAAGGAAGCTGATTAATTAATCAGTACAATATGCAGCTCGCCTTCTATTAGCGGCAAGATTTAATAAATAGATTCTCAGTATCTATGAATGTAGGTGGGCGCGAATGACATACAAGCACAAGCTGTGTGCAACAGGAGTTAGGCTACCAATTAAAGGAATCACAGCCACCCCCCCCCCCCCGTTGGGAGGGGTCACGGGTCATGCAGATGCGCCAGCAGTGGTCACGGAGATAAAATGTAATAGTGGCGAATGGTATGGTGCACTCAGAGTTTGTTAATAAATATGTGTACTAAAAAGGGGAATGTCAGGGAAGACTTGTATTTACTGCGACATGTTGTAATTGCGTTTACCCCGATTTCAGGCAATTAAGGATCGGGACATATCGTGACGGGAGTACAGTGCACCCGCCCCTCCCCACCCCCCCTCCCAAAGCAGAAGGTAAGAGCGTCATGGGGGGTTGGCCATGTAGGGGTAGGGTTATGCATCCTTGGGGGCCGGTGTTCATTGTCCGGTCCTCCTAGCGTAGTTGTGCAGCACGGCCGGGATCGTTGCTCTATTCGGGACAACAAGCTCCCAGTTCAATACTGTGGGCTAACATGAGTGTTTATATCGATATTTACAGGGCCAGGATACTGGACAGGTAACGATCCATTGCGTCGCAATCAAGGAACGACGTGCCCTCGCCTCGGTTACTAAGGATAACTCAAAGTAAGTATTGGAAAGCGTTAAAGTGTAAAGGTTGAGGTGGCTCACTTCGCAGGGCTTGAGTGTGCTTGGACCGGGGAAAAACCCCAGCTGGCCAAAATGGTTGAGGTTAGGCCCATTAGTCACTACGGTTTTTTATTTCAGGAAGCGGCACGATGTCAGGAGCAGGGACGACCGTCACCGAGGCGCAGGCGGCGCACGCGGCGATTTTTCTCCAGTTAGTCGAGACGAACGGGGTGGCTTGGGCCACCAAGTTACTGAAGGTTAACCCGGCAAATTCAAGTGTGAACAGTGACATTATTGCGGTGGAAGAGGAGGATACCAATAGTACAGGACACCTGAGGGCGTCCAAAAGAGCTAAGGTCCCCACGAATAAGGACTTCCCGCCACCGCCTAAAAAGAAGGCCACTGCTAGCACGGCAGTAGCTGTTGTGCATGACGTACCGGCCGCTTCCCACGCATCATCCAGGGCACAGGAGACCCCTGGCCCATCGAGCTTGCCAGCTAACATTCCCCCGGTGGCTGAATATGCTACCAGAAGTGATCTGGGTAAGATGATGTCCACACTGGAGATATTCATGAAAGAAATGAGGGAAAGTGTGAGGTCGGGACCTAGCGGGGGGGGAGTTTTACCATCCAATGTGTGGGGAGCCGGTGTTGAACACAATACATTAGGTGAGACTGGGAGGGGGCGAGAGGAAACCGGCACACCCAGCGCACCTCCGGCAGGTCCGACACTCCCCGCTGCCCCCCGGGGCCCGCTATCCTCGCCAGCAACTCCGTCGGGGCCGGCGCCCCTACCACCGCAGGCACCAGACTCGATAGCCCCCCCCCCAGCGGCGCCAGCTTCCCCTCCAGACACAGCGATTCCTGACCCCACGCCAACACCCTCCTCCCCAGCGCCGCCAGGCGAGGACGATGTGCAATTCGACGCCCCCTTACTATCAGGGCGCTCTTGTTTGTCCTGGGAAGTACCACAGGCAGCGAAGGAGTTAATATGGAGGCGAGAATTTTTAGATATCTTCTCTTTACTGATGCTGGGTCAGCAGGGGGCAGATGCACGCAAGGCTGGGGCAAAAGAGGATGAAAAAAAAGGTGAGATACCAGCCTTGGCCAGAAAAGAGTATTGATAATTGGTTGGAGGCCTTTGCCATTCTTTCATCGGTGATTATGGAAAAGTTTAGCGAACAAGGTCCAGCACTGGTACAGTATGGGAGGCTCATACACAACGAGGCAAAAAAGTGGGGAGGTGTAGGCTGGTTGGAGTATGATAGGGAATTCAGAAAAAAGATGTCTAGATCCCCGAACATGCGTTGGGACCATAAAGAGGTCCAGTTATGGATGGATCACATGGGGTCTAGGACGCTCCAAGGGGTGACGACTAACAGTAAGACACAGGAAAGCCAGGCGTCACCTAACGACAAGACTAGCTCTACATCCCAGCAAGAGCATAGGACGCCGCCCTTTAGAGGGGGCCACAGGGGGAGAGGTCAGAAGAGGGGAAGCGGGAAAGCTCCATCAGGGTCATCCACGGGGTCAACCACTGGGTCATGTAGATTGTTCAATAGCGGACATTGCCATTGGGGAAGTTCCTGTAGATTTACGCACACGTGTAGCAATTGCGGAGGACAGCATCAGGCGGGGTCTTGTAGGTCCAATAAAGGACATAGACCAGGCAATTACCACGGGGGCAGGGGTGGGCAGCACAAGTAACCCTCTCCCATCCTCAGCGCGTCCAACCCCCCCCCCCGGCATCCTTTGTCCCCCCTCACCCCCCCCGCGAGGCACCCTGCGACTTAACGAAACATCCATGACAGCATCCGCGGCAGGCGCACCCCTTGTATGCCCGCTAGTTACACCAGACTTAAGCGCGGTGAAGGGGCCCTCCCCGATTAAATTGGAAAGAATGATGCCATTGCTGAACAGATACCCCAACAAAATTGATGGGAGATTGCTCTTAGGGGGCTTTGCAGAAGGTTTCATTATCCCATATGTAGGACCCCCAGCTGCCAGGGACGCAGACAACTTGAAGTCGGCCAGGGACAACCCGGGGGTAGTAAGAGCGAAGGTAAGGAAGGAACTTGAGCTGGGGAGGGTGGCTGGCCCTTTTCCTCTACCGCCACTAGACAATTTCGTGGTTTCCCCCCTGGGAATAGTGCCAAAGAAAGAGCCAGGAGCCTTCAGGCTGATACACCACCTGTCGTACCCGGAGGGGGAGTCAATTAATCACAACCTGGAAGAAGGGGTATGCTCTGTCTCATATTGTTCATTCGATGTGGCCATGGATCTCGTGCGCAGGGCCGGGAAAGGGGCCTGGCTAGCGAAGGCTGATATTGAGTCTGCGTTCAGGCTACTGCCGGTACACCCCTGCAGCCAGAACTTACTGGGGTTCCGGGTGGACAACGAATACTATTACGACAGATGCATGCCCATGGGTTGCTCCATTTCGTGTGCTTTCTTTGAGGCCTTCAGCACGTTCTTGCAATGGGTCCTGCAGAGCGTGGAAGGTGTACCAGGCGTCACCCACTACTTGGATGACTTCCTGTTTGTAGGCGGGGCAGAGTCAAAGGACTGTGCAGAGGCTTTGCGGAAATTCCAGAGCATGGCAAGGTACTTAGGAGTCCCCCTGGCGCCAGGTAAGACCGTGGGTCCAGCGCAGGCATTAGTGTTCCTGGGGATAGAAATTGACACGCTAGCAGGCGAGGCCAGACTTCCGGCAGAGAAGGTCACAGAGCTAGCGGCACAAATTGAGCAGGTGCTAGGGCAGGACAAGGTATCACTAGAGGACATCCAGAGCCTGCATGGGAGGCTCAGCTTCGCTACCAAGGTGATCCCCGCGGGTAGGGCCTTCGCGCGCAGGTTGGCAAGGACGGCAGCAAAGATCAAGCGCAGGCACCACCAGGTGCAGTTGAGTTTTGGGGTCAAGGAGGATCTTAAGGTGTGGGGGGAGTTCCTCAGGCACTTCAATGGATCAGTAATATGGAGGGAACCCTGGACCAGCAGCCAGGAACTGACGTTGTTTACCGACGCGTCAGGAAGGGATGGCTTTGGGGCAATTCTAGACAGAGATTGGTGCGCAGCAGGGTGGCCTAATGCTTGGAGGAAGAAGAAGATCACCTCCAACATTACGGTCTTAGAACTCTTCCCGATCGTGGTGGCTTTTCACCTCTGGCCGGCCTTACTGTCCGCAAAGAGAGTGGTCTTATGGTCCGATAATATGGCGGTAGTCCAAGCCATCAATACCCAGTCAGCATCATGTGCACTTGTACTATGTCTATTGAGGGAACTGGTCAAAGTTTGTTTATATAACAATGTAGAATGCAAGGCTAAGCACATCCCGGGAGCATTAAACACGGCTGCTGACGCTCTTTCCCGTTTCCATTGGCAGCGGTTCCGAGAGGCGTGGCCCAGGGCGAGGGAGGAGATGACGCCTTTCCCGGCTCAGCTATGGCGCCTGCTGCGGTGGCGCAGCGCATCAGGGAGCTAGGCGAGATGTCAGTAGCACCTAGCACGATGAGGAGATACCAAACATGCGTGAGGACATTTTGTGAAGCCATGGGCCCTTGGGAGCGGGATGAAGTCAGGCAGCGCGAAAAAGTGCAAGCGTTCATGATCTGGGCGAAAGATGAAGGGAAGAGCCACTCTTGGATGGCTGGGCACCTGTCCGCCATCGGGCACCACGCTCGACTGTCTGGTCAGAAGGACCCCACGACGGAGTTCGCAACCAGGGCGGCACTCAAAGGCTGGGCTAGGGTCATGCCCACACCTGCAGATCAGAGGGCCCCCATTGACTATGATACCCTGAAAAACATGATAGATGCCTTGCCGGCAGTTACGAGCTCCACATATGAGGCAGCCCTCTTTGCATTAACGTTTAGTCTGGCATTCTTCGGTGCGTTTAGGATCAGCGAACTGGTGGCACGGTCAAAGAAAGAGTCTAATCCCAGGGCCATCTCGTTTAGGAACACCCGCGCTACAACAGTGTCAGTGGAGATCTTCCTGCATTCCTCTAAGACAGACCAAACTGGCAAGGGTAGGTTCATCACCTTGCAGCGCCTAGGGAATGACAGTTACTGCCCAGTGGCTCTGCTGGCTGCGTTCCTTCCACTCCGCCCCCAGTCAGAGGGCCTGTTGCTCATCCACTCTGATGGCTCCCCAGTCACCAAGTACCAAGTGGGCCACGTGATGCAAGGGTGCTTGTTCTTGGCAGGATACATAATTGAAGGGGCAAAATTTAGCACACATTCATTTAGGATAGGCGCGGCCACAACGGCCTCCAGGGCGGGCCTCCCTGATGAAAGGATTAAAAAAGTGGGTCGTTGGGACTCCAACTGCTACAGGAGGTATGTCCGCCCACTGAATGTGATACACCCGGTGAGCAGACAGGTGGTTACCGAGGCGACATAATGTAAATAATGTAAATATCCGTAATAATGCCTTAATTATTTTGGTGGTTCACAATGGGAGCCACGTGGTGTGTGTTGCCATTACAAGGCCTTTTGAAGTGTGTCAATAAAATACAATTTTCAAACACACTGTGTTTTTCTTGCAGGGAAAGAGGTGTGGGTGATGGGGCACTCCTATGTCACAAGAATGGAGAGATGGGTGAATGCTACCACATGGAGGCACGGCCTCACCAACACCGAGATATTATGGTTCGGCTTCCCTGGGATGCGCTGGGTCGCACTGTTAGGAACGCTGCGTAGATTAGTAAGGGAGCACAAGCGTAGGCCGAGCATTCTAGTGGTACACTTGGGGGGGAACGACCTGGTCTCATTAGGCAAAAGGCGCTTGTTGGACATAATGAGGAAAGACCTGAGCACCCTGAGTGGCGAGCTAGGGCAGTGCAGCATCTACTGGTCTGAGATTTCCCCCAGACCAATCTGGCATGGGGCAATATCACGGGAAGCAATGGAAATATCACGCAGGCGCGTAAACGCGGCAATGCGTAAATTTAGCGAACAGAGAGGCATAGGCTTCATTAGGCATGGCCTGCTGCATGCCAAGTCTATTGGCTGCTGGGAATCCGATGGGGTTCACTTGTCCAGAGTGGGGATGGCGATTTTCCTGTTAGACTTGGGAGAGGCGCTAGAAAGAGCAGGATGTCGATAGAAAGGGTGGTAAGGGCTAGGTAGTGGGGGCTCTGGGCGCAGCGGGTGCCACACCCAGGGCTGTGGAAAAAGAGAAGGCGGCCCCCATACAGGACAGGCGCAGGAACAGGACCTGAAGCCACAGTGCGAGAGGCACCATACTGAGTCATACATAGCTAAGGGGCCCTTCTTGGGGACTTGGCTCAACGGCACCCCGTTAGTCCTTAGGGCGGTTGTAACCTGAGCAGCCGGGGGTTTGCTAATAACGCCCCTCCTAGCTGGGCAGGGTGTGAGTTGACTCTCCCTTGTTCAGAGGTGGGCGGGGCAGGTGGACGGTAGGTCCACCGGGGGGAGGCTTGCCTCCCCGGTCGACACGTGGCCAGGGGCCACTAGTGTCTGCTTCTTTGGCTCGAATTCAGGCGCCCTGCAACAAGGGGTTGCGGGGCGGAGGGGTCGCCTATCAGTTAACCCGCTTTGTTATTTGTACCACAAATAAACCTGCAACTTTTACTTCCCAAACAAACTTGTCTGTGTATTATTTGGGTGTAGGGTTGCGGGGCAAGGGTACCGATGCAACTACTATGCGGGAGGCCCGCGGTCCCTGCAGGGGACCCCATAGGAGGGCAAACCCCGTAGTAGTGCGCAGGGAACCGCGGGCCCGCCTTGGGGAGGGCGGGTGGGCGGGGACAAACACTCTGGCCACACCCCCCCCTTCCGGTGCGGCCTATATGGGGCGCGCTCGCCCCTTGGCGCCCTCTTTGTCGCTGCCCCTGTCCACCTGGTCACTCCCGGCTGCCCTCGCCAGCCCAGCCGTTACCCCCGAGCCCCCTACGCTCCCCCACTTCCTCCCCCCCACAACGTCGGACGCGAGGCCCGCAGTTCTCTCCCCTCCCTACCGCTCACCCGATGGAAGGGGGGAAGTGGGGAGGGGGCCATAATAATGTTGTTCTTGTCTTCCAGGTTGCAGGAGGAGTTACATGGCGGCCCCCATACAGGACAGGCGCAGGAACAGGACCTGAAGCCACAGTGCGAGAGGCACCATACTGAGTCATACATAGCTAAGGGGCCCTTCTTGGGGACTTGGCTCAACGGCACCCCGTTAGTCCTTAGGGCGGTTGTAACCTGAGCAGCCGGGGGTTTGCTAATAACGCCCCTCCTAGCTGGGCAGGGTGTGAGTTGACTCTCCCTTGTTCAGAGGTGGGCGGGGCAGGTGGACGGTAGGTCCACCGGGGGGAGGCTTGCCTCCCCGGTCGACACGTGGCCAGGGGCCACTAGTGTCTGCTTCTTTGGCTCGAATTCAGGCGCCCTGCAACAAGGGGTTGCGGGGCGGAGGGGTCGCCTATCAGTTAACCCGCTTTGTTATTTGTACCACAAATAAACCTGCAACTTTTACTTCCCAAACAAACTTGTCTGTGTATTATTTGGGTGTAGGGTTGCGGGGCAAGGGTACCGATGCAACTACTATATGAAGTGCCCAGACTCTAGCGCTGTATGCCTCGCAGTGATAGTGGCGGCTGTGTGCTGGGAGCAGCCAGCGTTTTGATGTCCTCCGGGAGTGAAGGGAGTGAAGGTGGCCTGGGGCATGGCTAAACCTGGCAGGAAGGGCCCCCTGTTGGCTTCTTGGAGGTAACTGAAAGTGACTTTTCAATGATTTGTTGCAGTTGTTTTTCCATCCAGGGCTCTGTTTCTTGTAAGAGCAGTGGGGTGTGTTGGAAAGTCCCACCCAAGGCAGCCTATGTGGGAGGAAACAGGTGTGGAGATGCGGGGACACCAGGAGGGGGTGTCTGTGGATGGAGGCACACAGAGACACATCAGTGCCCTGGGTGGATGCTCACAGTGTACACACAGAGCGAGTGTCGGGCGCGGGGGTGGGGGGACGACCACCGATTTAGGGGAACCGTAGAGGCAAGCACTGGAAGTGTCTCCCCGTACCTTGTGCGGACCCGCATATCAGGATGGAACAGAGACAGACGGGGTCGGTGAGGCTGGTACAGGGTCAGTAGGACAGAAACAGTTAAAATATGGTCTCTTGCCCCGTTCAAGAGCAGCCAGGGTGGCTGGGAGGTGACAGGACTGACTTCACAAGAGGCTGTGGGGAGAGACAATGCAAGCAGTCAGTGTGGAGAAGCATAAAGAGAGGTAAAAAGAAAATACTCATGATTACAGCATATTTATGCAAAGGGAAGTTCTTCACAATCACACCATGTGCATCTGTGTGGGCACCTCACAAGAAGAACAAATCAGCACCTTTACACGCGATATAAAAACGAAAACCCCTCACTTTAAAATAATACTATAATGACGAGTGGTACATTCAAATCAGAACAGAGAATGACCAGTTGGAAGGCAAATGAGAGTCCTCTGAAGTTGATGGGTAGCTGGCTTCCCTGCTAGCACTGGAGCAGTGATGTGTTGAAAACTAAGGTACGGTCCAGGTGGCTGAAGTCAGTTTGATGCACCAAACACTTCTTGCTAGAGCCACCTCCTCGAACCCACCAGCCGTCGAACATAGAATAAATCTGGTTCCATTACAGATAAGCATGCACATTTTAGGAAGGCAGCTGAGTTATTTTTAGAGTTGTAGAGCTGAAGCGGCCGCATGCTGCCCCCTCATTAAGAACCCTGCACAGTAAACAGACACCTTGAAAGCCCCAGCCCTCGCCTCCTGACCCGTCCCTGGAGTGCACATGAGTGTAAACAGCCTGGTTGAAGGCACCCACTGTGGAAGCTATAAAAAATAAATAGTATTTGCACTGTGTAACAACCAAGTTAAGGGGCCAGTAGCCATGGTAGGTTACGAATTATGACATGGCCGCACTAAGGAGGGACTAACAAGTGTATTTAGGAATCAGAAGCCAGCATTTACGAAGGACAAAGACACAAGACAATGACAAATATGGTCGGGGGAGTGGGCAGGGCTTCTATCCCATAGTGAACTACAACAGATCATCGCCAGAGCAGCACTTGCGCGCTGACTCTAGGATCAACCTAAAAATTACAAAATTATGAAGAAATACTATCACAAAATGTGCTGCATAATGCCGCATAATGTGATTTTTCTTATTGTAGAATTTACTCAACCCTGCCGCATAATTTGCCCCTCCCTTGCTGCATAGTTCAAGTTGCCCTGGCTATACGCCTCAGAGTTATAGACAATGGATGCTGAGTGAGACTCGTACTCTGGAGCGAGTACCCATGACTGACAGAGCTGAAGAGCATGCTGATCGACAAGCCGCTGACATGGAGGCTGAAGGTGCCCAGAGTGCGTCAGTCATGAACATAAAAAGTAAGTAGAAGCGCAAGACTGAAGGGCACAAAGTGATGTCTCCATGGAACAAGAAGTTGTGCTTTAGGTGTAGCATTTTGTTTCCACCCAAAGGTATATGTCCCACCATTGAACAAACATGCAAAGGCTTTGGGAAGGAGAACCATTTTGTAACAGTTTGCTAAGAGTAGGAAAAAGTAAATGTGTCACAATGAGAAGACGAAATCGCCACCCGAGCATTACAGAAACGGCATTCTCTGAATGCCCAGTGGGCCAAGCGGCAACACCAGTTAAGGCAAATCAACACCAAACAAAGTTGATCATCTAAATCTTCATCAAAAAGTTCTTCAGTATGAATATCAAGTGAAAGTGAAGAAGATGGTTGTGTGATGGCAAAATTGACCTCATTAAACCATAAACATGTTTGACTGGCCACATGGGAAGAAAAATGCAAGTCAAAGAAAAGTCATCAAGAAAAAGCACCAAAGTCATTCAAACATTGTCTTCCAATTACATTAAAGGTACACAGTTGCTCAATACCTTTTATTATTGATAGTAGTGCATCAATTAACTTTATGCCTGCGGAGAAGTACAATGAATTGTTTTCATTGCCCCAACTGATGCCGTCAAAAACTAAAGTGTATACATGGGCTGCACTGACGCCATTAAACAGTAAAGGTTCATTTGTGGCTATAATTAAACATAAGAAGGCAATAGTACAAGCACCCATTCACGTACTTCAAGGTACTGCATCAAGTGCATATATACTTAATTGCAGTACTGCAGCTGATATGGGACTGATATTGTTGAACTACAATATGAATGCTCATTGTGAAATAGTAAGTCAGTTCCCTTCTTAGTTTCATGGTATAAGAAAACTTAAGACTATGAAAGTACCATTACATATTAAGGATAACATTTGTCCTGCTTCTCAGAAAGCACAAACAAATTTCATTTCATTCACAAGAAGCTGTGGAGAAAAAGCTTGAATCCTTATACAAACATGATATAATTGAGCGTGCTACTGGTCCAATGCGATGAGTTTCTCCCATAGTGGTAGTACCAAAAAATTACAGTGAACGAGCTGTATGCATCTGTGTTGACATGCATCACGCTGATAAGGCAATTGAAAGAGAACGACATCCAGGTCCGCACATTGCAACATGATCAAACAATCGAATGGTGTGAAGGTATTCTCTTGCCTTAATTTGAACAAAGGAAATCGAGGAGAATTGCAGGTACATTACCACCTTTTATACACATCTTGGCTTGCTCCAATATGAAAGACTAAGGTTTTGATTTAGATGTTCGCAGAACCATGACAGAATGTTTTTTTTGGCCATTTTCCTGTCCGCCTACCTGGTAATCTGCCTGCCCAATTGCAATGCTTGATTTCAATGAGAGGGAAAACCGCTGCGGTCCTGCCAACCCCGCCAGGACTTCACCGTCTGTCCTGACAGCAGGATGGGCTGCAGGTGTTGGTATTCCAGCCAGGATTTCTGCCATTGGTATTTAGATGTGGACTGTTACCAAGAGTATTCCAATGGGAATCCCACCCACTTCAAGTCAGCAGCATCGGGTGAAAAGGGGTGAACACTCACTTTTTTTTGGTTGTAGTTTATTCCTCTTTTCCTTCGCCCAGGTGCCCCAGTCCTACTGCATCTTGACCGTGATGGACCAGCATCTTGTTTTAATGAAAACAAAGGTAGGTGTCCGTGGTGTATGTGGGTACACATTGCATGGTGTGGGCATGTGTGTGGGGTATGAGGCAGTATGTATACATAATGCACACTACACATCTCCTACAAGCACATATGTACACAGACACAACATGTACATGTTTTACGTAAAAAAAGAAATGTTACTTACCTGTCTCCTCATCGCCGTGGTCGTCCCCTATCATTACTTCACCACCAGGATACCTCTAACCCATCTGGAAGATCCAAATTGGCTCAGCGGTAACCCACCATCCAGACGGCGACGGCAGAACCTTTGCCATCATAAGAGAACACTCCCGCCATGGTCTTGCCTTTATCACGTATTCATCTATGCAAAGGGAGCATGAAAAGCTGTTATGCAAGTGTGTCATTTACTTGCTGATGCAGGGTAACTTTAAATGCTGAGGAATGTGAGTTTCATAAGACATTTCTTCAGGTCTTTGGCCATATCTTTTGCAATGGGGATATGAAACCTGATCCAGCTAAAGTGCAAGACTTGTCAAGTGCCAGTCCATCACAAGATGTTTCCATGGTACGTTCACTCCTTGGCATGGCAAGTTACTGGTCCAAATTCATACGAGACTTTGTCACAGAGAGTGCTCCATTGAGAGACTAGATTAAAAAGATTCATTTCATTGGTTACATGAATATGAGCAAAGCTTTAAGAGAATCGAACAGGTAATTGAGAATGCCACTCAAACGGCATACTTTGAGCCAAAGCTCCATCAGAGGAAGTTGTTGATGCTAGCACAGTCAGGGTAAGTGCAATCCTTACCCCAGCACAGTGGACGCCCCGATGCTCAAAGGAATATTGTGGCACATGCAAGCAGAAGTTTGTCCCAAACTGAACATGCCTATTTGCCACCTGAGAAAGTTTATCAGTGGTTGCGGGCTTGTGAACCTTTACACATGTTTTATTTGGAAAGCCTTTCACACTGGTGACAGACATCAAGCATTGTAGACCATATTTGGCAATCCAAACGCCAAGATGCCTCCTTGCATTGAACGTTGTGGAATACCATTACAAGATTCCAACTACACACTTGTGCATTGTTAAGGGGAAATCAACACCCTGCTGACCACTTCTCACTAGTGCCTGTATAGTGTTATGGTACCCTTTCCAAAATGGCTGAAGCCTACATATATTTAATTGTGAGTTTGAACTCATCTGCTACCATTTCATTGGAACAGATTGTCACTCAGACATTATTACACATTATTACACATCAGCCTCAGAACCAGAACAGTTTTGCCAGTGACAGTAAATACTAAAAATTCGAAAACATCAAAGATAAATTGTCTATTACTCAATACAGTATTATCTTATGAGGTTTGAGAATTGTTATTCCTGAGTGTCTTGGTCCATGAAAGCCATCATGGAATTTTTGCCACAAAACGAGCTCTTAGAGAAAGAGTCTGGTTTCCTCATCTTGATGACAGTGTTGAAAGAGAATTGAATTGTCACCAATGCAAATGATTATCATTGAAAACTGCTCAAAACACCTTAAACATGTCTGAGTTGCCAAAACAATTATGGGAATAAATTGCTGTTCACTTCTTTGGTCCTCTTGACAATGGACATCACTTAATAGTGATTATTAATGAATACTCCCATTTTCCAGTGGTATAAGAGCTCTCATCCATCACTCAAGAAAAATTCATCGAGAGATTAGAAGGCATCTTTGCGATATGGGGTGTTCATTTGATCTTAAAATCTGACAAGGACCCATCTTTCAATAATAGAGAATTCAGAGACTTTCTCAGTCATCTTAATGTGAAGCATCAAAAAAGAAAACCACTTTGGTCACAGGCCAACGGTCTTGTCGAACATTTCATAAGTACACTTAAGAAAACTGTTCAGCGTGCTGTGTTAGAAAAGCTCCACCTTAAAAGTCATCCATTTTACTCCTAGAGCTTACCGTTCGACCCCTCATTGGATGACAGTTTAGAGCATCACTACATCAATGTTTGAGCAAGCCATGACAACCAAGTTATCTCAATGGACCCACAAGAAATCTACCCATGAGGAAGAAACTCGCAAAAGGGCCTTGGATCATAAAAAGAAAACAAAAGCATGAAGACCGGCGAAGATGTAAAAAGGACCTGACTTACACAAGAGGAGATAAAGTGCTTGTCCATCAGCCGAGAAAATGCAAATCTGATGCTCATTTTGATGCTGAGCCATTTAACGTTGTGACTAATAAAGGACACATGGTGACTGCTCAACATCCTGGAAAGCCCATTACTTGACACACCTTACACTTTCAACATTTGATTAATCGCTTGTTAGTCCCTGATGTTACTACCAAGAATGGTTCTGAGAACACTAATGAGATATCCCTGAGTGCTGTCCCTATATCACCAACGCGGTGTCATGGACACTTCTCCTGCCTATTCCCAGTTTCCAATGACACAATCAGGGCAAGTGATTAGCGCTCCACAGAAACCTATTGAAGAATTATAATTGTGTATATTTGTAAAAAAATAAAAATATATTTTTCATTAAACAGAGGGGGAGATGTAGGGTCATGTGAGTTAGCAATGGCAGGACCTTTTTGGCTCCCAAAAAACTACATAGAATTATGAAATAATTGTTAGAATGTAGTGAAGTGAATGCAGGTTTAGAATGTTGCACTCGCGGTTACTTCCAGAAGAATAAAGGCGTGTAATACCAAGCTCTGTGTGTGGCGAAGTCATTGGGTGCCCAGACTAGGGAGGGTGCTACAGGTATGCTGAAGTCAATATTACTGTGCCAATTCCTGAATGTTTTCCTTAGGGTGTCACGTCTGTCATACCCCTTTTTGTGTTTTATAAATGTAGTTTCTTCTTCTTTCTAACAACTTACCCAGAGACTTTGCCTGCTTGCATTAGGTGAAATCTCTGGGCCAAATAGTCCCACTAAATTTATATTTCCGACGGGGCTATTAACTCTTGTTACTCCCAATGATGGCCCTTATAATGATACATATTCTCATTGATGAAGCCAGACTGAATAACAAAAAGCAGCTCTGGCAAAAATACTAACACAAGCCCCGTTGTCTTCCTCTCCTTGCACAATCTCTCACTTTTCATGCATCCACTCTCTCTCTCTCCTCTCTCTTCTCCCTCTCTGTTCACTTTCTCTCTACCTTCCCCTTCCCTCTCCTTTCTCTCTTTTAAAGCTGTTTACAATTAACCTCCTGGAGCAGGTAAAAGTAATAAAGGAAAAGGGAGCAGCCATGGGCTTTCAAAACCAGCCTTTAAGTACTCCAGTCCATCTGTGAAATGCCAGCGCAATCAAAGTCCTGTCCGGCCCTGCTCATAGATGTTAATTCAAGTTTAAGGCTTCACTACCCTTTTTAAAATCAAGTCCATGTAATCGTTGCATGCAGTAACAATGTAGGATTTCAACTATCCGTAAACCGATGTGGAAAAAAGCAATAGTTTGTCACCTCAATTATTTCAATCATTACAACAATAGTAAATGTAACCAACGGTGTCACTGTTCATGTAACATCAATGTAACATCCATGTCATCAGTGGATATGCAAAACAAAATGCTGGTGTTATTCTGCTCACTAGCAAAAGCTATCCCAATATTCATTAGGTTTATATGGAGTACTGCAGCACACCCCCTTTCACTCCCACTCCAGAATCCTGTTTGCTGGGACTACGACCCCGGGCAAAGGGAGATAAACACCGCAGCATTTCATTGACCGGGCCTTTGTATTGTTCAAAAGTAATATAGCCATGGCTTGGAAATCCCCCGTTCCTCCAGAAATCCAAGTCTGGCTTCGGCTTTTGCTGACATGGACCTAGGCCGAGGCACACCCCCTCATACTACACCTCATGAAGGACGATTCCCGCATGGGTGGTGAATGCTGGAAGACTTTTCAACATTACAGTGGAAGCCAAAATAGACGAATGACCACCATGAACAAATGACATATCACTCACACCCATCTGGGATGTATGACGTTTCAACGCATGCTTTTACAACGCATGCCCTTACGACGCAGGTTTTACAACGCAAGTCGTTACAACGACTTGCGTTGGGGGGCGCTGGATAGTGAATAGTTTAATTTACTATCCTAACTCCATTCCCGGTGGATAGTAGGGAAGGTGTTGGATAGTAATTAAACTATTCCCTATCCTAGAGCGCCCCCAGCACAATGCGTTGTAATAACTTGCGTTGTAAAAGTTGCGTCGTAATGGTAGTGCATTGTAAAAGTTGCGTTGTAAAGGATGTTCCCCCCACCTGTGGTGCATCAATAGATAGCAGCGTTACTGCTCCACCATTACCTCTACGTCCCTCGTCCTCGACCCAGTCATCACTCATTAGGTATCCCACAAGACAGGAAACAAAACAGGAAACGCTTTTAGGCTCCACCCCCCCTCCTGCCAGGTGCTAAATCACCCCTAACCACCAGAAGCACATCCTGCTTTGTTTCTTATTGGTGGTTTACTTGATGGGAGACGCTGGAGTGAGTGCCAGGCACTTACCTACTTCATTTGTCCTGTGGATCCTCCTCTGCTGGGCTCTGGGAGGCTCCCGTGGGCCATCGTGGGATTCTTTGGAGTTGGGCTGCTGGGCTTCCCTGTCTCCTCCTGGGCTCGGGAGACCTGTGCTGCGTGGCTCCGTGGTTCTCCCTGTTTTCTTCCTGCCCGGTTTGTTCGTGACGCTGGAGTTCCTTCTGGAGGTCGAGTTCTGGGAGCCGGTCCTGCTGCACGGAAGGTCGAAGGTAGGCGTGTGGGGCTGTAGCGCTTGGCCATCTCTTGGGCGCGCTTCTCCTGTCTTTCCACCTCTTCTGGGTGTGTGTCCCTCACCAGCTTGCCGTGCTGTGCTCAAGGGGCCTCGGTGTCAGCTGGTTTGTGGAGTGACAGTGGCTGGCGTCGTTCGGTTGCTCACGATTGCAGGTTGCCCTGCTTCAATTTATTTACGGCATGTGAGCAGTTTTTACGTTTATTAGACAGGCGCCTGGGTAGGCTCCGTCGCGCCTGTCTTTGGAGGCGTTTTCCTGTGGTGATGTTTTTTGACAGCCCGCGCTGGCTGTTTGCTTTGGTGCCACCCCCTTCCTCTCGCATAGTTTTGTTTCGGCCTCAATGGTGATTGGCCGACGGCGGGACTTGCCTCTTCGGGTATTTCCGATTGGGGAAATTGGTCGTTTTTTGAATTCTTTCGACCTCTGCAGTTCTTCCTCCATGGGGGGCTAATTGGTTGGGTTTCGCCCTTTATATTTACGCTAGGGGGGGTGTTTCTGTTTGTGGTATTCCTGCTTTTATTGCTGTTGTTACTTTGAACCAGTGAGAGTTAATTATGGGCAAGCACCATCGCAAGAGGAAGCACTCTTCTCCTGTGCCTTCCTCTTCCCCTGGGTCCAGTGGGGAATCCGCTGCTCCTGTGAAGCATGCCAGGAAGGATGATGATAGGATAAAGAGCCTTATCCTGGAGACACTTTCTGATCTTAAGGCGAACAAGAAGGCTGCTGATGGTCTTTCTGGTGCTGCTGCCCTTTACTCGGATATTTCCTCCTCTGATGAGTCTGATGGGTCTTCTCTCGCTGCTGTGGAGCTTCAAGGCAAGTACATTTCCAAGGATCTCTTGCCTGATATACTTTCCCATGTTAGGGTTAATATGGGGTTTCCTGATGATTCTGCGCCCAGCTCCTCTCAGGTTACGCTCTTGCCACAATTTAGGAAGCCTGTTGCCTCTTCTGTGCCGGTGCACCCTTTTGTGTCTGATGTCCTGCTGAATGAGTGGAAGGACCCGGATCATATCGCTATGCCCAGGTTTATGTCCAAACTTTATCATTTGCTGGATGTGGCGGACTCCTTGCCTGATTCTGTGCCGGTGGACTCCGTTGTGGCCAGTCTTGTGGGTCATCCTTCCATGGAGGATGATAACATTCTGAGGGACGGTGTTGATAAGAAGGTTGATTCGGCTCTCAAGAAGTCTTTAGCTGCCTCTCACCTTGCTATTCGATCTGGTGTTTATGGGGCCTATGTTGCCCAATCTTTGCTGACTGATTTCAAGTCCCTGTTTTCTACGATGCAAGAGGGTGGCAGCTGTCCGGAGTTACTGGAGTCCATGGAGCGCCAGGCAGAATTCCTATCGGACATCGCCTTTGATTCTGTGAGGGCTTCTGCGATGTCCTGTGGTTCCTCTATTGCTGCCCGTTGGAACCTGTTGCTGCGGGATTGGAAGACGGACGCGGCTCAACGTTCCATGGCTTTGAGGCTGCTTTTCACTGGTACCCGTCTGTTTGGTGACTCTCTTAAGGAGAAGCTGCATAAGGTCTTTAAGGAACGCAAGCATTCTTTGTCTTTTCATGGCCTTGCGCCCCGTGGGGGTTCCTCCTTCTCCGGTGCAGATCTTTCCGCCAGCCTTCCAGGTTTCAACAATCCTCCTTCAGGAGTCAGCGTGGCACTGGCCGGTCCTTTCAGAGGAAGTTTCAGAAGAAATACCGGCGGGGTGCTGGGTCTGGCCCGCAGCGTTCTAACTATGCCGTACAGGAGGTCGTTCTCGCTGGTGGTCCACCTGTGGTTGGTGGGAGGCTTCGTTTGTTCCTTCCTGCTTGGCGACTGGCGACCTCCGACAGATGGGTGCTGGATGTTTTGTCCCGAGGTTACCGGATCGAATTCCTATCCCCCTTCCGGGGTGGTGGTGACGCCATCTCTTCGGGATGCCTCCCACCATCTGGCCTTCTTGGACGGGGTTCGTCTTTTGGTCAGCAAGCTTGCGGTTGTCTCTGTTCCGGAAAAGGAGCTGGGATGGGCGTATACTCCATCATATTTGTGGTGCCAAAGATCACAGGGGTTTCCGGGTGGTCATCAACCTTCGGGGTCTGAACTTGTTTGTGAAAAAGATCCCGTTCAAGATGGAAACTCTCCAGAAGGTGATTCCGCTGATCCAGTCCGGTTGGGTGTTCTCCACTCTCGATCTCCAGAATGCGTATCTTCACGTCCCAGTGGCTGTGGGGGATCAGCGTTTCCTGCGCTTCTTCCTGGACGGTCAGCACTGGCAGTTGTTCGTCCTTCCGTTTGGTCTTTGGTCCGCCCCCCGGGTGTTCACCAAGGTGGTGACTCCCTTGGTGGCACATCTCCATCTCCTGGGGTTGTCCGTGTTCCCATATCTGGACGACTGGATGGTTCAGGCTCCGTCTCTGCAGGTCATGTCTCGCCACCTTCTCTTGACCATGACTACGCTCAGGGAACACGGGTTCTTGATCAACTTGCCGAAGTGCCACCTAGTGCCTGCAACCCGGGGAACCTTCATTGGAGTCATGTTCGATTCTGTACTGGACAAGGTGTTCCTGCCGGACGCCCGGATTCGTCGCCTTCAGTCGTTGTTGAGGAGGTTGTTGTCCCAGGCTGCGGCTCCCCTCTGTAGTGGCTGGAAGTTCAGGGTCACATGACTGCGTCTGTGTTTACCGTGCCCTGGGCCAGGGTTCATCTGCGCCCTCTGCTGTGGCATGTGCAGAGGTGGGTCCCCTTTCCTGTCTTGGACTATGCTGTTCCTGTGCCTGTGTCTCTAGACATTGTGGCTGCTCTCCAGTGGTGGCTGGATTCTTCCCACCTTTCCAAGGGGATGTGTATCCAACTGCATCCTCCTCTGGTTTTGACAACGGATGCCAGCGCATCGGGCTGGGGTGCAACTCTGGATCATTGGGCGGTGCAGGCTTGTTGGCTCCCGTCGGAGTTGCGCAGGTTGTCCAACTGGAGGGAGTTGTCTGCCATGGAGAGGGCGCTTCATTTCTTCCTGTTTCATCTGAAAGGTTGCCATTTCCTGGTGAGATCGGATAACACAGTGACTGTGGCTTATATCAATCACCAAGGCGGATCCCGCAGCTCATCCCTGAATCTGGTGGCCTGCTCCATTTCGGATTGGGCAGAGCAACATCTTCTGGCCCTGTCTGCTCAGCACATTCGGGGTGTGGACAACGTGGTGGCGGATTCCTTGAGCCGGAGGTTCCCTTCGCCTCTGTCCCTGTGTCTGGCTCCCCGGACCATTCGGTTGCTTTGCCAGAAGTTCGGGACTCCGGATCTGGATCTGTTAGCCTCCCGTTCCAATGCCCTGGTTCCCCTGTTCTGTTCCGGGTCTCCGGAGGGGGGCACCTGGGGGGGTGGATACCTTGTCCCTCCAGTGGCCTCCTTGGCTTCTTTATGCCTTTCCTCCCTTTCCTCTGATTCCTGCCTTCTTGCTGAAGGTTCAGCAGGAGGGGGCTCGGGTGGTGGCTGTTCTTCCACACTAGCCGAGGAGGTCTTGGTTTCCTCTGTTGCTGAGCCTAGCGATGGGCCCTCCTTGGCTTCTGCCCCGCTACCCCTCTCCTCTGAGGTCCCCGTCCCCCCTTCTGGTTCCTCTCACCGTGGCGGTCTGGGGGTTGAACGTTTGTCTCTTGGGGTCCGTGGTCTGCCTGACCACATCATTTCGGTAATGCAGGCCTCTCGTAGGCAGTCTACCTTGGCTTACTATTCGAAGCACTGGTCTTCTTTTTCGAGGTGGTGTTCCTCCTTTGGTCTGTCTCCTACCTCTTGCCCTGTGTCTTCTGTTCTTTAGTTTTTTCTGGATGGCTTCCAGAAGCACTTTGCTTTGTCTACCTTGCTCGGCCAATGGTCTGCTATCCGTGCCTTCCGGGATTCGGGATCTTTTCTGCCTTCGGATGGCTTGTTGGTTTCTCGCCTCTTTCGGAGTTTCTCTCTCTCTTCCCCTTCTGTTCGTTCCCTGGTACCCCCTTGGGATCTTTCTTTGGTGTTGGGTGTTTTTCAATCCCCCCCTCTGAGCCTTTGGAGTCGGTGGACCTTAAGTTCCTGTCCTACAAAGTGGCCTTTCTGGTTGCTATTACATCTGCGAGACGGCTAGGGGAAATTACGGCCTTGCGTTGTTCTCCTCTATTTTTGCATTTTCTGGATGACGCTGTGGTGCTCTCTTTGGATCCTGGGTTTGTCCCCAAGATCCGCTCTTGCTTTCATTCTTCTCAGGAGCTGGTTCTTCCTTCTTTGTATCCTTCTCCTTCTTCTCCTTCTGAGCTCTTACTTCATTCCTTGGATCTGAAGCATGCCTTGTCTATATATGTGGCTAGGTTTGCGGGGTTTCGCTCCTCTGACTCCCTCTTTTTGACCTTTGGTTTGGCTGGTAAGGGTAAGGCTGCATCCAGGCTTACTCTGGGTCACTGGATTAAGGGGGTCATCACTCTAGCTTATCTTGGTGCTGGTTTGCCTTGTCCGGCGGGGGTTCAGGCGCGTTCCACTCGGGGTGTGTCTGCCTCTTGGGCTGCTTTTCATGGTGTGTCTCTTGATGAGATGGGGACGGGGACTTGGGCCTCCGAGTCTACGTTTGTGAGACACTACCGGTTGAATTGTGCCCTTTCTGACCGGACCAATTTTGGTTGTGGGGTGTTGCAAGCTGTGGGGGTTGCCACCCCGCTCTGAATCTGTGTGTTTTAATAAATTTTCACTTGCTGCACTCCTTTGTGTCTGGTCTGTGTTTTGCTGTATTTGGTCTGCCAAAGGCCTGGTTGGGCGTTGCTTTGGTATACCTCATGAGTGATGACTGGGTCGAGGACGAGGGACGTAGAGGTAATGCTACTTTTGGTAATCCCCATTACTCTTAGTCCTACTCGTCCTCTACCCAGTGATACTTCCCACCCTTCCTCCCTGTCCAGGCCTTTGTTGCTTGGTGTGTCAGGATGTGCTTCTGGTGGTTAGGGGTGATATAGCACCTGGCAGGAGGGGGGGTGGAGCCTAAAAGTGTTTCCTGTTTTGTTTCCTGTCTTGTGGGATACCTCATGAGTGATGACTGGGTCGAGGACGAGTAGGACTAAAAGTAATGGGGATTACCAAAAGTAATCATAGCATTACCCCTCTCTGCACAACGTTCTTCATCCTCGTCGCACTTTCACACATCGTCTGACACAGCCCACCCCTCCGCGAGCAGTCGTGCGTCCATATAGCCCACTCCCAGTGACCCTGTCACCCTTCCCTTCTCCTCCCTGTGGCATGCAATGCGGATACTAGTCTTTCACATCTGGCACCCCTTTGTCATTCCATACACCCCTGCGTGTATGCTGTACCGGTTTACCATGAATGTGGGGAGAACACATGCTGACTCCATATCCTACTATATGTCTCTAATGGACCTAAGAGCTCTCAAATTGTTGACTTGTTTAATGTTTCTCAACTGCTTATTTCTATTTTTTTCTTTTTATTCTCCCATCTCTTTTCCCTTCCCTTATTTGTCCCATAATTGAACAGAACAATGATGCAAAACATGTTAATGCCAATCATTTGCACTGATGTTATAATGTAAACAAGCATTATATGTTGGAAGCTCCACTGTCATTTGCTGTAACATGAAAACTGTGTTGTCAGTAAAAACATTTTATTTAAAGTATAGATGGAGTACTGCTGGATACAATTTTAACACAAAGAAGCCCTGGCAATGGAAAAATAGTGAAGGAACTTTCCAAGCCGCCTGGCAGTTACCAAGCATTGACTCCTTCAGAAGCCAACTGCGAGAAAGTTAGTAACTTGTCATTATAAAGTTTCCCAAATTTACTCTACTTTTGAAACTCAACCATCATTGGAGGATACTAATTGGGAAGCTATGGAACCCCACCCTGGAGCACCCTCTTATTTAGGAAATGTTGCTCCTTTTGTGAGAGAGCAAGTAGTGATGGTAATGTCAGAGGTAAATTTGGAATATTTGTTGGATCCCTGCCCACATTTCATCTAGTACCGGTTAACACCAGATTTGTGCCTGACGTAGCTCACATTTTTAACCAATCAATAGAGGCAGCTGTGTTTCCGGATGCTCGGAAGCAAGCTGTTGTTTTCCCATTGGCAAAAAAAGCAGGATTGGAATTCTCTATTCTTTCTAACTATTGACCATCTCACAAATTCCCTACAAGTCTAAGGTTCTAGAGAAATTGATTAACAAGCAACTTGTTGACTATTTAGAGAGGAATATTCTCTTAGATCCTTCAGACAGGCTTTGGGGTTATGAATAGTACGGAGTCTTCATTACTAGCATTTTTGGATAATATTATATTACTGGTTAATCAGGGTAAAGCTGTTGCCCTGATCCTCTTGGACTTGTCAGAGGCCTTCGATACAGTATCTCACAGTCTCCTGATGAAAACGTATATGAAAAAGGACGCCATTCCAAAACCCTCTAATGGTTTAGCTCCTTTCTAAACAATAAAATTCAGAAAGTACACCTGGGCTCCTTTTCCCCCACCCTAAAAATAATCAAGTGCAGAGTCCCACAGGGAGCATTGTTGAGTCCAACCCTCTTTAATGCTTATATTTCTGCACTGGTTAAGATTGGCAAGAAATGGGGCTTTAACATTTGTTCTTAAGCAGATGACAAAGCTGCTGATAGTTATTGAAGAAAGATTTGAGGACACTAGGGATAATCTGATCGACTGTCTCTCAAAATCTGCAAATTGGATGACAGATCATTGTTTGAATCTGAATGCAGAAAAGTCTGAGATCCTACTCTTTGGAGTCAGGGACGCATCCTGATGGCTCCAGTCGTTAGGCACTGTACCAGAACCCCCTTGTAAAAAACTTGGGAATTCTGGTAGACAGTGCATTAACCATGCAAGACCAAGTTAAAGCACTGTGCGGTAAGTGCTTTGCCATGCTAAAACTATTAAGGAAACTTTTTTATATGAATCACAGCCAATTGGAGGAAAACAATTGTCCAGGTCTTAATAACTGGTAGACTGAACTATGGGAATGCGCTATATGTTGGTATGGCTGACTACTTAGTCTCTCGTTTGCAGGTGACCCAAAATGCAGCAGCCAAGTTGGTTTGTAAGAAGAATAAGTACAATTTGGCATCAGAATGCCTCGATGTGTTACTTTGGCTGCCTATGCGCCAAAGAGCTACGTTTAAACTACTGTGCTATGCCATATAATCCTGCAGGACGAAGTCGAATTTTCTGTTACCTCACGAGAACTGAGGTCTAGCAATATTGCTCGGTCTAAAACTCGATTTTTAAAGAAAGTCAGAGAGGGGGGTCGCTCTTTCTCATACAAGGCAGCCTCATTCTGGAATAAAACCCTATTAGACTTATGCTTCACTGACAACCATATGGAGTTTAGGAAGAAATTAAAAGCTCACTTGTTCAGGACTTAATTGCTGGTGCTCTTAACAATTGTCTTTACAGTTTGGTTGCGCTATTTCAGCACTGTGATATACCTCGGGATGAATTTTGCGCTCTATAAGGACTATAAATAAATAAGCATAGAAACAGGCAATAGTAGCATTGTCTTCAAACAAATGTGGAAAGCAGAATTGTTTGTGTGCATCTTTAGTGATGTCATCAATTATGCCAATGGTAATTTGACACATGATCTCATCAGTGACATCATGTGTGAGGTATGTGTTAGGTCATGAGTAGTGGAATGCAGAGCTGCGTAGATCACGATTAAAGGCACATTGCAATTGTGTATAACTCTTGTATTGTAATCATAACATTTTCTCATTTTATTTTTTCAACGGACATTTCTGCTTCTTTTTAACACACATTATGTTGTGACATGACCACTGGTCTCAGGATGTGGTCTGTTGCCAAGCCCAGTGTCAAATCTACTTGGTACACATGATTCATGGGCATTACCAAAGTTTCTGTCTAAGGGATGGCTTTTGGTCAGCTCCTGAACCTAGACCTTCTTCCCTCTAAGGAATTATTCAGCCACACATACTTTAGAAATCGTCTGCTTTAAGTTCCTGGGCGTAAATTGAATATAGATGATTGTAAGGTACCAGAATATTGTGGTCTATATATCATCTGGTAAAAATACTGTGCCCCAAATATTGTTTACAAACATGTTGTGTCATTGGGGTAAATAATAACTGTTCTGCAACAACAGGCACATGTTCTGTAAATGATATTTAGGATGTTATGCCAAGCAAAAGCTTTGTCAACCATACTCTGACATACAACCAAGTGAGCTGCAGGTGATCTCATTTATTTTGACTTCAGCTTCATTTTATTTTCCTGCATGACAGCATCTGTAATTTCACGTAGTTTTGCTGAAAATTTGCATAGATACACGAAAGGAATTTGCGCACATTTCGCACACCCCTAGTTAAAAGTTCATAATTACAGAAAGAGCTGATGAACAATATAAAGAGCTAAAATTACAGATATATACAAGATGGCCTGACACTGGTAATACCACAAAATCATTACATACTATGTTAACCAAACACAATACCGTATTTTGCATTTCTTGCATACAAAACTGTAAACAATAATGCTTTCACAGTAGCTTTAGATTAAGCCAATTAACCATCCTTAGATTGCATAGTAGCATAGTATAGTGACAGATGCATCCATTGAGCCAGCACTGCAAGGTGAAGGAAATTACCCAAATAGGGTCACCTGGGTCACTCAGGACCACCTCTCAGCCTTCCATACCAAATAAAGAGTCAGTCAGACAGGAGAGAATACAAACCAATACTTGTTTATTCTTAATACACTCAGAGTGGAGTCCAGTCTGACCAGTCGCTTAGGAGTGCTGCAGAGGGACTGACATCAGCAAGCATAACGAAACATTGTACACTTCGAAACCAATGAGAGCCCGCCCACCATGGAAATTTCCAAGCAAATGCAGCTGGACAGTAAATATAAAGGAGTAGGTTTCGATTCTGAAGCCGAGAACACATTATCTACTAGTCAAGGCCATTCTGCCCGTGCCCGCCACTAGACAAGTGGGAGAAGGCCTCTACCTAAAGGGAAAGGTATCTGCCAACAAGAAAAGTGTATTCATTAGTGTAGCAGAACCCAGATCTGGAAAAACATAACTTAGAAGAAGACGTTTCTCAGAAATGGAGAAAAATTAGTGTCGATCATGATTCAAAACAGCGCTCATACACAAAAAGGCACAGCAAATGCTAACTTACGTAAGACAATGCGAAAGCATATTTTTAATAGTCTAACAGATCCTCCTTTTAGCATGAGCTAAACATTTTGTATAATAGCAAAATACATATAATTCAATAAATCATGAATGAATTGCTTTAGGAGCATTCCATGCCTTCAGCATCAGGGAGGGAAACAGTAAGGAGGGAGGAAGTCTCAAAAGTACCCTCAGCTATTTTCATGAGGTCGTCTACTTCCCCCTGAATCATGATTGTTGAATTAGTATCATGAATCAATACTTTCTTGGGAGCGAGAATGGTGGTACAATAAGAGCAACAAAAGGGGAGACACTGAACCAAGCCACAGCAAGAGATCAAAATCACCATGAAATAAATCACCTTTTCAAGGATCCAACTCCAACTACCAAAATGTGACCAACTCCAATTTCCACTCTCCATTCTCTTAACGTTTTCTAAGATGTCTAAAATGTGTTGTATAATGTTCTTTTCCATATTGGTGATCCCGACTACACGCTAGTCTCCTACTACTGCACACACACCACCGCTCTCAGCCAAGATAAAATTGAATGCATATCTAGTCTGCTCGGAATATATTCGGATACTTTCCAGTTGAGTGGTGATGTCACGCATAGCTGCTACTGGAGAGTTAGACAGTATCTGCAGCTTACATCCAAAATATTCTCTAGCTCTTTCACCCCTGGCTATAGCAGTACCATCAAAGGTAATAATGTAGGAGAGAATATACCCAAAGGTGATACCATTACTATAATTATTGACTTCAAGGTCTGTCACACCTTCGCAGAATTTCTTTGTCAGCATTCTTTTAACCCATCTGACCTTAGGCTTTGCATTTTTATAAGGCACAACTAAAGGCAACACCAACCCAAGGACCACATCATGTGTACCATTATGAACATTTAAATATGTTCCAGTGGACAGAAAGAAAAACCCGGGTTGTGCATAAATAGGCCTATCATAATCTACAACAGAATACCTGGAATTCCACCCATCAGTACTGGGGTCCTTTGGATTTACAATGGAGTACGTGCCTTTATGCAGAATTATTCCTGTGCAGTTAACATACAAAATGAGGTCAGTAAAATTAACTATTGGACAACATGCAGGGTAATAAGCTTCTCGAGGAACTGTCAATTGCTTATAATGGTAACCTACCAAAGTAATATTCAGTTTTTCCATATAAATTGTCACAATAAGTGTTAAATCCTGGATAACCTTTGCCTCCTGGCTTTCTGTGGTATAAGCAAGGACCAGAATAACTAAACCCAAACACTTCCTGCACTTCCATGAAATTAGTGGGTCAAGTATAGGTGTATTTATCAATTGAAAATGGATATGCAGTCCATAAACTAGTAACAGACTCAGTAGAGTAGCAAGCAGTACCTTCTCCAAATAACCTTTTGTGAGTGTCTAGAAACACATTACTCGGGGCTGTCCTATTTGCACGGATTTGAGAATCAACCTTATTCTTAATACATGATTGTGCATCTTGATCACGTTCCAAAACCCAGGACACCCCACCCAGAATCAATAGCAGCAAAATCACAAGAATAACACATAATATATTTTTCACTGTCAACTAAAATATACGTGTGTTAACAGGCGGAAAAACGGGCTGCTCTTCGTCAGCAACCATTCTGCCAAAGGGATGCATAGCAAAAGATGGAACAAGGGGGAAAAGGGCCAGCAAGGGGGTTATACAAGTTCCCAGTGTCCATCAGAGCCTCACTGGTACAGGCTCCTTTTGTCCATCAAAAACGTTGGCGCTATTGAACACTGGCGGTGGAGCTTGCTCTGTCCTAAGCTCAGGTTCCCATGTCAACCAGGATAATGTACCCCCAAGGGAATTTGTTTGAGCTATCCTGTCCAATGGTCAAATAGTGCACAAATGTCACATCACCCCAAACTAAGGGGCCGATTATGATGGCGGACGGACCTGAGCCTGTCCGCCACCATAGAGTAGGAGGGACCGTCCGCAGGGGCAGCGGCGGTCCCTCCGTGCAAATTACGATGTGACCGCCAGGGTGGCGGTCACATCCTGTATTAATAACATTACGGCGGGTGCTGCTTCAAGCAGCACCCACCTCAATGTTAAAAATGCATGTATTACATTTACATGCACAAAGCGGCAGGCGCCTGCTGCTTTGTGCATGTAAATGTTGGGGGGTACCATAGGTACCCCCCATGTGCACCCCCCACCCCCGACACCCTGGGGGCCCGCAACGGGTCCCCAAAAGCCAAAGTCCACATGCTTTTCCACGGCGGAAAAGCCACCGCGGAAAAGCATGTCTCTGTGCAAATCCTAATTTGGCTGACGGTGTCTTGCAGACACCGTCACCAAATAGCCCTCCCCACCCCGCGGATCAGCGGCGGATGGACCTGCCGTCCGCCGCTGGTCTAACCGCAATCCCACTGCCATCCTAATCTGGCGGTGGGTGTTCTATGTGGCTGCGGCGGTGAATCCACATACTCCGGGCCGGCGGTGGCTTCCGCCGGCCCGGAGTATGCGGATTCACCGCAATCATAATGAGGCCCTAACTCTGTTGGTATCATAGCAAAGTACACCCTAACATACACAGTCCATCCCTAACTAATCTGACTTCTCCTTTGGTGCACCGTTCCTTAGCAGAGGGAGGAAATTGTACGTAGTGACTCCAGGCACAGAGGGGTCAACAAATAGGGGCTCCTGGATAGCTCGTATTTCCGGAGGAACTGCTGCATTCAGCACTTCATCATTTTCCTTGTCTGTTTTTTTCCAGGTCAGTCTGGCATCACGAAAGGAGACAAACTGAGGCACCGTCTCACACTCGGAGTCCCTTATGCCATTCTTCACCCATTCACCATAGGGCAAAGGTAAAGGTACCCTGCGACAGTGAGTCCCATTGACTCAATTCTTTCGGTTGGTGATTTTACCAGCTGTGCGTGTAAATAGGTGGTCCCTTCCACCGTTGCTCCAAACTCTTTTCGGCTGGAAATTCTTCACCAACACGAAATCACCAAGATGAATATCGTGTCCGGGCCCCTCTGATGTAGCTGGCAGGGCTTACCGGACTTGTTGGTGAATAGAACACAAATTTTCAGTTAACTGGCAGAGATAGTCAATGAACAATGGACACTCAATATCGGGAAACCATCACAGGCGTGGACATTTGCCAGGTGTCCAAATACAACCTCGTACAGTGACAATCCTGTTCTAGGATGTGCTGTTGTTCTTGTCGACAAATGAGCTATTGGTAATGCATCTGGCCACTGTAACCCAGATGTCTCCTGAATTTTTGCCAATTTAAGTTTGAGAGTACCATTGTACTCTTCAACCAAACCTGCTGACTGTGGATGATTGGCAGCATGGAACTTCTGCTCGATACTCAAACCAACGCAAATCAATTGAATCATTTTGGCATTGAAATTACTTCCGTTATCACTCTAGATCAAACAGGGCAAGCCAAAATGAGGAAAGAACTCCTTCAGGAGTACCTTTTCAGTCGTAATGGCTGTATTGTATTTGGTTGGATAAGCCTCAACCCATTTACTAAATGCACAAACAACCACCAAAACATACTTCAAATTATTGCATCCATCAAGTTCTATGTAATTTATTTGAAGGACCTAAAAAGGAAAAGTGGGTGGTGCAAAATTACCGGGTGGTGTAGGGGTACCTTTCCCAGGGTTGTGCATCATGCACATCATACAGTATTTCATTAAATGTTCAGCTATCTTCCAAATATTATCATTCTGCCATGCAGGGTCCAACAACTTGCAAATACCCTTAGCACTAATACGGGCTGGGCCATGAGCCATTGTGACTAAATGAAGAACATACGCATCTGCCAACATCCATCTCTGCTTCCCTGACTTATCAATTCAAAATCCCTCATTGATCAATTGTGCTGTACTTTCTTGCCACACTGCTATTTCCTCTGTTGTGGCCTCACTTTCTATCTCTTTCATATTCTCAAGTGTATCCTCAAGATGGTAACTTCAGGAACCCACCTAGCGGGATTTGCTACAAACATTATTTTCATTTTAGTCCAGGCTGTTTCCTTAGCTGTCTGATCTGCAAACGCATTACCCCTACCCACATCATCATTAACGTTCCAATGGGCACTGCACTTTGCTATGGCCAATTTCTTTGGGAGTGTCAAAGCAGACAAACTCCTCAATATAAGATGCCCTTGCTGATTCTTAGTACCATGTGAAGTAAGAAACCCTCTCTCAGCCCAGAGTTGCCTGAAGTTGTGCGCGACTCCGAAGGCATACTGGCTGTCAATATAAATATTAACAACCAGTCCCTCACTTAATTGGCAAGCTCGTATCAAGGCAACAAACTCAGCAGCTTGGACCGACTGGTAAGGGACTCATAATGTCTCAACTACTGTACGCAGCGTGGTAATAGCAAACGCAGCAGTTGTAGTGCCATCTGGTAAGTTAAAACAAGAGCCATCGACATATAGTTCCCCTTGCGGGCCAGATATTAATCTCTTCGATCTCAGAAAGTAGGGTCAGTAATGTGGCCAGATTCAGAGTGGCACATCTTTTAATAGTAACGTGTTTAGCAAACAATGTTAGTTCATAGACATTCAGATGTGCACTGGTGAGATGCTGTGTCTTAGTCTTATTCAATAGTGTATCCACAGAATGGGATACCATGACTGTGAGATCAGTATCAAGTATGAGACCATCCGATTGTTTTATCGAGACGGTCACCGCCGCGACAGAGACCACTCTTAGACACATCAAAAGGCTCTTGCGACAGGGTCCAGAACAGCAGAGAAATAAGAACATGGCTGATGCTTATCTCCAAATTGTTGTGTTAAAACAGAAAGCGTGCAACCAGCCATCTTAAGGACAAACAACACAAACAATTGTTATAGTCAGGGGTGCCAAGTACTGGAGCTGAACAAAGCGCAGTTTTCAATTGCCCGAAAGACTGCTGACATTCAGGCGTCCAAGGCAGGGGCTCAAGCATGTCTTTAGTGGTTAGTGCAAGCAAGGGGTTGATTAGTAAGGAGTAGTTAGGTATCCACTGCCTGCAATAGGAAGTGATACCTATAAAAGTGCGCACATATTTCTGAGTCTGTGGGATGGGCCTTTTAACAATGGTACTGATGCGCTCAGGGGTCAATCTCCTACCCTCCTTCAACAGTAGGTGACCTAAATAGGTGACCTCCTGTCGACAACACTGACATTTAGAAAGAGAAACTTTATGTCCATGTTGGGCCAAATGCAACAACAATTTAACTGTACTATCTCTACAACCCTGCTCAGTATCAGAAGCGATAAGGAGGTCATCACATACTGAACCAATACATTACCTGTAGGAAGCGTAATGGAATCCAAATGAGACTTTAAAGCCTGACTGTAAATACTGGGACTCTTGTAAACCCAAACAAGTACCTGCTATCTGGATGAATAGGAATACTAAAGAATGCATTTTTCAAATCGATGACAGGGAAGAATTTAGCAGTGGAAGGAATCATCTTCAAAAGAGTAAACTGGGGAACCACTATTTTATTAACTTCACGCAAATCAATCACAAAACAATAAACATCTTCATGATCATCAGAGGAACCAAAAGGTGTCCGTTTAAGAATGAGAAGAATAGGGCTGTTGCAAATAATGGCAGTCGTCTCCTCAACAACTCCCTTCTTAATCAAATCCTGAATAATTTGCAATAAGGCTCGCTCTCCTGCCTGTGGCATATTATACTGAGAGATACGAGGCGAAACAACATCATCCTTAACTTTTATCGAAACTGGTGGTATCTGCAGCAGTCCCACATCTGTTTCACCTAACGCCCATAAAGTAGGAGGCACATGAACAAATTCAACAGAAAGAGGCACATCTTTGGACAAACGCTGCTTAGCGCTTACTATGTCTAGACCCATTGTCATATAGGCACCTGTTGGGGAACAATAAAAAATCGTAGCATGCCGTTTTTTTTTACCAAATCCTCACCTATCAAATTTTCACCATAATTAGATGTTAGCAAAAATGATGAATCCACAGTAAAAGGACCAATAGTTAATACAAGTGGTCTTGAAATGGGGCTTACAACCGGTACACCAGAAAAACCTACCAAAACATTATTATGGCCAGACAGAGTCGCCCCATGGACCATTTTTCGAGAAACAGAACTTTTTGTCACACCTGTGTCCACCAAAATTTCCTTACTCGGACCTTGCAGTTCTGCTGTTACATAAGGACCATGCTGATCTACAGGTATCAGAACTGGCCCCCCACACTCTCCCTGTCTGTCCTAGCTACAGGACATTCCTGTCACTTCCTCCATATCATAATCATCATGATTGTACTGTCCCTCACAAGGGTCATCAATGTAATTGTTATCAGATTGACCCTGTGAGGCTACAGCATTCTGAGCTCTATCAGCCCCAGCAGCTCCACGATCCTATCCATGAGAACATCGACCTCTAGGGACCGCTACCTTCTGGATGGGCACGGGACTCTCGCTATGCCAATGTCCCTTCTCTTCACTGTAAGAGCACTGATTCGGCCTCAGAGGCATCGTATTTGGCTGCCTACTAGTACGTCGAAGCTGTCGGGGAGGACCACAACGACCTCTGCCATTCCCTCGCAAAGCCTGCTGTAACAACACCATTGTCTTCAAATCCTTATGTTTTTCTCTGTCCTCTCCTTTTTCTCATTATCCCTATGCTCATAATACTGTGCCATATTTAAAATAACAGAAGGAATAGAGATGGACCAAGTGCTTTCTAAAGCCTGCAATCAAGTCGCAATCTCAGGAATCAAATTGGAAACAAGTCTATTAACAAACAACACCTCCCTCAATAGACAAATCTTGCACACTATAATCCAAAAACATGTCTTTAAACTGGATGAAAAAAACAGACACACTCTCATCTTTCTTTTGCCAACAAGACGACAATTTGTCCCAATCTACTTTTCTCAGTAGAATAAGAGAATGCATAATATGACCAGGCAAAGCAAGTGGCTTCCTTTGCTGATTTCATCCTTTGATCACATCCCTTGTACCTCCCCATGCGCTACATGATCTTGGGTTGGTGATCCTGCCTCCAAAAATCTACCGGAACCAGCAGACCCAAAAAAATCTCAATATCAGCAAGAGTCATTACAGTGGAAGAGGCAGCTTCAGTCAATTCTTTATAATATGCAGTAGGATTTTTCCTAGGGTCAGGCAAATGAGTTTTAAGAGATAAAACTTCACTTCTTTTCCACGGAGTATAAACCCATTGCTCCTAAAAACGGGTTGCCTCCCTCGGCCCAGTAACATTGCCACTGCTATCCTTTACCTCTGGTATACCTAGATGATATATAGGATGAACCTCCGCAACGGAAACAGAGACACTGACCTGAGACTTTTCTCATGTAGTCTTCCCTTATATGCTAATATTGTCGTAACATTAGCAAAAACCTGTTCTGGCCCCAATTCACTAATATACAGCCGATGTCTAATGTCATTTAAAATTTGAGGCGCTTTCACTACTGTTGACAAAAAACAATTAATGTTGCGCACATGTGTTTAAGGGCATGCTGCTGAATAAAGGGCTCAAAAGAGATATCCTCTACACTATAAATAGGATTACGAGACCACTGTGCAGCCTGATTAGCTATTACCTGTTTCTCATCATCTCCCACATCGGATCGTACCAACGGTCCCATGCATTCCTTAAATTTGGTCCAATCCCTATCCTCAATTCCACGTTTCGGGGTTCCACTGCTTACTAATGTTGGGTGGTGAAAAACCATAGTAGAAGAAGCAACAGAAGTACCAGGCACTATCGTCGCTGATAGTTGTGTCACAGGAGAAAGAGCTGGCGAAAGGGATGCTGAGACAATAGGTGTGGAAGGGGTACTAACAGTCAGAGTGGCCACAGACGGCAGAGAAACATAAGAAGGAGGAGGCAAAGCCACAGCCATTGAACAGCAGTAAACACAGAGACAGTGGAAGCAACTGTAAAGGGTGGCGGTGAAGGCACTGGAACAGTGGGATATATTCTTTGCGGGGTAAACGGGGGCAGGGGTTGGTTATCCAACAATTCTTCCACAAAAGTGTCATCTTCTTCCTGAACCACATACAATTTATCAATTTGTAACTGAAACCTTCTATCTTCACATTCAACACCCCTTTCCTGCTTTTCCCTGTCATACTTCACAGCTTTCTGAGTCAATGTCTTCATTCTCCCTTTCCGGAACTCTTTCTCTGCCTTCAATCGCCTCTGTCTAGCAACTTTTTGCCATGGTCTGAGGGAATCAAACATAGACTGCCGACTTTGTCTCTTGAACAACTGTTCTTGTAAATACTCAATCTTTTGTTCATCAAAAGTGCCTGTCAATGGCCAACTGCAACTTGGCACCGTCCCTCGTATATTTGTGCCATAATGTACAAAACATAATAGGGCCAAGACCATGCTTCACATACATATAAAAATTTGGAGGGCTTTCTGGAGGCGCCGGCTGACTCTTTCAATCAAGCATCAGCAGAACAACAATCACAGCACAAGGATAACAATGTACTAACACTAGGCATTCTCAAAAGAAAACAAGTTCACTATTTTATGCCTGGCAAAACAATTGCAATTGCTTTTATTCAAAAGATGGTCCTTAGATTGGACAAAATACAAACCAAAGTGGTACCATATCCCCAAAAAACCAAAACAAACTCACCTGGTATACACTGGCCAAACAAATTAATTCTCCACTGCCGACTCTACAGACCAAACGGTCCGATCCAAGGGTTTCGCTGTTCAGGAATCCAGTTGGCATGACCACTGGGTGAGGCACCGTTCGGCAGGACAGAAGGGGCAGCTGCGAGTACCAGGAACTCTTCATGCAGGGATCCCTGATCCGTCCGTCTGACCCGGCGATGGCCTCGACCTCCCGCTCGTTTACTATGTACACTTCGAAGCCAATGAGAGCATTCCCACTATGGAATTTTCCAAGCAAATGCAGCTGGACAGTAAATTACAAAGGAGTAAGTTTCGATTCTGAAGCCGGGCACACATTATCTACTAGTCAAGGCCATTCAGCCCGTGCCTGCCACTAGACAAGTGCGAGAAGGCCACAGTCTAAAGAGAAAGGTATGCGCTAATAAGAACAGTGTATTCATTAGTGTAGCAGAACTCAGATTTGGAAAAACATAACTCAGCCGAAGCTGTTTCTTGTTAATGCAGAAGAATCAGCTTAGATCATGATTCAAAATGTCACTCATACACAAAATGGCGCAGCGAATGCTAACTTACTTAAGACAATGTGAAAGCAAAGGATGCAGTGCCATTGGTCAATACCAATGGCCATATTACAATAAGTGCCCCGGGGGTGCAACATGCATTTGTGTGCGCATTGCACACCCCGGGGCACTTTAGTATTACAGAAGGTGGTGCAGACGCTTGTGCGTCCCCTTCAGTAATACTGATAGCACTGGTGCGCTTAAAGTGCCAGCACTACCTTCAGGGGGCGTTCCCTCATTTGCATAGGGTGTTTCCTATGCAAATTAGGGGATTCCTTTGCCTCTGCACCATGCCTCATTACAGACGCGGTGCAGAGGCAAAGAAACTCTCAGGGGGCACACTCACAGTGGCCACCTTCTAGGAGTTGCACTGTCAGTGCGCCTCCTGAGAGCAGCCCTCTGGAAGGGGGAAATGGGGTCCTATGGACCCCACAGACATCCCCTTGGAGGCGGGTGCAGTCAGTGATCTCTAATCCCCTTTAAAAGTGCAGGCGGGTTGCCGCCTGCACTGTGAAAACATGGAGCAGCTGCCTTTGTTTTCACATGAAGTTCGCTGTTGCCCTGGGATCAGTGCATTCATGGTAATGAGATGCATTGTCATTGTTTGCGCCGGACAATTTTGAACCTTAAGCGTAAACATACCGCCCACAGACAAAGCTGGAAAGGCTTCCTTGGAAATGTGAGATCATTCCCTAAACATGCGTCTCAGATCTGGGATTTACTCAGCTCTGATACACCTGAAGTAGGTTTTTTAACCAAGACATGGCTTAAACCCATATGCACCCCCTCAATCACCATTGCCTTACTGGGGGGTTACAGGATCCAAAGACTTATCAGGCAGATTAAAACGGGACGTGGGATAGCTATAGTCCATAGTAATAGAGTGAAAACCACTACCCTTGTACAGCGTAGCAACGAGAAGATCAAAATCCTGATTTTTAGGATGGATTTTTCGCCACCAAATAGTTGGAAAGGGGCGGGGGTATACTGTCCACCAGGCCCCATTGCCAAATTCTCCCTCCAACTCATCGAGCTGATAGACCCGCACGTGATCTCCTCCAGCAATTTCATATTGCTGGGAGACTTCAATATACACAGTGAATGCCTGGAGAAGGTAGAAACAACATCCTTCTTGGCCGCCCTAGCTTCACTGAACCTCGCAAAAATCAATGATGGGCCAACTCACTCAGCTCGACACACCTTAGATATTATTTTCTCCAACTCACCTCTCCTCACTTGTGAAGCCCCAAAGCTCCTTAGCTGGTCCTACCACGCGCTCATCGACTTTCAAGTGCAGGGCCCCCGAGAAGTAGAGCCGCCTGCCCCACTGAATCAATCCTCGTACAGACAATGGCATAAAATTAACTCTGAAAGCTTCTATGCAGCTTTTACACCACCAAGAAACATTGCGCTCAGAAACATTGAAGAGAGCTTAGCACATTTCAATAAAGCCTGTGACTTTGAAGGAAACCTCTCTCAGCCTTTCTGCGACCAAATAGGTGATCACTTTTTACAGAAAATAGACACCATTTACAAAGGGATCACCACGATAAGCAGTCTACCACCGGCAGACACCTTAACAGATCCCATACTTAGCACAAGGGTAAAACCACTGCTGAATTTCCCTCTTTTATCCCGGAAAGAGACAGAATCACTTATGTGTAAGGTAAAATCCGGCTCACCTCTTGATGTACTACCCGCATGATTCTCAGTTTCTCTTCCCAAACTGCTATCAGATCCCATCTGTTCTCTACCAAACTTATTGCTGAAGGAAGGCCACTTGCCTCTTGAGTGGAAAGTGGCACAGATCATTCCCATCCGTAAAAACACCAAAGCCTCCATGGAAGATCTTTCAAACCTCTGCCCCATCTCCCTCTGACCTTTTCTGAGCAAAGTTCTAGAAAAACACGTTAACAAACATCTATCAGACCATATCGAATTCAGCTGGCAACCTCGACCCATCTCAATCGGGCTTCTGGCCAAAACATAGTACAGAAACAGCCCTGTTAGTCGTTACAGATAACATCAGGCTCACACTTGAAAAGAGCCAACCAACTCTCCTGGTGCTCCTAGATCTTTCCGCCGCATTCGGAGATTGAAGGATGCCAGGATTGGGGGAGTGGCAATGCAATGGATGACTAGTTTCCTCTCTAATCGTACCCAGACAGTTAAAATGGGTCCCTGCCGTTCTAGTATGAAAGAACTGACCAAGGGAGTGCCTCAGGGCTCATGTTTAGGCCCAACCTTGTTTAACATCTACATTGCCCCCTTGGCCTCACTGCTGAGGAACTACGGGTTCATCCTGATATCCTATGCAGATGATACCCGACTCACCTTCTCCTTCAACAAGACCTCTCAGACGACCAAACCCTCCTTCTCCTCCGGCATGCTGGCCTTCTCACAGTTAATAAGAAAAAAATTCTAAAGGCTTAATGCCGGAAAGACTGAAATTCTGCTCTTTGGCGAGGCCCCACTACAATGGATGGCCCACAGAGCTAAGGATGGCTCCTGCCCCTAAATCAGCGGCCAAGAACCTAGGGATACGCTTTGCACAGACTTTAACCATGAAAGAGCATGTAACACACACAGTCAGCCCATGCTTCCATGTGCTAGGCCTGTTAAGAAGAGTTTTCCCTTATCTCCCTGATTCCTTGCGAAAGACCCTCATCCAAACACTGGTGCTGAGTAAATTAGACTATTGCAACGCCGTATTGATCGCGACTTGCGAGTCCTCTCTGAACTGCCTCCAGGTGGTTCAAAACACTGCAGCACACTTAGTCTTGAACACCCCCTACAGATACGCTTCTCTCCCTCTCCTGCAGCAACTCCACTGGCTACCAGTGCGGAAACGAGTGAAGTTCAAGATCTGTAGGTTGACACATAAGGCAATATGGGGTAATGGACCCACGTACCTGTCAGAGAAGCTCCATCAGTATATCCCCCAAAGGGACCTTCGATCTGGTTCGAAATCTTTGCTCAAGATTCCCAGGTTCAAGAAAGCACACACAGGAGTAAAGGCCTTTTCATATCAGGCACCCTACTAATGGAACTAAATACCTTTAAGGCAATCCCCAGACCACCTGAAATTTAGGAAGGCATTGAAAACTGCCCTGTTCTAGACCAGCCCACTGTGACAACCATCCCTGCATGTCATCGAGCGCTGAGATACCCCTCAGGGGTGATTTAAGCACTATTAAAGCCCATAAACTCAACTAAACTTAACAATGCGTAATATTGCCCCAGATATCCATGTGAAGTCAGCTGCAAGGGTGCAATACTACAGGTCGGTACTAAATGGTCATGTGGGGTCAGCTGCAAGGGTGCAATACTACAGGTCAGTACTAGATGGTCATGTGGAGTCAGCCGCAAGGGTGCAATACTACAGGTCAGTACGAGATGTCCATGTGGAGTATGTGGCAAGAGCGCAATACTACAGGTCAATATACTAAGTGTCCATGTGAACTTTGAGACCCATACATTTCTGAGTGAAAATGGAAACTCCAATATTTCATTTTAGTAATTCTAGCTATTCCTAACGCAGTGAAACACTGCAATGAGAAAACAGTTATACTATACATTCAGTAACATGTTTAGATATGGGCCAGAGACCAATTTAGCTATATACCCAGCCTCATGGCTTTGGTTCAACCCTCTAGATTGATTGGTCTTTTCAACTGTTATTCACATTTTCCATCCACCTACCACAGCTTACAGGCTGGGTCAATAGGCCAGCCAACTTCTGCTACTGTCTCTTTTCCACTGCACGTGACTGCATTTTTCTTGTTATATTTGTTGGGGCTGCAAGAGGACACAGCCCTGAAGAGAAGGGGGGCATTCCGATATGTAGTTCAGCTATTTTGTTTTCAGGAGAAGAGGGTCTCTGATATTATTTCATTGCTGCTGTTTACATAGGGGCATCAAGTAACACTCAGAGGAACTGTAATTTAGTTGATGACTCTACAGAAACATCTACTTATGCACCTGGTTTCCGAGAGGTGCTTACCGGAGTAAATTTAGCAAGTATGGGGGTGGTTCCCCCAGGTAAACCAAGTCTTGAAAGGAAAACATTTTGGTTATTCTTTCAGCCACTTACTACCACAACGTCCTCATTGTTTTTTCTAAAAAACAATGCAAGTACAGTTTTAGTCTACCATTTAGGTTGGATGTTTGGAACTTACAGCTCATTCTGTTGCATGAAGGGGCCTGGTATTTTGAGGATGCGAAAAACGTGCATAAACCAGAACAGTAACTTTGCTCTTCTAGAACGAACCAGATCTTGGGCCCGATGTAGGAGCCCTAATACCGGTCGGAAACGCCCGATTTCGGCCGTTTCCGACCGGTATTAGGGTTTTCAGATGTAGGGGGCTGAAAATTACAGAATTGGTACATTTACCGATTCGGTAAAATTACCGATTCGGTAAATTACAGAATCAGTAAATATACCAATTCTGTAATTCCAAATGTAGGTGGCACAGTTTACAGTGCCACAGGCCCTTAAGAGTCGGTATTTTACCACACAATCCTATTGTGTGGTAAAATACCGAATTCAGGTGTGCATGCACATCTGTGCATGCACACCTGTGCAATGTGACACAGAGACATGCCCTTAGGGCATGTATGTGTGCCACATGTCACACAAGCCTGTACTTGGGGTGCTAGAGGGTGTCAAAGTGACACCCCCTGCACCCTTGCAGGATTCGGTATTTACCGATTCTGTAAATACAGAATCGGTATTTCCCATTGATTCCTATGGGCTTCAGAGCCCATAGGAATCAATGGGAAATACCGATTCAGTATTTACAGAATCGGTAAATACCGAATGTTACAGATTTGGTAATTCTGAATTTAAAATTACCTACATCTGCCTCCTTCCTATTTACCTACTCTTAAATACCGAATCGGTAAAATTCGGTATTTAAGAGTAGGTAAATCGGAATTACCTACATCTAGCCCCTAGTGTTTCAATTATCTTTAGGTTGCCATACTGCGAGAAACTGAGTTGTTAGTTGAAGAGGGGGGTGAACCCTGTTCAAGAAGCAGTCACAACTCCTGTCAGGGTGAAGAACAAAATATACTAAAATAACCTGTGCTTAACCTTCTGGTAGTTTGGCACAGAAGCAGTCAGGTTTAACTTAGGCGCAGTGTGTAAAGTATGTATGTGTTCCATCGGCATTGTGGCAATGTCTCCATGCCACTCCCATGGTTCATGAGGCATCTCATGTATCCCACCCCTGGAAAACTGTAAAACGTGAGATGTGTAATGATGAAAAATAAATGAAGTCATCCAAGTCACTACCACTCCCTGTAAATGTGCATTCTGTGGCACACACACATAAATGACCAGGCCTCCAAGAGTTCGCCCTGTGCTGGAAGGTGTACTCTCCTGCAAGAACACTATCCTGCATGCAAAGCAGTCCCCCGAGCATCTGTGGTGCAAGTGTGTCTGTGCTCCTGCTAGGCAGCACACGGTGTGCGAGTGTAGGCTGAAATTCTGGAATGTGCTGTATGGCCAAAATGTCGTGCTCTACTGCCCTTTCTCAGTGGTGTAGTGCAGTGCAGAAAGGTTCCTTGCTGCACTGCACAATGGCTCTTTCCAAAACATATGTGTCCTTGTGTCATTTGCACATAGCTGGAACAATGCCATGCAACATGTAGACAAAGATGTGCATTATTGACATACATTTTCTAATCTGACAATGGGAGTAGTGACACAAGTTCACTGAGTTGCAACGTGTCCGTTCACTCTGTGTGAATGGATGAAACCACATCAACTGCACTGGCTAACACATTTTTACTTAAATCATGTGGCATGACAGACAAATTAATTTTGAATACAAAGGCAGCACCACAGAAAAGTCTGAGGTGAGTGTCTCCTCAATGTTGTACCAATCTTTTGTTTCACTTACATGTCAGCAAGGTCAGTGGGGTGGGAACAAGTACTGTGGAAATCAGCAAGTTTGTTACACATGGTAGTATACTTGTATGCTGACCAAAGTTTCAGGAGCAACACAGGAAGTTGTATGCGGAAAAGCAATGTTTAGCCTGCCATTTCAGTGTAGGTCCCAAACAAGTTCATATCTCAATCCTGAATAACACTGTAACACCAACAGTACAAAATACAAAATCTTCCAGTAAAACGGAGTATGTCCCCAAATACACGTAGGTAGACAGAGGCATTGATGGATGTCAGGAATGTGACGGTTCACCTGTTCTGTGTAGTCAGTACACCAAATGAAAAGCATATGAATATGATATTTAACACAGACCAATTAGGTGCTGCATATTTGATTTTGTATTTTTATTAACACTGTTGTGTTCACTGTGACAACTGGAGTGGGAGCATCATTTATCCTTTCTAGGTCCTGATGTAATGCCTTGGGGTAGGGATGGACCCTATGCCACCCAGAGGTAACCCGGTTGGGTAAGGGTCCTTCGAAAAAAAATATATTTTTCCTCCTTCAAAATCCTGCAAGGGTAATTTTTCTTCTTTCTCGGAAGGGACCCTCTTTTGGTTAATTGCATAGTATCTTGGAGGACGAGTCCCAACTTTACCCACCTCTACTCTCCCCATTGTGTTTTGATGTGAATATTTTTGAGACAGCATGGAGTTTGGAGATGCAAATGTGGAAACATTATTTACTTGTGAAGCATCAGCTATACTGGAAATTTTATTAGATACTAGAAACAGGTAAACCATCTCTCCATTGCTTGACTACTGCTAGAGCACCAATCCAGCGAGGTTAGTTGATCAGCTCAAGGATTAAAAGAGAAAAATAATGACTGGACGCATATGTCGAGAAAACATGGGAAACATGAAAAAGAAATACATTGAAAAAGAGATATGGGGGTTCAAAAAGAGACAGATTGAAAATGAGATACTGGGGTTCATCCTCGGGTTTGACTCAGAGTATTAATTATAAAGCAGAGTTGGTTACATTAAAATGTGTATGCCTCTTTATTTCTATGCATAGGAATTATTGTGGCTTTCTTGAGAAAGGCGTCCTGTACTCCGAAACGCACATAGAAGATCCACCTATGTGGAATTATTTGTATATCTTTTATGATGAGATCAAATGAATGTATACTAATTTAATAAAGTTTTAATGGATTTTTGTGTACACTGAGTCTCATGTTTAGACCAAGTGTTGCCTAGGGATGTTTTTTTCCACTGTCTTGTATGCACTGGCACCAGATAGAAGATGGGAACAGCTACCAATACAGTGGAACTATATTACATGCATTCTAGTAGCTGGAGGGCAGAGGATGCAAACACTGGTGACTTGTGAGTGAAGGGTTGGTGAAAGGGCTACCTTTACAAATTAATTCAATGAAACTTTGTTAGCAAACAGCTGCTGATTTAACTTCCTGAACCAGTGGGCTTTTTATTGATGCTCTGGGTCAGTAGGGGTGAAGCAGCAGGTTGAAAGGGACCCTTTAGGCGAGGCCAAGCATTTGTCTACCTTAATCACACTTCAGTGAAGAGCCCTCACCCCTCTTTCTGCCTCTGTTGTGTGTGCTCCAGGCTGCAGACAGTTCTGTGGTGAGGGGCATCACCTCACCAAGGTTGTGTCTGGATCACAGACTGGAAGACATTTAAAAAATGTAAACATATTGAAATCACCTTTCCTTAACACGGAAATCACTGAGAGAAGCTCCTGTCCCAGCAGCTCTTTCCTCCAAATATTCTCTCTGCTCTGCCTGTCCGCCACCAGTGCGTGCTGTAGTCTCATCAGATGGTGACTGCGGAGAGGGAGGGGGCAGCCCTTGGAAGTTTAGGGCTCTGCTAGAGGTGAAAGGCTGTGGAGTTGAAAGCAAGGGAATAGCTAGAAAATGAAAGTAACCCCCACTTTGACATAAAAGCGTTGGTGACACAAAGCAAGCAAAGAAAGTGAGCCTACTCCTTCCTAGAAGATGTACCCTATCTCTTCCATCCAGGCATCTATATATTCATAATTTTACCCTTCTATCCACCCGCTGATATCCACTATCTCACCTTTACATTCTTTCATGCATCATTCACTCTTTCTCCATTCCATCAATTCAGGTAGACAGAGGCATTGATGGATGTCAGCAATGTGACGGTTCACCTGTTCTGTGTAGTCAGTACACCAAATGAAAAGCATATGAATATGACCTCACCAAGGTTGTGTCTGGATCAAAGACTGGAAGACATTAAAAAATGTAAAAATATTGAAATCACCTTTCCTTAACACGGAAATCACTGAGAGAAGCTCCTGTCCCAGCAGCTCTTTCCTCCAAATATTCTCTCTGCTCTGCCTGTCCGCCACCAGTGCGTGCTGTAGTCTCATCAGATGGTGACTGCGGAGAGGGAGGGGCAGCCCTTGGAAGTTTAGGGCTCCGCTAGAGGTGACAGGCTGTGGAATTGCAAGCAAGGGAATAGCTAGAAAATGAAAGTACCCCCCCACTTTGACATAAAAGCGTTGGTGACACAAAGCAAGCAAAGAAAATGAGCCTACTCCTTCCTAGAAGATCTACCCTATCTCTTTCATCCAGGCATCTATATATTCATACTTTTACTCTTCTATCCACCCGCTGATATCCACTATCTCACCTTTACATTCTTTCATGCATCATTCACTCTTTCTCCATTCCATCAATTCATATACTCTGCCATCCATCAATACATGCATCCTTCCATTCACTCTGCCATCTATCCATCCACCCTAGCTTCAATTCATCTATTCACCATGCCATCCATCTATCACCCTGTCATCTCCTTTGCCACGCATCCACTCTGACATCCTTTAGCTCATCCATACACTCTGCTATCCATTAGCTCACCCTTTCACCCACGTATCCATCTATCCTTCACTCTACCATCTTTCACCTGTCTACCCACCTACCCATCCCTTTACTCTGTCATCCTTTGTTATTCCTGTCAGTCAGTCAGTCAGTCTGTCTGTCTGTCTGTCTGTCTGTCTGTCTGTCTGTCTGTCTGTCTGTCTGTCTGTCTGTCTGTCTGTCTGTCTGTCTGTCTGTCTGTCTGTCTGTCTGTCTGTCTATCTATCTATCTATCTATCTATCTATCTATCTATCTATCTATCTATCTATCTATCTATCTATCTATCTATCTATCTATCTATCTATCTATCTATCTATTTATCTATCTATCTATCTGTCTGTCTGTCTGTCTGTCTATCTATCTATCTATCTATCTATCTATCTATCTATCTATCTATCTATCTATCTATCTATCTATCTATCTATCTATCTATCTATCTATCTATCTATCTATCTATTCACCTGTCTTGCCACCTATCAATTCACTCATTATTTCTCCAATTCAAATACCCAGCCATTTATCCACCTACTCATCCCTCTATCCTTCCCTCCTTCCAATCAATATTCCTTCCTTATTTCTTTCTTCTATTTACTGCTCTGTTGTTTTTCCTTGGACCACGGTTGCTCTTCTGTTGATCCTGTATTGCTTCGTAGTGTTAATTTCAAAGGTTTGTCTGGTGAGTTGCAGACAGAATGGGCCCAAATAGAGCCCCACCCCTGCATTAGCTGCCAAAGCAGGGGGTTGACTACTCCCCTGTATCTTGATATGGAGGGCACACCTCTGCTCCCTCTATGTGAATGTCTAGAGTGGTAAACAACGTTTACCACAAAACCTTTTCCCCGCAGGGTAACACAACGCGGTTGTTACAACGACCGCGTTGTGATTCCGCTTACCATTACTCCGCAAGTCGGAACAACGGCTTGCGGAAGGGGGGGGAGATGTTGGATTTCAAATCCAACACCTTCACTAGTGTCCGCACAGACTGGAGTTGGGTTAGTAAATTATACTATTCCAACAACCAGCGCCCCCCTCCGCAAGTCGTTGTTCCAACATGCAGAGTAATGGTATGCGGAATCACAACGCGGTCGTGGAACAACCGCGTTGTGATTCCCTGTGGGGTAAAAGACTGCGGGATAATGACATACATTTGTCTAGAGTGAATGCAAAAACAGGCCAACTGTCACCCTGCCTCAGATGTGGATTCCACAGGCAGGCAGAGGCACAGAGTGGTAAAGCAAAATAATGCCTACTTTCTAAAAGTGGCATTTTCAAACATGCAATTTAAAAACCAACTTCACTAACAGATATACCGCTATATGTATCAAGCTATTTAGCATTCGCAAAGGCCGAAATTCTGCGAATTTCGGCCTTTGCGAATGCTAAATAGACAAATGGAATGTATCAAACTAGTTTGATGCAAAATAAGGAATAGCAAAATTTGCTAATCCTTATTTTGCGATTGCACTTAAGGAATTGCAAATTTTGCGATTCCTTAAATGCAATGTATCAAACAAATAAAATGCAAAAAATGCCATTAAGGATTAGCAAATTACCACCAACTTCTAGTTGGTGGTAATTTGCGAATTCTTATCAAAAATCTTTTTTGATAATAACCAAAGGTGCCATATGACGCCCATACATGCCCTTAGGGCATGTATGTGCGCCATATGCCCCCAAATGTCTTTTTCAGGGGTGCAGCAGGGTGTTCTTGAGACACCCCTGCACCCTTGGAAACATCCCTAATTTGCGATCAGCAAATTGCTAATTGCAAATTGCACTTTCATTCCTATGGGCCTCCTGGCCCATGGAAATGAAGGGGTAATTTGCGATTGACAATTTGCTAATCTCAAATTAAGGAATGCTAAGGAATCGCTATTGGAAAGCGATTTTGTACATACATACCGTTTTGCATTTCCTAAATAGCGATTCCTTAAAATTCGCTATTTAGGAAATGCAAAATGGTTTGTTGATACATATAGCGGATACTTTCTTAAATTGTGAGTTCAGGTCCCTTAACTTCAAATTTGTATCTCTTCCTAATTGGAGGTTACACTTGTAAGAGGTTACAAGGTAGCTCCTAAGATAACCTATGGGAAAGGTAGTCCTTGCAATAGTGAAAAATGAAGTTGGCTGCATTTAACTAACAGGACATGCATAACACACCAGTACTTACACAACCCTTTAAATACACTACACCTTACTTATGGGGCTACCTTGGGCCTACTAAAGGGGTGCCTTACATGTGGTTAAAGGGAAGGTTTGGGACTGGCAAGTGGGTGCACTTGCTAGGTCGACATGACAGTTTAAAACTGCCCACACAGACACTGCAGGGCTACTCATGTGGATGGCACAATCAGTGCTGCAGGCCCACTAGTAACATTTGAATTAAAGGCCCTGGGCACACGCACTTTACCAGGGTCTTAGCGGTAAATCAAATATGCCAATCAAGGATAACCAATCAGAATTACAATTTACACAGGGAGCACTTGCACTTCAGCACTGATCAGTAGTGGTAAGGAGACCAGAGTTCTAAATACAAGCAAAAATGAAATGCAACACACAGTCAGACAAAGGAGACCAGAGCAAAAAAGAGAGGGGAAAAGCAAGCTAAAGATGCAAGGTCTAACAGTGACAAAAACCGGAGTAAACCTTCCTAACCATGGAGTGCCAGCAAAATTCTCCTCTTCAAACCTTCATCCCATGACCATTGAGCACCTTTCTTCAAATCTGTTATATTATTGTTGAATTTTGCACTAGGAAATAGCCATTCAGAAGCTATACACATTTAGCAAGCTGCGAATTCACGCCTTGTCAAAGAAACAGAATGGTCATGCCAGGAAAAATGACATTGTGTTGATTAAAATTAAAGGGGCTTAAACAAGTATTACAAACTTTTTATTTATGATTTTTTTTAAACGCACCTCTTTCATGAGTGATGCGCAGCAGAACTGTGCTAAATGATTCGTCTTCCTGCACATTCACTGCTTAAGGTGTTGTTTAAAAGGAAGAACCGTCACAGAGATATCGAGGAGAGACATATGCAATACATTTCTTGGTCAAAACCTTGTTTTACAACCTAACGTTAAACACAGTTTTCTAAATGTATTTTACAATATGGCGATCAATGGCGCAAGGATTTACAGATACATCAGGAATTCTGACGTTACAAAATTGACACATTGCTGCAGTGTATCGGAAAACTGACGCAACTCCAGCAATGTGTCAAAATCCATAGGCGACTCCCATGTGAAAAGACTTGTGTCACTCCCTGTTCCTGTTTGAAGTAGGTGTAGGATTTTGACGCAGTAAAGTCATAGAGGTTGTTAGAAGCGGCTGTCTCTAGTTGGCAGAGGTATACACTTCTGACAAATAGGGACACACCTTTTCTAGTCAGGGCAAGGAGATCACACACTTAGATAACCCCTGCTCACCCCCTTGGTAGCTTGGCAAAGCAGACAGGCTTATCTCAGAGGCAGTGCGTTAAGCATTTATGACCACATACAGTAATAAAGTGAATACACTACAAATGGACACGACACAGTAGTATTATAAAAATATGGATTTTTATATAAGGTTTAGCACAAGACCAAATAACGACAAAAATATACCACAATCTTAATAAATACTGTTGGAAGGAAATATAATAGTTCAAGCACGGTTTCTTCTTAGCACAAAAGTCTTTAGTATCAAAAGCAACTCTTCTTCTCTAAAACACAGTTCTTGGCAACAATGTAACCCACACGGGAGTCACACGACGTCGAGGCAAAGTTAATCCAAAAGGTTCGGCGTCGACCGCGAGGAGCGCTACGTCGAGCCCGGAGTCGCACAGACCCCAACAACACAGTACCTTGGAAAAGTGAAGCACTCGATGATCAGCGGCGTCGAGATGTCCGGCGTCGCGTCTTCGGCGTCGATCGGGCCTCGGAGTCGGGGCGATCTGCAGCGGCGTCGACCGAAGTCAGGCGGGAGCAGCGCTCACGGGATGAAGCAGGATACGACGTCGTCGATGTCGATGTTGCAAGAGTGAGCAGCGCTCACGGCGTCGAGAGGGCTCGAAGTCGATGCGATCAGCAGCGGTGCAGACACGGGATCACTTGGAGCTGGAGCCGAACTCACTACTCACTGGCGTTGCTGCTGGCGTCGATCGGGCCCGGCGGCCGGCGTCGAGGAAGCGGGACACTGGAGCCGTTACTCACGATGTCGAGCTGGATTCGGCGGCGTCCGTCGGCGTCGAGATTGCTGGATTCTTTCAGAGGTGCTGGATTCACAAATCCCAGCAAATAGCACTTTAAGCAGATGAAGTCCTTTAGCCCTGTGACTTCAACAGGAGACTGGCACTCTTCCAGCCCTTGGAGATTTTCTCAGCAAAGAGTGAGAGTACACACACAGTTCCTCTCTCCTGGTTCCTTGGCAAAAATAAAGAAGCAATGCAGGATTCCCCCAACAAACAGCACTCTGGCAGAAGGGGTAGGCAGTCCTTAGATCAGCAGGCTTCTTGTCCTTGGTTCAGGTTTCCTTGTCAGAAGTGATCTAAATTCTTGGTTCAGGGGTCCTTCTCTTATACCCCTTTTTGGCTTTGATCCCTTTGTCCATGCAGGGGAATTTCCCCCCATCCTGGGTTTGTTGTGGGTGTTGCCAGGCCAGAGCACCTGGCCTATTCACTGGGCAGGGCAGAGTCCTCAGCCGCTCAGCAGGAGCGGAGCCAGCATTGTTACTGGCAGGGGCAGGGCCATCAGCTGCCCGGCAGGAGGCGGGCCAGGAAAGTCCCAGGCAAGCACAGAGTCATCAGTCGCCTGGCAGGGGGGCGGAGCCAACATTGTATCAGGCAGGGCAGGCTATCAAGAGCTACTCTTCCCCTACTCTCAATGCAAATGCCCCACTCATCCCATACTGACTCATTCAGACTCTCTGGAGCCACCCAGCTCCTGTCACACGCACACCAGAACCAGCAGAGACCGGTAGACAGTTAGACAAGAAAATAGCTACTTTCTAAAAGTGCTCTTTTCAAACACAGAGTCCAAAAACCATCCACACAAACGGATGCGTTATTAAACCCTGAGTTCAGGGATACCAAACTCGACATTGCACCATGCTCCCCGAGCCCGCTAGGATTATAACATTAATAATCCTGGCCGCCCATTCTAACTGATGGAGAGCAGGTTACCTTACAATAGTGAAAGACGACTATGGCTGTAATTCACTATTAGGACATGCCAACCTTGTCAGGCTTGTCCTACCTTATGCTTACAATGCACCCTGCCCGTGGGCCTACTATAGGGGTGACTAACATGAAGTTAAGGGAAGGTTTAGGGACTGGCAAGTAGGTGTACTTGCGCAGTCCTCGTGACAGTCAGACTGCACGTGGTCTGGCAATGGCAGACCTTCAGACATACTTTTACTAGGCCGCTCTTGTGGGTGGCACAACATGTGCTGCAGGCCCACTAGCAGCATTTGTATTTACAAGCCCTGGCACTCCTGGTGCACTCTACTAGGGACTGATAGTAAACCAAATAAGCCAAACATGGAAGTCAATCAATACAGCAATTTCACATAGGGAGCACTTGCACTGTGGCACTGATCAGCAGTGGCACAGTGCCCAAAGCATATACCAGCAAAAACATCGTAAACAGAGGAGGCAAACAGAAAAAATGGAGGAGAGACTCATGCCAATGATGCCAGGTCTAACAAGTGTCCCCTCCAGCTGAAATGTGGGGAGAACTACCCTTACCCTAGGGAGTCCTCATCACTAAGGCGGAAAAATCTGGACAGACCATCAGCATTGGCGTGATCTGTGCCAGGGCGGTGTTCCACCGTGAAGTCCATCCCCTGTAGGGAAATGGACCACCTCAACAGCTTTGGATTCTCACCCCTCATCTGCATCAACCATCTGAGGGGCCTGTGGTCTGTCTGCACCCGGAAGTGAGTCCCAAACAGGTAGGGTCTCAGCTTTTTCAGTGCCCAGACCACAGCAAATGCTTCTCTTTCTATCGCACTCCACCTCTGTTCCCTGGGAAGTAACCTCCTGCTGATGAAGGCTACAGGTAAGTCTCGGCCCTCTTCATTCACCTGAGCTAGAACAGCCCCCACGCCATGCTCTGAAGCGTCCGTCTGAACAACAAATTCTTTAGAAAAGTCGGGTGCCTGGAGTATGGGTGCTGTGCACATTGCAGTTTTCAGGGTGTCAAAGGCCGTCTGACAGGCGTCAGTCCAGTTCACAAGTCGTGGCTGCTTCCTGGAAGTCAGCGAAGTCAAGGGGTGCACAATGTTACCATAATCCTTGACAAACCTCCTGTAGTAACCCGTGAGACCCAGGAAGGCTCTCACCTGAGTCTGGGTTTTGGGTGGTGCCCATGCCAGGATGGTATCAATCTTGGGTTGCAGGGGGGCCACCTTGCCGCTCCCTACTTGGTGCCCCAAGTACACCACTGAACCCTGCCCAATCTGGCACTTACTGGCCTTGATTGTGAGGCCTGCTCTGCGCAGGGCCAACAACACTTCCTGGAGGTGGCACAAGTGTTCTTCCCAGCTGGCGCTGAACACTGCGATGTCGTCCAGGTAGGCGGCACTGAAATCCTCCAGTCCAGCCAAGACCTGGTTGACCAACCTCTGGAAGGTGGCAGGGGCATTCTTCATCCCAAAGGGCATAACCCGGAACTGGTAGTGCCCATCTGGTGTGGAGAATGCTGACCTCTCTTTTGCCCCATCGGTCAAGGCGATCTGCCAGTACCCAGACGTTAGATCAAACGTACTAAGGTACTGGGCAGCCCCTAACCGATCGATGAGCTCATCAGCTCTGGGGATGGGGTGCGCGTCAGTCTTGGTGACTGAATTGAGTCCTCGGTAATCCACACAGAACCGAAGTTCCGGTGAAGCACCAGGCGCTGCAGCCTTTGGAACCAAGACCACGGGGCTGGCCCAAGGACTGCTAGAGGACTCAACCACCCCTAGGGCAAACATCTTGGAGACCTCCTCCTTGATGTATGCTCTGACCTTGTCAGTCACTCTGTAAGCCTTGTGCTTGACAGGAGTGCTGTCCCCGGTGTCTACATCATGGACACACCACTGAGTAACACCAGGAATCAAGGAGAACAGATCAGGGAATTGCCCCAACAAATGGCGACAATCCTGCTGCTGTTCAGGGGTCAGTGTGTCAGAGAGGACAACACCATCCACTGACCCATCTTGCTCTTTTGCATACAGGAGGTCAGGAAGAGGCTCACTCTCCTCCTCCATTCCAGCATCTGTAGCTAGGAGCATGCCCACTTCGGACCTTTCTAAGTGGGGCTTCAAACGGTTGACATGCAGGACCCGCAAGGGGTTCCTGGGAGACTTTAAATCCACCAGGTAGGTGACATCGCTCTTCTTCTCCACAACCTCGAATGGTCCAGTCCACCTGTCCTTGAGCGCACAAGGTTCCACAGGGGACATGACCCAAACTTTCTGTCCAGGCTGAAGCTCTACCAGAGTGGCCCTCTGGTCGTACCACCGCTTCATCTCCTCCTGGCTGGCCTCCAGATTTGCCTGAGCAAGATCCCTGAAGCGCCTAGTCTGGTTCCTAAAGGCCAGCATGTAACTGTATACATCCTGGGGAGGTTTCCTGGGAGATTGCTCCCAGCCTTCTTTGACCAGACTCAAAGGTCCTCTTACCGGGTGACCATACAAAAGCTCAAAGGGGCTGAACCCTAGAGACTTCTGTGGCACCTCACGGTAAGCAAACAACAGGCATGGCAAGAGGACGTCCCATTTACGCCTCATTGGTTCTTCAAGACCCATAATCATGCCTTTAAGGGTACGGTTGAATCTTTCAACCAACCCATTACCTTGAGGGTGGTAAGGAGTGGTGAACTTATAAGTTACCCCACACTCCTTCCACAGAGACTTCATATAGTTGGAAATGAAGTTGGTGCCCCGGTCTGACACCACCTCTCTGGGGAACCCCATTCGGGAGAAAACACCCATCAGTGCCCGTCCCACCACGGGGGCAGTCACTGTTCTGAGAGGGATGGCTTCCGGGTACCGTGTGGCATGGTCCACCAAGACCAGGATGAACCTGTTGCCCAGGGCTGTCTTGAGGTCCAGTGGCCCAACAATGTCAATCCCCACCCGGTCAAAGGGGGTACTGACCACGGGAAAAGGTTGGAGGGGAGCCTTCTGCTTCCGCCCGCTCTTCCCACTTGCCTGGCAAGTCTGACAGGTCTTGCACTGGATGTCTACATCCCTCCGCATCTGAGGCCAATAGAAATGGGTGACAAGCCTGTCATAGGTCTTGTCCTGCCCCAGATGTCCAGCTAAAGGAACGTCATGAGCCAAACCCAGTAGGAAGGCTCTGAAGCGCTGGGGTACCACCAGCACACGGGCTGACCCAGGCTCAGCAGCCTTAGGCTCGCTATACAGGAGGTCGTTCTCCCAGTACACAAAATGTGACCCTGACTGATCACCTGAGGTTTGGGCTGAGGCCTGCTGCCTCATACCCACAAGAGAAGGGCACACTTTCTGTTCTGCACAGAATTCCTCCCTGGAGGGACCACCATCCTGCTGCCAATGGGTCAGCTCGGGCAGGTCTCCCAGTTCGGCAACTTGTTCACCTGTGGGTTCCAGGGCATCCCCCTCGAGGTCTGCCTCCTCCTGGACCACGGGAACTACGGGGGACGGTTTCCCGCGCCCCCTGCCTCTTCTCTTCACAGCTGGGTCCTGGGCCATACTTTCAGGCTCCAGAACCCCATCAACACCCTTACTTGCTGTCATGGATCGAGTGGTTGCACACACCCACTCTGGCACACCCAACATTTTCAAATGTGTCTCCCTCTCCACCTTAGCCCAAGGGGAGTCTTCTAAATCATTGCCCAGGAGACAATCAACAGGCATGGCGGGCCTTACAGCAACTTGAAGAGTACCTGAAACTCCCCCCCATTCAAAGGAAACTTGAGCTACCTCACACTCTTTCTGGGAGTTGTCAGCAGCTATCACAGGGTAGAATGCGTGGGGAACAACCTGCTCTCTGGACACCAAGTGACACTTGACAGCTGTCACACTCGCTCCGGTGTCTCTGAGAGCTTCCACTCTATGGCCATTAATGGTCACCCACTGCCTATATTTCTTAGTGTTACTAGGCAGAGGGGGTGGAGGGACCAATTCCATGTCTCCTAGAGAGACCAGGGACATCTCCGCGGGACCCTCCCCACCATGGGCAACCATCTCCTCCCCTCCCAGAGCTACACTAGCCAACTGACGGGGTGGTGCACTGGGTAGTGCACCAGACTTCTTCAAGGGACACTGAGGGTCATAAAAACGGTGTCCTACCTGCTTACAAACGAAGCAGGTCAGTGGGCCCCTATGACCAGGTTTACCTGGCGGGGCCTCTGATTTCTTCACAGGGGGAGGCTGGGAACCTTTCCCTTGGTTCCCTTGGGGATTACTTTGGGGCCCTTTCTGGGACTCCTTCTGTTTACCCCTGTCCCCCCCACTCTTCTGCTGGGGACCCTGCCCACCTTTGGCTGAGTCTCCCACTGGACCCTTGTGGACCCTGGTACTGACCCAGCGGTCCGCCTCTTCAGCAAGTTTTCTAGGGTTAGATATCTTGCTATCAATAAGGTGCTGGCGCAGCTCTGGAAAACAGTTATTAGACAAGTGCTCCCAAGCAAACAAATCATAAAGAGCATCATAACTTTCCACTTTGCTGCCCTTTACCCAACCATCCATGGCTCTGCAAAAATATGACACATACTCCACCCACGTGGTACCAGGCAACTTCTTACATTCTCTAAAGGCCTGTCTGTACTTTTCTGGGGTTAGGCCATACCTTAACATTAAAGCATCCTTCATATGAGCATAAGACATCCTATCTTCAACAGGCATGTCTAACAGGGTATCTCTTCCCTCATTCACAAAGCGACCCCACAACCCCGCTCCCCAATCCTTCTCAGGGACCCGGTGGGCCAACAATGCTAACTCATATGCTTTAAACCACTGACCAATATCCTCATTCTTCTGAAAATCTTTGATCACATCTTTGGGAAAATAAAACCTACTTTCTGCAGGCACAGATGGGACGCTGCCACCAGAGGGATTCAATTCTAACTCCTTAGCTTTGAGCTCCATGTCCCTCACCATTCTCTCACGCTCAAAAGCTAACTTCTCTCTTTCAAACTCTAATCTTTTGATCTCCAAATCAGCTTCTCTCCTGCCTCTTGCATTCTCTATCTCCAACTGCCCATTTATCTTAAGTTTTGCCATTTCCACGTTGTAGGCTCGCTCCTTTGCCCTTTCTTCTCTTTCTTCAGGGGAAAGACCTTTGGAGGAAACACTGCTGCCAGGAGGGGATACAGGCCCAGTCACGGGCACTTCCTCCTCCCCTTCCTCTGTCGGTACCACCACCGGGGCAGAGGGGTCTCTGGCCTCTAACCAGGCCTCCAATGCTTTGGAATAGTCTCCTTTCCGGGAGATGCCTTTGGTAGGAACTTGAAACTGCTTGCAAAAGTATTGCAGTTGCTTCTTTTCATATGTCCCTATCTTGGCTCTATCAAATTCCTCCACAACAACAAGGGGAGTGACTCCGGTATCACTCATGGTTAAAACTGGCAGTTTCAAAAATCAAGCTTCAGGAAAAGCGGAGAACAAAAAATAGAATATCCAACCAAAACAGATTGTGGCTGCGCTATGGTCTGCTTTCACTATGTAGCGCACACTAATCACTGCACATGGGTCATAAATGCAAAGTTCAAAATCCCACCGCTGACCCACCAATGTTAGAAGCGGCTGTCTCTAGTTGGCAGAGGTATACACTTCTGACAAATAGGGACACACCTTTTCTAGTCAGGGCAAGGAGATCACACACTTAGATAACCCCTGCTCACCCCCTTGGTAGCTTGGCAAAGCAGACAGGCTTATCTCAGAGGCAGTGCGTTAAGCATTTATGACCACATACAGTAATAAAGTGAATACACTACAAATGGACACGACACAGTAGTATTATAAAAATATGGATTTTTATATAAGGTTTAGCACAAGACCAAATAACGACAAAAATATACCACAATCTTAATAAATACTGTTGGAAGGAAATATAATAGTTCAAGCACGGTTTCTTCTTAGCACAAAAGTCTTTAGTATCAAAAGCAACTCTTCTTCTCTAAAACACAGTTCTTGGCAACAATGTAACCCACACGGGAGTCACACGACGTCGAGGCAAAGTTAATCCAAAAGGTTCGGCGTCGACCGCGAGGAGCGCTACGTCGAGCCCGGAGTCGCACAGACCCCAACAACACAGTACCTTGGAAAAGTGAAGCACTCGATGATCAGCGGCGTCGAGATGTCCGGCGTCGCGTCTTCGGCGTCGATCGGGCCTCGGAGTCGGGGCGATCTGCAGCGGCGTCGACCGAAGTCAGGCGGGAGCAGCGCTCACGGGATGAAGCAGGATACGACGTCGTCGATGTCGATGTTGCAAGAGTGAGCAGCGCTCACGGCGTCGAGAGGGCTCGAAGTCGATGCGATCAGCAGCGGTGCAGACACGGGATCACTTGGAGCTGGAGCCGAACTCACTACTCACTGGCGTTGCTGCTGGCGTCGATCGGGCCCGGCGGCCGGCGTCGAGGAAGCGGGACACTGGAGCCGTTACTCACGATGTCGAGCTGGATTCGGCGGCGTCCGTCGGCGTCGAGATTGCTGGATTCTTTCAGAGGTGCTGGATTCACAAATCCCAGCAAATAGCACTTTAAGCAGATGAAGTCCTTTAGCCCTGTGACTTCAACAGGAGACTGGCACTCTTCCAGCCCTTGGAGATTTTCTCAGCAAAGAGTGAGAGTACACACACAGTTCCTCTCTCCTGGTTCCTTGGCAAAAATAAAGAAGCAATGCAGGATTCCCCCAACAAACAGCACTCTGGCAGAAGGGGTAGGCAGTCCTTAGATCAGCAGGCTTCTTGTCCTTGGTTCAGGTTTCCTTGTCAGAAGTGATCTAAATTCTTGGTTCAGGGGTCCTTCTCTTATACCCCTTTTTGGCTTTGATCCCTTTGTCCATGCAGGGGAATTTCCCCCCATCCTGGGTTTGTTGTGGGTGTTGCCAGGCCAGAGCACCTGGCCTATTCACTGGGCAGGGCAGAGTCCTCAGCCGCTCAGCAGGAGCGGAGCCAGCATTGTTACTGGCAGGGGCAGGGCCATCAGCTGCCCGGCAGGAGGCGGGCCAGGAAAGTCCCAGGCAAGCACAGAGTCATCAGTCGCCTGGCAGGGGGGCGGAGCCAACATTGTATCAGGCAGGGCAGGCTATCAAGAGCTACTCTTCCCCTACTCTCAATGCAAATGCCCCACTCATCCCATACTGACTCATTCAGACTCTCTGGAGCCACCCAGCTCCTGTCACACGCACACCAGAACCAGCAGAGACCGGTAGACAGTTAGACAAGAAAATAGCTACTTTCTAAAAGTGCTCTTTTCAAACACAGAGTCCAAAAACCATCCACACAAACGGATGCGTTATTAAACCCTGAGTTCAGGGATACCAAACTCGACATTGCACCATGCTCCCCGAGCCCGCTAGGATTATAACATTAATAATCCTGGCCGCCCATTCTAACTGATGGAGAGCAGGTTACCTTACAATAGTGAAAGACGACTATGGCTGTAATTCACTATTAGGACATGCCAACCTTGTCAGGCTTGTCCTACCTTATGCTTACAATGCACCCTGCCCGTGGGCCTACTATAGGGGTGACTAACATGAAGTTAAGGGAAGGTTTAGGGACTGGCAAGTAGGTGTACTTGCGCAGTCCTCGTGACAGTCAGACTGCACGTGGTCTGGCAATGGCAGACCTTCAGACATACTTTTACTAGGCCGCTCTTGTGGGTGGCACAACATGTGCTGCAGGCCCACTAGCAGCATTTGTATTTACAAGCCCTGGCACTCCTGGTGCACTCTACTAGGGACTGATAGTAAACCAAATAAGCCAAACATGGAAGTCAATCAATACAGCAATTTCACATAGGGAGCACTTGCACTGTGGCACTGATCAGCAGTGGCACAGTGCCCAAAGCATATACCAGCAAAAACATCGTAAACAGAGGAGGCAAACAGAAAAAATGGAGGAGAGACTCATGCCAATGATGCCAGGTCTAACAGAGGTGGTGTAGTGAAATCTCATATATTTCACCACACCACTTATACAAAGCTTTTTTACGAGGGAATGCCCACCCTGCATACATTATACCTGACGTAGGTATAATGTTGTGCAGGCCTTTACAAAGACATGGCTCTGCCTAGATGTGCCACTTTGTACATGGGGCACAGTGTGGTGCATTGATTACGCAGCTGCAGCATTCCAAAAAAGCGATGCAACAGTGGATCAAGCCCTTCATAAATAAGGGCTGGTGTTTTCTCTCTTAGTATCCCTATCAATCCACATTTCTCACCTATTCCACTGTCCCCTAGGCCCCTCTCATGCACCCTGCTTGTCCTAATGTATTTAAACATTACAAGCCAGTCTGTTTGTTGAAAAGCTGAAGCTCACCACCACCCCAATCTTACTGACCAAGCTACACATAACACAGAGTGCTCAGGAGCATCTCCAAACAGCCATCACAAAAACCTACTGGATCACCATAAAAGTCAGGATGCAGAAGTCAACAATGTATCAGCCCTTAATCAGCATTTGCTATTACACAGAGTAATGGAAGAGACATGTGTAAACTTATGACCAACTGAATGAGTAACACATTTTGTGAACTACTCTCATAAATGTGTATGACTATTGACTATACATATTAAACATGGACAGGAATGTAGCTGTACAGTGAGCAAAAGCAATGACTTTTGTCCCTTTTTTAAACTTTCAGCTATCCAAGGATGTAGTCTACAGCTATGGATCATGAGTGCATATGCACATCCCCAGAATGACACAGGGAAAAACAATAATCAGACACTCTACAAGACCTGCAACATTGTTGAGAGAATCTTCGGTCTCATCAGATCCAAGTTCAGATGTCTGGACCTGAACTTCCACCTCGAGAACAACAACAACGCCAACTCCATCGCCCTGATCGACAACCTCGCCAACCTCAGCCTCCGACAACTCGTCACCGAACCCACCCACACCGCCGGCCACACGCTCGACCCCGTCTTCTCCACCAGCACCCACGTCACCTTCAACCACACCACCGAACTCCACTGGACTGACCACTGATGCATCCACTTCACCTTTAAGAAACCAACCACGCACCACCGCACCCAACAGCTGCCTCGCAGCTGCTGGAGCAAAATCACCGAAGACCAGCTGACCTCTACCCTCACCCAGAACCCACCCTCCAACCCCACCGACACAGACGCCGCCCGAAACTTTAGACAGTGGATGGATGACTGCGCCAACACCCTCGCCCCGATCAAGAAACCCTCCATCAACCACCCCAGCAAGAAAGCCACCTTGTTCACCAAAGAATCCCAGATCTCCAAACGAACATGCCGGAAGTTGGAGAAGAAATGGCTACACGACCGTGCACCAGACAGCCGCGCAGCCCAAAAGGACGCCATCCGCAAACATCACCACCTCATCAGAACAGCCAAGAGATCGTCCTTCAAAGTCCGACTGGATACCAACGCACACGACGGCAAAGAACTGTTCAACATAGTGAAGGAACTCTCCAAACCCAGCGCCAACACCAACAACATCCCGCCCTCGCAAGATCTGTGCGATTCACTGGCCACCTTCTTCCATCACAAGATCGCTGACATCCATGACAGCTTCAACTCCCCATTCGCCCCGACCGCATCAGACCACACCCGAACGCCTCCAGCACCAACCAGCTGACCTCCTGGTGCCACGTCAATGACGAAGAGACATGCAAGGTCATGAACTCCATCCACTCAGGATCCCCGTCAGACCCCTGCCCACACCACATCTACAACAAATCTGATGCAACCATCGCACCCCAACTGCGGAAGATCATCAACATCTCCTTCGATACAGTGACATTCCCGGAAATTTGGAAGCACGCCAAAATCAACACCCTCCTCAAGAAGCCCAAGGGGCCCCCGAAGACCTCAAGAACTTCTGGTCCATCTCCCTGCTCCCCTTCCCAGCGAAGGTCATCGAGAAAATCGCCAACACGCAGCTGACCCGCCACCTCGAGGACAACTACATCCTGGACCCTTACCCAGACTGCATTCAGACGCAACGACAGGACCAAGACTGCTCTTATCGCAGGCGCCAGCTAGACAACGGCGAATCTTCAGCCCTCATCCTCCTGGACCTGACAACCGCCTTCGACACGGTCTGCCACCACACACTAAGAACACGCCTCCAAGAAGCCGGAATCCAGAAGAAGGCCCTGGCCTGGACCACGTCCTTCCTCTCCGGCAGAACCCAGAGAGTCCGCCTCCCGCCAATCCTATCCGAAACCACCGACATCATCTGCGGCGTACCCCAGGGCTCATCCCTCAGCCCGACCCTGTTCAATGTCTACATGGCCTCGCTCACACAAGTGGCCTGCCAGCACAACCTGAACATCATCTCCTACGCCGACGACACCCAGATCATCCTCTCCCTCACCAAGGACCCGCACACCGCAAAAACCAGCCTCCATGAGTGAATGAAGGCCGTTGCCGAGTGGATGAGGAACAGCCGTCTGAAACTGAACTCGGACAAGATGGAGGTCCTCATCCTAGGTCCCACCCCCTCTGCGTGGGACGACTCCTGGTGGCCGACTGGGAGCAGCGCCAACACCCACGGACCACGCACGCAACCTCGGATTCATCCTCGACTCCTCCCTCTCCATGTCAAAGCAGGTCAGTGCCATCTCCTCCTCCTGCCACAACACCCTCCGCATGCTTCACAGGATCTACAAGTGGATCCCATCGAAACAAGAAGAACAGTGACCAAAGCCCTCATCAGCAGCAGGCAGGACTACAGCAACGCACTCTACGCAGGCATCTCGGCCAAACACCTGCGATGACTACAACGCATCCAGAACGCCTCAGCCCGACTGATCCTCAACGTCCCCCGCTGCAGCCACATCACCTCCCACCTAAGAGACCTGCACTGGCTCCCCGTTAACAAGAGGATCACCTTCAAACTCCTCACCCACGCACATAAAGCACTCCACAACACCGGCCCAACCTACCTGAACGACAGACTCAACTTCTACACCCCAGCCCGGAAACTTCGCTCCGTCAGCCTCGCCCTTGCCGCCATCCAGCGCATCCAACGAACATCCTCCGGTGGCAGATCCTTCTCCTTCCTCACCGCCAAGACCTGGAACACCCTCCCCACCCACCTGCGGCAGACCCAAGACCTGCTCACCTTCAGAAGGCTCCTCAAGACCTGGCTCTTCGAACAGTAGCAGCACCCCCCCATTCTCAGCGCCTTGAGACCCTCACGGGTAAGTAGCACACTTTACAAGTTCACTGATTGGTTGATTGATTGACATGTCAGGGGGAGAGTTCTCTACTTGTCCTCCAAGGTGTAAAAGATCATACTTGCCTGTGCAATTCTACACAATATCTGTTTACGAACTAATGAGCAGGACTCAATGGAGGAGGAGGAAGACGATGAGGATGGTGGGGACATCCAGAATACAGTGGCTGGTGTAGGCGACGCACAAACATTGAGCAAAATGTTCTTGCCTGAAGCACATGTACTGTGATGGAGCATGAACTAACATAAAATGAAGCTTAAACATGCAAATATAAGTTTTAATCTATTCTATTTCTTTGCATTTAAGTCCCACTCCCAGTAAACATCAACTCACCCACATCTCATCAACTAGAAGTAGGCCTCAAAATCTAACAAGCATGTCACCAGACCTGTTGACCTAGATTGGGCCATGCCGCACATCTATCAATTGCACTTTTACAGAAATTGTATGTGAAGGAGTGTAATTCATCAGAGGGACAGGCCAGGCATCCCACATTTTCAATTTCAGAGTGATCCTCACTCTTACCTTGCACTTGAGCAGTGCAAAGCTGCAGAACTAGCAGTCTTGCTGTGTTGTGCAGCAGCCAATCGTACAACAGATGGCAATCAGTAACACTTAGAACACCAACGACCATCTTCCATACCTGAGAATAATCGCTAAATGTAATGTGTCTGTTAGAAAGGGGTTGCGTGGTGCAGAGGGGGCGTGCCAAACTCCGGAGGAAATATGTAAAGTATCCACGCAGCACACACAGGCGACACCCAAGGCGCTCTCTAAAAAGAGACGCTACACAAGGTTGTGTAAGAATAACTTTTGTATTGTGTAAAACACAAGATAATCACAGTAATCTCTACACTGCGCCAACTGGCGCCAAGGCAAAATTTACAGGGGGATTATATACATGGAAGGGCCAATCAGGCCGCTGCCAGAACCATTGCGAAGGATAAAGGATAAAGGTAAGTCCATCAGCCTCAATCATGCAATAAAAACATCAGGGCGTGACATTAGGCATTATGCCGGAACACCTGCAATGGAAATATTATAGTATCATCATAAGCGTAAAAGCAGTAACCTCTGAGAGCAGGCGTAATCTAAAGCATCCTATTAGGCCTCTCAATATGCATAAACAACATGAATAACCCCTGAGGCAGGAAAGCTTTGAGGGGAAAACTTTAGGCCTCCACCTGTGGGCATAAACATAGTAGGCATCAAAGCTTTAGGCATAGACCGAAACGTCATCGCATTAGAAGGAGGCATGTAAATACATTAACATGAGCCCTCCGGTTGGCATGAAACCTTTTGGCCTGAAAGCATTAGGCCTAAACAGCAACCCAGCCATGTAGGCCTTAGGTAGAGAACATCGTTAGCATGAAGGTAACGTCATTAGCATAGCCCGGATACATAGAACACCTCAGCATCTGGCATCTCAGTAGGCCGAAACCCAACAGCATATATGCATAATCAGATGGGCATGGGGCATGACATATAACCAGGGGTGCATCTCCATAAGCATGAGTACAGGAAATCCTCAGGCATGCCAACAGCACCTCAGTGGCATCCAGAACATCAGCCGGAAGCCCTTGCACCACCATAAGTACATTGGCCAATACGAGGAACTGGCAGAACCCCTACCTCCGCTGGGGCCCTTAAGTCGAGAAGAGGTGCCCCGTTGCAACTGCCTGCTCTGGTGCAGCACTGCTGTGAAGCCTACAACGAGTACTGGCATTGTGGTCTCCCCAGCGCAGCCACAGGGGGGCGGGCACCGGCAATGTGCCCTGACTCCAGCCCCTCCCCACCAGGTAAAAGCTGAGGCCCACTCAGCGGGCTCTCGGGTCGGGGCTGCAAAGTCGTTGTTCTGGTCAGGCGGGCTTCCCTCTCCCACACGGGAGCCCCTCCAACGCCAGCATCTTGCCGCCCTTCACCTGGGCCGCTTCTGGGACCCGAGGCTTCAAGGAAGATCCTGCTTCTTCACGGGGCTCTCCCAGACTCTGGGGAGCCCCGCACCGACATGCCTTTACTTCCTGCCTAGGCCCGGCACATGCCATGCAGTCTCCATACCTTCCAGGTCACCGCGGGCAGCACGACGGCTCTTCTTTTGTCATTGTCCCCGGGCTGCAGCAGTGATTTTGGGCCGAATCAGAGCGGGGCAATGTGCTGGGTGGGCACCCGCTCAGCGTAAAAGCACACCAAAAACACCGCCATTACGCGGGGTGGGCACCCGCTGTGAAAATCAAGCACCACGGCGGCGGACACGTAGTGGGGCACAAGCTAAGTAAAATAGCGCCAATGCGTGGTGGGCACCCGCAGCAGTCAGTAAAGTGCCGCAATTACATGGGGTTGGCTCCGGCAGCGCTTTTAAATACAAACAGTTTTACCAGGCCACACAGAGCTACTGTATCCCCACTTCTTCTTCCAGGGGGTACTAGAGTAGGCGGTAGGAATCGGCACAGGCTGGGCCCAATTACAATATAGCGCTCCAGTCACTGGCTCCTACCTCTTCTCTTAGAAGGGGGTTGCAATAAAGCGCTCACCAAGTGCTAGTCAGCAGGCAAGGAGGGTACAGGCAATCCAAACCCTGGCACTCCACATGTAGCGCTCATGAGGTGCAAGGTCCCACCAGCAGCCTCAGGGACCAAAGGTAGCGCTCCTCACCTCCTGGGGATACAGTCCAGCCCAATATAGTGCTCTTCTTCTTCAGGCACTAGGTAGCAGAGCAGCAGGCACTACTGGGCAAGGTCCGCAGTCAGTGGGCACTCATCAGGACAGGGCTGTAGGTCCTAGGAACCATCATCCTCTGTAACCTGGCACTCCTCCAGATTCAGCAGCCTTGACTCCGGCAGTGGGGCTCTCCCTATCCCTGTGGACAGCAGAGGGGTTACAGTTGGGCACAGGAGCCAACACACAGGCCCATGTAGTGGTACCTCCTTTGCAGCAGGTCCCCTCGCGTTCATGTCCAAGCTCTGACTGAGAACATGGTGGCACATCCCCCCTATTTATATGCCCCTCACCCCAGCTACCAGACAGTGCCCAAAGCTTCTGTAAGCGTCTAGAGAAACAGGTCCTGACAGGTTTAAGGGGAGGAGTGGAGCACCCTGGGTGCCAGGCTTCCCTCCAAAAGCTGGGATGGCTAGGAAACAAACAGCTAGACTGGTAACCCACCTCAGTCAGGCGGCACCACACACAGCCACGGCATCCATTTGAAAAGTGACATTTTACCAAAGTGCATTCTTACAATGGGGGAATTACAGGTGCGTACCCCATTGCGTCTCATTTAACATTTGTGTTTTACATTCATTACAATGACGTGGATTCCCACAATAGTGAAAAAATTCAGGGGAAAAAGGGCCAAGTCCAACAGTGTCTCACCAATGTGTGACTGTAGGAAAGTACCTCTTTTTTTACATGGTTAGCCTCCACTTTCTGCCTGATGTCTGATGTTATTTTGAAATGTAAGTTCACTAGGGTCCCTGCTAACCGGGTTCTCTGTGCCAGATCTCTTTCCCAAACAATGTACTATGATTGGCAACACTTCAGCTACCACTGTAAGTCCCTAGTAAATGGTACCACAGGTACCTAGGGCATGGATACTGAAAAGGGTCCTCTTGGGTTGCAACACCGGTTGTGCCACCACAGGGACCCTCACCAAGGCTATGCACTCTGCCATTGCAGGCTGCATGTCTTGGTGCAGAAAAACCCAAAGAGTCGACATGGCATGCCACTCATGCACCGTTTAAGATATAGGTAAGTCGCCCCTACTGCAGGCCTTAAGCCCTAAGGCAGGGTGCACTATATCCTAGGTGAGGGCATATCAGCATGAGCAGATATGAATCTACCATATCCAGTCTATTCTGGGATTTGTAAGTGCACAGGGAAGGCATAAGGGTAAATGGGCCGGATACTTGTCACGAAGGTGAGTTTGCTAGATCCATGATGCCTTTGCTAATTTCTAAGATGTTTGGTATCAAACATCTAGGACCACATGTATCAAATAAGCATTTTGCGGTCTCAAATATCGATTTTTACCAAATCACTATTTGTGTTCAAAATATTTTATTGAGCACTAAACAAAGACAATACAGGAAAAATATTATTGAGAAAAAATACCTAATCACAATATAGAGATACCAGAACATCAATATATTACAATCGGTAACAACAGTAAATATTCATTGAAAAAATAAAAGGGCAGGGAAGGAAACAGCCATAAAAATATTGCATTAACTATAAAATAGAGCTACTATAGCGTGGATATTCGTCTACTACAATAGCAATAAAAAAAGTAGATAGAAATATATAATTAAGAAGATAAATATATATCAACAGGTTTCCAAAAAGAGTGATAAGAGTTAGAGTTATGAATAATACCAGTCAAGGATAACTGAGCTCCTCTTCTTGTAAAAATAACCTATGACCACCAAGCATGTACTGACAGTAGTGAAACATCTTTCCAACAGAATGTAATGTATTTTAAAGCAGCTGATCTTCGAAAATTAAATAGTTTACCTTCTAAGTCATTTATGTTTTGCCAGAGAACAGCAGATTTGCAAATGAACATTTTGAATGAAACATCATCATGAATATTTATTATCTTTTTTATAATATCCCAAACTTCAGTCCAACATTTAAAAACTAAAGGACAATCAAAAAGCATATACGCTAATGTACCAGGATGTAATTTACAGTGCCAACAAGTTGAAGGCTGAAGAAGTTTAGCTTGAAATAAACGTAATGGAGTCCATAAACAGTTGAATAAAATATAAGAGTTAGTTTGATAAAGCGAGACAGGTAACCAACCAGAAATACTATTAAGCCAAATATCGTTCCATGCATCAGTAGAAAAGGAGGTTGAAAGCTCATTATTCCAAAATACTGAAAGCATATAAATGTTGGTTTCTAGAGATGTAGATAATTTTTTATATAAAATAGAAACAGCATGAGATACAGTGGAAATAGTTTGAATATAAATCGATAAATCAGATTTAACATTAGAAAGAATAACATGAGGAAATGAATCTAAAATCGAATTATAAAAATATTCATATTTGGAAAGGTCAGATTGAGGTCAATTAAATTTTGTTTGTAAAGCTCCCAGTGGACAGCAGAGGGGTTACAGTTGGGCACAGGAGCCAGCACACAGGCCCATGTGGCGGTACCTCCTGGCAGCAGGTCCCCTCACGTTCATGTCCATGCTCTGACTGAGCACATGGTGGCACAGCCCCCCTATTTATATGCCCCTCACCCCACCTACCAGACAGTGACCGAAGCTTCTAGAAGCGCCTGGGGAAACTGGTCCTGACTGGTTCAGGGGAAGGAGTAGAGCACCCTGGGTGCCAGGCGTCCCTCCAAAATCTGGGAAGGCTGGTAAAAGAACAGCTACACTGGTAACCCACCTCAGTCAGGCGGCACCACACACAGCCATGGCATCCATTTTAAAAGTGAAATTTTACCAAGGTGCATTCTTACAATGGGGAAATTACAGGTGCGTACACTATTGCGTCACATTTAACATTTGTGTTTTACATTCATTACCATGACGTAGATTCCCACAAAAGTGAAAAAATTCAGGGGAAAAAGGGCCAAGTCCAACAGTGTCTCACCAATGTGTGACTGTAGGAAAGTATCTCTTTTTTTTACATGGTTAGCCTCCACTTTTTGCCTGATGTCTGATGTTATTTTGAACTGTAAGTTCACTAGGGGCCCTACTAACCAGGTTCTCTGTGCCAGATCTCTTTACCAAACAATGTACCATGATTGGCAACACTTCAGCTACCACTGTAAGTCCCTAGTAAATGGTACCACAGGTATCTAGGGCATGGATACTGAAGAGGGTCCTCTTGGGTTGCAACACTGGTTGTACAACCACAGGGACCCTCACCAAGGCTATGCACTCTGCCATTGCAGACTGCATGTCTTGGTGCAGAAAAACCCAAAGAGTCGACATAGCATGCCACCCATGCACTGTTTAAGCTATAGGTAAGTCACCCCTACTGCAGGCCTTAAGCCCTAAGGCAGGGTGCACTATATCCTAGGTGAGGGCATATCAGCATGAGCAGATATGAATCTACAATATCCAGTCTATTCTGGGATATTGTAAGTGCACAGGGAAGGCATAAGGGGTAAATGGGCCGGATACCTGTCACGAAGGTGAGTTTGCTAGATCCATGATGTCTTTGCTAATTTCTAAGATGATTGGTATCAAACATCTTGGACCACATGTATCAAATAAGCATTTTGCGGTACCAAATATCGATTTTTACCGTATCACTATTTGTGTTCAAAATATTGTATTAAGTTTTCATATTAAGCAATAAACAAAGACAATACAGAAAAGATATTATTGAGAGAAAATATCTAATTACAATATAGAGATACCAGAACATCAATAAATTACAATTGGTAACAACAGTAAATATTCATTGAAAAAATAAAAGGGGAGGGAAGGAAACAGCTATAAAAATATTGCATTAACTATAAAATAGAGCTACTGTAGCGTGGATATTGGTCTACTATAATAGCAATAAAAAAAAGTAGATAGAAATATATAATTAAGAAGATAAATATATATCAACTGGTTTCCAAAAAGAGTGATAAGAGTTAGAAATATGATTAATACCAGTCAAGGATAACTGAGCTCCTCTTCTTGTAAAAATAACCCATGACCACCAAGCATAAACTGACAGTAGTGAAACATCTTTCCAACAGAATGTAATGGATTTTAAAGCAGCTGATCTTCGAAAATTAAATAGTTTACCTTCTAAGTCATTTATGTTTTGCGAGAGAACAGCAGATTTGCAAATGAACATTTTGAATGAAACATCATCGTGAATATTTAATATCTTTTTTATAATATCCCAAACTTCAGTCCAACATTTAAAACCTAAAGGACAATCAAAAAGCATATACTGTAATGTACCAGGATGTAATTTACAGTGGCAACAAGTTGAAGGCTGAAGAAGTTTAGCTTGAAATAAACGTAATGGAGTCCATAAACAGTTGAATAAAATATAAGAGTTAGTTTGATAAAGCGAGACAGGTAACCAACCAGAAATACTATTAAGCCAAATATCGTTCCATGCATCAGTAGAAAAGGAGGTTGAAAGCTCATTATTCCAAAATACTGAAAGCATATAAATATTGGTTTCTACAGATGTAGATAATTTTTTATATAAAATAGAAACAGCATGAGATACAGTGGAAACAGTTTGAATATAAATCGATAAATCAGATTTAACATTAGAAAGAATAACATGAGGAAATGAATCTAAAATCGAATTACAAAAAATATTCATATTTGGAAAGGTCAGATTGAGGTCAACTAAATTTTGTTTGTAAAGCTCCCTGTGGACAGCAGAGGGGGTACAGTTGGACACAGGACCCAGTACACAGGCCCATGTGGCAGTACCTCCTGGCAGCAGGTCCCCTCACATTCATGTACACGCTCTGACGGAGCACATGGTGGCACAGCCCCCCTATTTATATGCCCCTCGCCTCACCTACCAGACAGTGACCGAAGCTTCTAGAAGCGTCTGGGGAAACAGATCCTGACTGGTTCAGGGGGAGGAGTAGAGCACCCTGGGTGCCAGGTGTCCCTCCAAAATCTGGGATAGCTGGGAAAAGAACAGCTAGACTGATAACCCACCTCAGTCAGGCGGCTTGACACACAGCCATGGCATCCATTTTAAAAGTGAAATTTTATCAAGGTGCATTCTTACAATGAGGGAATTACAGGTGCGTACACTATTGCGTCACATTTAACATTTGTGTTTTACATTTATTACCATGACGTGGAATCCCAAAAAAGTGAAAAAATTCATGGGAAAAATGGCCAAGTCCAACAGTGTCTCACCAATGTGTGACTGTAGGAAAGTACCTCTTTTTTTTTACATGGTTAGCCTCCACTTTTTGCCTGATGTTATTTTAAACTGTAAGTTCAATAGTGTAGGAGAGTAGGGTCTGCTATCCTATGGTCACCCCAAATTTTTGCTTTTTGCTTCACTGGTTTATGACTTAATGTGGCTGTGGGCCTGCTAATCAGACCCACAGCCTGCTGTTCTCTCTCTAAATTGTTACCCATGTACTTCAGGTGCAAAACGAAATTGGAACTGGTTCACCTTATTGGCCCCTGTAACAGTGTACCCAGGTACCCAGGGCATAGGTGCTTCCAAGGCCTACCAGAGGCTGCAGCATGTATTGTGCCACCCCTGGCCTGGCCTCCATATTTGACACAACTGGCTGATCACTCAGCTGGGGTAAGTCGGTGTAACCACCCCTTACTTAGGTGTAGTATGCCTATACCTAACCTAAAATGGACACATATGTTCCTATCAGTCACTCCTATGGAAGGCCTCATCAATCCTGGAGGCAGAGTGCTTGGAAATATGTGAGATGGTGCTCTGGCATGAGCTGAGCCTGTCTGCAGCTTTCGGAACCATGTCCTTTAGCTGTTTCATGATATTGCCATACCATATACTCTTAAGTGCATTATGAACCTCGCGGTTAAATGCTATCTTGGGTTTGGCTTTATCAAAACATGTCGAGTAAGGTGTCATACGAATTGGAATACTACCCCCTCGCCAGTTCTGGGGACGGGGGTAGCATTCGACCCTTCTAGAGGGACACGACATGTACCTAGCCTGAACCCCGGTTAAAGTTAAACAGAGCCTTAGCATCACAAAATGGATGCTGCCACCACAGACACAAGTCTGACCTCCTGCTGCTGGGAGTCCTTCCAGCGAGGGCAGCTTGGACAAAGGGTTTCCTGCCTGGGGAGGTGCTAGCACCACTCCAGACAGGATTTTGTGTATTGGGTAGGACAGGGCTGAATAGAATCAGACATGCCTGGGGCACACAAGGTGTCCCTGTGCATAGGCCAGTTCAAACCGGTGCTGGGGCTTTCCAGCCCCAGTCCTGGCGCGGAACTGGACAAAGGAAAGGGGGTGTAACCACCCCCCTTCCTGGTTCCACCCAGAGGAGGGACCTAGTAGGTGATCCGGCCCCCCAGATTCGAATAAGAGTGGGAGCTTTGTCCTGAGACTTCAGATCATCCTGAATCAACTTGAAATACAGAAGAAGACTGGACTTCCACATTCTGCTGCACAGAAGACGGAAGAGAATCTCCCTTGTGGCCAAGGAGTGACCACCCTGTGAACACAGGCACCAACCAGCAACTCGACGTCTGCTTTGCCGCCGCCTCCCGCCGGAGCCCAAGCCCAGAGCCTGACAAGACCCAGACTCCCAGACTTCTCATCGCCCGATCCACAGTCCCTGCAAAGAAGGGACCCGTGGAGGCACCGAGAGACGTGGGACCGGACCTCTTGGAAGACCCCCGAAACGCTGACTGCGCAGCATCAGAGGCACCCTTGATGCTGTGCTTTGGGGTTTAAGAAGCCCCAACCTCGAGCAGCCCTTGCACCGAAGATCAGCCCCCCAGCATCTCCACGATCTGCGTGGGGCCCTTTTGCACTGTGCCACTCAACGCGCCATCTCATCCATTTGCCATGTGGCTAGCGGCCATCTTGGCGATGAAACCTTCATTTTACACTGCGGGTCTAGTTGCTCCAGACTTGCCCTTGCTCCTGTAAAAAGGAGTACCTGCTCTGACCTTGCTGTTTCGAGTAACAAGCCTTTTTTGATTCCTGCGTGGCTTGCATTAGCCAAGGCCTGTTTGCTCCAATCAAGTTGCCGACACCGCCAACAGCGAGAAGCCTGCGTGGGACAGCTTGTGACCGACTCCTGGACGTCTTTGACCCCTCGTGTCTGCGTGGCTGCAGAGAGAAGCTACACCTCGACGCCTGTTTGCACCCGACATCGCCTGGTTCCAGTCTGGTTCCACGGTAGTCACTGGCTAGTGACTTTGAACATTGTCCCCTCTGCTTTCAGGTCTTCACCTCTTCAGATCCACCCTTGGATCCACCGGAACTCTTCACATCGAGTCGCCTGCAGCATCTTCAGCTCCAAGCACCATCGACCTGCGTGACGAAACCCGACACTACTTTGACCCTATGCACCCGCTTCCTGTGGGTGAGGTAACTCAGCTCCGCCGGTGTTCCCACACTGGTACACACCTCTAGTGTCTGTGTCTAAAGTTTCATCCTTCTAGGTCACTCGGAAGGTTCCTTTTTATCTAACTTTGTAACTTTTACGCACCATTGACATTGCATTGGTAAAGCGTGCACTTTCCGCACTGCACCCGAGTCCCGCGGGCCTTTCCCGACTTCTTCACTGCTAGTCCCGAACAGCTCCAGCGATTCCCCAGGCCCTAGGCCTCTTCACTTTCCCCATAGTGGTTCTTATACCACTATTTTAGTATATGGTTTAGGTGGCCCCTAGGGCTCATCCATAATTGTGCAACTTTTGTGTATTTAAACTGTGTTTTGTTTTAACGCATTTGCTTCTGTGCTCATAAAGAGTATCAGGGTTATTTGTAGAAATAAATCTATATATATTTTCAATATATATCTGTGTGGTGTCCTTTCATTTGGTATTCAAGGGATTGTGTATGGTAAAACAGCTTGCTTCACATGCCTTTACAGAGTTTAGCCTAAGACTGCTTAGTCCATGCTACCCCTAGGATAGCTTGTCTATAAGGTTGACTTTACAACCTGCACCATAAGGGTTGCTTGGCATGGTACAAGGTGATCACTAGAACTAGTGAGCATCATATACCAGGCCAACTTCTCACATTGGTGGCAGCGGTGGGATTTGAGCTTGCTGTTGTTTTACCATTACAATCTTTGAAAATATCATTTGAAAGATCATACAGGTACCAGATAGGTACACTAAAACAAGACTAGATATACTTAAGTTCTACTGAACTTAGTTGTTGTAGAGGATAGGGAGTAGCACACCCTGACTACAACTACTAGATAGGTTTTGTAGGAAAACACAAGTGTAGGTAGATTGCAACACATCCACCACACTAGAGCAATGTCTGGAGCAGAGGGATCCACTGGAACCACCTCTGTTGAGAGTGACCCTCCAAGGGCACCATCCAAATTTGCTATCTTTCCATTTAAGGAACTGAGGTAACTGTGTTCCATGAGAGGAATCAAAACAGGTCCTACTCCTACAGCAGGACACCTCAGAGAGCTGTTAGACCAGTCTGAAGCTCTAAAAAGCTCCAAACCAGGCCCCTCAGGGACTGGAGATGGAGGCTCTCCCACTGAAGATGATAACCCTGATGCCCCTGTCATCCAGATAGATGAGGAAGACCAGACCCCTGGGAATCCTCAGCCTGAGGAAGAAGAAGAGGGGGAGGAGGTAGAAGAAAGTGAGTCTGATGATGATAGAGATAGCCAGGTGTTAGTCAGCAGGCTTAACCAGGCTAACCTAAGCTTATTTGGGACTGAAGGTGGGTCCAACCCATTCAGACCCCCAAATGGACTTAACCAGGAGCATAGGAGGAGGAGGAATCACTCAGGTGAGTCCAATACTTCCCATGTTTCTAGAGGTTCTCATGGTAACTCCAGAAGGGAGTTCACTAGCCCTCAGAGAAGGGAACATGAGGCCAAAATGAGAGAGGCTGAACTTAGGATCCAGAGACAAGAATTAGAGGTTGCCCTGGCCAAAGAGAAACTTGCTAGAGCAAGGCAGCCTAGAGAGAGTGGATTAGATTCCACTGGTGGCAGCACTATCCCTAAGGATAAAGACAGGTCCTATGACAATAGAAACCTGAGTAAGATTGTGCCCCTCTACAAAGTTGGGGATGATATCCACAAGTGGATGACTGCACTTGAGAGAGCTTGCAAAGTACAGCAGGTCCCTCAGGAGCAGTGGGCAGCAATCTTGTGGCTCTCCTTTGAAGGTAGAGGCCGAGACAGACTCCTCACAGTCAGTGATGGGGAGTCTAGAAACTACCTGGTCCTGAAGAGTGCTCTGATTGATGGGTTAGGCTTAACCACTGAACAGTACAGGTTAATGTTCAGAGACACCCAGAAGACACAGACTCAGGACTGGTCTGAATTTGTTGAATGTGCCACTAAGGCTCTGGAGGGCTGGTTGCTGGGAAGTAAGGTTACAGACTATGAAGGATTGTACAATTTGCTTATGAGAGAACAGATTTTAAATAACTGTCAGAACCAGCAGTTGCATCAACATTTCGTTGACTCAGATCTAACCTCTCCCCAAGAATTGGGAAAGAGGGCAGACAAATGGGTTAGAACCAGAGTTAAGCAAAAGAACCAGAACCAGAACCAGGGTGGTGACCAAAAGAAAACAGACCAGAAGGGTGGGGAGCAGAAAGCTAAAGACCAGAAGTCTTCAACAGGGCCCCAAACTAATACTGAGGGTGGGTCCCAAACTTCCAAGAAGAAGAAGAAAGAAGGTCAAAGAAAACCCTGGTGTAGCTTTTGCAAAAACACCACTCACTGGACAAGTGATTGTAAAAAGGGTGGAGCCACCAACACTGCAGCCCCTAAGGCACCTGCACCCACTAGTACAGTTGGCAGTGTTGGACCACAGACTAAGGGGGTAGTGGGTATCACCTTGGGAACTGATGGAGATTCTGACCTAGTCAGAGTCCCCACACAGGCTGTTCTGATTTGTGATGGGGAGATTGATTTTTCCCCTACTGTCAGTCCCAATAATTTGGGCAAGTACAGACAGACACCTTTAATTAATGAAAAAGTGGCTCAGGCATACAGGGACACATGTGCCAGTGTCACCATGGTGACACCTAGCTTTGTGGACCCTGGACAGTACATACCAGGTAATAATTACCTGGTGACCAATGCCAGCAATGTCACTACTACACATAGTGTGGCAATTGTTAACTTTTCCTGGGGAGGGGTAACTGGCCTAAAAGAGTTGTGGTTAGTGCTGATCTCCCAGTAGAATGTTTGTTGGGCAATGACCTGGAGAGCTCTCTATGGTCAGAAGTTGAGTACAGGACTCATGCAGAGATGTTAGGGATATCATCACATGTCCTTGCTGTGACCAGGTCACAGGCCAAAAAGTGCCTCTCTGAACATCAGGTCTTGGATCCTGGAACAATGGACCAAGTACCTCCCAAGACAAGGAACAGGAGGGCAAAGGCTGTGCCTTCCCAAATGCCTACAAGTGAGGATCAGCCTTCACAGGAAGATGATTCTGAGACCCCTGAAGGAACTGTCCCTATAGAGCTTGAACCTGATCAGGTTGAGTTTCTGGGGACAGGGGGACCTTCTAGGGAAGACTTGGGGCAGGCTCAGTTATCCTGTCCTTCTATTGAACCCCTCAGACAGCAGGCTGCTGCTGAGGCTGCTGGGAATGCTCAAGGTACCCATAAGGTTTATTGGGATGATGGGCTCCTTTATTCAGAGGGTAGAGACCCCAAGCCTGGTACAACCAGGAGGTTGGTCATACCTCTGCAATTTAGGGGCTTCCTTCTTACCTTGGTACACGATATTCCCTTAGCAGGACACCTAGGCCAGAACAAAACATGGGACAGACTTGTCTGTCACTTTCACTGGCCTCACATGTCAGAAGATACAAAGGAGTTTTGTCGCTCCTGTGTAACCTGCCAAGCAAGTGGCAAAGCAGGTGGTACCACAAAGGCCCCCCTAATACCACTACCTGTGGTGGGGGTGCCCTTTGAAAGGGTGGGGATTGACATTGTTGGACCAATGGATCCCCCTACAGCATCTGGGCACAGATTCATACTGGTGGTGGTGGACCATGCCACCAGGTACCCAGAGGCAATTCCACTTAGGACCACAACAGCTCCTGTTGTGGCCAGGGCCTTACTTGGAGTTTTCTCCAGAGTGGGGTTTCCTAAGGAGGTAGTATCTGATAGAGGTGCAAACTTCATGTCAGGTTACTTGACAGCTATGTGGAAGGAGTGTGGTATCAACTATAAGTTCACCACTCCCTATCATCCACAATGCAATGGGCTTGTTGAGAGATTCAACAAGACCCTAAAGGGCATGATCAAAGGATTACCTGAGAAGCTCAGGCGAAGATGGGATATCCTTCTGCCCTGCCTTCTGTTTGCTTACAGAGAGGTCCCACAAAAAGGAGTTGGCTTCAGCCCCTTTGAATTGTTGTTTGGACATCCTGTAAGAGGACCCCTATGTCTGGTGAGGGAAGGATGGGAGTTACCTCTCAAATAGCCCAAGAAAGACATAGTGGACTATGTACTTGGTCTCCGCTCCAGGATGGCTGAGTATATGGAGAAGGCATCCAAAAACCTTGAGGCTAGCCAGGCCTTACAGAAAGCCTGGCATGACCAAAAGGCTGTCCTGACTGAGTACCAGCCTGGGCAGAAGGTATGGGTGTTGGAGCCAGTGGCCCCAGCAGCACTCCAAGACAGATGGTCTGGACCCCATACAATTATGGAGAAAAAGGGAGAGGTTACCTACTTGGTGGACCTAGGAACTCCCAGGAGCCCCCACAGGGTGCTCCATGTTAACAGGCTGAAAGCATATGTTGACAGGGCAGACATGGGCTTGCTCATGGCTACAGATGAGGGGCAGGAGGAAGAGAGTGACCCTCTCCCAGACCTGCTGACTCAGAACCCTGAGGATGGCTCAGTTGATGGTGTGGCCTTAGATGGCAGCCTCACTAAACATCAGCAACATGACTGTAGACAGGTTTTGCAGTCATATCGACATATGTTCTCCCTGACACCCAGTCAGACTAACTGGTGTACCCATGTGGTGGACACTGGTGATAGTCTTCCTGTAAAGAACACAATTTACAGGCAGCCTGACCATGTCAGAGACTGTATCAAGGCTGAGGTGCAAAAGATGCTGGAGTTAGGTGTCATTGAGCCTTCAGAGAGCCCCTGGGCTAGCCCAGTGGTTCTGGTCCCCAAACCTCACACCAAAGATGGAAAGAGAGAGATGAGGTTCTGTGTGGATTACAGAGGACTCAATGTTGTCACCAGGACAGATGCACACCCAATTCCAAGGGCAGATGAGCTCATAGACAAATTGGCTTCTGCCAAGTATTTGAGCACATTTGACTTGACAGCTGGCTACTGGCAAATCAGGTTAGCTGAAGAGTCTAAAGCCAAGACAGCATTTTCTACCCCCAGTGGGCATTACCAGTTTGTGGTGATGCCCTTTGGTTTGAAAAATGCACCTGCCACCTTCCAAAGGTTGGTGAATCAAGTCCTTACTGGGTTGGATGACTTTTGTGCAGCATATCTGGATGATATTGCTGTCTTTAGCTCCACCTGGGAGGATCACCTGGTCCACCTGAAGGAAGTGCTAGAGGCTCTGCAAAAGGCAGGCCTCACTATCAAGGCAACCAAGTGCCAGATAGGGCAGAGTAAGGTTGTGTACTTGGGCCACCTTGTGGGTGGAGGCCAAGTTCAACCACTGGAGAGTAAGATTCAGACCATAAAGGACTGGACTCCTCCAACTACCCAGACTCAGGTCAGAGCTTTCTTGGGCCTGACTGGGTACTACAGGAAGTTTGTTAAGAACTATGGGTCCATTGTGACTCCTCTTAATGATCTGACATCCAAGAAGATGCCCAAAAAGGTTCAGTGGATAGAATACTGTCAAAAGGCATTTGATGACCTGAAGAAGGCCATGTGCTCTGCACCTATCCTGAAGAGTCCTGACTACTCAAGAGAGTTTATTGTCCAAACAGATGCTTCTGAGTTCGGAGTGGGAGCTGTGCTTTCACAACTTAATGTAGATGGTCAAGACCAGCCCATTGCTTTCATTAGCAGAAGGCTGACCCCCAGAGAGAAACGTTGGTCAGCCATTGAGAGGGAGGCCTTTGCTGTGGTGTGGGCCCTGAAGAAGTTGAGACCATACTTGTTTGGCACTCACTTCAAGATTCTGACCGACCATAAGCCCCTCTTATGGCTTAATCAGATGAAGGGTGAAAACCCCAAACTGCTCAGGTGGTCCATTTCCCTACAGGGGATGGACTTTACAGTGGAGCACCGCCCAGGGACTGACCATGGTAATGCAGATGGTCTCTCCAGGTACTTCCACTTAGAACATGAAGACACAACTGGTCAAGATTAGTCTAATGTCCCTGCGTTTGGGGGGGGGGGGGGGGTTGTGTAGGAGAGTAGGGTCTGCTATCCTATGGTCACCCCAAATTCTTGCTTTTTGCTTCACTGGTTTATGACTTAATGTGGCTGTGGGCCTGCTAATCAGACCCACAGCCTGCTGTTCTCTCTCTAAATTGTTACCCATGTACTTTAGGTGCATAACGAAATTGGAACTGGTTCACCTTATTGGCCCCTGTAACAGTGTACCCAGGTACCCAGGGCATAGGTGCTTCCAAGGCCTACCAGGGGCTGCAGCATGTATTGTGCCACCCCTGGCCTGGCCTCCATATTTGACACAACTGGCTGATCACTCAGCTGGGGTAAGTCGGTGTAACCACCCCTTACTTAGGTGTAGTATGCCTATACCTAACCTAAAATTGGAACATATGTTCCTATCAGTCACTCCTATGGAAGGCCTCATCAATCCTGGAGGCAGAGTGCTTGGAAATATGTGAGATGGTGCTCTGGCATGAGCTGAGCCTGTCTGCAGCTTTCGGAACCATGTCCTTTAGCTGTTTCATGATATTGCCATACCATATACTCTTAAGTGCATTATGAACCTCGCGGTTAAATGCTATCTTGGGTTTGGCTTTATCAAAACATGTCAAGTAAGGTGTCATACGAATTGGAATACTACCCCCTCGCCAGTTCTGGCGACGGGGGTAGCATTCCACCCTTCTAGAGGGACACAACATGTACCTAGCCTGAACCCAGGTTAAAGTTAAACAGAGCCTTAGCATCACAAAATGGATGCTGCCACCACAGACACAAGTCTGACCTCCTGCTGCTGGGAGTCCTTCCAGCGAGGGCAGCTTGGACAAAGGGTTTCCTGCCTGGGGAGGTGCTAGCACCACTCCAGACAGGATTTTGTGTATTGGGTAGGACAGGGCTGAATAGAATCAGACATGCCTGGGGCACACAAGGTGTCCCTGTGCATAGGCCAGTTCAAACCGGTGCTGGGGCTTTCCAGCCCCAGTCCTGGCGCGAAACTGGACAAAGGAAAGGGGGTGTAACCACCCCCCTTCCTGGTTCCACCCAGAGGAGGGACCTAGTAGGTGATCCGGCCCCCCAGATTCGAATAAGAGTGGGAGCTGTGTCCTGAGACTTCAGATCATCCTGAATCAACTTGAAATACAGAAGAAGACTGGACTTCCACATTCTGCTGCACAGAAGACGGAAGAGAATCTCCCTTGTGGCCAAGGAGTGACCACCCTGTGAACACAGGCACCAACCAGCAACTCGACGTCTGCTTTGCCGCCGCCTCCCGCCGGAGCCCGAGCCCAGAGCCTGACAAGACCCAGACTCCCAGACTTCTCACCGCCCGATCCACAGTCCCTGCAAAGAAGGGACCCGTGGAGGCACCGAGAGACGTGGGACCGGACCTCTTGGAAGACCCCCGAAACGCTGACTGCGCAGCATCAGAGGCACCCTCGATGCTGTGCTTTGGGGTTTGAGAAGCCCCAACGTCGAGCAGCCCTTGCACCGAAGATCAGCCCCCCAGCATCTCCACGATCTGCGTGGGGCTCTTTTGCACTGTGCCACTCGACGCGCCATCCCATCCACTTGCCACGTGGCTAGCGGCCATCTTGGCGACGAAACCTTCATTTTACACTGCGGGTCTGGTTGCTCTGCACCTGCCCTTGCTCCTGTAAAAAGGAGTACCTGCTCTGACCTTGCTGGTCCGAGTAACAAGCCTTTTTCGATTCCTGCGTGGCTTGCATTAGCCAAGGCCTGTTTGCTCCAATCAAGTTGCCGACACCGCCAACAGCGAGAAGCCTGCGTGGGACAGCTCGTGACCGACTCCTGGACGTCTTCGACCCCTCGTGTCTGCGTGGCTGCAGAGAGAAGCTACACCTCGATGCCTGTTTGCACCCAACATCGCCTGGTTCCAGTCTGGTTCCACGGTAGTCACTGGCTAGTGACTTTGAACATTGTCCCCTCTGCTTTCAGGTCTTCACCTCTTCAGATCCACCCTTGAGTCCACCGGAACTCTTCACATCGAGTCGCCTGCAGCATCTTCAGCTCCAAGCACCATCGACCTGCGTGACGAAACCCGACACTACTTTGACCCTATGCACCCGCTTCCTGTGGGTGAGGTAACTCAGCTCCGCCGGTGTTCCCACACTGGTACACACCTCTAGTGTCTGTGTCTAAAGTTTCATCCTTCTAGGTCACTCGGAAGGTTCCTTTTTAACTAACTTTGTAACTTTTACGCACCATTGACATTGCATTGGTAAAGCATGCACTTTCCGCACTGCACCCGAGTCCCGCGGGCCTTTCCCGACTTCTTCACTGCTAGTCCCGAACAGCTCCAGCGATTCCCCAGGCCCTAGGCCTCTTCACTTTCCCCATAGTAGTTCTTATACCACTATTTTAGTATATGGTTTAGGTGGCCCCTAGGGCTCATCCATAATTGTGCAACTTTTGTGTATTTAAACTGTGTTTTGTTTTAACGCATTTGCTTCTGTGTTCATAAAGAGTATCAGGGTTATTTGTAGAAATAAATCTATATATATTTTCAATATATATCTGTGTGGTGTCCTTTCATTTGGTATTCAAGGGATTGTGTATGGTAAAACAGCTTGCTTCACATGCCTTTACAGAGTTTAGCCTAAGACTGCTTAGTCCATGCTACCCCTAGGATAGCTTGTCTATAAGGTTGACTTTACAACCTGCACCATAAGGGTTGCTTGGCATGGTACAAGGTGATCACTAGAACTAGTGAGCATCATATACCAGGCCAACTTCTCACAAATAGGGTCCCCGCTAACCGGGTTCTCTGTGCCAGATCTCTTTCCCAAACGATGTACTATGATTGGCAACACTTCAGCTACCACTGTAAGTCCCTAGTAAATGGTACCACAGGTACCTAGGGCATGGATACTGAAAAGGGTCCTCTTGGGTTGCAACACCGGTTGTGCCACCCCAGGGACCCTCACCAAGGCTATGCACTCTGCCATTGCGGAGAAGCGTGGCTCAGTGGTTAGAGGCGGCAGACCCGGAAGCTGAGATCAGCTGTGGACCAGGGTTCGATTCCCCGCCTCGGCGGGTCTCGGGCTCAAAAATTCCACGGACTCGACAATTCTCGCTCCGGTGCCTACTCGACTCACGGGGTCACACTCTGCGACTCTGGGCAATAGCTTGCTTAATCTCCACTATGGCCCCTCGCGGCGGGATGCCTGGCTTTCACCTTGTGAATACCCTGCGGGGTATCTCACAGGGGAATACCAGGATGGGTTCCCTAAGCAAGCGCCTTGAGACCCCTGGGTGATTCGTGCGCTATATAAATCTAAATACATTTACATTTACATTTGCATTGCAGGCTGCATGTCTTGGTGCAGAAAAACCCAAAGAGTCGACATGGCATGCCACCCATGCACTGTTTAAGATATAGGTAAGGCACCCCTACTGCAGGCCTTAAGCCCTAAGGCAGGGTGCACTATATCCTAGGTGAGGGCATATCAGCATGAGCAGATATGATTCTACAATATCCATTCTATTTTGGGATATTGTAAGTACACAGGGAAGGCATAACGGGGTAAATGGGCTGGATACTTGTCAAGAAGGTGAGTTTGCTAGATCCATGACGCGTTTGCTAATTTCTAAGATGTTTGGTATCAAGCATCTTGGACCACATGTATCAAATAAGCATTTTGTGGTACCAAATATCGATTTTTACCGAATCACTATTTGTGTTCAAAATATTGTATTGAGTTTTCATATTAAGCAATAAACAAAGGCAATACAGAAAAGATATTATTGAGAGAAAATACCTAATCACAATATAGAGATACCAGAACATCAATAAATTACAATCGGTAACAACAGTAAATATTCATTGAAAAAATAAAAGGGGAGGGAAGGAAACAGCTATAAAATAGAGCTGCTATAGCGTGGATATTGGTCTACTATAATAGCAACAAAAAAATAGATATAAATATATAATTAAGAAGATAAATATATATCAACAGGTTTTCAAAAAGAGTGATAAGAGTTAGAATTATGATTAATACCAGTCAAGGATAACTGAGCTCCTCTTCTTGTAAAAATAACCAATGACCACCAAGTATGAACTGACAGTAGCGAAACCCCAATACAACAGAATGTAATGGATTTTAAAGCAGCTGATCTTCGAAAATTAAATAGTTTACCTTCTAAGTCATTTATGTTTTGTGAGAGAACAGCAGATTTGCAAATGACCATTTTGAATGAAACATCATCATGAATATTTAATATCTTTTTTATAATATCCCAAACTGCAGTCCAACATTTAAAAACTAAAGGACAATCAAAAAGCATATGCTGTAATGTACCAGGATGTAATTTACAGTTCCAACAAGTTGAAGGCTGAAGAAGTTTAGCTTTAAATAAATGTAATGGAGTCCATAAACAGTTGAATAAAATATAAGAGTTAGTTTGATAAAGCGAGACAGGTAACCAACCAGAAATACTATTAAGCCAAATATCGTTCTATGCATCAGTAGAAAAGGAGGTTGAAAGTTCATTATTCCAAAATACTGAAAGCATATTAATATTGGTTCCTAGAGAAATAGATATATTTTATATAAAATAGAAACAGCATGAAATATAGTGGAAACAGTTTGAAAATAAATCGATAAATCAGATTTAACATTAGAAGGAATAACATGAGGAAATGAATCTAAAATCGAATTACACAAATATTTATATTTGGAAAGGTCAGATTGAGGTCAACTAAATTTTGTTTGTAAAGCTTCAAATGATATGAAAGCATTGTTATAATAGATATCTTTAAGATAAAAAATATCAGCACTAATCCATGAATACCAGAAACTGATATTTCCTATTTAATTTAATGATAGGGTTATGCCATAATGACATGTCTTCTGTATTGATTCATTAAAAATCAGTTTAGTGGATTTAAGAATAACAGATTCATGAACAAATAGTGATTTATTAGACATGGTTAACAAAGTGGGTAATGGGAATGGTTTTACTATTATTTTCTCGATAAGAAGCCAAATAGGTGGATTACTTGAGAAGGAATGGTTAAACCATATGGAACTTTGTTTTTAAATAAAAGCTTTATGGTAATGAAAAAAGTCAGGTAATCTTAAACCTGCATTACAGTTGGGCATTTTAAATTTTTTATGACTAATATGAGGTGACTTGTTATTCCAAAGAAATTTGGAGAGAAGTTTGTCAACATCTTTATAAAACTTTAATGAATTTTGAGTAGGAATCATGGCAAGGGTGTAGAAGATTTTAGGAGCAATAGTCATTTTAATAGAGTCCAATCTTCCCCACCATGAAAGGTGAAGTGAAAACCATTTGGATCTTTTATCTTTAATATTATTTAAGATAAAGTCACAATTCAATGTTATTCTTGATTTTATGGATGAAGAGAACAGAATACCAAGATATTCCAATTTATCCTTTTGCCAAATAATTTCATTCATAGGTAACATATCAGGAGTACAATAAACATTTAAAGGAAAAAATGCAGTTTTATTAGTTTTTAACTTATATCCAGAAACTTCGAAATAATCTCTAATGGGGAAGGGAACGAGGATATAGGATCACTAATAAATAAAAGTACATCATCAGCATAAGCTAAGGTTTTAATAATAACGTCCTTAATATTGATTTCTTTAATGTTATCACATTTTCATATAGAAGTAAGTAAAGGTTCAATACCTATAAGAAACAAAAGCGGGGAAAGGGGGCAACCTTGTCTTGTACCTCTAAAAAGAGAGAATTGGTTTGAAACTTGCACATTGAAAAATAAACAAGCAGTAGGAGCAGAGTACAAAGCAGAAATCATGCGGATAAATATGGCCCAGATGTAGGTAAAATAGATTTACCGATTTTAAATTACCGAATCATACCGATTCGGTAATTAAAAATCGGTAAATCTAAGGGGTTGAGATGTAGGAACATCCAGATGTTCCTGCTACCGAATCGGTAAAAATCTGTATTTACCGATTCGGTAAATACCGACCGGTAATGGCCCATTCATTCCTATGGGCTTTGAAGCCCATAGGAATGAATGGGGCATTACCGGTTGGTATTTACCGAATCGGTAAATACAGATTTTGGCAAGGGTGCAGGGGGTGTCACTTTGACACCCTCTAGCACCCCCAAAAAAGATTCGGGGGCCATGTGGCAGGCATACCTGCCCTAAGGGCAGGTCTGCCTGTCATATGGCACAGGTGTGCATGCACACATGTGCATGCACACCGGAATCGGTTTTTTACCATGAAGTTGGATTTCATGGTAAAATACCGATTCTGTAAGGCTTGTGGGACTCAGAAGAGTCCCACCTACATACCAATAATACCGAATAGGTATAAATACCGAATCGGTATTTTACAGATTCGGTAAATTTACCGATCGTTAAATTTACCGAATCTGTAAAATAATGTGTCCCTACATACCGATTACTGAATACCGGTCGGAAACGGCTGAAAATACCGATTTTCGGCCGTTACCGACCGACCTACATCGGGCCCTCAGTCACCAAAATTAAATGATAATAATGTATGGAATAAGAATTGCCAGTGAATTCTATCAAAAGCTTTCTCAGCATCTAATGCGGGAATCCCTGATGGTAGAGTTAAAGTGGAACCTTGTTCAATAACATGTAACAATGTTCTTGTATTGTTGGCAGAATATCTATTCTTCATAAAACCAGATTGATCTGGATGAATAATAGAATCTAACACAGGGGATAATCTAGAAGCAAGAATTTTTGCATATAATTTTCCATCTTGGTTAATTAAAGAGATTGGACGATAATTTGACACAAGTGTGGGGTCATATCAGTTTTGAGAAGTACAATAATTAAAGCCTCAGTAAAATAACCTGAGGTAATTCTTGTAGAACCAGAAAAGGTAAAAAGTTGAAATAAAAATGGAATAAGCTGTAATTGAAATTCTTTATAAAACTTAGCAGGAATGCCATCAGGACCAGGAGACTTCTTTTTTAAGAGATTTTATGGCTGATAGAATGTCATCTTGAGTAATGGGTGAGCCAAGCCCAATTTTATCTGATTGTGAAATCTTGGGCAATCCACATTTAGTCAAAAAAGAATCAATTAAGGAACCATAATTAGAATTGGGTTTGTAATAGAGAGTAGAGTAAAAATGCAAACATTAATTAATATCATTTTACGATTAGGGCCTTGAATTGAGTTTATTTGAGTTTTATCTTTTTTATACGCAAATAATTAGCTAAAAGTCTTCCAGAGATGTTGGCATTAAAACAAAATTTGGCTTTAGATTTTTAAATCTGAATGCCAGCTCTTTTGCTAAGGATTGAGTTAAACTCATATCGAAGTTTTTGTAATTTGACTCTATGTTGAGGATCATTAGACATCATAAAAAGTCTCTCAAATTTTACGATTTGCGTTTCAAAATGTTTAATATTTGTATTAAAGGTTTTATTTTTGTGGGCCGTAAGAGAAATAGTTACACCTCTAATATAAGGTTTAAAATCGTCCCATCTATTGACCATAGAAGTAGAACCTTCAGGGTTAAGAAGGAAATAATCCTGAATGGCATTTAAGAGCTGAGGTTTATTATGTTCATTAAGAACAATACCTGTATTCATTCGCCATCTAGATTGCGTTGTAAAAGATTAATTTAAATTCAAAACAAAAGAAATCAAAGCATAATCCAAAATATCAATGTTACCAATCATAGGAGTAATGACAGAGTTATTTAGTTGCTTGGAAACTAATAAATAATCAAGCCTAGAATGAGAATTATGTGGGTTAGAAAAGAATGTAAAACATTTTTCTGTAGGTAAGTGTAGTCGCCAAATATCAACTAACTTTGTGGTTTGAATAAATGATTGGAAAGCAAAAAAAACTTTAGGAGGACGACATTTAGTAAGAGATAATCTATCTAATAAGGGATCAGTTATAACATTAAAATCAACTCCAACTATTAGAGGAACTTTACCCAACTTTACAACTTCAGTTGTAATATTAGACCAAAAAGCAGGATCATCAGCAGTAGGACCATAAACATTTAGTAAAAATATGACTGAATCATGAAATTAAATTTTAACTATGACATATCTCTCATCAGTATCTAAAAACGTTCTCAAAATTTGGCTAAGTTATTTTTTTGCAAAAAGAATAGATACACCATTTTTTTATTTTTTATAAACAAGTAAAGTATACCCACACAAGATAGGCGAAAGAGGTAGATGGTCTTGGGTTCGATGTGTTTCCTACTAAGGTGGGAAGCACATTGTGTTCTTTAAATACCCCTCATGCACCTAAAGGGCACTTGGTGTCATTCGTCATCATTCGTCTCCGAGCCCCTCTACGGAAAGTGGCGTGCTACTAACCAGTGGGTACACGGGAGCACTGATGTAACCACTATGTGTAGTGGGAGGGGGGGTTGTTATGGAGTGGTAGGGTCAAGAGTGGATGGTGAATGAGTGTTAAAAAATATCTAGAAAAGGAATTTTAATAAACCCCTGTGCCAGTATTGTTAAAAAGGTGAGTTGGAGTTTTGATGTATTAATGTACAAAACCTCCTGCATGTCAACATGTTTCGAAGCATACTGCTTCTTCTTCAGGACGGGTACACAGATCCCTAACCTACTCACATGCGACAGTTGAATACTGTCTAAACATAAGGAATATTATGCGTAGAATTAATGTATTAATGTTGACAAAAGTGCCTATTATGGTCAATTGGACTGGAACAAGGTAATACCTTAATGTCAATCTGAAAAAGAACACAAAAATACAAAAGGAACATTACATGAGCAAAATCACTCCGAATGTGAAGATCGTGACCTGTGAAATATACAGTGTCTATTCGTAACCCTGAGAATATCAGTATACATACACAACATGTAACATAAAACACACACTCTATACAAGTCTATTCCAATTGGTTACTGCGGTATTTCCATAGGGTGGAAAAAAGTGGTAAACATTAGGAAACAGATTGCTATCTTGTTATCCAGAAGCCAATGGCGTCATGAGCCTTCCAAATGGTGGGGGCCCGTGCTAATTGCACTCTGCATGGAGAATAGTTGTATATTTAACGATGTGGGGGCGCTCACTTAATTCGAGCAGTGGTGATCCTGCAGTAGCGCCTTTGCCGTACTTCAATCTGTAGCGACACTACCTCCTTTGATCATGCCCTCCGCGGCTCCATGGTGAATGAGTAGCCGGGAGGTCTCAGAATTTATACTCTACTTAATTGCCTGCATATTCCCGCCACTCGTAATGTGTACATGGGCTGCGGGATGTCCCCAATGCAGCTCTGATATGAAGTGGTTCCGGTGAGACAACAACCCGGAACTGAAAGGGGGTATGTCGCGGTAAATCTAGACGCTAACTTCCCACCTGACTGCGGCTGCGCTGTTCTAAGCTGGAACAAATGGTAGTGATTGACTGCTTTCAGTAATACACACCCAGGAGGGTGCGCGGAAATGGTGTACCGAGTCATGCGGGCACCGAGGTTTCATTCAACAGTGCAAGTGAACGCAAAAAACACCCCCTGGGAGTTCTTTCCACCATGTGGGGGTATTCAGAGGAAAAACAGATTTTTTGGGGTTCAGACTGAACACATTGGTATAAGGAATGGGTAATTCTATTAGTATTTCACGAAGGAGAAAAATGAAAAAATACAAATAAAGATAATAATAACAATAATAATAATAATAATAATTAAACAGGCTTTCAAAAACTCCCTTAGGTTTTTGCGGCTGCAGGAAGTATGAGGTAAATTATCCCATACGGACGGGGGGTGGCAGAGTGAAATGAGGTACCATTTTCTCTGTGGGCTGCCAAAATGGCACCAGGAGATTACCATACTCAATTAAACTGGCTCCAAGGAATGTTATCATTAAGTCCAGTGATATTAGTACCCAGGCGGAATACCAAGTGCTGTTCTTTTTCTAGGAGGCCAATCTCAGATGGTAGTTGCTCTATGATTGTCCACTGTAGGTCATTTACTGTGTGGGTTTGAGACAGGTAATGTGTCGCCATTTTTGTGGTACTCTTTTTACATCGGACATTGCTCCTATGTTCCCAATGTGGATTTTGGCTGGCTGTGACATCATGCCAATGTACTCAAGCCCACTGGGGCACGTGATCATGTACACAACATTCCGGCTGTTACAGTTGGTGAACTTCCTCTCCTCCCATTGACTGCCATTGCTAAATTTGACCCATCTACTTTTCTTGGTTAGGTGGCACGTACTACAATTGCCATAATTACCATAAAGGTGGTGGCCGTGGACAGGTTGTAGAGAAGGATTGTTTGTGTTCTTAGCTGGGCCTACGTGTGGTTGTGTGTGGACCACATGTCCTTGAAGTTTCTGCCTCTTTTGTGTACGAACAGTGGTTTCTCTAAGTTTAGGTCACCGCAGGGAATGATTCTCCAATGTTTGTTCACAATTTTTGATATCCTGTTGGAATGGGTGTTATAGGTTGTCACGCAGATTGGTCTGGTGTCTGGATCCTTGGGAACTTTGGCTTCGAATAGAGCCTTGCTGTTATTATTGCGCGCCCCCTTCATCACTCTGTCAATGATGGGGGCAGAGTAGTTCCGGTGGGAGAGTTTGTGTTTTTTGATCTGAGGCTTGTTTTTTGTAGTCTGTTAAGTTGGTACAGTTTCACTGGAGGCGAAGAAACTGCCCATAGGGGTGATTGTCGCGTAGGTGACACAGGTGAAAACTGTTGGACAACAGCAGACAGTTTTTTGCCATGGGTTTAAAGTGTGTAGTGGTTTTCAATGATCCACCCTCCGGATATTTGTTCAGGTCCAGGAACACCAGTTGGTCACGAGATGCGGTGCTGGTAAACTTAAGGAAGAAGTTATGCTTGCTGAGCCATTCCATAAATTGCTCGATTGATGGAGTGTCACCTTCCCAGATGACCAGCACGTCGTCAATGTATCGCTTACAGGTCTTAATGTTGTGCCTGAAAGGGTTGTCCTGATGGAGAATCTTGCAACTTTCCAGATGATGTACATAGAGAGCAGCCAAGCTAGGAGCAAAGGTGCTCCCCATGCCGGTCCCATGTTTCTGTAAGTAGAGAGTGTCTTCATACAAGAAAAGTTCTTGGTTAGGGCTAAGTCAATGCATTCCATTACTAGGTTCCTTGGTGTTTGGTACTCCCACGGCTTAGAAAAGAGGATCTCCTCAAAGATGTTGAGTGTCTCATTGTGGGGCAGACTGGTTTACAAACTCACTACTTCGAAGCCCAGGAGTATTTGGCTCTCAGGGTCGCAGGTTAGATTTTGTAGCAGCTGCAGTACTGCTTTTGTGTCTCTCAAGTAGGTGTCAGTTTGTTGGATTAGAGGGCGTAAGAAAGCATCCTCAAATTTCGACAGAGGCTCTAAAATTGAGCTTATGCCTGAGACTATTGGACGACCTGGTGGATGTACCAGGTCCTTGTGTATCTTTGGTATGGTGTAAAAGTATGTGGTCCTGGGTGATTTCTGGGTCAGGAATTTAGCCTTCTTTTTTGACACCCAGTTGTGTGCTAGAGCTTCTTCCACTATTCCTGTGATCTGGATCCGTAAGGATTCTATGAGGTCTTTCTGTGAAACAGCATAGTTCCTCCTGTCTCCCAGAAGTCTCCTGCATTCATTGTCGTAGGCCGTTGATGTCTGGATCACTATTGCCCCACCCTAGTCGGCTGGTTCAATAGTGATCTCTGTGTTGTTTGATAATGTTTGTACGGCTTCTTTCTTCATTTTGGTGGTGTTCTGAAAGGGAGTATGGATTTCTGTGATCATTTGTCCCAGGTCTTCCATCACGGCATTTTCAAAGGCCAGTAGTTCAACCGGTGGTATGGAATCTGGTGGGGTGAAGGTTGATTTTAGTCGTAAACCTGTGTCCATTGATTCAGAAATGGTGGTGCTCTTGTCTTTAAAGAAGGCCCGTAGCTTTAGTTTCCTCATAAATTCTTGCATTTCTGCATGGATCTTAAATTTATCCAGCCTGTTTGTTAGTACAAAGCCCAAGCCTTTTTCTGGGACTCTTCTTTGGGTTTCTGTGAGTTCATGTGCTCTGATATTCACCACTAGTTGCCCCTCTTGCTGGTCGATGCCTGGTTGTTGAGTGAGCCCGTCATGCTCCTCGTCGACAAGCGGGGGTCCTCTGCTTCTTCCGCTGTCCAGTGCACATTGTTGCCTCTCCTGTTCCTGCCCCTTCGTGGTCCCGGTCATGATCCTAAAAAAGGCGGCAGTCCGTGGTAGTTATAATCATAATTGAGGGCCCATTGTTGATAGGCACCCCCCATCGGAGGTGGTCTGTACGAGTATTGTTGGAAAACAGGGGGGCCTTGATAAGTGCCCCATCCTCTCCGTCTTGGATTATACGGTCTTTGGTATTGTTGACCTCCTCTCTGGTTCCTTAACAAGTTCCTCTTGCTGGAATTTGAACCATTGGAACTATGACTGAGGTGTCGCTGTCCTGGTCACTATTGAAGTCCTTTGGTACATAGTCATCCCTTGTGTATGGGTAGGCTCTCTAATGGGTAAAACACTCCTTGTCCTTCTTAAGTTTGTTGAATTTACTTTGTTTGAGGGTAACCTCAAACTCCATCATATGTTGATTGAGTTTCTCCAGGCATTTTATCAACACGGCATGGGACTTCAGTTGTATCTCTAATTTTTGGGTGTATATATTCAGTTATTGCGCTATTCTGGTTGCTGTGTTTATAATCAGAACTAACCAATCTCTGGTACAGTGCCACAAGATGAGTGAACAGTCCTTTTTGAATACTTTATCATTCTGAAAATTGAAAGGTTCATTGCGGACAATCAGACCCTGAGGTGCCGCATTGGCCCTCAAGTACTCCGTCATGAAAAGGCCATGCAGTGCTGTTTTAATCTGGGTTCTTCTTAGGTTGGTTAATTCATCCCAATCAGCACTGCTTGGGCCAGGGTCAGTGTTGCTTAGTCCCTCAAAGGGATTGATCGCTGCTACTGTTGATTTCATCTTCCCCATATGTTAGGCCAGTCCCATCAGCCATGGTCAGTACAAAGTGTGATGTCGTGGAGAAAATGTGGAGTGTATGTGTGTGTTTTATGTGTGGTAATGTGTGTGTATAAGAGAACAAAGGGCTTTAAAAAGAGAGGGTCATTGCCTGCTCTTGGTTACCAGCCTTATGACTAGAGTTGCAATGCCAGAATTTCCGGCTAACTTCCACAGCTGTGCGCTGTCTGAATACCATAAATATCAAAGGAGGGAGAGGAGAGGGAATGTGTCCGGGTGGACACAGGGAGTGGATTCGATCTCCCCAAACTATAATTTATAAACAAGTAGAATCCACCCACACAAGATAGGCGAAAGAGGTAGATGGTCTTGGGTTGGATGTGTTTCCTACAATGGTGGGAAGCACATTGTGTTCTTTAAATACCCCTCACACACCAAAAGGGCCCTTGATGTCATGCTTCATCATAGGGGTCTTTGTGCCCCTCTACAGAACGCGACGTGCTACTAGCCAGCGGGTACGCGGGAGCACTGATGTAACCACTATGTGTAGTGCGAGGTGAGGGTTGTTATGTGAGTGGTAATGTCAGGAGTGGATGGTGAGTGAGTGTTAAAAAATACCTAGCAAGTGAGGAGTAAAAGGAATTTTAATAAACCCTGTGCCGATATTGTTAAAAAGGTGAGGTGGAGGTTTGATGTATTAATGTACAAAACCTCCTTACTGTGTCAACATGTTTCGAAACATACTGCTTCTTCTTCAGGATGGGTGCACAGATCCCTACCCTACTCACATGCAACATTATATTTAGCGATGTGCGGGGCACTCACTTGGTTCGAGCAGTGGTGATCCTGCAGAAGCGGCTATGCCATACTTACATCTGCAGCGATACTACCTCCTTTGATGGTGAGTAGGGTATGGATCTGTGTTCCCGTCCTGAAGAAGAAGCAGTATGCTTTGAAACATGTAGGCAGGAGGTTTTGTACATTAATACATTGAACCTCCACCTCACCTTTTTAACAGTACCGGCTCAGGGGTTTATTAAAATTCCTTTTACTCCTCACTTGCTATGTATTTTTTAAGACTCACCTACCATCCCCTCCTGACACTACCACTCACATAACACCCCCCTTCACATTACATATAGTGGTTACATCAGTGCTCCCGCTTACCCGCTGGTTAGTACCACGCCGCGTTCCGTAGAGGGCCGCAAAGACCCCTATGATTTAGCGTGACATGCTTCATCATCGGGGTCCCACCCCATAGGCCGAGTGCCTATAGGGTGGGACCCCGATGATGAAGCATGTCACAAACTAGGTTGGTGAGTGAGGGGTCTTCTACAAGGATATGCATTATCCAGCAACAGGTTGGGTCATATGCTGCTGAGTAGAGCACATAAGCTCACAATCAGAGAGATAACTCTCTGTCCACGAGGGGTTACTCCTCCATTGTTTTTTGTAAATTACTTGGGGGACCAGGAGTTCCCACTTCACATAGTGTCGAAAAATATTTTTCCCTCACTCTCTCTTTTGTTATTAAGGGGTATTTAAAGAACACAACGTTCTTCCCACCATTGTAGGAAACACATCCAACCCAAGACCATCTTCCTCTTTTGCCTATCTTGTGTGCGTGGATTCTACTTGTTTATAAGTTATAGTTTGGGGAGATCGAATCCACTCCCTGTGTCCACCCGGCACATTCCCTCTCCACTCCCTCCTTTGATATTTACACCATTTTTTGCCATTTGCAGGAGAAGAGACAAAAGTATTAACCCACTTTTTTCATAGATTTTGTCATCTATATGAGTTTCCTGTATAAAACAAACATATGCTTTGCAACTACCTAAATAATGAGGAGGAGAGTAAAATGTATGGACAAAATATGAAAAATAATAGCACCAGAACAGGCAAAAAGGAAAGAGTAGGTGAAAGAATAGAAAAACTAACATACAAAATACGACAACAATTAAACATCTATCACAAAAGTGAAACGCACACATGCTTTACAAGCATGACCAAACCGTTGGAGCCCAGAGGGAAATCTATAATAAAATAGTTAGTCAGAAATATATATCTAAATCAGTGTTTAGGTAACGAATTATGCATAACCATAAATTGCTGCGAACGTTTGTTCAGGAACAATTTTAAACCCTCTGGACATTCGAAGAACCAAGATAAATACAGAAATGCATATTAAAGCATTGCTCAAGTGACAAAATCCTATGTATCCATAGAATGCTGTGAACGTTGGTACAGAAACACTTTCAAATCCTCTGGAAGTTTAAAGGACTTAGAAAAATGTTCTTTCCAAATTCTCATTGTTGAAGGATCAAAAATGCCATTTAAAATCCAAGACTTCTCAATTGAGGATGAAATTCAGAAAAATCCTTACAAGTCTTAACAGTATCTTTGGCGAAGTCTTGGTGAATACAAATCTTATTGCCATTGACCATTAGGGAAGGAATATCTCGTGCTGCTTTCCTTATCAAAACCAAATGATGGTGACATAAAACGTTAAAAATCATTTGTTTTGGTTGAGTATAGCGAGGATTACCATGGGACAGAATCTTATGCGCTTTATCAATCTCAAATTTGTCCGTGAATTTTATATTTACGAGACCAGGTAATAAATTCTCTAAATATAGTCTGCAATTGGAACCTTCGAAATCTTCTGGCAAATTAAAAATATGCAAGTTATATTGCCTATTACGATTTCCCATATCCAGAAGGAGAGTAGACATAGGAGAGATTTTTGCAACAAGCAGTGTGGAGGCATCAATTTTAGCTTTGTTGTCTTGAATTTTAATTGAATTGTCTGAGATTTTCATTGACATTCTAGCCATATCTTTGCACAGGTTTTTAATTTCAGCTGCTATAGTGTCAGTGTTAGCACGAAGTGCTTGAAGTTCTTCAAGAATTACATTTAAGGAAGGTTCACTGGATTCCACCACTTTAGATTTTATAGGAGGAGGAGAAATTTGCGGCTTCCTTTTGTTATGAGAAGCTTGCGCAATTTTAAAATCCATTTTCCTAATGTAAAAGATAATGGTGGAGAAATAAGTAGACTGAATAAAAGGAGTCAGTTGAAGAAGAAATGCTTCAAAAGAAAAGCTGGTGCAGCAGCTAGAACAGGTTGTGGGAGTGGCTATACCAAAGCCAGTCCCTTTCCTAAGTAATCACTCCGCCCCACTGACAGAAAATCTGGGCTGTACCTTGAAGCAGAGCATGGAGAGACACATGAAGGATAAAAACACCACCTCCGACCTCCAGAAGATTGTGAAAAACAGCCACAGCAACAGGTGAGGCCTTAAAATGCAGAAATAACCATTTCCAGTAAATTTCTGACTGGAAATCGGCACTTACTCGTCAAAAATGGGCGAATTTGGCACAGAGCTCACCGGGCGGCGCCCATCTTGAATCGCACGCTCATGCGTCTCCACCAAATCACTATTTGATAATCACAAAATGCTATGTATGTAAGGAATTACGAAAGATTCTGCCATTCCTTGATACCTAATTGTGATTCGGTAAATAGTGAATCGCTATTAACTAATATTACTCCATTTGTTCCTATTGGCAAAAAGTCCCGTAGGTGCCAATGGTTATGCATTAGCTAATTTTTGATTACCTATTTGGTAATTGCAAATTAGGTAAAACAAAGACAAGGGTGCCTACCTCAAGTAACCCCCCCCCCAAAAAAATTTGCACATGTAAAGCGCACATATGCCTTTGGGGGTTTCATTATTAATTAATTAATTAATTAATAAACATTTCACACAGGAGACCCTTTTAGAGGGTTCCCTGCAAACCTACCAAGCACTTGTGTGGTCCTCGACTTGTTTTCGCCAGTCTGCCACCACCAAATATGTTTGTAACCTCATGGGGTAAGAGCCAGTGCTGTCGAGGCCAGAGACAAAGCCTGATCTGGGTGGATGGGCTTCACACGGACAGGCTGGGTGGGAAGCTTCAATGGCGATGCCGCCTTTGAAATCCAAGCAAGGAACCTCCTGATAATAGGGGAAGCCAAGGCTCTTTTCCTGCTGCACTTTTGGTGGGAGGAAATGGGAAAAAAAATATTTAGGTTAGAGAAGGGTCCTCACTTAGCCTACACCACCCCTAGGATTGGACATGCGATGTGAACCTCTCTCTTGAAATTCTACTAGATTTCTGCTCCTCAACAACCTCAACACCGCACGGAAGCAAGAAAAAGTACAAAAGGTCAGGCGAGTCAGATCTGTCTCCATACCAAGTTTGGTGACAGGAGGACCTACTGGAGCTGCGGAAGCCAAATACCTGGGGGACCGGACCTCCAAAGACAAACACCAAGAAGAGTCCACTCTGGACCCCCAAAGCACCGGAAGTAAGCACCCATCAAGGAATGTTTAGACACCTGTGACTCACTTTCTGGATGGCTCCGATGGCTCAGCTGTCCCACGAACGCCTCTCCAATTTGCTTGCTGCTGACGGTGAGGATCTAAAGACTCACAATGCCCGGCTGACCCAATAGATCGGCACCCGGCCCCACTGGCTCCAGCACCGACCAAAAACATACAAAAAAAAGACGGTTGAGAGGATAGAAAGCCCTCTTCGACCTCCCGCTCAGTAATTTATTCTCACAAATAGAAGAGGGATATTAACACTGCGTAAAGGTGTATGAGTGTAGAGGAATGCACCAAATTAGTAAAACTGCCCTCACACACAGCAAGCTGTGTCATGCTTCATAATAGGGCTGCTAACACACCTCCACGCCAACCCAACGCTGGAGGTGGATCAATAGGGGGGAAACAATACAACATACAGTATAAGATCACAGGTGTGAAAATGTGCAGAAAAATTGATATAAAACTGGTATCGGAATCCTTATCATAGGTTTAATATTAGGTACCCTGTCCAGGTTTAAAACAAAAAGTGTGGATGCTGGGTTTGGGAGCTTATAATGAGATGCCAACCCCTCCACTCTGCAAAAGTGTCGACATGTTTCAGCCGGCAAAATTAATACCCCGGCTTTCCTCAGGGCTCACACCACTGTGATCCCTAGGTGCTGACCCTCCCTCCTTTAAATCCAGAAGTAAAGGGGATGTCACCTCTAGTAGAACCCCTCAATCTTTGAGAGGAACCTGTAAGATGATTAAAAAACATAGAACAAGTGAAGTGTTATGTGAAGTGCCCTTCGTACACCAAATAATAAAAGATTTTATTGGGGTGCATCAACATCACACACTCATACCACCCACATGAGATACATAGGCACCCCCACACAAATTCTTTGAGGGGGGGTGTACTTCACAGTTTTAAAACTCAAAAGTATTTATAACCAATACACATGCACTCAATTGCAAGATTATTGCAGTGCTCACTTTAGATTTTTCAGAAATAAAAATGAGTGGGCATCGGCCGCTCAGAAAATACCACATTCAACCTGCGACAGTTAATCATGCTGCTTACTGAGTTTATTAAATTTTTAAACTCGAACTGGCGGGGGCGTGAGAACAGCTCCCTATTAGCACTCTCTGTAGGGAAATAGAAGAAGGGTAAAAACCTGTATGTGTTAGATGGTCAATGACCCCAGCATTAACACTGACAGAAAGGGAAAAACTCCATCTTGATAGGTCCCCTCTCTAATATACGTGTTGCAATGCATGTAAACAGGACTCCACTTCCCGGAGTCTAATGGAAGTCATGCCGGTGTCTTAGGCGCTGCTTCAAAACACCATTGTCAAGGCAGGCAAGACCACGGTTTGTCGCTGCTGAAGACTCCCTCAAGTTAAAGAACCAAATATTAAAGGTGGGTACAGTACATTAAACCCCGCACTCCAGAAGAGAGAGAAATCTCCATCCAGATGGTTTCTTTCCTCTTATTTATGTATAAAAATGAATATAAACAGAACCCTGTTTCCCGGAGCTTAATTTGTGGTTAAGCCAATTTGTAAGGCGCGCCATGAAGTGGCCGTTATTAGAATTTACTACAGGTACGTCTTTCCGCAATTAAGGGCCTCTTCATTCCCCCAATTTAAATGCAACTCCTCCCTCCATTGCCCTCGCTACCTCAACCTCTCTACTCCCGCTTACTGCTTTCGAGGTCAGCTGTTGCCCAACGAGGTGCGTCTCTCCCTGTCCGCCGCGTAGAACACTCTACCGGTGTTTACCGGGACTCTCTTGAAGGCAGCTAAACCACCCCCTTCATAGCGTACTGTGCCACCTGAGCAGCGTCACCCAGCACCAACCAACCAGCTAGGCTCACATGGTCCCCAAGCCCTTGCGACCTCCTCCCTCAAAGAGCCCCATCAAATTTGCCTGTAAGTCCCTCTGTGCAGTGTACTATCAAGGGGCTCCCTTCTTGTTCGCTCACCAGCTTCCAAGACCCTCAGCACTCTGCTCCCGACTGATTTGACATACTCCAGAACTTCTCCTGCTGGAACTTTAGACCTGGTCCTGATATGACACTAAAACGAGAAGGTGAACTTTGTGAAAGCATTGCAAGATTTTATATGCATTTTCCTGTGTTTTCCCTATTGTTTTCAATGGTGCCTAAGTGTGCATCAATGTTATTTTTATAAATTGGTCTCTTTAGTATGTGTCTCATTTATTGCCTCTGTGAGTACAACAAATGCTTAGCGCTACCTTCTGATACGCCTAACTGCTGGCCCACATTACCACAAACAGAATATTAGAATGATCTGCTTTTACCTTTCTACACCATTTGGGGATTCACTGTACTCCCTGCACAGTGTACTTCATTTTAGTACACTAGATTGAGAGCCAGCTTTCTACAGTGACCTCACTTTGCTGAAAATTATCTCGTTGCAGATACCATCAGAGATAATGAGTGACTGCTGTAATGGACAAAGGCCTAGTGTCATGCTGACATGTAAAAGCTGACACTTCTAAAGAGTGCATACATGCATGTGTGGCTTCACACAAAACAACAGGACGTGAATTATTGACTGACTACATTGTCACATATATCACATCCTTTATCGTGCTATAGTAGATAAAGGACACATTTGCCATGCAGTGCATAGCAATGCAATGAGGAACAAGGCCCTGTACAAATTACATAATGGGCAGATGACATTCTACAGTCAGTAAATAGCCAGAACAGTATGACATTGTACAGGTAACATGCAAACATCTGAGTACTTGAAAAATATTGAGATGTCAGGAGTGGGAATACATGTGGATAAAAAGGCAAACAAAACTGTATGTTCATACACACAAACTCAGTGCACATTGCTAGATGGAGGAATATAAATATGAAATTTGTTCTGCATTGTAATAGTTGTCTCCCTCTGACCAGAGTGTACAAGGGCATAGTTAAGCAGATCACTAATCTTGTGTCCACCCAAAGGCGAAATGTAAATTGAGTGTGTCCCATTACATATGCCTGTGTAAGGAAAAACAGTACCCTTGGCCCAGGGAGCACTCACAAAAATGGGTTTTGAAAGTAGACGTCATGCTATTAACGCTGACAGGAGTAACACAGAGATAATAGGTCTATGCTAGCATCGTGCACATTATACATCAGAGGCATGGTAAAACTGCACCCCATTAAGCACCACAGGGGAACGCAACATGATCCCTGCACATTAGAGCCACTACAAAGATGGTGCTTCAGAGGGTAATGCCAATGAGGTAGCTTTCAGTGCTACACATGTGGATCATTTCACAGTCTACATGAGATTGGACATAGAGGGGTATTCACTGGCAATGGCAACACAGTACCACCCAGATCGTCTATCTACACTACAGCAATATTTGCAAGCACATTGCACAAGTTCCACTGTATCCAACAGGACACTTTTAAATGTTGACTCTTGACCTGTGCTGGGGTTGGAATGGCCATCTATGGTCAATGTAGGCACACTTGCCCCATGAGTCAAGGCTGCAACAGTTACATTTTTGCAGGTGGCACAGAGCAATGAAATGCAAGGGACTGACATACATATATGCATATATATGCCGATGCTGGCACTCGGGATACATCACACTTGTCTGGACTACTGAAGCTGGACACGTGATGGTCAAACCATTGGCTAACAGATTTAGCTAAGACATTTCACCGGGTGCATTGTGCATGTGCCACATATCCTGTTTCTGACACAAAACCCAGAGAGCGGATGTATCTGGCCCATTTTGCCTACTGTAGTGTGCTAATTGATGTCTGTCCGCCAATCACAGGTGTCATATCGGCTCACCACACACCCATAATATCTGTCCAGTAATGGGTATGCAGAATGCCACATACACTGAACGAGCCAGCCTCTGTGCCTCCCTGAGTGTAGATTGCATCCATAACCAAAACAATGTCAGCCATGCAGGTTGATTGTATGAATGTTGATATGGTGCATGTTGGTGTATGCAACACCGTATTTCAAAGCCAAAGCAATGCAATTTCATAGAGAGAAAAGATACCTACTCTGTAGCTGCCTATGTTCACCCAAGCATTCTACAATCAACAAACACTGCAAATGGTTTGACCAGGGGCGGTGGGTGACATTTCAAAGTGGTGGGGCGCCAAGTGATTTGCATACAGCACCGTAGCGAGCGAGCGCAGTGACCGAGCCCGGACACCAAAAGGGGGGTTTGGGGGGATTACCCCCCCAAGAAAATTTTGAAAAAAAAGAAGAAAATCATGCATTTTCAAGCAAATTTGAGAAAGCAGGAAGGTTAATAAAGCAATTGTGAAAGTGCAGTTATTACATTAATAGATGGCATAACATAGGTAGCTGCTTATTCAGTATAACCACAGAGCTTCATTCATTCCGTCCTATTAAGCTCAGGTGCTGAATTCAGACTATAAGACTTTCATGAAAATCTCAGCTCTAAGAGTAGAAGAAGTTGCACAGCAGTTGGGAAACAGCCTTCACAAAGCATTAGGAAAATGAGAGGCAATTACTTGAAAGCAAACTGAAAGCAATGCATCAAGTAGTAACTTAAAGCAATGCATCCAGCAAAACAGTGCAAGCAGTCAACCATACAAAAGTAAACTAAAGCAAGTGTGAACCTGTGAACCTTCACTTTGAAAGAAGGGTGCTATTCAACAGGCCAGTCACATACATTTAAACTGAAGAAGAGTACACCTCAGCATGCAGGCACCAACATAAAAGCACCAAGCAAGTCAAACAGTTTAATGAAAGAAAAATGACTGGTCTGGGTCTGGATCTGTCTTGGTACGAGCAGGATACAAAAAGTAAACGAGTAGGTGGTAACCCACTTCAAGTGAAGGAGCTGTAAGGAACCTAGCGCACTGGTGTTGATACCAATAACAGGGCAGCTCTGGCTTTCTCAGGGTGGGTGTCAGCTGTGTGATGAAACCAGCATGTGAACCAGTTACCTCAAACAAACTAAAACCAATTCACTCATCAAGACAAGGAGTTACATGAAATCAAATAGAAAACCACCATCAAGCCAGGTAGTCACCTAAAGGCAAATTGAAGTGACTGCACACTATGGGAAGTGCACTTCACCAGCTAGCCTATTACACTAAAGGAAAATAAAAGCAATGCTCCCAGTAAACAAGACAACATGAATTGAAAATGTTTCCCAGCAGGACCAACAGTCACAAAAAGTAAAGAAACAGAACAAAGTCAGAGGCACTCCAGGAATCCAGGAGAGTGGTCTGGTGGACTGTTCATGAAGGCTGAACCTGGTTCCCCAGAACGAAATTCGGCAGCTCTGGCGTAGTGCCACATCCCCCAATGAACACCATACTATCCCACTGAGACACCCACACTGCCTTCAGCTACAACCCAGTTGTGCCCTGCTACATATACCTGGTTGCGGCTCAATTTAAATTATGCACAAGAGTGATATGCTGCCTGGAAAAAAAGTACCTTCCTGGAAAAAGCAAACCCTCATATGGATGCAAGATTAAGTAAAGCATATGAAATGTAAGTAGAACAACATGGCTACCTTAACACTTTTATACTTATTATTCAGAAATCAAGAGTGTTTTTTACTGAAACTTTAAGCACCACTACAGATCCCTGGGGGGACCAGTATCACAGTGTATTGCTTATATCCTGTGAACCGTGAGCAGTATGGTTTAAAAAGACTACATTACTCAACACAGAGCCACTGCTTGTTTTTCTTTTTTTTTCGTGTTTCATTATTTTTCATCCTTCCACTCCCTTATTGTTTCG